>NC_134095.1:163967172-165317172 GCF_000715075.1 Nicotiana tabacum
TGTAGCTGATTGTGATGATTCAGACTTTTCATTAGTTACAACAGAGTCATCAACATCATCAGACATATGGTTGATGGACTCGGCTTGTAGCTATCATATGTGTCCCAACAGGGACTGGTTCGTGGAATTTCAAGAAGGAGAATATGGAGTCGTCCACACAGCGGATAACAGTCCTCTTACCTCATATGGCATTGGTTCAATACGATTAAGGAACCATGATGGAATGATCAGAACATTAACAGATGTTCGATATGTACCGGATTTGAAGAAGAATCTCATCTCTGTGGGAGCCCTAGAATCAAAAGGGTTCAAAATCATTGCAGAAAATGGAGTGATGAGAGTATGCTCCGGTGCACTAGTGGTAATGAAGGCTAATCGGAAGAATAATAATATGTACCGCTATCGTGGCAGTACAGTTATTGGGACAGCGACAGTGACATCCAGTGACGACAAAGAGGCAGAAGCAACCAAGCTATGGCACATGCGCTTGGGACATGCTGGGGGAAAATCCTTGAAAACTCTATCAGATCAAGGATTGTTACAAGGAGTCAAGGCTTGCAACTTGGAGTTTTGTGAGCATTGTGTTAAAGGGAAACAGACAAGGGTTAAATTTGGTACAGCGATCCATAATACTAAAGGTATTTTGGATTATGTACACTCTGATGTTTGGGGTCCTTCCAAAACACCTTCATTGGGTGGGAAGCACTATTTTGTAACCTTTGTTGATGATTTTTCCCGAAGAGTGTGGGTGTATACAATGAAAAACAAAGATGAAGTGCTGGGAATTTTTCTCAAATGGAAGACGATGGTGGAGAATCAAACAGGCAGGAGGATCAAGTGTATTCGCACAGACAATGGAGGTGAATACAAAAATGATCATTTCAATAAGGTCTGTGAAAATGATGGCATCGTCCGACACTTCACTGTTAGACATACACCACAACAGAATGGAGTGGCAGAACGTATGAACCGGACCTTGCTGGAGAAGGTACGGTGTATGTTGTCCAATGCTGGCTTGGGCAAAGAATTTTGGGCTGAGGCAATTACATATGCATGCCACCTCATTAATCGTCTACCATCTGCTGCTATTGATGGCAAGACACCATTTGAAAAATGGTATGGAAAACCTGCTGTAGATTATAACTCTTTGCACGTGTTTGGCTCAACTGCATATTATCATGTGACGGAGTCAAAATTAGATCCAAGGGCAAAGAAGGCTATTTTTATGGGAATTACTTCTGGAGTCAAAGGATATCGCTTATGGTGTCCTATGACAAAGAAAGTAATATTCAGCAGGGATGTTACCTTTGATGAATCTATGGTAAATAAGGTAACAGAAGATACCAAACAAAATAAAGGTGCTTCTAAGCAGGTGGAGTTTGAGGGAAAATTTATTTTTCCTACACAAGAAGCAGAGGATGAAACAAATGAAGATTACCCTCTGGAAGGAGAGCCAGTAGAGGAGATTCCAACTCAGGAACCTCAACAACAACTTGAATCAATAGCAACCAGCAGGCCAAAAAGAACAATAACGAAACCTGTTCGTCTCATAGAGATGGTTGCTTGTGCAACCTCAATTGTAGCTGATGATGTTCCTACCACTTATAAAGACGTTGTCCAAAGTTCAGAAGAAGATAAGTGGAGGATTGCCATGAATGATGAAATACAGTCCCTTCATCAGAATCATACATGGAGATTGGCCAATCTCCCGAAGGAAAGAAAGCAATTGGGTGCAAATGGGTATTTGCAAAGAAGGAAGGATTTCCTAACCAAGTAGATGTTCGCTACAAAGCAAGATTGGTGGCCAAAGGATATGCTCAAAAGGAGGGAATTGGTTACAATGAAGTGTTTTCTCCAGTTGTAAAACATTCCTCCATTAGAATTATGTTGGCTTTGGTAGCACAATTGGATTTGGAACTAATTCAGATGGATGTAAAAACTGCGTTTTTACATGGAAACTTGGAGGAGGAAATCTACATGACTCAGCCAGAAGGATTCAAAGTTGCTGGAAAAGAAAATATGGTGTGCAAACTTGAAAAATCATTGTACGGATTGAAACAATCTTCTAGACAATGGTACAAGCGATTTGACGAGTTTATGTTGCGGCAAGGGTACAAGAGAAGCAAATACGATCATTGTGTGTATTTGCGCAAGCTTAAAGATGGTTCCTTTGTATATCTTCTCCTATACGTTGATGATATGTTGATAGCTTCCAAGAATTCGGAAGAAATTGATAAGTTGAAGATTCAACTGAAGAAGGAGTTCGAGATGAAGGATCTAGGTGAGGCAAAGAAAATTCTTGGCATGGAGATAATAAGAGATAGACGTTCAAAGAAACTCTGTTTATCTCAAAAGGAATATTTGAAGAGATTACTTCAACGTTTTGGCATAGATGACAAGACTAAGCTTGTTAGTACTCCACTTGCTCCCCATTTTAAGCTGAGTACTACTATGTCGCCAAAGGATGAAGTTGAACGAGAGTATATGTCAAAGGTACCATACGCAAATGTTGTTGGTAGCTTGATGTATGCAATGGTCTGTACGAGACCTGACATTTCACAAGCTGTTGGAGTTATTAGCAGATATATGCACAATCCAGGGAAGGAGAATTGGCAAGCTGTGAAGTGGATTCTACGGTATATTCATAATACTGTAGATGTCGGGTTAGTTTTTGAGCAGGAAGATAATCAGTCTGTAATTGGATATTGTGACTCAGATTTTACGGGTGATCTGGACAAACGAAGATCAACTACTGGTTATGTGTTTACTTTTGCAAAGGCACCAGTTAGTTGGAAGTCTACTTTGCAGTCAACAGTTGCTTTGTCTACAACAGAGGCAGAGTACATGGCTATTACAGAGGCTGTGAAGGAGGCAATTTGGCTTCAAGGATTGCTAAAGGAGCTTGGTATTGAACAAAAAGGTATCACAATTTTTTGTGATAGTCAAAGTGCTATTCAATTAGCGAAGAACCAAGTTTATCATGCAAGGACGAAGCACATTGATGTTCGGTATCATTTTGTACGAGAAATCATAGAAGAAGGTGGAGTCACAATGAAGAAAATTCATACTACAGAGAATCCTACTGATATGCTGACAAAAGTGGTGACTGCGGTCAAGTTTCAACATTGTTTGGATTTGATCAACATTGTTGAACACTGAAGATTTGTTGAATTTGGCAAAGTCCCACATCGGTGGGTTAGCCATTTGGTTGGGAAATTTTCCCTATAAAAGAAGGCTTAATGTTTAGGATTTAAACACACCTCTCATTTGCCTTCTCATCTGTTTAAGGCATTTGTATCTTCTCTCTTTAGTATTATTTCACTTGTATTTTTGGAGTGGAATAAAATATTGGTTGTGTACGAGGAGTAGGCAAAATTAGCCGAACCTCGTAAATTCTGGTGTTCCTTTTATTGTTGCTTTATTGTCTTATTTATTATTTGGTGGCTGTCATAATTTTTGGTATAGTAGTTGTGACTTATTCACACTATATACATTTGGCTTCCGCAACAGTGACTAATTATTATTTTTTCCTCACGATATTCTTTAAGCAATTTATATATGGGACAATAATATTATAATATCTGTTGTATAATATATTTGGATGTTATATTTATATTTAGGAAATTCTTTTAGAAATTAAAATTCAAAATAAAAAAAACACCATCAAATTTGATCCTTTCTATTCTAGGCATGTTCTATCACAATATTATAGAATTTCCTATTATTCTAAGTGCCTATCTTCATTAACTATAGAAGCAGTAACAAATAAAAGATGCATTTAGATGTATACAATACCACAAGCAAGGAAGACAAAGGATTGAAGAGAGAAAGAAAGCAAATTTTATTTTTATTTTTCCTCTTTCTTTGTGCTCCGAGAGGAGGGAGGGGAGGAAGTTTGATACAGAGGATGTTCTACAAAACCTTTTCAGTCAATATCAAAAATCGCTTTAGATATTTCATTGAGGTTTTTTGCTCAATTCAATTGCTATGAAGGACAGATTGGAAGCACCTCTAAAGCTCTCACGCTGGAGTATCTTTAGCTTAAAGTAAAAGTCTCACTGGGATTTAGTTCTTTTTTTATTTTCTTATTTTTCTAATGACTTTAGATTACTTGCTTATGAAAAAGATTACATCCCCGCTGAGAATTTGGGATATCCATGTATTATTATGATCAACAATGATGTGAGGTGAGACACTTTTAAGACTAAAATACCTCATTTACCTTCTTATTTTTGCCATTTTCTCTCTTAATTTTCATTTTAAATTGATTTGAAAAAATCATCCTAATAATGCTTTGACTATCTTTGAGTACATACCTCCACTATGCTTTGAGTCTTTGGTTACTTTCTTTTATAATTATGTCTTGAGTCTTTTAAGTTACCTTTCTTTATTATCGAGAATAAGAAGTAAGGAAGTTTTGTTATAAATAGAATTTTATTTATGGTGAATGTCTATATTTAGAGAGATTCTAGAGATTATTACTTGGTGGCTAAGTCACTCTTTCCCTATAAATAGATGGTTCTATTCCATTGTAATTCATCTCATATCAATAAGAATTCTCTTCTCTCTACTTTTCTCTGCAATATTCTTCTTCTTCTTTTATTGTTTTATAACACGTTATCAGCACGAGACTCTAACCAATTGAGTAGAAGCTTTGAAATTAGCATAATGATTGGCAATTGTTCTATGAACTTCCTTCATGATTAAATTCTGGATTTAAGGTAAGTATTTTACTTTTCTCTTTCAAATTCTTGACATTCTATAATTTGATTTTAAATACAAGCAAAGACGATAAATTTTGATTGCAACTCTAATGGAGTTTGAAAGAAATTATAACCACCCAAAATGGTAAAATTTCTATGTCTTGTCATGATCAAATTCATGTATGATTGTGGGCAAAGAATTGAAAACTCGTCCCATTGAATTTGCTCCATTCTCATTCCCTTAAGAGAATGTGATAGCAGTATGTAATAAGTCTGAAAGAAGACAAAATTATTACTATGAATGTATCAATGAATGTGGACGTGGCAATAGACGAAATTATAATCGTCATTATTGTGACAATGAGAACAATAAAGATTCTCAAAAGAATCCTTCACTATGTGAAAGTAATATTTGACATGAGATTTTGTAAAGCACATATAGATGATTATGGTCCATTCGTGATGTGAATGTGACAACATGTGATTTATGAATACATATTTATTCTTGGAAGAATATGAGTGTGCTATTGGTATATACCACACTCACCTCTAGAAGAAGGTTTGAGAGGAAATAAGAAAATAATGATCACTGACCATGTACCTATTGTACGCCAAAATAAGTTGGTAATGTGATTATTAAAGGACAACAATGATGCAAGAAACAAATCTTGCATATAATTTTGACCATAACCATAATGGTATAACTTTCTCTTTAAAAGAGATATTCACCGTATGGATGTTGATGAATATGTGGTAGCACCAAATTAATTGAGAGCTTTGGAAGAGCCAATTATTATTATTTTGAAGGAATACAATTGATTGTCATGTCAATTTATTGTGTTGTAGTAAGTCTCAAAGAAACTTATTCAGTTTCCAAAGTATACGCGAAAGCGATCGATTATATTGAGACTATAAATAAAGGAAAGATTTAATATCTTCTATTACTATAACTTGTAGCGGGGTAATATATATGTGAGGAGCTACTCGCTTTATCCTCCAATTTATACTACATAAATAAAAGAATGCAACAATAAAGTAGAAGTTTATTGATATAAAAACTCATATCATAATAAACTTGAAGTTTATTGATAATTGCACGTGTCATGGTGTAAACCTGAAGTTTATCAATTTTGATAATTTATCCAGTTGGCATAATTGATTTAGCCATGATGTGCAAAAATAAAAGAGAATTCACATAGGTAAATATTAAAGAACTAGAAAGTTCTTTACGAATTCTCTTATATTGCATGTTCTCATTAATTAAATTGACCAACTAAAATTGGGATTGAATCCCATGAATGCTGGAAATATCAAAGGTGAATATGGGCTCATTCACCTGCCATGTATACCACATAAGATGCATCTATGAGATGGTTACATGTATAATTATTATTCACTTGCAACATGGTGTTTTGCGAGGTAACTTGCTCAATAATTTAATTTCGAGTATAATTTCCAGATTTTCTATTCAAGAAGTTTATCTTGATAAGTTGGTTTACATCATAGTTGGTTTAGCAAAATAATTTATAGAGTGCCTCCACTTAATAGCTAAACTATTGATTATGAGAACAAAGTTATCTATATCGGTTTGATATAGGTTATATACGAAAGTATATTATATTCTCCCATCACAAGTGCTTCAGAATCAGAAACCAAATAATTTCATCGTATTATTATTTATGTGCAGTGTGTATTTTGATTAGCACCATAACGCACAAAAATGGATTTTCAAAGTTGAGGAAAACAAGTTAGTTTTTCCAACATGAGGGGGAGAGACGATAAACAGTTGAGAAAAAGTTATGTGGAATAAATTATCATTTGTATATCTAGATCCTCAAATACGATAATATGAACTTGAAGTTCATAAAAGATAATTCATCTGCAATATATTGCAAAGCATGCAAGACGCATTTGCTGACCCAAAGAAAGTAACTATATTCTCATTTCAAATGCTCATATTAAGTCTTAGAAGGACAAAGTCTATGGTACGCTTAAAGCGTATAGACAAATCGGTTTCAAATAGAACTTCTTGATAAAGAAGATGAGCAAATGATCAAAATTATCATAATAAAGGAGGCAAGTGATCTAGAAGATCATATGACATAACACTTCATAAAGTCTCATTAGAGATTCAGGTACCTGAATATATGAATGAAGAGATCTCTATGTTATGTTTTTATGAAATTGGAACCGATATAAAATGTTTGTCGACGACATCTATCATAGCGCTAAGTATAGATGAGGATCTTAAGTCTATCGAATATAGACACAAAAGTATTGACCAAATGGAAGAGACACAATTCAAGTAGAATTGATTCCATATAAAAGACACATAGTTTTGGACATGTAGTTCAAACACTTGAAAGTATAAACTATAAAGTCAATGATGTATGCAATTACTTTTATCAATTTTATATGTTTAGCATGACATGAAAACTTGATATGCATCTAAAGTATATTTATATGGCTTATATGACAATCCTTGAAGGATTTTATTCGCTTAAAACATATACAATTCTTGGTCCTGAAGTACTATATCCTAAGTACAATTTGTGCACAAAAGTATTTTGCTATAACTATAAGCATGATAATATGATAGCAAGAGTCTTTACCCCTATGTGAAGATATTGAAATGACGATTCCAACAAGATCAGATGAAGACAATACATCTATCAGGGATGATGATTTCAAGGTGAAACAAATTCGTTGAAGTTAATATGACTGATTTGTTTATCAAATCTCTACCAACGATATTTTGAAGATGGTGCACAAAATTGGGATACGAAGGCTCAAGGATGTGAATTGATGCTCTCATCAGGGGGAGTTAATACGCGTTGTACTCTTTTTCCCTTACAAGGTTTTGTCCCACTGGGTTTTCCTTGCAAGGTTTTTAACGAGGCAACCAAAAGGCGTATAATTAGATATGTGTACTCTTTTTCCTTTTCTAGAATTTTTTCCCACTGGGTTTTATTTTAGTTAAGGTTTTAATGAGACACATTATCTGTTGAATAGACATTCAGGGGGAGTGTTATAAATAGAATTTTATTTATGGTGAATGTCTATATTTAGAGAGATTCTAGAGATTATTACTTGGTGGCTAAGTCATTCTTTCCCTATAAATAGAGGGTGCTATTCCGTTGTAATTCATCCCATATCAATAAGAATTCTCTTCTCTCTACTTTTCTCTGCAATATTCTTCTTCTTCTTTTATTGTTTTATAACAAGTTTATATTTTTTTATTCAGAAAAGAAATATGCGTGAGTAGAGAGTAAGGAAGGAATAAGGAAAAAAGGAAAAATATGAAATAGGTAAAGAAAAGGGAAAATCACAGGAAAAAAATTGCGTAAGACCATACAACTATACAAGTGATTCCATGGATAGGAATAGATGGATTCGGTTTTACCTCTTTTTCGTTTCATTCTTTGTTATCGTTGTTATTTTCACATAAAGAGAAATGATTAGGTGCTATATACATACATATTAAATGTATAAATTGAAGAGATCAATTTTTGAGATCTTCTTTCTTTACATGTCTTTTTAAGAAAAATTACAAAATATATATAACATCACTTATATAGACTATAGAAAAATCAAATATCTCTAGAAGTCTAAACTTTCTTAAGTGATTAAAAAAACTAGAAAATAATTTATAATAATAAAATGAATAAAAACTTGAAATTTAATCTATCTGAATGTGAAAATTAAAAAGAATCTTTAGCATAGAAAAGAACAGTTTTTATATTTGATATTAGAAATACGTATATCACTAAGATTTATATGATTGCGAGAAGCGCGGACAAATTTACTAGTTTTTTATAATTTTAGTCGCGTATGTCTGAAGTTGTTTCGAAATGGCTAAACATGCAAAATTTTATATAATACGACTATGATTTAAATTATAATTCCGAAATTGGCTATCTGTGCACTTGCCCCAATTGATGATTGCGGCCCGAAGCCCAAATTCTTGCTCCAATTCTCTTTGCGCAAGCCGCACGTTCTCTTCTCCCTCTCTGCCGTTAAACTTGCAGCCGTCGGTTCTCTTTATGCTGCAAAACTCTTCAAAATTCTGTATCTCTGACCCAATAAAAATGTATGTATTTCTCTTTCTATCTACAGATAATTTCATCATTTCATGTTTTTGCAATAATTTTAATCGTAAAAGCACTAATATTTTGTGAATTCGATTGTAATGTTGCATCTGTTCCCATTGCTTAAATTAAAGCCTCAACTTTAATATCATAGTCGTGAACTGACTGCTATATTAACGTGCTCCAAAAATACACAAAAAAAGGCTCCAACTAATTTGAAATGGAGCCCTGCTGCTTTGTTTTCTCTACTTTTTACTTTAAATAACACTCTGCAATGTGTTATTTTTGGCTTCAATTATTATTTTTGAATGATAAATTTATAATTGTGATTGATCTAGATGGCACTAAGAGGTGTTTGGCAGCTAAAGAAGCTGGTAGTGAGCTATTGCAATTGGGGTGGCAGCAGCAGAGGAATAAGGTATCATCCTATTTTCTTTTTAGTCTGCTTAAAGAATAAAGACCTCTTTTTAAATTTTGAAACAGTGTAACTTAAACTTTCCATGTTACCCTTAATGGCAAGCTTTTGTTGTCATACAAATGTTATCACATGTTTAGGATCAGAAGTTCAAAAGGTCTTCATTTCTTTTTTAAACTCGTGCCCAGTCAAATTGGTATACATAAGTTGGATGGAGTGATTGTGTATTTATAGGCCTGTTACATTCAGTTTGAATCATAATGAGACTGTTTCTACTGGGGATTGTCGAGTTCCATGTAAAACGAAGTGGGAAAGGAAATATGCAAGAACTGAAACTTATAGAGAATCAATACTTTAGTTCAACTCTTCTAAGGAATGTGGCAATTGCAGATAATGTAGTTGCAACTTGAAGCAAAAACCGGAAGTTACTCCTAAAAACTAAAGAGAAAATAAAGAGGTTTATACTTTATATCATTTCAGCCTTGACAACGCGTCTTTATGGATAATTATCCTACCTTTGCAAATTTAGAAGTGTTTCACGCATATCTTTATGCATCTCAATTTAATAACCTCTTCTGAACTTTGTTGTCTTATAATCTTTGGTGCTAGTGAATTATGGTCAAACGAAATGGGAATAACGGAGCATTTTTGTTTCTTTGATAAGTGGGATTGATTGAGTATTGCAATGTTATTAGTCTGACTTTTATTTGAATGTCTTTTTCAAACTTAATCGGAATATTGGCCCAATCTAAATATAACAAGAAAGTTCGTTTTTTCATGTGTCAATCAATTATGAAGTGTCACTGCATATGTTTTGATTTGTGTTAATTGTTATATTTGTCTTTTTATTATCTTGAGCCGAGGGTCTTTCGGAAACAGCCTCTCTACCCTTCGGGGTAGGGGTAAGGTCTACGTACACACTACCCTCCCCAGACCCCACTTGTGGGATTTTACTGGGCTGTTGTTGTTATTGTTGTTGTTGTTGTTGTTGATGGGCCATACTGCAATTTTACATATGAATTGCTCAGTCCTATTTGAAGTTTAAACATGTAGGAATTGTAATCAGAGGAAAATACTGTCTCTTGATTGTAAAAAAAAATGGGTTAACAATTATTCATCAGCCTTTAGCAGGAAAAGAGGAAAAAGAATGGGCTGCTAGGTTTCGGATGATTGAGTTAGAGGAATATATATAGCAGTGGTTCTAACTTCCATGGTATATGTTAAGGTATGTATCTACTATTTCAGGGCATTCATGGAGTCTGAATTGCCAGCATTCAAGGAGCAAAATCCGCAGCTTGAGGTGGTGACTGAACTAAATCGTGGTCAGCATCCTTTCTTGAAGGGATTATATAGTAAGACCTTGTCTCAACGTCCTCTCAATTATTTGCTGTAAAAAAAGTTGTGTCTTGAGAGGGATGCATTTGATGAAAAGTAATTAGCAAGGGTATTTTCAGTTGACTGTGACCTGAGCATCTTTTGTTTTTCGCTTGGGTTGCCTAGGCATTCCTAGACCTGATATTGAGAAACTAAAAAGGGTTCCACTTGATTTCTGGTCTATGTTTAGAAGCCCTCTTTATTGTGTGGTTTTCCCTTTTTTCTCATATATCTAGTATTTTTACCAGAATCTTAGGTCAAAGAGCATAAGTGTCTGAAAAACAATATATGGTAGCAAATTCCTGATTTATTATTCAAAGGGGAAACCAGGATAGTGGAATATACTTCGTGCCAAAGCTACTCTAGGTGGTCCTTTCAATTATGGCTCTTTGTTGGCTGAAATCCATTCTAATTTGGAACCCTCTCTAAGTTATAGCTTTCTAAATGGTGATTAGCAAGAGAAACTTTTTGCTCTGTTTTTGAATAAACTGTATTCAGTTACCATCCAGTATCCTCACACCCTCAGCGATTCCAACTACTCATTGTAATCGTCTTTGCTGCAAATATTGTGGAAACCTCTTAAGTAAAAACTCTGATTCTCCGACCGTCGACCTGCATCTCTCCATCCTTCTCCCTCTTATCTTCATGATCTCATATACTTTCCTCTAGTCCTTTCTTTCACGATTCACTCCTTACGCATGTGGGGCTCAATGGATCTTGACTGACTCTAAATCACACATGAGGCTTAATATTTCAACTATGTCAAGATCAATGTAAGAGGAGTCAGTCTCACCGACTCGGTGAGAGATAACATCGTTCATGGCATCTCTTTGATAATAACTTCAAAACAAGACTCATGCATGTATATCGTCAAAAAATTTATAAAATTCACATGCAAGTATTATCTTCTACAAAACTATTTTCCTAGCGACGCCACGAATGATATCATCTCTCACGGGGTAGATGTGACTGACTCCTTATTTCATATCTTCCAGACATAGCTGAAGACAGAGATACCGAGTCTCAGGAGTAATTACCTTATCAAAAAAAAAAAAAAATGAGTCTCAGGAGTAATTTAGAGATCGGACATAGTCCACTGAGCCCCATATTGTCCGTTGAGGCATGATTCATTATGTTTGAGTTTTGTTAATCATTTGTACGCGTTGTGATAAAACTCTAGATGCTCCATACATGTAACGTGTTGGTTACGTAAATTAATGTGTTGTTATCTTAGCTTAGACGTGTTTTATATGTTTGTTACTATGAATGACCTCTATGGCTAGTAAGCAGTTGCATTAAGACTCATTATGTTAGGATGTAGTTTGTCCAGCTCTAGGGTAACTTCTGCCTAAAATTCCATTGATGGGGTTAGACTCTCAACGACAGGTTAAGCCCTTCTAAGTGCCGGTCATGGTTTCCTAGTTGGTTTATCACACCTGGCCCAAAGTTTGTGGCTCTGAACCCTGTGCATTCATCCTTTTGTGCACTCGAGTCAAATGTAATTGAATCCCTCTTGGACTCTGCTGGATTATTTACGGTAGGTCGTGCTCAACTCTGCCCAAGCTCCATGAAAATGTTTAGACTGGGAATCAGCTTATCGAGATAACACAAGACAGCTTAACCAGCTTCCTCTTTAAGTCCTCCAATCAGACGGGTTACTAACAGGATTGTGGAGGTTTAGGTCCATAGGAAGGACAGACCACTATAGTGTGCATAACAAAGGCCCAATTCTACATATCTAGAGACCAGGAGAAGACTGCAACAACCAGTCAACCAGGCATTAAATAATGGAATACCAAAGGCATATGATGGCGTGCATTTTGTGCATTGTCCCTTTTTTGCGCTACTTCTGAACAATATGCCAAAGTAGAACACAGTAAGAAAAAAGAGCTGGATCAGGTAGTCCAGAGAGAATCGCGGAAATAGCAAAGACTAAAATCGGGAGCAAAAAGGACTAAAGATAATTTAAGCAGTACGGAAGTAGAGCTTGCAATCCTGAGGAGCGTTGATGGAAGTACCTGGTTTTTGCTTTTCTCTATCCCAGTACTCCCTGCTGTCATTTTAATAACAGGCCCTAAGTTTCTTTTTCCCAATTTAGCCTACAAGCCGGCGGACAGGTTTGATGTTGATAGCTAAAGGAAGTGTCAAAGCTAATATGTTTGCTCATATCAAAGGCATTTTGCCACCCGTAACTCCGTGCCAAAGAAGACAAATACCTAAAAATGTATTTTGCAAAAATATGCGTTTTGAAGATAATATTCCTAATTATGCCTTGTACATTTGTTGTATCAGTTTATTTAGAAACCAGTTGTTTCTCCTGTAATTTCTATTAACGGGTGAAAATTCATGCATGAGCATATAACTTCCAAATCAGTCTGTAATGGGTGCCATTTCATGTGTGTAACTAATAACTATCAGTGGGTTCTGATTTTCTTTGGCATTTCATGTGTGTAACTATCATTGGGTTTTGATTTGGTTTACAATTTTTTTATTTGCTTTACAATTAGAGAACAAGAACGAGCGTGTTGTATGTGTGAGAAATTTGAGCCAAGACGAAGTACTTGAAGCAGCGACCAAGCTAAGGAATTCGCTTGGCAGAAAGGTGGTGAAGATGAAGACTCGACATGTTACAAAACAACCAAGCGTTCAAGGTACATGGTCAACAGCATTGAAGTTATAAGCCAAAAGAAAAAATTCAATGCTTTTACGTAGGTTTTTATAATTTGAATATGTAAGTCAGAGGTGCAGTCTTTTGGACAAACAAGATATAGATTATGTGGTCTACATGTAGTGAGAAGGTAGACTTTTCAATGTGATGCACTTCATAATATAATAACATAGTCATGATGCTACTGGAATAGGGGAATGTAAGTGCATGTGTTTGTTATTGTCATGTTGAAGTTTTGCACTTGATTTGATGTTAGTCAACAGTTAAATCCTTTGGCTGAAAAATGTTGGTCTTACTATGGCCCTGATTTGCTTTTCTTCATTGTTTTTCCAGTTTCTTAATTGCCAGGACTATTGAGGAGCTTTTAGCTTCTTTTCAGACCATTGTCGTTGGCTGGTGTAGTAGGGAGATTTTAATCTCCACATAATATTCAGCATTTTGGCTGTGATTATTTGTTTTCCTCATAAATAATACTTGGATTTGAGATAGCGTTTGCACGGTTTCTTGCAAAACTTTTTGGTGTGTAGAAGGCATTGTTTCAGAAGATGTTGATTTCCAATGGTCATTTCTTGACCTCTTAACGATAATTTGTGAGTGAAAAAAAAATAAACAGCTCCAACGGTGGTTTGCATCCACTGGTCATTTTTGGGTTTGAATGGTATTTTACGAAGGGAGATTTGCATAGAAGTATTAACCCAACACACTACATTGCATCTACTTAGCTAAATTTTTAAGTTAATCCATTATCTTTTTGTACCGGTGTTTATACATTTGATATACAACATTATACACTTATTATAATGTTGCATAATGTCATCTACCAAAATTTGGTTTCGCACCAACGAACTTGAACTCACGAAAACATCATCAAATAGCTCAAATTTTCATCGAATAGTTTCTAAGTTTAACCACTAACTTTCAAATGATATTGTTAACAAACTCCAATCATAAATTTGTCAGAAGTTTCAACAAGTCACAAAACTCATTTTTGAGTTTGCGAACTTTAAAAAACTCTAACGATGATGGAGTTATTTATTTTTCACTTTAATTCATCCAACAATGTTTAAAACTTTAAATTGTTGGGATATATACTATTAACCATGAATTTTAGTTTGGATATAATATTTATTATGGAACAATTATTTATTCAATTTTAATAAAATTTTAAATAGATCATATATTCGTTTGTGTCATTTACTTATATAGTAGATGATTTAGTGTAAAGAGTTTAGCTTATACACGAAGATTAAATCATCGGTTCTTATAAGTATAAAGATCATGTTAACAATCTAATGATGGAATTGGACAAACCATCAGGAACGATTGTAGCACAAGATTATATATAATTTATCTTGATTATGGGAATGGTATAATTCCGACTTCTTGTGCTAGTACATTTTGTATGTATTGAACGGACAAAGTAGAGATAAGTATTTTATACTGACTTAATAAAATAAATTCTCTAGCCACTAAACGTACTTACACTCTTAATTTAGATCTAATTATTATTAGTTGTGTATATTATTTATTATTTTGATTTATTAAAAGACGAGATTCTTTTGTGGGTCAATATACTTGGTAAATTGGACAATGATGATATACATTGGCGAAACAATAGTTAATTGAAGGAATCCATATCTACACCATTATGAAAGCTTATAAGTTTTCATGTGTAAAGCCTGCAGGTGGATTTTGTATCCGTCACATGAAATAAGTTAAGCGAAAGTTTAACGAAAATAATCAATGAATTAAATATTCAGTAATTTAGTTTATTTGATTAGTATCTGAATCTTAACATGGGGAGTTAAATAAGGTTTAATGGAAGAATTTCGAAATTGAATTGATGAATGCAGTTACAAATTTTTAGTGGAATAATTCGTAATTTATTATGGTAGTATATAATAGGAAGCCTCGTTAATTAAATATTGCAGTCCCTGTTGTGCCCGAATAATTAGGAATTAAATGGAATTATAATTTTTGGTGGAAAAGGAAGACCCAACAGGTTTATGAAAATATTTTAAACCTTAAAACTTGTGGCTATATAATGAGTTCTTATTCCATAAGGAGACGAATGGTTTTTACTATACGGGTTTCTTACGAGAAACTCGCCCACACGAGTTTTGTCAATTCTGGATATTATTTGGGTCACACAACAGAAGACTGTGGAACTGGAGTATGATCTCGGAGACGGTTTTCGATTTTACTTGAAGGTTTATTTCGCATTCGTGGTCAAGCTTCAAAAGATAAGTATCGATTTTATGTTCGATTAAAATCTGTAATTATGTGTTGTCTATATTACGTGCAAGTGATCCTTACTATTTGCTTCCGCTGTTTATACATGTTTTCCATCATAAATATGTGATGATAAACATGAATATCATTTTCAAATACATTTGTATGAAATTATCTACATTAGTTTATAACAAAGAGAATGACTATTTGTATATGGTTAAAATTAGAGAGTCCGATTTTATGATCATTATGACACTCCATAGCCCGTCTCCAAAAGGTTCAAGGCACAGCTCGAGGTTCGACCCCGAGGGTTCCTTCTGTTCGACCTCGGGGTAGTGCAAATCGGTGGATATGATGGACAAGTGGGAAATTCCCAAAGCACGTGGTTAGAGTTGACCAGGTCTACAAGAATAGTATAAGCCCGTACTGTGACATTAAATGGCTGTACCAACCGCATATCTTTGTAATAAATGCACCTGTACTATGTTGGGATTCCCCCTCCTATATAAAGGGGACCCTTATCATTTTGTAACACACATGATATTCAATACAAGAATAAGAACATTCTCTGCTCTTCAACTTAAACATATTCTATTGTCGCTCCCTTGATTTATTTGCTTATATTTATTGTATTTTATTGATTATTCTTCATTTATTACTCATCATTGATCATAAAGAGCGATCATCAAAGGTCCTTAGAACTGTTAGTTCTTCATCAACCATCCCCAGTTTGACACTTTAGCTCGACCTCGAGGCCCAGCGTAGGCCAGCTCGAGACCCCGATTCACGGCCATTCAGTTTGCATAACATACTGTCCTCAAGCCCTTATCTCATTTTTCTGACTCACACTTAGCATCTATCGCTTAATAACTAGCACTAAAATAAATCACGTATTTTTAGAACCAAAAATTAAATTTAATTGTAATTACCATTTTCAAGGTAAAACGTTTGGCGCCCACCGTGGGGCTAAAAATAATAGCGATTGTTTTAGTGTTGGTTTATTGAAAACACAAGTTATTCTTCACACTTGTTCAAGAATCTTTGATTTCAGGTCAAAATGTCTAATTCAGAGAATGCACATGAAAACAACAGTCCTGAGGACCTTGGAGAGAATGGTGTAGTTGCTCCAGGCATCTCAGTGTACTACTGCGAAACCCTGAGAACGCACCAGAGCCAATCCCCGTGGACGTGGGCTCATGCAATGCCCAACACGTCGATATAAGTGATAACTAGGGATTATAGTTCATATTACACTCTTTATTACTTGATTTTTGATTGAAATGTATACAAAAAATAGTCCTAAAGGCTTACATGTTTTACTTGTTTGCAGGGTTTGGTCAAAAAGGTGACAATTAGTCAAAACTAGCTCAAAAAGAAGTGAAACATGCACAAGTACCAAGAACAAGTCAAAACACAATTGCAACAGACCCACCGCGGTCGCAATCCATTTAGTGCGGTCTGCGGTGAGGAGATTTCGAGAAGTACAATTTTGGAAGCTCAAGCACTGCGGCCGCAAACCATTTTGTGCGGGCCGCAGTAGCCTCACCGCATCCACAATAGAGTTTATGCGGTTCGTGGAGCATAGATTCAGAGAGCTGAGATTTCAACTGTTGGAAGCCAATGCGGTCCGCGGTCCTTTTTGTGCGGGCCGCAGTTGAAGCCACTGCGGGCGCAGTGCATTTTATGCGGCCCGCGGTGGCCAGATTCAAAGAAGGTATAATCAAGCCAAGAAGCCTCATCGCGGTCCGTGGTGCATCTTATGCAGACCGCAGTACCTCGTCAGAGATATTTTTGTCCAAAAAATTCGGCCTAGTATAAATACTTTCTTTTCATATTTTTAGGGTATCTTTTTGTAATCTGTAAAAGACCAGAGCACATGAACAACTGTATTAGGCTATTTTGAGTAATTTGTAGCTAGATTAACACTGAATCTTCTTTATCTTAGTTTGTAATTAAATCATATAGGTTATTCTTTATCTATTTCTCTGTTTTCTTCCATTATCATGAGTATCTAGACCCATTAGCTAGGGTTGTGGCTCAACCCTAGTGTGAGTATTTGATGGGCCTTTTGATTTAGGCTTAGATGTTTATAGGTAGTTGATATTTGGACTGATTTGTGTTTTCCATGTTGAATTAGTGGTTGCAAGCACTAATTTGAGCCTATTTGACTTGGGCTATTCTTAAGAAAGAGAGCTCGAGTCTAGAAAATTAGTTCAACAAGGAATTGGGGTGTAATCAAGAGATTGATAGCCCCAATTAAAGAGTTAAACCTAGAGATAGTAATATCCGACTTGAGCCTATATCGCTTGCACAATTTTGACACCCAATTGGTATTGAGAAAGTCAATTTGGGCAAAGCCACTCAAGGTACCGAGAGGTATAGAGTGAGTAATTTCGTGCATTGGCTATATCGTAATCCCCAACATAATATCTTTGCCTTAAGCTTTAGATCCCGTCAAGTATTCACCTAGGAGAAAGTCAGTTCCCTAGTGCCTCTTTAACTATTTAGAAAACCTTACAAGCAATCATTATTAGTTTAATTTAGCTTATCATTAGCATATATATTAGAAGTATTAAACAACAAAAGATTATTGGAAGTGTAATTAGGAGCACTACGTATTTCTAGTTTAGATAGGAATCCAATTCCCACTTCTAGCTCCCTGTGGATTCGATCCCGACCATCTCGGGTAAAAGCTGCTTCGACCGTCCTTGCCACTTTGTAGTGGTGTAGGGTATGCGCCGATCACTTTTTGGCACCGTTGCCAGGGAGCTAACGATTTTGGCTATCTATCTAAATAGTTTTGTGTATTTTTCTTCTTTTATTCTGCGTTACTAATTTGTGTGTGTCGCAAATTCAGGTACAAAATGGCAGCAAATAACGCACCTCTTTGAGATCTTCCGCCAGCGGAGGAGGTAGATGACAATATTGATGATGAGGTTCCTATTGTACCTCAAGGACAAAGGAGAGGCCGCCAGGCCAATGATAATGTTCCAGACCCTCCCCCACCACCTCCAAAAATGGTTCCTCGAGTGCTTACCAACCAAGGATATGCTAGTGCAATTGTCCCACCCCGAATCTGGGCGGGCAATTTTCAAATTATAAATGTAATGCTGACATTGTTGGAGCAACGAGGGTGATTCACGGGTACTCCCCATCATCATGCGTACAAACATCTAAAAGGTTTCGTGGATACCTGTTGGGGGAGAAAACAAACTAATGTGTCAGAGAATGCACTTTGGTTGAGATTATTCCCTTTCTCACCTAGAGGGAAGGCATTGGATTGGTTTGAACGACTTCCCAACTATTCCATCACTACTTGGGATGAGTTGACGGATAAATTCATTGCAAAGGTTTTTTCGCCGGGGCACATGGTAGCATTAAGGGATGAGATCTTAGCTTTCAAGTAGGAGCCCACCGAACCACTACATGAGATATGGGAGAGATAAAAAACCATGGTTAAGAATGTCCCAACAATGATATGACTGAGGCAATGATACAACAGATATTCTACCGGGGCATTAACACAACAAATCAGTGCATAGTAAACCAACTTGCCGGGGGTAATTTTATGAAGCTATCTTATGATGTGGCTTGTGACATTCTTGATGAGATGGCTAACACATCCTCCGCTTGGAAAAGTAGAGCCAATGTACCATAGAATGACCCCACGGTCACTCACTTGCATAAAGAGCTCCATGATCATGGTAAAGCAATAGCAGAGCTGACAACAATAATGAACTAGCTAGCAAAGGCACATTTACAACAAGTTCAAAATCTGCGCCAAGTAAATGCTATGGAGGGTGTCAACATGCTAGTTAACAAAATAAGACAAAGAGGTCAAAAGAACTAAAGGAGTTCGGATCAATATGACAATGATTGTGGTAGATTCCAAGATGATGGTTATGATGGGCAGAATGAAGAAGTGCAATATGTGAATAATTATTAGGGCTAAAGGGGCAATTCTTCCAACCAACAACAATGGAGACCCCAAGGCAATTGGGGCAATCAACAACAATAAGGGAATAGTAATTGGGGGAACAACAACCAAAATTCGAATTGGGGTAATCAGAACAATCAGGGTAATTGGAATGGCAATAACAACAACTTGGGTGGTAACAACAATCAGAGTGGTTGGAATAATGGCAATCAAGGAAATCGGGGGCGAGGCTTTCAAAGGCCCCCAATGTATCAACAACCGAACAATCCACCCCCATTTCCATCTCAAGGTCCTAGTTCTTCCAACAATGAAATGGGGAGAATTGAAATGATGTTTGAATAGATGATGAAAAAGAATGTGGACTCTGATGCTTAGTTGGCTTCCCACAATACTTCAATCAGAAACTTGGAGGTTCAATTAGGCCAAATCTCACAATCCTTGAATACTCATCCTAAGGGAGCTCTACCTAGTGATACGGTAGTTAACCCGAAGTGTGGGTATGTTATGGCATTAACTACAAGGAGTGGACGAGCGATGATATGAATGCCTCCAAACAAAAAGAAATTTTGAGTGATGAAGTTGAGTTGCAAGAAGATAAGATTCCTTTGGTGGTTGAGAATGTGATTGATGAAAATGTGAATGAGGAAGTGAGAATTGATATCCAAGATGCTGAGATGGAAACTCAGAATGACGTGAACCCATCGAGGGAACACATAATAGACATGCCGGAAATGGTTGTGCCTAAAGCCAAGGCTTCTTTACCAAGGTCACCTTCACCTTATCCTCAAGGCTCGCGAAGCAGAAAAATGAGAATCGGTTTAAGAAGTTTATTGACATGATGAAGAGCTTATCCATTAATGTACCTTTGGTGGAGGCTCTAGAACAAATGTCGGGTTATGCTAAATTCATGAAAGATTTGGTGACAAAGAAAATATCCATGGATTGTGAAACTATCAAGATGACCCATCAGGTTAGTGCAATGGTGCACTCAATGGCCCCGAATCTAGAAGATCCCAGTGCTTTCACCATTCCTTGCACCATTGGGAGTGCAGACTTTGCTAAGGCTCTATGTGATTTGGGGCCAAGTATCAACTTGATGCCCTACTCAGTTTTCAAGACTTTGGGTATTGGGCAGCCGAGGCCGACTTCCATGAGATTGCAAATGGAAGATAGAACTATGAAGAGACCATTGGGTATTATTGATTATGTTCTTGTCCGGGTGGATAAATTTATCTTGCCAGCTGATTTTGTGATCTTGAATTGTGAAGTAGATTATGAAGTTCCAATCATATTGGGGAGACCTTTCCTTGCTACTGGGAAGACCTTAGTTGATGTGAAAGCAGGGGAACTCACCTTCCGGGTAGGTGATGAGAAAGTGGTCTTTCATG
The DNA here is from genome assembly GCF_000715075.1 of Nicotiana tabacum. Classification (NCBI taxonomy): domain Eukaryota; kingdom Viridiplantae; phylum Streptophyta; class Magnoliopsida; order Solanales; family Solanaceae; genus Nicotiana; species Nicotiana tabacum. Next base: position 163,987,978 of record NC_134095.1, read on the forward strand.
TGTGCAAGTCAATGAAGCAGCCCAACAGTTCTGAAGTGTGCTCTTTTGTGGACCTTGTCACGGTAGTGATAGTTGATGATACTATCAATGTGGAGGACCCTCTAGAGGCAGTATTGTTGAATCTTGATGTAAATGAGGATGAAGGCCGAGTAGAGTGTGTGAATTCTTTGCATGGAATGGGCTCTTACTCTTATGAGCCTAGGAAATTCTCTTTGGATCTTGAGAATAGGAAGACTCCACCAACAAAACCTTCAATTGAGGAACCTCTGGTGTTGGAGTTGAAGTCGTTGCCTCCACACCTTAGGTATGAGTTCTTAGTCCCTAGTTCAACTTTGCCAGTTATTCTTTCTTCTTGTCTTACTAACATGCAAGTTGATGACACATTGGCGGTGCTCCAAAAGTGGAAGAAGGCAATTGGATAGACCTTAGCTAATATTTGGGGGATAAGCCCTGCATTATGTATGCACAAGATTATTATGGAAGATGATGCAAAGCCCTCCCTGGAACATCAAAGAAGGTTGAACGAGGCAATGCAAGAAGTTGTGAAAAAGGATGTGATCAAGTGGTTGGATGTTGGGGTTGTGTACCCCATCTCTGATAGCTCTTGGACTTCGTCGGTGCAATGTGTGCCAAAGAAGGGTGGTTTGAACGTGGCGACCAATGCACAAAATGAGTTGATTCCTACTAGGACCGTCACCGGGTGGGGGGTGTGCATGGATTACCGTAAGTTGAATAAAGTGACCCGCAAGGATCACTTTCCATTGCCTTTTCTTGATCAGATGCAAGACCGACTTTCTGGGCGTGCCTTCTACTGTTTCTTGGATGGGTATTCTGGGTACAACCAAATCTTGATTGCTCCGGAAGATTAGGAGAAGACCACCTTCACTTTTCCATATGGCACATTTGCCTTCTCTAGGATGCCTTTTGGGTTGTGTAATGCACCAGCTACATTGATGTGATTTCAAGGCTCCCTCCCCCTACTTTTATCAAGGGAGTTAGAAGTTTTCTTGGGCATGCGGGGTTCTACCGGAGATTTATCAAAGACTTTTTGAAGGTAGTGAATCCATTATGCAAGTTATTAGAAAAATATGCCAAGTTCGTGTTCGATGAGAGATGTATGCAAGCCTTTGAACTTCTCAAGCACAAGTTAACCACCACTCATATTATTACCGCACCAAATTGGAGCTTACCTTTTGAGCTTATGTGTGACGCGAGTGATGTTGCGGTTGGGGCGGTCTTGGGTCAAAGAGTGAACAAATATATTCCATCTGTTGTACTATGCGAGCAAGACAATAGATGATGCTCAATTGAACTACACGATGACTGAGAAAGAGCTTTTGGCTATTGTGTTCGCAATGAAGAAATTTTGGATGTATCTCATGGGTGCCAAGGTCATAGTTCATACCGATCATGCCGCACTCCGGTACTTGATGACGAAGAAGGATTCCAAAGCTAGGCTAATGCGATGGGTCTTGTTACTTCAAGAGTTTGATTTGGAGATTGTGGACCGGAAGGGTAGTGAAAACCAAGTGGCGGTGAATGGTATGCCATGGTTTGCGGATGTTGCTAATTTCCTTATGACTAGTATGATCCCGTGTGAGCTCTCTTCTAACCAAAGGAAGAAGCTCAAATGAGATAGTTTGGACTTCTATTGGGATGAGCCGTACTTGTTCAAGATTTGCACGGATGGTGTAATCCGAAGATGTGTCCCGGAGGAGGAGCAATTGAGTATCTTAGAGGCTTGTCATTCCTCTCCCTATGGTGGCCATCATGGCGGGGCAAGGACAGCTTCAAAAGTTCGTAGTTGTGGGTTTTATTGGCCAACTTTGTACAAAGATGCAAGTGAACTTGTGAAAAGGTGTAACGAATATCAAAGAGCGGGTGAAATTTCGAAGAAAGATGAGATGCCTCTCAATACCATTCTTGAAGTTGATATTTTTGATGTATGGGGCATTGATTTTATGGGCCCGTTTGTTAGCTCATGTGGGAACACATACATTTTTGTGGCGGTTGACTATGTTTCAAAGTGGGTTGAAGCCGTGGATTTACCCAACAATGAGGCCCAGAGTGTTGTTGCGTTTCTCAAGAAGAGCATTTTTACTAGGTTTGGCACTCCTCATGCAATCATAAGTGATGTGGGGTCTTATTTTTGTAATAGAGCTTTTGACACTTTGCTTGCAAAGTATGGTGTCAATCATAAAGTTTCTACTCCTTATCATCCTCAGGCGAGTGGCCAAGTTGAAGTTTCAAATAGGAAAATCAAGAGTATATCGTCAAAGACGGTCAATGCAAATAGGACCGATTGGTCAAAGAAATTGGATGATGCCTTTTGGGCTTATAGGACTACTTACAAGACTCTGATTGGTATGTCTCCTTATCGGTTGGTGTTTGGAAAATCTTGCCATCTACCGGTTGAGTTAGAGCACAAGGCCATGTGGGATTTGAGGAAACTGAATCTTGAATGGGATGTGGCAGCAAATCTTCATGTGGAGCAGCTTAATGAACTTGATGAATTCCGATTCCATGCCTACTCCAGTTCGTCGTTGTATAATGACAAGATGAAGTACCTTCATGATAAGTATGCTCGTGGCAAGGAGTTCAAAGTGGGTGGTTTGGTTATCTTGTTCAATTCTCGGTTACGTCTATTTCCAGGAAAGCTTAAGTCAAAATGGAGTGGACCTTTTGAAGTGGTGTTTGTGACTCCATTTGGTGCACTTGACTTGAAGAACAAAAATGGGGAGGTTTTCAGAGTTAATGGGCATAGAGTCAAGCACTACCTGGGCAAAATTGATGGCAGCCACGTAGTGGCACTGCTCCATCTAAAGTAATTTGATGGTAACCTGCGTCGTGCCACGATGTTAAATCAAACGCTTCTTGGGAGGCAACCCATGTATTTTTCTTTTTGTTTTTCTTTTTAGAGTAGGATTTACTTTTGGACTAACTGGTTGTGAGATGCGTGTAGGATTGTTTTGATGCAGTGCAGGACCAAGTTGGGAAAAATGTGCACTCTCTAAAGTTTGCACAGCAACCGCATTGCATTTCTTGCGGCCGCAAAGGCCTTGGTGCGGGGGCAACATTTCAATGCGGTCCACAAAATTGATTGGTAAAGATTGGGGTTCTCTAAAGTTTGCCATCGTGGCTGCAACACATTTTGTGCGGTCCGCAGTAGACCACTACGGCCGCAGAGCATTTCTTGCGGTCCGCAGTGGATGTCTCCCCAATGCTTCTGACTTATGAGTACTGCGGACCACAGTGAAATTTTGTGCGGTCCACGGTGGGTAGGTGAAGTGGGCACCAGGTCCTTTTTCTATAAATAGGACCTGAGGCCTTTATTTAAAACTTTTCGCTCTTCTGCACACTAAATAGAAAAATACTGTTCATCCACGCCCTAACTGCACAAATTCAATCTCTCACTCTCATTCATCTGTGTTACATCCCGTTACTGGTACTTTTAATCTTCCTTTAGTCTTTAATTGTATTTATTTTCTTTTAATTGATTAGTTATATATCTTCTTCTTCCCTTTTTATTTCAACTTTTAGCTTAGGGTTGCATAATATTTTTAGATTAAGATTAATTAGTTAAATACAATGATTAACTGCCTAGCGGGTTCACAATATGTGCATTTAGGCTTAAAATGAGAAAAATCTAAAACCCTAGGTTGGTATTACTGCTTGTGGCTTACCGCGGTCTGCAGTGGATTTATTGCGGTCTACGGTGCTTCTCCGCGGTCCGTAATGCCATTTTATGCAGACCGTGGTGGTGAAACTTCAACAAGTTAAAAATTGAGGACCGCGGTCGCGGTCGATTTTTTGCGGTCTGCGGTGCCTTACCGCGGCCGCATTACAATTTGTGTGGTCCGCAATGGACTTTATTAGAGAGTAGGTAGTCTGACCCCACCTCAATGCGGACCGCGATGCTATTTTGTGCGGTCCACGGTGGTCCCTTTGCGGCCACACTGCACTTTGTGTAATCTACAGTCTGCTATTTGTAGCTATTTTCTTTTGTTTCCTGCAATTATGTCATTCACTGATTCTTCTAATACTAACAAGCTTCAACTGACTGTTCCTTCCAGATAATGGTTAAATCACGAGGCGATGGTGATAAATATAAAGGCAAAGGAGAGTGAGGCATGATCAGATTGACCCCACAAGTCTGACAGTCAATCAAAGATACCAGAAAGTCAATAAGGGTTGTGGATAGAGCTGCTTCCCATTCGGGAAGTGAGTATGTACCCTCCCGGAAGGAATCCGACTCATATTACATGCCATAGTATGTCCTGACTGGCCGAAAAGGTGAAGATTGAGAGGTACACCTCCGTGCACTCCTACTACTCAAGCTTCAGTGGCAATTTCTTCTGAGTCGTTTGAGGGCTCAGTTGAGAGCGGTGATGATGTTTCTTCTACCTCACCTACAACTTCAACACTAGGTGAGGATCCCATAGAAGAAGTAGAAGGAGGGGGTGAGCCCCAAGTAGGAGGGGTGGCTAGAACCAGAAAACCAGAAGCTTGGCAAGATAGGTTTGTCAGTGAAGTGGCATACCATAAGTTCAGAGAATGGTGCCAGATAGGAAGTTAATACCTGAACGGAGATTCATTGACAAGGATCTTCTGCCTCACAACCCAAATGTGCAAAGGCAATTCAGAGAGAGGCGGGGCTGGGACTATTTCACAAGCAATGTTGAGGATGAAAATGAGCACTTGGTGAAGGAGTTTTACACTAATGTTGCCCACATCAAAAAGGGCACTACAGTGACTAAGGTGTGAAGTTTGAAAATAAAGTTTGATGGGAAGACAATCAATGACTTCCTGGGCTTCCCGGAGGAGGATGAAACTTTATACTTGGAAAAGGTAGCATTTGGGAGGATGCCCGTCCATGGTTAGCAAAGTACTTGGCAATCCCTGGTACCACCCCAGCATGGTTGACAGCGGGAGTCAAAAATTTTGAGGAGAACCCTGAACTTCGAGGCAAAAGGGTGGGAGACATTTGTGTGCAGCAGGCTAGACCCCACCACGCACGAGAACTCTCTTCCTATCTCCCGGGCTATCTTGGTGGCGTCTATCATGGCAGGGTACCCGATCAATATTAGGAATGTTATGTCCAGGGTGATTACACGGGTGGTGAATGAAGGTGATAGATCCTATCCCTTCCCAAATTTCCTGACTATGTACTTTGAGGATCACGATGTAGAAAAAAGGAGATTCGATATGAAGGTGAAACCGAAGGCAACCTTTCCTGGTACATCCTACAGGGTGATGACAACCCCAAAGGCAAGGATCTCAAGGGAAAATCCACTGCTTCTACTGGCTAGTCTGAAGAGCCAGTAGTAGTAGTAGCTCCTACTCAACCTCCTTTAGCTACCCCAGATATGGCCCCAGGGCCGTCTACTACCACTGCCCCAAATATCCCCTCCTCTTCAGCCTACCCATTGATTGCCCACCATCTAAACAAGACCCTTGCCAATATCAACAACTGGATGCAGACAACCACTTCTAAGCTATCTGTACTTTCTACCTCGGTGGTAGCTCAGTCGGTACCCCCTCAGCCACAGGTTCCACAGTCAGTGGAGGATACTTTCAAGGAGCTTCTGGACAACCAGAAAAAGCTCCTGGACAACCAGAAGTTGATCTTGGATGATGTCGATACTCATGGAAAGGCCAATAAGGAGCTTGCTAAGGAGACAAAGAAACTGAGAAAGACTCGAGCTTCCAAGGAGTCGGTCAAAAGGTTGAGGGTGGAGGTAGAGAAATTGAAGGCTGATCAGTTGCCCTTAGACCTATTATTGCATGACCTAATTCCAGCAGCCCAGCCTGAGCCGGAGCAGGAGACAGAGAGGCCAGCAAAGAGGAAGAGGGTGATTCCCCGTGCTGATGATGTTATGATAGAGTTGGAGGACCCGCAGGGAGGTTCCTCTAGCAAGCCTCAGGCCCAGGACCCAGGACCCAGTGGAGACACAGGTTACAGGGATCCAGTCACAGGTTCCCAAGAAGTCCGAGGACCCAGGGACACAGGCCCATGATCCCATACAGACAGAGGGCCAATAGGGAGTTTCTCTTTACTCTATATCTTTTATTGATCTTATTTTGGCTAGTTAGCATTAAGGACAATGCTAGCTTTCATTTGAGGGGGTAGCCCTATTTTGATGACATTGGGTTGTATATATGACACTACTTTTTTTATTATGCTTTCTTTTTACTTTTGGTATGTACATAATTTTACCATTTTAGTTCACTTTTTGTACTTTGCAACTTTGGTCTGTATATAAAGTTACTTTCTGATGTATATATTCATTCCCTCTTATGTATATTCATCTAAATCCCCTCTTGTACATATTCATTCTACTTTCCGCATTTTTCTTTCATAGCTTCTTATTTCATTTTGATACCTTCTTATTTTGAGTTTTCACGAGCAATAAGCCTTTGGTTTTCTTAATGCCACAATTCTTTCCAAAGGTGGACACTATGTGAACCGAGTGGCTCTTCCCGATAATGGATGGCATGACAACCTTCTTAAGGGTTTGAGTTTGTTTTCTTTTTGCTTTTTGTGTAAATAGTAGCTAGTGCCTCAAGCGAAGCTTCACTTTGGCCTAACACATTTGCCTTTGATCCTATGGTCAAAGACAAATTGTTGCATATAGGATGGTGAAAGTTGTGACCTTGAGACTCTTGTGTTGGCCGATAATCATCAAGTGGTTTTTCAGGACAATTGTGTTGCTAAAATCTTAGCTAAGGTTGTTGTGGGCCCCCGACTCTGTCTCTTTAGCAATCCTATAGTTTGTGTGGTGAGAATTTAAATTGCAAGTCCAACTCCCGAGCCATTAGTCTAGAACTTGCGCTCAATGTTTGTCTAGACGAAATCCTAAGTTTAGTTTGACTTGAGAAGTGATTATAGGCTCTACTTGATCCGAATGATATCTTGAAAACTTCCACTAGCCTACCAATGATAATATCCCTAGTCAACCCTTTTGAGCCATAGACATTTTTCTTTAAAAACCCACGATACAAGCCTTTACCCGCTCTAAAAATACCCTCTCTTGGCACCCGATCTTTCCTTAGCACAAGACAAAAGCATAAGTTTGGGGGGAGAGACGGGGAATGCAACAAACTGGTAAAAGATACAAAATGAAGAAAAGGAAAGACAATGAAAAAGAAATAAAATCAAAATGTCAAAAAGAATGATCAATGTAGAAAAAAAAGGAAGGGATTCAATAAAAATAAAGAGATGAAAGGTGTGGAAAGTTGAGAAAGGAAAAAAGGTTTTAAAAAGAAGAAGAAAAAGTGACAGTGTGTCTCTCTAACCCCTAAGAAAAAAGTTAAATGACTCAAAAAAGTCAAGAAAATGTGTGCCAAAATGAAGCACATGAAGTGCTTACGGAAAGGTGGAACCTACTTAGACTAAATATTTCCTACCCTGAACCAAAAGCCTTCACTATATCTCCACAAAAGCCCTATATGATCTTGAGTTGAATGAAGCTGACATTAGTGATGACTCACATAAGGGGCAAGCTTATGGTACTTAGAGCCGGACTTGTGCCCTTTCTTTGAGAGAGATGAGTGTGTATTCCACAATCCTTGTTTTGAGTGCTACAACCTGAAAGTGAGGTTTGCTTAGGGAGAGTTGAGGAGTATTAGTTTGGGTTACACAATGATCAAAGTAGTAGAAAGAGTTTCTTTGATGGGTTGAGTCAACTCTTGATGATCTTGTATCACACTAAATCCATGGTGCTTAGAAGGTTGAATGTTGTTAATAATTCATTTGAATTGAGGCAATTGTTAGTCCCAATTGATGCTAGATGAGGTCACTTTAGGTTAGCTGAATTTTCTTGGATTTACTCTTAAGGAGGTGGGTCTTATTTTGTTTGCTTGAGGACAAGCAAAAACTTAAGTTTGGGGAAGTTGATAACTAGGGATTATTGTTGCGACCAAAACACTCACGCAAGTGTACGCGATCGACAAGTAATATAGTAGTAAGTAAAGTATCGTTCCCACGAGGAATTGTGATCAACTTATCGACTAATGCAGACTCAAACAATTATCAATTCGAGCTAAATTATCACAAAATATATAAAGAACCAATTTATAATTTACTTAGTAATTAAACAATAATTCAATACAAAATTACTACACCAATTACACAATATTTTGATAACAATTTGGGTAAAAATATTCCAGGGTCATGGACTTGCTAGAGATCATGCTACTATTTTAGCTTAAGATTGATTTATTGAATTATCCGGGTTATTGATTATAGGGTTAATAATATTCATAAGAATCTTTCGAGTTCTTATGCATCTATTCAAGTTAAACTAATACCTATATGTCTATGGTATTAATATTAGCAAGAATGCATTTACAACTCCTATTTTTCAACCAAACAAGGCAATTAAGTATATATCTATCTTAATTGCAAATTCTTCACCTGATGCCCGAGATTCAAAACTTGTTCTATTTGATTCTATATGCAACCAAGAATTTTCTTTGTCAAGTTTAATTCAAGATTCGTAAATAATATTTCACTGTTAGCTACGCAGTAAAATAATTAAAAGCAGAATCAAATAAACAACCCATAACGATAGATTCAAGATCTTCAATCTAAGCTTCAAACAACAAGATCATCTAACACCCATGACCCAAGAATACTAGAGTTTTTAGCTACTCATAATCATACAAAAATTAACAATAAAAGTTTTAAACATAATATAAACAAACAAATAGAAGAAAGTTTAGAAGAACTCTTTGAATCCTTGCTCCAAGATGTTGTTCTTCTTCTCCTTTCTTAGCTCCAAGATGAAGCTCCTCCTTCTTCTATGGCTTTTTTTCCCCTCAAAATCTCATCTATCATCTCAATAATGGAGCTTTACTTTATGTAAGTTGAGTGGATCCTCTCAGATTTCCCATTTTGCCCCAAAATAATGGATTTCCTGGACTGGACTAGCGCGGGAGCGCATGACCAGCGCACATCCCGCGCATATCGAGTTTCTTTCTGTCCAAATCACTGAACTAGCGCCGGAGCGCATGACCAGTGCATGACCAGCGCATGCCCCGCGCTAGTGGGGTTTTCTCTTGTTAAGATGTTGTTGCTCAACTTTTCGTCATTTGACTCCATTTTTCACTTGATTACCATCATAAATCCTCATTTGTTTATTGAACTCCTGTGAGACATTAAAGTCATGATTAGAGCCAATTTTTGCATTATTTGAACATTTACAATAGTAAACCATCCTTAAGTTGAGCTAAAACATAGGCTATATTAAACAATTTAGCCTATTATCAACACCCCACACTTAGCTTATTGCTAGTCCTCGAGCAATCCACTATATTCTTTTTAGAGAATTCTTTGCTCAACCATTTCCCCTCACGCATTACACCTAGAACATTGTACATACTTAACATCTAGCAGTGAACAATCCTAGCCTTAAAGTTGTCTCTCAAGTGCTATGCAATATTCAAACTTCCTCAACTTACTCTTCATAGAAGTCAAGATTTGCTTTTCTGTCACAAGTCATATGCCCTCACCATCATGCCAACAAGAAATATTTGGTAATTACTCCGCACATTCAAGCCATATACTTATAATAATCAATTAAAGCACTCACTCTCACAATAGAAGTCACATGCATGCAATGGGTACCATAAGCTTGCCCGTAATATAAATCTCTACTAATTTAGGCTAGTTCGACTCAAAATCAATTACGACTTTTTCATGGTTGTAATGTGCGCTAAGGGACTGGTAGGATGTATTTAGGAATAGTGACTCAACCCCTAAGCACTTTAACACATCACATGAGCAATTTTCAGCATAAATTCTTCAACCCACTTCTCATTTATACACAATATCATCCCACAAATACGCCCTTCTTCTTTAAGCACTCTATTAATTCATTCCCACTAGCTAGAGCAAAACACAATGTAATTATCTCTTCTTCTTTTTCTTGTCACTCAATTTCTGCTAGTGGTGTATTCGTTTACAACATAAGTGCACCTTTCATCCTTTTATTGGTTCCACTCAAAAGTCACTCCACACTTATTTCCTTCTTACTTCTTTTAGCGCTCTTCTCACAATTAAAGTGCTTTAAGAGGTAAAAGTATCAAAACACTGTCAATTAAGAACAAAAGGGTATAGGCTTGTAATGTGGGTGCCAAACAAAAAGTCTGAAGGCTCAAAAGGGTTAACTAGGGACACATTTTATTTGTAATAAGCAATTAAGCTCAAAAAGGTCAAAGAAAGCCTAACATCATTTTTCAAACCGAGCATCACCTCAAATTTCGCTTCAACTCACATACCGGGCAAGTTCTAGACACAAGTACAATACATGGACTACACAAATACTCACCACACATGGCATATGACTCATTCCAGATCAACTCATCAAGACACTCCATTACGAGCAGTCAATTCAGTAACGAACATACAATTTAAGGCACTTTCCATGAGATTTAACAATTAAGACTAAGCGTTACACTCTAGGGTCTATTGTGTTCGGGTGTGTCAACGCTATGGGTTCACTTTTCTATAGCTTATAACTTCTTATTTTAGTACAAAAAATAAAAAAAAATATAAAAACAAAAATTAAAAACTACCTATGCCCGGTTCAAGATAAACCCTTGGAAAAGAACCGCGGCTTAAAGAAAAACCAAGGGGGAATTTCTACACTACCTAAGAAAAAATATATAAAAAAATCTTTTTTTTTGTTTTCTCTAGACTCACTTCCCTCAAGAAAATTCGTCTAAAAGATCCGTCGTAGGGAAAAGTCTAATTTTTCTACCATTTTTTTTATTTCACATAAAAAAACTAATCTTCTAAAATACTACACAACTACGAAGAAAAGAAATAAGAAGCTAAAATACTAAAAAACTAATTATCCAAAGGAATTCTCCCACCCCATACTTAAAAGAGTGCAATGTCCCCAATGTACAAATAAAAGCAAAAAATAACAAGGGTGGACAAGAAACTCCCTGAAAGGCCAAAGACCGAAGCACTGGCAGCTCACGGGGTACTCAGACTTCTCCCAAGGATGGTCCTTTGTGCGGGTACCTCACACTAGTTCCAACCAGCTGGCTTGCATTTGCACACTTTCAGTGGCTTTTCTTCTATGCTCATAATCCTACAACAAATGCTACAAAGGTAGAAAACTAAAATAAAAAAAAATAAATAAAAATAAAAGAAAGCAGTAAAGCTGGGTTGCCTCCCAACAAACGCCTAATTTAACATCGCGGCACGACGTGAACCACTTTTTGCCTCCACCTTGAACTTATAAATTGAGCCCCCAATTTGGATTCAAGCTTTTTGCTATGCTCTAGGGGTGGTGAGACAAATTTAACATGGTCAAGCAACCAATATCGTGTTCTACACTTTTTGGCTTTCAAATGAGGTATGTAATTATGTCTCTCTGGCATGATAAATTCCAGAATATAAGCACCCAGGTCCTCGTACATTGGTTCCCCCAAAGGCTCAGATGACTCGATTTCCATGTCATCATCCAAACACAATGTTGAAAAATGTATGGAATGAGGAGCAGTTACGCCCCAACTCTAGAATTGTATCACTAGTTACATCCTCATATGTACACACACTAGAGTCTTCAAATATAACATTATCTACTTCTTCACATGGCTCTAGAGCACTCTTCTTAACATGGACATCCTCAAGAAAAATATGATCTAATGATTGGTATTCTTGTTTTAGCTCCTCTATTTGGTATAGAAGATTTTTTTCAGCTTCATACAACTCATCATTAAATTGTTGAGTGTTACACGCGTCAACCTTTGCACTCAAATCTGAATCCAAGTTATGCACAACCAAGCCAAAATTATCACTTTTTTGTGCAAGCTCATCTCTCTCCTTAGACCAATCTTTCATCACCGTTGTTAGTAAACAACGTCTTTTCCAAGAATCCACTAATCGATAATATCCGTCCCAATACCAACCCTTACTCCCATATTCAAATTCAGATGTCCAAGAGGTGAGGTCATGACTAGCAAAAAAATACGGGCCATAAAAATCTTTGATTAACCAAGCGTCTTCATCATTAACCTTACCTCTGTATATTTCATCCTCAGATGTCATCCTGAGAGAACTAGAAACATACTAAGAGAAAAATCAAATAGTTATAAAAATAACATATTTACAAAAAGAAAAGAAAATAAACTTGTAAAGATAATAATAAAAGTCTAACCCAGAAGAATAGTTAATGTCTAATTCCCCGGCAACGGCGCCAAAAATTTGTTGCGACCAAAACACTCACGCAAGTGTACGCGATCGACAAGTAATATAGTAGTAAGTAAAGTATCGTTCCCACGAGGAATTGTGATCAACTTATCGACTAATGCAGACTCAAACAATTATCAATTCGAGCTAAATTATCACAAAATATATAAAGAACCAATTTATAATTTACTTAGTAATTAAACAATAATTCAATACAAAATTACTACACCAATTACACAATATTTTGATAACAATTTGGGTAAAGATATTCCAGGGTCATGGACTTGCTAGAGATCATGCTACTATTTTAGCTTAAGATTGATTTATTGAATTATCCGGGTTATTGATTATAGGGTTAATAATATTCATAAGAATCTTTCGAGTTCTTATGCATCTATTCAAGTTAAACTAATACCTATATGTATATGGTATTAATATTAGCAAGAATGCATTTTACAACTCCTATTTTTCAACCAAACAAGGCAATTAAGTATATGTCTATCTTAATTGCAAATTCTTCACCCGATGCCCGAGATTCAAAACTTGTTCTATTTGATTCTATATGCAACCAAGAATTTTCTTTGTCAAGTTTAATTCAAGATTCGTAAATAATATTTCACTGTTAGCTACGCAGTAAAATAATTAAAAGTAGAATCAAATAAACAACCCATAACGATAGATTCAAGATCTTCAATCTAAGCTTCAAACAACAAGATCATCTAACACCTATGACCCCAAGAATACTAGAGTTTTTAGCAACTCATAATCATACAAAAATCAACAATAAAAGTTTTAAACATAATATAAACAATCAAATAGAAGAAAGTTTAGAAGAACTCTTTGAATCCTTGCTCCAAGATGTTGTTCTTCTTCTCCTTTCTTAGCTCCAAGATGAAGCTCCTCCTTCTTCTATGGATTTTTCTCCCCTCAAAATCTCATCTATCATCTCAATAATGGAGCTTTACTTTATGTAAGTTGAGTGGATCCTCTCAGATTTCCCATTTTGCCCCCAAATAATTGATTTCCCAGACTGGACTAGCACGGGAGCGCATGACCAGCGCACATCCCGCGCATATCGAGTTTCTTTCTGTCCAAATAACTGAACTAGCGCGGGAGCGCATGACCAGCGCATGACCCGCGCTAGTGGGGTTTTCTCTTGTTAAGATGTTGCTGCTCAACTTTTCGTCATTTGACTTCATTTTTCACTTGATTACCATCATAAATCCTCATTATTTATTGAACTCCTGTGAGACATTAAAGTCATGATTAGAGCCAATTTTCGCATTATTTGAACATTTACAATAGTAAACCATCCTTAAGTTGAGCTAAAACATAGGCTATATTAAACAATTTAGTCTATTATCAATTATAGTTCATTTTACACTCCTTTTTACTTGAGTTTTGATTGAAAATATATACAAAAAAGTCCCAAAGGCTTACATGTTGTACTTGTTTGTAGGGTTTGGTCAAAAAGGTTACAATTAGTCAAAACCAGCTAAAAAAGTAGTGAAACATGCACAAGTACCAAGAACAGGTCAAATCAAAGTTGCAACAGACCCACCGCAACCGCGATCCATTTAGTGCGGTCTGCGATAAGGAGATTCAGAGAAGTGCAATTTTGGAAGCTCAAGCACTGCGACCCCAAACCATTTTGTGCAGACTGCAGTAGCCTCACTGCGGCCACAATCGAGTTTATGCGGTCCACGGAGAAGAGATTCAGAGAGCTGCGATTTCAATTGTTGGAAGCCAATGCAGCCTGCAGTCCTTTTTGTACCGTAGTTGAAGCCACTGCGGCTGCAGTGCATTTTATGCGGCCCGCGGTGGCCAGATTCAGAGAAGGTATAATCAAGCCAAGAAGCCTCATCGCGGTCTGCGGTGCATTTTATGCGGACCGCAATACCTCGTCAGGGGTATTTTTGTCCAGAAAATTCGGCCTAGTATAAATACTTTCTTTTTACCTTTTTAGGGAATTTTTTGTAATCTGTAAAAGACCAGAGCACATGAACAGTTGTATAAGCTAGATTAACACTGAATCTTCTTTATCTTAGTTTGTAATTAAATCATATGGGTTATTCTTCATCTATTTCTCTATTTTCTTCCATTATCATGAGTAGCTAGACCCATTAGCTAGGGTTTTGGCTCAACCCTAGGGAGGGTATTTGATGGGTCTTTTGATTTAGGCTTAGATGTTTATGGGTAGTTGATATTTGGACTGATTTGTGTTTTCCATGTTGAATTAGTGGTTGCAAACACTAATTTGTGCCTATCTGACTTGGGCTCTTCTTGAGAAAGAGAGCTTGAGTCTAGGAAAATTAGTCCAACAAGGAATTGGGGTGTAATCAAGAGATTGATAGCCCTAATTAAAGGGTTAAACCTAGAGATAGTAATACCCGACTTGGGCCTATATCGCTTGCACAATTTTGACACCAATTGGTATTGAGAAAGTCAATTTGGGCAAAGCCACTCAAGGTACCGAGAGGTATAGAGTGAGTAATTTCGTGCATTGGCTATATCGTAATCCCCAACATAACATCTTTGCCTTAAGCTTTAGATCCCGTCAAGTATTCACCTAGGAGAAAGTCAGTTCCTTAGTGCCTCTTTAACTATTTAGAAAACCTTACAAGCAATCATTATTAGTTTAATTTAGCTTATCATTAGCATATATATTAGAAGTATTAAACAACCAAAGATTATTGGAAGTGTAATTAGGAGCACTACGCATTTCTAGTTTAGATAGGAATCCAATTCCCACTTCTAGCTCCCTGTGGATTCGATCCCGACCATCTCGGGTAAAAACTGCTTCGACTGCTCTCGCCACTTTGTAGTGGTGTAGGGTTGACACCGATCAATAAGCTCCCACACTAACGGAGTACACATCAAGAAAACCAACAAGAAGCTTAGAGAACCCCAGCTTGGGAGGAACGAGGGGTTAGCCTTCACGTCATTTTTGAGATGTTGCAGGCACAACAATTGGAGATTGCTCAACTACAAAGCCACCAAAAATCTCCAAGCACAGCAGCACCTGAAACGGCTCCTCAAGCCGAACAGGTACCAGAAATATCGAGCGACAATGGGTCAGCAGCCGACCCCGCTATTATGAAGATGCTCGAGGACCTCAAAAGGAGGATTGAATAGGGCGAAAAGAAGATAGAAGCTAATGACAAAAAGGTGGAGACCTACAATTCAAGGGTCGATCAGATCCCGGGCGCACCCCCGATTCGGAAGGGTGTATATTCAAAGAAATTTGTACAAAATCCATTCCCATCGAGTGTTGCTTTGAAGCCCATCCCGAAGAAATTCAGAATGCCCGATCTCCCAAGGTACAACGGAGCCTCCGAGCCCAACGAGCACATTATTGCTTACACTTGTGTTGTAAAGGGAAATGACCTAAAGGACGACGAGATTGAATTCGTCCTGTTAAAAAAATTCGGAGAAACACTTTCAAAAGGGGCCATGATGTGGTATCACAACCTATCCCCGAATTCGATAGATCATTTGCCATGCTGGCAGATTCTTTTAAAAGGCACATGCCGGTACTATCAAGGTTGCTACAAGGAAATCCGACGTCTTCAAAATCAAACAGAGAGAAAACAAGATTCTACAGGAGTTTGTATCTCGCTTTCAAATGGAGCGAATGGAACTACCACCAGTCTCCAATGATTGCGCAGTGCAGGCCTTCACCCAAGGTTTGAACGAACGAAGCTCGATAGATTCGAAGAAACTAAAGCAGAACTTGATTGAATATCCCGTCGTGACTTGGGCGGATGTCCACAATCGATATCAATCAAATATTAGGGTCGAGGATGACCAACTAGGATCCCCCTCGGGCTCAGTATATCCTAGCAGGCTCTTGACAAAGGAGCCAAGGCGAAACAAGGAAAGGTACCAACCATACACTGAAGATCGAAGAAATGCCCCCACGCGTAACATACCCCAAAATGACCGAAGGGCAGATCAAGGTCAGAATCTTGGGGGACTTGTGAGCAGATTCAGATTCGACAGACATGCAGGACCGATGGAGGCACTCCAATTATCTAAGTACAACTTCAACATTGATGTTTCAGACATCGTATCAGCCATAGGTAAAATCAAAGACACCAAGTGTCCAAAACCCATACTATCAGATCCGTCGCAAAGGAACCCTAACCTGGCATGTGAATTTCACGACACACATGGTCATAGGACCGAAGATTGCAGATAGCTACGAGAAGAAGTAGCTCGACTAATCAACAAAGGTCACCTCCGAGAGTTTCTCAGCAACCGAGCCAAAAATCAATTTCGGGAAAGAGAGGCAAACAGGAGAAATGAAACAGAAGAGCCACAACATGTCATCCACATGATCGTTGGAGGAATCGACATTCCACAGGAACCCATTGTCAAACGAATAAAAATTTCTATCACTAGGGAAAAGCGAACTCGAGTTTACATACCCGAGGATGCTCTCACATTCAGCGAAGAGGACATCGAGGTCCTGTCTCAGCCTCATAACGATGCATTGGTTATTTCTTTTCTTGTGAATACATTTCAAATTAAACGTGTGCTTGTGGATCCAGGTAGCTCGACCAACATTATCAAGTCGAGGGTGGTGGAGCAGCTCAAACTGCTCGACCAGATCATGCTCGCCTCTCGAGTCCTCAACGGATTCAACATGGCAAGCGAGACAACGAAAGGGGAGATCACCCTCTAGGTCAAGGTGGCCGGCACAACTCAAAATATCGAGTTTCATGTCATCGAAGGAGACATGAGGTACAATGCCTTGCTCGGAAGGCCATGGATACATTGCATGAGAGTAGTGCCATCAACCCTTCATCGGATGATGAAGTTTCCAAAGAATGATGGAATAAAACGGTATACGGGGATCAATATGTTGCAAGATAGATGTTCGCAGTGCATGATGTGGCACCGTCATCGACACCTTCAACATCGAAGGAGCCAAAGGATAAGCAAACAGCGAAGTAGCAACCATAAGCTACATTATCGGCTGTACCCGAGTGAATGAGCAAAGGACTGTACTGCGTCCCCGGAGCGAGAAGTTGAAGCATATTGAGGCTCGAGCAGTACTAAGGTATAACCGTCTCCCTTTTTATTTACGTCTTACACTAACTTGTTTGCAAGTGTCCGATTAGAAAAATCGAAGTGCCTTCCAGCTTGAAGACCTTCGGTTTTAAAGCATGCGTTGCACTCTTTTCCTTCGATTGGATTTTATCCCAAGAAGGTTTTTACCGGCAAGTTTTTTAACGAGGCAACATCTATATGCTACCTAAGGAAAACTTAACAAGTATTCAAGGGTTATCTTTAATCAACCTCGAATACTGGGGGGCATCCCCTCGGGAGATCACCTCCCTGGAGAAATCAGGATGAGCCAAAGAGGGTCTCGACAGAAAAATGATGTATCGGGCCAAATAGTCAAATGAACTGTGTCTGCATAGAATAATCAAACCCGGCGACGAAAACATGTATACTTGTACCAAGTAATCAAAGTAGTATCTTTTACCATCAAAACACTTCACATTATGTATACTTGTACCAAGTAATCAAAGGAGTATCTTTTACCATCAAAACACTTCGCGCTTCAAAGAAGTTTGCTATTTTTACAAGAAACGGCCCCAGGGCCAGAAATTTCTCGAACACTCAGGAACTGACATCAAGAACTTGAAGCCATAAGACCTCCGGACCGGAAACTTCGAGCTCATAAGCCCTTAATGAGGCAACATCAAGTTATAAAGAATGGCTCCAGTGCCAAAAACTTTCAATGTCTCGGGGACTGTCGCCGACTGTTATCGCATCGAGCTATCAAAAACTCGAGGCCATAAGACCCCAAGGTGGCAAACTCGAGCCCGAAATCCCTCCGTGTGGTAATGCTATAAAATGTAAAACCGCCATGAGGCAACCTCGAGCTTATGAGACGTCCATAAAGCAACACCAAATCTGTAAGACCTCAAGTAAGGCGTGAATTATACTTGTGCCAAGTAACCAAAGAATCTGTAAGACCTCAAGTAAGGCATGCTCAAATTTATAAGACCTTACAAAGGACATAATCCCAGTCTTAAAGAATAGGCTATATATTCGAATTTGTAAGACCCCTAAAAAGGCATATTCTCGATATAGACTCCGAGGCTACCTCACTCGGGGACTAAAAGGCTACGGCCAAACACAATGACTACAATCATAAGGCTTCGGCCAAACTAACATGACTCGGGGATGCCTGACCGCCACCATAAAATCATAGGCCTTCAATTACTTCGAAAATACTTTGGAAAAAAAACGGTTAATCAGGCTACCCTCGGCATAAGAAAAAGAGCTCCGATCATGTCAGCTCCAAACAATGAAAAGGCTTCGAAACAATTCAGCCATCGAGCGAAACCTCCCAAGGTGCTCACAATCGATGTTCTTATCGAACCATCAAAGATTCAAACGAACACAAAAACTTTAAAAGGTTTTTGACGAGGGAAAAATAAAGCCTATATTAGAGGTCGTACTGACCCGACGCGTAAGAGCCTAAGCGCCATCCCATATTAGAGGTCGTGACCATCCAATGCGTAAGAGCCAGCTTAAAATTCAAAAACTTAAGGATCGATGAGGTCGAGTCGAAACCCTACTCAAAGACTAAGCCCGAAATGGTTAACTAAAAAGCACCTAAGGGAAAATGCGTAAGAGCCTACGGGCCATCCTAACAAGCCTCAAGGCCGATTTGTAAACCTAAGGGTTTTACCTCGAAGTCCAATTCATCTGGCTAATCATTGGCAAACGTCAAAATTAAAAACAAAAGAAAGACATACACTAGCAAAGGGAAATTCATGAAAGGGGAAAATTGAAAGGCTTCTTTTTATATATATGAAATAATACAAGGCTTCATTTACAATGTTCCCTAAGAGCATTGTATGCATAATTAAAAAGGAAAAGCCTAGTCTACTTTCCCCTCGGGGGCTACGGCTCCATCAGCCTCTTCCTTGTTATCTTCGGCATCAGATACAAGGAACTTGGTATCGTATTCATCCGCCTTGGCCTACTCTATCTCCTCCGAGAGATCGAGGCCCCTAGCATGGATCTCCTCGAGGGTTTCCCCTCGGGATCTGCACCGGGCATATTCATTGCTTCTGCTCTCCCGATCGGAAACCCCTCTCAACTCAGCTCGAGCGTCAGCAACGTCTTAATTAATTGCTGAACAACCCATAGCATTAACTCTTAGCTGAATCTAGGTACATTTACCGTTTGTAGTTTGATAAAGTAGAAGTAAAAAGAAAACCCCCAAAAATGATTAGAAGTGTAATTTGGAACACATACGCAATCCTAAACTAGATAGATACTCGATTGGGGAATATGATATAACCGTTGCACGATATTACCCACTCTACACCTCTCGGTGGTTCGAGTGATTTTTCCCGAATTAACTTTCTCAAGACCAATTGGGTATGCAAATTTGCACAAGCAACTAGGGTTCAAGTCGAGTATTACTCTCTCAAGGTTTAACCTTTTAATTGGGGCTATCAATCTCTTGAGTATGCCCCAATTCCTTGTTGGACCAATTTCGGAGACTTAGGCTCTCTTTCTCAAGAAGAACCCAAGTCAACTAAATACAAACTAGTGTTTGCAACCACTAATTCAGAAATTAACCATGAAATAAGCCCAAATATCAAACATCCATAGTCAATTTAGCCCTAAAATACAAGACCCATCAATTACCCACACTAGGGTTGAGCCACAACCCTAGTTTATGGGTCTAGCTACTCATAATTAAAGAAGAAAAGCAAGAAATAGATGAAGAACAACTCATATTAATTAATTGCTAATCTAAATAACAAGATTCAATGATGAAAAGTAGATAAAATTGCCCAAAATAACTAAGAATCTCAAACCCACAAGCGAAGCTGCTTAATTACAATATTTGATACCCTAAAAATGGGAAAAGAAGCTATTTATATTAAGCTAAAAATTCTGGACAAAAATGCCCCTGCGGGTTTAGTGCGGACCGTACAAAATGGTGTCCGACCGCACTAGGGCTCTAAATCTAAAGATCTGACTCTATAAACTCAGGCACTGCGGATCGCAGAGAATGGACTATGGCCGCGAGAGGCTTCTAGTGCGGTCCGCACAAAATGGAATGCAGACCGCATTGACTTGAATCCTTGAAACTGGCACGTCTCTGATCTTGGGTTCTGCAAACTGCACTAAATTAAGTGTGGTCGCATTGCCTTTAGTGCAAACCGCACAAATCCTAGTGCGGCCGCATTGCCTTTGTGCCTTGAAAGTTATGCTCTCTGAACCTCACAGTGCGAACCGCACAGAATGTAGTGCGTCCGCACTGGCCTTGCTTTGCCTGAGCTTTGTTTTTTCTTGGTACTTGTGCAATTTTCACTCCTTTTAAGCTGATCTTTGATATCTTGTCACTTTGTTGATCAAACCTGCAATCAAGCACAACTTGTGAGCCATTTGAGACTATTTTGTATGAATTTCTAATCAAAGCACAAGCAAGAAGGAGTATAAAATGCGTTAAAATCCCTAGTTATCAGCAGCCCCTGGCCTCGAACTTCCCTCAAAGTACCTTCGACGGGAAAAGAAGACGGCAGCAAAAAATTTGTATCCCTCGAAATACCTTCGATGGGAGAAGAAGATAGCGGCGAAAGATCTTTGTCCCTCAAAGTACCTTCGACCAGGGAAGAAGATGGTGGCAAAAGAGGAGCCACTCCCCCGAGGCTAGAAACATATGGTATTGTAGGCTCATCTGCCTCGAGAGGTCTCTCGGCTCTAGCCATCGATGTGTGGTTGCTCCCTTCTGTTGCACCAATGTTCGCACGACGACCGATAGTTACATGATCTACCTCAATGGTTACATCTCCTTTATGCCTCCGGGCAGACCCTACCTCACTATAAATCTCCTCGTCTACCGAGGATTCCTTACGCTTGTTATCGCTCTTTATCCCCGAAGCCGATGATCCTCCTTCCTCTCCGAGAGGGCATGATCTTATCTCGAAAAATTCTCCAACGTCTACAGTAAAGAAGTTAGGAAACACAAAGGGAAATATTCCTTAAAGAAAAGGATAATATGGTACTCACCGTGGTATTTTGCCTCCCATCTACCCTTCGACAGGTCTCGCCACTTACGCTCATCGTAGGTCGAGCAAGCTAACAGTTTCCGAGTCCAATCTGCCAGATCAAGGACCTTGTATAGCAACCACGGGATTGCTGCAGAAAGGGAAAGAAAATTCCATTACGGAGTCTACCTCCACCAAGAACAAAAATGATAAAAGCACAAGTGTACCACTTACGTGTGAAATTCCATTTCTCAGGGAATGGCAAGAACTCTACGGGGATAATGTCAACAGTCCGCACTCGAACAAATCAACTCATCCACCCTCAATCCCCATCTTCTTCATTACTGGAAACAAAGGGTCGGGTAGATCGACGTCGTATAGTAATCAAGCCTTAGTAATGCAAGGGCCGGTACAATCTAACAAGATGGCCGAGGGTGAACTCGAGCCCATCTTTATCTGCAAAGAACTTTATCATCAACACTATCATCCAAAACGATGGGTGAACCTGTACCAGGGTAACCCGATATCTTCTACAAAACTCGAGCACAACTCTATCGAGAGGGCCCAATGTAAAGGGGTATGTGTATACGTTCAAAGACCCCTCTACACAAGCCATGATGCTCTCTTCCAGGTAAGGTACCTGCAGTACAACCTTTTGTCCCCATCCATAGTCTCTTCTAACTGCCTCGAGGTATTCCTCTCCTATCGATGAGATGAACCTCGATGCATGCTCCCAATGGCCCTGAACATTGAGAGGTCTCTCTAATGTAAAGTCCCTCCTCGATACAAAGCATCTCGAGGTTAGCTCACCGGACATCGGCGGTGTACCACCGACCGAGCGGGAAGAAGAGGCAGAACTCTCCTCTTCTTGGTGAATGGATTTGGGCGTAGCAGCCATAACTATGGTGAAACAAGATAAGGGAAATGAAAACTTAGGCGAAATATTTGAACTAAAATGGTGAAAGAACTGACGCAAGGAAGGAGAGTTCTATAAAAAGGATAGTTGCTCAAAGTAGCGGAATCCTCAAATAAGAAGAAAGCAAATACATATATAGAGCAAGCGGTGGCTGTTAGCCTATTCTGAAGGCCAATTAATTTTAACCATGTCATTACCACTTTTGGGGAAGTGTACCGGTGGGACAATGCCAGTCACTTCACGGTCATGTCTTATGAATTACACTGTCATACAACGCTCGAGAGCTATTGAGATCCCCACATCGATCTAGCCTCGAGATGGTGCCCGATCTTGAGGATCTTGGTTACTCCAAGTATAGGCTTCAAAGAGCCGACATCAAAATTCAAAGATTAACTTTGCATAAGCACTGAAAATAGAACTTGAAAACTTGAAGCAAAGGAATCTTTTTGCATTCCCAAACACACATTTACAAAAGAGTGTCTTTACAAAGCTCCCCTGAGGAACCCATATACAAAAAGAATGAAAAGAAGAAGTAGAGATGACGATTCGAGTCTATTCTTTACCCTCACTACCGTTTGAATCACTTCTGGAACCCTCATCCAAAGTAGTTGAAGGTTCTGATTCTTCCTCCAAGGCTCTGGCTTTCTCAATCTCAGCAGAGAGATCGGCACCTTTGGCGCTAACTTCCTCGAAGCCCTACCTCCTAGCTTACAAACAAGCATGAGCAATGACCCGAGCCAGCTTCTGCTTGGCCTTCTCGGATCTCTCTATGGCTCGATCGTTTGCGGTGGCGACATCTCTCGTGTATGAGGACACTTGTTCATCAGCCTCAGACTTGACCACAGATAATGTAGTGGCCTCCTTCTAAGAACTTCAAAGAATATCCTGGGTCGAGGCCAACTCTCCCTACAAAAGGTCTTTTTCCGAGATCACGGCCTCATTCTGCCTCTACAGCTCGATGATCTCTGTATCCTTGGCTGCAACCTCTTCCTAAAGTTGCCCCACTAGGGCATTCTTTTGCCCAATATGCAAAGGGAATCAAGATAGTGAGCATCAAGTTATAAGAATAAAAAGATGAACTCATGAATGTCATGTTACCTGCTCAGCAAAGCTAGTCCGTTCTTGATGCACTCCCTCCAGACTCTCCCGAAGCTTACTCAACTCCTCTTCCTTTCAGCAGGGGAAGCCTTCGACTCATTTAGCTCCGAGTTGAGCTTCTCGAGCTCCTCTTCACGGCATGAAAGCTCATCCTGAAGCTTAGAAAAGGCGTTGTCACATCCCTTTTTTTAACCTCACTAAACCCTCTTAAAAATATAAAAAGGTTTGTAAAGCTCAAGACAAAAGATTTTTAATTAAAAGTGACAAAATTGTGTTCAAAAGGATTTTTTAGAGTCGCCACCTGACATTGATTTCGGTGTGCCAGGTCACCTTTTTTTATAAAAATGATTTTTCCTTGTAAAATATTTCAGACTCTAAACTAAATCTGCACCAGAGATTTGGGTAAGGGGGTTCATCTGACTCGAGAAGAAGGTGTTAGGCACTCCCCAAGTCCCGTAACTAGTACAGTTGCATACTTGATCTAGACGGCTTTTAAAATATTCGAATTGAGATAATAAGCACAGAAATGGGAAAATTAACACATAGGAGGCTCGAGATCGTCCCAACCTAATAGAGGAAAATAAAAAAATAAAAATGAAATAGAAATAGAAGTACTACGAGTTCGATTTCGGCCTCCAGTTACAGAATACTACGGGGCATTCCCCAGAATAAAATGTATACAAATCCTTCGAGGCATTCCCCGGATAAATTTAACTATGAGAATGACCTCTTGCCTCAAAACTAATAAAAATACTAAAGTTTGCCTACCTGGTGTGGTCGGCCTAAACATGTTACTAGCGAGTCGAATAAAATAAAATAAATTAGAGCTAAAATAAATGAAAACAAGATAACTACTTAAAGTCCAGTTCCCCTCCTTGTCAACTTAAACCCAATTCTTATTCTTTTCGTTTAAACCCAACTACTCAACCCAAGGGAATAAAATAAAAATACAAAAATAGTCAAAATATTCTTAAGCCTAAGCCTCTTTCTTGCTTCACAATAATATCCATTTTTCAATTTTAATTACCATAATTAAACCCAGCAACTCAAAACCAGTTCATCTTTCTTGTTCCAAATTGAAGAAGCAGTGATTCAAGCGTCGAAACTACTTAATTGAGAATAAACTAATACGCAAACGATAATATCAACCACGACAGAATTTCATGATGTCGTTCAACAAGCAGCAAATTTAAGAAAGATAGAAAATATATGTAAAATAAATTGCAGAAAGAAAGAGAAATTGGACCTCAATATAGCTGAAATTTGATTGTTTCACTTCTTTGAACTCAAAAACGTAACGAACCGCGGATGGGAACTCGAATCGGCACCGGAAGGCTCGAAATCGAAATGGCCTCAATCAAACTCCATCAGAACCCATGGTTTCAAAATTGGAAATCAGAAGACGACGAAGAAGAAGAAGCAGATATGAAAAGCCGAATCTGATTGAGCAGACCGTGAGTGTAGCAGTGCTTGAGCCGACAATGAAAAATTCTCTGTTTTTTGTCAAATCTCCGATCATCGTTTCTTTTTACCACTGGAGTTGGAGTATTATTTTTTAGCAAACAAGGTCCTAATTAATGTTTTCCTTTTGAAACTTTGAAAGAATCCCAAGAATTACACTCTTTTTTGGCCTCAAATTCCCATCCCCTCTCATTCTCGTTCTCTCATCGTTGCTGCTATTTGTTTGTGCCTAAATGATGTAAACACACTTTTATTAGAATTATGTTGCAAACTTTTTGGTCCAGAACTCAATGCACCATAACCAGAGATGTTTAATTTAGACTCCTTGTTGCTTCCCGTGGCACTAGATGAAGACACGTTTTATAATCTGGCTTTCCGTCTCAGCTTAGAAGCTGCTTTGTTTTCTATCTATATGTGTGTGCTCTCGGTTAAGGAGTGACGGTTGTTTGTGTTCTTAGGTCTTCTATCTGCAAGTGAGGTGCGGCTGATGTTAGGTCTTTTCGGGTGTCTCTAGGGTCTTGTTTTAGGTTGTAATTAGGTAGATATATGTGGGTGGGGATTAGTTTTGACCATTGGATGAAAGGGAGTGAATGGCTAGGATTAAATTAAAAGGAGCTGATGGGTTAAAGGGTCTTGGGCTTAATATTTGGGTCTTAAAATCGGAGTAAAAGAAAAATGTCCAAACCTTAGCTAAATACCTTTTAATATAAGCTAAATATACTACATATTGTAAAAATCTATCTAATTAATTAAACTAAAATATATATAAAATATGAAACTATTTTTTTATATTTTTCAGATGTCAAACTAAAATAATAACGAGATTAGATTAAAATCATCGCAAAATTAAGATAATACTACTACCCAAAATACTAATATCCTTGAAAATAAAGTGTGACTATTTTTGTATTTTCGAATTTTATGTAAGGTAGATAAACTAAAAGTAATAAGATAAAATATCAATAACCTAAATAAAAGATTTTTTTTTGTTGTAATTTTCATTTTTCTGACAAAATAAAGTAAAATAGTTAAAACTAGGTAAAATAGCGATATTAGGCCTAAACTAAATATCTAAAAGCTAAAATGAGTAAAAACTCGGGGAGGGTCAAAAATTACATGTTTACAACTGCCCCTTTTTGACTGGAAATACGTAGAGTTTTCAGATAAAGAACGACAAGACAGGTTTTTTAACCCGACCCTTATTTAGGGAGACCAAAAACTAAGAGAAAGGAAGAGAATGTGACCGAGCCCTAGTATCTGAGCTATCTACATATACTTGGTAATAAAGGAATCAGGCCACATATAGTTTAGAAGTGAATGATGTGATGGAGTATACCGAGGTGGAGAGCCGGTCGAGGTGCCGTTATGTCGAGGTTCTGGTCCGCGATCCTATTATTACATCAAAATCAAAAAATGAAAAAGACTAACTAAGCCTGTCAACTATGAGTTACAAGACTCCTATCTATAAGTCTTCTGAAGCTTGATCTTGAGTCTTGAATGGTTCTTCATGCAGACTTTAGATTTGAACCTTGACGTTTGCTAGTTGCAGGTGCTAGTTCATTCTTCTTCAGCTTTTCGGATCAAAACTGGACACACCATGCTTGTGACTTTAGTCATATCTTGAGCAATCCACCTCTTGTCTCAGCTTCTGCATTTTGGATTCACTTCCCTTTTTTTGTTTTGTTTTTCTTTTTTTATTCTGGATTGAGATTGCTTATGTTGATCATCTCGGACTGTTGACTCGTATTCTTGCCGCGAGCTTCTGCTACTTCTAATTTGAATTGGATTCCGAAATGACTTCCCTTGTTCTCCATGTGGGTGCCTGATTGCTAAAACTTGAACTATATTCCCTTGTTCTCCAGGTGGGCGCCTGATTGCCAAAACTTGAAATGTATTCCCTTGTTCTCCAGGTGGGCGCCTGATTGCCAAAAACTTGAACTGTATTCCCTTGTTCTCCAGGTGGACGCCTAATTGCCAAAACTTGAAATAATTCTGAAACGGATTCCCTCATTCTCCAGGCGGGTGCCTGCAATCAAAACAACAAAACAAATAAAATTTTCTGCCCCAGTTTGCACTAGGAAGATTTGTGAGTTGTTAGCATAACTGTAAATCACCTATGCTATTGATGGAATGATGAGAGTAAGACTAAAGACTTGATTGGGATGTGTGTCCCCTGTTAATAAAACCAAGAATATTTGACTAGCAAGTGCGTCTGCTAAGAATAAAACCTAAATGAACCAGGCTAGGAAGTGCGTCTCCTAGATTTAAGATTGAGCTTGAGGAAAACTATAAACTAAGCTTGACTAAAGTAAAAACTGACCCTATTCTCTAGGAGGGACCCCTGATTTCAAGAAAACTAAAGATTAATAACTTAAGAAAACTAAAGATTAATCTTAGGAGAAAGTTCATCAGACTAGGTCCCTTTTTTTATCTTAGGAGAAAGATTCATCCGACTAAGATTTCTATCCTAGGAGAAAATTCATCAGACTAGGTCTTCTATCTTAGGAGAAAAATTCATCAGACTAAGATTTGATCCTAGGAGAAAGTTCATCAGACTAGGTCTTCTATCTTAGGAGAAAGATTCATCAGACTAAGATTTTAATCCGAGGAGAAAGTTCATCAGACTAGGTCCCTTTTTGTTATCTTAGGAGAAAGATTTATCGGACTAAGATTTTGATATCTTAGGAGAAAGATTCATCAGACTAATATTTTGATCCTAGGAGAAAGTTCATCAGACTAGGTCTTTTTTGTTATCTTAGGAGAAAAATTCATCAGACTAAGATTTTGATCCTAGGAGAAAATTCATCAGACTAGGTTTCTTATCTTAGGAGAAAGATTCATCAGACTAAGATTTTATCTTAGGAGAAAATTCATCAGACTAGGTTTTCTTATGTTAGGAGAAAGATTCATCAGACTAAGATTTCGATCCTAGAAGAAAATTCATCAGACTAGGTCTTCTATCTTAGGAGAAAAATTCATCAGACTAAGATTTTTATTGGGAGGAAAATCCATCAGACTAGGACTTTTATCCTAGGAGGAAAAAATGTGAAGAGCAATGGCAACAATTTATGCACACTAGCAAGACAGGTAAGGGCAAAGATTTGAGAAACTTCCCTTTGTCGGCTCTTCTCTTCTTCCTTTTTTTTTCTTTCTTTTCTTTTCTTTTTTTTCTTATTTTTGAACCAACTTGCTTGCACTGCTTTGTTCCAGTTTCAAACAAAGAAAACTTGTGAGTTTAAAATATGGTGGTTAGTTTGTGGCCTTGACTACGAGGGCGATTTCTCTTGCACTTGTCACGATCAACTCGGATTTCAACTTGGAAAACAATGCTTGTTATCGACCGACTGCTTTTCCAGACAACCCTTATCACAAGAAATATTCTTGATTCGTTCAAATCCAATACCTTATTCCTAATGCATTGCACTCGTGTTCTAACATTCACCCAATCATTACATTTTACATCAATCCCAAAGAACATCTATTATCACCAACTCAGTGCACACACTATTTTCCTCTATCTTATGTCATTTTGATGTGCTTACTATACTCGACTTTGTGTGATTAAAAAGCTGGTAGCAGATTTTGAAGTCATTTCTCACTTGTTCTGACCAAACAGACTCAAGAAGGGACTCAAACAAAACAAGAGGTACAAAATAAGGGACAATGGAAAGAGATGATACCTAACAAAAAACTTACAAAGTAGAAACTTATCAGATGTGAATACCAACTCTAATGACCATGACATGCAGTTTTGGATTAAGTGGTCTAATCTCTCAAGCAAGTCTAATATTCAACTCTTGTTGTACCTCTTCCCTGTGAAACTGAGCTTCAACGCTTCAATTGTCATATTTGATCAATAATCCTCAGTCGACTTGTAGTGCCCTGAAGGGTTTTCACCATCCAGCCTCTCTCATTTTATTCTTTTTTCTCAACTCACCGTCGCCTTACGGTGCCCATGAGGATTTTCACCGATAAGACTCTCTCATTTATCATTTTCTCTCTTTGCGATGAGAACAAGGTATTACCCATGATGTATAAAGATCATACTTTCACTACACACTTGATTTGACATCCTTAAAGATTGGTCGGAAGGTCTTTCTTTGGACCATAATGTAGGCTTTTGGACAGGGTTGGAAAGAAAGGGTGGCATGAAGGCTCAAAATAATTTAAGATGAAAGGGTTCAAACTTACAACTTTTGGAATCAGGTCAAACGTAGTTCAAACACAAAGTTGGACTATTTTGTTTTTTTTTCCTTTTTTTTCTTTTTTTTTCTTTCCTTTTCTCCTTTTTCTCCTTTTCTTTTCGTTTCTAGTTCTCAACTCTGCTCTGATTCCAAAAGAGGGGTATGCAACAAAACAAATTAAGGCTCGAAAGGGGTAGCAAAAGATAAAAGTGTTTGGATAGCAGAATAAAATGTCTTTGACATACCAAGCTTTAAGAATGCCAAGTACAAACATGCAATCAAAGATAAGCAAATAAATCATACATAGTATCTATTGATGGCATCAACACAAACAAAAAGTGTCAATCGGCAATACCTTTGTCTTAATGAATGATCCTTGCCAGTTCGAAGCAGACTTGATTCAAACTTATCTTGATGTGAAAGAATGTATTTCAGCACTAACTGATCTACCTCAAACTGTTTGAGAGATATTCCCTTGTTGTATGCTCTCATCAACCTCTGGATTTTCCAGACTAACTGCCTTAGTTTCACTCAATTTAAGCTTAAGGTTAACTTAGAATGCGTGAATCTTTACTTGTTTCCTCAAATGCCTCCTTTTATCATATTCAAAATCATGTCATTGCTTCATGATTAGACTAAATTTTAGGACCAGGCTGAGAATTATGCGTGTATGTCATGCTACTAGAGTCAGCTTGAAAAGAACTATAAAAGAAAAAATGACCTAAACAAAACTGACTAGAACTAACAGAAAATAGGAGATTGCACTAGACAGATGGTGAATAGGGTTTGAACAAAACAAGCAAAATAGACATGGGTTACAACCCTAGAACAATCCTAGATAACACTAGACGAGTTACTACAATAAAACGAACTAGGCAAAAAAAAGAAGAAGAGTTGGAGCCACAAGACAATATCCGGATTACAACCCTGAAATAACCCGGACAACAGAAATGACAATAAAATAAACTACCAAACCTCCTCCTTGGCTAGCCAAGAAAGGAGTGTCTTTCCAATCACCAAGCTCGACATCTTAGCCATTAGGTTGCACATCAAAATTACTGGGACCTTCACCAATTTCAATATCATTAACTTCAGTCAGTAAGTTTCCAAGAGGATTCTCATACTCCTTGTCACCATGCATCCTCCCCACAAAGTGTGCATCATCATGTGCAAGTAAAGGATAATCATTCTTTCTATTTCTCTTTTCAAATCCTGACAACTTTCGATATTGTTCCCCTGGGCATTGGAATGGTATTCACACCTTTTAGAAGGGTCAAAGCTTCTTGCACGTGGGTCTACATAATTCGAAGGAATAGGTACAATCAGGTCATGCTGCTTTAATTTCTCAAACAAGTTTGCACAGGACTCTCCTATCGGTGTAAAATTATCTTTCAACCTTTGTTTATCTCTATACCCCTGGCTTGGATATGGGTTATGGGGCAGCTAAAATTTTGAGGAGGCTGGTGGAGATTTTGCGGTGCTGGAGCTCGCCTTCTGGGGTGTTTTGATGGCTGGATAACATACTGGGGTGGAGCGACAGAATATTGTGGGTTATCAGGGGAATCATCAAAAAACAAATGAGGTTGGTCATGCCTTCGAGATGTTCTTCTAGGACCTTTTCTCGACCTTGATGTCATCATGATTTCTTCAACCTTCTCACTTGTGGCACTAAAATTACTAGATTCAATTTGGATAGCCTGAGTTGTAGCTTTGAGAGCTGCTTGACTAATAATTTTGCCTATCTTAAGGTCATTCTCTACCATTTCTCCCATTTTGATTGCTTTCGAGAATGATTTTCCAACTGCGGACACCATGTTTTGAAAGTAATTGGGCTCTTGATCCTGAAGGAATACAGTTATTAGCTCATGGTCATCCATGGGTGGCTTAACTCTAGCTGCTTGTTCTCTCCATTTAATGGCATATTCCCTGAAATTTTCAGTTGGTTTCTTCTTCAGATTTGAAAAGGAATTATGGTCCGGAGAGATGTCAATGTTATATTGGAACTGTTTTACAAAGGACTGGGTCATGTCATCCCAGACATACCAGAAAGATGTTTCTTGGCCCATAAACCATTTAGAGGCTATACCGTAAGGCTTTCCCCAAATAAACCATCAGTAATTCTTCATTTCCTCCCGCACCTATTAGTTGATTGCAATACCTTTTCAGGTGGGATATGAGGTCTCCATGTCCATCATACTTTTCAAATTTGGGAGTCTTGAAACCAAGTGGCAAACGAACATCGGGGAACATATATAGATCCTTGAAAGCAATACTCTTTTGACCTGCCAGCCCTTGTATGTTTTTCAACTGTTGTTCTAAGCTTTTCAGTCTTTGGGTTATTTCTTTCGATGCTATCTTTCGGCCAGGCTTCTCAATCTTTGCAGGAAGATCAAATAGGTAAAAGTGGTACTCAGGAGAGTGGTATTGTTCTTGCTGGGTAGCAAATTGTGACTCATGAGTTTTCCTTTGCACCACCGTCGGCTGTGGGATGGTAAAGACAGGCATAACTGTAGTGGTTTCTGATTGGTTGTCAATGGCACACTTTGGGAGTGCACAACAGAAGATCCAGCTATAGCTGTGCAATTGGGATAAAGACTGAACCTAAATGGGTAGAATTGATCAGACAATGAAACCGGAGTGGTAGTAGCCGAGATGGGTATAAACTCTAGGAAAGCATAAGAAAGGGGTGGTACTTTACCATTGGCCCATGCTTGACACATTTCAGACATTTGTTGTTTTATACTTTGGACCTCCTCGTTCAATTCAGATTCCGACTTCTCAATCTCCCTCGACGGGTCAACAATTCTTGTGTCCAAGTCTTTGCTAGCCATGAGTACCTTGCTCTTTGATCTTGTGTTGTATGGACGAATCGCCAAAGTGCCACAAACTAACCACCCTCTGCTATGATAACAATGAAAGTAACAAAGGGGAGAAAAACAAAGCCAACATGTTAGCGTTAGGGCATTTATCAGATAGAAATATCACATTGCATGCAATGCCCCTAGTCACAGTTAACGGTTCTAGAATGGCTTCGAGGGTACGAAGGTCATATGGCATCATCCCAATTTCACTCTTCTTACCCCATTTCTCTCTTCAGTTTCCTTTCTAACACCACTTGGTTTCTCATTTCTTTCCCCCTCTTTTCTTTCCTCTCATTTCTCATGTCCCACAACTTCATTCTCTTTTTCTTTTCTTCTTTTTTTTTGTTTTTTTTTGTTTTTTATTAAAAGATGCTTCGATCGAACCCTATGTAGGTTGCTTACGTATCATGTCCCTCATAAATCAGATCAAGCATAGTTCTGAAAAAAGTAATGGACAAATAAACCAAAAATAATAATCTTTTTGGATTTTTCATTTATAATTTTTTTTGGATTTTCAAATACAAAACATGAAGTACTATAACAAAAGACTCAACAATCTTAACTACACGAACAGACTTGATACTACTGTACAAGACTAAAAATTAGAAGACAACATAAGATAGACTAAAAAAAATAAAAGTTTCCTCAAGCAGCTCGTGCATGCAATGGTCTTGACTAGAATGGTCCTGGGGTATTTGTCATGCTCAAACTCTAGCAAATTGCTCCATACCTGAATGGAAAAAATATGATCAAATAGAGTTAGTGACTCAAGACACATGTGACGCCACGACACCTTCTATTGGACACATGCAATGCATGATTAAGGCTATTTTTGCAAAATGACCTACGTAGCTAAAATGTGTCTATTAGCGCAAACTCAACAAAGATGACCTCAAAGACATGGATATACCTAATTAAGGCTTATATGGTTTCAAACTCCCAATAATTATGGCCCAAAATTAATTTGCAGAAATAACCCATTTTGCAAAAACGGCCGATATGGCCCGAAGTGGCTAAAGATGCAAACTCAAAAAGGAAGGACCTTAAAGTAATATGACACCTAGTTGTGGACTCAAAATCCTAAGACATGGGTAATTGAATCACTTTTGCCAAAATGATCCCATTTTGCAACAACGGCCGATATGACCAAAAGTGGCTAGACGTGCAAGATTTGACTAAGACCCGGCAAAGCCAAGAACCTAAGACTCACTAGGGAGACCGGACCCTATGTGGGTTGCTTATATATCACGTCCCGAAAGATGAAAATCAGGTTCGTGTAGTTCGAAAAGATTGGATATGGGAGAAAACTTAAAAAATGACACTAATTTGGAAACAATATATATTTTTTGTCTTTTTGAAAAATGATGGAAAATGTAAATTTTTTTTGGATTTTCTTTAATTTTTGGAAAATGATGGGAAAGTGTAAAATCTTTTTGGATTTTCTTTTTCTTTCTTTTTTTGATTTTTTGGAAAATGATAAGAAAGTGTAAAAAAAAATTGGATTTTTTTCATTTTCATCATTATTTTTTGGTCCTTTTTTTTTGAAAAAGTTGTGAAAGAAAAATACAACTATGCCCCACTTGCTTCATTTTTCATCCTTCTTTCCCAAACATCGGTCCATCAAATGACCTTTCTACCCTCAAAGATGCAATATGTATCACATAGGGATGATTGAATGTCTTTTTGGGCCACAGGCCCATTTTTGACAAAATAAGAATGACCTACAGGCTGACCTAAATTTGCGGTTCACTAGACAAGGCAATTCGGGGTGGCACGTGGTCGATGGCGACTGCTCTAGTTGTCCGCCCACTCCACGCTCCCACGCCCCCCCCCCCCCTCCCCCAAAGACATGGGTGACTCAAAAAAGGATCATGTACGCTCAAACGTACTCCGGAAGACTTGTTGCAAAAAAAAGACTCAGGGTTATGCAAGTGATGACAGTTTATAAAGCAGTAACACATAAAGGAAAAACTGTAAATGAATAAGCAACTAGCAAATAATAAAACGACATAAGCAAAAATAAAAATCAATTAAAGCAAACAAAACACATAAAAACCTCAACCGAATATCCTAAAAAGCCAACAAGATTAAGTACTAGCTCGCACCTGCAAATCCCCAGCAGAGTCACCAGAGATGTCACACCCCTTTTTTTACCTCACTAAACCCTCTTAAAAATATAAAAAGGTTTGTAAAACTCAAAATAAAGGGCTTTTAATTAAAAGTGACAAAATTTTGTTCAAAAGAATTTTTTAGAGTCGCCACCTGACATTAATTTCAGTATGTCAGGTCACCTTTTTTTATACAAATGATTTTTCCTTTTCAAACATTTCAGACTCTAAACTAAGTCTGCACCAGAGATTTAGGTAAGGGGGTTCATTTAACTCGAGAAGAAGGTGTTAGGTACTCCCCAAGTCCCGTAACTAGTACGGTTGCATACTTGATCTAGTCGGCTTTTAAAATATTCGAATTGAGGTAATAAACACATAAATGGAAAAATTAACACATAGGAGGCTTGAGGTCGTTCCCACCTAATAAAGGAAAATAAAAAAATAAAAATGAAATAGAAATAGAAGTACTACAAGTTCGCTTTCGGCCTCCAGTTACAGAATACTACGGGGCATTCCCCGGAAATAAAATGTATACAAATCCTTCGGGGTATTCCCCGGATAAATTTAACTACGGGAACGACCTCTCGCCTCAAAACTAACAAAAATCCTAAAGTTTTCCTACTAGGTGTGGTCGGCCTAAACATGTTACTAGCGAGTCGAATAAAATAAAATAAATTAGAGCTAAAATAAATGAAAAAAAGATAGCTACTTAAAGTCCAGCTCCCCTCCTTGTCAACCTAAACCCAATTCTTATTCTTTTCGTTTAAACCCAACTACTCAACCCAAGGGAATAAAATAAAAAATCAAAAACAGTCAAAATATTCTTAAACCTAAGTCTCTTCCTTGCTTCACAATAATATCCATTTTTCGATTTTAATTACCATAATTAAACCCAGCAACTCAAAACCAGTTCGTCTTTCTTGTTCCAAATTAAAGAATCAGTGATTCAAGCGTAGCAACTACTCAATTGAGAATAAACTAATACGCAAATGATAATATCAACCACGACAAAATTTCATGATGTCGTTCAACAAGCAGCAAATTTAAGAAAGACAGAAAAATATATGTAAAATAAATTGCAGGAAGAAAGAGAAATTGGACCTCAATATAGTTGAAATTTGATTGTTTCACTTCTTTGAACTCAAAAATGTAACAAACCGCGGATGGAAACTCGAATCGACACCAGAAGGCTCGAAATCGAAACGACCTCAATCAAACTCCATCAGAACCTATGGTTTCAAAATTGAAAATCAGAAGACGAAGAAGAATAAGCAGATATGAAAAGCCGGATCTTATTGAGCAGACCGTGAGTGTAGCAATGCTTGAGCCGACAATGAAAAATTCTCTGCTTTTTGTGAAATCCCCGATCGTCGTTTCTGTTTACTACTGGAGTTGGAGTATTAATTTTTAGCAAACAAGGTCCTAATTAATGTTTTCCTTTTGAAACTTTGAAGAATCCCAAGAATTCACTCGATTTTTGGCCTCAAATTCCCATCCCTTCTCATTCGCGTTCTCTCATCGTTGCTTCTATTTGTTTGTGCCTAAATGATATAACCACACTTTTATTAGAATTATGTTGCAAACGTTTTGGTCCAGAACTCAATGCACCATAACCATAGGTGTTTAAATTAGACTCCTTGTTGCTTTCTGTGGCACTAGATGAAGACACGTTTTATAACCTGGCTTTCCATCTCAGCTTAAAAGCTGCTTTATTTGCTATCTATATGTATGTGCTCTCGGTTAAGGAGTGATAGTTGTTTGTATTGTTAGGTCTTCTATCTGCAAGTGAGGTGCGACTGATACTAGGTCTTTTGGGTGTCTCTAGGGTCTTGTTTTAGGTTGTAATTAGGTAGATATATGTGGGTGGGGATTAGTTTTGACCATTGGATGAAAGGGAGTGAGTGACTAGGATTAAATTAAAAAGAGCTGATGGGTTAAAGGGTCTTGGGCTTCATATTTGGGTCTTAAAAAAAGAAGTAAAAGAAAAATATCCAAACCTTAGCTAAATACCTTTTAATATAAGCTAAATATACTACATATTGTAAAAATCTATCTAATTAATTAAACTAAATTATATATAAAATATGAAACTATTTTTTTTATATTTTTCTAATGTCAAACTAAAATAATAACAAGATTAGATTAAAATCATCGCAAAATTAAGATAATACTACTACCCAAAACACTAATATCCTTGAAAATAAAGTGTGACTATTTTTGTATTTTCGAATTTTATGTAAGGTAGATAAACTAAAAGTAACAAGATAAAATATCAATAACCTAAATAAAAGAAAATATTTTTGTAATTTTTATTTTTGTGACAAAATAAAGTAAAATAGTTAAAACTAGGTAAAATAGCGATATTAGGCCTAAACTAAATATCTAAAAGCTAAAATGAGTAAAAACTCGGGGAGAGTCAAAAATTACATGTCTACAAGCGTGGTTATACAATTTCTTGACCTACAACAAAGTAGAGAAGTTAGAAAGGCAAGGGTAAAAAATTGAAGTGCAAATGTTATGTCAAGAATATCACCTGCTTTTGAAGCCTCTCAGTCTCCTCGAGAGAGACAGGGGCGTCGAGATTTGTGTCCTCGTCGACGCCGACGAAGTAGTCCTTGAGCGTAGCATCCTCTCCTTGAGAGGTCCCCACATCGGCAGTGCCCCTGTTCTGGGTATCCCTTATTTTCCCCAGAGAAAATGAAGGGCCCGATTCAAAGCCGCCCACGATACCAATTTCTATAAAGGATTCTTCTCGAACCCGAAATATTTCGGATTCAGGCCTTCCGTAATTTCCAACCAAGGATTCGGCCGCACGGACTGTACCATGTACGACTTGAGGCTCGAGTACTACGTCCAAACCCTTCTCGAGGGTCTCTTCAACAATAGTTTGGTCCACATCGGCCACCCCCGAATCAGCGGCCTTCCGCCCAACATATTGTAGAGCATCAACGCTCCATCTTACCCTTTGTACCAAAGGGCGATCACCATCAACATCATCTTCATCTTCGGTACGAAGACTTGCCGCAGTAGTCGAAGTCAAGACCGTGGCGTCGGTATGAGGCCCACGAACCTTGGGTTTCTTTGATTTTGGAGACTCAATCGACGCCTCCTTCTTCCTCTTCTTACCCTTGTCGGGTTTCGAGGCTTCTTCTTCACCAGGAGGAGGCAGTCTCATTGACACGCCTTCCCCGAGGCCTGCACAAGCATGATGTATTAAACTCACCACCACAAAGAATACTCATAAAAAACTTGGTAATGACAAAAACAAAAGCATACTGTGGTTCTTGGCCTGCCACCGCATTTTGGCCAAATCATGCCAAACACGCTCGTTGTATGGAAAAGCAGAGTCTAATAGTTTAATCCATCCCAGAAGGTTCTGAACCACGCGGGGGAACCAAACGGTGGCTACATAATCAAAAGAAGATCATTTTAGAAGAATAAGAAAAATGGGCAATAAAATGTGCTCGATGTAGGGACACTTACGCTTCATATTCCATTCCTCTGGGAATGACATCTTATCAGCAGGAATGATGTCCAGGTCCTTACTCTAACAAATCGGCTGATCCATCACCGGTATTTGTCCTCATCGGTGTTTGCAAAGAATGTCTTGGCGGATCGATGGTGAAGCTTGATTAAACCCCCTCGGAAGAGACGGGGGCTGTACAATCTGATCAAGTGGTTGAGGGTGAAGGTTATTTCCTCGATCCCGTTGGAGAAATATCCCAGCATGTAAACAATCCTCCAGAAAGAAGGATAGATCTGATCGAGTGTCACTCGGTACTAATGACAAAGTCAAGAATCACCGGATCTATCGGTGGAGAAGAAGAATCTACATGGCTAGAGTGAAGGGGTATGTATATACGCTGAGGAAGCCAGCTTTGTGTGATACTATGCTTTCCTCAGCTTTAGGGATATCTACTTGCACTGCCTCCCCCCATCGGCAATCTATCTTTACTCTCTTCGTGTCGGTCACCACACTGATGTACAGAGACATGGGCTCGCATCGGCCCGGTGTAGAAGAGGGGTTTTCAATGGTAAAATTGGAGACCGTGTCGAAGTGGCCAGGGATACATTGCTCAATACTTGGAGGTGTTTTTGATTTTCCCTTGGACGGGCGTGATGAAGAAGTGATGCCCTCTTTCTGGGTACCGTTTTGGAGGTTTTAGCCATAACTATAACAAAGTTTCGAAGAAAGAAAATAAAGAGGTAAGCATAGAGAGAAGATGATTGCAGAAGATGGTGAACTTAGCTCTGAAAACTTGAAGATAGTAAAAGTATGAATGATAAACAATTGGGGTATTTATAGAAGCCGTTTGGGCAACGTTTGAGAAGCGGAAGAGTCGAACCAATAATGGTTCGTGGGCTTCTCGATAATCATGCTGACAACGACCTCTGCGCGGCCTTTGAGTCATGTCATTTAATGATCTGACAGGCTGACATCATGATGGAGGTATCGAAGAGACAAGAATTGAAGACCGTTTCTTATTATTTTTACTCTAAGAAACGCGGGGACTATCTGTATACGGTTAAAATCGGAGAGTCCGATTTTATGATCATTATGACACTCCATAGCCCGTCTCCAGAAGGCTCGAGGCACAGCTTGAGGTTCGACCCCGAGGGTTCCCTCTGTTCGACCTCGGGGCAGTGTAAATTGGTGGCTATGATAGACAAGCGGAAAATTCCCAAGGCACGTGGTTAGAGCTGTCCAGGTCTACAAGAATAGTACAAGTCCGTACCATGACATTAAATGATTGTACCAGCCGCATATCTTTGTAATAAATACATCTTTACTATGTTGGGATTCCCCTCCTATATAAAGTGGGCCTTTATCATTTTGTAACACACATGATATTCAATACAAGAACAAGAACATTCTACGCTCTTCAACTTAAACATATTCTATTGTCGCTCCCTTGATTTATTTGCTTACATTTATTGTGATTTATTGATTGTTCTTCATTTATTACTTATCATTGATCATAAAGAGTCATCATCAAGGTACTTAGAACTGTTAGTTCTTCATCGACCATCCCCAGTCTGACACTTTAGCTCGACCTCGAGGCCTAGTGTAGGCCAGCTCGAGACCCTGATTCACATCCATTCGGTTTGCATAACATACTGTCCTCAAGCTCTTATCTCATTTTCTTGACTTACACTTAGCATTTATCGCTAGGGGTGGGCATAAAATCTGAAAAATCGAATTCCGAACCGGACTGAATTAATTCGGTATTTCGGTTTCAATTTTTTCCGGTATTCCGGTCTAATTCGGTATTGCATTTTCGGTATTTTGGTATTTCGGTACAGTCCTCGGTATTAGAATTTTGAAATTTCGGTATGCCGAAATACCGAATTACCGAATTTTTAAAGACATTTTTTAAGTTGGACCTATATCTCACTGCCCAGCCCAGCGCCCAAGCCCAAACGTTTTTAATTTAATTTCCAGCGCCTCAACCCATCACCCCAGCCCAACTGCCCAAGCCTAACAACAGCATATTTCGTTGTCTTTGTTTCCAGGCCAACACACTATTTTAATATTTTTAGTGCCATCAATGTGTAGATGTCGTGGAATCAATTGGGTGTGAGGATGTCACTACAGTTTCCTCGTTGAATCAATTGGGTCGTTGAATCATTTTACTGAAAATGAGAAGTTAAGAGATCAACTTCTTTAGCTCGTAAGACGGCGCGGAGAATTGAACAACCGCCAAACTCGAATAGGGATCAGCTCGGAAAATTACAGTTTACAGATAATATACAGTTAAGCAGTTTTTATATGCAGCTGGTTTGGACGTCGGGGAAGCTAGTACGATGATATTATTAGAAGGCGCTTTATATTTTTTTATGTATTTGATGTAGTTTTAGTTGATTTTCAATTTGTAATGCAAGTTGTAAAAAATCAAAAGTTTCTGTTTTGAAGTTCTTTCTTCTCCTCTGTTTGATTCAGAATTGATAAATAGTACTCTGTTCATATACTACTAATAGGAGTGTGTGTGAACTAATCAACTAATACAGAAAAGTTGCATCAATCCAGGAAGGTTGAAGTCATAGTATTAAACCGAAATCGTATCGAACCAAAATAATAAATACCGAACCGTACCGAAATATTTTGGTACGGTATTTGATATACACAA
This sequence comes from Nicotiana tabacum, assembly GCF_000715075.1. Taxonomy (NCBI): domain Eukaryota; kingdom Viridiplantae; phylum Streptophyta; class Magnoliopsida; order Solanales; family Solanaceae; genus Nicotiana; species Nicotiana tabacum. Next base: position 164,027,971 of record NC_134095.1, read on the forward strand.
TTGATAAACCGAATACCGAAATACCAAACCGAAATACTGAACGCCCACCCCTATCTATCGCTTAACAACTAGCATTAAAATAAATCACGTATTTTTAAAATCACAAAATTAAATTTAATTGTAATTACCATTTTCTAGGTAAACAACTATCTTTCTATATTTGATAGCAATTTAATTTTAAAATTTCTATCTTTGTTTTAATAGCATAATTTTATATTCACTAAAATCTTATTGCCACGTTTAAAGCTAGAAAGACAGTAAATTTAGCACCATTTTCTACTCCGTCGGACCTTCGCTAATTGCATTGATTAGCCAAACAAAATTTGAAGCTTCCGGCAAAAACATGTGCTACGGCGATCAACGACTGCCGTCGAGGGGCGATTTTACTGACCCGAACCGTATCCGAACCCGATCCAGACATGCGGCGGTGCAAAACCTAAGAGAGCAGCTAGCGGAGGTGGATGCACGGCTGGAACAAGCCAGGGTTCGTGAAGCCGAGCTGACTCGGCAGCTCGAGGAGATGAAGAAGTTCGTCTGCGTAATGGAAATCCTTGAGAGCTACATCGAACGCCAGTACCGAGAAAATCAACTTCAGCTTGCCCAACTTTACGCTTCTTTTCACTAATGTTTTAGCCTTAAATCAAAGGTACATAATCAGACAATTTAAGTTTAGGAAAAATTACTGAACAAGAAATTGAACGCGAAAAATATTTCTTTTTCGTTGTGTTTTTGCCTTGGGATTTCGTTGATTGCTGATTTACATGGTTTTAGTTTGTTTTAGAGTTTCGTCTTTAGTACTCTTGAATACAGCCAATGAAACAAGTAATTAACCCAGATGTGAATTATAAATTCTCGAGCCACAACAGTTAGGGTAGTAGGTTAGTAAGTATATTTCTTTTCCAAACATGTTTTGTTTCATAGCTGTAATACTAGTGTTATCGTCGTGTTCCCTATTTTTAGATCGCTATTAGCATGTTTCCTTTGCTTTAGTTTTTTTTTTGGCTGTTGTTACTATTTCGTAGTTCTTTTATCATAACTGCTATGATTTTGCTTTTATTGAGCCGAACGTCTATCGGAAATTGTCTCTCTTCTCTCTACCTTCACAAGGTAGGGATAAGGTCTGCGTATATAATCTCCTCCCCAGACCCCACTTGTAGAAATACACTAGGTATGTTGTTGGGTGCATGTCGGATCCTCCAAAAGTAGAGTATTTTTGGAGGATTCAACACGGGTGCAGTATCATTTTGGAGAGTCTGTGCAACATATAGCTCATCACATACAGTCAAATCTTTCAAATACATTCAAAATGTTGTGTGCTCTGTGGACTGTGTGCCTGCCATAAGTAGGTAGGTTTGGGTGGTTCTTTCAGCTATTTTCTAAAGTTTAAACCAGAACAAGATGACCTTTTCAATCTGTCTCTATTGAACTGCAATTGTGGGTCACCTACAATGTGTTTGGTTCTTTTTCATAACTTGGATCATTTTACTGCTTTTGTGGACAGTCCCAAGTAGTGGTAGGAATACTACAACTCAGTGTAATGTGTTAAATTTGTTGGTTTTTAATACTCTTACCTCTGTTACAACTTGTTTTATTTATGAAATTTCCAACTTATAACTCCAAACGTAAAGATCCGAACATGTGATGCAGTTGTGTACTTTGGCTGGATGTTCAATTCTGAGAAGGTTCATGGTCTTTTTCTGTGATTACTTTACTGTTAGCATAGCTTTCTACATATTCGAGAATGCTGGCCTCTTTGGCAGCGCCCTTTTCCATCTTTTTTAGTGCTTAGTTCTGGTTGTTTGAAATAGCTTGGATTAAATGGTTCCTTTACTGCGAGATTGCAAGTGATATTTGCTGCTAGCCTCTGGTTGTTTGAAATTGCTTGAATAAAATGTTTTCTTTACTGTGAGGTTGCCAGTGATATTTGGTTCTGAGGTAACAGGCTACAATTACAGAAATACTGGTAAAGGCACCATTTCATCTTTGCCCATGAAACCTTGTTTCTTGCCCTAACATCGTGATTCCGTTGTTAGCATTCAGGCCATTGTCCTATAATTTCCCCTTAGTTTGGCTATATTTCATCTCAATGATACTCCTCAGAAGTTCCACTTTGTCGTTTTACTTTACATTTCAGTGATTTTGTGTATTAGAGATGTATTGAAAGTAACATCTGTTTCGAAAAAAAAAGAAAGTAACATCTGATGCAATATGATTCACATTACAAGTATATATAGGTTTGGACTGTATATTCCTCCAAGTTATTTGATGGAAATGTCCCTTAGTTGGAAGTTAAAGATTTCATTCCATTGACGAAAAGATCTCCGCAATGAAAACTAAAGATGGTGACAAGAGAGGGTTGCTCAGATGTTCATAAGGCTGACAAGTGGGCCGGTTAGGCCCGGCACCGGCCCAGGCTCGCAAGCCCATTAGGGTAGTGGGCCTAACCGGACCTAACCGGATAGGACCGGGACCAGGGGTGGGCCTGCTAAGTGGGCCGGTTAAGGCAAAAAAAACATTAGGACCAGACCGTTTGGGCTCGGCACCGGGTCCTAAGTGGGCCGGTTCAACCAGTACCAAACGGGCTCAAACAGGCCTAACGGCTAAATTTTTTTTTAAAAAAAAAATTCCCTAAAAAATCTGATTGTTGGCTCATTTAAAATATGGCCGTTGGGCCTGCAAAAATAGTCGTTTGGGCTTTGCAAAATAGCCATTTAACCCCCCAACTTTGTTTTAACCCCAAACTCTTTATAATTACATTTTTCCCTATTTTCAACTATAAATACCCTTCATTTTTTCATTTTTCTCACAGAATCATCAATCTCTCTCTAATTTTCTTCTATAATTGGTTACTTTATTATTGCAATTTGTGTGAAAAATTGTGAAGGTAGTGAATTGAAGTATTCAAGTGTTGAACGATAATTAATTTTCAACAAGTTGTTCGCCAATTCTGTAAACTCGTTCCAACTTTTTAGTTTTAATATTATAGTTTTGTTTGTTTAATTTACTTTGTATAGTTATAATTAAGATGACATATTCCTTGAAAAAAATGTTTAGTAAAAATAAGGGAAAATCTAAGAGTGGTCAATCTATTCCTCCTCTAATTCCCCGGGCTCCCCTACCTAAACCCCATACCCGCCCTCCACCTGCTACTATTCTTGATAGTGATAATACTTTATTACAATTTACTGAGAGTCAATATGTGCATAATGTTTGTGGTTGTCATGATTCGGATTTTCCACCCTTGGGAGTCGTGATGGCGCGTACTAATGTGAGCTAGGCAAGCCGACTGTTTGAACAAATTACCTTTTTACAAATTTTATATTCTTTAACAATTATAAAGAAATAATGTGTAGACAGCGAAAATTACAATAAGCGGAAGAAATGCAGTAAACTATCTGAAATATGTATCTAATACAACTATTTGAGCCTCGACCACCCAGAACTTATGTCATAGTTTCACAGACGATCTAAGAATACTACATACAAAGTCTGAAAGATAAAAGATACACGGTTTCTGAATTAAGTAAATGAAACGGGAGTAAAGGGATAGAGGGAGATGCCAGGGCCTCCGGACGCCTGCAGGACTACCTTGGATCTCCGCGTTGACTGAAGGCAGCCACCCAATCTACAGTCTAAAAGCTGTTGCTGCGGGATTTGCACACAGTGCAGAGTGTAGTATCAGCACAACCGACCCCATGTCCTGGTAAGTGCCTAGCCTAACCTCGGCGAAGTAGTGACGAGGCTAGGACCAGACTACCAAATAAACCTGTGCAATTTAACTATATACAGCGAAAAAGAAGAACATTAATATACAGTTAAGTATGGGAGGGGTAACATGCTGCAGGGGAACTATCAATTTAGAATAGGAAGACAACAGGTAATTGAAAGAAACAACATATCTCAGATATCAACAAAGAATCAGAAATCAATAAGTGCACGACATCATCCTTCGTGCTTTTACTCTCGTCATCACCATATAATCAATATAATCGGCACGGAATGGTACATCGTGCGGCACGACATCACCCTTCGTGTTTTACATTATTTCCTCACAAATCATACACGGCATCACCCTTCGTGCTTTAACACTCACTCACCAAAACAATATACGGCATCACCCTTCGTGCTTTAACACTCTTCATCACCCAAACAACAATCACAAACAATAGGGCAAGGGAATAAATGAAATTACAATAAGAATCCCGGCAAGGGAACAATAGTTCAACAATCAAGTCCCGGCAAGAGAACAACATCAAAAGAAACATCAACATCCTGACAAGGGAGATAACATCAAAAGCAACAATATCTCAGCAAGGGAGATAATATAATGATTCTCTTCTCTTTTTCACTTTTACTTCACCACTCACTTCACAACTTGAGCCAATGCTCTAAAAGGTTCAATTACCGCTTATACTTTCACATTTCATTATACAACTTGAGCCAACGCTCCTCAAAGTTCAAATGTCACAATTACTTCCACAAACTTTGCCCAACAACAGAAATCATCACCAAAGCATGAATGATACAACGAAGTCATAATAATCACAATATAAGACTCACGGGCATGTTTGACACCAACGTATAGATACTCGTCACCATTCCTATACGTCGTACTCGACAAATACTATATACAAATAGGACTCGGCTCCTAATCGGTCAAGCTAAGGTTAGACCAAATACTTACCTCGATGCCTCAAACACAATTCAAGTCTCTACTATCGCTTTACCTCTTGATTCCACCACCAATTCGCTCGTATCTAGCCACAAGTTACTTAATTACATCAATAAGCGCTAAATGAATCAATTCTAATGCATGAAAATAAGTTTTCTAAAGTTTTACCCAAAAAGTCAAAAATAACCTCCGGGCTCACATGGTCAAAACCCGAGGTTCGAACCAAAACCTGATTACTCATTCCCCCACGAACTCAAATATATAATTTATTTTGAAATCGGACCTCAAATTGCGGTCCAAATCCTCAATTTTTGAAAAACCTAGGTTCTACCCAAAACACCCAATTTCCCCATGAAAATCATTGATTTTGAGTTGAAATCATGTGAAAAAATGTTAATGATTGAAGGAAATGAGTTAAAATTAACTTACAATCGATTTGGAGAAGAAGTTGCCTTTGAAAAATCGTCATAGGGTGTTTTGGTTTTGAAAGAGTGAAAAATGGTTGAAATGTGTCTAAGTTATGAACTTACAGGTCTCTGATGTCTCAATTGCGACCAGGGTTCGCAATTGCGAACCCCTCAGAAAATTGGACTTTCGCATTTGCGAAGCAAATGTCGCATTTGTGATCCACTCAGCTTTCCACTCATCATTGCATTTGGGAGAGACCGTTCGCAAATGCGAAATCGCATTTGCGACTCAGGCTGTCAGGTCCATTCTTCGCATTTGTGAAGGTTTGTCGCATTTGCGAGCTGCGAAACCTGCAGACCTGATCACACCACCTGAAAACTTGCAATTTTTTGAGTCAAAAATCCACCCTGTGGCCTATCCAAAACTCACGCGAACCCTCGGGGCTCCAAACCAAACATGCACACCAACCTAAAAACATCATACGGACTCACTCATGCATTTAAATCACTAAAATAATATTAACAACTATGAGTTTAACATCAAAATCATGAAAATTCTTAAAAACTTCAAATTTTCCAATTTTCTCAAATACGATTCGATTCACATCATTTCAAGTCCGTTTCATACCAAATTTCACAGACTTATCTTAAATCACATATAAGACCTATATCTAGCCCCGGAACCAAAATACGGGCCTGATACCATCAAGTTTTAAACACATTTCATTTTCAAAAACTCATAAATAATCCAGAAAAAAAGAATTCTTTAAAAAATTTATTTCTCGGGCTTGGGACCTCGGAATTCGATTCTGGGCATACGCCCAAGTCTCATATTTTCCTATGGACCCTCCGAGACTGTCAAATCACGGGTCCGAGTCCGTTTACCCAAAATTCTAACCGAAGTCAACTTAAATCCATTTTAAAGTCAAAATTCATCATTTGTTTTACAGATTTTCACATAATAGCTTTTCGGCTACGCGTCCGAACTGTGCACGCAAATCGAGGTAATACCGAAAGAGGTTTTTGAGGCCTTGGAACGTAGAATTTACTTTTAAAACAAGTGATGACCTTTTGGGTCATCACAATGGTGGTGAACGCTTAGATGATGAATATATGAATTCTCTTCATGGTAATCCAACTATTGATGAAGAAGATGAGCAGGAAATAGATTTAGATAAAACGCAACCGAATGACGATACACCCATTAGTCATGTTGTTGAAGTTAATCCAAATGACGCCCAGGTTGACCCCCTGTTACTACACCTACTTTTTCTAGACAACCTTCTAAATAGGTCGAAACATCTTTTGTTTGGCTATTTTTTATCCAAATAAGAGAAAAAAATAAAGATAAATGTAAAACTTGTGGCAAAGAGTTATCCCTCAAGATAAAGCTAAATATGATCAAATGAAAGATGCGGCCGGGGGGACAAGTCTACCTAGTCAGCCTGACCCTAGTACCAGGTCAAATTAATTTTAACTGGGAATTAACACTGTTACCGGTGGTATTTTATATTATGACCCAAGAAAAGATAGGGAAGAATTAGAAAAAAATAGTTACTGTTATGTGCTTACCCTATAGTTTTCCTTCTAACTCTCACTTTGTGCATTATATTAGAAGAATTTTTAATCCTACTTATAAAGGATAGCCTCGCACAACCGTAAAGAGCGATATTTATAAATATAAACATGAATATGAACAATATTTCTGCTATTTGTTTACTCATATTAATTGTTGTGTTGCTATTACTACTGATATTAGTAGAAGCAGTAATGACTGTGATTATCTTACTGTTACAAGTCATTGGATTGATGATGACTGGATAATGCAAAAGCGCATTATTGCTTATAGAATAATTAATTCACGTCATACAAGGCAGTTTATTTCTAGCACGGTTACAGATATTTGTAGATATTTTTAGTGATAAAATAATGTCGATTTCAATGGATAATGCTACTAGTAACACTAATATTGTACCCTTGCGTACCACTATTTAGATGTATGTGTCATATTTACCACTAGTAACATTTTTCATGTTAGATGTATGTGTCATATTTACCATTTAATTATGGGTGATGGTATGAGAATATTAAATGTTGAAATTGAAAAGGTTAAAATGACTTTTCACTAACTATTTTATTCAAACCGTAGAATTAGACTTAGAGAATATTTTAAAAGATGTGATGAATTTAGCCTAAGAGAAAGAAATGTTCATAAACCTTGTCCAACTAGATGGAATTACATGCATGAAAGTTTAGTTGTTTCATATGAATATAGAAATCCCATAAACTCAACGTTTAATGCTCATGTAAGTGATGATGATGAGCACCTTACAAATGCGGATTGGGATAATGTTAAAATGTTTGTAGATTTTTTAGAAAGATTTCATGTTGCTACAAATGAATTTTCTGGGTAATGTTATCCTACTATTTCAAAGTGTGTAGTTTATCTTGCAGAACTTACAAATTTATTTGCTTATTTTTCAGATGGTGGAGAAATTTATGAAGAAGCTATTGATTCTATGAGAAAGAAGCTTAAAAAATATTTTCCCCTATTCCTCCTTTTATGGTGTTGCTGCCTTGTTAAATCCTACTATGAAATTAGGAGGTCCTCAATATTGGTATCAATCTATTTATAATAGTTAAGCACTTGAAGATGAAGAGTTGTCTACACTTTCGGACGCACAAGCCTCAATTAAAATAAATGCTCAAACTATTTATAGTGCTTATCAAATTGAAATAAATAATGCTAGACCAAATGTTCCAACTCCTTCTTCTAGTTCTCAATCATCTAAAAGAACTGCAGGAGTAAGATCACTTACTGTTTGGACTGTGTTCAGGGGTTCTCAAGGTTGTAGCACTAGTGATTGTTCACAACTAAATGAACTTGAAGTTTATTTGTTACAGGGACTTGAGGAAGTGAATCCTGACGGCTCATTTAATCTTTTAGAATGGTGGAAGGACAAAAAAAAACACGTTCCGATCCTTTCAAGGATGGCCCGAGACATTTTAACCATTCAAGTTTCAACAGTGGCATCGGAGAGCGCTTTCAGTCAAGCAAGACTTCAACTCGGTGATTATAGAGCGTCTATGAGAGAGAGCTTGGAAAAATCAGTACTTTTCAGAGATTGGATCTGTTCGAAACGAAGAAATTTTGAACTTGCTGAATCACAATCAGAGGTAGACAAAGCTTACGAAGAAATGCTAGCTGAACTTGCGGAGGATGAAGCTTCGCCCGGAAGCGGTGACGAACAATCTTCTTTTCCGCCACCACCAACAAAAATTCCTCCGAACCTTGATGGATTTATGGAATTTGTAAGAGATACCATGTAAAATTAATATGTAACTTGTATTTTGGCGCATCTTGATTAATTTCTTTTTCTTCTCAATGGTGGTATTAGCACCTTGGTTGTGCTCATTCCATGGGGAGGGGGGGGGGACTAAGAAAGATTGGGACATGTTTTGTTAATGTCATAATAATAAAAATTATAACGCATTCCTTTGAATATCTTTTTACAATATTTTATCTTTTAAATTTGAATTAAATTTATATATATATATATATATATATATATATATATATATATATATATATATATATATATCTCTTTTCTTGTTTTACACATTAAAATGATTCTTTAGGTAGTTTATTGGTTATTTTTTGTTCCGGAGTCTACCAAAGAGATTATGACTATTAAATCAGACAGGCCAGGGGATTAATATTATTGTTATACTATAACGTATTTTCATCTACTAGTCTTAGGGTACGCGCTTTGCGCGTATACCCAGATCATTGAATACATAATTTTAAAAATAAATATAAATATTTTGACTTATAAAATTAAAATTAAAGAAAAAATACAAGTTCTTGAAAATGATGACTGATGATCCTATTTTATTAGCTCAATGGGAAAGAAATTTTGCCAATAAAAGTCCTCATATACCTTATTGTGATTTCTGAGAAATTCTATAGAAGTATCTATGAAAATTATTGTTACTTTTATAGCCTAATACTGAAAACAAACAAATAACATAAAGTACTTTTATTAACAAAGATAAATCAAATAATTTGAAAAATTGGGTCTTTTTGTCTTTAGAAATGATGAGGTTGGTTTTATAACTAATTAGGGTTGGGCATTGTGAGCACGTGATTTTTGTTTTACGAGACAATCGCTCCAAAAGAAATAAAATAATAACAAACGGCCCTGCTGTGCAATTTTTGGATTTTACATGGCACTTTGTTAATTATTTATGATTTTTGCCCATTTTTATTTTTTATCAAAACAAAATACAAAAATATAGATGTCATGCGTAATTTGAACCGTAATCCGGTTTGTTAAATAGCAAAATTATAAAAATACGCATTTTTTGTCCTGATTTGTTTGCCTTGTTTAATTTTACCTACTTTTAACATTTTTTTTATGTATGCGTGTAATAAATACATTAAGTGTTGATTAATGTTGTTTAGTTTTTAGTTTAATTAGGTTGTATGTTTAAAAAAATTTTAGAAATAAAAAAGAGGGGTTTGAAACTTGTTTCTAGTTAAGTTTGGGCCAATTCCCATTGCAAAATCTGAGGCCCAAACCCCACAACCCAACCCAAAACCTGTGCTTGCCCCGGTCCAGACCAGCCTACTTCAAAAACATCCAAACGACGTCGTTTTAACCTTGCCTGATCTGGGCCGTTGATCTCAGATTGATCAACGGCCAAGATCACTTCCTCATAACCCATGATGAACCCGACCCATTTCTACCCGGACCAACCCAAACCCCCTTTAGATGAAACGACACCGTTTCTCCTAAGCCTTCAGATCCAAGCCATTGATTTCGATTGATCCGACGGCTGAGATCAACCCACCCATTCCATATATAAGCCCCCTACCATACCCTGCCCCCTATCCAAGACCCCGCCTTCGTCCTCATCCCATTCCCCTCCAAACCCTAAGCCGCCCCTGTATTCTTCACCATGAAAGCTGGCGGCATGAACGCCGGTGGCCTTCACCTTAACACCATAGGACCATCTCACCCCCTGAACATGGACCTGTTGACCGTTTAGTTCGAATCATCCTCCAGGTCCTCGAATCTTCATTTGAAGATTCGAGAAAAACTCGATCTACACCGATCTGCCCTAGATTCATACCAGACAATCCTCGGACCCCCCTCGTGACCAAACCATGCTTGGTTTGGTCCGAATCTAACCATGGAAGCCCAAGTTCCAAATCTACCTTCCACAAAACCTAAAAACCCCAAGCCTGGTCTGTGCCTGTTAAGCCAAGAGGTTAGGGTCTAATGGACCTTAATCGAAGTGTTTCTCATCTGAGAAACCCTTCGATTAAAGTCCGTTCAACTTTAAAAAGGGTTGGTTCAAACACAAGCTGATTTTCTGTTCCTTCTTTCAAAGTTTTAAGGTAAGTTTTGTTTTCTCTTTATTTTTTTTAGTCCATGTGTTGTTTAAAAGGCTGTTCATGTTTTGTGAAATTTGTGTTTTTGAATTTTACCAACTGTGTCCTTTCCACCTTGCCTGAACCTCGGTGTTTGATTGAGTCCTTCTTCTACTTGTTCTGATAATGTGTATGTATGTATGTGTTGTGCAATTAGCTGAATTTCAAATTTGAACTGATTAACTGATTCCTCGAGTACAATTCTGCTTAGTCAGTACAATTCAAATCATGTGCTTGATACTGTTAAATGTCTGATTTTGGCTACGATTGTACATGTTATGATTAATATAGTCGAGTCGACATGTGTCGTCAATTAGTTTTAACTGTCTAAACAATAACCAATCGATTTGCTTCTGGACACATTTGCTTGAATCAATTAGGAACTGAGTTTGTTTACTTATAGTTGTTATTTTGAATCAAAAATGTAAAAGGATTGTTTTGTTTAGTTACAGTTCTGAATTGGAGGGCATGTGGACTTGTGCACAACATGCCCCAACAAATCCCCAGCAAGTCCGTTCTGTACAAATCCCCACAGAGTCTCCCCTTGTACAATCCCCCACAGAGTCTCCCCAATATATAAAAAAAAAAATCCCCGTTGGAATTTCCCCAGCACATCCCCAGCATGCCCCATTGTACAAAAATCCACACAAAGAATCCACTTTGTAAATATTCCCCCCACAGAGCTTCCTTTTGTACAAATCCCCACAGAGTATCCCCAATAAAATCCCCGTTGAGAATCTCCAAGCAAGATGGGACATACAAAAAAAAAAGAGCCTTACGAGGCAAATCATCACAGAATCTGGACATACAAAGCCTGAGCAGTCAAAAGAGTTTCGCCATTTGAATCAAATCAATGGCAGGATTTCGCAACAGGAATGAGGACGCAACAAAGCAACTGGGAACGATCAAGGTCACCGAACCGACCGTCATTTCCAAACTAACAATTGTTCTTTGTCTGAAAAGTTGAAACAGGTATAATCCAAGACAACCGTGCAAGAAGCAGATGTCGCCCAAAGAAGAAGGTACATGGGTACAAGAAATATCTTGGCAATAAGGAACTCACTCGAAAGGTAAGTTTCCACGAGACTTCCTTTCATCTTCTACTAAAACAAGAAAATCCAAAAAAAAAGGTTAGCTAGCATTCTCGAACATTACCCCCAACCAGTCAGCATTAGGGTTTTAAACCCTAAACTGAACTTTTTTCAGCCAGCATTAGGGTTTTAAACCCTAAACTGAACTTTTCCAATCAGTCAGCATTAGGGTTTTAAACCCTAAACTGAACTTTTTCCTTTAATCAGCATTAGGGTTTTAAACCCTAAACTGAATTTTCCCTTTAGTCAGCATTAGGGTTTTAAACCCTAAACTGAACTTTTTCCATTCAGCCAGCATTAGGGTTTTAAACCCTAAACTGAGCTTTTCCATGCAGTCAGCATTAGGGTTTTAAACCCTAAACTGAATTTTTCCTTTAGTCAGCATTAGGGTTTTAAACCCTAAACTGAACTTTTTCCATGCAGTCAGCATTAGGGTTTTAAACCCTGAACTGAATTTTTCCTTTAGTCAGCATTAGGGTTTTAAACCCTAAACTGAACTTTTTCCTTTCAGCCAGCATTAGGGTTTTAAACCCTAAACTGAACTTTTCCATGCAATCAGCATTAGGGTTTTAAACCCTAAACTGAATTTTTCCTTTAGTCAGCATTAGGGTTTTAAACCCTAAACTGAACTTTTTTCCTTTCAGCCAGCATTAGGGTTTTAAACCCTAAACTGAGCTTTTCCATGCAATCAGCATTAGGGTTTTAAACCCTAAACTGAATTTTTCCTTTAGTCAGCATTAGGGTTTTAAACCCTAAACTGAACTTTTTCCTTTCAGCCAGCATTAGGGTTTTAAACCCTAAACTGAGCTTTTCCATGCAATCAGCATTAGGGTTTTAAACCCTAAACTGAATTTTTCCTTTAGTCAGCATTAGGGTTTTAAACCCTAAACTGAACTTTTTCCTTTCAGCCAGCATTAGGGTTTTAAACCCTAAACTGAGCTTTTCCATGCAATCAGCATTAGGGTTTTAAACCCTAAACTGAATTTTTCCTTTAGTCAGCATTAGGGTTTTAAACCCTAAACTGAACTTTTTCCTTTCAGCCAGCATTAGGGTTTTAAACCCTAAACTGAGCTTTTCCATGCAATCAGCATTAGGGTTTTAAACCCTAAACTGAATTTTTCCTTTAGGTAGCATTAGGGTTTTAAACCCTAAACTGAACTTTTTTCCTTTCAGCCAGCATTAGGGTTTTAAACCCTAAACTGAGCTTTTCCATGCAATCAACATTAGGGTTTTAAACCCTAAACTGAATTTTTCCTTTAGTCAGCATTAGGGTTTTAAACCCTAAACTGAACTTTTTCCTTTCAGCCAGCATTAGGGTTTTAAACCCTAAACTGAGTTTTTCCATGCAATCAGCATTAGGGTTTTAAACCCTAAACTGAATTTTTCCTTTAGTCAGCATTAGGGTTTTAAACCCTAAACTGAACTTTTTCCTTTCAGCCAGCATTAGGGTTTTAAACCCTAAACTGAGTTTTTCCATGCAATCAGCATTAGGGTTTTAAACCCTAAACTGAATTTTTCCATTCAACCGGCATTAGGGTTTTAAACCCTAAACTGAATTTTTTTCCATTCAGCCAGCATTAGGGTTTTAAACCCTAAACTGAGCTTTTCCATGCAACCAGTATTAGGGTTTTAAACCCTAAACTGAATTTTTCCTTTAGTCAGCATTAGGGTTTTTAAAACCCTAAACTGAACTTTTCCCCAGTTGGTCAGTATTAGAGTTTCAATTCTAAAAACTGAACTTCTCCCCAGCTATTCGGTATTAGGGCTCCAACCCTGAACTGAGCATTTTATCTTTCTTCCTCAATTTTATGAACTTCCTGGCGAATAATTAACGAAATTTTCCTAGTGAAACTGGGGCAGAAAATTTCGTTCGTTTGTTTGTTTTCTCCCGCAGGTCTAACCTCGAGCCATACGAATCGAAATGACCCACGAGATGAGTCTCAACTCAGAATCCAAAAAAAAAGAAAAGGACAAAAGGAAGATGTCCCGAGATACCGGAGAAAATGGAAGGCGGATCATTCCAAGATTTGATTAAGGTCCAGAACTCTGCCAGTCACGTCTCACTGAGTATCCCTGAGGTTAAACAAACACCTACAACTCGCAAGCATCAAGATTCGGATCGAAGTCTCCAAGCAAAATCAGCTAAGACCCATGATCAAGTCGCAAAAGAATCATAGATAGGGATCTTGTAACTAGCAGTTGACATGCATATAAGTATTTAGTTCAGTTTCAATTTTTCTTTGGTTGTAATAAGGCGGTCAGTAAAGCAGGTGACAACAGCAACAGCAGTAACAGCAAGCATTGCAATCCCATGGTAGTCCCAGCTACCGAAGCTTCCCGAACTACATTGACCTGATTCCTGTTTAGCCCAGGATATGTAGGAAATCTTCGGAGCAAAGATTCGGTCAAATCTTTCAAAAAATGCTTCACACGGAGTAGTCCATAGGCAAAAATCGCTCATATCCGCTCACTTTATCTTTGCACGAAAACTCTTCGTGTTTCCGAACAAAAAGGGGCAGCTGTGAGCACGTGATTTTTGTTTTACGAGACAATCGCTCCAAAAGAAATAAAATAATAACAAACGGCCCTGATGTGCAATTTTTGGATTTTCTGTTCCTTCTTTCAAAGTTTTAAGGTAAGTTTTGTTTTCTCTTTATTTTTTTTAGTCCATGTGTTGTTTAAAAGGCTGTTCATGTTTTGTGAAATTTGTGTTTTTGAATTTTACCAACTGTGTCCTTTCCACCTTGCCTGAACCTCGGTGTTTGATTGAGTCCTTCTTCTACTTGTTCTGATAATGTGTATGTATGTATGTGTTGTGCAATTAGCTGAATTTCAAATTTGAACTGATTAACTGATTCCTCGAGTACAATTCTGCTTAGTCAGTACAATTCAAATCATGTGCTTGATACTGTTAAATGTCTGATTTTGGCTACGATTGTACATGTTATGATTAATATAGTCGAGTCGACATGTGTCGTCAATTAGTTTTAACTGTCTAAACAATAACCAATCGATTTGCTTCTGGACACATTTTCTTGAATCAATTAGGAACTGAGTTTATTTACTTATAGTTGTTATTTTGAATCAAAAATGTAAAAGGATTGTTTTGTTTAGTTACAGTTCTGAATTGGAGGGCATGTGCACTTGTGCACAACATGTGCACTTATGCACCACATGTGCATTATGCACAACCTGTGTCCTGCATAAAGGTTTTTATTAAGTCTAAAGTAATTTGACAGCACATGTTGTCAGATTACATTCTCCTGCCCATATTCTGCTTTAAGTTTCAGAAATAATAAACATTACTAAAAAGGTAAGCCTGCCAAGGGAATATCATGGGGGTTTGTTTTTATTTATTAAGTAGAAACTGAAAAGAAAGGCAGCACATGGGAGGGTGTTCTGATTGTCCAAAGAGGCTGTTAAGGGTTTGATTTTAGGCATATAAAAGGGGGACATAAAAGATTAGGGAGGACATGAGATAGACCCAAGAGGAGGAGAGCAAAAATACATACACATACACACATAAGTCAGGCATACAGACTTTAAGATAGACATAGATACACACACACAGACAGAGAAAGAGAGAATACACATAGAAAAATTTAGTTTTGGAGATTGAGGGTTGCAGTTCTGAAAAGCAGAAAACTGGAAAGAACTCTGTTTGATAACACAGACAGACAAAACTATAAATTGCATTCTTCTTGCTGTCTTGATTTCAATGGTCTTGACCTGTTTGTCCAATACATGATTTCTTCTAAATCCAACTGAGTCTGCTGGTTGTTTGTTGGTTCACTCTGGGATTTGGTCTAGCTGGGATTTTGGTTCTACTCCAATTATTTTGTTTTGTTGCTGCTGCTGCTATTCTGCTATCTGCTGCCGCTGACTCTTCTGCTTCACTTCTTCTTTGCATTTCAGCATTCAGGTACACATTTCGAGTCCCATTTTTGGTGTTAACTGTAACAGTTCGAAAGCATGAAATGAAAGGAGTTTGAAGAAATTTAGATGTCTGTTTTGTAATGTTCATGGTATATTGACTTCTTTTGTATAAATTGATTAGTGCGTAATTCAGTAGCGAAAGATTAGTTAGTTAATACTTAATCAAGTTTTAGCCTCTTGCATCTTAGTTTATAGTTGTTTGTTAGTACAAGATGTACTGATACAATACGTAGAATGTATGGATAATTGGCATAGAATTTTCGACTGGATTCCCATTTAACTATAATGACATGCATAGGATAGAATATTTCCACCTTACACAATAATGTTCTGTGTTATTTTAGTTCTTTTATCAGGACCGCTAGGCAATATATAGAAGCACGTTCGAATCCCCATTAGTAATAATGCCTAGCGTTTAATCCCTTAATCTAGCCTAAATAAGTCTAGTTAAGTTCGATTCGAGAAATGTTTGGATACAAGTATAGCATTCGGTCAATCTCGCACGTTTCACAAGGTACGACGCCTCTTCACTTTGTAAACAATTAAACAGAAATTAATAAGAATCCGTTTTAGGCCAAAGCATATAATTAAATTAGCATGTATCTTTTTTCCTTCTCGTTTTAAAGACAAATGCATTAGAAATGTAACCACTGTAGGATATCCTTTCTAAAATAGAGACGAGCCTCGCCAAATAAAAAATGCGAAATTGCGGGGCCCTCAACAACTAAACATAATAAATATTTAGAATTCAGGACAGGCCGTTTAGTAGACTTCATGGCCTTTCCCAAAAGTAACAATACACTAGTTGCTTTAGGAGCACCTTTAATAATTTAACCTTCTTAAACACGGGTGCACATTGATGTGACCCAAATCCAAGTCTCAACGGAGTCAAAATGTGTTGACGACCACGGGTGCATTGATTGTGACGTGGTTCGAGATGCATTTTCACGACGTTGCAATTCTATAAAAATAAATGATAATAATAAAAGCGGTTTAAACTTAATAAAAGCACATAAGTCATAACATGTATTTAAATCAGATATTTAGCCATTATAACAATTTAAGCGACTGTGCTAGAACCACGGGATTCGAGGGTGCCTAACACCTTCCCTCGGGTCAACAGAATTCCTTACTTAGAATTTCTGGTTCGCAGACTTCATTTGGAAAAGTCGAATAAGTCGAATATTTTCCTCGATTTGGGATTCAAGATAAACCGGTGACTTGGGACACCAAAAGCCAAACCTTTCCCAAGTGGCGACTCTGAATTAAATAAATAATCCCATTTCGAATATTGTCACTTAAATTGGAAAAAACTCCCCTCGCGCATTTAACCCTTCGGGGCCGGGCGCGCAAAAAGGAGGTGTGACAGGCATATATCGGGTATAACCGATAAACCGAACCGATAAAATGCTATTGGGTTATCGATATCAGGTTATTGGATAAATAGTTTGATAACAGTTTAATGTTATTTGACTAATGGATTATCGGTTCGGGTCTCGGTTTGCCCAATTTTATTAACGGTTTAACCGATAGCTCAATAAGCTTTATCAGAATTATAATTTTACCCACTAAGTATATAAAACCATCTTATGGCTTCATTCTCTCAATTCTCTCGACAATTACTCTTCATCTTCTGACCTTAATTCTTAGAGTAAATTTTAAACTTTTCTGAATTTCTCATTGTAGTTTTTCAATTAAGATTTTTAGTTTTAAACTTTAGAGAATTAATTGTTCAAATTTTTAGTTTTTCTATTTGTTTCTTTTGTTGCACTGACTCTTTAGTATTTACAAGATTAGGATTTTATTATTTTCCTGTGAATTATGCCCGCCCGCAGTGACATAGTTAGTAAGATTAGATTGTTGAATGTCTTATCCCTTACTCCTATTAACTTATAACTTTGAAAATTGAGATCATTCATTGGAATTTTCAAATGCAAAGAAAGTTTTATTTTCTAAGTTGAAATTTAATATCTCTTATCTTAAGAGCAAAAATTCAATTCCTTTCTCTTAATAGTATGGTCACGATTTCTATAATACAAACATGAATTTTTTGGATAGTTTTTATTCTTATCAGGTAAACCGATAACCCACCGATAAGGATTAATAACCGATTAATCGATACCCGATATCTTATCGGTTCGGTTATGGATTAGTATATTTATAAATTGATAACCGATATGAAGAACCGATAATATTCACAATCGAACAGAACCGACCGATGCCCACCCCTATAGCTCATAGAAAACAATTTAATAAGTAACAATGTAAAATCTAAAGATAACTATTTTACAACTATTAACTTCTCTACTATTATATCTTAATTACAATTTTGCTTAACAATTTTTTGTACTAATTGTAATTAAAGAATATTAATTGTTTGGGCTTCTTGTTTTTTCTTACTTTGGTAAAAGTAAATATATTTAGAAAAGATTATTTGAAAGCTGAATATTTTTATACCAAAAATAGAACATCAAAAATAAAATTTCTCATTGCCAAAGAAGCAATCTACTACCAATTCTAAGCCTTAAGTTTGCTTATTCTCAAAAAAGAAAATATTTTGTTTAGTTTTTCATGCTTATTGCATACGTTAGGCCTCATTAGAGTCCAGAGAAGTTCAAACAAGGAATATTTATTATGCAAAATTTTAGTTGATTTGGAACTCCTAAATATTAGGAAAATAAAATGCACAAAATTTAGTTGATTTAGAACACCTAAACATTAGGAAAATAATTAAATGACTATTTTGTCTAATATGAAATTTATTTTTAAAGGGTAAAAAAGGCGAACGACATTTCGCTAAGGGCCTTCGTGCTTTTAATATAGTGTATAGATTAAAGTTTTAATATTAGAATAATTAAATGACTATTTTGTCTAATGTGAAATTAAATTTTAAAGGGCAAAAAAGGCGAACGACATTTCGTTAAGGGCTTTCGTGCTTTTAATATCGTATAGATTTATGAATAGTCTCGGTCCTGATCCGGTTACCTCCAAAAGCCCATGAAGCCCGGGACTGTTTAAGCCCGGCCCACGAAGTCCAGGCCCACATAGGACCGGCCCAGTTAGGACCATTTAGGCCTGGGCCCGGCCCGTTTGCCAGGCTTAGATGTTCAGCATCCCCCACCTACAACCTCAAGGTCGTGGGTTTGAGTCACTAAAGGAGCAATAGCTCCAACAAAGGGAGATCAAAAGGAATCAGAGGCGAGGGGAATAAAAAAAAAAGAAACTAAAGATGGCGCAGCAGAGGCAATATTCGTTTGCATATACAAATGACTTATTACGATATCTTATATATCGAAACATATCGAAACCAATTTCCAGTACCAACAAGGGTTGTGGTGGATTGTTAAGTACTCATTTATCTTTAACCAGAGGTTTCGAGTTCGAGTGTCCCTGGGTATGGAGTCACCTTTGTTAGAGAGCGCTTACCCCTAATGTAGAACTTCCCGGCGCGAATTCGAATTTAATCCTCTCCAATGTGGATCCTGGATACCTGGTGGGAAAAAAAAATTACCAATTTCCAGTAACTAAATTTTTAGGCTGAGCGAATACATTTGCATATGATGACTCCATACCACAATATTAAATCGTTTCCTATCTCTTCCTCATCTTTATCGTTTATATGAGTTGGATTCTTCTTCTCAAACCTATATTGACAGCTTTTTCATATTTAATTTTGTATTACTACTTATTATCAACAACAAGCAGCTGCAACCATTTTTTAGGAAAGTTGTACTCCTAATATAATTAGGAACGTAAAATAAATTAGGAAACATTTGTCTTTCTTGTGCGCAAAGCTATTTTTTAATATTTGAACCAAACGTCACCTTAATAAAATAGGAAAATAAAATTAATAAAAGCTAGATTTCCCAATTCTAGTCATTCAAGGAAAAACCAAAAGAAAACATGACACAATTCCTATTCCTACTCACCATAGGAAAACCAAAATTCTCTTCCTATAAATTCAGTTGCAACGTCTCAAAGTTCCTCACTTTTTCATTCAACAAAAATCAATCTCCTTTTCTTCGTAAAATCACAATGTCTCCAATTACCAAAACACACAGTGATTTAAAGAAACACCAATCAAGAATAACAATGCTTTTAAAAGCATCAAACACAATAGCATTCAAGAAACAAGAAACAAGAAAAATACCATTTCAAAAGGGAGATGAAGTTGAAATAGCAAGTCATGAATATGGTTTCATTGGTTCTTACTACACAGCAACTATTGTTTCTTTTGTTGGTGATTATCATTATAAAGTCAAGTACAAAACTCTATTAACAGATGATAATTCTGCGCCATTAGAGGAGATTGTTACTGTCGGCGAAGTCCGTCCAACGCCACCTGAAAAACAAGAAAATTTGCCGGAAAATAATTTTTGTTTGTATGATATGGTTGATGCATTTGATAATGATGGTTGGTGGTTTGGATTTATAACTGGAAAAATTGGAGGAAATTATTATGTTTATTTCCCTACAACTGCTGATAAAGTTGCATATCCTCCTGAAGTTTTGAGATTTCATCAAGAATGGTCCAATGGCAAGTGGAAAAAGGAAGGAGTTTTTGACTTATACTGATTTTGGTTTCAAGAGATTAACTCTCTTTTCAAGAAAAAAAATAGTGTTTATAGGGGAAATATTCATTTATTTGTATTCGTTTAGCCGAGTGATTCATTCACCGCAACAAATTTGATTATCAATGACGAACTATTTTGTCATTTAAAAGTCATATTTTGTCACAAAAAATCTTTTGAGACAAAAAATAATTCGTCAATTATTCGTCCCAAAAACACCGTCACCAAAAGTATACAAAGACAATTTGGTGGTTCGTCACTAAATCAAGTTATATTAGGGACGAAAATATTTTTCGTTCCCAAATGCCTAGTATTTGTGACGAACTTGTTCGCCAAAAAAAGTATAAAATATTCGTCGTTAATAGCGTGCTTTTGTCACTAAAAAGATTATCAATGCCGACGAAACTACCTTGTCGCTAACTATTTAGTTTAATTAGTGACAATATCAAATGTCTCTAAAGTTATATATATTTCGTAGTTAAATCAACGTTATTTTGTCATTAAAGACTACCTTTTATGTACAAAAAATATTTCGTCCCTAAATATATAAAATAGTGACAGCTTTGCTTTTACAAGAATAATTTACAATTTGTAGTTGAAAACTATTATGTTGTCACTAAAAATAATATTTCTTTACAAAATTATTTAAAATTAAAATAATCATAAAATACAAATTACTAAAAGGATGATTCTCGGACACATAATATCTTTGTCACTAGAATTCGATGAATATTTGATGACATTAAAATCCGCAGTGCTACTATTTATAAGTAGTATTTATCTAATTTCCCATTTAATTCCAGAATTTATCATTTACTAAATGGAAATAACATAGTAAAAATGGAAGGTAACAACAAAAAATTTCACCGACGATCACATAATTAAGAACTAATACTACATTGAGATAATATTCATTACAAACTCCGTAAACTAAAACACTGAAATAAAATAAAATTTATTCAACAACATGAGGTCGAATCGAAATACAATAATTTTAGTAACTGCTTCCTCAAACACTAATGTAACCACTCGTCTGATAAAGTTGCTCTTGAATAAATTTACACTTTCATGTACCTGTTGAAGAAAAAAACAATTTTAGTACATACTTTTTGATGAACAAGATTTAGCCAAAAAAATGACATATCATATTTTAATTAGTGAAACGAATAATAGAATGACAAATTAGTACTGGTAGAAAGATGCTCACTCGAAGTTAGACAATAAATATTAATTCTTCTTTGACTGCAAATAACCACAAGAATTAAGAAGAAGAGATATAAAATTAAGAGTACTTAATCTCTCAAAAAATAAAGAATAATAGATAAATTTCTTCATACCTCTACAATAAAATTAAATCAATAAGAACTCACAAATACATACACGTAATATGTCATCTGGAGAAACCCAAAATTTTTATTGCCCAACAACTGAAAGAAAAAGAATTCCGTATGAGAGATGCAACAGAAAAAAAAATTGAAGTACAAATAATATTTCTTAACTTAGCTTGAGGATTTGTATCAAAGCAAAGGAGGCATCAGAAGTGGCTTTGCGTCTTAAAATACCCATCACGCGGATTTGATCTTTTATGCTATTAAATCAATAAAAGATATTAGAGAAAATTAAGCATTATTGAATAAGAGGATCTATGTGTGTGAAAGAAAAAAAAATATTAATGAAAGCAATATAGTAGATTTAACTGGTGCAATAATTTGATGGAGAAATGAATGTCACAAAGAATTAAGTGAGGAATGAAGGAGAATTGAGAAATGGGAGGCGGCACTACTCAACTAACATTGTGTTTGGATGGTTGTTTCCGGTTGTATTGTATTGTATTGTTACCTCACATACAATGTTTGTTTTGATTGTTTATATAAAACTGATTGTATCGTATTGTTTAATCCATTGTTCCAAAACAATGAAAACCCCCATTTTATGAAACAACCAAATCCGTGTGGTGGGATTGTTTCGTATTTTCCTTTCCGATTATGCCCACACTTATTATTCTATATTTAAATTTTACCCTTTACCCTATTATTTATATTATATTCACCATAATAAGTACTTTGTCTCATCTTGTTTCTGTCGTGCAAGTCAACAAACGGTATCGTCTCTTTCCAGTTTCCAACCAACTTTTTACAGGTTAGGTCTCTTTCCAACGACGGTATCCTCTCTTTCATCTATTTTCGTTGAGTGGAGTCATTGTAGTCAATTCACTTTTGTAAACATATGAAATATAAATATCGACGGCTATGAATTATAGTAATATTTTTGTTGCATCATTACTCTTATTACGTTACTTTCCTTACATTGAACTACTTTATGTATTTGTCTTCTTGTTATCACTTTCATATCATTATGTATTTGTATAATTTACATCACTTTCATATCATTTTATGTTGAACTACTTCAGATTGCTAATGGGGTGTATTTGTCTGCTTGTTTTTTCTGTCAATTATTTGGTATTACTGCTGTCACTTTGTTGAATCTTTTCAGTATTTTTTCTGGTTAGTTCATCTATGATATTGGTTAATGTATCTCACTTAATTTTATTATAGATGGCTGATCGGAATAATCAAAATAATAGACAGATATTGGAACAAGTGAGCTCTTTAGCTACATATGTTGCTTGCTTAGTAGCTATTTGGTTTTGGACTTATGTACGTGAAATTGAAAATGACCGACGTACGATCACACATGATATACGACTGGAAACTGAACAAGTTAGACATGAATTATTGAGTCATTTATTCTCAACTGAACTTTGTCATAATATTATTAGAATGACCCCTTTAGCTTTTACCGATTTATGTGAGATGTTAGTTAGAGAGGGTGATCTTAGACCAACACTTCAAGCTACAGTTGAAGAGCAAGTTGCAAAAACACTTTACCTGTTAGCGCATAAAACGACAAATCGCGAGTTAGCTTTTATCTTTCGACGATCTGGGGAGTCGGTTAGTCGTCATTTTCATATTGTCCTACGAGCGATCTTGGGGTTATATGAAAAATTAATTAAACAACCTGATGGCTCTCAAGTTCCTTCTGAAATTGCCAGCAGCCCAAGATTCTACCCATATTTTAAGGTGAACACAAATACAATTTTATTGAACTTTTAGCTAAATTCAAGGTTGATTGCATATAATTTATTATAATAATGTCAGGATTGTATTGGTGCCATTGATGGAACACATATACGTGTTAAAGTTTCACAACGTGAAGCACCTAGATACCGTGGAAGAAAATATTATTCAACACAAAATGTATTGGCTGCATGCACATTTGATTTAAAATTCATATATGTGTTAGCTGGTTGGGAAGAGACGGCATCTGATTCAAGAATCATGAAAGAAGCGTTAAATAGACAAGACCCGCTAAAACTTTCAGAAGGTAAATATTTTATATATTTATATAGGGAAAGTTAGATGTGATAAATAAATAATTAAAGTTTTTACTTTTTATCTTTAGGAAAATACTACCTTGTTGATGCTGGATTGATGTTGAGAAGTGGACTTATTACGCCTTATCGTGGGGAGCGATATCACTTGAAAGAGTATTCAAGAAATCCACCTCGAAATCCTCGTGAATTATTTAATCTGCGATACGCATCTTTGCGTAATGCTATTGAACGAGCTTTTGGAGTTCTTAAAAAGAGATTTCCTATAATTTCTAGTTCAACTGAACCGTCATATGGTGTTGAAACTCAAAAGCTTATTATTTTTTCATGTTGTATTTTGCACAACTACTTAAGAAGTGCAGATCCAAATGATGAGTTACTTGCACAAGTTGATGCGGAGCTTATGAATGATAATGATGTGCATGAAGAACCACCAAATCCTAGGGAAAGTAGTGAGGAGTTTAGAAAGGGGGAGTTGATTAGAGATGGCATAGCAGCTGACATGTGGGCTAATTATCAAGTTTAATCTTCTAGGAGAAAAAAAGTCAACAAATTTTTTCGTGTTTATTTATTTGATGTTGTTTGAAATTAATTTTGGCTATTGTTTAAATAAAATGTATTATGTACTATGCATTTATTTTATTTCATTTGGGCATTTATTTTATTTTATGTCTGCTTAATTTTTCATTAAGTCTTATGAATATCTCTTAATTATGT
Source organism: Nicotiana tabacum (assembly GCF_000715075.1). Lineage (NCBI taxonomy): Eukaryota > Viridiplantae > Streptophyta > Magnoliopsida > Solanales > Solanaceae > Nicotiana > Nicotiana tabacum. Next base: position 164,052,193 of record NC_134095.1, read on the forward strand.
AGTTATCAATATGCCGAAAAAGTCAAAGGCATCCTCAAGCGACACAAATCTTTCAGATAACACTGTTTGTATTTGGTCAAATGTTATGGATGATGCCTTAATTGATGCATTTTATCATGAGCACACACTTGGAAACAGGGTTGGTGGAACTTTTATTCCACACGCGATTGATAATATAGTGAAAGAGATGCAATCAAAATTTCCAGATAAAGTTTTTAAGAAGGAGAGAGTTCACAACCGAATGAGAAATATTAAAATAAAATTTAGCAAGTGTTATGACACCTTTCAAAATGGGATGAGCGGGTTTGCATGGGATTCCAACACAAATATGTGGAATGCTGAATCTGAAGTATGGGATCAATTGATACAGGTACATTAATTTTTAGCAGTTTTGTTCTTTCGCATAATCCACGATGATAACTTCAGTTCTTGTATTATCATTAACAAACTGGATTATGATCTATGTTTATGCAATAAAACATGTTTATTTTGGGGTGGTGCGTGGGAGGTAGGGATACCCTCATATCATTCTATAAGTTGCTAATAGAAAAGATGGATATATCCTCAAAAAGATAATATATGGTCAGCTTAACTATTTTATCAAGATATAGAGGATAAATGCATTGTGTTCATGCTCAACTACTAGTTGAGAAGATGTGCTTGCTCTGTTTGAAATGTACAAGAATGAGACTGTTCTAAATAGTTATGGAAAAATCCTTGTTAGGTATCCAGCCTCATTTTTTGCATTATTATATTGTACTTTTTTGTGCAGGCTAAGCCTGAAGCTGCTGAATGGAGAAACAAGCCGATTAGAAATTATGATAAGCTAATTGAGCTATATGGAAGGGATAGAGCTACTGGAAAGCAAGATGAGACTGGAGCAGATATGGTAAAAAGGGGTGCTTGTAATAATTTGAGAAAATCACGTGATAGTCCATTGACTATTGATGAGGTAGATGAACTAATTTTCATGAATGCTGCCTCTTTGGAAAATATCGAGGAACATGGACAACATGAGCAATATCAATCAACTCAGGAAGCACGTAAATCTAATGCATATTCAGAGGTACCGACTTCTAGCAGGAATAAAAAATCTAAACATGATCATCTTGAAGGCATGACTGATATGTTGAGAGGTGGGATGAATAATTTGGCTAATGCAATTAATCGGCTTTCAACTATGCCACCTATTCCTGAGAGTGAGATATGGCAAATGGTACAAGTGTTGGATTTAGAGCCTAGTATGCACATGAAAGCTTATATATTTGTTTGCAAACATGCAGACTTGTGCCGCACACTAATTGGGTGTCCATTGGAAGACCGCAAATTTCTTTTACTAACCTTGATGTCGTCACCTGGCAATTGAGTTAGACTAAATATTTTTTGTGCTTTAGCTATTGAGAATTTTATAGACTTTGACTAGATCGATATGAATTTTATATGTCATGTTGCTAGAAATTTTTACTATATTATGCACTTTAAGTTTGGAATTATTTGAGATATGGAACAATATCATTCCACATCATGTGTTTTCTCTATATTGTGGTTGTTTAGTTATCTTCTACTTGTGTCGTATTAGATCTGGTATATCATTTTTCAAAGAATAGCATTTAGTACTACATATTTTGACAAGTACATGCCATTTAACATGTAAATAGCAAAAAATAATCATAGATATAGATGCTTCGACCTACCATTAGTCTCAAATGTTATACCTCTTTCCAACCTTTAATAAAATAATTGAGGGTATTTTAGTAAACTTAGAAGTACAGTACAGTACAATACAGTCAAGCCAAACAATAAAGATGTTATTTAACAACAGCAAATGATACAGTCTATCCAAACGTTGTATCCATCAAAACGATACAATACAGTACAGTACAATACAATACGATACATTATAAAACTGTGGGGAACAATGATCCAAACATAGTGTAAAAAGAGGGACTAGGGAACACAAAAAAGAAAAGGAGGGAAAATTGCCGCTACGTTTTTCATACAACTTTGAAATAGAATAAAACCGAAAATACCAAAATACAACTTGCCGCTCTTCAATTGTTGTCAATTTATTTTCACTTTAAATTTTTTATGTTATCAAAATACCATAAGATTAATTTTTAGCTGACAAATAAAAACTACTAATTAAAATTTTATTATGTTTATCAACAGTTAAATCAAATTATTTCCATTTATAATGACCAGTACTATGGTTGTTGATTAAAAAATATCGTCAATTTTATAATTGTTATAGTGAAAATAATAAAAAAATTAATTGATTTATTTAATTAAATTAAAGGAATTTTAATTATTTCAAAAAATATATTTTATTGCAAATACACCAACTGTTTATTACAGTTATGCTAATTTTGTCTTGATTTCATATTTATTATTCATATTTATGCTAGGTTTGGGGCTGCATGTCCAAACCTAGGTAGATGGTGATAGGGTTTTTTTGTTATATTTGTAAATATTTTTCCTGGAAATAAAAATTAATTACCAAAAAAAATCATCTTTGGCGCTTAAAATATTTTTCAACACTTGACACTGTAATTTAATTATATGAAATAGTGGAGCTAAAAGTATTGAAGAGCAATTCAAGTGAATCTCATTCGTCGAAAAATTACATTATACAATTATGTTAAAATAATCTCTTTTTACGTGCATATATATATATATATATATGTGTGTGTGTGTGTGTGTGTGTGCGCGTGAATTGTCAAATACCCTTGATAGCTTAGTGTATTCAATCACTATGCTAGTTTACATTTTTCTAAATCCATTTGTTAAATTTTCTGATTTCGCCACTACTTATAATTGCGTTCTATTAGTTACAATATATATTGTTTTTAATTTAATTTGTGAAATTAATATAAAGAACTTGAGATTTTTTTAAGAAAATCTAATTCTTTTCAAATACTATCAACAACAACAACAATAATGTACTCATATTACCACAAGTAAGGTTTAAATAAGGTGGGGTATATATAGACTTTACGTGAATGTCATGACCCGAAATCCTACCCTCGGGAGTCGTGATGGCGCCTACTAATGTGAGCTAGGCAAGACAATCCGTAACAGCTTACTTCATTAACAAATCACTTCTTTTAACGATTATCAGTGATAGCATGAAAACAACGGAATTTAATGAATATACAGAAGACTTAAATTAAAGAAAATGAACAATAATACGGAAATCAACATATGTCTCCACCCAAGAACTGGTGTCACATTACTCACGAACTTCTAAGAGTACTAAATACAACCGTTTGAAAGAAAAATATAAATTGTTTGTCTCGAATACATGAGATAATAGACTGAAATAAAGATAGAGGAGACGCCGGGCATGCGGACGCTTGCAAGGCTACCTCGGTGTCTCACTGGACTGAAAGTTGACTCCCGCTCTACTGCTGTTGTCCAAGACCTGGATCTGTGCAAAAGAGCACAGAGTGTAGTATCAGCACAGCCGACCCCCATGTGCTGGTAAGTGTCTGGCCTAACCCCGGCGAGGTAGTGACGAGGCTAGGACCAAACTCCAGATAAACCTGTGCAGTTATATACTATATGGCGGAAAAGTAAACAGGTAATAAGCAATCAAATCTAGGAAAGGGGAAACATGCTACGAAGGTAGCAGATAAAACAGAATATCAAAGAATAGTAAGGAAACTATAATTTAACTTCTAACACAGATAAAGAGAAATAAGCAACTTTCAGTTTCATCTTGTTGTAGGCGTGCAACCCGATCCCATTTCTCATATCTTGTGGTAGGCGTAACACCCGCTCCCATTTCAGTATATCTTGTGGTAGGCGTACCACCCGCTCTCATTTCAGTATATCTTGTGGTAGGCGTATCACCCGCTCCCATTTCATCATATCTCGTGGTAGGCGTACCACCCGCTCCCATTTCATTATATCTTGTGGTAGGCATACCACCCGCTCCCTTTTACATTTCATCACACAATCACAAGAAATCCTGGCAAGGGAAAACATAAATAATATAATAAATTCACGGCAAGGGAACACAACAATATTATAATTTTTCCGGAAAGGGAACAACAATATTGAATTAGTCATCCCGTCAAGGGAGAATCAGCTATAACCAATCTCAACTCAACTTGTACTCAGTTCAATTTTTGAAAATGCCCAGTCATCGAAGATCATTAAGTAAAGCACCCAAGTGTCATTTAAGAACACAACAACTTTCAATTTAAGACTCACGGTCATGCTTGACACCAACGTATAGATACTCGTCATCATGCCTATACGTCGTACTCAACAAGAAGCAAGTAGCAAGTATGACTCAACTCCTAATCCCTCAAGTTAGGGTTAGACCAAACACTTACCTCGATGCCTTGATCACCACTCAAGTCTCAACTATAGCTTTACCCCTTAATTCCACCACCAATCCACTCGAATCTAGTCACAAGTTACTTAATTACATTAATAAGTGCTAAATGAATCAACCCCAATACATGAAAATGAGTTTTCTAAAGTTTTATCCAAAAGTCAGAAATCACCCCCCGGGCCCACGTGGTCGAAACCCGAGGTCCGGACCGAAACCCGATTACCCATTCCCCCACGAATTCACATTTATAATTTGTTTTGAAATCGGACCTCAAATTAAGGTCCAAATCCCCAATTTAGAAAAACCTAGGTTCTACCCAAAACACCCAATTTCCCCCATGAAAATCTTTGATTTGAAGTTGAAATCATGTTAAAAGATGTGAAGGAGTGAAGAAAATGAGTTAGAAATCACTTACCAACGTTTTGGAGAAGAAAGGTTGTTTGAAAAATCGCCTCTCATGTTTTTGGGGTTTTGAAAAGTGAAAAATAGCTGAAATTCCCATTTATTTATACCCCCATCAGACCCCCAGTGCGGACCGCATCAAATGGACTGCGGCCGCACAGCCTCAACCGCGAACCGCATAAAGGCGACCGCGGCTGTGCTGGCCCCTCCCTGAAGACTTGCAGTTGAGCACCCTGTGCGGACCGCACAAAGGCGACTGCGGCCGCACAGCTTCCACCACGGACCGCACAAAGGCGACCGTGGCCAACGCTGGCCCCTCCGCAGTCGCACGCGATTTATCACGGACCGCACTAGAGGGTTCAGAGACTGTGGATTCCTGAACCTGCAACACCTGACTTTCTAAGCCTAAGGCATCCCAGAACCTACTTGAAACTTACCCGAGCCCTCGAAACTCCAACCCAAGTATACACACAACCTCAAAAACATCCTACGGACATATTCGTGTAATAAAATTACCAAAATAACATCACGAGCATCGAATTAAACCTCGAGATCACTAAAATTTCTCAAAACTCTTTTAAACTTCAAAATTTTCAATTAAGGTCCGGATCGCGTCAAACGATGTCCGTTTTTAACCAAATTTCACAGGAATGACTCAAGTCATATATAAGACATGTACCAAGCGTCGGAACCAAAATACGGGCCCGATACCATTGCTTTCTAATAAGTTTTCATTTCAAATTTCCTTAATCAATTTCTAAAAATAATTTCACTTAAAAATTTATTTCTCGGGCTTGGGACCTCGGAATTCGATTCCGGGCATACGTCCAAGTCCCATATTTTCCTACGGACCCTCCGGGACCGTTGAATCACGGATTCGGGTCCATTTACCCAAAATATTGACCGAAGTCAAGATTATTCCTTTTAACATCAAAACTTAGCATTTGTTTTCCACAGAGTTTCATATTTAAGCTTTCCGACTACGTGCCCGGACTGCGCACGCAATTCGAGGCGACTCTAATGAGATTTTCAAGGCCTCGGAGACACAGAAATCAACTGAAAGCAAGTGATAACCCTTTGGGTCGTCATAGTGAAGTAGAGAGACTATTTCTAATATCACCATACAAGGAAATTAAAGTTTATAAATTTACTAAAAAATCAAATAATAAATACAAGGAAAAATGAGGCTTTTAAAAAATTGATTGTAAGTACAACTTATCCAGCATAGAATGTATTTGTGAATGATTAATAAAATTAATTATAATTTTGTATTAAAATTTGAGCTTTTATAATAATATTAGCTTTTATGTGCATACATTGTGCGTGTATTATTTTATATTTGAATTAAATAAACTTGACACGTTTTGATAAGGAATTAAATTGCGTTCAAAGTTTTTTAAACATCCTCAAAATTCTATATATAAATAAATAAAAGAAACATTCTTAAAATAAACGTAGGTTAAAAAAAAATTCAAGAAGGAATTAGATTGTCCCAATTCCTAAAATGTAACAATAACAAAAAAGGAAAATGCATTTCCGAGAAGGAATCAGATTACTTTAAAAAATTACAGAGAAAGAACCTTTCAAGGAGCAATCATTTTGTCCTCTAGTCCCAAAAAGACACCTAAACTTAAAAGAGAAAATGAAAGTAATATTGCCTTGAAAGAATTTATATTTTTTATATTGTATTAAAAGCACGAAGGTTTTTTAGCGAATTATCGTTCACCTTTTTTACCAACTTTTAAAAATAGAGTTCCCACTAGATAAAATATTCATATAATTATTTTTTTGATTTTTAAGTATATAAAATCTACTAAGTTTTATTTACCAAATCCTTCCTTATTTGCACTGCGTACAAAATTCTAATATTTAGAACTTAAAAATCTATTCAGATTTCACCATTTCAATTAAATACAAAGGTATAATAAACACATAAAATTAGTCATTAACCTAAAAATCTTAACTTTTATGCAAATTACCTTACACATATAAAGAAATTGACGATGGAATAATCATTAAAAGATAATGAATACTTATGTATGCATACTTATATAATTAAATAAAGAAACATATATAAATATTATAGCTATATATGTATATAGGAGTACTGAAATAAAATACGCTCATATACAAATTAAAAAATAGGGAAATATTGCATATGTATAAGAAAATATCAGATTACTTTAGGGCAGAGTGTGTTACTTTATTGTGTAATAAATGTTGAAAATTAGTTAGTATATATATATATATATATATATATATATATATATATATATATATATATATATATATATATATATATATATTATTAGACAATTTATTTGAGTTATATATAATTATAAAATAAAAGTTAGCAAAACTTTTTGAACATAATAAATGTTTTTTCCATTAGCTAGCTCAATAAATAAAGATATCATATACCACAAAAGTTTTCAGATGTCTTATTTGTGATTAAAAAAGGACTTATATCAGAATTTGAAAATTAAAAAATCTTTTGGTCTTCTAGAAATTGTGTTGACCCAAAAGGTCATTACTTGTTTTAAAAGTCCATTCTGTGTTTCCATACATTAAAACCTTCTTTTGTCTCACCTCGACTTGCGTGTGCGGTCCGAGCGTATATCTGGAACGCTTTTATGTGAAAATTGGATAAAATGCTAAATTTGCCTTTAAAATTGAATTTAAGTTGGCTTTGGTCAATATTTTAGGTAAACGGACCCGGACCCATGATTTGACGGTCCCGGTAGGTCCGTAGGAAAATATGGGACTTGGGCGTATGCCCAGAATTGAATTCTGAGAAATGAATTTTTGAAGAAAATTGTTTAACTGAAATTATAAGAGTTTTTGGAAATTTAAAGATGTTTGAATTTGATGGTATCGGACTCGTATTTTGGTTTCGGAGCCCGGTACAGGTCTAATATGGTATTTAAGTTGTGTCTATAAAATTTGGTTAAAAACGGACTTCATATGACGTGAATTGGACCTTCGGTTGTGAAAATTTGAACTTAAGAGGTCTTGAGATTTTTCTAAGATTTCATATTAAATTCTTTGTTAAAGATGTTATTTTGGCGATTTGATCACGCGAATAAATCTGTTAGATGTTTTTAATAAAATATAAAAAGAAACATATTATTTAGAAATATAATTTGATGCAATATTGCAGGCATATATTTTAAATTGATATATAATGTGCAATTTTCTAGAATAAAAATTGTGTTCCCTTCTAATCAAACAAACAATAATCATCTTGCAATATTAAAGTTTAGTAAGACAAAATAAAAAGAAAGGTACATTAATTTGAAACTTAAGGCAAATTCACGGCATAAATTGTTTACTTGAAATTATTCATGTCTTACTTGAAATTAAAACAGTGGATTCGTTTTGCTTTGTAATTTATACTTTCTTCCTTCCGCTTCCGGTTATTAGAGCAGATATGTAATGTGGTACTTAAAATCCCTTTGTAGGGCTAATTGAAATGAAAGGTAACTATTAAAGGTTTATATTATTGTTGGCTTACTTTTTCAAACGTATTTACAACACAAGATAATAGGCAACTAGCTGAAGCTAACCCAACTTATTCTACCAATTTAAATGAACCTAATTACAACTAACACTAAACTGCAGAAGAAAACTCATATGTGTTTGAGACAAAACGACTAACATTCCATGCTAATACAAACAATTTTTTTAGTTTAATATGACATGAACAATTTCGATCCAACTAGTACAACTTCAAGCAAAGGTCTTAATAACGTTAAGAAGTCAAACATTCTGATACATAAACCAGAAAACTAAATCAAGTTTTCAGCTAAACTTTAAGCATGCATCTAATTCGTTTAACAGTTTTCAGCTAAAAAATAGTCCTATAGTTCACATCAGTCCAGTTACACATTCAGCAGACTTTTATATGATATTAGTGAGTGAAGTATCTTAATGTATAAATCAGTAGAAAAGCTAAATCAAACATAAGCTTCAAATCTTCATGTATATTCATGCTTCATGTTTACAGCTTACAAATTGGCAAGGTTACAGCCGTGTACCTGGAAGTTGAAGTATAAACCAAGAAAAATGAGGGGGTCAGTCAAACAGCAACAACAACATCAAATGGCCAATCCAATAGGGTTTAACAACGACAATAGGAGAATTTTCAGAAAACAAATGACACCAGAGAATCCAAGAATCAACCCCAGCAATCAATAAACCCAAGCAGATAACCAATCAACTCAGTCGAACAAACCAGATTCAACTTGAAATCATATTCTTGTACCTTTCAAGCTTCAGTACTCAACAATACCAAGAAAACTTAAGCTATTTTAATCCTAGATGAACTAGAATCAGAAAACTTCCTCAATGGAACGAAAATATATTTTTTCTTGTATGATTCTCTTCCTTTATCTTTTACTCTCTCTTTTTGGGTTGCTCTTCTCCTCTAAGATCTGCCCCCAACTCTGTCCTAAGTCCCTCCACTTATACCCAAACACTGACCTTGCCAGCCTGTAAGAACACTAGGCAGATTTCAGAAACTAATTCTGCCCATGATACTTTTAGCATTCCACTAGAGTATGTTTTTCCCCATTATCCCTTGTCTTTTCCTTATTTAATGTTCAAACAGCTATGGGAAACATATTTTAATCAATCCCTTTTAAGCCTCCCCTTACCATTATATTTTATTCCCCATTAACACTAAACAAATGCATTAGTTTAATGTTACCTTAGCACTTACTGGACAGAACACTTAAACCAACCACTTTTAAACTTTTAAGTCCCAAATTATCCCCTTAAACCCATGTGATTACTATCCTACCCCAATCACTTTAAACCTGTATGAAACCTCAGCTATAGCCAATTTAAGCCTATCAATTGACTAATTAGATACATGAAACTAACTCCCAATCAACAACATTAGGACAATTCAACAAAGGTTAGATTCATATCAGAACAAGCTTAGCAGAAAAAATAAGTAGATTTGAATCATTAAACTTAATCATCAATTGAACTCAAATCAAATCCAATAACATTTCAACCAAGATGGGGATTCAATGATTCAGGACAATAATCAGACTGGACTATTAAGGTCAATAAATTGATTCATACAGATGTATGAGAGTAAGCTATCTATATTGGGAACAAATATAACTCTAAATTAACCTCGAACAAAATGCTGGAACAACAAGTATACTGGCTATGAGCCCTGAGGCTGAAAACACAAAGGTCGGAAGATAAAACAACAACCAATAACTTGAGGAGAACAACTGAACTACAGACATGAATGGGTCAATCGACGAGACCATTTAATTGATTCAACATATGCCAATCGACCAAGATGAGAAAACTGGACCAGAAAAAGGTCCAAAAGATGAGGAGGATTAATTGACAAACGTAGCAATGAAACCTAATTAGGCAAACAACAAACAACAATCAAAAAGAAAAAGGAAAAGAGGAGAAATACCTCAAAATTAGAAGCCCAAATGAACTCTGTTCTCATTGACACTTCGTCTTGAAATTTTGAAGCCAAAACGGACCTTAATCGAGTGTTCTCGACTGAGAACACTCGGCTAAAATCGGTTAATACCTCAAATTTCCCCTTTATTCGGACAAGTTCTAGGTTTTGGCTCTCTAGGGTTCTTCAATAGATTTAAAAATTCGACCAATTCTAGCAAGATTCGAGCCAAAGTAGGGGTGGTTTGGGAACGAGAGAGGTCAGGTGGAGCTGGGGTGTGAACTTGGGACTGGTTGGGTAGGTTTAGGGTTTTACTCGAATCTTCGATTGAAGATTTGAAACAAACCAGGATGATTCAAAGTTAAAGGGGTAGGGATTTGTCTTGAGGGTGGTTAGAAGGTTCAGGGGTGTGAATTTCGTGGTCACCGGCATCGTTGCCGCCGGCTTTCAGGCGAAGGGGTATGAGGACGGCTAGGGTTTCGAGGGTTCGTCTCTGAGGGGTTTGAGAGAGACGATGGGGCGAGGGGGGTTTGGTTTGGGGTGGGGGGGGGGGTATGGTTTGAAGTATATATATAAAGGGGCGGAATGAATCCAGGCCACTCGATCTGATGAGATCAACGGCTTGGATCCATTCATTAATGGAAACGACGTCGCTTCATTTACCTCGAGACCGGATCGGTCTTTGAATGGGAATGGGTCGGGGCATGGGGGCGATTTGCGGCCGTTGGATAAAATGAAATGAACGTCCTGGATCGACAGGCTTGAGACGACGTCGTTTCTTCGATGTTGGGGGTGGACTGGACCGTTCGATCTTAGGAGATCGACGGTCCAGATTGAACGTGACCATACAATGTTGTTTGGTTGGCTTGGTCGATTGGGCCAGATAGGGGTGATTTGGGCTGGTTCTTTTTTGGTGGGTTGGGGGCTTGGGCTTGGGAATTTAATTAAATTGGCCCAGATTTATTTCCTTCCTCTTTTCTTTTCACTTTCCTTTTATTTTCTTCCTAAATTATTTTCTAAAACTATAAACCAAGATAACTTATTAAAAATACTAATTATCTTCTAATAACATTTATCACATATAATTAAATGCCAATTAACAATAAAATCACACAATTCAACATTAAATGCTAAAAAATGCAAAGTACACTATTTTTTATGAATTTTCATTTTCGTAAAACAAGTTACTTAATTAATCCTAAATTGTAAATGCAAATGCAACACATATATTTTTTGTATTTTTCTTAATTAAAGTAAAAAAATGAATATGCACAGACAAGTATAAATAAATCACAAGCAACGCAAAACTATTTTATTTTGATTTTTTGGGGAGTAGTTCTTGTAGAGCAAAAATCACGTGCTCACAGCTGCCCCTCTTTGTTCAGAAACACGAAGAGTTTTTGTGCAAAGATAAAGTGAGCGGATACGAGTGATTTTTTCCCGTTAGTCTACTCTGTGTGAAGCATTTTTGAAAGATTTGACCGAACCTCTGCTTCAAAGGTTTCCTACATATCCCCGGCTAAAAGGGAATCAGTTCAATGTAGTTCGGGAAGTTTCGGTAGCTAGGACTACCATGAAGCTGTGGTTTTGTTTTTACTGCTATTGTTGCTGCTGCTACCTGCTTACTGACCTCCTTATTATACCATGCTAAAAGAAAAGAAGAAGCTAGGCTAAACTAGGAATTACAAAAATCTTATCTAGATCTTCAAACTCGCTCTTGTTGCCTTGCTTTCTTGTTGGCTTGTGTTTCCTCTGAGGTTTCTTTCTTTCTTGTGAACTTCGAATTGTTTCTCCTTCGACATGCGAATTATCTTTCTTTGACCATTGTTGTCTCTCTTTTGACTTCTGCACTTGAGTTTATGCTGGGGATTTTCGTTGCAACCCTCCGCTCTCCGGGCGGGCTCCTGACTTCTACTATGACTTAACAAGATAATACCTCCATTCTCCAGGTAGGCTCCTGACTTCAACAACTTCTTAAAATATAACACCTCCATTCTCCAGGCGGGCTCTTGACTTTAACAACTTCTTAACAAGATAATACCTCCGTTCTCCAGGCGGGCTCCTGACTTTAATTACAACAAAACAATAACACCTCCATTCTCCAGGCGGGCTCCTGACTTCTACTATGACTTAACAAGACAATACCTCCATTCTCCAGGCGGGCTCCTGACTTCGACTATAAAATATAACAACCTCCATTCTCAAGGCGAGCTCCTGACTTCAACTACAACTTAAAGATATAACACCTCCATTCTCCAGGCGGGCTCCTGACTTCTACTACGACTTAAAAAGATAATACCTCCATTCTCCAGGTGGGCTCCTGACTTCTACTATAAAAATATAACACCTCCATTCTCCAGGCGGGCTCCTGACTTCGACTATATATTAAAAATATAACACCTCCATTCTCCAGGGGTGCTCCTGACTTCTATTATGACTTAAAAGATAATGCCTCCATTATCCAGGCGCGCTCCTGACTTCAACTACTTCTTAAAATATAACACCTCCATTCTCCAGGCGGGCTCTGACTTCAACTACTTCTTAAAAATATAACACCTCCATTCTCCAGGCGGGCTCTTGACTTCCACAACTTCTTAAAAATATAACACCTCCATTCTCCAGGCGGGCTCCTGACTTCTATTATGACTTAAAAATGCGTTCTATTGCCATTGTTCCTTCCTACCTCCTGAACCATTTCTAACTTGAATTTTTCTTCTTTCAGAACTGCTTCCCCAACATTGGTGTTTTATTCTTCTGAAACTTCCGGGGATAACACCGGTGTTTCATTCTTCAAAGACTACTTCCCTTAAAGCTGGTGTTTTCCTTCCTCTGGAACTACTTCCCTTAAGACTTGTGTTATCTTCCTCCTGAAATTGCTTTCTTTAAAACTTGTATTGCCTTCTTCCGAAAACTGCTGGGGATACCGCTTCCCTCAAAACTTGTGTTAGACTTCCAGAAAATTTTCGAAATGAATGAAAATTTTCTGCCCCAGTTTGACAATCTTTCTTGTGGCATGTCTTTCTGTCATCAATAACGTTTCTTGTCCCTGCTTCAAATCAAAGAAATATGTTAGTTTAAAACGTGGGGGACGTTCCTGCTGGGGATCGTTTTCCCTTTTCTTTTTCCCATGCTCTGCGTTGTTCGATCATCTTGAAACCTGGATGATAACTTTCGACTTTCTTGATGCTTCTGTATTCACCCATTTCTCAACCGTTGTTTTCCACTTTTACTCCATACTTTCCACGACATCTTAGAGCAATCCATCATTTGGTCTTATAATGACGTCTTTCTTATCCCGTCACATTATCTTCGACCTGTCTTATCCCCATTTACCTTGCACCATGTTGTCGACTGGTAGTTGGCTTTGAAAATCCTTCTTAAAACAAACTTATAAAAAATCTTTAACCAAAAGAAATGAAAGATGATGACTTCAAAAGATAAAAAGAAAAATCTTCCTAAAGAATTGTTTGAAGAGAAGAAAAGGAAAAGGACTTATCTGAATGGTATAACCGATCTCAATGATCATGCCGTGCATTTCGGATTAATCAACCCAGTCTATTATATCACTCAATCTTTCTGATGGTCTTACTTTGCATTTCAAAAGGTCTCGCAACCCAACTCTTTTGCCGAATCAACATCTTTGTTCTGCTTGATGCCTCGACGGATTATTTCTGTCAACCTTACCTCGTTTGTCCACTTTCAATTCCTTGTCACCTTATAGTGCCCTTTGAGGAGTTTTCACTAATAAGACTCTCTTGTTTCTCTCAACTCCCGTCGCCCTATGGTGCCTGTGAAGGTTTTCACTGATAAGACTCTCTCGTTTTATTTCTCTCAACTTCCGTCGCCTTATGGTGCCTGTGAAGGTTTTCACCAATAAGACTCTCTCATTTTCATTACTTTCCCTGCTTGGACTGGAGTATTACCCTGATATGAATCACTTCTGTTTGTTCGACTTGTCATCTCTCGAAAAACTGATTAGAAGGTCTTTCTTTGGACCGTAATGTGGGATTTTGGATGGGATTAGAAAGAAAGAGTATCAAAGGCTCAAAATAATTTGACATGGGTTTAAGATCGCAACTTTTGGAATCACATTTCTTATTACAATTACAACCTCTGCCCCAGTTTCTTGCTTGGGGATCTTCCGACTTTTATTTTACTATGACCGAGCCATAAAGCTGCCTACGTACCCTTAACAGGGATCAGGTCAAACGTAGTTCAAACGGAATTTCCCTATTGTTATATTTTTTCGCTTCTTTTCTTTTCTCTTTTCTTTTCTTTCTTTTCTCTCTTTTTCGTTATTGATTCCAAAAGAGGGGTATGAAAGAAATAAATAAGGCTCAAAAAGGGGAACAAAGGGTAAAGTGTTTAGATAGTAGAACAAATTGCCTTCGCCATTTCAATCTTCGAAATAATGCCAAATACAAACAATCAACAATTGTACCAAAGAAATCATACATAATATCTTTTTACTGTATCAGAATTGATAGCCATGTCTATGCATTTTTCTTCGATATCTGTTAAACATAAAGCACCATTGGATAATACTTTGGTTATAATGAATGGCCCTTGCCAATTCGAGGCGAACTTGCCTTTTGCCTCAGCCTGATGTGGAAGGATGCGTTTCAGCACTTGCTGGCCCACTTCAAACTTCCGGGGACGTACCTTTTTGTTGTATGCTCTCGCCATTCTCTTTTGATATAACTGGCCATGACACACAGCTGCCAATCCTTTTTCATCAATCAAGCTCAACTGCTCCAATCGGGTTCTGACCCACTCATCATTATCAATCTCAGCCTCAGCGACAATCCGAAGGGACGGGATTTCAACTTCCGCAGGTATTACGACTTCAGTTCCATATACCAACAAATAAGGAGTCGCCCCTATTGAAGTACGGACAATAGTGCGATAACCCAGCAATGCAAATGGTAATTTTTCATGCCATTGCCTAGAACCTTCTACCATTTTCCGAAGTATCTTCTTTATGTTTTTGTTGGCTGTCTCAACTGCTCCATTCGCCTTGGGACGATATGGGGTAGATTTGCGGCGTGTAATATTAAACTGTTGACATACCTCTTTCATCAAATTGTTGTTAAGATTAGCACCGTTATCTATGATGATCACCTTCAGTATTCCAAATCGACAGATGATATGTGAGTGAACAAAATCGACCACTGCTTTCTTGGTTACTGATTTGAAAGTTTTGGCCTCAACCCATTTGGTGAAATAATCAATGGCTACCAGAATGAACCTATGCCCGTTGGATGTTGCTGGCTCAATTGGTCCAATGATATCCATGCCCCAAGCGACGAAGGGCCATGGCGCTGACATTGTGTGCAATTTCGATGGTGGAGAATGAATCAAATCTCCGTGTATCTGGCACTGATGACATTTGCGCACAAAACTAATACAATCTCGCTCCATGGTGAGCCAATAATAACCTGATCGGAGAATTTTCTTTGCCAACACGTATCCGCTCATGTGTGGTCCGCAGACTCCTAAATGTACTTCGGACATGACATACGTAGCTTGTCTAGCATCTATGCATCTTAACAATCCCAGGTCTGGTGTTCTTTTATACAAAACTCCTCCACTCAAGAAAAATCCGCTTGCCAACCGTCGCATCATTCTCTTTTGATCCCACGCGGTTTGCACTGGGTATATTCCCATTCTGATGTATTCCTTGATATCATGGAACCACGGTTCGCCATCAAATTCCTCTTCAATCATGTTGTAGTAAGCATATTGATCTCGCACTTGAATGTGCAAAGTATCGACATAGGCTTCGTCCGGATGGTGCAATATTGATGCTAGGGTAGCCAAAGCATCAACGACCTCATTATGGACCCTTGGGATGTGCCTGAACTCCACTAATCTAAACCGTTGACAAAGATCATGCAAGCATTGTCGGTATGGTATGAGCTTCAGATCTCGTGTTTCCCATTCTCCTTGAATTTGGTGCACCAGAAGATCCAAGTCTCCCAAGACTAGAACTTCCCGGACATTCATGTCTGCAGCTAGCCTCAAACCCAAAATGCATGCCTCGTATTCGGCCATATTGTTGGTACAATAAAAACGAAGTTGAGTTGTAACAGGATAGTGATATCCTGTTTCAGAAATAAGCACGGCTCCTATTCCCACTCCTTTCATGTTAGTAGCCCCATCAAAGAAAAGTTTCCAACCTGGTTTTTCGGCCTGTTCTAGTTCATCAATATGCATCACCTCTTCATCAGGAAAATAAGTCCTCAGTGGCTCATACTCTTCATCAACCGAGTTCTCAGCCAAATGATCGGCCAATGCTTGGGATTTCATCGCAGTCCGAGACACATAGATTATGTCAAACTCTGTGAGCAAAATCTGCCGTTTTGCAAGTCTTCCTATCGACATAGGCTTTTGAAAGATATACCTCAATGGATCCAAGCGTGAAATAAGGTAAGTAGTGTAGGATGACAAATAATGTTTCAACTTCTGTGCCACCCAAGTTAGGGCGCAACATGTCCTTTCCAGTGAGTGTACTTAACCTCATAAGCTGTGAACTTCTTGCTAAGATAATAGATGGCTTGTTCTTTCCTGCCGGTGACATCATGCTGCCCCAATACACAATCAAATGAATTTTCCAAGACCGTCAAGTAAAGAATCAAAGGTCTCCCTGGTTCTGGCGGAACCAGCACAGGTGGGTTTGTCAAGTAACCTTTTATCTTATCAAACACTTCTTGACACTCATTAGTCCATTTGATCGCAGCGTCCTTCCTCAACAACTTGAAAATATGCTCACAAGTTGTCGTGAGCTGAGCAATAAACCTGCTGATGTAGTTCAGTCTTCCTAACAGACTCATCACTTCAGTCTTCCTAACAGACTCATCACTTCAGTCTTGTTCCTCGGAGGGGGCAATTCTTGTATGGCTTTGATCTTTGATGGGTCCAACTCGATGCCTCGCCGACTGACTATGAATCCTAATAGCTTTCCGGATGGAACACCAAATGCACACTTGGCGGGGTTAAGCTTGAGGTTGTACATGCGAAGACTCTGGAAGAATTTCCTCAAATCCTCGATGTGGTCGGCTTGATGCTTTGATTTTATGATCACATCATCTACGTATACCTCAATCTCCTTGTGTATTATATCATGAAATACAGTAGTCATCGCTCTCATATAAGTTGCCCCAGCATTCTTCAAACCAAATGGCATTACCCGGTAGCAATAAATTCCTCATGGCGTGATGAACGTCGTCTTTTCTGCATCCTCTTCGTCCATTAAAATCTGATGATACCTGGCATAGCAATCCACAAAAGATCCAATCTCGCGCTTGGTACAATTGTCAATCAGAATGTGGATATTGTGTAGTGGGAAGTTATCCTTCGGACTTGCTTTGTTGAGATTGCGGTAATCGACGCATACTCTGATCTTGCCATCCTTCTTCGGCACAGGCACGACATTAGCCAGCTAAACAGGATATCGGGTGACCCGGATAACCTTTGCATCCAACTGTTTGATAACCTCTTCTTTAATCTTCACACTCATATCAGTCTTGAACTTTCTCAACTTTTGCTTGACGGGAGAGAATGCTGGATCAGTAGGCAATTTGTGGACCGCTAAATCAGTGCTCAAACCCGGCATGTCGTCATATGACCATGCAAAAACATCTTTGTACTCGATGAGTGCTTTGATTAACTCCTCCCGGATTTTTGGCTCGAGGTGGATACTTATTTTAGTCTCTCGAATATTGTCTGTGTCCCCTAAATTGACGGCTTCTGTGTTATTCAAATTAGGTTTGGGTTTTTCTTCGAAGTGAATTAACTCCTTACTAATCTCCTCGAAGGCTTCATCACCATATTCTGATTCGTAACCACAATCTACTTCTTGAACTAACATTTCGGAATCAGATTGATTTTTAAGACTGGGCTGAGGATTCCTTATGCACGCCATGTCATTAGAACTAGTGAAAAAAGAACTGTATAGAAAAGAAAACAAAACAAAAGGAAAACCATCAGGAATGATGAAGAAAGGGAAATTGTATTTCATTGATTGATAAAAGATAACGAGGTTTGCACACTCAAACAAACCGAAAAAATGAAATCTGGATTACAACCCTGGAATAATCCGTACAAACTTAAAGGAAAATCAAAGCAAACTACCAAGACTCCTTCCGAGTAGGGAGAGGAGTAGCCTTCCAATTATTAAGCTTTGTTTTTGGTCCAACAAATTGCACCTCCGCGTTGCTAGAACCCTCTCCAATTTCCACCATATTCATAATGTCGAACAACTGCTCCAATCTTTCAATCAACTCCTTGTCAGGATTAATCGCAGAACTAGGAATTGTTGTCACGGGGCGACCCCTTGTACCGGACTTAACAAATGATTTGGAAAGACGTGGGACCGGCTTTGGAAGGACCCACATCCTCTATTTTAATTTCATGGCTCTCTTTATGTCTGCGGCTGTGGGCTTGAATCCCAGACCAAATGTTCCCAGGTTTTCAAGAAGAGATACGGGCTGTATGATGCCTTGCAACGCTGATCCCAAACCCTTTCCTGGTACAAAACCATTCTTCAGCATTTCATATGCTACGATGACTGATGTGGCGTTCATCTTCGGAATTGGGGTAACTTCCCTTCTGGAACTTTCTCGACTGACATTGCGTTAGAAACTTGGTAGACCCATGGTCCCTTGTCATCTTCCACTTCAATGAACGACACAATGGTGTTGCTGTGAGCGCACAAATTATCTTCGTCGTGCACAACTATTTCCTGTCTGTCCCATTCAAACTTGACCATCTAATGGAGTGTTGATGGTACTGCTTTAGCGGCGTGAATCCACGGTCTCCCTAATAGCAAATTGTAGGAAACAACTATATCTAGGACTTGGAATTCCATTATGAATTCTACTAGACCTATGGTCAGTTCCAACATTATGTCCCCGACTGAGTCTTTGCCTCCGCCGTCCAATCCCCGCACACAGATACTGTTCTTATGGATCCTCTCATCTTCTACTTTCAGCTTGCTTAGAGTGGAGAGAGGACAAATGTTTGCACTTGAACCATTGTCAATCAATACCCGGGTAACCATGGCGTCCTCGTATTTCACTGTCAGGTAAAGGGCTTTGTTATGCTCAGTACCCTCTACTGGCAATTCATCATCGGAAAAAGTGACTCTGTTTACTTCAAAAATCTTGTTGGCTATCTTTTCCAGATGGTTTACCTAGATCTTGTCGGGAACATGGGCCTCATTCAAGATTCTCATCAGGGATTGGCGGTGTTCATCTGAATGGATTAGAAACGAGAGTAACGAGATCTGAGCGGGCGTTTTCCTCAACTGCTCTACAACAGAATAGTCATGCACTTTCATTTTCCTCAAAAATTCCTCTGCCTCTTCTTTAGTTACTGCGTTCTTTACCGGCGTTGGATTATCTTTAGCTCTTCTTAACTCTTCCGGAGTAAAACACCTTCCTGAGCGAGTCAAACCTTGCACTTCACAAACTTCTTCTTTGACTTCTTTCCCCTTGTAAATCACCGTCACCCGTTCATAATTCCAAGGAACAGCCTTGTTGTTGATTACTGGAAGCTGAGTTACTGGTTTTATAATAGCAGGCTCTGTGCGAGCACCCTTCACGACCACAACATGTTTACTTGCGACCCCTGACACTACCACTTTAACTTTCTCTGGTTTCACTGCAACAATGCTTGACGACCCTCTCTCGGCTACCACCGCTGGCTTATCATCTACCCCTCTCAACTGGACCACTGATTTCCCGCTGGTTACTTTTTCCTTTGAGTTGGTTTCGCTGGAACGAATCATCATTACCGTCTGTGAGGGCCTCCTGGGCTCCCCCTCTTTGTGTATCAACTCAATCATGTGTGTCTCATGGTGAGCTGGCAGTGGATTCTGATTGATATTTGGTGCTTCTGGGGCTTGAACCTCGATCCGATGAGTATCAATAAGCTCTTGCACAACTGTTTTTAGTTTCCAACACTTCTCTGTATCATGCCCAGGGGCCCCTGAACAGTACTCACAACTCACTGAGTGGTCAAGATTTCTAGGGGGAGGATTTGGCATTTTAGGCTGAATTGGATTCAACATGCCTGACTGCCTCAACCTGTGGAAAAGACTGGTATATGATTCCCCCAGTGGAGTGAAAGTCTTTTGCTTATATGACCTCTCATTCTTGAGGGCTTGGTTTGGTCAGAAACCTGTCCTAGGGGGATTTCTGTAGGCCCTTGGGGGTGGATATGTATTTTGTGGAGCTGAGTATGGATTTTGTGGATCCGGCGTACGCCATTGCGCGTGTGCCGGAGTTTGGGTATAGGTTTGTGCATGATGGATGGAAAAATAGGGATCTGGCGGTGGGTAGTAATGTTGTGGAGGGCTATATGGAGTATGGGGGTAATTTTGGTGGTAGGGTCGTGGTTGGCTATAGTAGGGTGACAGGCCTCTAGATCCGAACCAGGCTCCGGACTCAACAATCGTGACATCTTCTTTCTTCTTCTTCCCAAGTACACCCCTAGTGCCGCTTTGGATGGCCTGGGTGGTTGCCCTGATCGCTGAATAGCTCATGATTTTGTTGGACTTATGCCCCTCCTCGACCATGCCTCCCATTTTTACAACCTCATTAAAAGATTTGCCAATTGCGGACACCAAATGACCAAAGTAGGTCGGCTCCAAAGCCTGCAAAAACTAATCAACCATCTCGCTCTCTTTCATTGGGGGATATACCCTTGCTGCTTGCTCCCTCCACCGGAAACTATATTCTCTAAAGCTTTCATTGTGCTTCTTTTCCAGTTTGGTCAGGGACAGTCGGTCCGGAATGATCTCAAGATTATATTGAAAGTGACAAGCGAATGATTGGGCCAAATCTTCCCATGTGTAACACCTGCTATGATCTTGTCTGGTGTACCATTCTAACACCGATCCACTTAGACTTTGGCTGAAATACGCCATCAGTAATTCATCTCTTCCGCCTGCTCCCCTCATCTTGCTACAAAAACCTCTCAGATGAGACACCGGATCGCCGTGTCCGTTGTACAAGTCGAATTTGGGCATTTTGAACCCTGCCGGTAGTTGTACATTTGGAAAAAAAACACAGGTCTTTGTATGCTACACTCACATGACCTCCTAACCCTCTCATATCCCTGAAGGATTGTCTATGCTTTTCATTTTTCTGAACATCTCTTCCTCTTCAGGATTTCTGGCCGGTTTTTCTGCTTTCCCCGGTAGATCAGAATGTGGATCATGTGGATAGGCTTCAGGTGCTTTGAAGGTAAGCTCCGGGGGATAATACTGGTTGTCCTATGCTTGGAACATAGGTTCACTCGGGGATTTATAGAGTGCAGTTGGTGGAGATGCCACAAAGACAGGGGTGATTAGCAGAAGAGGGTATGAAATTGATTTTGGTGGTGGAGCTTGTGGCGTATGAGAAGTAGTGCCATGGTAGTGTTGATAAATGGGAAAACCTAGATCGGTGGCGGGATGATCCTGAGACTGAGCTAATGGTGGGGTAAAAGCAGGGTTAGCAAGGTAAGTTGGCGGTGATTGCCCTTTGGACCAGGCTTGCTACATTTCAGCCATCTGTTGCTTAAGCTTGAGCATCTCCTCTTTCATTTTATAGACGTCCAACTCCTCTACCTCAACACTAGTGTCGACATCTGGGCTATACATGATTTCCGGTATTGGTCCCTTTGATCTGGTTTGGTAATGATAATGTGCCAGTATCATAAATAAACTAACTTCTTGAATTCTCTGGAAAATAACAAACTTGTTAGTTTTTAGAGTTTAACACATATGCAATTACACGTTGGAATGCAATGCACCTAGGCAATTAACCATTTTCTATCATGCATTTGCTTCGGTTGCGTGTGTCATTCAGGCCTCTCATAATTGTGCCCCTTCTGTTAAGCTTCATTTATTCTATCCTTCTTTA
Source organism: Nicotiana tabacum (assembly GCF_000715075.1). NCBI lineage: Eukaryota > Viridiplantae > Streptophyta > Magnoliopsida > Solanales > Solanaceae > Nicotiana > Nicotiana tabacum. The sequence continues at coordinate 164,074,283 of NC_134095.1, forward strand.
TTTATTTTTCATTTTCCCCTTTTTCTTTTTTAGTGGTGGTCGAATCCTATAGAGATTTCCTACGTATCATGTCCCCGCATGAATCAGACCGTGCGTAGTTCTGTCCTATAAGTGCGAAAAGCAGAGAGACAATTTTTGGACATTTTTGATTTTTCATTAATAAACATTCTATTACAAACCAGACGCTTTTGGAAAGGAAAATAACAGACTCGAAACCAAACCAAGTACGAACTCAATAACTTCTGACAAACTCTGATGCGAAAGAAAAAACAGACTCTAACAGACAACAGACTCTAAGGAACAAGAAAATGCAGATTCGAACTATGAACACATTAAAGTTTTAAATTTGGGTGCCCGCGGGGCGTCATTCAGCCTCGCCGCGGGCTTAGGTGTAAGGCCCCTTTCCAGCTGTTCCAATTCATACATGATTTGCTTCACAAATATCATCACCGCCGAGAAGAAAGTAGTGCGGGTCATGTTTTCACACACCCGGCATTTCCTGGTAATAGCATGAGCAATAGTCAAAATCTTGTCCCTAGTTCGGTATTTCTCTAGGAGTAGGCGTTCTATTTGATCCCCTCTAACCTTCAAAACCCGAGAATCATGCAGATGTTGTTTCTGTAACTGTTGTATTTCATCTTCCATCAAGGCTATTAGATTATAGCAGTGTTTACTTTCGGTTTCAAAAGCCTTGGCTTGTTTATCCTCCTTGCTCTCTTGGGTGGTCACCTTCCTTTTTAGACCGGCAATGATCTTTTCATAATCTTTCCTCGCCTGCTGTAAGTACTGTGTGCGCTCTTTTGTTCTTCTTGCCCATTGTGCCTAGAGTTGTGCTATGGTACCCTCAGATTTCTTCAAATCATTCCGGCACTCACTGATTTCTTTTTTCAACCCTTTTATTAACCGCTCATCCAATCAACCCCTTTGTTGGTTGTCAGCATCTATCCTTATTTGTCGGATTTGGGCTTTCAGCGCCTCATTTTCTTGGGCCAATTTGTTCTTTTCTCCTTGATCGGCGTCAACTTGCAGACTATTTTCAAATTCCAGGTCTCTAATTTGTTGCTTCAGCTTGCCTATTTCTGCCCTGTAACTCTCTTCTTTAGCCAACCAATCCCACTGTTCTTGCGACGCCTTGACGAACTCCTGGAGATGGGGTCTTTTGGTCGGTCTCCCAAACTCGATTTCTCTCCTAAACCAAGCAAGGTATCCCAGCGAAACTTCACCCTTGGACCGATCATGTACACATGTATTTGTTGTTAAGTATTGACACTCGCTCCAAATTTGTCGGACTGCTGCTTCATGAAATTGTCCATTGGGCCCGATCTCGACTACTTGGCCAATGAGATCTTCATCTTTCGGAACTATTTGGCATCTCCACAACTGCCTCAAAACTCGATAAGGGGCATAGGGCTGGATACTCCTGAGCCCCATCAAAAGAAAATGGGGTCCAGTGGCTGGCATATATATAATTTCATCCACAGGCAACCATCTAAATGTCCATTCTATTTGGCCCGCAGTGACAGAACGGAGGCGCGCTGTCCACTCTATGACCCCTTCTGGTAAGCTGATTTCATCAACCCTCGTAGGAAATTCCTCTATGCACGTTTTCTCCGTCGACCCATAACTCATAAATTGAGGACGACGACATAGGTGTACTGGTGTCTCAGAGGAACTTTGGGACTCCTGATGTATCCGGCTATTTCTTCCAATTTTGGGGCAAGTTCAAAATCCGAGAAGTGAAATACGTTGTGAGCCGGGTCCCAGAATGCGGCCAAGGCCTTTATGATATCCCCCCTAGGATTAATTTTCAGCAACCCAGTGAGGCCTCCCAGGTATAGATTGACTGTGTCGTGCCCTGATTCGCCCAAGTCATCCCACCACATGTGCAACTCCAAAGGGATCTTGTTCACAATTGTTATGCGCAAATTCTGACTTGTGCTCATTCTGCACATTTATTAGGGTGGTTAAGCAAAAGTCGCGATTCGATTGACTCAAAGATAACATGGACACTTTTCTTTTTCTTTTTTTTTTTCATTTAAAGTAAAACCCGGTTTTGCCAATACGACCTTTCAGCACCTCGAGGTCGAAGATTTTAAGGCTGTGTCGGCTAACCGGTGAAACCCTAAAAAATGACCACAGGCGGCTGTTCTTGCAAAAATAGCCTTCCGGCGCCCTTTTAGGGACATTCGGCTATTTCTAGCAAAAATGGCGTCACCCTAATTATTTCAAATAAATTTTTTGTTCTTTTGGCTAATTTCGCAAAAAGTGAAGTTGGACCCGATGGGGTTGCCTACGTATCTCACACCCTGTAGGAATCAAACTGGCGTAGTTCGGGCCGATAAAACAAACTTCTTTTGAAAACCAAACTCTTTTCATTGGCAAATAAAACTATATTTTTGTCTTTTTCCTTTTTTTTTTATTTTCTCAAAAATTCGGCAGAGTTTCGACACTATTTGGACATTGGTTTTTTTCAAAACAGGCGATTAACTCTCTTTAACCCTCATACTGCTATTTCTCTTTCCTCAAAATATTCAAAAATCGGTCAGCATGCAAGTCCGAAGCAAATAAATGCACAAGTAGCAAGTACGATGCATCAGGATGGTCTTTTTCATTTTCGGTACACCTGTCCTAGACAGACCCAACCCCTGTGTTGAGCCTCCAAAGTCAAATGCACGTGATGCAAACAAACGTTCCTACTAGGGATCCGACATGAAGCTGAGTTATTCTAGGTTCATAACCTGGGTATTTGTTCTAGACTGTGTACCCGAGCGGACAACTCGAGTCGAGGAGGGGCCTACGTACCGGGAACCAAAAGGCCATCCGGCTTAGTAACTTGTCCGAGCCTCTTTCTTATTTCAAGGTATGCCACTAATAGAATAGGGAGTCTCGACCAGCGAGCACATCTCCGAAGGTGAGAAGATAAGGGTTTCGTAGTAGTTTATATACAGTTCAGATAATATCAAAGCGGTAAAAGCAGCATTTAGCACATTAGGCCCAAACATGTAAAAATCAGATAATAGACAAAGCCAATTATAACAATTATTCCAAGCTCGAATTCTCGAACCCCGAACCAGAAGTTCTGGGTTCGTTTCCCCAACAGAGTTGTCAGAGCTGTCACACCTCCTTTTTCACCTGCGCCCGCAGGGGCGTAGAGGGAGTAAGAGAGTTTTTCCAATTAAAGGAAAATCGAAATGGGATTTTTATTTAAATATTCAGAGTCGCCACTTGGGAGATTTATGGTGTCCCAAGTCACCGATTGAATCCCGAATCGAGGAAAAGAATGACTCCGTATTACAGTCCGCGCACCATAAATCTGGATAAGGAATTCTGCTAACCTGGGAGAAGGTGTTAGACATTCCCAGGTTCCGTGGTTCTAGCACGGTCACTCGACTGTCATATTCGACTTATTTATCTGATTTTATACATGTTGAACCTATGTGCGAATTTTAAATTTTTACCGCTTTTGTTACTATTATTTTAAAAGAGAATTGCAACATCGTGAACAATTTCGATCCAACTAGTACAACTTCAAGCAAAGGTTTTAATAACGTTAAGAAGTCAAACATTCTAATACATAAACCAGAAAACTAAATAAAGTTTTCAGCTAAACTTCAAGCATGAATCTAATTCGTTTAACAGTTTTCAGCTAAAAAATAGTCCAATAGTTCGCATCAGTCCAGTTACACATTCAGCAGACATTTATATGATATTAGTGAGTGAAGTATCTTAATGTACAAATCAGTAGAAAAGCTAAATCAAACTTAAGCTTCAAATCTTCATGTATATTCATGCTTCATGTTTACAGCTTACAAATTGGCAAGGTTACAGCCGTGTACCTGGAAGTTGAAGTATAAACCAAGAAAAATGAGGGGGTTAGTCAAACAGCAACAACAACAGCAAATGGCCAATCCAGCAGGGTTTAACAACGACAATAGGAGAATTTTCAGAAAACAAATGACACCAGAGAATCCAAGAATCAACCCCAACAATCGATAAACCCAAGCAGATAACCAATCAACTCAGACGAACAAACCAGATTCAACTTGAAATCATATTCTTGTACCTTTCAAGCTTCAGTTACTCAACAATACTAAGAAAACTTAAGCTATTTAAATCCTAGATGAACTAGAATCAGAAAACTTCCTCAATGGAACGATAATATATATTTCTTGTCTGTTTCTCTTCCTTTATCTTTTACTCTCTCTTTTCAGATTGCTCTTCTCCTCTAAGGTCTGCCCCCAACTCTGTCCTAAGTCTCTCCACTTATACCCAAACACTGACCTTGCCAGCCTGTAAGAACACTAGGCAGATTTCAGAAACTAATTCTGCCCATGATACCTTTAGCAATCCACTAGAGTATGTTTTTGCTCATTATCCCTTGTCTTTTCCTTATTTAATGTTCAAACAGGTATGAGCAACATATTTTAATCAATCCCTTTTAAGCCTTCCCATACCATTATGTTTTGTTCCCCATTAACACTAAACAAATGCATTAGTTTAATGTTACCTTAGCACTTACTGGACAGAACACTTAAACAAACCACTTTTAAACTTTTAAGTCCCAAATTATCCCCTTAAACCCATGTGATTACTATCCTACCCCAATCACTTTAAACCTGTATGAAACCTCAGCTATAGCCAATTTAAGCCTATCAATTGACTAATTAGATACATGAAACTAACTCCCAATCAACAACATTAGGACAATTCAACAAAGGTTAGATTCATATCAGAACAAGCTTAGCAGAAAAAAACAAGTAGATTTGAATCATTAAACTTAATCATCAATTGAACTCAAATCAAATCCAACAACATTTCAACCAAGATGGGGATTCAATGATTCAGGAAAATAATCAGACTGGACTATTAAGGTCAAGAAATTGATTCATATAGATGCATGAGAGTAAGCTATCTATATTGGGAACAAATATAACTCTAAATTAACCTCGAACAAAATGCTGGAACAACAAGTATACTAGCTATGAGCCCTGAGGCTGAAAACACAAAGGTCGGAAGATAAAACAACAACCAATAACTTGAGGAGAACAACTGAACTACATACATGAATGGGTCAATCGACGAGACCATTTAATTGATTCAACATATGCCAATCGACCAAGATGAGAAAACTGGACCAAAAAAATGTCCGAAAGAGGATGAGGATTAATTGACAAACATAGCAATGAAACCTAATTAGGCAAACAACAAACAACAATCAAAAAGAAAAAGGAAAAGAGGAGAAATACCTCAAAATCAGAAGCCCAAATGAACTCTGTTCTCATTGACACTTCGTCTTGAAATTTTGAAGCCAAAACGGACCTTAATTGAGTGTTCTTGACTGAGAACACTCGGCTAAAGTCGGTTAAGACCTCAAATTTCCCCTTTATTCGGACAGGTTCCAGGTTTTGGCTGTCTAGAGTTCTTCAATAGATTTAAAAATTTGACCAGTTCTAGCAAGATTCGAGCCAAAGTAGGGGTAGTTTGGGAACGAGGGAGGTCAGGTGGAGCTGGGGTGTGAACTTGGAACTGGTTGGGTAGGTTTAGGGTTTTGCTCGAATCTTTGATTGAAGATTCAAAACAAATCGGGATGATTCGAGGTTAAAGGGGTAGAGATTTGTGTTGAAGGTGGTTAGAAGGTTCAGGGGTGTGAATTTCGTGGTCACCGGCATCGTTGCTGCCGGCTTTCAAGCGAAGGGGTATGAGGGCGGCTAGGGTTTCGAGGGGTCGTCTCTGAGGGGTCTGAGAGAGACGATGGGGCGAGGGGGGTTTGGTTTGGGGAGGCGGGGTATGGTTTGAACTATATATATGAAGGAGCGGAATGAATCCAGGCCGCTCGATCTGATGAGATAAACGGCTTGGATCCATTCATTAATGGAAACGACGTCGCTTCATTTACCTCGAGACCGGATCGGTCTTTGGATGGGAATGGGTCGGGGCATGGGTGAGATTTGCGGCCGTTGGATCAAATGAAATGAACGGCCTGGATCGACAGGCTTGAGACGACGTCGTTTCTTCGATGGTGGGGGTGGACTGGACCATTCGATCTTAGGAGATCGACGGTTCAGATTGAACGTGACCATACGACGTCGTTTGGTTGGCTTGGTCGATTGGGCCAGATAGGGGTGATTTGGGCTGGTTCATTTTTGGTGGGTTGGGGGCTTGGGCTTGGGAATTTAATTAAATTGGCCCAGATTTATTTCCTTCCTCTTTTCTTTTCCGTTTCCTTTTATTTTCTTCCTAAATTATTTTCTAAAATTATAAACCAAGTTAACTTGTTAAAAATACTAATTATCTTCTAATAACATTTATCACATATAATTAAATGCCAATTAACAATAAAATCACACAATTCAACATTAAATGCTAAAAAATGCAAAGTAAACTATTTTTTATGAATTTTCATTTTCGTAAAACAAGTTACTTAATTAATCCTAAATTGTAAATGCAAATGCAACACATATATTTTTTTGTATTTTTCTTAATTAAAGTAAAAAAATGAATATGCACAGACAAGTACAAATAAATCACAAGCAACGCAAAACTATTTTATTTTGATTTTTTGGGGAGTAGTTCTTGTAGGGAAAAAATCACGTGCTCACATGTATGTTACACGAACAAAATTTTAGAATTACAGTTATCTACGAAGTGTGATCTTTTAGTTTTTATTAAAAAAAATAATTCGTAGCCAATAATCTCACAATTCAACTACAAAAGTCGTAGCAAATTAAAAATGGTATTTTGTGACAAAAAATTTTTGTGACTAAATTGTATGTTCAATAGCGACAATTAAATAATTGTCACTAATTATTTGCAGTATCAGCGATAAAAATTAAGGTCACAAATAAATATAAGATTTTGTGGCTAAAGTTTACGTTGTTTAGCTACAAATTCTAATTCGTCACTATTGTAATAACATATTTTTTGTGACGAAACTTTTTTGTATCCAAAATTTAATTACTTTTAAGACAAATAATGCTTCGTCATTAATTGGGTACATCATTAGTGACAAAATAATGTGTCATTGATAATTTTAAATTCGTGGTTAATATTATTTAATAATTGGCGCCAACTCAATTTTTAGTGGACAAAACTTTGCTACAAAATATTGTGTTTCGTCACTAAAAGTATGTGGCTTATGTATTTAAAGACGAAATGTAATTTTTGTCACGAAAAGTAAACTATTAGTGACGCATTTTATGTCGTAGCTAATAATTTCGTAGCTAAATATCAGTTTTGTTGTAGTGATTATTTTCTTATTAAAGTGTTAGTTTCCAGGTTTTTTAGTTTACTCTGGTGTAATATGAATTTGGTTTATTAAATTTTAAAATTTCCATTTTGCATGTCTTTTTGGTTTGAAAAAAACATGAATTTTGTGCTTGGTCATGAATAATAAGAAAGTGCATTTAACCTTTCAAGAATTGAGACATTAAAAGCTTTAGTTAGGTGTCTTTAAAATTCTTTCTACACTTTAAGAAAATCAATCATCTTGACTCAAATCGCAAAGTATTCGTCACATATATTCCTAATTCAAAGATCAAAACCTGATGGTCTCATATGTGTTTTCTTTCGAATTTTTGTTATGTTTTGTTTTGTTTCGATTTGAACTTGCAAAAATAACTTTTGGCGCAAGCATGAGTTAGCATTTAATTTTATGTCTCTCCACCAAAGGATGTGGTGCAATGGATGAAACTGCTTCCCCCCGAATGAAGCCCTATGCAGCGCGAATTCGGATATAGTCGAGCTCCAATGCGGAGGTATCTGACACCGGATGTGAAACCATAAAAAAAAATTAATTTTGTGTCTCTTTTAAAAAAGAATTCAAGAATAATCAAATGGTGAATGTTGGTAATATTTATTGGACCAAAAAAGTACGTGCTATTTAAGAAAAGCTACAAAGTATAGTATAGAGACTTAGACAAGCCGATTAAGCCATTAATTGTTTTTAATATCGTAATCTATTTGGCTAGAGCATAGTTGGGGGTGTAGCTCATATGGTAGAGCGCTCGCTTCGCATGCGAGAGGCGCGGGCTTCGATTCCCCGCACCTCCATTTTTAGTTAAATTATTATTCACTTTAATCTATTAACGAGCATTCACTGGCACACCGCGAACTGCTATTAGAAATATTTTTTACGTCCATATGTTTAGTCTCTGCAAAATATATTTTAAGAAAGGGATAGAAAAGAATAATATTAACATCATACTAAAAAGAAATTATAGTGTGTCACCTGCAACTTATTTTTTCTTGATTGCTAAAATGGACAATATGGGGTTGAAATACTTTATGTAATTTTATTTATTGGTTTCCTATCCGGTGTCCGGTATTTGCATAGAAGCGGAGTTAGGATTTCAACTTTATGAGTTCTAAATTTTAAAACGACGAATTCAAGTGCTAATAACTGAGTTCTAAATTTAATATTTATATCTATTTAAATCTTTTTGACACAAATACAATGTTTGAGCAAAAGTTATTGGGTTCGGCCGGACTTGCATATGGCCTTCTAACTCCGCCCCTGTATTTGTATGGATCCCGATTATATCCGGATTCGCGCCGTGTAAGGCTAAAAATAGGGGAAACCGCTCTCTAAAAAGATTTTCTCCAAACCCGCATATTGACTTCTAGCTCCGCCCCTGTATCCGTATGGAGCCCGACTATATCTGTATTCGCACCGTGTAAGGCCCATTTTAAGGGAAAGCGCTTTTTAATAAGAATTTCTCCATACCTAGGACTCGAACCTGAAACCTCTGGTTAAAGATTGAAGAGATCCTACCCATCCCACCACAACCCATGTTTATTTTATGTGATTCAAGATTATGAGTTCTAAATTTTAAAACGACGAATTCAAGTGCTAATAACTGAGTTCTAAATTTAATATTTGTATATATTTAAAACTTTTTGACACAGATGTAGTGTTTGAGCAAAAGTTATTGGGTTCGGCCGGACTTGCATATGGGCTTCTAGCCCCGCCCCTGTATTTGTATGGATCCCGATTATATCCGGATTCGCGCCGTGTAAGGCTAAAAATAGGGGAAACCGCTCTCTAAAAAGATTTTCTCCAAACCCGCATATTGACTTCTAGCTCCGCCCCTGTATCCGTATGGAGCCCGACTAGATCTGTATTCGCACCGTGTAAGGCCCATTTTAAGGGAAAGCGCTTTTTAATAAGAATTTCTCCATACCTAGGACTCGAACCTGAAACCTCTGGTTAAAGATTGAAGAGATCCTACCCATCCCACCACAACCCATGTTTATTTTATGTGATTCAAGATTATGAGTTCTAAATTTTAAAACGACGAATTCAAGTGCTAATAACTGAGTTCTAAATTTAATATTTGTATATATTTAAAACTTTTTGACACAGATGTAGTGTTTGAGCAAAAGTTATTGGGTTCGGCCGGACTTGCATATGGGCTTCTAGCCCCGCCCCTGTATTTGTATGGATCCCGATTATATCCGGATTCGCGCCGTGTAAGGCTAAAAATAGGGGAAACCGCTCTCTAAAAAGATTTTCTCCAAACCCGCATATTGACTTCTAGCTCCGCCCCTGTATCCGTATGGAGCCCGACTATATCTGTATTCGCACCGTGTAAGGCCCATTTTAGGGGAAAGCGCTTTCTAATAAGAATTTCTCCATACCTAGGACTCGAACCTGAAACCTCTAGTTAAAGATTGAAGAGATCCTGCCCATCCCACCACAACCCATGTTGAAATTATATTTCATGTGATTCAAGATTATGAAGGTAAGAACATGTTCAGCTCCATTTTTTTAGAACCTCCAAGTTTTAGTTTAACAAAATAGGCTAATTACTCAAATTGACCATCAAGAGAAAAGACCTTTTCTTAATTTAAACAAACTTTGATTCTTGATAATGTGAGATGAGACTGATTAGGAATTTTTAGAAGATGCGTTTTTGCTGCAAATTGTTTAAAGAAACACAGAAAATGCTGTGTATATATATATATATACATACACCTTGATATAATATCTACAAACCACCTTATCAATTCTACTATTTAATATACAAAAACATGATCAGCTACAAAATGAATCATCAGTATGATGATTGCAACAAAATCCAATAACAATAAGAAAGAAACACAAAAAATGAACTCTTTTCTTTTACATATGATATACTGTACTTAATGAAGTACAATCCCTTCATTTTTGGCAAAGAGAAACTCAAAGTTTTGGATACTGATTCTCTGCACTAGACCTGGCAACAACTGGCTTAAATCGCGCTCCCATTTACGCGCTTATATATCAAAATGGATAACAACTAGAATAAGTCGCAACAGAAGCAGAGAAAGGATCGATAGCATATGACAGAAAGTGGAAAAAGATTATTCCATAACGAGTTCCATATGGCGATTGAGATCCTGGAGATAATTTGTGCTGGTATAATCTTCTGAAAACATCAATGCTCTCCCTCCCATTGACTTTTGCTTCAATTCTACTGGCGCGTTCTCGCCTTTCAGTAGCTGAACAACCTGCAGATTCAAAGAATATGCAACCATTCGTTGGACCTCAGTTTTAGTTTGTGGATTAGTCTATCTTTGTATATACAAACATTGAGTGTCAACTCTTACTATAAAAGGATCTTGTAAGTTGCTTTGGATATATGTTAAACCGTTTACAGATAAAATGGCAGCCTGGTGCATTAAGCTCCCGCTATGTGTGGGATCCGGGGAAGGGCCGGATCGCAAGGTTCTATTGTTCGCAGCCTTACCCTGCATTTCTGCAAGAGGTTGTTTCCACGGCTCGAACCGTTACCAGTTACGCCAAGGCTCTCCTTCAAGCCGTTTACACTTTACATATAGGTGTTGTTTAATATCCTTGTTGTTCTAACTCTATGAGCAAGATTTTGTAGGTAACCAGATCCTTCACACGATCAATGTTTTACTTATAAGTTTGAGTTTATAAACTTAAAACTTGCAAATTCCAGCTGTTTCCACAGCTCGAACCTATGACCTCCTTGTCACATGGCAGCAACTTTACCAGCTACACCAAAGCTCCCCTTCAAGCCGTTTACATATAGGTGTTGTTTAATATTCTTGTTGTTATGACCAAGATTTTGTAGGTAATCGGATCCTTCATACGATCAATCTTACTTAAAAGTGTGAGTTTATATACTTAAAACTTGCAAATTCTGGCAAGGATCAACAACACTCAAAAATCAAAACACAAATGCTGGGGGAATTTGAAGGTTATTTTCAACTTGAAAAGGCGACAGCATGTAAAGATGCAGCGTTACCTTTTTCATGTATGGACGCATATCAGGCAAGTTATGAAGGCATGTTAAAGCTGTAAACATGGCGCGTTTCATCTCAACAACATCATAGGCATCGCCTAAACGAGGATCTGCTATTTCCTTGATGCTGTTGTTTTCCAATAATGGTTTTGCCTATGCATAATTGCAACAGGTATACAATAATTAGTAAAGATTTTCCGATGAATATGACAAGTTTTTCTAAAGAATATGTCAGTTTAAGAGGATCATACCCACATCACAAGGCTCTTTCTATACGAATCAACTGCACGATGACCAGTAATAAGCTCCAATAATAACACTCCAAAGGCAAATACATCGGTCTTTTCGTTAACAATTCCATGCATAAAATACTCTGGAGCCATATATCTGATAACCAATTTGCCATACATCAGATCAGATCATAACAAAGCAACAATGATAGCAAATTCGTTAATTTTTACATACCCAAAGGTGCCTTCAATAGGAGAAACAACATGATGTACCCATTTTTCTGGTAGCCATTTCGCTAGTCCAAAATCAGAAATCTGCACCAACACAAATAAAAATAACAAATTCGAGAACTTGAGAAATTCGGACGAAATCCTCCTTTCTTTTCCGATTGAGGTTTCTAAAGCGGAAAAAAGATTGAAACCTGAGGTTCATAATCTTCAGTTAGTAAAATGTTTGAGGCTGTAATATCTCTATGGATTATGCGCTTTTGGCAATCGCAATGAAGATAATGCAAACCTTCAGCTACACCAACCGCAACTTTATATCTTATTTCCCATTCAAGTCTTTCTTCTGAAACTGAAATGCTGAGTTTTTCGTTTATCAGTCAAAATAACATAATATTTCTATGTTCATCTCATCACTCTAGACATTTCGTTCAATATTAAGCGTCGATATTATCAATCATTAGGCCAAGAAATCAAGATTAAACAAACATAACTAGCCAAGTTAAGAGGGGTTACAGCACCGTGTAATAAAGTACTGATGCTTCCATGGGGTAAGAACTGAAGAACAAGGTATAAACCGCCATCAGCGCCATAACCGATTAATTTAGCAGCATTAGGATGGTTAATGTGAGCAATGATTCCAAGCTCAGATAAGAAATCATCAACTTTGTCCTCATCATTCTTCTCTTGCTTTGTTATCTTCTTCACCGCGACAATTTGACCATCAGGCAAACATCCTTTGTACACTTCTGCATGTCCACCTTTCCCAATCAAGTTGTCTGAAAGGCGCAATTTAGTATAACAAAGGGTAAATGACGCGCAAATTCAGTTTATTATCAGGTAATACAGATAATGGTATCTAATTAGTACTACTTAAAATTTGCAAGAAAGCAACATAAGGCAGCCCGGTGCACTAAGCTCCCGCTATGCGCGGGGTCCAGGAAGGGCCGGACCACAAGGGTCTATTGTACTCAGTCTTACCCTGCATTTTTGCAAGAAGCTGTTTCCACGGCTCGAACTTGATCTCCTGGTCACATGACAACAACTTTACCAGTTACGCCAAGGCTCCCCTTCAACGAGAACGTAACATAATTGGTGTAAAGTTGTGGGATCAATGACAATGACAAGAAGATGCAGGCATGTGTTATCACTTAATGAGACAACAACATCAACTTGGCAACTTCACTTTTTGAGGGGACAAAATGAAACATAAAGGACCATAGACATTAAGGAAAATTTAATAAGTTGGTCCATCAATAACTCATAGCCAACTCACAAAAAAGTTCCACATTGAACACTCTGATCTGCTATAGTTGGCCTGATGGACAATGATTCGACCTTAAAAAGGGCAGCCTGGTGTACTAAGCTCCCGCTAAGCGTGGGGTCCGGAGAAGGGCCGAACCACAAGGGTCTATTATACGCAGACTTACCCTACATTTATGCAAGAGGCTGTTTCCACGGCTCGAACCCGTGACCTCCTGGTTGGCAGCAACTTTACCAGTTGCGCCAAGGCTCCCCTTCGATGCATAGAATTTAAACTAGGAAAATTAATTAACTATGGAATATTACCTTGATTAAAATTATCAGTAGCCTCAGCAAGATCTCTATAGCTAAACTTCCTCCAAGAAGGCTTTGGAATAACAGAATCATCATCACAATCACTAGACTCTTCTTCAGCACTTTTATTTTTGGACAAAATTCTCCTTATATTCTTTGGTAATATCATCTCATATCCTCCTAATAATGGTATACTTGACAATCTTCTCATTGACCTTCTCTTTATATTATCAAATAGATTTTTCCAATAAACACCTTGAATTAATTCCCCTGAAGATGATGATGCAAAACTGCTGCTCCTATCATCACTGCTGCTAATGCTGCTATTGTCTGAATCTGATGAATTCAATGTAGGAATTTCTAATACTCCTCTTGGTGATAATGATGATGAGTACTGATTATAGTCTCTATTATTGTTGTTGTTGATGTTGTTATCTTCCGCCTTTTTCTCATCTTTTTTGTTACCTTCTTTTTCTCCATTTTCTTGGTCACAAACAGCAACTTTTCTACCTACAAAATTCATAGGTAAAATAATAATTTATTGGCAAAAAGGTGTGTCAGTCATAAGTCAGTGGCAGAGACAGAAATTCGAGATTCGATAACATGTACTTCTCTAGAGCAACCGTCAAGTTGTTTCTGTATGATCTACAGGTCACCGGTTCGAGCCGCGGAATCAGCCACTATCAGGGTAGGCTGCCTACATCACCCCCGGAGTGCGGTCTGTCCCTGTATCTTGCGTGAGCGTGCAATGCTTTGTGCACCAAACTATGTTTTTTTTATTTGCATAGTATAACTTTCCATTGGTTGCGTTAGATTGACAACTAGCAATAATTTTTGAAAATATAATAATATGAAGGAAATTTGAGATTAAGGCGGTGTTGTTATGATGGTTCTATTTAAATCATTAATAAACAAGAACATTCATATATACAGGACAGTCCGGTGCACTAATCTCTCCCGGACCACAAGGGTCTATTGTATGCAGTCTTACCCTAAATTTCTGCAAGAGATTGTTTCCACGGCTTGAACCCGTGAATGACATGACAACAACTTTGATAACAACTTTACTAGTTACGCCAAGACTCCCATTCTAACATTCATATATACACAATAAGAAAAAAATGTAGCATACACAATCTTGTATTTTACAAAGAATATACAAGCTTTACACCAAAACTAACACATATTAAGAAAAATAAATGATAATAATAAGTGCAAAGAAAAAGCTAAGAATAACCTTCCATTGGGATATTTGGAATTTGTATCAAATGCTCAAATGAATCAATAGAAGCTTCCTGAAATAATATGCAGGAAAGGAGATAACAAAAAATTCATAGAAATAAGCTCTGAATATATTTACATTTGAGCAAATTAAATTCCAATCAAACTCTCTTCTTCCCTGCAGAAAACAGGAAGAAGAAGAAGAAAGGAAGAAGAGAGAAAGAAAGAAAAAATGGAAGAGTTTTGAGCAAAAATGATTTAGCTTTGAGAGGTTGTTATTCTTCTTTGAAAAAAAATGGAGGTGAAGCTGTAGAAGTGGAGAGAAAAAAACGGCTTTTGGGGTAATTGAAAAAATTGTTTTTGAGTACATTTATATAAGCAAATTAATAACTTTAGGTGAATTAATATTGTAATTAATTAAAGTGCGATTCAATAAATAGTTGTGGCTGATGACATACCAGCCTTTGGATTATGACATTCTTGATTTTTGGTGCAACTATCATTAGGACATTGTCGGAGAAAAGAGTGTATATATTACTCCCTCTATCTCGTATTATGTATCTTTTTACATGTCCCTTAAGAAATACTATCTCCGGTCTATAATAAGTGATCAATTTACTTTTTTATTTCGGTTCAAAATAAGTGTCCATTTATATAATTAAGAAAAAAATTAATTTATTTTTACAAAATTACCCTTATGTACATATCCCTAAAAAAAATTCTTATTCCTCACATTAAATATTTAATTAAGGATAGTTTAGTCATACTAAGTATTTTTGTATAAAATTTAGTATTTTCTTAATGGGCGTGCCAAAAGCAAATTGGTCACTTATTGTGGACCTGAAGGAGTATTAATTAGGAAAAGGATTGGACTATTCTACCCTTATTTATGTTTTAAGATATAATCTCTTTTTATTAAATATTTATTCTATTTATGTGTTATCTCCATCTTCAAGAACAATTATTACTAAGGATAAAAAAAGAACAAAATAATCAATTTTGTCTTGAAATTCTAAAATGATAAATACTTTGAGATAACTATTTTTAATAACCACGACTGTTAATACGAGACGGAAGGAGTACTTTCTCTGTCTAATATTATTTGTTGTGGTTTCTAAAAATAATTGTTCTTGAAAACTATAAAAGCCTTAATTATGAATAAGTAATAAATGCAGAGAAATTATATCTTAAGACATAAATAAGGGTAAAATAGTCAAAAATCTTTCCTATTTAATATTTTCTTAAGGAGCTATAAAAGAGAAACACGACAGTTAATATGAGACGGGATGAGTACTCCTTCCGTTTCAAATATGGCCCTTGAGAAAATATTAATTAGAAGGGGTTTGGACTATTTTACTCTTATTTATGTCTTAAGAAATAATCTTTCTTTATTGAATATTTACTCTATTTATGTGCTATTTTCATCTTCAAAAACAATTATTATTAAGGGTAAAATGGGAAAAAATAATTAATTTTGGCTTGAATGTTTAAAATGACAAATAATTTAAGACAATTATTTTTAGAAATCACGACAAATAATTTGAGACATGTGTTTTCATGAATTAAGCATAAACGTAAATTTAACCACAATACAATCTCCTTTCGTAATAACATGATATAAACGTGCAATAATTAATCTGGTCGGATTATTAATCAAATTTAAATAGATTACCTAAATCGACTGGCCAATCCTATATGAAAGAATAGTTATTCGGTGAATCTATTAGTTGTACAACTTCAATATAATTAAATGAATTACTAATTAGCAATATATTCAAATGCTACTTTAAACTATCAAAAATTGTGATGAAATGGTAAGTATTTATTCTTAAGCAAAAAATTTGAATTCGAACCCTGGGTATAAAATTGACTTTTGTAGGAAGTGTTTTACAGAACTTTCTGCCATGAATCCAAATTAATCGGACGGCAAGCACTAGAATAAATATGAGGCCCAAACTAAGAAGTGTTGCACCCTTTGAAATGAGTGCATGTACGTCACACCTCCTATGGTTGTTGCCAAAGCTCCGAGTGAACCATGATACCAGATAACAACAAAAAATTTACCACTTGTGGGGTTGGGTTTGGTGGTGGTGGTGGGGGTTATAAATCAAAGTTTCCAAATTGCAAGAGTCAAAGTTGGAATGATTCTATTGATGAAATGTGGATTTAATTTGAAAAAGTTTTAATATTAGTCATTAGTTAACATGATGATATAGTCAAGATCAATGTGATGTGCTTGTGTGCATACACAATTGGTAATTAACACCTAAGTTGAACTTAATATCGTATGAATTGTTAGATATCAAATGAGACATAGGTAAAGTTTATTTTTTGGAATAATTCTAGAGACCTTTCTCCAAATAGAATTATCTCTTAATACACTTTAGAATAATAAGAAGTTATTTATTAAATTTTCTCAAATCTACCTCTTACTATACCAACCATCAATCAATGGAATGTAAATTTATGATTAATGGTTAAGGCAGATTAAAATTAGTTTAGATAGGTACTTTTACAATTAAAATTATTAACTTTTTTAAAGGTATAGAAAAATTCAAAATTCAAATAATATAGACATAAAATAATATTAGTTTTAATTTGAATATGACTAGGTAGCTTGTCCAAGTGCTTCATGTCTACTTAATCATGGCTTTTAGCCTATTTGGCCAAGCTTATTTTTTTGGGTCAAAAGTGCTTTCGGTCAAAAATTGAGGTGTTTGGCCAAGTTTTTAGAAGAAAAAAGGTGCTATTGAGGAGAAGTGGAAGTAGTTTTAGAGAAGTAGAAAAATGTAGCTTCTTTCCAAAAGCACTTTTCTCAGAAGCATTTTTGAGAAAAATACACTTAGAAGCAGTTTTCAAAAGTTTGGCCAAATAATAATTACTGCCCAAAAGTGTTTTTCAAATTAATTAGTCAAACACAAATCGATTCTCATCAAAAGTACTTTTTTAAAAAGCACTTTTGAAAAAAATACTTCTCAAAATAAGTAGATTTTAGAAGTTTGGCTAAACTGGCTATTAGAGTGCATGAGGAATGATCATTAAAGCCTGTAAAATTTATTCTCTGAGTTTTCAATCTCCCCCCCTCCGCCCCTCCCCCCAACAATCCCAACAAATATGCTTCTGTTTTTTCAGTTGGTGTCTAGTATTTGTTTCGGAGTTCTATTAATTAACATTCAAATTGAATATTCTATTTAAAAAGTAAAACATTTCATAGCAAAGACGACTTCATTTCTATAACTCTCTCTTCAGCTTTTCTTTTTCTTGCTTTTCTTCTTAGTAAACAATCATTTTCATTACTATTTAATGATAACACACACGTGTAAGGTCCTCCTACTAACAAAAGAAAATTTAAAGAGAAAATTTTGGACATGGTTATATTGATAAAAGAATTTTTATACCACAAATGTTGCTATGAAATAAATAGGATCCTCGACCTTAATTAGAAGTCTGGGATTCTAATTCCGAAGATGGAAAAAATCCTGGTAGCAGGAGAATCCCCTTTAATGGTCCTTACATGGCGCAAATCCAAATTAATCATGACTTCAAAAAGAGTACCAAACAACGGGTGCAAAACTGAAAAATAAGAATTCCTATGATCTTTTTAATGAATATTTAGTTGTGTATCACCAAGGGCAGCCCAACGAATTTTGTGGCCTAAAGCCAAAATTTATGAGGGGTTTGATGTATGGCTATAATTCATGGTTTAGCACATTATGTGCCTTGCATTTTTACATGCTTTAATGATAAATTATACTTTATTTGCACGTAATGGAGTCTATTTTATATATATGTGAATTGAAGATGAAAGTAGAGCAAAAGGAAACTTAAATGTTGAAAGTGCACTCGAGAACTGTCAAAAGGAGAGGCCATGCAAAAGCCAGCTCAACCAGACTTTAGCCTGGCGAGGCCAGGCTCAACCAGGCTTTAGCCTGGCGAGGCCAGCCAAAAGCCAGGCTGAGGCTGGCGTTAGGTTGGCAACGCCAGGCCTGGGGCCAGGTCCAGTCCGAGTTTTGAAGACTTAAATTGTTTCTCGGCTTGACTAGGATTTGACCAACACGTTTAGGTCTAGTCCTAAACATATAAATAGGCCCAAAAACGCCACTTTGAGGACTTTTGCAACCGGATGTAAGAATAGCTCGTGGAACACTACTTGGGAGTTAGAATCTTCGATCTATACATCCCTTTATCTTTACTCTGTAATTTAATTATGCAAATTACTTTGGATATTGTTACTATGAGTATGAATAGCTAAACTCCTAATCTAGGGTTTTGATGGAACCTATTGGATGATGAATTTCTTGTTACATTAATATAGAATTGCTATAGTATTCTCTATTTGTTCAACTATATGCTTATTGTTGTTGATTGAAGGGCCCTCAATTAACTGTTCCTATTTAGTTTGTATTAATCGGGAGAGAGTACATATTTAGGTAGTTGTTGAACAACATCACTCCTAACGTATATGAGGTATCAATACGAAGGGTTTAAAGGTGGGATTAGGGATAACGAAACCTTAGTGCGATCCAAGTGAGCTGTACTTAAAGCTAGCTAGCGTAATTCTAGAGAATAGGTCTAACATATTATTGTAATTACTCGGAAGAGAGTTACGACAGTTAGAGTGCTCATGATCGATAGAGAAGACTTAGGCAAATTTATAGGAAACGTAGCGGAAAGGATTCCGACAATAGGGGAAATCAGAACCTTATATCATTCCAATTCTTGTCTACAATCCGTTCATAGTTAGTTCTTAATTATTGCATTTTCACTACGTAATATTTAGTTAGTAAACATCCAATCTATTACTTAAATATTTCTGAAGATTGAATATGTGAATTTGTGTGAGTTCAATAGTTGTGATTGATAGGTTAATTCCCTGTGAGATTCGACTCTGGACTTGTTAACCGGAATATATTTGCAGTGACCGCTTTTGTCCTTTTTATAAGGCATAGTTGGGCGTGATCAAATTTTGGTGTCGTTTTAGGGGAATTAACGGTGTTATTAATTGTAGCTAAAGGAAGTGCTAAAATTCTTAGCGTAGTCAATTTTCTTCAATTTAAACCAAGTACATTGAAATTCTAACGTTTGTAGTCTTGGGTGTTACAGGTGCATGCCTAGAAACTCATCAAGAACTGGTGAATTATTCGAAGCATTATCAGATCCTAAGAAAGTTTTCAAGGCACTGAATCGTGCAAACAAGAAAGGCAAACAACAACAGAACTTAACAGAACAAATCGAACCAGACATGGATGACAGAGTAGAAAATCCAAATAACAGAAACAATGCAAATAACATGAACAATCAGGGTGTGGTGCCTCTTGTGCCAGAAGCAACATTGTATGACTAGGCACAACCCACCGCCGACATTCTGGCAACCACAATTGCAGTCCCTTAGATACAAGCGGAATCATTTCAAATCACAAATAACATGCTACATTTGTTGCAGAAAAGGGTCTGTTCTCAGAGTCATACGTTGAAGTTCCTCAGCAACATCTGAAGAATTTCCTGTTGATATGTGTCACGCAAAGAAACATAATATGACACCAGAAGCAATAAGGCTATTTTTGTTTCCATTCTCATTGACGGGAGCGACTCAGACTTGGCTTAATTCACTCCTAATAAACTCCATTACTACTTGGGAGGAATTAGTCAAGCAATTTATGAACAAATTTTACCCACCCAATAAGACTGCTCAACAAATTGATGAGATATTGAGCTTCAGACAGAAACCAACAGAGACATTACAAGAAACATGGGAGAGGTTCAAGGGTCTGCTAGTTAAGTATCCTCATCATGGCAATTCGGAGCAGATGTTGAGGCAGAGGTTTTACATGGGATTGGAAAATAGCTTGAAGGCCAATGTTGATGCTTTAGCAGGTGGAGCATTTGTCACGACCCAAACCGATGGGCCACGACGGGTGCCCGAGTCCTACCTTTCAAACACCCCTAAGCATGCGTCTAAGATATAAATCTGAATAACATCTGCTGAATTACAAGAATAATACACATGAAGGAAACCTGCCCAAAAAGGCATACATACATATACTTGCAACATACGTATGGCGAGCCGACAAGGCTGCTATAGACAAGTATATACCTCAAAACTGTAAGCCGGCAAGGCCATATACCATCCAACTAGATATACTTTCTACAGACCTCTAATAGAAATATAGCGATACAAGACGGGACTGAGCCACATCATACCTATATATACACACACACACACACACACACACAAACATATCGTACCAAGATCAAAAGCAGCTCCGGATCAAGTGGAGCACGCCAACTCTCGCTGATCAAGGATCCTAAGAAGGGTGACCGTCAGCTTGCCTACCTGCACCTGCGGGCATGAAACGCAAACCCCGTGAAATAGGGCATCAGTACGAAAATGTACTGAGTATGTAAGGCATGAAAATCTGTACGTAAAAGGCATAGATGAAACATGGAATAAAGAAATTCATCAGTAAATCTGAATAACTTTGTAAATTCTGAAATATTTATAATGTTATGCACGTGTATATAAATGTCGTATCATGCATAGGTATAGGTGTGCATAACTTCATCAAGCCACTGAGGGCATCCCATCATATCATCTCGGCCACTGTGGGCAACATCATCAACATATACCAACTAATCAGGTGGTGGTGCGTATATAACGCCGTAACTTTTTTCCCATATCCCCTATACATACATACATATATATATTTATATATCTGGTCATGGGTCAATGTATATGTATAAATGAATGAAATGCATGAAAAATATGTAATAATCTCAATATTCCTTTCGGATAAACTTTTTCAACTGCGTATTATTCTGAGACCCATGAACAAAAGATATAATAATATGTTACATGAGGAATCAAGGACACAGAGACCCCTAATATTTCTATGAATAGAGTCGTTTAAGAAAATTGTGCATTTGCTTGATTCTTCTGTATAACTTGCACCATGCCTGTCACAACTCTAAACCCGGACCCGGTCGTGATGGCGCCTCTCATGAAGACAAGGTCAGCCGACACTTCCCCATTTCAATTTTAAATAATTAACAATAAGAATTAAGTCTAAAATGTAATATATAATCCAAAAGTAAGCAGTTAACAGAATAGTTTGCGAAAAATAAACCTAACACAGCCCGATACCGGGGTGTCACTAGTCATGAGCATCTACCAATTCTAACACAAGTCTGAAAAGTCTACAAAGCTATTACAAAGCCACTAATAAGGGAAAAGAAATGAGATAAGAGGGGGAGAAACACGGGGTTGCGGACGCCAAACAGCTACCTCGTGAACTCCGAAGTCGACCGGGAGCTCTCAACTCTCGCTAGTAGGATCAGCAACGCCTGAATCTGCACACAGGGTGCAGAGAGAAAAGTGAGTACTCCAACTCAGTGAGTAATAATCATAAATAAAGACTAAAAGCAAGAAATCACGTAAGGCACATTACAGGCTATAATGAAGCAGTAAAAAGCCAGTAAAACAGTGAATCAATAAAGATATGTAAAAATCACTTTAGTTCAGTTTAAACTTCATAAAAGGCCTTTTTAACAATTAAGCAGGTAAATGACAAGCAATAAGGAAGATAAGCACATAAAGGTTTGCCCCTCGGGCACAATGTCAACAAATCTGCCCCTCGGGCAATATCTTAGAACAATACTAGCCCCTCGGGCAATATCTTAGAACAATACTAGCCCCTCGGGCTATATCTCACATCACAATGGGTACCCGCGCTCATTGGGGGTGTGCAGACTCCTGGAGGGTCCCCTTACGGCCCAAGCGCAATATCAAGCCATCTCTTGGCATCATCACTAGGCTCTCGGCCTCATATCAACAAGCCATCTCGTGGCGTACAAATCTCAAGCCCTCGGCGTCATAATCATAATCAGTGTTTCCTCACAATATAGGCCCTCATCCTTACTCAGTCAGAATCTCACAGCCACTCGGGCAACATTAAAACATAGTGCTCAACCCAAAATATCATTTAAAACATCATTTAAGTGTTAAAGTAGAGTAAACATGGTTGAGTCATGAAAAAAAGTAGAATATAGCATGACTAAGTTCAAGTATAAAGTCAAAACAGTAAGGAAATATCAATAAAAATCCCCTAAGGGTTCAAATAGTTGGCACAAAGCCCAAATATGGCATTCAGCCCAAAACATGATGATAGCAAATAGTTTCCAGTCAAATACGCGATAAAACAATCATTCAGGATGGACTAAGTCACAATCCCCAATACTGCACGACCCCACGCTCGTCATCTAGCATGTGTGTCACCTCAATATAGCACAACGATGTGCAATCTGGGGTTTCATACCCTCAAGACATCATTTACAATCATTACTCACCTCAATCCGGTCAAATCTCTAGCCCGCGAAACCTTTGCCCCTCGAATCAGCCTTCAGTCGCATCAAATCTATCCAAAATCAGAATCACGACGTCAAAATATGCTAAGGGAACGAAGCCCAAGCAAAAATAATCAATTTTCAACTTAAATCCCGAAATTACCAAAACTGACCCCCAGGACCATGTCTCGGAATTTGATAAAATTCACATCAATAGGTTCCTTATCTCCCCACGAGTTCATACATATCAAAATTACCAAAATCCGACCACAAATGGTCCCTCAAATCCTCAAGTCTAGGTCTCCAATACCAAGCCTTAGTTTTCCCAATTTTAACCCTTAAATTCCCTTAACTATAGCTCTAATCCGTGAAATAATACCATAGGAACGAGTTTTAGGTCCAAAATCCTTACCTTAATAAAGTTCCCTTGAAACCCTTCTTCAAAATCGTCCAAAAAGCTCCAAAACCGACTTAGAAATGGTGGAATAGCTCAAAAATCGCGAAGGAAACAATTTATATGTTCTGGCCCAGGGATTTCGCATCTGCGGCCCAATTCCTGCTTCTGTGGTACCGCATTTGCGGTCAACGTACCACTTTTGCGGTTTTCACTTAAGTTACCAATATCGCATCTGGGATGCACTAGCCGCACCTGCGCCATCGCAGGTGCGGTTTACCAATCGCTTCTGCGGTCACAGCCTTTCCAGCCTTTCTCCACTTCTGCGACCAATCGTCCGCATATGCGGCGTCGCACCTGCGATCCTCAATCCGCTGGTGCGAAAACAACAGAAGCAGCAAATCTGCAGCTTCACCAAAATTCCAAACTTCTCCGTCAACCATCCGAAATCACCTTGAGGCCCCCGGCACCTCAACCAAAAACACAAACATACCCCATAAACTTATTCAAACTTATACCAACCTTCAAAATACCTCAAACAACATCGAATCACCACGTCTGAATGACCTGAAATTTTGTATACACATCCCAAATGACACAACGGAACTACTGTAACTCTCGGAATTCTTTTCCGACCCCTATATCAAAATCTCACCTATCAACCAGAAAATGCCAAAAATCCAATTCAAGCCTAAATCTACTCCAAACCTCCAAAACTCATTCCGATCACACTCCTAAGTCCCAAATCACCTCTCGGAGCTATCTGAACCATTAGAACTCGCATCCGAGCCTTCTAACATATAAGTCAATATCCGGTTGACATTTCCAACTTAAGCTTCCTCAAAAGAGACTAAGTGTCTCAAACCTTACCAAATCCTTTCGAACCCGAGTCAACCAACCCGATCACATATAGAACCAATAGACAAAGCAATAAGAAGCATAAATGGGAAAAACAGAGTGGTAACTCACGAGACGACTGTCTAGGTCGTCACAATGCCAAAAAGAAAGAAGGGATGACCTTAACATACCTGGAGTAGGGAAAATTCTATATAATATTCTTGAAGATTGCACCGTACTCATTTGGAACCCCAAAATTTTACGTTGCTACAATTCTAACAATTTTCATTGGAAACCTTCGCGGGTTGAATTTAGAAACCCAAAAATCTGATTGAATTTTGCTTCTGTTGAAGTCTTGAACAAATCAAGCTTCGGTTCTCTGAAGGATTAGGAACAAATTAAGCTTCTGCCTTTTGAAGCATTTTGAACTAGGAAATGGAGTATCTCTTGCTTTAGGATTTAGGGACGTTTTTGGTTTTTTCTTGTCCAAATGAATGGAACAAGACCTTTTACTTATTAAATTCCAATAATTCTTAGATAGCCACCTAGGACTATATGACTACTTATTCATTTTCTAGATTTGTGGCTTCTTGCCACGTTTTGGGAGGTGTAACTTACTAATTTAACTGGATAATGTCCTGTTACCCAGTAATTAACTAATTATCCGCATAATTTAAAAATTACCTCAAATTACTTAAAATTTTACTTATTTTTAACATACTTTATACATCATACTATCACGATCATATGGTACCTTGTATGGTACTAGTCCACAATTATCGGATATTATCGCTCGACCCGTATTTTATCCCAAATTGGCCACTTTTAATGAAACTTGCTTCTTCTTTTTTTAATTTGTGTACCCTTTATCTTCTTGACACTTACTTATTGCTTGTTATAATTAGCATAAATACGTTAACCTCAAGATAATATCATCCCCGAGTCTATGTCAATTAACGGAAGATGAAACTTTAACGTACGAAAACGCGAGATGTAACATCCTTTCCCCTAGAAACATTCGTCCTCGAATGTTCAAATCCCCGGGATCTATATAACTTTTGGCAGGGTCGTCCATGTAACAACGCTACTACCAACTCTCTCTATAGAAGCTTAATAATCCAACGCCACACATGACCACAATCATCAATAACGACAATGGCCTCACATGACTAATGACAATAATTGACACAATAATCTGTACACGTACCTTGAGGTTATGACGTCTCAGTCGGATCCTTCCCTAGAGGAGGTAATAAGTAGGGATATCTAGACTTCATGTCTTCCTCGGCCTCCCAATTCATTTCTTCCACATTGTTGTTCCTCCAAAGTACTTTCACAGAGGCTACCTCCTTATTCCGTAGCTTGCGGATTTATTAGTTTAGGATGGCAACCAAAATTTCCTCGTAAGACAAGTCCTCTATAATTTGTACATCATCCGGGGGCACCACTCGGGTAGGATCGCCAATGCACTTCCGTAACATAGATACGTGAAAAACCGGATGGATAGACTCTAATTTCAAGGACAATTCTAACTCATAAGCTACTTGGTCCACTCTCCGAATGATCCTATAAGGACCAATATATCGTGGGCTAAGTTTGCCTTTCCTGCCAAATCTCATCACACCCTTCATAGGTGACACTTTTAAGAATACCCAGTCATTAACCCCAAACTATAAATCTCGTCGCTGCACGTCAGAATATGACTTTTGATGACTCTGAGGTGTCACCAGTCGATCCTGGATAAGCTTTACTTTTTTATGGCTTGCTGAACCAGGTCTGGCCCATGTAATCTAGATTCTCCAACATCAAACTACCCAATAGGTGACCTACACTTCCGTCCATAAAGAGCTTTGTATGGAGCCATATGTATACTTGAATGGTAGATATTATTATATGTGAACTCAATAAGCGGCAAATGATCATCCCAGCTACCTTTGAAGTCTATTTTACAAGCTCGTAATATATTCTCCAATATCTGAATAGTACGCTCAGCCTATCCGTATGTCTGGGGATAAAATATTGTACTAAGACTTACTTAAGTCTCCAATCCTTTTTGGAAGGACCTCCAAAAATTAGCTGTAAATTGAGCTCCTCTATCCGAGATAATAGATACAGGGACACCATGCAGTTTTATTATCTCTTTAATATAAAACCTTACATAATCCTCTATGGAATATGTAGCCCTAATGGGAAAAATAGACTGACTTTGTAAGCCTATCAACAATCACCCATATCGAGTCGAAATTACGCTGGGTACGAGGTAAGCCTACGATGAAATCCATATTGATTACTTCCCATTTCCAAGTCGGAACCTCCATAGCCTGCAATAATCGACCGGGTTTCTGATGCTTAATCTTAACCGGCTGACAGTTAGGACACTGAGCAACAAACTCTGCTATATCCTTTTTCATTCCGTCCCACCAATACATTTCCCTGATATCATGATACATCTTTGTCGCTCCTGAATGGACAGAATAATGAGCATAGTGAGTTTCTCCCATAACCTGCCGATGCAGCCTTGCAACATTAGGGACATTAAGTTATCTGAGGACCCCATCTTCTGTAATTTCAAATGGTGTCTTCACCTTCTGAGGGGTGGCATCCCTATAATGAACTAGCACATGATCCTCGTATTGGCATTCCTTTACTTCAGTTACTAAAGAGGATGTTGTCGTATCCTGAATAGTAATTCCAATATCACCTGAGTCCAGTAACCGAACTTCGAGACTAGCTAGCCAATGAACCTCATGGGCTATTCCCCTCTTTTCTGGCTGTAAATATGACAGGCTACCCATAGATCTACGGCTGAGGGCATCGACTACTATATTTTCCTTCCCCGAATGGTATAAATGTCCACGTCATAATCTTTAAGTAGCTCCAACTATCTCCTTTGACGTAAATTCAATTCCTTTTTCTTGAAGATATACTGGAGGCTCTTTTGATTCGTATAGATATCAATATGATTGCCATACAAGTAGTGCCTCCACATCTTTAGTGCATGAATCAACGCGGCTAATTCTAAATCGTGGGTCAGGTAGTTCTTCTCGTGCTTTCTTAGTTGTCTAGAAGCATAAGCCACAACCTTACCATGCTGCATCAGTACACAACCCAACCCAACGCCTAAAGCATCACAATAGATAAAGTAACCATCGGTCCTTTCTGGGAGTGTTAGAACCGCTTGTTACACCCCGCAATATTACGATGATGTTACGTCCTGCAGTATTATATTACGATGATGTTACACCTTGTACTATTACATTACGGTGATGTTATGCTTTGCAGTATTAAGTTACAACAATGTTTCACCCTACAGTATTACATTACGATGATGTTACGCTTCTCAGTATTAAGTTACGACGATGTTGTACCCTGTAGTGTTGTACGTTGAATTTGTTGTAAGGTAATTGACATCAGTCCAAGGAAAAGATTATTTGGAGATTATAAGGATTATAAGTGATGAATAAATTCGTGAAGATGAGAGGGGAAGCAAGTCGAAGAAAATGAATTTCGTTGAAATTTGGCATTTTGGGATAAAATACGGCGCGAGCTAAAATATCCGGTATTTATGGACTAGTACCATACAAGGTACCACATGACCATGATAGTAAGGTGTATAAGGTATGTGAAAAGTGAGTAGTATTTTAAGAAAGTGGGAATAATTCTCAATTATGCGGGTAATTGATTAATTATCGGGTAGCAGGATATTACCTAATTAAATTAATTCACTGATAGATAAGATCAAAATAGCAAGTGGCAGCAAACTAATACACCAACCGTATGACTCTTAGTCATAATTCATGACTAAGAGTCATTTTTGTATAGGTGGCAACCTCATTTGCCTTCTAATATTTTGAGTGCAAATAAGATTCCTTTATAAGGTTTTTAGGAAATCTTCAAGATAATTATTCATCCACTGAACCTAACAAATATCTTCAGAGAATGTGTGTAACTCTTCTTCCTCCTCCTGAGTTCTTCATTAGGATATATTGTATCAGAAATTGGAGTTGCAAAAGAAGACGAAAGAAGCCAAAATCACGCTTGATTGATTATTTTCAATACAAACCAGATTCTAGTAATGTGATTCTTCAACCAATCCAACGAGAATTGTTAAAGCTTTAGCAACGTCAAATATTGTGATTCTAAGGGAGTGCGGTGCAACCTTTTCCAAGAATATCATACAGATGTTTTTCTACTCCAGGTATGTTAAGACTATCTCTTCTTTCCTTTTGACATGATCGATATGATACAAATGAAACGAGCAAAATACGCAACTTTCATAAATGACTCTATTCATTAAAATACTAGGGGTATCTATATTCTTTATTCCCCATGTGAATTATTATTATTTATTATGTTCATGGGTCTCAGAAAAATACATATTTGATAAAGCTTATCCAAAATGCATATAGATTTTTATGGCATTCCGAGAAAATCTTATTAACGTATTTCTTATACATTTCATGCATTTATACATGTACATTGACCCATCACCAGATGGCGTTATATACACGTATATTATATGTATATGTGTATATATATATATATATATATATATATATATACATATGTAGTGAATGTATAAAAATTGATTCATAAGTTGTGCTATAGCACAACTTATGAATCAATTTTTATACATTCACTACATATGTATATATATATATATATATATATATACATACATACATATATATATGGGAAAAGGTTACGACGTTATATACGCACCACCACCTGATCAGCTGGTATGCGTTCATAATTTGCCCACAGTGGCCGAGATGATATGATGGGATGCCCCCAGAGGCTTGATAATGTTATGAACACATGTACCTATGTACGATATGACATTCATACGCATATGCATGACACTATAAGTATTTTATGATTTACAAAGTTATCCAAACTTACAGGTCTGTGTCATTTTCTCTATGTTTCTTCCATGTCTGTTATGTGCCTTACATATTCGGTACAATATTCGTACTGACGTCTCTTTTTGCCCGGGGAAGCTGTATTTCATGCCCGTAGGTCCCGATAGATAGGTTGAGAGTCCTCCAAGTAGGCTATCAGCTCAGCGGAAGATGTTGGTGCGCTCCATTTGCTTTGGAGTTGCTTGATTGGTTAGTATGATGTAGATGGGTATTGTTTGGTATGACAGGACTCTGTTCTGACCTTTATAAAAATTATGTATTCTTAGAGGCTTGTAGACAGATGTCATGTATACGGATACTTGTACGGCCTTGTCGACATATGTTTCGAGTATATAAAGAATCATGCCGGCCTTATAGGCCCATACTTCATATGTATAAGTTTGTATTCCCTCATGCTTTACTCTGGTTTATTTACCTATGATGATAATGTAATAAGAAATATATGTTACATTGGTACTCGGTTGAGTAAGGTACCGGGTGCCCGTCGCGGCCCATCAGTTTGGGTCGTGACAAAAGTGGTATCAGAGCAGTTCTGTCCTATGAAGTTTACAAGCCATATCTAGTAGAGTCTTGTTTATGGGTGTGTCGTGCACCACAATTATAAGTAGAAGGCTACAAGGCATTTAGGATTTTCACTTTTTCATCTTACTCTAGATCGTGTGGTAGAGCTTACTTACAAGAATTCAAATTCCGAAATTCTATTTTATTCGTAATAAGACGATACCTACATCCGAAAAGAAAGGTGGAAAGAGAGATAGTTGTGGAAGAGCTGAGTCAGAGGAACTCGATTTTTGTATGATACATACGATAAGTAAATGTGAGGTCTTTAGCAGATCATGGGTGTACTGAAAGGTATAAGCTTCCTGATAAGAAGCCTTAAGGGAAGAATGCTTATCCACCTTTATGGTAGAAGACAATGAGAGATTAAGATGATAAATACAAGTTTCAACAAGCAAAAGAAGCAAGATGAAAAAGGGTATGAGGTGCCCAGTTAATGAAAGTTAACAGTGTTTATAATTCAGGAAGAGGAACATAAGCTTTTTGAGTTATATTCAACAGTAACAGAGGTATGTACAATTGACCACATCCATTTCAGTTATGCCCTGTGGGGGCTAACATGTATAGTTAAGAGAAGGACGGGAAGTCAAGATCCGGCTGGGGTTAGGGTAACCCAAATTGGTGAATGAATTGCTTGCATTAGTTGACATTATCGAAGGATATTGCAAATGTGCTAATAGATCTCTTTGTGAGACACCCAGATGGTGCACTCTAGAATATTACAATTAGATGTGAATATTAGCATGATAAAAAAAAATTAGATGACAGGCACTGAAAGCCTGAAAGGGAAAAATATTACCTTAGTGTGACTTTCGTTCCTAGTAGAGCGAGGACGTTGAGAAACCCAAAGAGTTGATGAATGAAGCAAGGAGAGCTAAAAGCGAAAGAATGTCGTGTTGAAGTTTTCACAAAAAAAGGGATATGCAGAAATATTAGTAGAGTAATGAGAAGAGAGATAAGAAAGCATTATGAATAAGGTGTGATACATGAATAATGACAGTAGGAAAAAAAATGATAGTATCACAGAGTCTAGTCAAGTGAATGAAAAGACGAGAGGTGACAGGCCTTAGGACAACAAAAGAGTATATGCCATAAAGTCATATCCTTATTTCAAGGAATACGTTCGTGACTCTAACGTGATTACCAAAAGGGAAAATTAAACCCCAGATAATAGAAATCAGTATGGGATGGTGAACAAGATAAACTAAACATGAATTAGTGACTGAGTGATTTGATAACGGTCGGCATTATGAGAATTTCGGATTGTTTTCTGGTGATAGTAGAATGGACAACAGAAGAAGATTCATGAGAAATTTAGAGAATGGTCATTCAGGAAGACGCTTCCCTAAAGCAAGCAATATGAGCAAAGTTAAGCTTAAGCGACTGTATGTGCCAGTTACACTAAGTGTCACCATTGCGAGTGAGAAATTTTGTTATCCTTGGTACAAAAGGATTATCTCAGGTGAGTAAGGGTCATCGATGATGTGAAAGGACGCCAAGATGAAGAGGAAAAACATCTATAGGCAGGTTGTCATAGCTACAGCTCTTAGTACTCCTCTAGAGGGGGGATATGGAATAATAAAGGAAGAATGCGATAAAAATGAGAAAGGGGTGAGATTTCACTTATCCAAATGTTACAGATATGCTATGATTCTAGGACATTATGTAAGCACGAAGTCAAAAAAAGGGAGGTAAGGGTTCTTGCCCGGGATGTTATTGATAGATAAGGAGCCAGCACGTGAAGTAAGTTAAGACAAAGATATAACCCAAGAAAGATTACACAAAATATGGATATGAGAATGGGCCTATGAGTAATTAGTAGTTGATTCAGGAAGAGCCTAGTCATGACTAGACAAGAAGTTACAGACAAATCAGTAGATCATGCAAGATAAACGTAGTAAACCCCAACATGGAGAATTCAGCCTTGCAATAATGTCATTATAATACTTGAGATATATTCAAATAGGAGTTGGGGCAGTTAGGGTACCGTATGAGTGTTAAGGGGATAAAAGAAAGTGTCACTGGGAAGGCAATCAAAATATCAGTTCAGAAAGAAACCCTACAAGCACAAGAGCACAGAGGTAAGCAACTACGGATAATTATTGGCAAGGAAGGACATCAAAAGGTCCGTAAAAAGATCACAACTTTACGAGGGTCAAGGGTTCTCCCTATGTACTACAACGAAAGACTAGCTTACAAAATAAGTAAGAAGACTTCAACTTAAGCACAACGACCTAAAGAGGAAATGGTCGTGTAACAACAGTCTCACAATAATATTATAAGCACTCCAAAGGAAAGTGGCACCTACCGTGACTAATGAATGGGAAGTAAAATTAAAAGTAATATTAGAGATCACAGGAGTTGCACAAAAACTTTGGCATGTGTGGCCACTAAGATGAGCTAAGTATGGATGCAACAAGGGGGCAGAGAGACCAAGAAAAGTAATAGCTTACCTTGAAAGAAAGCTAAGATGGAACGAAAGAAATTATTCGATCAATGATCCAGAGTTAATTACATTATGAATGCACTTAAGGGTTCAGAGTTTTATATATGCAGCATATACAGCCGTAGAAGATTTTGGTATACGTTAAAAGAAATAATTGAGCCCAGGTCATAAATGAAGGATTAACTTGTTAAAGGATTGTATCATGCATATTCCTCAGCGCCCATGAATGGCTAAACAAAATAACCAATACCATGAATCCCAGAGCGGGAGATAATTTAACCCGACATAAAGGCCGATCAGAAGAAGGAGGAAACTAAAGAGTTACACCACCCAAGTAAACAAAAAGTTTGATTATTGGACCCAGAAAAATAGAAACATCGTGATCGAGAATATTGCAGGATCTCCCTTAAAATCAGAGGTACGAGAGAGATAGTACAACAACCATAGTCTATAATGACTCTATGATAAAGATGGTTAAAAAAAGTAACATCCTTATAAGAAGTCAGTATGAAGCTCCCACCAGATTATAGTATTATAATAGAGCTTTAAGTTGTGGTGTGAATCATACGTATGTGGAAGGGAGGTTATGAAAGAGATAGAAGATGTGATGCAAGATTTTAAGGTAAGTAAGGTAAAGGTGAACAACGTATGAGATACTTAAATACAGAAGGTTGTGAATAGTCCATACTTTAGATAGAAGGCCAGAAGCGCTAAGACTCAATAACCGGGAATGATAACGGCATCGTCAATGACATGTCTTTCAGCCTATGGTTTCTAAGTACTGAGAAATCTAGTTATGAGAGTAGAGAAGAGTTAGAGACGATGTGATGTCTCGCTTGACATTCTAGAATAACATAAGGAAATCTATGATGCAAGCAAGTTGAAGGAAAATTGTGAGTAGTATAAATGGATATATATAGGTCACAAGTGAAAGTATGGTAGAGCGACAAAGTTTTAAGAAAACATGAATAAGGATAAGGAAAGGCAAGTGAAAAGGTGACGAGAATGGATAAGTCCTCGGGATTAAGTCCATAAAAACAAGAGAGATAATGGTTTCTCTAAGTCATTGAAAGTTCAGTATAGCCTGAATGAACTCAAAGGATTCTAAGATTAATAGCATTTAGAAAGAATGAAATTCTGACCTGGTAATAAAATAAGGGTGTAATTGTGACAGATAAAGGATAATGTTTGGGCCTTCGTTTGAATAATGATTTGGAAAAAAAAAGAAGGAGATAAGATTTTGTTAACGACACGATATTAGGATACCCCCTATAAGGTGAATCACCTGAGACACTATGAAATACGATTATGGAAATCACTTCAAATATTCCCCAATGCAACGTAAGCCCTAGCGACAATATATTACGTAAAAAGTTTCAAGCCTTCAAGTGGAGGATTGTAGATCAACATTGAGGTGAATCAATAATGGATAGATACAAGTTACAAAGTATGACATAAGATTAGGCCATGATTCTTAAGACAAACGGTAATAAATGAGCATTAAAGGACTGAGATTTATACCTAAAGGATAGGCAACAAAAGTAACTGGAGATTGGTAAGCATACCTCAATAACGATAATTTGAAGTAAAAATTATGGTATAGTATGACCCATGTAGATGCAGTAAAATCATACGAATGGCCATATTTACAAGTTCTACAAAGTACCGAGCGAAGAACTTCAATACACCTATATATGCCCAAAGAGGCATTTTATTAAGCCTTGTATATGTTTACAAAATAAGGACTAGAGATTGACTAAAAGCTAAAAGGAAAAAGGAAAGATGAATCACATAAGCGCACTTACAAATCCAGGGTCATACAGGCTGCATGACAGGAGGTAGCAGCAGTTGGGAGATTAGAAAGATTTCGACCACAAGTCATGATATGAGCAAAAAGACTAGGGGGGGGAATACCCTAGACTTTGGATTTATTCACAGAGCAACTGCTTAAATGGCAAGGAGAGTATTAAGGTATTCACAAGAGCTATAAGTTATGAAAATGATAAGATCATCAGTCAACATTCGAGGACGAATGTCCCAAAGGGGGAAATAATGTTACACCCCGCAATATTACGATGATGTTACGTCCTGCAGAATTATATTACGATGATGTTAAGCTTGCAATATTACATTACGGTGATGTTATGCTTCGTAGTATTAAGTTATGACAATGTTCACCCTGCAGTATTATATTACGGTGATGTAACGCTTCGTAGTATTAAGTTACGACGATGTTGCACCCTGTAGTATTGTACATTGAATTTGTCGTAAGGTAATTGACATCAGTCTAAGGAAAAGATTATTTGGAGATTATAAGGATTATAAGTGATGAATAAATTCGTGAAGGTGAGAGGGGAAGCAAGTCAAAAAAATGAATTTCATTGAAATTTGGCATTTTGGGATAAAATACGGCCCGAGCTAAAATACTCGGTATTTATGGACTAGTACCATACAAGGTACCATATGACCATGATAGTAAGGTGTATAAGGCATGTGAAAAATGAGTAGTATTTTAAGAAAGTGGGAGTAATTCTCAATTATACAGGTAATTGATTAATTACTGGGTAGCAGGATATTACCTAATTAAATTAATTCACTAATGGATAAGATCAAAATAGCAAGTGGCAGCAAACTAATACACCAACCGTATGACTCTTAGTCATAATTCATGACTAAGAGTCATTTTTGTATAGGTGGCAACCTCATTTGCCTTCTAATATTTTGAGTGCAAATAAGATTCCTTTATAAGGTTTTTAGGAAATCTTCAAGATAATTATTCCTCCACTGAACCTAACAAATATCTTCAGAGAATGTGTTAACTATTCTTCCTCCTTCCAAGTTCTTCATTAGGATATATTGTATCAGAAATTGGAGTTGCAAAAGAAGACAAAAGAAGCCAAAATCACGCTTGATTGATTATTTTCAATAAAAACCAGATTCTAATAACGTGATTCTTCAACCAATCCACCGAGAATTATTAAAGCTTTAGCAATGTAAAATATTGCGATTCTAAGGGAGTGCGGTGCAACCTTTTCCAAGAATATCATACGGAAGTTTCCCTACTCCAGGTATGTTAAGACTATTCCTTCTTTCCTTTTGGCATGATCCATACGATACAAATGAAACGAGAAAAATACGCAATTTTCATAAATGACTCTATTCATAGAAATACTAGGGGTGTCTATATCCTTGATTTCCCATGTGGATTATTATTATATATTCTGTTCATGGATCTTAGAAAAATACATATTTGATAAAACTTATCCGAAATGTATATGGATTTTTATGGCATTCTGAGAAAATCTTATTAACGTATTTCTTATACATTTCATGCATTTATACATGTACATTGACCCATGACCAGATGGCGTTATATACGCGTATATATGAATATATCTATATGTATATGGGATATGGGAAAAGGTTACACTGTTATATATGCACCACCACCTGATCAGCTGATATACGTTCATGATTTGCCCACAGTGGCTGGGATGATATGATAAGATTTTCTCAGAGGCTTGACGATGTTATGAACACATGTACCTATGCACGACATGTTACGCCCCACAATATTAAGTCAATATTACGTCCCGCAGTAAAATATTAAGATGGTATTCTACCCTGTAGTATTACATTACGGTGAGGTTGCACTTTGCAGTAATAAGTTACGACAGTGTTGCACCCTGTAGTATTTCACGTTGAATTTGTCGTAAGGTAATTGACATCAGTCCAAGGAAAAGATTATTTGGGAATTATAATGATTATGCTATTTTAAACAAGTGAGGAGTAAATCCGTGAAGGTGAGAGGATAAGGAAATCGAAGAAAATGAATTTTCGTCAAAATTTGACATTTTGGGATAAAATACGGGCCGAACGTTAATACCCGATAATTATAAACTAGTACCATACAAGGTACCACATGACCATGATAGTAAGTAGTATTCTAAGTAATTTGAGATAATTATTAATTATATGGATAATTGGTTAATTAATGATTTTTGTGAAAGATTAGTTAGTTAATTATAAACTTTTAGATAAGTTTTGAGCCCTCCCAACGTGGAAGCCAAGGGTGAAAAACATGAATGCAAAAGGCGGAGGGAACACGTATTTTATTTCATTATCTATAAAGGCTACAGGTGTATTAGAAAGTGTGTTGGCATAACATTATAAAGAATGACCTATAATTGACACATGCATAGATTAAGTTGTTCCTTAATAAATTTATATGACCTTTTTAACTTTTCATTTTGAAGTGAGATACTTTCTAAAACGGTGAATGTATAACACAATGTTGGATGGACTTTGCAAGCTTAAAACTTCTGATGATGTGAGGGAAACCTTCAAAGTCATGGTGGAAAAGGGGTGTGTCCCAAACGTTATCACATATAATATTCTCATTAAGAGATTTTGTATATCAAGAAAGTTTCTGAAAGCTTTAGAGTTACTCGAGGATATTCAAAGCAAGGGTCTTATTCGTGATACAGTGACTTTTGGCACTTTGATAAATAGGTTTTGTGAGAATGAATCCAAACAAATCATTCTATTTAGATATGTTTAAGGATTGTGAGCGTAGGTCACTGGTCAAGTTATTTCATCGCAGAAAGCCATCCACTCCACCTTTTCTAACAATATCATACGGATGTTCTCCTAATTTAGGTATGTTAAGGCTATCCCTTCTTTCTTTTGGCATGATCTATACGATACGAATGAAACGTGCAAATGCACAAATTCCATGAATGACTCTATTCATAGAAGTATTAGAAGTGCCTATGTTCTTAAATTTCCATATATCTTATTATTTCATCGTCTGTTCATGGGTCTCAGAAAATACGTAAAATGAGCTTATGATATTAATCAGAGGTATAATGGTCTTATGACGTACCAAGAGATTTTGTTATCATATTTCATATGCATTTATACATGTACATTGACCCATGACTCAGACGATGTTATATACGCGTATATATGTATATATATGTATATGGGATATGGGAAAAGGCTACGGCGTTATATACGCACCACCACCTGATCAGCTGGTATATAATGATGATGTTGCCTACAGTGGCTGAAATATGATTCAAACGGCGTTATATACGCATATATGGGTATGTATTCAAATGGCATTATATATGCATATATATATATATATATGTATTCAAACGGCGTTATATACGCGTATATATGTATGTATATATATATATATGGGATATGGGAATGGTTATGGCGTTATATATGCACCACCACCTGATCAGCTGGTATACGATGATGATTTTGCCCACAGTGGCTGATATGATATAATGGGATGCCCTCAGAGGCTGATGATGTTATGAACATGTACCTATGCACAACATGACATTCATACGCATATGTATGACGCTGAAAGTAATTTATGATTTACAAAGTTATTCAGACTTACAAGTTGAGTCATGTACTCCATATCTCTTTCATGTCTCTTATATATTTATTTATGTGCCTTACATACTCGGTACATTATTTGTACTAACGTCCCTTTTGCCTGGGGACGCTGCGTTTCATGCCCGAAGGTCCAGATAGACGGGTCGAGAGCCCTCCAAGTAGGCTATCAGCTCCGTGGAAGATGTTGGTGCACTCCATTTTCTTCGGAGTGGCATGTTTGGTTAGTATGATTTACACGTGTATTGTCTGGTATGGCGAGACTTTATCCCGACCTTTATGACATTTATGTACTCCTAGAGGCTTGTAGACATATGTCGTATACGTGAAAGATTGTACGGCCTTGTCGGCCTATGTTTTGAGTTTATAAATGATTATGTTGGCCTATTTGGCCCGTATGTCACATGTATATGATGGTGTAATAAGAAAGATATGTTACGTTGGTACTCGGTCGAGTAAGGTACCGGGTGCCCATCGCGGCCCATCGGTTTGGGTCGTGACACGACATGACATTCATATGCATATGCATGACACTATAAGTATTTCATGATTTACAGAGCTATCCAGACTTACAGGTTGAGTCATTTACTTTATGTTTCTTCCATGTCCGTTATGTACTTATTTATGTGCCTTACATACTCGGTACATTATTCGTACTGATGTCCCTTTTTGCTTGGGGACGCTGCGTTTCATGCATGCAGGTCCCGATAGTTAGGTCGAGAGCCCTCCAAGTAGGCTATTAGCTTAGCAAAAGATGTTGGTGCACTCCATTTGCTTCGGAGTTGCTTGATCGGTTAGTATGATTTAGACATGTATTGTTTGGTATGACGGGACTCTGTTCCGACCTTTATAAAAAGCATGTATTCTTAGAGGCTTGTACATAGATTTCATGTACATAAAATATTGTATGGCCTTGTCGGCCTATGTTCAGTACACGAGTGGTTATTTTGGACCTATAGGCCCGTACTTCATATGTATAAGTTTGTATTCCCTCATGCTTTACTCCGGTTCATTTACCTATGATAGAATAATATGAAAGTTATGTTACGTTGGTACTCGGTTGAGTAAGTTACCGGGTGCCCGTCGCGACCCATCGGTTTGGTTCGTGACACCGGTACTGAAGTTAATATGTCTTTTAATGCCTGGAAACCCCGTTCGCAAGCATTAGTCCATTGAAAAACTTTGCTCCCTTCTGAGTAAACTTTGTCAAAGGTGCTAAAAGGGAAGAAAATTCCTCTACAAATCTCCTGTAATAACCTGCCAAACCCAGAAAGCTACGAACCTCCGTCGGTGTTGTGGGTCTAGGCCAAGTCTTTACTGCCTCAATCTTTTGTGTATCAACCGGATGCCTTCACCCGAAATGATATGCCCAAGGAAAGCTACAAAGTTCAACCAGAATACACATTTAGAGAATTTTGCATACAACTTCCTTTTTTGTAAAGTTCTGAGCACAGTATGCAAATGATCTTCATGTTCAGCCTCTGAACGAGAATACACCAATATATCATCGATAAATACAATTACGAACAGATCTAAAAAGGTCCTGAACACACGGTTCATCAAATCCATGAATACTGTTGGGGCATTGGTGAAACCAAACGACATAACACGAAACTCAAAGTGCCCATATCTGGTCCTGAATGCTGTCTTCAAAATATCTTCATCATTAACCCTTACATGATGGTACTCGGACCTCAAGTCTATTTTTGAAAAACACTTGGCAACTTGCAACTGATAAAATAAATCGTCAATCCTCGGGAACGGGTACTTATTCTTGACCGTCACCTTATTCAACTGTCTATAATCAATACACATCTGTAAGGAACCATCTTTCTTCCTCACAATTAACCCAGGTGCCCCCCACAGTAATGTGCTAGGTCTGATAAAGTCTTTTTCAAGCAAGTCCCTTAGTTGTTCCTTTAACTTCTTCAGCTCTACGAGGGCCACTCTATAGGGATGAATAGATATTGGATGAGTATCTGGTAGTAGCTCAATGGAAAACTCAATTTCTCGCTCTAGCGGAAGACCCCGTAAGTTCATCGGGAAAAACATTGAAAAACTCATTACTACTAGGATGGACTGAATGGTTGGTGACTCTACTTCCATGTCCTAAACCCGAACTACGTGATAAATATATCCCTTACTGATCATCTTCCTTGCCTTGAGATAGGAAATAAATCTACCTCTCGGCGACGCCGTATTACCTTTCACTCCAAAATAGGCTCTCCTAGAAATTGAAATCGGACTATCTTTGATCTACAATCAACGTTGGCATGACAAGAAGCCAACCAATCCATACCCATTATAACATCAAATTCTACCATATCTAACTCGATTAGGTCTGCTACGGTAGATCGACCATGAACTACTATTATACAACCCTTATATACTTGCTTAGCTATCACTGAGTCCCCAATATGTGTAGACACCTCAAAAGGTTTAACCAATTTAGGTTTTATGTCAAACTTACTAGCAACCAATGAAGTAACGTATGATAAGGTGGAACCTGGGTCAATCAATGCATATACATCATATGAGGAGACTGATAATATACATGTAACAACATTAGGCGATGACTCCTGGTCCTGTCGTATTGCCAACGCATAAATGCAGTTCTAAGGACTGCTCGAGCTAGATGATCTGCCTCTGCCTCTACCACGACTTATTGGTGCTTATAGACCTTGCCCAGGGGGCATACTGATGATGACAAACCAGCTATAGATCCCGCTGGCTGAGCTATTCTTACATCACCTCTCCTCAAACAATCCCTCATAACGTGGCACGAATAACCATAAGTATAACAAACACCTAATCACATACAACACTGCCCGGTATGCTGCTTACCATATTGAGCACATCGTGGCAAGGGCAGACTCATCTGACTTGACTCACCCCTATACTGAGAATCTGAGGCCTTGAAATTCTGACCAGGCCCTAAATATGTGGAACAATCAAATCTCTTACCGCTAAACTGAAGGGGCACACTAGCCAATGGTTAGGCTGGATACCTCGAGTATTGTTGCCTCTGACAACCTCGAAACTCACCAGAAGGACCCAAAGACATCGCTCTCTTATTCTGGTCCCTAACATGCTCACGATCGTCCCTATATTTCTGCTTACGCTCCTCTACATCCTGAGCGTAGGCCTGAATATGAGAAATATCCATGT
This sequence comes from Nicotiana tabacum, assembly GCF_000715075.1. Classification (NCBI taxonomy): domain Eukaryota; kingdom Viridiplantae; phylum Streptophyta; class Magnoliopsida; order Solanales; family Solanaceae; genus Nicotiana; species Nicotiana tabacum. The sequence continues at coordinate 164,114,845 of NC_134095.1, forward strand.
CTGGATGAAGTGAGACTGACATACAATCGTTAAGAAAGTAAGGCTCTAATCCATTCATGAATCGGTGAACCCGATCCTCCATCTTAGATACAATAGTGGGTGTATACCTAGCCAACGAATCAAACTGAAGACTGTACTCCCGAACACTCATGTTACCCTACCGAAGGGTTAAGAACCTATCAACTCTAGCCTGTTTAAGCTTTGGTGGCATATAATGACGAAGAAAAGCTTCTGTAAACTCCTGCCATACTACTGGAGGGGCATCCTCACCTCTGGACAATTCCCAAAACTCGTACCAATTAACTGCAAATCTTGGAGTCTATTGGAAGCTAGCTCAACTGACTCAGTCGCAGTGGCCTTCATTACCCTTAACATCTTCTGCACTCTGTCAATAAATATCTGAGGGTCCTCATTTGGATCTGCCCCGGTAAATACCAAAAGGTCTAAATTAATGAAGTCACGAACCCTCGCACTGATGGACCTATCTGCATGACCAATACCTACTTCCTAACGCTGAGCCTGCACAGATACTAATCGGGTTAATAGCTGAATAGCATCGCTTATCTCCTGACCCGATGTATCTGGCTGAGGTGTTGAATGTATAGGGGCGGGCACTGGAGCTGGTGCCCCTCGGAGCTCTTCTGAAAAGGGCGGAGTATGTGAAGTCTGAGATGGAATCTCACTATGAGACTCTCCCCGAGCCCTGGTAACTCGTGGTGCTCGACTAGTAGTCTCACCAGCCATGGACTTTCCCTTCTGGGCGTCTGTAGTCTTTGGAGACATCCCTGAAAATCTAACATGTCGTTAGGAACATGAATCCTTATATTGCAGGATCTAAGATAAGAAGAAAGGATAACATCCTATATGTCATGTAGCATCTTGTCTATAAGTTTAGTGCACAACACACCCATAAACAAGATTCTACTAGACACGGTCTGGAGACAACCCTAGGACAGAACTGCTCTGATACAACTTTTGTCACGACTCAAACTGATGGGCTGCGACGGGTGCCCGAGTCCTACATGTCAAACACCCTTAAGCATGCGTCTAAGATATAAACCTGAATAACATTTGCTGAATTACGAGAATAATATACATGAAGGAAACCTGCCCAAAAAGGCATACATACATATACATGCAACATACGTAGGGCGAACCGACAAGGCTGCTATAGACCACTATATATCTCAAAACTGGAAGCCGGCAAGTTCCATATACTATCCAACTAGACATACTGTCTACAGACCTCTAATAGAAATATAACTGTACAAATATGGGATTGAGCCACGTCATACCCATATATATATATATATATATATATATATATATATATATATATATATATATATATATATATATATATCGTACCAAAATCAAAAGCAGCTCCGGATCAAGTGGAGCATGCCAACTCTCGCTGATCAAGGATCCTAAGAAAGGGGACCGTCAGCTTGCCTACCTGCACCTGCGGGCATGAAACGCAGGCCCCATGAAATAGGGCGTTAGTACGAAAAATGTACTAAGTATGTAAGGCATGAAAATTTGTAAGTAAAAGCATAGATGAAACATAGAATAAAGAAATCCATCTGTAAATCTGAATAACTTCGTAAATTCTGAAACATTTATAATGTTATGCACGTGTATATAAATGTTGTATAATGCACGGGTATATAAATGTTGTATCATGCACGGGTATAGGTGTACATAACATCGTCAAGCCACTAAGGGCATCCCATCATATCATCTCGGCCACTGTGGGTACATCATCAACATATACCAACTGATCAGGTGGTGGTGCGTATATAATGTCGTAACCTTTTTCTCATACAACATATATATATATATATATGCGTATATAATGCCATCTGATCATGGGTCAATGTACTTGTATAAATAAATGAAATGCATGAAAAATATGTAATAATCTCAATATTCCTTCAGGATAAACTTTTTCAACTGCGTATTATTCTGAGACCCATGAATAGAAGATATAATAATATGTCACATGGGGAATCAAGGACATAGAGACCCCTAGTATTCCCCTAGTATTTCTATGAATAGAGTCGTTTATGAAAATTGTGCATTTGTTCGTTTCTTCTGTATAACTTGGACCATGCCAAAAAGAAAGAAGGGATGGCCTTAACATACCTAAAGTAGGGAAAACTCCATATAATATTCTTGAAGATTGCACCGTACTCTTTTTGGAACCCCAAAATTTTACGTTGGTACGATTCTAACAACTTCCATTGGAAACCTTCGCGGATTGATTTAGAATCCCAAAAATCGGATTGAATTTTTCTTTTGTTTTTGAAGTCTTGAACGAATCAAGCTTCTGTTCTCTGAAGGATTAGGAACGAATTAAGCTTCTACCTTTTGAAGCATTTTGAACTAGGAAATAGAGTATCTCTTACTTTAGGATTTAGGGATGTTTTTGGTTCTTTCTTGTCCAAATGAATGGAACAAGATCTTTTACTTATTAAATTCCAATAATTCCTAGATAGCCACCTAGGACTATATGACTACGTAGTTATTTTCTAGATTTGTGGCTTCTTGCCACATTTTGGGGGGGGGTGTAACTTATTAATTTTTATCCATTTATTAGTTAACTGAGTAAGGTTCTGTTACCCGATAATTAACCAATTACCCGCATAATTTAAAAATTACCTCAAATTACTTAAAATTCTACTTATTTTTAATATACTTTATATATCATACTATCACTACCATATGGTACATTGTATGGTACTAGTCCATAATTATGGGGTATTATCGCTCGACCCACATTTTATCCCAAATTGACCACTTTCAACGAAACTCGTTTTCTTTAATTCGTGTACCCTTTATCCTTCTTGACACTTATTTATTGCTTGTTATAATTAACATAAATACGTTAACCTCAAGATAATCTCATCCCCGAGTCTACGTCAATTAACGAAACACGAAACTTTAAAGTACAAAAACGCGAGATGTAACAGCATTTTTGAGCAAAACATTCAGAGAAAGAAAGATCCTACTTGACAAGATGGCGCAAAACTCAGGATGGATGACAAGAGACTCTCCAATCACTCATGTAGTTCACTCAGTGGTTTTAGACCTAACTTACTCCATAGTTGAAAATATGGCCACCCTAGTGACATAAATGAGTATCCTCACCAAAAAGATTGATGAATCAGGCCAGAATGATGCAACTAATGGGGGATTATTTATACCATGCATTAACCAACCATATGCTTTCTTGTGGAATGCGGATGGTGACAACCAGAAATATCAGGAAATTATGAACTAAATGGCCAATTATGGGGGACAAAGGCAAGGTGGTCAGAATTAGGGTTAGCAGAATCAACAATATAGACCAGCTCAGCAGCAGTACAACAACAACAACAACAATCTTGGTGCTATGCAATCACATGGTCAAGTGGTGCCTTACCAAAGGCAACAAGGTTACAACCAGCAAAATCAGCAGCAGGGTTATCAACAACCTCAACAACAACAGATTGTGAGGCACGATGATGGGTTTGCTGAACTTAAGGGGATAATGCAACAATTTATTGGGTCCACTAGAATAATAACTGAAAGAGTAGACTCACATGAATCAGTGATAAAGAATATTGAGATTCAATTAGGACAGATTTCGATGGCTTTAAATAATTGTCCCCAAGGGACGTTACCTGCAGACACACAAATTAATCCAAAGGAGTAGGGTCCGAACCAACTTATGGCAGTGAGTCTACGAAATGGTAGAGACCTAGATCTGGAGCAAAAAATTGCTCGTGAAAGCTGACATACTGAAACACTGGTGCCAATACCCATTGAGATAGATGATTCCATAGGGTTAACTGAGGTGATGGTACAAAATGCACAAGAGAACACCAACAAAGAAAAAGAGGTTGCAAGGTAGACTAAGGTAGCACAGGAAACAATAGTAGAAGCAGTGCTTGAACAAGAAAAAAATCAAATCACAGGGAAGAAGCAACTTCCAGCACCATTCCCACAAAGATTGGCCAAGTATCAGAAAGATGAGTAGTACAAGAAATTCTTGGAGATGTTGAAGCAAATTCAGGTAAATATCCCATTGATTGACTCCTTAAAGGAAATGCCTGGTTATGCAAAAATGATGAAGGACTTGATGTCTCGTAAGTTCGACTTTCAAGACTTGGCCATGGTTACACTAACTCAGACATGTAGTGCTGCTATGAGGAGACCTATAGCTGAGAAGCTGTCTGACCCAGGGAGTTTCACAATCCCATGCACAATAGGGAACTATGCATTTTCTAAGGCACTGTGTGACTTGGGGGCAAGCATAAACCTGATGCCCCTGGCTATCTACAAAAGGTTGGGCATTGGAAGAGCTAGACCCATGTCCATGTTACTACAGTTGGCTGACCGGACAATGAAGAGGCACTATGGTATTCTTGATGATGTATTAATACAGGTTGGGAAGTTTGTGTTCCCAGTATATTTTTTCATTCTTGACTGTCGGGTTGAAGAGGAAATTCCCATTATTTTGGGAAGACCATTCTTGGCCACTGGAAGAGCTCTAATTGACTGTAAAACTGGAGAGCTCAAAATGAGATTAAATGATGAAGAGATAACACTCAACATGCAGAAATCTATGCGGCGACCAAGTGTATTTGCTAATTGCTCTCTAATAGATGTCGTGGATGTAATTTTGGAGGAGGAAGATGAGACATTGAATACTAAAGACCCTCTAGCAGCCTATCTCATGAACTTAGATGAAGTCAATGGAGAAGACTTGGCAGAGTGGGTACTTGCTCTTGAAGGCCAAGGTTTTTGGAGAAGGGAGGTCAAATTTGAGCCTTTGCACTTAGAGGAAAGAAAAACTCCTCCAGCTAAGCCATTGATAGAAGAGCCGCCAAAGTTGGAACTGAAGCAACAACCACTTCATCTTAGGTATGTCTTCTTAGGACCTAACTCAATGTTACCTGTTATTATCTCATCTTGTTTGTTAGATGTGTAGGTAGAACAGCTTTTGTAGGTACTAACGGAGTGCAATACTGCAATTGGTTGGACCATTGCAGACATTAAGGCTATCAGCCTGCTCTTTTGTAAGCATAAGATTTTACTGGAAGATGGGTACAAACCTTCCAGAGAACATCAAAGAAGGCTGAACCCCAATATGAAGAAGTGGTGAAGAAAGAAGTGATTAAGAGGTTAGATACAGGAATCATATTCCCCATCTGTGATAGCAACTAGGGCAGCCCAGTTCAGTATATGCCAAAAAGGGGATGTATGGCACTAGTGAAAAATGAGAAGAACGAATTAATCTCTACACGAACAGTCATAGGTTGGCGAATCTGTATGGATTACAGGAAGTTGAACTTGGCTACCTGGAAAGACCATTTCTCACTGCCATTCATTGATCAGATACTGGATAGATTGGCAGGGAGGTCCCACTTCTGCTTTCTGGATGGGTACTCGGGGTATAATTAGATCTCTATTGCCCCAAAGGACAGAGAGAAAACATCGTTCACCTGCCTTATGGAATCTATGCTTTTTGGAGAATGTCGTTTGGCCTATGCAATACACCTGCCACATTCCAAAGGTGCATGATGGCCATCTTCACAGATATGGTAGAGGAAATAATGGAGGTTTTCATGGATTACTTCTTAGTGGTGGGGAACTCATTCAATGATTGCCTAATGAACTTGAGAAGAGTATTGAAGTGGTGTATCGAGACGAATATGATACTCAACTGGGAAATGTGCCATTTCATGGTACATGAAGGTATAGTCTTGGGGCTCCTAGTGTCGAGTAAAGGCATTAAGGTAGATCATGCAAAGGTTGATGTGATAGAAAATCTTCCACCACCCACTTCCGTCAAAACAATCAGAAGTTTCCTTGGGCACGCCGGTTTCTATAGGAGATTTATAAAAGATTTTTCCAAAATTACTAACCCCTTGTGTAAATTGCTTGAAAACGATCACCCTTTTGTGTTTCTGATGACTGCAGGGTAGCGTTTGAGGAATTGAAGAAGAGACTGTTAACAACACCTATCATAGTTGGCCCTGATTGGGAGCAACCATTTGAGTTGATGTGTGATGCGAGTGACTATGTTGTGGGAGCAGTTATTGGGCAGCAAAAAGATAAAGTCATGCATCCAATATACTACAGAAGTAGAATGCTGAGTGGAGCCCAGCTAAATTACACTGTGACCGAGAAGGAGATGCTGGTAGTGGTGTTCGCGTTTGACAAATCCAAGTAATACCTGATAGGCTCAAATGTAATTGTTTATACTGACCATGCTGCTCTCAGGTACTTAATCGAGAAGAAGGAGTCAAAACCGCGCCTGATTCGATGGGTGCTACAGCTGCAAGAATTTGATTTAGAAATGTGTGACCGAAAGGGAACGGAGAACCAAGTAGCTGATCACTTGTCTAGGCTGGAAGGAGCTGAGAAGAAGGTTGAGGTAGAATAGATTCTAGAAACTTTCCAAGATGAACAACTATTAGCCACAAGTCTTGAGGAAACTCCATGGTATGCAGACATTGCAAACTAACTGGCGAGCGGTATTGTTCCTTATGACCTTTCCTTTGTCCAAAAGAAAAAGTTCTTTTGTGATTGTCACATGTATTATTGGGATGAGCCTTATCTGTTCAGGATTTGTATTGATAACATGATCCGGATATGTATCCCCAAGATAGACTTGTCTTCTATTTTACAGGCATATCATGCGTCACCGTATGGTGGGCATTTCGGGGGAATAAGGACAGCTGCGAGAGTCTTGGAGTTGGGCTTCTACGGCCAACATTGTTCAAAGATGCATATTTATGGATAAAGGGTTGTGATGAATGCCAACGAACCGGGAATATTTCCCACTGACATGAGATGCCTATGAACCCAATTCAGGAGGTAGAAGTGTTTGATGTATAGGGAATTGATTTCATGGGGCCTTTCATCAGCTCATATGGCAACAAGTACAAACTCGTCTCTATGGGCTACGTGTCTAAATGGGTGGAGGCTACAACGCTCCCTACAAATGATGCAAAGGGAGTAATTGGTTTTTTGAGAAAGAACATATTCACCCGGTTTGGCATTCCAAAGGCAATAATCAGTAACAGAGGCACTCACTTTTGTAATCAAGCCTTCGCGAAGTTGTTAGAGAAGTTTGATGTACGCCACAAGGTTGCCACCCCATATCATCCACAAACGAGCGGGCAAGTGGAAGTTTTGAACAGAGAGATAAAGAGTGTGTTGAATAAGACTGTGAATGCTACTAGAACGGATTGGGAGAGAAAGTTAGATGAAGCACTATGGGCTTATAGAACCGCTTTCAAAACTCTAATCGGCATGTCTCCATACAAGTTGGTGTTTGGTAAGGCGTGTCACTTACTGGTGGAGTTGGATCATAAAGCTTTGCGGGCGTTGAGGCAGTTAAATCTCGATATTGAAGCTGCGGGAACAAGTGGAGTCACGGAGTTACACGAGCTTGATGAGTTTCGATATTGCACTTTTGAGAGAACAAGATTATACAAGGAGAGAATGAAGATGATACATGATAAAAGTATTATTGAGCAGAGTTTTAAACCCGGAGATACGGTATTGCTATACAATTCAAGACTGAGGTTATTTCCGGGCAAATTAAAGTCAAGATGGTCAGGGCCATTTTTGGTGGTTGAAATTCATCCCACTAGTGCTATAGAGATTTCTGTGGAAAATGACTCTCGCAAGTTCAGAGTCAATGGGCACAAATTAAAACATTATGTGGGCATGGATGAATCAAAGATAGTGCCAGTGACTCATCTGATCGAGCCTCCGATGTTGAGCATACCTTAAATGCGCTTACTGCGTCGTGCCGCGACATCAAATCAGTTGCTTCATGGGAGGCAACCCATTGGACTATTGTATTCGTCATGCCACGACATTAACTAAGGTGCTCGTTAGGAGGCAACCCAATTCGTAGTTGATTTTTAGTGTAGTTAGAATTTTACTTTTTGTTTTTAGATACTAACAAGTTTGCAGGTGAGTTTGGGCGAGTCGAGCAAGGTTTAAGCATCACTTGAAGTACACCAGGCGTTGGGGTTGGCGAAGCCAGGATAAAGCCAGGCTCAACCAGGCCTTAGGTTGGCGATGCTTGGCTAACGCCAGGGTCAACTAGGACTTAGGCCGGCGACGCCTGGTTAATGCCAGGTTGAACCAAGCCTTATGCTGGCGATACCTGGATAACGCCAGGTAAGTGTTTCGACCCACTTTAAGTTTTTTCTCCTTATTTTAGTCAAACTTAACCTTACCTACATGCCTTAAAATACTGAACGCAAAACAAATAAAACCCTAACCTCACTTAAACCAACACACATCAAGCTCTAAAAGAAAATTCACAAGAACACAAATACACTGCATGATTTGCTTGCTCACCCACACACACTCCCCAACACATTGACATAGTTGTCTCTCCCATCCCCATTGAAGTCAAGCTTAGTCTTTCCATTCTTTCACACTCATCAAAAATTCTCAGGCAGATCCCTCCTCTCAAAAGCTTCAAAGGTATGATTTGATCTCTTTCCTTTGTAATTTCGAGTTGGGTACAGATATTAAGTTGGTGGTTTTTCTTCATTGTTCGTGGTTGTTCTTCATTGTAGTATTGAGTTTGTGTGCCCTAACCCCATGAACCCCACAGGAATGGTGCTGTATTTGTGAAAACATGTGGTAATACGGAACCCCCAAGCCGATTTGGGAGGATGAGGCAATCCCTAATTTCCATACGAACTCCCATGGCACTAGTGCTTGTTAAGTGTTTGATATAATGCCTCAATAGAATTCCTTGTCCCTATTGGAGCCCGAGTCTCCGAGATTAATAAACTAGTGTTATGTAGTCGTGCACCACATTAAAATCTTAAGTGTGGGGTGGCTCATGGGTAGCCCATATATTGTGGTTTTACTCTAATATTAAGAAAATACGAGGTAGAGTCTATAACCTTGGCAAGTTGGGAAAGATTATGTGTGTAGTGTGTAATATAGTGTTATCTGACTACTGCTTATTTGTGTAGGAACGAAGATGCCTACCAGAAAAGACACAAGTAAAGGAAAGACCACTTCAACTGCCCAAGCTAAAGCAAAGGCGGCCTCCGCACCTCCTCCAAAGAAAAGAAAAGGAGGAGAAACTACCTCTAGTCTGAGTGGCACACAAGTTATGGCAGTTGTAGCTGTGTCGCGACCCTAAACCCGAACTCGGTCGTGATGACACCTCTTGTAAAGACAAGGTCAACCAACTAAACCTAGTTCACTTTTAAACAGTTAAACAACAAGAAAGTAGTCTAAAACCTGATTTAATAATATTAAGTAGCATGTAATATCATAAAAATGCGGAAGTTCAACCCCACACAGCCCTAACCGGGGTGTCACTATTCATGAGCATCTATAAGTCATAATACAAATATGCTAAGTCAATAAACTAGTACAAATGTCTGAAAAGATATAGAAGTGATAAAGGAGTAGAGACACGGGTCTACGGACGTCAAGCAGCTACCTCGTGAACTCTGAATGTTCGCCGGGAGCTCTCAACTTGCACTAGCAGGATCAACAACGACTGAATCTGCACACAGGGGTGCAGGGAGTAATGTGAGTACTCCAACTCAGTGAGTAACAAATGTAAATAAAGACTGAAAGCAAGAAAACACGTAAGGCACAAAGCATTCTATAATGAAGCAGTAAAACCATTTAAAAATAGTAAATCAGTGAAAGATAGGTAGAATTCTTTAACTCAAATGCAATTTCATGAAAAACCCTTTTTAAATGTTTAAGCAAGTAATTGGCAATCAATTATGAAGAGTAAACACATAAAGGCTTGCCCCTCGGGCACAGTATCAACAAATCCACCCCTCGGGTAACATCTCAGAACAGTACCAGCCCCTCGGGAAAAAAATTAGAACAAAACCAGCCCCCGGGCTCAATCTCATATTACAATGGGTACCCATGCTCACTGAGGGTGTGCAGACTCCTGGAGGGGCCCCTTACGGCCCAAGCGCAATAACAAGCCATCTCGTGACATCAAAACTAGGCCTTCGGCCTCCTATCAATCAAGTCACCTTGTGGCGTACATATCTCAGGCCCTTGGCCTCATAATCAGTATCAAATGTCTCCTCACAACATAGGCCCTCGACCTTACTCAGTCAAAAATCCTCACAGCACTTCGGGCAATAGTAAAACAGTGTTTCTCAGCCCAAACATCGTTTAAAATATCATTTAAGTCTTAAAACTGAGTAAACATGGCTGAGTTTAAAAACAGTGGAAAATAACATAGCTGAGTTAAGTATAAAGTTAAAACATTGAGGAAATATTAATAAAAAGCCCTGAAGGGTTCAAATAGTTGGCACAAGGCCCAAATATGGCATTCAGCCCAAATAACGATGATAACAAATAGATTTCAGTTAAATACGTGGTAAAAACATCAATCAAGACGGACCAAGTCACAATGCCCAATAGTGCACGACCCCATGCTCGTCATCAAGAGTGTGTCTCACCTCAATATAGCATTACGATGTGCAATCTGGGGTTTCAAACCCTCAGAACATCATTTACAATCACTACTCACCTCGAACCGATCAAATCTCTAGCTCGCGACACCTTTGCCCCTCGAAGCGGCCTCCACTTGCGTCGAATCTAACCAAAATCAGAATGAGGATGTCAAAATATGCTAAGGGAACGAAGCCCAAGCGAAAATAATCAAAATACTACACAAATCTTGAAATTACCAAAACCCGACCCCCGGGCTCATGTCTCTGAATTCAATAATTTTTACAGTAATAGATTCCTTATCTCCCCACGAGTTCATACATATCAAAAGTTCTGAAATCCGACCTCAAATGGTCGTTCAAATTCTCAATTAAAGGTCTAAGTTCTCAAGCCCTAGCTTCCCCAATTTTCACCCTAAATTTCCAAAATTTGTAGCTCTACTCCGTGAAATAATAGCATAGGAACGAGTTTTAGGTCCAAATTCCTTATCTCAATGAAGTTCCCTTGAAATCGCTCTCTCAAATCGTCCAAAAAGCTCCAAAGCCAAGATAAAAATGGTGAAATAGCTCAAAATTCGCGAAGGCCACATTTTATACTTTCTGCCCAGAACTTTCGCATCTGCGGCCCAATACCCGCTTCTGCGGTACCGCATTTGTAGTTATTTCTCCGCTTCTGCAGAAGTCACTTAACTCACTATTTTCCGCTTATACGATCCCTCATCCGCATCTGCGACATCGCAGATGCCGTCCAACTCGCCGCTTCTGATGTTCCTGACTCTCTCAGCACTTTCCGCTTCTGCGACCTCCCATATCGCACCTGCGGTCACCAATCCGCAGGTGCGGAAATACCAGAAGCAGCACCTTCAGCAGCTGTCACAAATTTCCAACTTCTTTGTTAACCATCCGAAATCACCCCGAGACCCCCGGGACCTCAACCAAAAGCACAAACATATCCTAATACCTTATTCAAACTTGTTCAAATCATCAACACACCTCAAACAACATCAAATCACCCCAAACACATCGGATTCGAGCCAAACTTTTCAAAATCTTCTAAATTCCGTTTTTGATAAAAAAACCAACCAAACCACATCCGAATGACCTAAAATTTTGCACACACATCCCAAATGACCCAACAGAACTACTGCAACTCTAGGAATCCCGTTTCGACCCCTATATGAAAATCTCACCTATCAATCGAAAATCGCCAAAATATCAACTTTACCAATTCAAGCCTAAATCTACTACGAACCTCCAAAATTCATTCCAATCACGCTCCTAAGCCACAAATCACCTCCCGAAGCTAACCGAACCATCAGAACTCACATTCCAGCCCTCTAACACATAAGTCAACATCCGGTTGACTTTTCCAACTTAAATTCACTCTAAAGAGACTAAGTGTCTCAAACCTTGCCAAATCCTTTCCAAACTCGATCTGACCAACCCGATACCACCAAACACGGATAAACAAAGCATAAAGAAGCAGAAATGGGGGAAACAGAGCGGTAACTCATAAGACGACTGGCCGGGTCATCACATCCTCCCCGACTTAAACAAACGTTCGTCCTCGAACGAGTCAAGAAACGTACCTGAAGCCTCAAACAGGTGGGGATATCTTCTCCGCATCTCTCATTCGGTCTCCCAGGTAGCCTCATCCACTGGCCAACCTCTCCACTGCACTTTCACTGAAGCTATATCCTTTGACCTCAACTTCCAAACCTGACGACCCAAAATAGCTACTGGCTCTACATCATACGTGAAATCATCATCCAACTGAACCGTGCTGAAATCCAGAACATGAGACGGATCCCCAATATACTTCCGGAGCATAGAAACATGAAATACCGGATGCACACTTGACAAGCTGGGTGGCAAAGCAAGCTCATAAGCCATCTCCCAATCCTCCGAAGTACCTCAAAAGGCCCAATGAACCGCGGACTCAATTTTCCTTTCTTCCCAAATCTCATAACATCCTTCATGGGCGAAACCTTCAGCAGGACCTTCTTACCAACCATGTAGGACACATCTCGAACTTACCTGTCCGCATAACTCTTTTGCCTCGACTGCGTTGTACGAAGCCTCTCCTGAATCACCTTCACCTTTTCTAAAGCATCCTGCACCAACTCAGTCCCCAATATCCTAGCCTCACCGGGCTCGAACCAACTAACTGGAGATCTACACTGCCTCCCATACAAAGCCTCATATGGAGCCATCTGAATACTCGACTGGTAGCTGTTGTTATAAGCAAACTCTATGAGCGGCAAAAACTGATCCCATGACCCTCTGAAATCAATGACACAAGCACGCAACATGTCCTCCAATATCTGAATAGTACGCTCGGACTGCCCATCCGCCTAAGAATGAAAAGCTGTGCTCAACTCAACCTGAGTACCCAACTTACGCTGCATAGACCTCCAAAACTGCGATGTAAACTGAGTGCCCCTATCTGAAATGATGGAAACTAGGACACCATGCAAACGAACAATCTCCCGGATATAGATTTCTACCAACCGCTCTGAATAATAGGTAGTACACATAGGAATGAAGTGTATGGACTTGGTCAGCCGATCCACAATCACCCAAATAGCATCGAACTTTCTCAAAGTCCGTGGAAGTCCAACAACAAAGTCCATAGTGATCCTCTCCCACTTCCACTCTGGAATATCCATCTGCTGAAGCAAGCCACCCGGTCTCTGATGCTCATATTTTACCTGCTGACAATTGAGACACCGAGCCAAAAATCTCACAATATCTTTCTTCATTCTTCTCCACCAATAGTGCTGCCTCAAATCCTAATACATATTCGCGGCACCCGGATGAATGGAATAACGCGAGGTATGGGCCTCTTCTAGAATCAACTCTCGAAGCCCATCTACATTGGCATACAAATCCGGCCCTGCATCCTCAACACCCCATTATCACCAATGGTCACATCTCTGGCATCATCATGCTGAACTCTGTCCTTAAGGACAAGTGGCGCTCTCTGATGCGATCATATAAGAAAAACCGAGAAACCACACAAGCCAATACCCGACTGGGTTCCGAAATATCCAACCTCATGAACCGAACATCAACTGCAAGAGGTCTCTTCCCAACTGGAATATATGCCAAACTCCCCATACTCACTACCATTCAGCTCAAGGCATCGGCCACCACATTAGCCCTTCCTGGATGGTACAATATAGTGATATCATAATCCTTAAGCAACTCCAACCATATCCGCTGCCTCAAATTAAGATCCTTTTGCTTGAACAAATGTTGAAGACTGCGATGATCAGTGAACACCTCACAAGACACGCCATACAAGTAATGCCTCCAAATTTTCAACCCGTGAACTATGGCAGTCAACTCCAAATCATGAATGGGGTAGTTCTTCTCATGGGGCTTCAACTAACGAGAAGCATAAGAAATAACTCTACCCTCCTACATCAACACACAACCAATCCCAACTCTTGAAGCATCACAATACACGGTATATGAACCTGAAGCTGATGGCTCTCCTCACACTCGTCTGACCATACAAATGAAGCACCCTTCTGAGTCAACTTGGTCAAGGGCGATTAGATGGATGAGAATCCCTGAACAAATCAGCGATAATAGCCTGCCAAACCAAGAAAGTTGCGAATCTCTGTGGCTGAGGACGGTTTGGGCCAACTCTGAACTGCCTCTATCTTCTTTGGATCAACCTGAATACTCTTGCTGGACACTACATGCCCTAAGAAAGCCACTGAACTGAGCCAAAGCTCACACTTGGAGAATTTTGCATAAAGTTTCTCCTCCCTCAATCTCTGCAACACAACTCTCAAATGCTCCGCGTGCTCCTCCTGACTACGCAAATACACTAGAATATCATCAATGAAGATTATGACAAATGAGTTGAGAAAAGGCCGAAACACACTGTTCATAAAATGCATGAATGTTGTTGGGGCATTGGTCAGCCCAAAAGACATCACCAAGAACTCATATTGACCATATCTGGTCCTGAAAGCTATATTGAGAATATTTGAGTCCCTGATCTTCAACTGGTGATAACCTGAATGGAGATCAATCTTGGAGAACACTCTCACTCCCTGAAGCTGGTCGAATAAATCATCAATGCGAGGCAAAGGATACTTGTTCTTAATTGTTACCTTGTTCAATTGCCTATAATCAATGCACATCCTCATTGTGCCATCCCTCTTCTTCACAAATAGAACTGGCACATCCCAAGGTGACACACTAGGCCGAATAAACCCCTTATCAAGGAGTTCCTAAAGCTGCTCCTTTAACTCCTTCAACTCCACTGGTGCCATACAATACGGCGGAATAGAAATGGGCTGAGTGCCCGGCACCAGGTCAATACTAAAATCAATATCCCTATCCGGTGGCATGCCCAGCAGGTCTGCAGGAAACACATCGAGAAAATCCCTCACAACTAGAACAGAATCAATACTGGGAGTCTCAGCTCTAACATCCCTCACAAAGGCTAGATACGAAAGACAACCCTTCCAACCATACGCTGGGCCTTCAAGAAAGAGATCACTCTACTAGGAACGTAATCCGTCACACCTCGCCACTCGATCTGTGGCACACCCGGCATAGCCTATGTGACTGTCTTAGCATGACAGTATAGAATAGCACGACACGGAGATAACCAATCCATGCCCAAAATAACATCGAAATCCACTATGCTCAATAAAAACGGATCCACTCGGGTCTCCAAACCCCCAATAGTCACTACACACGAGCGGTACACACGGTCTACAACAATAGTATCGCCCACCGGGGTAGATACATGAACAGGTAAAGTAAGAAACTCATGGGGCATACCCAAATAACGAGCAAAGTATGATGACACATAATAAAAGGTGGAACCGGGATCAAATAACACAGAGGCATCTCTGTGGGAGACTGAAACAATACCTGTAATGACAGCATCTGAAGCAATGGTGTCTGGCCTGCCTAGAAGTGCATAGAAACGGGCCTGACCGCCCCCTGATCGACCTCCCCCTATGGGGAGACCCCTGGCTGACTGACCCCCACACATAGCTGGTTGAGCGGGTGATGGTGAAGAAATTGGTGCTGAAGCCGATAATTGACCCCTCTACTGAGATGAACTAGCAAAACGACGAGGACACTGCCTCCACATATGGCCCATCTCTCCACACTCATAACAACTCCCAGGTGCTGGAGAAGGGGACTAAAGGGAACCCCTCACACCAGAGTGACTAGCAGATGCACTCGGCATAGAAGAGCCATGAACTAATGAAGCATGGGTCGAACTCTGAGTTGGAAGGGCACTCAGTGATGACTGTCCCTATTGAGAACTGTGATAACCATGGCCCGACAATGCTCTACGATAACCTGGGAGAGCTGGATGAGCAGACCTAAATGGATGGCCTCTACCGTGCTGAAACTGACCCCTCGAAAGAGTGCCACTAAAACTACCAAATCCTCGAGGCCTCTTGTCCTCCCTCTCCTCTTGTTCCTGGCGACGAACAGACTCAATCTCACGGGCGATATCCACAACCTCCTCAAAAGTAGCACCAGTCACCCTCTCCCTAGTCATGAGAATACGGAGCTGATAAGCAAGACCATCCACAAACCTCCTAATCCTCTCTCGATCTGTTGGAACCAACCAGATGGCATAACGAGCCAACTTAGAGAACCTCAACTCATACTGCGAAATAGTCATCTCTCCCTAATGCAACCACTCAAACTGCCTACGCAGCTCCTCTCTGCGAGACTACAACACATACTTCTCCAGAAAGAGAACGGAGAAATGCTGCCAGGTAAGGGGTGCTGCACCAACAGGCCTACGCCTCTCAAAATCCTCCCACCAAGTGAAAGCAACTCCTGAAAACTAATAGGTGGTAAAAGCGACCCCGTTGGTCTCCAGAATACCTACTGTATGAAGCATCCTCTGAAACTTATCTATGAAACC
This sequence comes from Nicotiana tabacum, assembly GCF_000715075.1. Lineage (NCBI taxonomy): Eukaryota > Viridiplantae > Streptophyta > Magnoliopsida > Solanales > Solanaceae > Nicotiana > Nicotiana tabacum. The sequence goes on from NC_134095.1 coordinate 164,131,234, forward strand.
CTAGGCATCCTCGCCCTTTGCACCACTGAAAGATGGAGGCTGCAATCTACCAAAGCTCTCCAACCTATGCTGCTCATCCTCCGGCATGACAGGAACTACATAGTCCTGAGCAGCTGCAACCAGCTGGGCTGGATATGCCCCCAGCGTATGAAGTCCCTGCACGACCTGCTCAGGTGTGCGAGCAGCGGAGTCTGATTGCCTCCCTCCATCTGAGAAGTAGTTGTGGCTGTAGTGGCTGAAACCGCCTGAGCTAGGTGAGTGAAAACGGATAAGATCTGAGCCAATGCTTCTTGAAGACCCAGAATCACAATGGGCACAGCCGGTGCCTGAGCTGGTGCTGCTGGAGCATCCATAGTTGGAACCTGATCCTGAGTTGGGGTAGCTGGTGGATCTGCAGGTGCTGCCCTAGCTGCTCTGCCTCTACCACGACCGCGTCCTTGGCCTCTGGTGGCCACAACTAGTAGCACTGGTGGTCGTCCACCCTGTGCGGTAGCTCTTGTCCTCACCATCTGTGAGAGAATAGAATAACAGAAGTTTAGTACTCGGATCAAAAAATTCGCACGACAAGAATTTCAAGAATATGAGGTTTTTCCTAAAGGTTCTACAACCTCTCGAGGATAAATACAGACGTCACTGTACCGAAAAACGAAACTCTACTAAACCTGCTCATGACTCATAAGACCTATGATTCCTAGGCTCTAATATCAACTTGTCACGACCCTAGACCTGAACCTGGTCGTGATGGCACCTCTCGTAAAGACAAGGCCACCTACTAAACCCAGTTCACTTTTTAAGCAGTGAACAACAAGAAAGCAGTCTAAAACATGATTTAATAATATTAAGTAGCAGGTAATATCATAAGAATGCGGAAGTTCAACCCAACACAGCTCTAACCGGGGTGTCACTAGTCATGAGCATCTATAAGTCATAATACAAATCCGCTAAGTCAATAAACTAGTAAAACTGTCTGAAAAGATATAAAAGTGATAAAGGAGTAGAGACACAGGTCTGCGGATGTCAAGCAGCTACCTCGTGAACTCCGAATGTCCGCCGGGAGCTCTCAACTCGCATTGGCAGGATCAGCAACGCCTGAATCTGCACACAGGGGTGCAGGAAGTAATGTGAGTACTCCAACTCAGTGAGTAGAAAATGTAAATAAAGGCTGAAAGAAAGAAAACACGTAAGGCACAAAACATTTTATAATGAAGCAGTAAAACCATTTAAAACAGTAAATCAGTGAAAGATAGGTAGAATTCTTTAACTCAAATGCACTTTCATGAAAAAACCTTTTTAAATGTTTAAGCAAGTAATTGACAGTCAATTATGAAGAGTAAACACATAAAGGCTCGCCCCTCGGTCACAGTATCAACAAATCTGCCCCTTGGGCAATATCTCAGAACAGTACCAGCCCCTCAGGCAAACACATAGAACAAAACCAGCCCCTCAGGCTCAATCTCACATCACAATGGGTACTCGTGCTCACTGGGGCTGTGCAGACTCCTAGAAGGGCCCCTTACGTCCCAAGCGCAATAACAAGCCATCTCGTGGCATCAAAACTAGGCCCTCAGCCTCATATCAATCAAGCCACCTCGTGGCGTATATGTCTTAGGCCCTCGACCTCATAATCAGTATCAAATGTCTCCTCACAACATAGGCCCTCGACCTTACTCAGTCAAAACAACAAATAGATTTCAGTTAAATACGCGGTAAAAACAACGATCAGGACGGACCAAGTCACAATCCCCAATAGTACATGACCCCATGCTCGTCATCAAGCGTGTGCCTCACCTCAATATAGCACTATGATGTGCAATTCAGGGTTTCAAACCCTCAGAACATCATTTACAATCATTACTCACCTCGAACCGGTCAAATCTCTAGCTCGCGACGCCTTTGCCCCTTGATTCGGCCTCCACTCGCGTCGAATCTAACCAAAATCAGAACGAGGATGTCAAAATATTCTAAGGGCACGAAGCCCAAGCAAAAACAATCAAAATACTACACAAATCCTGAAATTACCAAAACCCGACCCCCGGGCCCACATCTCGAAATTCAATAATTTTTACATAAATAGATTCCTTATCTCTCCACAAGTTCATACATATCAAAAGTTCTGAAATCCGACCTCAAACGGTCCTTCAAATCCTCAATTAAAGGTCTAAGTTCTCAAGCCCTAGTTTTCCCAATTTTCACCCTAAATTTCCAAAGTTTCTAGCTCTACTCCTTGAAATAATCGCATAGGAACGAGGTTTAGGTTCACATTCCTTACCTCAATGAAGTTCCCTTGAAATCCCTCTCTCAAATCGTCCAAAAAGCCCCAAAACCGAGATAAAAATGGTGAAATAGCTCAAAATTCGCGAAGGCCACATTTTATACTTTCTGCCCAGAACTTCCGCATTTGCAGCCCAATACCCGCTTCTGCGGTACCACATTTGCGGTTATTTCTCTGCTTCTGCGGAAGTCACTTAACTCACTATTTTCCGCTTCTGCGGTCCCTCATCTGCATCTGCATCTGCGACATCGCAGATGCGGTCCAACTCGCCACTTCTGCGATTCCTGACTCCCTCAGCACTTTCCGAATTTGCGACCTCTCGTATCACACTTGCGGTATCGCACTTGCGGTCCCCAATCCGCAGGTGCGGAAATACTAGAAGCAGCACCTTCAACAGCTGCAACAAATTTCCAACTTCTCCGTTAACCATCCGAAATCATCCTGAGGCCCCTGGGACCTCAACCAAAACCACAAACTTATCCTAATACCTTATTCAAACATGTTCCAATCATCAACACACCTCAAACAACATCAAATCACCCAAAACACATCGGATTCAAGCCAAACTTTCAAAAATCTTCTAAATTCCGCTTTTGATCAAAAACCCAATCAAACCACCTCTGAATGACCTGAGATTTTGCACACACATCTCGAATGACCCAACGGAACTACTGCAACTCTCGGAATCCCGTTCCGACCCCTATATCAAAATCTCTCCTACCAACCAAAAATCGCCAAAATATCAACTTCGCCAATTCAAGCCTAAATCTACTACGAACCTCCAAAATTCATTCTGATCATACTCCTAAGCCACAAATTACCTCCCGAAGATAACCAAACCATCGAAACTCACATCCGAGCCCTCTAACACATAAGTCAACACCCGGTTGCCTTTTCCAACTTAAACTCACTCTAAAGTGACTAAGTGTCTAAAACCTTGCCAAATCCTTTCCGAACTCAATCCGACCAACTCAATACCACCAAACACGGATAAACAAAGCATAAAGAAGCAGAAATGGGGGAAACAGAGCGGTAACTCATGAGATGACTGGTCGGGTCGTCACAAACTGCCATGCGTCCACAACCCCAAGGCCAACAGAAGTTTGGCATAAATAGCATACCTTTACATACGAGGGATTGGTACAAGCATTGTAGGACTAAATATGTCAATTCGGAAGGAGCTATCCAGGAACGCAGCGTGAAAGCGAAGTATCCGGCGATTTGGAAAGGCATCCAAGATTTGAGGTTAAGCTATGTTTTTAAGAACACATGGGACATCAATCTCAACCTAATCCGGGAATTCTATGCAGGGTTTGACCCATAGGACACTGAGGAGCTGGTGTCAATCCGTGGATGCTTGATAGATTTTTCAGCCAAGGCCATATGCGACTTTTTAGGTGCGCCAAATGTTTTTGTGGAGCCATTGGACCAATTCATTCGCCGACCTACATATAGAGAGTTGAGGCACATGCTCTATGGTGTTGAATCTACTGCTGCATGGGTTCGGGATAAGGTAACAAACTATCACAAGAGGTTCCCTAAGAAGAAGAGGCAGAAAGAGGCTCAGGTGTGGCTTAAGCTGATAAACGCACGGCTCTTACCATGCAATCATGACCCGTTTGTGAGCCGTGAGAGGATCAGTGTGCTATACTTTCTTATGATAGGGCATAGGGTGAATATGGGTCATCTGATCTGCTACTAGATGTCATCAATGAGAATGAGTAATAAAATAGATCGAATGCCATTTCCTAATTTCTTGACTCGATTCTTACAACACGAGGGAGTTGAGGAGGAGCTTGAGTTTGACCACACTATCGATCAGCTCATTCGACAAACTGACATCACTAATCTCTAACTGAAAGACGAGGATGGAATGCCTTCATTGACAGGTGTCAAGCGCAATACGCGTGATGATAGTTTTATGGCCCATCTCTGTGGGATGATGGATTTGCAGTTGCGGATGAGGAGAGGAATGAATTGGAGCAGCGATACCCGCTCAATCCTCATGCCCAGTAGCTAGTTGGTATAGGATATGGATACAGACTCCTTGCTGATGAGGATGTCAACATACCGGAGCAGTCTAAGGCTGATCCAGAATAGTTAGATGGTGAGGTAGATGATGATGATGATGATGATGATGAGGGCGAACATGATGAAGAGTGGAGAGCGTCAGAGGATGAAGACGCTACTTGATCAGGGAGTTTTCTTTCACCCTACTCTTTTTATTTCTTGTTTTGTCAAATTGTGCATGCACTGAGGACAAGCTGTTAGCTGTTTTTGTTGTTGCAGTGTCATTTTTGTTAATTATTTTAAGAATTTGTTTTTTATTATTAGAATTTGTTAGAATTTATTTTTTTTCTTGATTGTTTTTAGGCAGAAATTATAAAAAATAAAAATAAAAAAAATAAAAATGTTGGACTTTTCCCAACAATGGATCTCCTAGACAGGTTTCTTGAGCGAAGTAAGTCTAAAGAAAATACCAAAAAAGATTTTTTTTTGTAGGTAGTGTAGTAATTCCCCCTTGGTTTTTCTTTGAGCCGCGGTTCTTTTCCAAGGGTTTTTAGTTGAACCGGGTGTAGGTAGTTTTAATTTTTAGGAGTAGGAACCACGTGACTATGCATTTAATCGCAGCAATATCTCTAAGCTTTGTGATGCCTTGAGAATATTCAGTACTCTAGTTGTGACTCTTAGACTCAATTTTTTACTCTAGGATAAATACCTTAAATCGTGGATTCTTAAATTTGCTTAACTGCTTTGACTGGAGTGTCGTGATAAAAACCAATCCTGAATGAGTTATGTGTCATGTATGTGTCAGGTTTGTATGTATTCTGTGCATTGCATTTGATGTCTAAAACTTGCCTCGTGCGTGTGCAAAGCGAAATAGTAGTCTTGTTCAGTTTGAGAAGTGATATAGGCAGTTCTTTGTTAAGGCAGATATATATATATAAAGTACCCACCTAAATGTTATGTAACGTATTTAACCCCTTTGAGCCTATAATCTCGTTTCTTTGGTAACCACATTACAAGTCGTATCCCTTTGTTTGAATCGACCATATATTTTAACCTTGTTATTTTCATGAGCACTTGAATTGTGGGAAATTATAGAAAAGTTAAAGTATGGGGTGGTGGGTTGGATTTTGAGTGGAACAAATGAAATAAGGAGAAAGGTACACTGTATGGAGAAAAAAGAAATGTGTCAATAAAAGCCATTTGGATAGAAAAAAAGAAAAAAAGAGAATATATATATAGTATGAAAAAAATAATTCTTGATGGTGGTGGCTTTTGATGTATTGGTGCTTAAAGAAGTAGGGGGTAAAATATAGTGAAGTTAAGGTGGAATTTTGGTTTGACATAAGTATGGGCTTGAAGGTTTAAAGTGTTTGTATTAAAGTGCTTAAGGGAGGTGTAGTCACTTGTATCCAAAATTATCCTACCCAAACCCGCAACCTAAATTACAACCAATGAAAGTCTTATTTGATCTTAGACTGAATGAACTTGACTAGTGGAGTATTACACTACGGGTAAGCTTATGGTACGTCATTTGGGGCATATGAAGGTTAGTTCTGAGAGCGAGTGAATTTTTCCTATCTTGAGTTCCTACATTATTAAAAATTCAATGTGTGTGGAACTAAGCTCTTTGATTGGGTGAGGGCACATGATTCATAAAGAAAAGGCAATGTTGTAACTTTCATATTAGAGTAAGTAAGTGAATTGTGAATAAGGCATGGTATTTGTGAGTCGATTCTTGAGGTGAGGATGTCACACCTTTGTGATTAAACTATTTTAAAGATTCTTGGTATAATGAGTTAAAGGAATTGCTTAATAGGTTGTGTCCATGAGTGTAGTTTGATTGCTCGAGGACGAGCAATATTTAAGTGTGGGGTATTGATGTGTGGCTATAATTCATGGTTTAGCACATTATGTGTCTTGCATCTTTACATGCTTTAATGATAAATTATACTTTATTTGAGCGTAATGGAGTCTACTTTATATGTAGGTAAATTGGAGATGAAAGTAGAGCAAAAGGGATATTTAAACGTCAAAAGTGCGCTCAAGAACAGTAAAAAGAAGAAGCCAGGCAAAAGCCAGCTCAACCAGGCTTTAGCCTGGCGAGGCCAGCCAAAGGCCAGGCTGAACCAGGCAGGCTGAGGCTGGCGTTAGGCTGGCGACGCCAGGCCTGGGGCCAGGTCCAGTCTGAGTTTTGAAGACTTAAATTATTTTCCGGCTTGACTAAGATTTGACCTACACGTTTAGGCCTTGTCATAAACATATAAATAGACCCAAAAATGCCACTTTGAAGGACTTTTGCAACCGAAGGCAAGAATAACTCATGGAACACTACTTGGGAGTTAGAATCATCGATTTCTACATCCCTTTATCTTTATTCTGTAATTTAATTATGCAAATTACTTTGGATATTGTTACTATGAGTATGAGTATCTAAACTCCTAATCTAGGGTTTTGATGGAACCTATTGGAGGATGAATTTCTTGTTACGTTAATATAGATTTGCTATAGCATTCTCTCTATTTGTTTTACTATATGCTTATTGTTGCTGGTTGAAGGGCCCTCAATTAACTCTTCCTATTTATTATGTATTACTCAGGAGAGAGTGCATATTTAGGTAGTTATTAAACAACATCACTCCTAACGTATATGAGGGATCAATACGAATGGTTTAAAGGTGGGATTAGGGATAATGAAATATTGGTGCGATCTAAGTGAGCTGTACTTAAGGCTAGCTAGCGTAATTCGGGAGAATATGTCTAGTATGTTGTTGTAATTACTCGAGAGAGAGTTACGACAGTCAGAGTGCTCATGATCTATAGAGAAGACTTAGGCAAATTTATAGGAAACGTAGCGGAAAGGATTCCGACAATAGGGAAAATCAGAACCTTAGAACATTCTAATTCTTGTCTTCAACTCGTTCGTAGTTAGTTCTTAATTATTGCATTTTCATTACGTAATATTTAATAAGTAAACATCCAATCTATTACTTAAATATTTATGAAGATTGAATACGTGAATTGGTGTGAGTTCAATAGCTGTGATTGATAAGTTAAATCCATGTGGGATTCGATTCCGAACTTGTTAACCGGAATATCTTTGCAGCGACCACTTTGTCCTTTTTATAAGGCATAGTTGGGTGTGATCAGGGCCTTAACCCCTTTTTTAAAAAAAATTATTTATTTATTTGAAGTCTATTTTTCTAGATTATTTTAAATACAAAGTTATTAATAATTTTCTTATAATTAATTTCTCCTAATATGTTTTTCGACAATATAGCTAATCCATTTAACCTTAGGTAAGATTTTATCAATTTTAATTTTGAAAAACTTCTTTCCGCTGAAGCAATAGTAATAGGAGTTTATTATAGTTATTCTACAAGCAATATAAGCATTTAGAAAAGAGTCAAATCTTTTTATTTGATTGAGTATATCAATTAAACTGTTAACTTCTAATTGTACTATTTTTCTTAACTTTTTTAATTCAAAAAATAATTCTAAACCATCAATATCAAATTGATTATTTTGCTTTAAGGAACATTCAAGATTAAGACAATATTGTTTTTTAAATTTCTATCATCTAGCGATCTCAGTTTTTTACTGCTAAATAGAAAACAAACAATTTTCATATGCTTCGAATTGTTTAAATCTATTTTGAAGTAAAATAAAAAAGCATTGTTTACTATGTACAAAAGTAATCAACTCTAAAATACTCTTCGAGAGATTTTGAGATTTCAGTATCAATATTCTTATCAAATTATTTCTTTCTATATATCACATTTTCTTACGAAATTGGGGTTGGATACTTATTTCAAATGCAATTTCCTTGGCAGAAATTATAGCACTTGTAAATCCTTAATCTCTATATATGTCAAAGAAATAAATCAAACTTTTTCACTTCACATAACGTTTTTTTAAAACTTATATATAGCTTATCAGGTGTTACAAAAAATAAAGCCCCCGCAAATATGGGGTCTAAAGCGATTGCTTTACCTGCTTCAAGGAAGGGCCGCCCTGTGTATCAAGAGTCATTAACATCACAATTATGAATCTCTAAAAGCAAACAAAGAACTAATAAGAGATGAAGATTAAATGGTTTAGTGGGTGAACTAAACTTGCTAATCTACGTAAATTATGTTTCATTATCAAAATAATTAATAACCTAAACTTGCTATTGTACGTACTAAATTTATACTTCAAAAATAGAAATAATATACCCTTACCCTATCAACCTCACCAATGTCACTTCAGTTTTGCGTTGAACTGAATTCCACTAAATATAATATTGGAAGAGCACCTTAAGGTTAGTAATATTTCTTTCTGCTCCATATTACTCCATATGTCTCAATTTATGGGCGAAGCTCAAATTTTAAGGGTCAAACTTCTTAATTTTGACTGTGAATACAGATATAAAATTTTTAAGTTTTTTGAAATAAAATTTATATAAGGTACTATAAGTCACAATAATTAACCACTCAACATATCCAAAAGACATGAAATAATCACAGTCAAAGAAAAACTCCTTTGATCTCGAATTCGAACTCTGCCATATAAATTGAGAGGGAGGGAGTAATTGTCTTATAGTTATAGGAGTATCACTTTATGAACATCAAACTTCAATGTATTTTGACGCCAATTTTTGTATGTATGACATATTAAAATCTAGTGACACTGTTAGGTTGTCACAACCACAAATACCCCGATTGTGATGGTTCCTATCACAGTACTAGGCCAGCCAAAAACAACACGAACAATATAGAAGATCTTTTGTAAAATTTATTTTTCTAAACAGATTAAGTGTCAAATCTTTAATTTTTTAAATATCAAAAGAAATACGCGGAAATAAGTACGTAAATACATCAACACAGACCGAATCTGGTGTCACTAGTCATGAGACACTAAGTACAACTCAACACTGACTGTTTGATACAAAATAAGTCTGAGTACTAGGTTAGTAAGGAGAAAGGTAGGGGTGCGAATGTCGTGCAACTACCTTACTAACTCCGGAAATACATAGAAGCTGCTGAAAGCTCTCACTCTGATGCTCTGACACCTGGATCTGCACACAAGGTGCAGGGAGTAACGTGAGTACGTCAACTCAGTAAGTAACTAAAGTAAATAAAGTCTGGTTGCAGTGATGAGCATTTAAAATCATATGCATACTTTATCAAGAATCTCAACAGAAATATCAAAGTCAAAATCTGCAGTTCAATAAACAATTACCTCGTAAAAACTCCAGATTCAATGAAAATCTTTTAAAGTATTTATTCAACATTTTTCAATAGAGCATCATATAAAAGAAGATTAAAAATAGAAAATCTAATAAACAAGCCCCTCGGGCAAAGAATCACTCATAAGTATAGCCTCTCGGGCAAGCCTCTCAGTCACTCGTAACTCAGATCTCGTCAATCAGTACTCACACTCAGACTCCGACTCAATAGATATCTCATAATAATAATAATAACTATGCGGCGTGCAGCCTGATCCATAATATATAGTCGACTACGCTCACTGGGGGTGTACAGACTCCGAAGGGGCTCCTATAGCTCGAGCGTCATATCGCAGCGGCGTGCAGCCCGATCCAATATATATCGCTGCGATGTGCAGCCCGATCCGTATATATATAAATATAATATCGCTGTAACGTGCAGCCCGATCCATAACATATATATAATTCTCATCATTATGTCATCAACCTCTCTCAGTCATTTCAGTGAAAAATCGGGAAAACACAGCCCATACAGTTTTCATATATTAAGAAGTAGGTAATGAAACCGGATTAAATAATAAACAGGTAAAACATGACTGAAGATATGCTTCTAAATCAAAACAATGTGAGGAAAGTAGTAAAATATCCCTAAGGGTCTAAACAGTTCGGCACAAAGGCCCCAAACATGCATTCAGCCCAAGTTAACAGATTCATTTCTAAAACACATGGATATCATATATAGTATATCAAAATATGAAACCATACAGTCGCCACGGGATGGACCAAGTCACCATTCCTACGGGTACATGCCCACACGCCCGTCACCTAGCATGTGACGGGCGTCACCTTATTTATCAAACAGTATGAAATTTCGGGGTTTCATACCCTCAGGTCTAGATTTGTAATCGTTACTTACCTCAAACCGGATGAAATCCAACTCCGTGACGCCCTTGCCTCGTGACTCGGCCTCAACTTGCCTCAAATCTATCAGAAAATCAGAATCATAACATCAATATACGCTAAGGGAACAAATCCCACGCGAAAATAATCAAATTACATCAAAATTCCCGAAATTGGTCAAACTCGACCCCCAGGCCCATGTCTCGGAATCCGATAAAAATTACATCAATAGAATCCTTATCCTCCCACGAGTCCATATATACCAAGAACATCAAAATTGGACCTCAAATCCCCAATTTTACCTCTCCAATTTCAAGCCCTAACTTGCCAATTTTTCACCCTTAATCTCATAAATTTCATGCTTAAACAACTGAAAATCAACATAGAATCGAGATTTAGGTTCAAGAAACTCAACTCAATGAAAACCCCCTTGATTCCCTCTTCAAAACCCTGCAAAAAGCTTCAACTCCGGATAAAAATGGTGGAAAACAATCCAAATTTTGCGAAGGGGAGCTTATATACTTTCTGACCTAGGGATTCCACACTTGCGGTCCTTTTCTAGCTCCTGCGGTACCGCTTCTACGGTCTAACCAACCGCATATGCGGTTTTCACTTATTTCCCTTGAACCGCACCTGCGCCTCTCTACCCGCACCTCCAGTCTCGCAGGTGCGTTCTATCTTACGCACCTGTGACTTCTGGCCTTCTCGCTTATAGTCGCATCTGCGGCTGCTCTAGCGATTCTGCGATCTCGCACCTGCGGTCCCCAATCCGCAGGTGTTGTTATGACAGGGGCAGCAGCTGAAGTTGCTCACTTTCAAAACCAAACTTTCCAAAAATATTCCGAAATTTATTCCGAGGACCTCGGGACCTCAACCAAAAATACGAACAAGTCACATATCACTATTCAAACTTATAGCAACCTTCGGAACACTCAAAACAACATCGAATCATCAAAACACCCTCGGGTTCAAGCCTAATGTTTCCAAAACTACCGAATTCCGTAAACGACCAAAAAGCCTATCAAATCACCTCCAAATGACCTAAATATTTGCACACACGTCACAAATTACACAAGGGCCTACTCCAATTTTTGAAATTCCATTCCGACCCCGATATCAAGATTTTCACTACCAACCGGAAAATGCCAAATTTTCAATTTTGCCAATTCAAGACTAAATCTACCTCGGACCTCCAAATTACGTTCCAAACATTCTCCTAAGTCCCAAATCACCTAACGAAGCTATCCGAGCCATAAAAACTGAATTCCGAGATCATTTACTCACAAGTCAACTTCTAGTTGACTTTTCCAACTAAATGGCCAACTTAAGAGACTAAATGTCTCATAACATTCCAAAACTACTCCAAGCCTGAACCAACCAACACGATACGATGAAATGTAGCTTAACAACATATAAGAAAGCAGAAATGGGGGAAACGGAGCGGTAACTCATGAGACCAGCCGGGTCGTTACAACCTCCCCCTCTTAAACAAATGTTCGTCCTCGAACAAGTCAAGAAACATACCTGAAGCCTCAAATAGATGAGGATATCTGCTCCGTATCTCCCGCTCGATTTCCTAGGTAGCCTCCTCAACGGGCTGACCCCTCCACTGCACTTTCACTAAAGCTATATCCTTTGATCTCAACTTTCGGACCTGACGCTCCAAAATAGCCATTGGTTCCACATCATAAGTCAAATCACCGTCTATGAACCGTGCTGAAATCCAAAACATGAGATGGATCGCTAATATACTTCCGAAGCATAGAAACATGAAATAGTGGATGCACACTCGACAAGCTAGGTGGCAAAGCAAGCTCATAAGCCACCTCCCCAATCCTCCGAAGCACCTCAAAAGGCCCAATGAACCGAGGACTCAATTTACCTTTCTTCCCAAATCTCATAACACCCTTCATAGGTGAAACCTTCAATAGAACCTTCTCTCAACCATGTAGGACACATCACGAACCTTTATGTCAGCATAACTCTTTTGTCTCGACTGCGCTGTACGAAGCCGCTCCTGAATCACCTTCACCTCGTCTAAAGCATCCTGCACCAAGTATGTACCCAAAAGCCTAGCCTCGCCGGGCTAAAACTAACCAATTGGAGATCTACACCATCTCCTATATAAAGCCTCATATGGAGCTATCTGGATACTCGACTGATAATTGTTGTTATATGAAAACTCCGCGAGCGGTAGCCACTGATCCCACAAACCCCCAAAATCAATGACACAAGGGCGCAACATGTCCTCCAATATCTGAATAGTGCGCTCGAACTGCCTGTCTGTCTGAGGGTGAAAGGTTATGCTAAACTCAACCTGAGTACCCAACTCTCGTTGTACGGCCCTCCAAAACTCTGAAGTGAACTAAGTACCCCTATCTGAAATTATGGAAATTGGAACCCCATGCAGGCGAACAATCTCTCGGATATAAATCCCAACTAATCGCTCTGAAAAATAGGTAGTACACACAGGAATGAAGTGCGCAGATTTGGTTAGCTGATCCACAATCACCCAAATAGCATCGAACTTCCTCAAAGTCCGTGGGAGCCCAACTATGAAATCCATGGTGATCCTCTCCAACTTCCACTCTAGAATATCTAACCGCTGAAGCAATCCACCTGGTCTCTAATGCTCATATTTCACCTGCTGACAATTGAGACACCGAGCTACAAATCCCCCAATATCCTTCTTCATTCTCCTCCACCAATAGTGCTATCTCAAATCCTGATACATCTTCGCGGCACCCGAATGGATGGAATACCACGAGCTGTGAGCCTCCTATAGAATCAACTCCTGAAGCCCATCCACATTGGGCACACATATCCGGCCCTGCATCCTCAATACTCCGTCATCACCAATAGTCATGCTGAAATCTGTCCTTGAGGACAAGAAAATGAGGATAATCATACTGGCGCTCTCTAATGCGACCAAGCAAGGCAGACCGAGAAACCACACAAGCTAAAACCCGACTAGGCCCCAAAATATCCAACCTCACGAACCGATTGGCCAAGGCCTGAACATCAACTGCAAGAGGTCTCTCCCCAACAAGAATATATGCCAAACTGCCCATACTCACCGCCTTCCTACTTAAGGCACCGGCCACTACATTAGCCTTTCCCCAATGATACGAGATAGTGATATCATAATCCTTTAGCAGCTCCAACCATCTCTGCTGCCTCAAGTTGTGATCCTTCTGTTTGAACAAGTACTGGAGGATACGGTGATCAGTAAACACCTCACAAGACACACCATAGAGATAATGCCTCCAAATCTTCAACACGTGAAGAATGGCAGCTAACTCCAAATCATGAACAGGGTAGTTCTTCTCATGGGGCTTCAACTAATGAGAAGCATAAGCAATCACTCTACCCTCCTGCATCAAAACACACCCAATATCAACTCTCGAAGCATCACAATACACTGTATATGAACCTGAAGCTGATGGCAAAACTAACACTGGAGCTGTGGTCAAGGCAGTCTTGAGCTTCTGAAAGCTCACCTCACACTCATCCAACCACCTGAATGGAGCACCTTTTTGAGTCAATTTGTTCAAGGGTGATGCAATAGATGAAAATTCCTGAACGAACCGACGGTAATAACACGCCAAACCAAAAAAGCTGTGAATCTCTATGGCTGAGGACGGTCTGGGCCAACTCTGAACCGCCTCTATCTTCTTCGGATCAACCTGAATACCCTCACTGGACACCACGTGCCCCAAGAAAACCACTTAAATGAGCCAAAACTCACACTTGGAGAACTTTGCATAAAGTTTCTCCTCCTTCAAACGCTGCAACACAACTCTCAAATGCTCAGCATGCTCCTCCTGGCTACGCGAGTATACCAGAATATCATCAATGAAAACAATCACAAATGAGTCTAGATAAGGCCGAAACATGTTTTTTATCAAATGCATGAATGTTGTTGGGGCATTGGTCGGCCCAAAAGACATTACAAAAAACTCATAATGACTGTATCGGGTCCTAAAGACTGTCTTAAGAACATCCGCATCCCTAATCTTCAACTGCTGATACCCTGACCGGAGATCAATCTTTGAGAACACTCTTGCTCACTGAAGTTGGTCGAATAAATCATCACTACGAGGCAAAGGATACTTGTTCTTGATTGTAACTTTATTCAACTACCGATAGTCAATGCACATCCTTATCGTACCATCCTTCTTTTTCATAAATAGAACAGGCGCACCCCACGACGACACAGTAGGCTAAATAAGCCCCTTATCAAGGAGTTCCTGAAGCTGCTCTTTCAACTCCTTCAACTCTATCAGTGCCATACGATAAGGTGGAATAGAAATGGGCTGAGTGCCCGGTACCAAACCAATACCAAAGTCAATATCCCTATCTGGTGGCATGCCCGGCAGGTCTGCAGAAAACTCATCGGAAAAATCCCTCACTACTGGAACTGAATCAATACTAGGAGTCTCTGCATTGACGTCCCTCACAATCGCTAAGTATGAAAGACAACCTTTTCTAGCCATCCGTTGGGCCTTCAGAAAAGAAACCACCCTACTAGGGACAAAATCAATCGAACCTCGTCACTCAATCCGTGGCACACCCAGCATAGCCAACGTCACTGTCTTAGCATGAAAGTCCAATATAGCATGACATGGAGATAGCCAATCTATGCCTAATATCACATCAAAGTCCACCATACAAAACAACAAAAGGTCCATTCGGGTCTCCAGACCCCCAATTAGTCACCACACACGACTGGTATACACGGTCTACAACAATAGTATCGCCCACCGGAGTAGATACATGAACAGATGAAAGAAGAGACTCGTGGGGCGTATTCAAATAACGAGCAAAATATGATGACACATATAAAAAAGTGGAACCAGGATCAAATAACATAGAGGCATCTCTGTGGCAAACTAAGACAATACATGTAATCACAGCATTTGAAACAATAGCATCTAGTCTAGCTGGGAGTGCATAGAAATGGGCCTGACCATCACCAGATCGACCTCCCCCTTTGGGGAGACCCCTAACCGATTGACCTCCACCCCTGGGTGCCTGAGCGAGTGGTGAAGTAACTGGAGCTTAAGTCGAGGACTGACTCATCTGTTGAGCTGGAGCCCAAAAATACGAGGACACTTCCTCCTCATATGCCCAAACTCTTCCCACTAATAACAACTCCTTGGTGATGGAGATGGGGACTGAAGGGAACACCTAGCACCGGAATGACCAGTAGAAGGACCTGGCATGAAAGAACCCTGAACTGATGGAGCACGGGACGAACTCTAGGCTGGTAGGGCACTAAGTGATGAATGGCCCTGATGTGAACTATGAGAATCATGGCCCGATGATGCCCTACGATGAACTAGGCAAGCTGATTAAGTATGTCTGAATGGACGGCCTCTACCTTGCTGAAGTTGGCCTCTCGAAGGAGTGCCACTAAAACTACCAGATCCTCGAGACCTCTTGGCCTCCCTCTCATCTCGCTCCTAGAGATGAACTGACTCAATCTCTTGAGCAATATCAACAACCTGCTCAAAGGTAACACCTAACACCCTCTCTCTAGTCATAAGAATCCGAACCTGATATGTGAGGCCATCCACAAACCTCCTGATCCTCTCTCTATCCGTAGGAACCAACCAAACAGCATGACGAGCTAACTCTAAAAATCTCATCTCGTATTGCATCACAGTCATATCATCCTGACGCAACGGCTCGAACTGCCTATGCATCTCCTCTCTGCGAGACTGTGGCACATACTTCTATAAAAAGAGAGTGAAGAATTATTGCCATGTAAGGGGCGCTGCATCAACAGGTCTACACCTCTCATAAGCCTCCCACCAAGTAAAGGTAGCTCCTGAAAACTGAAAAGTAGTGAATGAAAACCTACTGGTCTCCAAAATACCCGTGGTCCAAAGCATCCTCTGACACTTGTCTAAGAAACCCTGGGCATCCTCGCCCTCTGCACCACTAAAAGTCAGAGGTTGAAGTCTACCAAACCTATCCAATCAACGTTGCTCGTCGTCGGGCATAACTGGTACCACATAATCCTGGGCTGGTGCAACCGGTTGGGCTGGAGATGCCCTCGATGTCTGAAGTCCCTGCACAACCTGCTCAGGTGTGCGAGTAGAGGGAGTCTGAGCACCTCCCCCAGCTTGAGAGGTAGTTGCGATCGTGTAACTGAGATCGCCTGAGCCAGGATAGTGCACACTGATAGAATCTAGGCTAGGGCCTCCTAAAGGCTTGGAATAACAATCGGCACAGTCAGTGCCTGGGCTAGTCCTGCTGGAGCATCCGCAACTGGGACCTAATCAGGAACTGGGGCGGCTGGTGGATCCACAGGTGCTGCCCTAGTTGCTGTGCGGGCTACACCTCTGCCCCTACCACAGCCTCGACCGCAATCTCGGCCTCTAGTGGCCCCAACTGGTGGTACTGGTGGTCGTCCGTCCTGGATGGTAGCACGTGTCCTCACCATCTGTGAGAGAATAGAATAACAAAAGTTTAGCAACAGAATCAACAGATTCGCACGACAGGAATTTCAAGGATGTGAAGTTTTTCCTAAAGGTTCTGCAGCCTCCAGAGGATAAGTACAGATGTCTCCGTACCGATCCGCGAGACTCTACTAAACTGGCTCATGACCTGTGAGACCTATGTAACCTAGGCTCTGATACCAACTTGTCACGACCCTAAATAACCCCGGTCGTGATGGCACTTATCACAGTACTAGGCCAGCCGAAAACAACACGAACAACATAGAAGATATTTTGTAAAATTTATTTTTCTAAACAGATTAAGTCTCAAGTCTTTCATTTTTAAAATATCAAAAGAAATACGCGAAAACAAGTATGTAAATACATCAACACAGACCGAATCTGATGTCACTAGTCATGAGCCACTGGGTACACCTTGACACTGACTGCTTGATACAAAATAAATCTGAAATATAAAGTACTAGGATAGGAAGGAGAAAGGCAGGGCTACGAATGTCGTGCAACTACCTTGCTAACTCCAAAAATACACAAAAGCTGATGAAAGCTCTCACTCTGATGCTCTGGCACCTAGATCTGTACACAAGGTGCAGGGAGTAACGTGAGTATGCCAACTCAGTAAGTAACTAAAGTAAATAAAGTCTGAGTGCAGTGATGAGCATTTAAAATCATATGCATACTTTATCAAGAATCTCAACAGAAATATCAAAGTCAAAATCTGCGGATCAATAACCAATTACCTCGTAAAAACTCTAGTTTAAATGGAAATCCTTTAAAGAATTTATTCAACATTTTTCAATAGAGGCTCAGTATAAAAGAAGAGTGAAAACAGAAAATCTCATAAACAAGCCCCTCGGGCAAAAAATCACTCATATGTATAGCCCCTCGGGCAAGCCTCTCAGTCATTCGTGACTCAGCTCTCGTCAATCAGTACTCACACTCAGCACTCCGGCTCAATAGATATCTCATAATAATAATAATAATAATAATAATAATAATAATAATAATAATAATAATAATAATAATAATAATAATAATAATAATAATAATAACGGCGACGCGGCCCGATCCATAGTTTATAGTCGACTACACTCACTAGGGGTGTACAGACTCCGGAGGGGCTCCTACAGCCCAAGCGTCATATCGCTGCGACGCGCAACCCGATCCATATAATTATCGCTGCGGCGTGCAGCCCGATCCCTAATTCATACATATAAATATCTTCATCGTTAGGTTAATATGATATCGCTACGGTGTGCATCCCGATCCATAACATATATATAATCCTCACCATTATGTCCTCAACCTCTCTCAGTCATTAACCTCACGGCCACTCGGGCATTTCAGTGAATCAAGGAAACTCAGCCCATACAGTTTTCATATATTAAGAAGTAGGGTAATGAAACTGGATTAAACAATAAATAGGTAAAACATGACTGAGGATATGCTTCCAAATCAAAACAGTGTAAGAGAAGTAGTAAAATACCCCTAAAGATATAAACAGTTCGGCACAAAGGCCCCAAACATCCCATTCAACCCAAGTTAACAGATTTATTTCTAAAACACATGGATATCATATACAATATATCAAAATATGCAACTATACAGTCGCCACGAGACGGACCAAGTCACAATCCCTACGGGTGCATGCCAGACGCCCGTCACCTAGCATGTGTGTCACCTTATTTATCAAACAGTACAAAATTCTGGGATTCATACGCTCAGGCCTAGATTTACAATCCTTACTTACCTCAAACTCGATGAAATCCTACTCCGTGACGCCCTTGCCTCTCGACTCGGCCTCAACTCACCTCGAATCTATCCAAAAATCAGAATCATAACATCAATATACGCTAAGGGAACAAAGCCCACACGAAAATAATCAAATTACATCAAAAATATCGAAATTGGTCAAGCCCGACCCCGGGCTCACGTCTCGGAATCCGATAAAAATAACATTAATAGAATCCTTATCCTCCCACTAGTCCATACATACCAAGAACATCGAAATCGGTCCTCAAATGGCCCATCAAATCATCAATTTTACCTCTCCAATTTCAAGCCCTAACTTGCCAAATTTTCACCCTTAATCTCATAAATTTCATGCTTAAACAACTGAAAATCAGCATAGAATCGAGTTTTAGGTCCAAGAAACTCACCTCAACGAAAACCCCTTTGATTCCCTCTTCAAAACCCTCCAAAAAGCTTCAACTCCGGATAAAAATGGTGGAAAACAACCAAAATTTTGCGAAGGGGAACTTATATACTTTCTGACCCAGGAATTCCGTACCTGCGGTCCTTTTCTCGCTCCTATGTTACCGTTTCTGTGGTCTAACCAACCGCATATGCGGTTTTTACTTATTTCCCTTGAACCGCACCTGCGCCTCTCTACCCGCACTTGCGGTCTCGCAGGTGCATTCCATCTTCCGCACCTGCGACTTCTGGCCTTCTTGCTTATGCCGCATCTGCGGCTGCTCTAGCGATCTCGCACCAGTGGTCCCCAATCCGCAGGTGCGGTTATGACTGGGGCAGCGGCTGAAGCTGCTCACTTTCAAAACCAAACTTACCGAAAATCTTCCGAAATTCATCCCGAGGCCCCCGGGACCTCAACCAAAAATACGAACAAGTCACATATCACTATTCAAACTTATACCAACCTTTGGAACACTCAAAACAACATCGAATCATCAAAACACCCTCGGATTCAAGCCTAAGGTTTCCAAAACTACTGAATACTGCAAACGACCAAAAAGCCTATCAAATCACCTCTGAATGACCTGAAAATTTGCACACACGTCACAAATGACACAACGGGCCTACTTCAATTTTTGTAATTCCATTCCAACCCCGATATCAAGATTTCCACTACCAACCGGAAAATGCCAAATTTTCAATTTCACCAATTCAAGCCTAAATCTACCTCGGACCTCCAAATTATGTTTCGAACACGCTCCTAAGTCCCAGATCATATAACGAAGCTATTCAATCCATAAAAATTAAATTCCGAGATCGTTTACTCACAAGTCAACTTCCGGTTGACTTTTCCAACTAAATGACCAACTTAAGAGACTAAGCGTCTCATAACACTCCAAAACTACTCCAAGCCTGAACCAACCAACACGATACGATGAAATGTAGCTGAACAACACATAAGGAAGTAGAAATGGGGGAAATGGATCGGTAACTCATGAAACGTCCGGTCGGGTTGTTACATAGGTCGGGTTCAAGGGAAAGAAGAGATGGATGGTCCGCGAACAATAACGAGAGTGGACTCATATCCTCCCTTGCGCTTTTTTCACGACTATTTATAATCAATTATCCCCAAATAGATGCAAAACTTTCTCTTTTTAGTGTTGAAATATTGAAAATATAAATAGCTTTTTATTAGCTCATTTTTTATATCTGCCTGCGGATTTATATGTTAACTAGTCTCAAGGTACGCGCATGCGCTTGTATTCTTTCTCAATGAGTACTAATTTATTTAAAATTTGTGTTTAAATAATAAAATAAAAGTATAAATTCCTAAAGATGATTATATATGTAATTGTGCATAATGACTCAATAAATAAAGAAGCTCTCATAAAAATCCTCAATCATAAGTCAATAATTCAACTTAAAATTTATTTCAGTTTAATAATATTATAACTTTAATTTCACAAGTTATCATGCTTCCTTTTTCAGTTTCAGCAAGAATATGTCCTTAAAAATTTAAATAGTGCTGAAGGATAACTTAAAATATATAATCGGGCAACTAATAATCTACAACTTTCATATGATCACAAAATCAAATTAAATAGCAATGAAAATTAAAAAAAACATTTAAAAGGATACTAAAGCAAGCTTGTGAGAGATTTTATAATTGAAAGAAGACTTTTCTATGACATATTAACTCGAGAGAATGACTTAGAATTAGAATTAAACATAGGGTAGTCCAGTGCATAAGGCATCCCGCATATTTTAAGTGAATGATCTATATAAAGTAAACTTTTAATATTTTAAAGTTCTAAGTGTGACGACCCGGCTGGTCATCTTAAGAATTAATGCCCTGATCCCCTATTAACTGCTTTTCCCAAGTTTATTTTTGCTATTTTGATTTGCCGGGATGTTCGGTTTTGAGTTTCGGAGAGTTTCGGGACACTTAGTCCCTAAATGAGAGCTTAAGTATTGGAGAGTTGACCGTAGTCGGAACAGTGTGAAGACGGCCTCGGAATGGAAACCCGATGTTTCCGTTAGCTCCGTTGAGTGATTTCGGGCTTAGGGGCGTGTTTGGATTGTGTTTTGGAGGTCCGTAGCTAATTTAGGTTTGAAATGCCGAAAGTTGAATTTTTGAAGTTTCCGGTTCGATAGTGAGATTTTGATCCTAGGGTCAGAATAGAATTCTGGAAGTTGGAGTATCTCCGTAGTGTTTAATGTGACGTGTGTGCAAAATTTTTAGTTCATTCGGACGAGGTTTGATAGACTTTTTGATCGAAAGCGTATTTTTAGAGTTTTTGAAATTCTTAGGCTTGAATCCGATGAAAAATAGGTGTTTTGATGTTGTTTTGAGTGTTCCGAAGGTTGGAACAAGTTTGAATGATGTTTTAGGATTAGTTGGCAGGTTTGGTTGAGGTCTCGGGGGCCCCGGGTGTGTTTTGGATGCTCAACGGGTCATTTTGGAACTTAGAGAAATTGCAGAAAATTGTAGCATCACAGTTCTGGTTTCCTTCTTCGTGTTCGGGAGTGGGGTCTCACGTTCGCGAAGAGGAGCTGGGGCTGGGGGAGAATTAATGCTTCGCGTTCGCGAAGTTGAGAGGTCTTATACCTATGCGTTCGCGATGGTGTTCCCGCGTTCGCGTAGGAGGAGGAGATTGTGCACCGCGTTCGCGATGAAGGAAAGCTGGACCAAGCGAGGTTGTGCTTCGCAAACGCGAGTATCCTTCCGCGCTCGCGAGGAAGGAAATACCTGGGCAGAATATAAAATTTCAAAATCGATGGTTCAGCCATTTTTATCAAAACTTAAGCTTGGGAGCTCGGATTTGAGCGAGATTTTGAAGGATTTTCAGAGATATCGATTGGGTAACGATTCTTAAATCCTTTTTTCTTGTAACCCATTAATCCAAACATGAATTCATCATTTAATTTCGGATTGGAGATGAAAATTGGAAGAAAGTTCTTAGACCTAGAATTCGACTTTTGATTGGGAATTTGACCTTAGATTTGGATAATTTTGGTATGCATGAACTCATGAGGGCATGAGGATTCTAAAAATATAAATTTTACCCGATTCCGAGATGTGAGCCCAAGGAGCATTTTGGTCATTTTACCTAATTTTGCGTATTAGCTTAGAATTTAATTGTAGAATCGGTTACTTGAAGTGTTATTTACATTATGCAATTTAATTGAATAGATTTGGGCCATTTGGAGTCGAGTACTTATGGCAAAGACGTGGTTTCAGGTTGATTTTGAGCTGGTTCGAGGTAAGTGGCTTGTCTAACCTTGTGTGGGGACCTTCCCCCTTAGGATTGGTATATTTGGTAATTTAAATGTCATGTACGTGAGGTGACGAGTGCGTACTTGTGCTAACTGTTGGAAATTCAATTTTCATTAAGTAATCACTAGTATGTTTCCTTTCTCATTTTTATTACTTGCACTATTAAGCGTGTTGTTAGCTTAGCAAAGTATGTCTAAGTGACTTAATTGCTTTATTTGCTCAACCTACCTTACCTGAATTCTGTGTGGCATGCTAGGCTAGAATCACTTGTTGCCTTAATATGAAATTTTGTCATTTCTGTATATTTTCCTGTTGTTGTTGTGTATTTATTTTGGGACTACGGATGTGGGATTCCGGTAGCTCCCCCTTGTCTGTTTATTTTGGGACTGCAGATGTGAGATTCCGGTAAATCCCCCTGCATAATTATATGGAACTACGGGAATATACCCGGTAGATTCTCCAGTACTGGTATTTACATTTGGGACTACGGAACAGGATTCTGGTAGATCCCCGCGCACTATGAGTTGGACTACGGGACGGGATCTCGGGAGATCCATTGGATATATACATATGGGACTACAGGACGGTATTATGGGAGATCCCTGGTTGTTATTTTGGTGCTAAGTCGCATTTCTTTCCGTGTTTTGCCTTGTCTCTGTAATAGTTGTTGTTGTCCTTTTTATATCTTGTGTTACTTTTACTGTTGTATTTATTTATATTGTTCTGTTCTACACTGTCAAACGTTATACTTTATTTAATCTCAGTCGGGCCCTGGCCTTCCCTGTCACTACCCGACCGAGGTTAGGCTTGGCACTTACTGAGTACCGCTGTGGTGTACTCATGCCCCTTCTGCGCATGTTTTTCATGTGCAGATCCAGGTACTGTG
Source organism: Nicotiana tabacum (assembly GCF_000715075.1). NCBI lineage: Eukaryota > Viridiplantae > Streptophyta > Magnoliopsida > Solanales > Solanaceae > Nicotiana > Nicotiana tabacum. The sequence goes on from NC_134095.1 coordinate 164,154,441, forward strand.
ACTCAGTCCTATCACCCTTGAGGCGAGGCGACTGCTCCAGCGACTTCGAGGTATATCTGTCATGTCCGCAGACCGAGGAGTCCCTTTCTATTCTAGCTTTTAAACATTTGCCCTTCTGTATTTCTTTTCCTTGTTAGATATTCTGGAGTTAGAGTACTGTGTAGTGATCCTTAGCTTGTGAATCATGGGTTTCAGGGTCTTGGAAGTATGTATTGGTTGAGAGTTAAATATTGTGTATGCCGAGCAGCAATTTTAAACATTGTTTCATCACTCTTCATTTTGTTTTAATTTGTCTTTATTCCGCACTTTGGTTATCTTCCGCAATTTAGACTTACCTAGTCGTAGAGCACTAGGTGCCATCACGATGGTTCACGGAGGGCGAACCGGGGTCGTGACACTAAGTATTAGGAATTTTAGTCCAAATAATTAAAAAAATTAATAAATAAAAGTTTATTAATTTTAAGCTTCTAAAATTATAAAAATAATTAAATAACTTATTAAATGAAGTATTTTCTTATATAACAATTAACATTAATTCGGAGGGACTTCAGAATTTCTTTTTGTTTATAAAGATCAAGTTTAAAATGGAAAAAGCATTAGTTTTAAATTTTACTCTTTTATTGTAGATATTTTATTAAATAATCTAGAATTGAAAATATAATAAGCACATTATCTCTTATTAATAAAATAAATGGAAACACAAACGTGGTAAACAAGGAAATATTTAATATACAAAATATAGTTAATTTTGATGCCCTAAATTTTTGGCAAATAACTTAAATAACTATTTTATCCAATATATAATATATTTTGAAAGGGTAAAAAAGGCAAACGACATTTCGCTAAGGTCTTCGTACTTTTAAAATAGCACTAGTATTAGGATACGCACTTTGCGCGTGTACCTATATCAATAAATATATAATTTTTAAAAATTATGTAAATATTGTTAAATAATGTGTTTGAGTTAAATATTAAAAAATAAAAGTTTTTAAAATTAATGAATATCAATAAAACAAAGAAATCCTACTCCATATAAGTTTTTATATACCTTATTACGATTTATGAGGAGTGAAATATCTTATAAAAATTATTATAATCTTTATTATAAACAAATAACACAGAAAAAAATACTTCTACCATAATTATTTAAAGATAGTAAAATAAATTAAAATTTTGAATCTTTTGGCCTTTTAAAAATTTGTTAGTTATGAAATAGAACTATAGCTCCTCGAAAAATATTGATAAATAACAATATAAAGTTTTAAATAACTAATATTGAATTATAAAAAACAATGTAATACTATACTGAAATTTATAGAAAGCTATCTGTCACGACCCGGATTTTTCACTCTCGAGAGTTGTGATGGCACCTACTGGTGAAAGCTAGGCAAGCCAAATTATTCTAATTACTTAACCTTTTCCAGTTTTAAACCATTATCAGTGATGAGTAGATATCATGCAAATAGTGAAAATAATTAAGCGGAAGACAAAATCTGACAATTTATCTTAATACAAAATTGCGGAAGTCTAAATACAACTCTACCCAAAATTTGGTGTCACAGCTTCACAGACGGTCTAAGAATACTACATACAAAGTCTGAAAGATAAAATATACACTGTTTCTGAAATGAGTAAAGGAAACAGAATAAAGGAAAAGATAGGAGGTGACGCCAAGGCCCGCGGACGTCTGCAGGACTACCTCGTGTCGCCTGTGTGGGCTGAAGACAGCACCCTCACTGCGGTCCAAGCACTCCGGTATCAGTATCTGCACACAGTGCAGGGTGTAGTATCAGCATAACCGACCCCATGTGCTGGTCAGCGCCTAGCCTAACCTCGGCGAAGTAATGATGAGGCTAGGACCAGACTACCAAATAAACTTGTGCAGTTATATAATATACATCGGAAAGTAAAACATAAATATACAAGTAAAGATGAGAGGGGGAAAACATGCTTCGGGGAATAACAGGTAACAACAGAATATCAAGAGGATTACAAAGGAACCAAAATCCAACTATGTACAAAGATAAGGAAAACAAAGGCAGAATTCACTTTCATTTCACATCTTGTTGCAGGTGTGCAACCCACTACAATTTCTCGTATCTCATTGCAAACATGCAACCTGCTCCCATTTCATATATCTCGTAGTAGGCATGCCACCCGTTCCCATTTCATGTATCTCGTGGCAGGCGTGCCACCCACTCCCATTTCATTTATGTTGTGGCAGGCGTGCCACTCGTTCCCATTTCATGTATCTCGTGTCAGGCGTACCACCCGTTTCCATTTCATTTATCTTGTGGCAGGCGTGCCACCCATTCATTTCATGTATCTCGTGGCAAGCGTGCCACCCACTTCCATTTCAGTTATCTTGTGGCAGGCGTGCCACCCGCTCCCATTTCATTTATCTTGTGGCAGGCGTGCCACCCGCTCCCAGTTACAAATCAACAACAATCACAAAGAATCCCGGCAAGGGAACAAGAGCAATATAACAACATCCCTACAAGGGAACAATAATCTTTCAATAACATCCCGGCAATGGAACAATAATATTTCTATAAAGGAACAACACTATCCCGGCAAGGGAATCGATAATAAAAGTAAATACGTCCCGGCAAGGGAAAATCAGCTATAACCAAACTTGTTCCAACATCTAACTGCCTCAACTAGCACCAACACTCAATCTTAAGTAATCTCCACGAGAATTATCATAATCCTTTCTCAACACAGAAATCAAAAACTTAGGCATTCGTAGCATTTATTTAGAACACAACAATTTCACTTTAAGACTCGCGGTCATGCTTGACACCAACGTATAGATACTCGTCGCCATGTCTATATGTCGTACTCAACAAATATCACATAGCAAATAGGACTCGACTCCTAATCCCTCAAGCTAAGGTTAGACCAAACACTTACCTCGCTTTGCAACCAATTCAAAATTTCAGCAAGCCTTTGCCTCGCGAATTCGTGCCCGAAATTCTCAAATCTAGTCATAAACAATTCGATTTAGTCAATAAAAATTATAGGAATTAATTCCATATGAAATTCTACATTTTCCATTAAAAATCCGAAATTGCACTAAAAATTTGCCCATGGGGCCCACATCTTGGAATTCGATGAAAGTTGCGAAATATGAAACCTCATCCAACCCCGAGTCTAACCATACCAAAATTACTAAATTTCGATAATATTTCGACCCTCAAATCCTCAAATCTATCCGAGAGGATTTTCAAACTCTTCCAACTAAATTCACAGATTTAATTCCAAAACTAGTAATAGATTCGGGTAATCTAACCAAAATTAAGTTAAGAACACTTACCCTGATGTTTTCTCTAAAAATCTCCCGCAAATCGCCTCTCCCCGTGCTCCAATTTGGTAAAAATGGAAAAACGAAGTTCCATTTTTAGAACTTAACATTCTGTCCAGAAATTTCGGTACTGTTCACGGTACTGTTCGCGGTATTGTTCATGATACTGTTCGTGGGTACTATTCGCGGGCACTATTTATGGGTACTGTTCACATGCTGTAAAAAAAATCAGTAGCTGTCCAAAGAGAAAATTCAGCAGCCTTTTTATATCTGTTAACCTTTCGAAATCCACCCGAGGCCCTCGGGACTTCAACAAAATACACAATAAATCCTAAAACATGATACGGACTTAGTCGAAATGTCAAATCGCATCACATAATGCTAAAACCGTGAATCACATCTCAATTCAAGTCTAATGAAACTAAGAACGTCCAACTTCTATATTCGATGCAAAAACCTATCAAATCAAGTCTGATTGACTTCAAATTTTGCACACAAGTCATAAATGACATAACGAAGCTACGAAAATTTTCAGAACTGGATTCCGACCCCGATATCAAAAAGTCAACTCTCGGTCAAACTTTTCCAAAAATCTTCTATTTTTCAACTTTCGCCAAAATACGTTGAATTGTCCTACGGACTTGCAAATCCAAATCCGAACATGCTCCTAAGTCCAAAATCACCATACGAAGCTATTGGAATCATCAAAATTCCATTCTGGGGTCTTTTTCTCAAAAGTCAAACCTCCGGTCAAACTTAAGAAATCTTTAGCCTTAGATTTCTAGATTCCGTTAAATGACGATAATTTGATCTAGGGACCTCCAAATTCGATTTCGGGCATATGACCAAGTCCCAAATCACGATACGAAACTACTGAAATGGTTAAAACTTTTATACGGGTTCGTTTGCTCAAAATGTTGACCGAAGTCAACTCAGTTGAGTTTTTAAATCTCTAGTTCACAATTTAATCCATTTTTTTACATAAAAACCTTCCGAAAAATTATATGGACTGCGCACGCAAGTCGAAGAAATATTGATAGCGCTTTTCAAGGTCTTAAAATACCGAGATAATTATTTAAAGTAAAGATGACATTTTGGGTCATCACATTCTCCACCTCTAAAATAAACGTTCATCCTCGAACGTACTAAGAATTATTCTCAGGTTACCAAATCGATGATTTTACTTTTACACAAATATTCGCGATTGATCCCACATTACCGCATTCGACACAAGTTCGACAACACCATTTCAATTGAGATTATTTCCTTTATCCATATTTGTAAACTTGAAGACCAACTTTCTTACACTCCAATCATTTTCAGAAAGGTCTGATTTTCACGTCAACATACGATATTAATCTCGACTGGCTATAGAAACTCGTGCCTACGCACCCATCAAATATGGGGTATTACATTCTGCCCCACTTAGGGTCATTCGTCCTCAAATGAGAAGTAGAGTCAGTCCTCAAACACATAATGTAACTTATCTCTTTCTTTGCACATCTCAATATCCCAAATTTTTCAGAAATTTCGGCAGAGTCTTCCCTGTAATTGGACCTATCCACCTGTCAGAGTAACACAAAAACAACTCCTAATAACATTTCCACAACACGACAAAGCACCACAAAGTATATATCAATAATACTAATCTCCGCATTACAAGCACGACAGTATCACAATGATATCTTGACATAAAACGCATCATATGTATGACAATAACCACATCTCTAGTCTTAATAGTTGTTCATAATAGGTTACAATATCACCAATTAACCTCATGTCAACAAAAAATCTATTTCAAACCTCCAGTTTACTAACAACAAAGCATGAAGATCTCATAATTACTTACCCGAATTAACGAGTAACAATTTACATCCTCCGGGCACTCACCTTGTAGTCTAAACTCAATAATTACAATATAAATCTAGCAAATTATGCACAAAGATATTCATACAAGAAATTTTTTTTCCCAGATAAGTCTAATAGGCATGACTCCTTATAAGTACTATAGTACAAATTTTAATTTTACAAAGGGAGCATTTAAACACATAATTTTTTTTTCACCGCAAAGACATCGTCCTTATATAACATCTACCGCAGCTTGTAGCCCGGTTTAAATATTTCTCATTATATTAAAATGTGAGGATCTCATCCTCAGTTCTAAATCACAAGTATTATGCACAGCATGCCAATCGAAATATTTCATTTTCTTCTTTCAAATATTTTCCGTTTAACAAAATCACAACATATAATGATAGACATATCCATCTCCGTCGAGTCTCCCAACAGGAGCATTCACATAAGCAGATTTCAGAATTACAAAGCTCTCTCATAAGTGGAGCACAATAGGAGGACTTGCCTCGATACTCAGAACCGAATCAAATTAAGAAAATTGTTACTTTATAATTATTCGAAACCGTACTTGTAACGACACCATCTAGTTGCGACCTCAGCCATACCATAGAAAATATATCAACGGCTGGGTCTCCACCTCTAGGAGTCTCACCTCTACCTCTAACATCCTGACCCCTACCTCTGGCTGGTCATGTAAGTTGAGTATTGATTGCAATGGGGCACGTAGCCTGAGTGCTTTTATAAATTATGTTTCTCCCAAGTCTAGGACAATTTTTCCATGATGTGCCTAGTACTACCACATTCATAACAATCCCTTTGAGGGTTCGGCTAACTTATTGAACCTGATGACATATTCGGACACTGTCATGGTGACCTGACACAACCGTTCAGATCACATATACCACATATTGCAGAGAATCTGGGAGGCAAACTCCTTCAAAAACATTTATTAGAATAGAGCTGAGTAGGTGGTGTTGCATTGGCTAGTCTGCCCTATTCATAGGCTTGCCACAAACACTCGGCGGCCAATTTCCTCTTTTTTATGCTGGCTTAACACTGCTGAGCTACCCCATTTATTCATATACTCTTCATTATTCTTTGGGGGTAACTCTTACCCCTATTTATGCACAACGATCACAAAGGTAAAACTCTATACAGATAAATCTTGGCACAAACCACATAGTCTAGAAGAAGCAAATCTACACGAGTCTTAAGACCCCCAATTACAACTATACAAGAACGATGAACTCGATCTACCACACTAGAATCACCTACCGGTATAGACACATAAACAGGAGCATTCAAAGAATCACTAGGCATGACCAGATACAGTGCAAAATAAGATGACACATAAGAGTACATAGACCCTAGATCAAATAAAACTGAAGCACCTCTACCACAAACTAGAACAGTACCTGTGAAAACTGCATCGGAAGCCTCAACCTCGGGTCTAGCTGGTAGAGCATAACATCGGGGTTGGGCCTCACCACCCTGAACTATATCTCCAGGATGGCCTGCTGCTGGTTGGCCTCCACCTCTAGCGGCCTGAGCTCCACCTCTAATACCTCTACCCCCACATTTAGCTGGCTGGGCGGGATGTGGAACACTCGGTGCCTGAACCATGGCACGAGAACCCTGATGCTGAGAGCTACTCGGTGCTCGAGGGCAATACCTAGCAATGTGCCTTGTGTCGCCACAAGTAAAACAAGCCCTCGGCTGCTGGGGCTGACGACCCTGGAAACTATGAAGCGGTGGTGCACTGATAGGAGCTAGTGGTGCACTGTAGGGCTACTGATCAGAATACTGTATATGGGAACCATGACCACCTGAAGCACCATCAGAAACCTGAAGTGCTGACTGAAAAGGTCTAGGAGGATGGCCTCTATCATATGAATCCCTACCTCCAGACGAGGTACCACTGAATCGGCCTGAATGACGAAGCCTCTTATCAGACGCCTGACCACCTCCCTGCGATAGAACCATCTCAACTCTCCTTGCCACATTGGCCGCCTCCTGGAAGGAAATCTCACTCCCAGTCTCCTTGGCCATCTAAAGACGAATTGGCTGAATAAGTCCCTCAATAAACCTCCTCGCCCTTTCCCTCTCGGTGGGAAGTATGATAAGAGCATGACGGGCCAAGTCGATGAATCTGGTCTCATACTAAGTAACAGTCATAGAACCCTGCTGGAGACGCTCAAACTGCCTTCGATAGATCTCTCTCTGAGTAATAGGGAGAAACTTCCCCAATAATAGCTAAGAAAACTACTCCCAAGTCAAAGCTGGCGATCCGGCTGGTCTAGCCAAACAATTGCCTCTCCACCAAGTCTTAGTGGATCCAGACAAGCAAAAAGTAGCAAAATCGACCCAATTGGTCTCAACTATCCCCATGTTCCTGAGAACCTCATGAAGAGGCAATAGCACGGCCTCGGCCTCGCCCTCTGCCCCTAGTGGGAGTTGCTGCTGGGGGCTCGGGCTGCTGGTCAGTAGATGAGGAAGCGCATGTTCTCGCCATCTGTGAAAGAACAAAGTAGAAATTTAATTAGCATTGAGAAACCAAACCGCACTACAGGAAAGAATAAATGTGAAGTTTTTTCTAACTCTATAGCCTCTGGGGATAAATACAGACGTCTCCATACCGATCCCTCAGACTCTACTAAGCTTGTCTGTGAACTGTGAGACCCATGTAACCTAGGGCTCTGATACCAACTTGTCACCATCCGAATTTTTCACCCTCGAGAACCGTGATAGTGCCTACTGGTGAAATCTAGGCAAGCCAAATTATTCTAATTACTTAACATTTTCCAGTTTTAAACCATTATCAGTGATGAGTAGATATCATGCAAATAGCGAAAATACTTAAGCGGAAGACAAAATCTGACAATTTATCTTAATACAAAACTGTGGAAGTCTAAATACAACTCTACCCAAAATTTGGTGTCACAGCTTCACAGACGGTCTAAGAATACTACATACAAAGTTTGAAAGATAAAATATACACTGTTTCTGAAATGAGTAAAGGAAACAAAATAAAGAAAAAGATAGGAGGTAACGCCAAGGCCCGCGGACATTTGCAGGACTACCTCGTGTCGCCTGTGTGGGCTAAAGACAGCACCCTCACTGCGGTCCAAGCACTCCAGTATCAGTATCTGCACACAGTGCAGGGTGTAGTATCAGCACAACCGACCCCATGTGCTGGTAAGTGCCTAGCCTAACCTCGGCAAAGTAGTGACGAGGCTAGGACCAGACTACCAAATAAACTTGTGCAGTTATATAATATACAACAGAAAGTAAAACATAAATATACAAGTAAAGATAGGAGGGGGAAAACATGCTTCGGGGAATAACAAGTAACAACAGAATATCAAGAGGATTACAAAGGAACCAAAATCCAACTATGCACAAAGATAAGGAAAACAAAGGCAGAATTCACTTTCATTTCACATCTTGTTGCACGCATGCAACCCGCTCCCATTTCTCGTATCTCGTTGCAGGCGTGCAACCTACTCCCATTTCATATATCTCGTAGCAGGCGTGTCACTCATTCCCATTTCATGTATCTCGTGGCAGGCGTGCCACCAGCTCCCATTTTATTTATCTTGTGGCAGGCGTGCCACCCGTTCCCATTTCATGTATCTCGTGGCAGGCGTGCCACCCGCTCCCATTTCATTTATCTTATGGCAGGTGTGCCACCCCTCCCAGTTACAAATCAACAACAATCACAAAGAATCACGGCAATGGAACAAGAGCAATATAACAACATCCCGGCAAGGGAACAATAATCTTTCAATAACATCTCGGCAATGGAACAATAATAGTTCTATAAAGGAACAACACTATCCCGGCAAGGGAATCGATAGTAAAAGTAAATACGTACCGGCAAGGGAAAATCAACTATAACCAAACTTGTTCCAACATCTAACTACCTCAACTAGCACCAACACTCAATAATAAGTAATCTCCACGAGAATTATCATAATCCTTGCTCAATATAGAGAATCAACAATTTAGGCATTCGTAGTATTTATTTAGAACACAACAATTTCATTTTAAGACTCGCGGTCATGCTTGACACCAATGTATAAATACTCGTCACCATGCCTATACGTCATACTCAACAAATATCACATAACAAATAGGATTCGACTTCACTTACCTCGCTTTGCAACCAATTCAAAATTCCAACGAGCCTTTGCCTCGCGAATTCGTGCCCGAAATTCTCAAATCTAGTCATAAACAATTTGATTCAGTCAATAAAAATTATAGGAATTAATTCCTTATGAAATTCTACATTTTCCATTAAAATCCAAAATTGCACTAAAAATTCGCACGTGGGGCCCACATCTCGGAATTCGACGAAAGTTGCGAAATATGAAACCTCATCCAACTCCGAGTCTAACCATACCAAAATTACTAAATTACGATAATATTTCGACCCTCAAATCCTCAAATCTATCCTAGAGGGTTTTCAAACTCTTCCAACTAAATTCACAGATTTAATGCCAAAACTAGTAATAGATTCGGGTAATCTAACAAAAATTAAGTTAAGAACACTTACCTCGTTGTTTTCTCTGAACATCTCCCGCAAATCGCCTCTCTCCTAGCTCTAATTTGGTAAAAATGGAAAAACGAAGTCCCATTTTCAGAATTTAACATTCTGTCCAGAAAATTTCGGGTACTGTTCACATGCTGTAAAAATCAGCAGTTGTCCAAAGAGAAAATTCAGCACCCTTTTTATATCCGTTAACCTTCCGAAATCCACCCGAGGCCCTCGGGACTTCAACAAAATACACCAACAAGTCCTAAAACGTGATACGATCTTAGTCGAAACGTCAAATCGCATCAAATAATGCTAAAACCGTAAATCACACCCCAATTCAAGCCTAATGAAACTAAGAACGTCCAACTTCTATATTCGATGCAAAAACCTATCAAATCAAGTCCGATTGACTTCAAATTTTGCACACAAGTCATAAATGACATAACGAAGCTATGAAAATTTTCAGAACTGGATTCCGACCCCGATATCAAAAAGTCAACTCTCGGTCAAACTTTTCAAAAAATCTTCTATTTTTCAACTTTCGCCAAAATACGTTGAATTGTCCTACGAACTTCCAAATCCAAATCCGAACATGCTCCTAAGTCCAAAATACCATACGAAACTATTGAAATCATCAAAATTCCATTCCGGGGTCTTTTTCTCAAAAGTTAAATCTCCGGTCAAACTTAAGAAATCTTTAGTCTTAGATTTCTTGATTCTGTTAAATGGCGATAATTTGATCTAGGGACCTCCAAATTCGATTTCGGATATATGACCAAGTCACAAATCACAATACGGAACTACTGGAATGGTCAAAACTTTTTTCCGAGTTTGTTTGCTCAAAATGTTGACCGAAGTCAACTCAGTTGAGTTTTTAAACCTCTAGATCACAATTTAATCCATTTTTTTACATAAAAACCTTCCAGAAAATTATACGGACTGCGCACGCAAGTCGAGAAATTATTGATAGCGCTTTTCAAGGTCTTAAAATATCGAGATAATTATTTAAATTAAAGATGACCTTTTGGGTCATCACACTATCATTTATTGGAATGTATATTAAAAAACGAAAAATACCAATGACAACTTCTTTTGAATAACCTTTGTCTTATATTACATCCTTAATGCTTCAACTTAGCATTTTTAGCAATTTAATTTTTAATAGTATATTATAATAAATTTTTGCTCTATTTTTTTATTTCTTTCATTGCTGATGCTCTTTTTGTGAATATATTTGTGTACCTTAAGAGTTTTATCAACTTGATAAATAATTTTACTTACATAATGATTTTGAAAAAAGAATGAATTAATTTTTTTTGCTAATTTATTAATTTTAAGACTTAATTATTTGTTGAGATTTTATGCTTTTATGATAGTATAGAAGATACAAATAATTTTTGAACTTTTTTTCCTACTCGAACAATATATTATTCTCTTTATAAAGTTGTGTAATATTTAAAAACTACATTTAGTAATATATATTTAGTTAGGTACAAAATCTCTTACTTTTAATAGTACATCTCGTTAGAATTGTAAGTTCCCCAATGAGAAGCATGATTGTGAAACATATTCCCATTGAAATTGCCGTCTGATATATAAGGAAAAGAAAACATAATATTACTCCGATTTTCCAAGTAATATCTACGTTAAAGTCCTTAATACAATATTCTTTGTCCATGGTGGAAAAGAAACTTACCTTTTAGTTTTTATTTTCTCTTCTTTTTTCTTCATATATTTTTATCCTTATTTAGTTGATTTCCAAATTCTAAATATTAGGTAATTATTAAAATTTATTTGATTTTAAAAGTCCTAGATATTATAAAAGTAACTTAAATTACATATTTTTCTGATGTGAAACTTATTTTAAAAGGATAAAAAAGGCGAACGGCATTCCACTAAAGGCCTTCGTGTTTTAATATAGTATAAATAGATAGATTTAGATGTATTGTCTTTGAAAAAGCGTCATTTTATTCTCAAAAATAATTTATGAATATGTGTAATTGTAAGAATTCGAAAGAAAGGGTTACGAAAATGTTCTTGAAATTATAACATATTCTCAAATTAGCAAAGATACTATTTCAAGATAGTCAAGAAGGGGTTGATTTTTCTGGATTTTTCTGCTATTTTTTCCTTAACTGATCAACTGCCTAAGGAAACAAGTTTTCTTCTATTAAGGGGGTTTTTATCTTGGATATTGACTTTTTTTCCTAATAAAGAACTAAAACAGTTAGTGGCATGAAGTCATCAGCAAAAATTCTTACCACTATTAGGTAGTCAAATTTCAAAGTGGGGCACCAACCTATAGAACTACTATACTTTCACTAAGATATCCAATTGAAAGTTGCAACATGATGAGTATATAATGTTAATAATTGAAATAATCACGGCTAGAAATTCGGCAAAGCCGATCGCGGTGGACCGACTGACTTTGGTCGGTAAAAAGACTAGCAGAAAACTGACCGAAATCGATCGATTTTTCAAAATATTTTATTTTTCAATTTCTTTTATAATGAAACAGACCAACTTTGGTTGGGTTTTTTTGCGCAAAAATACTGGAAACTATTTTTGCGTCCCGCAAAATAAAGTTTTCTAGAAAGAAACCGACCAACTTTGGTCGGTTTTTCATTTAAAATAAATTAAAATTAATATTCAAAAAAATCAATCGAAATTGGTCGGTTATTTCGGCTGATCATTTTAAAAAACTGACCGATTTCAGTCGGTAATTTTATTATTTAATAAAACCGCCCGACATTAGTCAGTTATTTTCGCACGAAAATGCAATTAAAGAGTATAAATGAAATAAAAGATAGTTTTAAAACAAAATGCACCATTGCTCTAGTGGTAAAATATTATCCTGCGACAGTACAGACCCCGGTTCAATTCCCAGATAGTGTATTTTTTAATTACATAATTAAAAATATCGACCGACTTCGATCTCTTTTTTCGACAATTTTTTCTTCTTTCTTTTTTTGCAATTTAATTGACCGACCGAAGTCGATTTTTTGGCTCTACCGACCATACGATTATCAACCGCCACGAATCAGTCAATTTTCGATCGATTTTTGCTAATTACCGACTAATATCAGTCGATTTTGGCAGTTGATTTTTTCCCTTTTTTTTAATAGTGAATCGCCAAATTATGGTGAAGTGGATAAGATTTATTTATCTATAATTAGAGGTCTTGGATTTGAATTATAGAATTAAAAAAATCCTAATAGAAAATACTTCTTATTTTAATTAAAACGCGGTTGACGCGAGTTTAAATTAGTCGGAGAAATATGACCACCAAACTCGAAGCAAGGAAAAAAAAAAAGAACTAAGTACATTGGTTAGTTGGGGTTTGCACAAAAGGAAGAGACTTATGGTTCGGTTGTTCCAACTGAAGACTTCCGTTTAGCCATTGGGGTAATAATTAAACACGTGGATATGTATGTATGTATAATATATTGAAGTTTTAAATTCTAAATGGCCTCTTATTATTCTTTTCCTAATAAGAATTGTGTCACTAAGACTTAAAAGTAAGTTCTACAAAGTGATAGTTAGATCCATTAAATTGTATGAATGGAGTGTTGGCTAATTAAGAACTCTAATATCCAAATTAAAGATGAAATTAGTGGAGATGACGATGCTAAGATGGATGTGTGAGTATACCAGGAGAGACATGATCAGGAATGAGATATTCGGGAAAAGGTAGGCATAGTATCCGTGGTGGATAAGATGTGGGATGCGAGGTTGAAATAATTCAAGCATATAAAGAGGAAATGTCTTGATGCCCCAATAAATATCTAATCTATATATATTGATTAGAAAAATAAACAGCGAATCTGATTGACTATTCGGTGAAATATCTCTTATCTTTTTCTTTTTTCGAGAGAACTTCTTTTGTAGCCACTCAGTGAAAACGATGACAACTGGTAGCCATAAAATAAGGCATACAATTCATAGCCCAAAACCAATTATAAGGGCTAGCAAGTGAACCCAGAAAACCAGAGGAGACTCTAGCTCCTTATTGCAGCCTTCTTTTACACTTAATATTAGTAGTCAAAATATTTCAAATGATCCCAATATGTGATGACCCAAAAGGTCATCACTTGTTTTAGAAATGAATTCCGTATTCCGAGGTCTTAAAATCTCCTTTTTGTCTTACCTCAATTTGCGTGCACAGTCCGGGCGTGTATCTGGAAAGCCATTATGTGAAAATCTGTGAACAATGATGAATTTTGCATTTAAAATGAATTTAGGTTGACTTCGGTCAATATTTTGGGTAAACGGACCCGGACCCGTGATATGACGGTCCCGGAGGGTCCGTAGGAAAATATGGGACTTGGGCGTATGCCCAGAATCGAATTCCGAGGTCCCAAGCCCAAGAAATGAATTTTTAAAGAAAATTATTTTCTAGAAAATATATGAGTTTTTGGAAATGAAATATGTTTGAAATTGATGGTATCGGGCCCGTATTTTGGTTCCGGAGCTCGGTACAGGTCTTATATATGATTTAAGTTGAGCCTGTAAAATTTGGTAAGAAACGGACTTGAAATGACGTGATTCGGAACCTTAGTTGTAAAATTTGAAACTTTGACAAGTTTATGAGATTTCCTTTGATTTTGATTGTAAATTCATAGTTATTGATGTTATTTTGAGGATTTGATTGTACGAGCAAGTCCGTATGATATTTTTAGGTTGGTGTGCATATTTGGTTTGGAGCTCCGGGGGCTCGGGTGAGTTTTGGATAAGGCACGGAGTGAAATTTGCACTTAGGAATTTCTGGTATGTTGCAGGTCTGCAGGCTTCGCATGCGAGATCGCAAATGCGAATAAAGCATCGCAAATGCGAAAGAAGTCCTGGGCAGGCCTGATCGCAAATGCAATCATTTGGTCGCAAATGCGGAAGACCTAAGTCGCAAATGCGACGTCTGCCTCACAAATGCGAACGCCTCAGAAATATGGGGTGGTCGCAAATGCGAAGATGACAGTCTTCTGTTGCAAACCCTGGTCACAATTGCGACATCTGTGACCTGCAAATTCATAACTTAGTCGAAAATCTTTCATTTTTTCAAACCTTTTCAAAACCTACACACCTTTGGGCGATTTTTCAAAGACAAGTTCTTCTCCAAATCGATTGTAAGTCATTTCTAACTTATTTTCTTCAATCCTTAACATTTTTTCACATGATTTCAACTCAAAATCAAGTGTTTTTATGGGGAAAATTGGGTGTGTTGGATAGAACCTAGGTTTTTCAAATTTTGAGGATGGACCTCGATTTGAGGTTCGATTTCAAAACGAATTATATATTTGGGTTCATGGAAAAATGGGTAATTGGGTTTTGGTCGAACCTCGGGTTTTGACCTTGGGGGCCCCGGATCAATTTTTGACTTTTTGGGAAAAATATTGAAAAAAACTTATTTTCATGCATTAGAATTGATTCATTTAGCATTTATTGAGATAATTAAGTAACTTATAGCTAGATACAAGCGAATTGGTTGTGGAAACGAGAGGTAAAGCGGTAGTTGAGGCTTGAATTGTGTTCGTGTCATCGAGGTAAGTGTTTGGTCTAACTTTAGCTTGAGGGATTAGGAGTTATGTCTTATTTGCTATGTGTTAATTGTGGAGTACGACGTATAGGCATGGTGACGAGTATCTATACGTCGGTGTCAAGCATGTCCGTGGGTCTAGTGTTGTAATTGTAGTGACTCCATTGAGATTTATTCATACTTAAAATGTTGATTATCATTGTTGGTTCCCTTGTCGGGATGTTATTGTTTATGATATTGTCTCCTTTGCTGGGATGTTATTACTATGACATTGTCTCCCTTGCCGGGATGTTATTGCTTACGATATTATTTCCCTTGCCGGGATGATATTGTTATACTCTTGTTCCCTTGCCGGGATTCTTTTGTAATTGTTGTTGATTTGTAAATGGGATCGGGTGGCATGTCGCCACGGAAAAATATGAAATGGGAGTGGGTTGCACGCCTGCAACAAGATATATGAAATGGAAGCGGGTTGCACGTATGCAACGAGATATATGAAATGGGAGTGGGTTGCACGCCTGCAACGAGATATATGAAATGGGATCGGGTTGCACGTCTGCAACGAGATATATAAAATGGGATCAGGTTGCACGCCTGCAACAAGATCTGAAATGAAAGTGAATTCTGCATTTGTTTTCCTTATCCTTGTTAGTAATTGGATTTTGGTTTCTTGATATTCCGTTTTTATATGTTACTCCCCGAAGCATGTTTTCCCCCTCCCATTTTTAACTGTAATTATCTGCTTTTATTTTTCCATAGTATATGATTTAAATGCACAGGTTTATTTGGCAGTCTGGTCCTAGCCTCTTCACTACTTCGCCGAGGTTAGGCTAGGTACTTACCAGCATATGGGGTCGGTTGTGTTGATACTACACTATGCACTGTATGCAGATATTGATACCGCAGCATTTGGACCGCAGTGAGGTTGCTGTCTTCAGTCTAACAGGCGACCCGAGGTAGTCCTGCAGGCGTCCGCGGGCCTTGGCGTCTTCTTCTATCATTTCTTTTCTGTTTTTACTTATTCAGAGACAGATTCGTGTATTTCTATTCAGACCTTATTTGTAGTGTTCTTAGACATTCTGTGAAATTGTGACATCAAATTCTGGGTGGAGTTGTATTTAAACTTTCTCAGTTTGTATTAAGTTAAATTATCAGATTTTATCTTCCGCTTAATTATTACCGCTATTTGTATGATATCTACTCATCAATGATAATGGTTTAAAATTGGAAAAGGTTAAGTAATTTGAATAATTTGGTTTGCCTAGCTTTCACCAGTAAGCGCCATCACGACTCCCGAGGGTGAGAAATTCGGGTCGTGACAAGTTGGTATCAAAGCTCTAGGTTACTTAGGTCTCACAATTCACGGACAAGCTTAGTAGAGTCTGAGGGATCGGTACGGAGACGTCTGTATTTATCCCCAAAGGCTACAGAGTTAGGAAAAACTTCACATCTATTCTTTCTTGTCGTGCGGTTTGGTTTTTCAATGCAAATTGAATTTATACTTTGTTCTTTCGCACATTGGCAAGATCACACGCTTCCTCATCCAATGATCGGCAGCCCAAGCCCCCAGCAGCAGCTCCCACGAGGGGTAGAGGGCGAGGCCGAGGCCGTGCTAGAGGCCGAGGCAGAGGCATAGCTCAGCCTAGAGCAGCAGCACCAGCGGTAGAGCCTCAGGTTGAGTTTGATGATGAGGTTCCGGCCCAGGCAGTTCCGGTGGGCCCAGCTCAGGTCCTAGAGGGGTTCATTACTACCCCAGTACTCCATGATGCTCTGGTCCGTCTAGTGGGCCTTATGGAGAGTGTCACCCGGGCAGGCTTGCTTCCTGTAGCACGAGCAGTCTCTCAGGCTGGAGGAGGAGCCCAGACTCCTGGTACTCACACTTCGAAGCAGATGGCTCCCCAGTTTCAGACTCCAGCAGCTCAGCCAGTTGGAGCAGTTCAGCTGAGTGTGGTATCTCAGACTAGAGATAGAGCAGTTATGTCTGCTAATGCCTTGTGGAGATTGGACATGTTCACCAAGCACTTCACTACCACTTTCAGCGGTGCATCTTCTAAGGATCCCTAGGATTATTTAGATAGTTGTCATGAGGTTCTCAGGAACATGGAGATAGTGGAGTCCAATAGGGTCGACTTTGCTACTTTTTACTTGTCTGGATCCGCCAAGACTTGGTGGAGAGATTATTGTTTGGCTAGACCAGTTGGGTCACCAGCTTTGACTTGGGATTAGTTTTCTCAGCTATTTTTGGAGAAGTTTCTTTCGGTCACTCAGAGGGAGAACTATCGGAGGTAGTTTGAGCATCTCCAACAGGGTTCTATGACTGTTATTCAGTACGAGCCAAATTTATTGACTTGACCCATCATGCTCTTCTTATACTTCCCTCTAGGGAGTTTATATTTTGAAAAGATGTGAAAAATGGTTGATTTTTGGCTAAGCATAAAAATTGCGGCCAATGTGGCTAGGAGAGTTGAGATGGTTCTATCGCAGGGGAGTTGTCAGGGGTCTGACAAGAGGCCTCGTCATTCGGACAGATTTAATGGTGCCTTATCTGGAGGCAGGGATTCTTTTGGTAGGGAACATCCTCCCAGGCCGTTTCAGTCAGCACTTCAGGCTTCTCATGGTGCCCCAGGTGGTCGTGGTTCTCACATGTAGTATTCTGATCAGTTGTCCTATAGTTCATCGCCAGCTTCTATCAGTGCACCTCCGCTTCAGAGTTTTCAGGGTCATCAGCCTAGTAGCCGAAGGCTTGTTTTACTTGTGGCGACACGAGCCACATTGCTAGATATTGCCCTCGAGCACCAAGCAGTTCTCAGCACCAGGGTTCCCGTGCCATGGTTCAGGAACCGAGTGTTCCACCGCCCGCCTAGCCAGCTAGAGGTGAAGGTGCTAGAGATAGAGGTAGAGGTATTAGCGGTGGAGCTCAGGCCGCTAGAGGTGGAGGCCAGCCAGCAGGAGGCCGCCCCAGATAGGTCGTTCAGAATGGTGGGGCCCAGCCCCGATGTTATGCTCTTCCAGCCAGGCCTGAGGCTGAGGCTTCCGATGCAATTATCATAGGCACTGTTCTGGTTTGTAGTAGAGATGCTTCATTTCTATTTGATCCAGGGTCTACATACTCCTTTTTGTCATCTTATTTTGCACTGTATCTGGTCATGCCTAGTGATTCCTTGAGTGTTCTCATATATGTGTCTACATCGGTAGGTAATTCTATTGTGGTAGATCGTGTCCATCGTTCATGTATAGTTGTGATTGGGAGTCTTGAGACTCGAGTAGATTTTTTACTTTTGGATATTGTTGATTTTGATGTCATATTGGGGATGGATTGGTTATCACCTTACCACGCTATCTTGGACTGTCATGCCAAGACTGTGACCTTAGCCTTGCCGTGGTTGCCTCGTCTAGAGTGGAGAGGAACTCCTGGTCATTTTACCTGTAGTGTTATCTCATATATGAAGGCTCGGCATATGGTCGAGAAGGGGTGTTTGGCCTATTTGGCATATGTTCGTGATTTTAGTGCTGGGGTTTTTTCTGTTTATTCTATGCCTGTTGTTCATGAGTTTCCTGAGGTATTTCCTTCAGACCTACCGGGTATGCCACCCGATAGGGATATTGACTTCTGCATTGATTAGGCTCCGGGCACTCAGCCTATTTCTATTCTGCCATATAGTATGGCCCCGCCGAGTTGAAAGAGTTGAAGGAGCAGTTGCAACACTTGCTTGATAAAGGCTTCATTAGACCTAGTGTCTCGCCTTGGGGTGCGCCGGTGTTGTTTGTTAAGAAGAAGGACGAATCGATGAGAATGTGTATAGATTAATGGCAGTTGAACAAGGTTACAATCAAGAATAAGTATCCATTGCCGAGGATTGATGATTTGATTGATCAGCTTCAGGGTGACAAGGTATTTTCAAAGATTGACTTGAGATCTGGCTACCATCAGTTGAGGATTAGGGCATCTGATGTCCCTAAGACAGCTTTCCGTACTCGGTACGGGCATTATGAGTTCTTGGTGATGTCATTTGGGTTGACAAATGCCCCAACAGCTTTTATGGATTTGATGAACCGAGTGTTCAGGCCTTACTTGGATTCGTTCGTGATAGTCTTCATTGATGATATTTTGATCTATTCCCGCAGCCGGGAGGAGCATGAGAAGCATCTGAGAGTTGTTCTTCAGACTTTGAGAGATAGTCAATTGTATGTTAAGTTTTCGAAGTGTGAGTTATGGTTAAGTTCAGTTGTATTCTTGGGTCATGTGGTATCAGTAAAGGGTATTCAAGTAGATTCGAAGATGATAGAGGCAGTCAAGAACTAGCCTAGACCAGCATCAACTACAGAGATCCGGAGTTTTTTGAGTTTGGTAGGCTATTATCGTCGGTTTGTGGAGGGGTTTTCGTCTATTGCAGCCCCGATGACCAAGTTGACCTAGAAGGGTGCCCAGTTCAGGTGGTCAGACGAGTGTGAGGCGAGCTTTCAGAAACTCAAGACAGCTTTGACTACGGCGCCGGTGTTGGTTTTGCCCACAAGTTCAGAGCCTTATACAGTTTATTGTGATACATCTCGTATTGGACTTGGTGCGGTGTTGATGCAGGATGGCAAGGTCATTGCTTATGCTTTGCGTCAGTTGAAGATCCATGAGAAGAATTATCCAGTTCATGATTTGGAGTTAGCATCCATTATGCACGCGTTGAAGATTTGGAGGCATTATCTGTATGGTGTGTCATGTGGGGTGTTCCCGGATCACAAGAGTCTACAGTATTTGTTTAAGAAAAAAAAGCTAAATATGAGGTAGAGAAGGTGATTGGAGCTATTGAAAGACTATGATATCACCATCTTATATCATCCGGGAAAGGCCAATGTGGTGGCCGATGCTTTGAGTAAAAAGTCAGCCAGTATGGGCAGTTTAGCGTATATTCCGGTCGGTGAGAGACGCTTAATTTGGATGTTCAGGTTTTGGCCAATCAATTCGTGAGGTTGTTTCTGAGCCCAGCCGTGTGTTAGCTTGCACAGTCGCCCGTTCTTCTTTATTGGAGCGTATCCAATCTCGGCAGTATGATGATCCTCATTTGTGTGTCCTTAGGGACACGATGTAGCACGGTGGTGCCAAGCAAGTAACATTAGGTGATGATGGAGTTTTGAGGCTGCAGGGTAGAGTTTGCGTGCCTAATGTGGATGGGCTCCGAGAGTTGATTCTAGAGGAGGCCCACAGTTCCCGATACTCTATTCATCTGGGCACCGCTAAGATATATCAGGATTTGCGGCAGCATTATTGGTGGAGGAGGATGAAGAAGTACATTATTGCATATGTGGCTCGGTGTTTGAATTGTCAGCAGGTTAAGTACGAGCATTAGAGACATAGTGGTTTATTCCAGAAGATTGAGATTCCTGAGTGGAAGTGGGAGGGTATCACTATGGACTTCGTTGTTGGACTCCCACGGACTTAGAGGAAGTTCGATGCAGTGTGGGTTATTGTTGATAGGCTGACCAAGTCAGCACATTTCACTCTTGTGGCAATCTCCTATTCTTCCGAGAGGTTAGCTGAGATCTATATCCGGGAGATTGTTCGTTTTTATGGTATGCCTGTGTCTATCATTTTGGACCGAGGTACGCAGTTTACCTCACATTTTTGGAGAGCAGTTCAGCATGAGTTGGGCACACGAGTTGAGTTGAGCACAGCATTTCATCCTCAAACATACGGGCAATCCGAGTGTACTATTCAGATTTTGGAGGATATGCTCCGAGCTTGTGTCATTGACTTTGGAGGCTCGTGAGATCAATTCTTGCTTTTAGGAGTTTGCCTACAACAACAACTACCAGTCGAGTATCCAGATAGCTCCTTATGAGGCTTTATATGTTAGGCGGTGTCGGTTGCTGGTTGGATGGTTTGAGCCGGTAGAGGCTCAGTTTTTGGGTACGGATCTAGTACAGGATGCCTTGGACAAGGTCAGGATTGTTCAGGATAGTCTTCGTACAACCCAGTCCAGGCAAAAGAGTTATGTCGACCGTAAGGTTCGAGATGTGGCATTCATGGTCGGCGAGCGGGTGTTGCTTCGAGTGTCGCCTATGAAGGGTGTGATGAGATTTGGAAAGAAGGGCAATCTTAGCCCTAGGTACATTGGCCCGTTTGAGATTCTTGATTGAGTGGGAGAGGTGGCTTACAGACTTGCATTACCGCCGAGCTTATCAGCCGTGCATCCAGTGTTTCATGTTTCCATGCTTCGGAAGTATCACGGCCGATCCATCCCACGTGTTAGATTTCAGCACTGTCTAGTTAGACAAGGACTTATCCTATGAGGAGGAGCAGGTAGCTATTCTAGACCGGCAAGTTAGTCAGTTGAGATCGAAGAGTTTCCCTTTTGTTCGTGTTCAGTGGAGAGGTCAGCATGTTGCGGCATCGACCTCGGAGTCCGAGTCCGATATACGGAGCCGTTATCCCCATCTTTTCTCCGACTCAGGTACTTCCTTCTTATGTCCATTCGAGGATGAACAGTTGTTTTAGAGGTGGAGAATGTGATGACCCAAACGGTCATCACTTGTTTTATAAATGAAATCCGTGTTCCGAGGCCTTAAACCTCCTTTTTGTCTCACCTCAATTTGTATGTGCAGTCCGGACGTGTATCCGGAAAACCATTATGTGAAAAATGAAGAATTTTGCATTTAAAATGAATTTAGGTTGTCTTAGGTCAATATTTTGGGTAAACGGACTCAGACCCGTGATTTGACGGTCCCAGAGGGTCTGTAGGAAAATGGTGGACTTGGACGTATGTCCGGAATCGAATTTCGAGGTCCCAAGCCCGAGAAATAAATTTTTAAAGAAAATTATTTTCTGGAATATATATGAGTTTTTGGAAATGAAATATGTTTGAAATTGATGGTATCGGGCCCGTATTTTTGTTCCGGAGCCCAGTACACGTCGTATATATCATTTAAGTTGAGCCTGTAAAATTTGGTAAGAAACGGACTTGAAATGACGTGATTCGGAACCTTAGTTGTAAAATTTGAAACTTTGACAAGTTTATGAGATTTCCTTTGATTTTGATGGTAAATTCATAGTTATTGATGTTATTTTGAGGATTTGATTGCACGAGCGAGTCCGCATGATACTTTTAGGTTGGTGTGCATGTTTGGTTTGGAGCCTCGAAGGCTCGGGTGAGTTTTGGATAGGGCACGGAGTGAAATTTGCACTTAGGAATTTCTGGTATGTTGCAGGTCTGCAGGCTTCGCATTTGCGAAGCCTAGCTCGCAAATACGAATAAAGCATCGCAAATACGAATAAAGCATCGCAAATGCGAAAGAAGGCCTGGGTAGGCCTGATCGCAAATGCGATCATTTAGTCGCAAATGCGGAAGACCCAAGTCGAAAATACGACGTCTGCCTCGCGAATGCGAACCCTTCAGAAATATGGGGGTGGTCGCAAATGCGATAAAAATCTTCGCAAATGCGAAGATGACAGTCTTTTGAAGGGTTCGCTAGTCACAATTGCGACATCTGCGACCTACAAATTCATAACTTAGTCGAAAATCTTTCATTTTTTCAAACCCTTTCAAAACCTAAACACCTTTGGGCGATTGTAAGTCATTTCTAACCCATTTTCTTCTATCTTTAACATCTTTTCACATGATTTCAACTCAAAATCAAGGGTTTTCATGGGGGAAATTGGGTGTTTTAGGTTGAACCTGGGTTTTTTAAATTTTGAGGATTTGGACCTCGATTTGAGGTCCGATTTCAAAACGAATTATATATTTGGGTTCGTGGTAACATGGGTAATCAGGTTCTTGTTCGAACCTTGGGTTTTGACCTTGTGGGCCCGGGATCAATTTTTGACTTTTTGGGAAAAATATTGAAAAAACTTATTTTCATGCATTAGAATTGATTCATTTAGCATTTATTAAGATAATTAAGTAACTTGTGGCTAGATACAAGCGAATTGGTGGTGGATACGAGAGGTAAAGCGGTAGTTGAGGCTTGAATTGTGCTCGTGGCATCGAGGTAAGTGTTTGCTCTAACCTTAGCTTGAGGGATTAGGAGTTGTGTCTTATTTGCTATGTATTAATTGTGGAGTACGACGTATAGGCGTGGTGACGAGTATCTATAAGTCGGTGTCAAGCATGCCCGTGGGTCTAGTGTTGTAATTGTAGTGACTCCGTTAAGATTAATTCATACTTAAAATGTTGATTATCATTGTTGGTTCCCTTGTCGGGATGTTATTGTGTATGATATTGTCTCCCTTGCCGGGATGTTATTGTTATGACATTGTCTCCCTAGCCGGGATGTTATTGCTTACGATATTGTTTCCCTTGCCGGGATGATATTTTTATACTTTTTTTCCCTTGCCGGGATTCTTTTGTGATTGTTGTTTATTTGTAAATGGGATCGGGTGGCACGCCGCCATGGAAATATATAAAATGGGAGAGGGTTGCACGCCTACAACGAGATATATGAAATGAGATCGGGTTGCACGCTTGCAACGAGATATATGAAATGAGAGCGGGTAACACGCATGCAACGAGATATATGAAATGGAATTGGGTTGTACGCCTACAACGAGATATATGAAATGGGATCGGGTTGCACGCATGCAACGAGATATATAAAATGGGATCGGGTTGCACGCCTGCAACAAGATCTGAAATGAAAGTGAATTCTGCATTTGTTTTCCTTATCCTTGTTAGTAATTGGATTTTGGTTTCTTGATACTTTGTTGTTATCTGTTACTCCCCGAAGCATGTTTTCCCCCTCCCATCGTTAACTATAATTATCTGCTTTTATTTTTCCATTGTATATGATTTAACTGCACAGGTTTATTTGGTAGTCTAGTCCTAGCCTCGTCACTACTACGCCGAGGTTAGGCTAGGCACTTACCAGAACATGGGGTCGGTTGTGCTGATACTACACTCTGCACTGTGTGCAAATACTGATACCGGAGCATTTGGACCACAGTGAGGTTGCTGCCTTCAGTCCAACAGGCCACTCAAGGTAGTCCTGCAGGCGTCTGCGGGCCTTGGCGTCTCCTTCTATCATTTCTTTTCTATTTTTACTTATTTAGAGACAGATTTGTGTATTTCTATTCAGACCTTATTTGTAGTGTTCTTAGATATTCTGTGAAATTGTGACATCAAATTTTGGGTAGAGTTGTATTTAGACTTTTGCAGTTTGTATTAAGTTAAATTATCAGATTTTGTCTTCCGCTTAATTATTACCGCTATTTGTATGATATCTACTAATCACTGATAATGGTATAAAATTAGAAAAGGTTAAGTAATTTGAATAATTTGGCTCGCCTAGCTTTCACCAGTAAGCGCCATCACGACTCCCGATGGTGGAAAATCCGGGTCGTGACACAATAATCCTTCAAACCTAGTGAAATCCCCGTCAAAATCCATCCTTTCGGCCCAAAAATTCCATTAAACCCAACCATCTTTTCCATAACCACCAAAATCCCCTTTTTTATATTTTACAAAAATTAAATTTTTAGTGATCCAATCTAGAAAAATATAAAATTACATAAGCAAAAATACCCATGATATAGTATAAAGTGTACATGTTTTACACGTACTATACACATCATACACTAGTATAAAGTGTATATACATTTTTATGCATTGTCAAACAATATATATATACTATTATACGCTTTATATACAAAACTTTATGAATATTGAATTTGTATAAAAAGTGTATATGCATCATATCAGTATAGATGCACCTTTCATATAAATGTGCATACATAATATATACACATTATATCCAATATTTTCAACACTCACCATAGTCACCGTAATCTTTCACGTCCAGTTTTGTATAATATGTGTATAATAAATGTACCATTAGTGTGCGATTAGACACTACATTAAACAATTATTATACATTGATTATGCAGTGCATAAATAAAGGAGCACTGACGATAATGGAGGATACCGAACTCGGCCGGAAAAAGCTTTTCTCCGTTAGCGGCTATTTTATTTTCTCAATTTTTCATCTTCTTGCAAAAGCCATCCGAAAAAATATCATGCAATACTATATCTGAAAGTGGACAGAAAGCGAAGAAAGCGGCAACCACCGCCAGACTTTTGCCAGAAATTACTCAAAGAAGATAGATATTTCTTTATCTAAGTAAAAGAGGAGGAGATCGCAAAGAAAAAAGAAAAAATTAAAAAAGAACGTGTGTTGGTATCGCTATAGGAGAAGAAAAGAAAAAAGAAAAAAAAGGAGGGAGTGAAGAAGGGAAAAGATAAGAAGAAAGGAAAAGACGGAAGATTGAAGATTGGAGAGGATGAGGAGAGAGAGAGAGAGAGAAATAGAGTAGAAGTTGATTAGGAATAGTGGCCATAATTTGTCAATAAATTGGGCTTAAAGGCTATTTCGGGTCCATGGGGTAAAATATGAGCTAATAAAATTTTGAAGGGCTATAGAGGGTAGTTTTCTCTTTTTCTTTCTGTGGTTGAGTCGCAATAGTTTTCAGATGGACTGGTTAGCCATGAGCCTTCATCATTTGAATGAATGTGTGGAAATGCACGAAATAAGTGGGCGAAGTGCAGCAGTAGCCACTTTTAATCCCGCTATTTAAATTATATTCACAAAAGATTAGTCAATTCACCAAACTTCAAGACTAAGTATCCTGAATTTAAAAATTAAGGACTTAATGTCTTGAATTTTTGAGCTACTAATTTGAAATTCAAGACAAATTGTCTTGAATTTTTGAAGATTATCATTGAATGCTTATTAAAAGTATGTAGGAAGGCTTAATAAAATTAATTTCATAAGAATCCTCAATATTGGTAATACATTACCACTCTATAATATTCAATAACAAAAAAAAAACAAGAAATGCTAAACGAACTGCATAAAGCGTTGAAATTGAGAAAAATATTTCCACGAATATATATATTATTATATTATATTTGAACTACTTTCCTACTCAAATAATATTTTTTTATTATTAATTTTTTGTGTAGTATAGAAAAAGATACCAAATTATTAAAGAACAACTAAGACATTTTTTAAGAATATAAATATATGAGAAAAGAAAGAATTTTTTTAGTAAGAGCCAATACCACTAATAATTTTGCAAACTTAAAGATCTAAAAGTGAAATGTCAGTCGATCTTTTTACTCTTTGAAAATAAAATTTATCGTGGATAAAATTACAATTACTGTTAAACATTCAAACATGAGATGAACTAATATTAAAAATCTAAATCAACAGAAAATAAATTATATTTTATGTTAAAACCAAATAATCAAAGCTTTCAATTAATTATTTAGCAAGAGAATACAATTAAATTATTTTTTTAATTCATTATATGAGTAAAATTATTTTTCAAGTTAAAAAAAATTCTTAGGGTACATAAATTTATTCCATAAAAAGAGTGTTAGAGATTAAAAAAATAGATCATAAAGTAAAAAAGATTAGTACAATATTAAGAAGATCATACAAGTGTTTGAGGAAGCACAATCAAAGTTAAATTCTGAACAAAAATAAGCTTTCGAGACTATATTATAAAAAGTCAACTATGGTATAGCAGGATTATCCTTTGTAGATGCCTCCGACGATATCGAAATAATATTCCTATGTAATGCATTACTTGCAAATATCAGATCAAGAGGCATGATATTATTAGCAATAAGAACAAGTGGTGTACCAACAACGATTTTATTATGAGGTCATACAACTCACTTTAGATTCGATATATCTCTTCAGATATCTAAAATAACCATCATAAATATATCAAAACAGAGTAATAGTGCTAAATTTATAAGGAAGGCAAAAATGATAATATGGGATGAAGCGCTTTTGGATAAGTGACAAATGATCGAAACAATCACCTAGAGTTTTAGAGATATATGGGATATCGATGAACCGTTTGGTGGAAAAGTAATAGTTTGGGAGGTGATTTCTGTCAAGTACGATCAGTAGTTCCAAAATTGACCAAAGTAGAAACTGTAAAAGCTAGCTTGCCAAAATTATACTTATGACCTCAAATGAAAAATATTCAAATGACAAGAAATATAAAAGTAAGAACAGATCCAACATTCAGCAACTTCTTGTTTCGTGTCGGAAACGAAGAAGAACATCCAATAAAAGATGATTTGGTTCTTCTAGAATACTTGGTTATCAACCCCAATGGTAATAGTTGTGCATTTAATAAGGAAAATATTTTCATCATTAGATTAAAACGCAATTTGTGCAAATTACATGATAGAAATTAAAGAGTTATCTTAGCTAGCAGAAATGAATATGTTGATCAACTAAATAAAAGGTTGATTGCTAAGTTTTATGGTAAAAACAAAATATTTTTCCGTTTTAATTAAGCAGAAGATGATAGCAACAACTACTACCAATAAGAATACTTAAATACATTAATACCAAATGGCCTTCTACTGTATATATTTGTTGTCAAGTTCATTATTTCTTACGTATGTTAGTGTCACCATATATATAATAGAAATTTTGATTTTAACGTCATACATGCAGAACTTATGATACTGGTCAATGTGCTTCTAAGTATGTGTTTATTCTCGAATTTAACTTTCGTCTTCCGTAACTAAAGAAAATCCTTTTATATTTGTGCGAAAATAATTTTCAATATGTTTATATTTTGTAGTTATAATAAATAAAGCACAAGGACAAACATCCTTAATATTGGACTATATACTACAATATATTTTCGTACACGAATAACTATATGTTGCACTTTCAAGAGAGATATCAATATCCACAACAAGTGTTCTGGTCATGGCAGAGTAACCAAAGCATTCGAAGGAAACATATACAAAAAAACACCGTCTATAAAGAAGTGTTCGATAAGATACAATCACATTATATACCTTTAAACTACAACACATAATTATCTACTTAACATGATTAAAATTGATCATTTATGTAAGTTCTGATGATGCTCTTTCATTTTGAATTCACGTTTTATGTTAATGTAATAATATTTTTCGGCATTTAGATAATTGTTGTAGTATTATATATAAAAAATTTCTCATTAATTAAATTCTATTGTTCCTTAATATAAATAAATATTTAAATTATTATTTGTCATTATTAACGTGCAACGCATGTTTCCGAAAGGTATACTGATTTAGTTATTTAAGTAGTAATTTAGTCGTCGATGGCATGGGAGTCACCTAGTCAGAGGTAGAGGGAGATTTCAATCAATGAATTTAACTAAACATATTCTTCTCAACCCGAAACATAGATTTATAAAGTGTCTCGTACCCGTCTAGATTGAATTATACAAGATGAAACATATGATGGAATTGTAATTACTTAGGTTGTAACCAATTATTATACTAGTAGTTTTGTCGCGAAAATACATAGTAGGACACAACTGATCCGACTAATCCAAACAAACAAAAGAATAAAGTGTTTCCTATCAAGAAGTTTTCAGACTAAGCCAAATCATAATCCAACAAATTAACCAAGACATAATAAACATCTGGATCTACTGGTCCGACTAATCCAAACACATCGAAGAGTAAAGTGTTCTCTATCAAGAAGTTTTCCTTCTCAGACTCGAACATGAACCAATCACACCTAATTACTTTCTCTTCTTTGAAACCTTTTGTGACTCTGTAGATAATCCAACAAATTATCCACAAAACGTTGTTGAACATCCTTGCTACAAGACTCTTTCATTTCTTTAACATTTTGCCTATAAATTTTTCCCTTTTCCTCAACAATTACCAACCTCAGTGATTCAGCCACACATTCTTTAGTAAATGATCCATCCAATTCATTTCTAAAAATTGGATATCCCAATTTCTTCTCAGTCAAGTGGCTACAAATCATCCCTTGATCGGCTAAAAAAGGCAATAATATCAACGGTTTCTCAAATTGTACTGCCTCTATTACTGAACTCCATCCAGAATGCGTCAAGAATCCACCTATTGATTCGTGATTCAGTATTTTTAATTGAGGTGCCCAACTCGTACATATAAATCCACGTCCATTTGTTCTTTCTTCGAATTGTTCAGGTAACTCGATCACTTCTGAATCTGCACATCCGCGTTGTTGTCTAAACACCCAAAAGAAAGGCAAGTTTGAAAGTTCTAACCCTAATGCTATGATTGTTAGTTCATCTTGGCTTGGCTTTGTCTCGCTCCCGAATGCAATATAAACTACTGAACCTGTTAGAATAATAGAGTAACAAAATTAAGAACAAAGAGATATTATCGGTATACTTTAGGGGTCGTTTGGTACGAGGGATAAGGTGGGATAAAGATATGGGATAAATTAGTCCTGGGGTTATAATCCCAGAATTATAATTTCGGGATAATTTAGTCTGCATACCAAAGGACCCCTAAAAAAATATAGACAAGTATACAAGTCGTATGCATACTGCAAATTATAGCCATTGATTAGAGAAGACCTGAATTTATAAAACTGAAAGAATGGTATTTAGAATAGTCCTCCTTATTTCATAAACAAACATGTCCAAATTAAAGTTAAAGCTTAAATAAATTTTTGTAATTCAAATTCAAGTTCTAAATAAAATAGAAATATCAAGTCTTTTAATGGATAAATCCATTCATCAGTTTTGCCTCTCGATGCTAAGATAATTTCACTTCCCCCTGTCCCAATTTATGTGACGTATTTTTTTTTTTTTTTGAAGAATTAACCAAAATAACCGTCAACCCAACAACTTAAACTAAAATAGCCAGTGAAGGTATAACATATGCATAATTTATGTATTATGTATGTATAATAAATGTATAATTTATGTATATGGCTAGAAAAGGTAAATATTAAATATGACCGGCTATTTGTGTAAAGATCCCCTTTTTTCTGTCCAAAAAAAGAATGATATCTTTCTGTCTTTAGAAACAATACAACTTTAAACTTTTCGTCTTATCTTTAATGAGATGATTTATAATCACACAAATAGCTATAGTTTGTTTTGAACCACAAAATTTTAAAAGTAACTATTTGTTTTGAACCACAAAATTTTAAAAGTAACTCTTTCTTAAATTTCATGTTCAATCAAAGTACATACATAAAAGGGATCTTTACACAAATAGCAGTGCTTATTATTCCTAATCGATATACATAGATTATACATTGTAATACACAATACACACACACACACACACACACACACACACACACACACACACACATATATATATATATATATATATATATATATATATATATATATATATATATATATATATATATATATAGGCTATTTAAGTTAATTCTTCTACATAAAATGAGATGGAAGGAGTACAGTCTATGTGAGAGTACCTTTTTGTTGCATATCTAGCCATGCTTTCATCTCTAGCCATGTTTCATTGTTATCTTCTTCTCCATCATCATAGCTAGTTGTGGGAAGCAAACCAATTGGAATAATTTCTTTCTCGTAAAGGTTTTCTATGACTTGTAACCACTCGCCTTCGAACTCGTAACAACTCCTTATTGCCACTACATCAACGCCTTTCACGGTTACTGCGAGGCGATAAATATCGGAAACATTTCCTGTCGGACCAAAATTTTAAAATAAAAATTATCTTCTTTCAAGAATCTATCATGTCAAATTATTAACTAAAATTTTCTTCTTTTCAAATGGTATAACACATAGTTACATTTTTTTTCTAATTTAGTCCACACACACACACACACACACACACACACACACACACACACACACACACACACACACACACACACACACACACACACACATATATATATATATATATATATATATATATATATATATATATATATATATATATATATAATGCATGCTCGACTCATGGAATCACGTTCTAACCCTTTCGGAACCTCAATACCAATCCACATGGAAACACCCAACAAACAACATGGCAAGGAACATAACATAATACCGGTGAGAAAATGAGTAAACATAATATACTAAGGAAAGGATAAACATGACTAGAGCTTAGTACCCAATCAACATTTCAAGAGACATCTCGCTCTTATATCTCATGTGCAAGGAGTCTCACAATCAACATAGCAAACAAGAATAACACAAGAAATAAACAAAGACATGAACAAAACTACTTCTACTCAGATACTTCAACACATGACAAATTAAGCGCATATACACTCGTCACCATAAATTTAAATAAAACACAGTTATATTTTTTCTCTAATTTAGTCCATCATTAAGATAAAAATTATGCCGAACTATCTACACATAAAAACACATATATACTTTATGAGACGTCTTAGATCCATTTAACGTTAAACCTTGGTATAACCTCAATATACCACTTTAAATTTGAGTCAAACATTTTACTAAAACAAATAACACACAAATATTGCTAATAATGCATATAAGTACATATGCAAGCCTATAAATTCTACTGATTAGAGTTATAGTGCAGTGGTAAGTACGCATTCATTCTTAATCAGAAATCTCGGGTTCGAATATTAAGTATACAATAATAACAATCCAGTAAAATTCCCTTAGTAGGGTCTGGGAGGGTAATGTATAGACCTTACCCATACCCTGAAAGAGTAGAAAGGTTGTTTCCGAAAGACCTCCGCTCAAGAATGAATGTTAAGTATGAATTCACCTTTGTTAGCGAGGGTTTAACCTCAATGTAAGACTTCCCGGCACGACCCAAAATATAGTCGGATCCTAATGCGGGTACCAAAACATCGAATGTAAACAAAAAAAATAAAAAGATCTATAAATTCTAAAACATTACCTCCATCTATGACCAAGTCATTGAACATACGTTGAATCTGATAAAAACTTGGCCTTACATTGGTTTCAAAAGGTACCCATTTAGGTTTCACTGTAAAATCTTCAGGCTTAACACGATCATCATCTCCAATTATAATACTAGAAGGATCTCCTCCCATACTTAAACCAGTTGCAGGGAAAATGCTGAAATAAATAGTGGGAGTTTGTGATTTTTTAGTAATTGGAACTAACCAATAAGAAGCAAAATCTTGAATTACAAAATCAGGGGAAAGAGTTTCTATTAATTTAGGCATGGATTCTTGGAGCTTGTCAAAGGCAATTTTGAGGTACCTAACTTTATTATAAGGTAAATCAATGGTAGCTTCTGCATTTTCAGGAAGATTTTCAACATGGGGTAATTGAAGAGTAATAAATTCTATTTTGGGTTTTAAATTTGGAGGTAATTTAGGGAGTCTTTGGATATTTTTTGGAGTGGAAAAGAAAGAAATTTTGTGACCTTTTTTAGCTAAGAGTTTGGCTAATTCTAGGTATGGTATCATGTGACCAAAAGCTAACCAAGGAAACATGAAAAAATGAAAGTTTTTGACATCCGACATAGTTTTAGAGTTTAAGATTCAAAGTACAGAATGATCTAAGAATTTTTTGAGATGTAGTTGTTGCTTCAAATATCAAAGGAATACTATATAGTAAAGATTAGATCTGTTCTTCGTGAGTGAAATCTTTCAAGTATTAGTTAGTTGGTGGTGGTGGTTGTATTTTATTTCTTTTTGTTGGCATTATTGATTACAAAGTGGATTAGAAGTTTGCACGATGTATGAGGTCAATGTGTCGGTTTAAGAAAATTTAAAATATTCTTAGGCTTCAATTTAAGGAGGACACGATCCTCGATAGAAAGGTGTGTGTTTACCCAGAAAATAATACAGTTGAATTTATACGTAGTTTATAGACAAGCGAATCGATTTGATTCCAAAATGATAAACGGCAGCCCGGTGCACTAAGCTCTCACTATGCGCAGGATCCGGGGAAGGGTCAGACCATAAGAGTCTATTGTACGCAGTCTTACCCTGCATTTCTGTAAGAGGCTGTTTCCACGGTTTGAACCCGTGGCCTCCTGGTCACATGGCAACAACTTTAAGAATGATAAATAAATTAAATAAGAATGCAAGACTTAGCGTTGAAATCAAGATAAGACAACAGATAGCTTGTTCCGAAAGCAGAACTTTCGAAGGCAGTAGTAGCAGTATTAATAAGCAAGAAATAAAATGTCATTGAGCTTTTGAATAGTATATAGCATAAGTTTGTCAGAAAATTCGTCCCCTTATAATGGTTGTTGAAATCCCTAATTATAGTGACACAGAGGGAACAAGGTTCTAGGGTCAAGCCCTTCTTAAATGATAATTATGTGGGCTATTGAAGAATGTGTAACGGCAGGCTAAGAATGTCATCTTCTATTTAACTGAATATGTATTTAATATTGCATGATATTCTTCATTGAATGCTATCGGGTGACAGGCACTCATTTGTCTTCATGAGCAACATCCCCTTCGGGAACCTCCCGGTGCCAACCGAGACTGTTGCCCCCGGTCTTGACTTCCACCTGTCTCGCTTTTCACCTGTCTCTGGTTCCACGTGTCTCTTTATTATACGTAGCATTTAATATGGATCGATTTTAGAGTGATGGATTGATAGACAATCTAGAGTTTCGCCTTGTCTTACCAACAGTAGTTATACTAGCCGGTTCTTTCCTATTTCTAGTCCCTTATTTCTATATAGTATGTCAGTATTAGCAGTAGGATTGGCACTATTCCTGTAGTTTCGTATCCCTAGATCTCTGTCATTATTTGTTGTATTATTTGCTTCCACTATCTTATTACATTGTTGTTACTATTGTTTCACTATTGCTCCATCTTTGACGTTCTTGAGTCGAGGGTATTTCGAAAATAACTTCTCTACCTTCATAGGTAGGGATAAAGTCTGCATATATACTATTCTTCCTATACCCCACTTATAGAATTCTACTTAGTTATTTTTATTTTTGGTAATTAAGTAATTTTATTTATCAAAGGAAAATATATGTACAAGCAAAATAAAACCCAACTTTTTACATTCATCTTCTCTTCCTCCCTATCCCCTTAGTTACAAAAATAGATTCATCCTTCTGAATTGCCCCGCAATTCTATTGAGTTGTTATTGTTGTATAATTGTAAATGTATCAATAAAAATTTTGTTTACCTATAATATAGGTATAGCTAGCTTTTCAGTCTACAATTCTTACAAAAATGAATTGTATACTATAAAATAAAAAATATTATTTTAAAAAATAATTATGGAAGTGACTGTTTGGGTGGAGCGATTAAATGAGTTGTCCTGTACTAAAATTTAAAATTAAATTTGTTCTCTATTTAATTGAGGGTTTTACTTAAAATTAAAATTAGAATAACTATTATACTACAATAATAAGATTTTCAATCCCATATAACAAATAATTTTTGTTCTAATCTTAGAGGTATAATCTTGATTATAATTCTAGGATAATCTAAATTGAACCGAACGATATATTTGGCACTAATGTTTTTTAGAAATAATTGCTTAATATTTTTAATTATTTTTAAGTGTCTGACGATGAATGGAAAATAACTTTTTGTTGTTTTTGTGATGTTTTAGAAATAAATTCTGCATTCCGAGACCTTTAAAACCTCTTTCAGCATCACCTCAATTTGAGTGCACAGTCCGGACGCATAGCCGGAAAGCCATTATGTGAAAATCTGTGAAAAATGATGAATTTTGACTTTAAAATGGATTTAAGATGACTTCGATCAACATTTTGGGTAAACGGACCCGGACCCATGATTTGACGGTCCCGGAGGGTCCGTAGGAAAATATGGGACTTGGGCGTATGCCCGGAATCGAATTCCGAGGTCCCAAGCCCGAGAAATGAATTTTTAAAGAAAATTATTTTCTGGGATTATTTATGAGTTTTGGAAATGAAACGTGTTTAAAACTTGATGGTATCGGGTCCATATTTTGGTTCGGAGCCCGATATAGGTCTTATATGTGATTCAAGAAGAGTCTGTGAAATTTGGTAAGAAACGGAAGTCGTTTGAGGTGATTCGGACTCGTAGTTGTGAAAATTGATACTTTGGAAGTTTTGAGATTTTTCTTGGAATTCTATGCTAAATTCGTTGTTTAAGAGGTTATTTTGGCGATTTGATCGCACGGATAAGTTCATATGATGTTTTTGAGTTAGCATGCATGTTTGGTTTGGAGCCCCGAGGGCTCGGGTGAGTTTCAGATGGGTTTCAGAAGGTTTTGAACTTAGGAAAAAAATGCAGGTTTTTTGTTGTCTCAGTGCACAGAGGTTTTGTTCTTCGCGTTCGTGTGGTTCCACTCGCGAACGCGTAAGGCAATTTCCTCAAGTGCCAGTTTGCTCTTCGCGAACGCGGAGCTTGGGACGCGAATGCGAGGCTGTGGGAGGAGTACCCTTTGCGAACGCGTCCAGGCACTCGCGAACGCATAAGGTTAAAGGCCTGGGGGAGGGGTTTCACAATTGTTCTATGCGAACGTGTCCATCTAATCGCGAACACGAAGGCTCTAGGAACTGAAGCTCCACAAATGCGAGCCGTCGAACGCGAACGCGAAGGTCACCTAGGCCTGACCCATCGCGTTCGCGACAGGCCTATCGCGAATGCGATGAAGGCATGCCCAGTGATTTTTTAAACAGTAACAGAACATACAGGATTTAACCAAAATTTCATAACTTCTTCTTCCAAACTCTAAATTGGGCAATTTTTGAAAGAGATCTTCACCATAAATCCATATGTATGTAATCTTAGACTCATTTTCTTCAATTTTCATTAATACCCATTAGATTTCTAGGCCTAAATCATGTTCTTAAGGGTAGAAAATTAGGAATTTGGGTAGAGTCAGGGCTTTTTGCATAATTGGGATTTAGACCTCCTTTTGGGGTCGGATGTTGGTACTAATTACATATTCGGGCTCATAACTGAATGAGTGATCGGGTTTTGGTCCGAACCTCGTGTTTTGACCAAGCGGGCCTGGGGTCGATTTTTGACTTTTTGGGAAGAATGATAGGAAATCTATAATTAAGCATTGGAATTGGATTGTTTAGCGTTTATTGATGTTATTAAGTTGATTATGTCAAGATACAATTGATTTGGAGCCAAATTCAAAAGGAAAAGCGGTGTTTGAGGCTTGAATTGGCCATGGAAGTTCGAGGTAAGTGTTTGGTCTAACCTTAGCTTGAGAGATTAGGAGTTGTGTCCTATTTGCTACATGTTACTTGTTGAGTACGACGTACAGGCATGGTGACGAGTATCTATACGTTGGTGTCAAGCATGACCGTGAGTCTCAAATTGAAATTGTTGTGTTCTTAATAAATACTACAAATACGTAAGTAGTTGATTCTCTGTGTTGAGCAAGGATTATGATTATTCTCATGGGAATTACTTATGATTGAGTATTGGTGCTAGTTGAGGTAGTTAGATGTTGGAACAAGTTTGGTTATAGCTGATTTTCTCTTGCCGGAACGTATTTACTCATATTGTCGATTCCCTTGCCGGGATAGTGTTGTTTCTTTATTGATTCCCTTGCCGGGATAGTGTTGTTTATTTATTGATCCCTTGGCGGGACTCTTGTTGTGATTAGTGTTGAACTGTATATGTAGATCGGGTTGCGCGCTGCAATAATATTATATTTGGATCGGGTTGCGCACCGCAATAATATTATATTTGGATCGGGTTGCACGCCGCAAAAATATTATGCTTGGATCGGGTTGCACACCGCAACAATGATATAATTGGATCGGGTTGAACGCCACAACAATAATATAATTGGATCGGGTTGCACGCCGCAACAATAATATAATTGGATCGGGTTGCACGCCGCAACAGTGATAAATAATATGGATCGGGTTGCACGCCGCAATAGTGTTATTATATTTTGGGGATCGGGTTGCATGCCGCAACAATTGAGAATACTAAGTGTGAGCACGTGATTTTTGTTTTACGCGACAATCGCTCCAAAAGAAATAAAAATAATAACAAATGGTCCTGTTGTACAACTTTTGGATTTTACATGGCACTTTGTTAATTATTTATGATCTTTTGCCCATTTTTATCTTTATTAAAACAAAATACAAAAATGTATGTGTCATGCGTAATTTAAACCGTAATCCGTTTGTTAAATGGAAAATCACAAAATAAGCATTTTTTGTCTTGATTTGTTGCCTTGTTTAATTTTACCTACTTTTAACATTTTAATATGTGTAATAAATACGTTAAGTATTAATTAATGGTGTTTAGTTTTATTTAATTAGGTTGTATGTTTAGGAAAATTAGAAAATAAAGAAAAGAGGTTAAAACTCGTTTTAAATGAACTTGGGCCAATTCCCATTTTTCAAAATCAGAGGCCCAAATGAACAGCCCAAGCTACCAGTCCAAACAGCCCACCCCCAGGCCATAAAACGACGTAGTTTAACACCAAAACTACGTCGTTTCGATGCCAATCCATCACAACCGTTCAAACCAAGCCGATCCAACGGTCCGGATCTCTCACCCATAACCCCACTACCCGACCCGTTACCCGAACCAATTCTGACCCCTACTAAGCCAAACGACGACGTTTCGTTTAAACCTTCAGATCCAAGCCGTCCATCTCGCCTCATCCAACGGTTGAAATCAATCCACCCATTCCATATATAAGCCTCCTACCACACCCTGCCCCCCTATCCAATACCCTAGCTTCCGTCCTCATCCCCTTCCCCACGAAACCCTAGCCGCCCCCTTATTCCTCACCATTAATTCTGGCGGCATGAACGCCGGTGACCTTCACCTTAACACCCTAGGACCACCTTGACGCCCTGAACATGGATCCACCAACCGTTCAGCTCGAATCTCATCCCACCTTCTCGAATCTTCATTTGAAGATTCGAGTCAAAACTCGATCTACACCGATCTGCCCTAAATTCATACCAGACAGTCCCCGGACCCCCTCGTGACCAAACCATGCTTGGTTTGGTCCAAATCTAACCACGGAAGCCCAAATCCCAAATCTACCATCCACGAACCCTAGAAACCCCAAGCCTGGTCCGTGCCTGCTTAAACCAAGAGATTAAGGTCTAATGGACCTTAATCGAAGTGTTTCTCATCTGAGAAACACTTCGATTAAAGTCCGTTCAGCCTTAAGGAGGATCTGTTCAAAACACAAGTGGATTATTTCTGATTTGTTCTTTTAAAGCTTTAAGGTGAGTTAATTTTCTTTTCTTTATTTCAGTTCGTATATTTGTGTGTTGTTAAAAGTCCGTCCGTATGGCCAAACGTTTTGTTTTGTGTTTTTGAACTGATATTGTCCACCTTGACCGGACCTCTGTATTCGGTCAAGTCTTTCTTCGTAATGTATGTGTGTAAACTGTATGTTCAATTGAATTCGTAATTGGTCATTTCAATTAGCTCCCGAGGTCATTTCTGTGTTGACATTGCAATCTGAACCCCTTGTGTGATACTCTTAGATTTCTGATCTTTGGCTAGAATTGTACATGTTATGATTAGTATAGTCGAGTCGACAAATGTCGTCAATTAATTTCAGTAGTTCAAATGTTAACAATTGAATCTGTTGCCTGCTGCAATTTTGTTTGAATCAAAGTAAGAATCAAGTATGGTTACTTATAGTTGCTGTATTTGAATTTGAAAATAAAAGGGTAGATTGCTAGCTGCAATCTGAGTTGGAGGGCATGTGCACTTGTGCACAACATGTGCATAAAGGCCCTTTTTGGATTAAAATAGTTTGACAGCATATGTTGTCAGATTATATTCCTGCTGCCTATGTCTGCTTTTAGTTAATAAAATGGGAAAGAGGACTGTCAGGGAATGTCATGGGAGGGTTTTATTTTAGGTGATTAAGTGGAAAAAGAAAACAGATCACATGGGAGGGTTGTATACTTAAGGTTTTGAGTGGAAACTGAAAAAGAGGACAGCACATGGGAGGGGTTTTTCTGATTGATTAACAGGCTGTTTAAATGGCCTGATGTTAGGCTATAAAAGGGGGGAACTTCCATTAGAAGGGGGGACTGAACATTTGAGAGCTGAAGTTCTGGGAAAGAGATACACACATACAGAAAGAGAGAGATACACATAAAACACTGGGACTGAACATTTGAGAGCTGAAGTTCTGGGAAAGAGATACACACATACAGAAAGAGAGAGATACACATAAAACACTGGGACTGAACATTTGAGAACTGAAGTTCTGAAAGACAGAAAACTGGAAAAGAATTCTTTCTGATAACTCAAGTAGATTTCAAAACTGAAAATTGGCACTGGATTTTGAAAAGAAAAGAGATAGTGAGAGGAAAAACAGAGAGACTTATACAGACACACCTACGAGAGAGAAAAACATACAGAAAATCAGAAACTATTTCTTCCTACTGTTTGTTTGATTCTCAGTTTGTTCAACCTGTTCGATCAACTCTGTTTTCTTTCGAGTATCGGCTAAGTTTATTGGTTGATTCGCATTGTTTGTTTCTCCTGGATTTGGTCTGTCTTGGAACATTGTTTCTACTGCATTGTTTGCTGCTGTCATTTTTGCCAATTTTTCCATCGGCTATAGTTGTATCTCGCACTGGGATTTGTC
This sequence comes from Nicotiana tabacum, assembly GCF_000715075.1. Taxonomy (NCBI): domain Eukaryota; kingdom Viridiplantae; phylum Streptophyta; class Magnoliopsida; order Solanales; family Solanaceae; genus Nicotiana; species Nicotiana tabacum. Next base: position 164,193,988 of record NC_134095.1, read on the forward strand.
ATTGGTTGTTACCTGCTGTTATTGCTGCTGTTACTGCTGTTGTTTGGTATCGCTCCTATTGCTACTGACTTCCTTGCTTCTTCCATTACATTCAACTCCCAGGTACACATTTCGAATCCCCACATTGGTATAACTAATGGTAACAATGGAAAGCATGAATTGAAAGACCATGGAGAAGTTATAATCATCTGTTTTGTTTTACTCACAGCCCTTTAAATATTGTTAAGTTATATGGGTTTTAGTCTGCAGTTCAATAGAGAATGTATCATTGATTGTAACAATGGAAAGCATGAATTGAAAAACCATAGAGAAGTTGTAATTATCTATTGTTTTACTTACAGCCTTTTCATAAATATTGTCAAGTTTGTGTAAATTCTAGTTTATAGTTCAATAGGGAAGTACATTAGCAAGTTTGTATTTGATTGAAGCTTGTGCTGAGATAAACCACAATATAAGATTCCTTTAATAGTATGCAGGATGTAACTATAATTCATGGAATCTGCAACCATTAGTATAGTTGTTAATTCAAACTCGTTCTTCAGCCTGTTTCGAATATATAGGTTGGACGGTTCCTTTAATCTCGCCAGAAATGCAATACAGTTTTTAGACTCTCGAGTTGAAATTTCATTACGCATGTTTAAGATGAGTTTGAGTACCTTAGGTAGCATCCTCTAATAAGGAATTCTATCGATCATGTTTAAATGAATTAATTTAGATTTAGCTTAAAGAGTGTTCGAACTAAGCATAGCATTTCATCAATCTCGTATGTAATTTTTTTAATTAAAAGCATGTTCCATGAGATACAACATTCTTCACCTTGCAAGCAGATAATTAATAAGAGGTCAGGATTAGCAAAGCAGGCCATTTAATCAACATACGTTTTCTTTATTTTATTGTTAGAGACGAACATAATAGAAATGTAATAGCTTTAGGATATCCCTTCTAAAATAATGAGATGAGCCTCGCCAAATAAAAGTGCAAATTGCGGGGCCCTCAACAATTAATCATAATAAATGCTTAGAATTTGGGATAGACCGTTCAGTAAAGTTCACTGCCTTTCCCAAAGATAACAACGCGTTAGACTCTTTAGGCGCGACCCAATTAAAATTACATCCTTAAACTCGGGTGCACATTGATGTGACCCAAATCCAAATCTCAATGGCGTCAAACTGTATTAATAACCACGGGTGCATTGATTGTGACGTGGTTCGAGATGCATTTTCACGACGTTACAATTCTATAAAAAATAAATGATAATTGTAAAAGCGGTTTAAACTTAATAAAAGCACGTAAGTCATAACATATATTGAAATCAGATATTTAGCCTTTATAACAATTTAAGCGACCGTGCTAGAACCACGGGATTCGAGGGTGCCTAACACCTTCCCTAGTGTCAACAGAATTCCTTACTTAGAATTTCTGGTTCGCAGACTTCATTTAGAAAAGTCGAAAATTTCCTCGATTTGGGATTCAAGATAAACCGGTGACTTGGGATACCAAAAACCAAACCTTTCCCAAGTGGCGACTCCGAATTAAATAAATAATCCCATTTCGAATATTGTCACTTAAATCGGAAAAACTCCCCTCGCGCATCTAACCCTTCGGGGGCGGGCGCGCAAAAAGGAGGTGTGACAGCTCTGGCGACTCTGCTGGGGATTCGTCCGAAGGCGGACTTGCTGGGGGAGATTTCTCTCTTTCCTCTTTACTTTAAACACCATCAAACATCATGATTCATCAGGCTTGGACAATCGTACCAACGAAACGAGGCGTTTTCCTTCATGAAACGGAATCCCGTGCAACCAAACCTGCCACCTGTCCTTTCCGATACATCTAGGACTTGGGCTTAAACATAAAAGAGATTCGAAGAAAAACAAAGAAAAGATAAAACGAATTTCAGAAAAGGAGTACCCCCTTCGGGACGAAAAAGACTTATCTGAGGAAGATAATACTGGCTTTAAATGACATGACATGCTCTTTGGACTGGACGCCTGACTTTTCATGAGCTTGTGTTTCCCTTAGCCAGAACGGATCTGTGATTCCAAACCGGTGGAGCTTTGCCGAGACCTCCTTGGGGTGGAGTTATTCTTTTCGGCAAACAGCGCCCTTTGCGGGTTTTCGTCAGCTGACCTCTCTCATTTCTCTTCCTGTCATCGCTTGATAGCACTCTTTGCGAGTTTTTGCTAAACAAGCTCTCTCATTTTGGTTTCTCTACTCCCGTCGCCTCGCGGTGCCCGAAGGTTTTCACCGACGAGACTCTCTCATTTTATCTATCTCAATTCAGAGTGTGCCGGTCTCCATTTGTGACGCTTATTGGTTTCCCAACTATCTTTGGTAATTGATCTGAAGGCTTGTGCTTGGTAAAGAGAGGTAGATGATACTAACTTCTAAACTGCTCGACGTGCCCCGGTTTCAATTTCATGGTGAATGGGATTTTATTGTTGGTGTGACTGAACCTCAGGGAGAGGCTGCCTACGTATCCTTTCAGAATCAAGTCAAAGGTAGTTCAGGCCTCAATCAATTTTTGTTTTGTTTCGTTTTTTTTTTCTTTTTTTTATTGTAAGCGGCTCAAAGGCTTGTAGAGAGAATTGGGTAGTGTTTGGGGAGTAGTGGGGAATAAAACCTCCTTCGTTTCAAATGTGTCAAGACTACTGGAGTATAATTCAGACGTAGTATCTCTTGACTGCATCCGCATTTACTGCTGTTTCGGGGTCATTTCCTTCGATATCACCTAAATACAATGCTCCTCTCGGCAATATCTTCCTTATGATGTATGGGCCTTTCCAATTTGGAGCAAACTTCCCTTTTGCTTCCTCATGATGCGGCAGAATACGCCTCAGTACCAGCTGACCTACTTCGAAATTCCTGGGTCGGACTTTCTTGTTGTAAGCACGGGCCATCCTTCGTTGGTACAACTGTCCGTGACAAACTGCGGCCATTCGCTTTTCATCAATCAAAGTTAATTGCTCTAACTGAGTCTTGACCCACTCGCTGTCTTCGATTTCTGCTTCGACAATGATTCGAAGCGAAGGAATTTCTACCTCTACCGGTATTACAGCCTCGGTCCCATAAACCAAAAGATAAGGAGTCGCTCCTACTGATGTGCGTACCGTAGTGCGATACCCCAACAATGCAAATGGTAACTGCTCATGCCACTGTCGGGAACTTTGGATCGTTTTCCTCAAAATCTTCTTGATGTTTTTGTTCGCCGCTTCCACAGCACCATTGGCTTTCGGCCGATAAGGAGTAGAATTCCTATGCGTTATCTTGAATTGCTCGCATACATCTCTCATCAAGTGACTGTTCAAGTTTGCTGCGTTATCCGTAATGATAGTCGCAGGAATACCGAAACGACAGATAAGATTTGAGTGTACAAAATCCACTACAGCTTTTTTAGTGACCGACTTGAGAGTGACAGCTTCTACCCATTTTGTGAAGTAATCGATGGCAACCAGTATAAACATGTGTCCATTCGAAGCCTTTGGTTTAACATGTGCACATTGATGTGACCCGATAAATGTGCACATTGGTTTAACGTGTGCACATTAATCCGATAAATCTTCCCGGCATAACCCGATGAATCCTCCCGACATAACTCGATGAATCTTTTCGGCATAACCCGATGAATTTTTCGGCATAACCCGATAAATCTTCTCGGTATAACCCGATGAATCCTCCCGGCATAACCCGATGAATCCCCTCGGCATAGCCCGATGAATTATTTCGGCATAATCCGATAAATCTTCCTGGCATAACCCGATGAATCTTTTCGGCATAACCCGATAAACCTTCCCGGTATAACCCGATGAAGCCTCCCGGCATAACTCGATGAATTTCCCGGCATAACCCGATGAATCTTTTCAGCATAATCCGATGAATTTCCCTGCATAACCCGATGAATCTTTTCGGTATAATCCGATAAATCTTCCTGGCATAACCCGATGAATCCTCCCGGCATAACCCGATGAATCTTTTCGGCATAACCCGATGAATTTTTCGGCATAACCCGATAAACCTTCCTGGTATAACCCGATGAATCCTCCCGGCATAACCCGATGAATCCCCTCGGTATAGCCCGATGAATCTTTTCGGCATAATCTGATAAATCTTCCTGGCATAACCCGATGAATCTTTTCGGCATAACCCGATAAACCTTCCCGGTATAACCCGATGAAGCCTCCCGGCATAACCCGATGAATTTCCCGGCATAACCCGATGAATCTTTTCGGCATAATCCGATAAATCTTCCCAGCATAACCCGATGAATCTCCCCGGCATAACCCGATGAATCCTCCCGGCATAACCCGATGAATCTTCCCGGCATAACCCGATGAATCTTTTCAGCATAATCCGATAAATCTTCTCGGCATAACCCGATGAATCTTCCCGGCATAGCCCGATGAATCCCCTCGGCATAACCCGATGAATCTTCCCGGCATAACCAGATGAATCTTTTCGGCATAACCCGGTAAACCTTCCCGGTATAACCCGATGAATCCTCCCGGCATAACTCGATGAATCTTTTCGGCATAACCCGAAAACTCTTTCCATTCAGCCAGCATTAGGGTTTTTAAACCCTAAACTGAGCTTTTCCATGCAATCAGCATTAGATTTTTTTTTAAACCCTAAACTGAACTTTTTTTCCATTCAGCCAGCATTAGGGTTTTAAACCCTAAACTGAGCTTTTTCTTGCAGTCAGCATTAGGGTTTTAAACCCTAAACTGAATTTTTCCTTTAGTCAGCATTAGGGTTTTAAACCCTAAACTGAACTTTTTTCCATTCAGCCAACATTAGGGTTTTAAAACCCTGAACTGAGCTTTTCCCCAGATGTTTTTCTTTAGTTTCATGTTTTTAATTTCCTGAATGTCAACCTTTTTCCTTATCTTCCCCAAAATGCCAAGAAATGAAATCATGTTTCGTTACACACTTTCTTCTTCTATGTTTTCTTTTGTGTTCTCTTCAAATCTGATAAATGCAGCTTTAAATAACATGACATGTTTGCGGACTTCATGTCTGGATCACGAGAACTCCGATCGGACTTCAAATAATGAGTCAAAATTTGAGATATAAAGAATTTGAAAAGTAGGAACAACTAAAGAAAATTGGTTCATGGTTTGGAAAATGTCCGTCACTGAAGCAGAGTTTGAGAGCAGTAAATGGGCTTAGACCCGTATAGAATGATAACCTTAATAACTGCGGTTTGTCACGAGCAATTGTACCAAGAAAGAATGGTCCATACGTCATTGAAAAACGTTACCAAATGGAGCATTTGTATCTGGGCGACGTCGAAAGAAACGACGTCAGCCTTGCTTGGAAAGCAGGTGCAGTGATATGTCTAAATCACTCTGGCGATATCTTTGCACAGTTTGAGATGACGAAGGCTTTCATTCTCGCTACCCAAACACTATTAACCCTTTGCAAACTCATTTGAGCAGGTTACTCTTCTTTGATTACCCTCTTTGGAACCTGAAAATATTATTGAAAAAAAAATGAAAGAAAAAAGAAGAAGAAAGAATTGGAATAATGAAGAAATATATACAAGAAAGGCATAAAAAAAATACAAAAACAAAAGAATTTCCTGAACTACGTTTGACTTGATTCCGAAAGGATACGTAGGCAACCTCTCCTTGGGGTTCAGTCACACCAACAATAAAATCCAGGAATTCCCCCGAAAGTAAAACTGGGGCAGAAGTTATAATAATTCGGCAATGATCCCCACCCAAAAGGTTCCAAAGTTGTAGTTCAATCCACATTCTTTTCAACCCAAGCCGTTGTCCAATTCCTTCTGATCAATCAGCAAAGCGTTTCAAAATGGGAAGATGGAATTATTTGGGTCTGATACAACAAAATGAGGAGAATAAAATGAGAGAGTCTTGTCGGTGAAAACCTTTGGGCACCGTGAGGCGACGCGAGAAGGGAAATTGAAAATGAGAGAGCTTGTTAAGTAAAAACTCGCAAAGGGTGCTATCAGGCGACGGTAAGAAGAGAAATGAGAGAGGTCGACTAGCGAAAACCTGCAAAGGGCGTTGTCGGTCAAAAAGATGATTCCACCTCAGAAAGTCCTGGCAAGGTTCCCAGGTTTTGAAAAAAAAAACACACATAGATCTGTTTTGATTCATGAGGAAATGCAGTTTCTTGAAGGTCGGGCATCCAGTCCAAAAGGCATGTCATGTCAGTTGAAGCCAGCATACACTCCAGATAAGTCCTTCTTTTCTCCCCGAAAGGGGCGTTTCTCTTTAAACTCATATGTTCTCCTTTACATAGTTTTCTTTGAGTTCTTTTTGATCTAACTCTTAATTCCATAATAATCGCAAAGAAAGGTGGCAGGACCGGTTTTACAGGGCTCCGTTTGGCAAGAGTCAAATAAAATGTACGACCTCAGTGGCGCGTCAGTCCCATCCCGACTGGCCATGGTAGTTGATTTGCTTCCAAAACCGACAAATCCCCACAGGGTATCCCTTGTTACAAATCCCCCATGGAGTCTCCCCTTGTACAATTCCCCAAAGAGGTCCACCCCAGCACATCCCCAGCAAGTTTGCTAAAAAAAATAATAAATAAATAAATAAATCCTCACAGAGTTCGCATTGGACAAATCCCCACGGAGGTTCTCTTGTGTGAGCACGTGATTTTTGTTTTACGCGACAATCGCTCCAAAAGAAATAAAAATAATAACAAATGGTCCTGCTGTACTACTTTTGGATTTTACATGGCACTTTGTTAATTATTTATGATCTTTTGCCCATTTTTATCTTTATTAAAACAAAATACAAAAATGTATGTGTCATGCGTAATTTAAACCGTAATCCGTTTGTTAAATGGAAAATCACAAAATAAGCATTTTTTGTCTTGATTTGTTGCCTTGTTTAATTTTACCTACTTTTAACATTTTAATATGTGTAATAAATACGTTAAGTATTAATTAATGGTGTTTAGTTTTATTTAATTAGGTTGTATGTTTAGGAAAATTAGAAAATAAAGAAAAGAGGTTAAAACTCGTTTTAAATGAACTTGGGCCAATTCCCATTTTTCAAAATCAGAGGCCCAAATGAACAGCCCAAGCCACCAGTCCAAACAGCCCACCCCCAGGCCATAAAACGACGTAGTTTAACACCAAAACTACGTCGTTTCGATGCCAATCCATCACAACCGTTCAAACCAAGCCGATCCAACGGTGCGGATCTCTCACCCATAACCCCCATTACCCGACCCGTTACCCGAACCAATTCTGACCCCTACTAAGCCAAATGACGACGTTTCGTTTAAACCTTCAGATCCAAGCCGTCCATCTCGCCTCATCCAACGGTTGAAATCAATCCACCCATTCCATATATAAGCCTCCTACCACACCCTGCCCCCTATCCAATACCCCAGCTTCCGTCTTCACCTCCTTCCCCACGAAACCCTAGCCGCCCCCTTATCCCTCGCCATTAATTCCGGCGGCATGAACGCCGGTGACCTTCACCTTAACACCCTAGGACCACCTTGACGCCCTGAACATGGATCCACCAACCGTTCAGCTCGAATCTCATCCCACCTTCTCGAATCTTCATTTGAAGATTCGAGTCAAAACTCGATCGATCTGCCCTAAATTCATACCAGACAGTCCCCGGACCCCCCTCGTAACCAAATCATGCTTGGTTTGGTCCAAATCTAACCACGGAAGCCCAAATCCCAAATCTACCATCCACGAACCCTAGAAACCCCAAGCCTGGTCCGTGCCTGCTTAAACCAAGAGATTAAGGTCTAATGGACCTTAATCGAAGTGTTTCTCATCTGAGAAACACTTCGATTAAAGTCCGTTCAGCCTTAAGGAGGATCTGTTCAAAACACAAGTGGATTTTTTCTGATTTGTTCTTTTAAAGCTTTAAGGTGAGTTAATTTTCTTTTCTTTATTTCAGTTCGTATATTTGTGTATTGTTAAAAGTCCGTCCGTATGGCCAAACGTTTTGTTTTGTGTTTTTGAACTGATATTGTCCACCTTGATCGGACCTCTGTATTCGGTCAAGTCTTTTTTCGTAATGTATGTGTGTAAACGTATGTTCAATTGAATTCGTAATTGGTCATTTCAATTAGCTCCCGAGGTCATTTCTGTGTTGACATTGCAATCTGAACCCCTTGTGTGATACTCTTAGATTTCTGATCTTTGGCTAGAATTGTACATGTTATGATTAGTATAGTCGAGTCGACAAATATCGTCAATTAATTTCAGTAGTTCAAATGTTAACAATTGAATCTGTTGCCTGCTGCAATTTTGTTTGAATCAAAGTAAGAATCAAGTATGGTTACTTATAGTTGCTGTATTTGAATCTGAAAATAAAAGGGTAGATTGTTAGCTGCAATCTGAGTTGGAGGGCATGTGCACTTGTGCACAACATGTGCATAAAGGCCCTTTTTGGATTAAAATAGTTTGACAGCATATGTTGTCAGATTATATTCCTGTTGCCTATGTCTGCTTTTAGTTAATAAAATGGGAAAGAGGACTGTCAGGGAATGTCATGGGAGGGTTTTATTTTAGGTGATTAAGTGGAAAAAGAAAACAGATCACATGGGAGGGTTGTATACTTAAGGTTTTGAGTGGAAACTGAAAAAGAGGACAGCACATGGGAGGGGTTTTTCTGATTGATTAACAGGCTGTTTAAATGGCCTGATGTTAGGCTATAAAAGGGGGGAACTTCCATTAGAAGGGGGGACTGAACATTTGAGAGCTGAAGTTCTGGGAAAGAGATACACACATACAGAAAGAGAGAGATACACATAAAACACTGGGACTGAACATTTGAGAGCTGAAGTTCTGGGAAAGAGATACATACATACAGAAAGAGAGAGATACACATAAAACACTGGGACTGAACATTTGAGAACTGAAGTTCTGAAAGACAGAAAACTGGAAAAGAATTCTTTCTGATAACTCAAGTAGATTTCAAAACTGAAAATTGGCACTGGATTTTGAAAAGAAAAGAGATAGTGAGAGGAAAAATAGAGAGACTTATACAGACACACCTACGAGAGAGAAAAACATACAGAAAATCAGAAACTGTTTCTTCCTACTGTTTGTTTGATTCTCAGTTTGTTCAACCTGTTCGATCAACTCTGTTTTCTTTCGAGTATCGGCTAAGTTTATTGGTTGATTCGCATTGTTTGTTTCTCCTGGATTTGGTCTGTCTTGGAACATTGTTTCTACTGCATTGTTTGTTGCTGTCATTTTTGCCAATTTTTCCATCGGCTATAGTTGTATCTCGCACTGGGATTTGTCCTTAGTTGTTACCTGCTGTTATTGCTGCTGTTACTGCTGTTGTTTGGTATCGCTCCTATTGCTACTGACTTCCTTGCTTCTTCCATTACATTCAACTCCCAGGTACACATTTCGAATCCCCACATTGGTATAACTAATGGTAACAATGGAAAGCATGAATTGAAAGACCATGGAGAAGTTATAATCATCTGTTTTGTTTTACTCACAGCCCTTTAAATATTGTTAAGTTATATGGGTTTTAGTCTGCAGTTCAATAGAGAATGTATCATTGATTGTAACAATGGAAAGCATGAATTGAAAAACCATAGAGAAGTTGTAATTATCTATTGTTTTACTTACAGCCTTTTCATAAATATTGTCAAGTTTGTGTAAATTCTAGTTTATAGTTCAATAGGGAAGTACATTAGCAAGTTTGTATTTGATTGAAGCTTGTGCTGAGATAAACCACAATATAAGATTCCTTTAATAGTATGCAGGATGTAACTATAATTCATGGAATCTGCAACCATTAGTATAGTTGTTAATTCAAACTCGTTCTTCAGCCTGTTTCGAATATATAGGTTGGACGGTTCCTTTAATCTCGCCAGAAATGCAATACAGTTTTTAGACTCTCGAGTTGAAATTTCATTACGCATGTTTAAGATGAGTTTGAGTACCTTAGGTAGCATCCTCTAATAAGGAATTCTATCGATCATGTTTAAATGAATTAATTTAGATTTAGCTTAAAGAGTGTTCGAACTAAGCATAGCATTTCATCAATCTCGTATGTAATTTTTTTAATTAAAAGCATGTTCCATGAGATACAACATTCTTCACCTTGCAAGCAGATAATTAATAAGAGGTCAGGATTAGCAAAGCAGGCCATTTAATCAACATACGTTTTCTTTATTTTATTGTTAGAGACGAACATAATAGAAATGTAATAGCTTTAGGATATCCCTTCTAAAATAATGAGATGAGCCTCGCCAAATAAAAGTGCAAATTGCGGGGCCCTCAACAATTAATCATAATAAATGCTTAGAATTTGGGATAGACCGTTCAGTAAAGTTCACTGCCTTTCCCAAAGATAACAACGCGTTAGACTCTTTAGGCGCGACCCAATTAAAATTACATCCTTAAACTCGGGTGCACATTGATGTGACCCAAATCCAAATCTCAATGGCGTCAAACTGTATTAATAACCACGGGTGCATTGATTGTGACGTGGTTCGAGATGCATTTTCACGACGTTACAATTCTATAAAAAATAAATGATAATTGTAAAAGCGGTTTAAACTTAATAAAAGCACGTAAGTCATAACATATATTGAAATCAGATATTTAGCCTTTATAACAATTTAAGCGACCGTGCTAGAACCACGGGATTCGAGGGTGCCTAACACCTTCCCTAGTGTCAACAGAATTCCTTACTTAGAATTTCTGGTTCGCAGACTTCATTTAGAAAAGTCGAAAATTTCCTCGATTTGGGATTCAAGATAAACCGGTGACTTGGGATACCAAAAACCAAACCTTTCCCAAGTGGCGACTCCGAATTAAATAAATAATCCCATTTCGAATATTGTCACTTAAATCGGAAAAACTCCCCTCGCGCATCTAACCCTTCGGGGGCGGGCGCGCAAAAAGGAGGTGTGACAGCTCTGGCGACTCTGCTGGGGACAGTTCCCAGTCTTTGCCCCTCTTTGTTCGGAAACACGAAGGGTTTTCGTGCAAAGACTAAGTATTTATGGATTGGTTACGAGTTCCTTATTGTTTCGCAGTAAATTCTAATTTTCCCTTATGCCTTTCTCTTAATTTACTATTGGTAGTGATATTCCCCCACAGCATGTCCCCCCTTCCATCTTTACTTGTTTATTCCTGTTTTATTTTTCGCTGCATATTATACAACTGCACAGGTTTATCTGGTAGTCTGGTCCTAGCCTCGTCACTACTTCGCCAGGGTTAGACCAGACACTTACCAGCACATGGGTCGGTTGTGCCGATACTACACTCTGCACTATGTGCAAATCCCGGAGCGGCAGCTTTTGGACCGTAGCTTTGGGTGATTGCCTTCAGTCCAGTTAGAGATCCCGAGGTAGTCCTGCAGGCGTCCGTAGGCCCGGCGTTCTCTTCTATCTTCATATGTATTTTGTTTTCATTTACTTCAGAGACAGATTGTACCTTTCTTTCCAGACATTTGTATGTAGTACTCGTAGTTGGTCTGTGATAGTGTGACACCGGATTTCGGATAGAGATATATGTTGGTATTGTCGTACTGGTTTTGGCTAAGTTATCAGATTACGTCTTTCGCTTGTATTTATTTATCGTTAATATTTCACTGTTGATCGCATGCTAATTTAAATTGTTAAAAATGGCTAAATAAAAGAGTGAGTGATTCTATAATACGCGACTTGCCTAGCTTTCATGAGTAGGCATTATCACAACTCTCGAGGATGGAATATTCGGGTCGTGACAGTTTTGCTTATAAGAAGAGATAAAAATACAAACTATTTTAGACATATAGTTTGGAATTTTATATTTCAAGTTTAGGAAATATTTTTGATATTCTCGTCTTTAGCGTGCTTCTCCAAACCACTTGAACTGTAATTATTTTCAAGAAAATGATAAAATGAATATGAGACGAGGATAACCATACCTTGATATACGGGGACTCATGGGAAATTGTGTTGTATTTATATTGTGATTATCCAAATTTCTAGAAATTATTTTAATATAACGTAAACTCTTTTTCTTTAACCATTATGATATGTTGGTGAAATTGTGTTGGATTTATATTGTGGTTATCCAAATTTCTAGAAATTATTTTAATATAACGTAAACTCTTTTTCTTTAACCATTCTGATGTGTTGGTGTTCGTCAATTCAATTAATTTGAATTCATATCATATATTCCTTTCATTTTAATTGAAATAATGTAGTTAGATTTGACACAAAATTTTAAAAAAAATTAAAGTATGTTTCCTAAATATTTAAGGGGCGAAAACTTTGTGAGATCATGATATTTTTATGGTTAAGAATAAAGTACAGTAGATAAAACAAAAAATTTAAAGTTAAATTATTTTTAAATAAAAATATTTTATTCTTTTAGGAACAAACTAATAAAAAAGTATGTCATTTAAAAAAAATAAAAAGTATAAACTCGAAATCTTAAATTAAAAAATAAATTTCATTACTATTTTTTATTTTTTTAATATATATAAAAATATGCTAGCAAACAAACTTGTTTCATAACACGTGTAGAGAGATGGGCCGGTGAGAGCCAGGAGTCTAGTGCCCCTTATTTGAACCTTTTATTGGGTCCATACACAAGGAGAAGTGCACGAATACTCGATTTTGGGGTCACTATTTAAGTTATATTTCAAGTTAATTTTTTATTTTTGCAAATATTTCCACTTCGAAATGCACTTTAGAATTCGCATGCAATAGGTTCGGAATTAGCATACGAAGTTATAAATTCGGAGTTCAGAATCGAATCTGAAGTTCTTCTATCGGTTCAAAACGTAATTTCGTATCCGATCTGAAATTCTTCTATTGTTTCAAAGCGCAATTCAGAATTCGATTTGAAGTTTTAATCGTCTCAAAGTACAACTTTAGAAGCGGATTTGAAGTTCTTACCACTTCAAGGTGCAACTTTAGAATCTGGATCTGAAGTTCTTATCACTTTAAAGTGCAACTTCAGAATCAGGATCTGAAATTCTTCTATCGCAAGTGCAAACTTAAGAATCGATATCTGGAGTTTATGGACAATGTTTTGTTATCCAGTTTTGGCTTTGTAGATGGACCATGGTATTTTCATATGACTTCATGGCGGAACTCGAGACTGGTTTCAGGTGGTTTCCTTCCAGATATTTTTCTCAGCAAGTCATCCCTCTCCCTAATCTCCATAACTGAGGAGTATCGGTACAGTTTGTTAGGATCGAAACAATCAGGTGTCATGCGGAAGCTAGTAAAGCAACACTTGAACGACAATAAATCAGACAACAGAAGAGAAATATACCGAAAGAGACACAAACATTTAATATGATTCGGTCAATTGACTCACCGTCTATGGCGGAGATGAGCAATCCGATATATAAAAGAGAGTACAAATTATCGAGAGAACAACCTCACAAAGAGGCAAACACAAGTGGCACACTAACACTTGTCCCGAAAAGTTATCCCCTAAACAAGATTCTCAAACCTCATATGGCTACATTGTGGATGCTGCTAAATGAGAATGAATGATTCTCAATTCATAGAAGTCTAAAATCTTTTCCTCCAAGAAAAAAGACTAGCCAAATATGAGAGATCTATAAGTTCATCCTTCTAAAAGAAAACCCAATTATGATAAATATGTTATCATTTCTTTCAAAATATAAAAAAAATTAAATATGGTAAAAAAAAAAATAGACAAATACCTAGCTCTACTCACCCGGTAGGCGTAGAAGAATTTGAAGTACTTACATAGGGTACCAGTTAAATTTTTTAGAAAAAATCGGTACAGGTTAAATTTGGACGAGCAAATAGAATGCAAAGTAAAATTTGTACCATACAGAAGTTACTTTCCTCTAACTTTAGGAAAATATTATCTCTAAGAAAATAACTTGTAACCGTGAGATGGCAATATTTATATTCTTTTTATTATCATATTAAGTTGACCTATGGTATTTCGAGTTTAATCGGATAAATAAATAACACCAGTAGCTAGTACAAGATTATAAATTTTCTTAATAAATTCTACTAGATAGGTCGTGAACTCGTGGTTTTTGAACCATTTGAGCCGAGTATTTTTTTCATGTTAAAACTTGTATTCTTTACTTATCTGCATTTAGTTTACTACTCTTATACAACATAAGTTAAAGAATCAAGATTTATTGGCAAACTCTATGTAGCACTCATTCTAACAGTTTACATCATAAAATAATAGCTTGGCCAGTTCTCGGTATGGCCAGAAAAATAAGTTCTAGGTATGGAATTATGTGACCGAACGCTAACCTCGGAAACATGAAAAGATGGAAGTTCTTTACATTCGCCATTATATGAAATGCAAGGTTCAAAACCTATAGTCGTCCTTTAAGATTGTTTTGTTTCTCACTCCGTTTTTGGTATTCTTGGAGCTCGATTAATCCAAATTCGCTTAAGACTTATTTAAAGAAAAAACGTTCTCTATCAGAATTGTTTTTCTATTTCCAGGACTTAATTTGAAAGATCTGATTAAGGGTGAGAAAAATCATATTCTTCCTACCACAATCCTATAAGATTTAATACCTAATGATCTGATGATCATGTCGAAACTTAAGGTGTGAAAAAACTGGTAGCTGTTGCTTCAAATATATCATACATAAAGCCGGCTAGATATTTTCTTGGTCGTGAGATCTTTCATATCTTGCTTGGCCAATGAAAAGCAGTTGAGGGTTGGAACCAAAAAATGAAGGGGTATTATTATTTTTAGCCCGCATCAGAAATTATTTATATTTGATAACCAAAAAAGTATAAAATTTATAAAATAATTTTTATATTATTTATATATATATATATATATATATATATATATATATATATATATATATTCGACTATTATTTTGAGAACGGCTATACAGTTATTTTCCAAAAATTAAAAAGAAGTTGAAGGCCCTGTGGTTGGTAGCATTATTGATTGTACGATGAAAAAGGCAGTTTGTCGGATTTAAAGTGCAATTCTACGATTTAAAAGGTCAGTTTGTCGGTTTGTGAATTTAGTTTGTCAAAAGGAATCAATTAGGGGTGGGCATAAAATCCGAAAAACCGAATTCCGAACCGAACCAAATTAATTTGGTATTTCGGTTTCGGTTTTTTCGATTTTTCGGTCTAATTCGGTAATGAATTTTCGGTATTTCGGTTCGGTTTTCGGTTTTATAATTCTACAATTTTGATAAACCGAAATACCGAAAATATTCAAGCTACTAAGCCCAATTATAGGCCCATGCGGCCAGACCATGCCCCATCGCCCATCCCCAGCGTCCCACTCCCACCCAGGCCCCGCTCCCTCAACTCCCAACCCAAGCCCAATCAATTACCCAAGTCAGACTCAGTTAATAGTTAATACCCAACCCAAGACCCAAGTCTTGAATCAAATTAGGCATTCTCAATTTCTCATCAAAGTAGGGCATAAGGCATTAGCCATTAGGGCTTGCTTAATGCTTACTGCTTCAGACTTCACTCTTCACTCTTCAGTGCTTAAGACTGTAGGAGATATCATCGAGAAGAAGAAGACGAGAATCGAGTCATCGACTGGACGACTGCGAGTCTAGGATATCACTTATCAGTCTGCGAGTCTAGACGAGAATCGACTGCTTAGGATATCAGTCTACGTTTTGTAAGTCTCATCTCATCTTCACCGGTCTACGAGTTTTGAGTTTCCGCATGGGCCTATAAAAGTATAAATTATAATGGTCTGATTTTCTGCATCAAACGAAGTATACTGTTCCAGTGTAGGAAAATATCATAGGCGGCGATTTCCAGCTCGATTCGATTCCTCACTCCTCACAAATTCCGGGCAAACGAAGTGTCGAAGACGCTGATGTCCTGTTCCAGTGTTCCGAGCTCGATTCAATTTCAATTTCAAAGGTATGTTTCGCTTTCTTTTGGTTGTACTGCTGATTGAATGAACTGGTGTTCCGAGCTTTTCCCTTTAGTAGGAAAATATTATCTGTATCACGTTCATGCTGTTTAATTCATTTGCTTGTATAATAAGAGTTGTGAGTACACGACTATGTGTTAGGCTTACCATATGATTACTTTGCTTAGGTCTGATTTTTAGAACTTTACCATATGAGCAGAGCAACTAACAATAGCAGACTGCTCTCTTTGAAAACCATGAAATACAGTATCTTCTATTATGTTGTCTTCTAGAATTTCAAGAAAAGATTTAGTCACTCTCTTATTCTTTAACCCAGGATCATTTGTTGAACAATAGTCATTGAAACCTTTTATGTAGATTTTGGTTTCAAAATAACTGTTACTGGGAATTTATGTTTATATTTGTTTAATTTTGTAGGGTAGCAAGGTAGTTAATTTGTTGATTGTTACTGATAGCTAGGTAGTTAATTTGTTGATTGTTCATTTATATTTATATTTGTTTAATTTTGTATAGATGGAAGATACAAGTAAAGTAAGTGATGTTGGTTCTAGTGAAAGTTTACCTATTACGGTAGATAGTAACACCAACACCATTGATACTCAAGATTCCAAGAAAAGGAAAGCAATGCAACCTAGGTCTGACGTTTGGAACCATTTTGATAAATTTGAGGTTAATGGGGTTGGGAAAGCACGGTGTCGATATTGTAAACAAGCTTATGCTGCTAATTCATCTAAGAATGGAACAACAGGATTGAAGAATCATTTGCTTAGATGCAAAGAATACCCACTTAAAATTGCAGAAGATAATAGTCAAACAAAGATAAATTTTCAATTGTGCCAAAATGATGAAGGATCAATTTGGAAATTTGATCAAAAAGTGGTTAGGAGGGCCTTAATTGAGATGATAGTTACTGATGAACTACCATTTAGCTTTGTAGAAAATGAAGGCTTTATGAAGTTTATGAGAAAAACTCAACCACTATTTCGTCTTCCTTCTCGTAGAACAATAACAAGGAATTGTTATGAAGTTTACGGTGAATTGAGGCAAAATCTAAGAAGTTCTTTTAGAGAAGCACAACCAAAAATTTGCCTAACAACAGACACTTGGACTTCATTACAAAGAATAAATTATATGTGTTTGACAACCCACTTCATTGATAGGGATTGGAAGTTGCATAAAAGAATACTTAATTTTTGCCCTATCACTAGTCATAAGGGTGAAGAGATGGCTAAAGCTATTAGGGATTGTTTGCTTGAATGGAAATTAGACAAGGTTTTCACTATTACTGTGGACAATGCTTCTTCAAATGATGTCACTGTTAAAGAATTGTCTAAATAGTTAGATATGCGGAAAATTAATATGATGAGTGGTAAACATCTTCATGTGAGATGCATGGCTCATATACTAAATCTAATTGTGCAAGATGGTTTGAAAGAACTTGATGCTTCTGTGACACGTGTTAGAAATATTGTGAGGTATGTGAGATCTTCGCCTGCAAGGACCTTAAAGTTTAAACAGTGTTGTGCACATGTAAAGGTAGAATGTACCAAAACGTTGTGTTTGGATGTTCCTACCAGGTGGAATTCCACCTATTTGATGTTGGATATAACACAACATTTTGAAAAAGCCTTTGACAAGTTGCATCTTTTTGATGATGGATTTTCTGCATATCAATGTTCTCATCTTTGTGAAGATGGTGGTAATGCAGGTCCTCTTGAATCTGATGATTGGGTGAATGTGAGGAATGTGATAGAGTTTCTTGCACGATTTCACGAGCTAACTAAAAAAGTTTCAGGTTCACGTTATGTCACTTGTAATTCTCATTTTGAGGATGTATCTGAACTTTATTGTCATTTGAAAATGTGTTTAGCTAGTGAGGATGAGCATTTGAGAAAAATGGCTCAGCAAATGCAAGAAAAGTTCAAGAAGTATTGGGGTGAGCCTGAAAAGATGAATAAAATGATTTTTATTGCTCCCGTCTTGGATCCACGTAACAAATTTGAATATGTTGAGGGAGCACTTGAAGAACTTTTTGGGGAGGAAAAGGGGAAGAAAATAAATGCTGAGGTGTATGCTTATATGAATTCTTTGTTTGGAGAGTATCTAAAAAAGTATTCAACCGAATCTTGTCCTCAATCTCCATCTAGTTCTACTTCATCTAACAACACATCTAATACACCTAGTGGGAGTGTAATAAGTGCATCAAAAATAAGGACTAAGCTTAGCTTGAAGAAACAAAAGGAAGACAATGGAAATGGGGGTGCTAAATCGGAGTTGGATAAATACATTAGTGAAGAACAAGAGCCTTATAGTGAAGAACTTGATATCTTAAGTTGGTGGAAAACACATGCTCCCAGATTTCCTATTCTTTCGGAGTTGGCTCGTGATGTGTTGGCAATTCCAATTTTTAGTGTGGCGTCGGAATGCGTGTTTAGCACTGGTGGCCGTATTCTTGATTCATTTAGGAGTTCATTGACTCCTAAATGTGTGCAAGCTCTTATTTGTCTTCAAGATTGGCTTAGAGAAGAATCCTATTAATGTTGAAGAAGACTTGAAGTATCTTGAGGAAATCGAGCTTGGTAAGCTTTAATATTTTGTGTGTATTTTAATTCAAAATAATATATCATGCTTTTTCTTTTGTATGACATATTTGGTCGTATTATCTTTAGATATGGAAAATAATGGAAGCACTACTAGCATTGTTTGATGTATAGTTGCAACTTGCATCTTGAGTGGTAAGTTTAATACTCTATTTGTTTGGTGATAATGATATACTTAATATTTTGTAGTTTTGTTTTATTATCATCAAACTATAATATTTTAACTTATGATTTATATTTTTTTTAGGTTCAAGTGCAATCATGCCCCGTGCTACTGCTCAACGCCCCGTGCTACTGCTCAAGAGTCAAGACTGTTTGTTGAGGGATGCCCTCTCTATTTTTGTTGCACTATATTTAACTGTTTAAGTGTTAAGACTGTGCAGACTTGCAGTTGGCCAGTTGCAGTGTTGCACTGTGTTTAAGTGTTAATACTTAAGAGTTAAGACTGTTTTTGTTGGACTGTGTTTAACTTGTTTAACTGTGTTTAAGTTGTTGGACTTGTTGGACTGTGTTAAGTGTTTAACTGTGTTTAAGTTGTTTAATATAGTTGTGTAATGTGCATTGTGCAGTTGGCCAGCTTTTGCAACTGCAGATGTTATTCTGCAACTGCAGATGTTATTCTTGTGCAGTAATATAGTTGTGCAACTGCAGATGTTATTCTTGTTTCAGGCTTTCAGCCATGTGCAGTTGTGCACGTTCACGTTGTGGTTGTGCACTTGTGCAGTTGTTTTACAGTTTTAGAGTGAAAATTATAGTGTCAAATTAGAGTGAAAATTACAGTGTTGGTGTTTCAGCCATGTGCACGTTCTTGTTAACTTATTATAGTGTTATATATCGAAAAACATTCTTTTAGAGTGAATTTCAATTGTGTTGTGCATGTCCACTGTTAGCACTTAGCACTTAGCATTGATTGTTCATTGATTGTTAAAAATCGAAACCGTACCGAACCAAAATAAGAAATACCGAACCGTACCGAAATAACTTGGTACGGTATTTGGTATACACAATCGATAAACCGAATACCGAAATACCGAACCGAAATTCTAAAAACCGAACCGAAATACCGAACGCTCACCCCTAGAATCAATACCCTATTGCAGTGTTTTAAAAGGCGGGACGTTTTACATATGTCTAAGCAAGACGTAAGCCCCGAAGCACGGAGCGTAAGCCCATAAGTATTTAATTTTTAATATTTTATAAAATAATATAATTACAGTAAATATTTATAAACATGTAAAATTGCATAAAAAATAAATAAAACTATATGAAATATATATATATATATATATATATATATATATATATATATATATATATATATGTGTGTGTGTGTGTGTGTGTGTGTGTGTGTGCTCCATCCCCACAAAAAATAAGTCAAAACAATCTATTATACGCTACTTAGAAGCACAGGTAACTGGAGTTGACAAGAATAAAGTTTTCTACATGGAGGAACAAAAAGGATGACTAACTTACAATTTGAACTTTGAACTTGCTGCTATGAAGAAGAATGAAGTTCTCTTTGTATTTGTAAAAGAAAAATGAATATTCATTGATTTTGGGAGATACTAGCAAACTAGCAGACAAAATAAAAAATTGGGAAAAACCATGAATTAAGGCTTCAATCAATAAAAAAGATCTTGACTTTTAAATTTAATACATTTCAGTTCCTTTTTTAAAACTTTTGAGTAATTACCAAACTGACTTTTGAGAATTTGTGTATTATATACTTATTCAACAAAATTTGTTTTAATTTGAATAAGTCTCTATGGCTTATGCCTCACTAAAAAAACACGCATCAAACGCCTGAGCATACGCCTCTTGAGACTTTTGCCTCACACCATCGCATCGGGGTATTTTTGATGCGCCTCGCCCTGAAAACGCCTTTTAAAACACTGCCCTATAGTATTGATAGTCCAGAATTTTTCTATACCATGAGGTTAATTGAGCTATAGTCAATTAAATTGCAGCGATCAATTGGGAAAAGAAGATTTACACTGTCAAGTCTAGATAACTTAAATCTTAACCCTCCTCATACAAATCATTAATAATTTACACTCTAATGAAATTTATGAAACAAAGACGTGACAATATCAAAACTCGACTATAGGGAATAAAAAGGTATCGTCCAATTTTAGAGCTTCCTTTTGCATTATAGACTGATCAATAGAGTCTCTTGCTTTAGCTCTACTTTCATAAGTTTGGACTTTCGTTCTTTGCTGCCCTCTATATAATTGGCTGTAATCATAGTTTGGCTTTCGTAGATGGTATGTTGCACTCCCTTAATGCCATAATGATAAATTTCCTGACCAACACAGAAAACATATAAACACAATCGATGTATTGTAACGATTTTGAAATAATTGATTGACTTGCAAATAGTCGTCGTCATCTTTTTCCATAGTAGTCATAACTCAAGAAAGGAAAAGACCACTTAGTGCAGCAGAAAGAGAGCATCAAGCACAACTTTCATGTCACCACTTCTTCAACTATTCTTCTAGTATTTCGGCAAATAATTCTTTACACAACTTTCTCATCTCCATGGTACTCATGTCGCTATACATTCAACAAAACCTGAACTCATTAATAGGTGTTACAACAGGCGAGCTAATTTGTGTCTTTGACTTAATTGACAAATCAAGAATCCAATGACAACTATCCTATAGGAATCAGGGGGAAAGAAGTGTGAAGAGGGATTGTACAAGAAATACAGCGTGTTTAAGTGCATTACAGTTTTGCCTGCATGTTTAGTGTAGAATCAACAGCTGGGGAGGAAAATGTTACCATATTCTGTACATTTATGCAGTGACAATCCTCTAAAGCTGGCACAGCAATTACTTTGTGGCCGACCTCCAGCCCCCCGGCAAAATACAAATGCACATCAAATTCAGAGAGAGAACTTAAAAATGCATAGATAACCATGAGTTTCATAAACAAGACATCTAATCGTTTTTGTCCTCAATCTTCTGCAACATCCACGAGTTCATTTAAATGAACTAATTTAGCAGTTTGATCGTCCTGTATATTCAAAGTGAGAATTAAAGAATGTAAACTTCTTAAATTTTTTCTTAAACTTCTTAAAAGGGAGGCAAATCACAGATGCTCCCTTAATTGCAAATGTTTGGAAGATTGGAGGTTGAAGAGTGGCGAATCTGGTATTATCTGCAAGCTGGATATAGAAAAGGCATTTGACCAACTCAATTGGCAATATCTCATCACAATGCTAAGGAAAATGGGATTTGGACAAAGGTGGATAAGGTGGATGCAATTCTGTATCAAAACTGTCAAGTACTCAATTTTGATAAACTCAAGCCCAATCGGATTCTTCTCCCCCCCAAAAAGGTCTCAAGCAAGGGGATCCTCTCTCCCCTTTTCTATTCATTTTGGCCACGGAAGGCCTGAGCCAAATGCTGGACAAAGCAAAAAACCTTCAATGGAAAAGAGGGTTTGATGTGGGGAAAGCTCCAGGGAATGTCATCACTGTTTCTCATTTGCTTTATGCAGATGATACCCTTATATTCGGTGGAGCAGAGAACCTGAATCTAACACTTATTATTTTTCAGGTACTGTCAGGACTTCACATTAATATGCTGAAAAGCATAATTTATCCTGTCAACACAGTGGACAATTTGGAGAATCTAGCAGGAATTCTTTGTTGCAGCACAGGATCCTTCCCAGCCACTTACCTGGGCCTCCCATTGGGTGCAAAGTTCAAATCCTCTGAAGTGTGAAATGGTATCATTGAAAAGGTTGAGAAGAAGCTGGCAGCTTGGCAAGTACAGTATTTATCCATGGGAGGCAGGGTGACACTCATCAGTAGTGTCTTGGACAGTATCCCAACCTACACTATGTCTCTATTCAGTATTCCTAAGAAATCACTACAACATTTGGATAGGTTAAGGAGACACTTCCTTTGGAAAGGTAATAGTGAAGATCACAAGTTTCATCTGGTTAAGTGGGCCAAGGTCACACAGCCTAGGACTATGGGTGGTCTAGGCATCAGTAACTTAGCTGTTCATAATAAATGTATGTTGTTGAAATGGTTATGGAAATACAGTCAAGAAGGGCCAGCATTATGGAAGGAAGTAGTGACTGCAAAACATGGATCACTCAATCACTGGTGTACCAGACCTCAAGAGCACCACATGGTGTTGGTCTTTGGAAGAACATCAGCAAATTATGGGAAGAGTTCTCAAGAAATTGCAGCCTCAGATTTGGGAATGGACAGCGCATCAGATTCTGGAAAGATAAATGGCTTGGCGCCACACCATTGCAGGCGGAATATCCCAACCTATTCCTTATATCTACCAACCAGGACTCCCTCATATCCCATTACAGAGAAGGAAACTCTTGGAACCCAATCTTCAGAAGAAACATGCAAGATTGGGAAATTGAAGAGCTACTCAACTTGATGGCTAGATTGGGAAGCATCACCTATAATGACCAAGCAGCTGACACTTTGAGATGTGAGGTAGAACCAGATGGCCAATACTCAGTTAAATCAGGGTACTTATTGTGCTCGGAATGAAATGGTGGACAACTGGCCTTGGAAGCTCATATGGAGAACAAAAGCATCCCCAAAGGTGATTTCTTTCGGTTGGATTGCACTTTATGAAGCATGTTTGACCCAAGACAACCTAGCTAGAAGATCTTTCCACTTGGCAAACAGATGCCACATGTGCGTGCAAAATGAAGAAACATCCAGGCACCTCCTACTACACTGCCCAGTTTCAACAGATCTATGGAACATGTTTTTGTCTCTTTTTGGAATGGACTGGGTAATGCCTGGGAGTTTAAAGGAAGCCTTTTTGAACTGGAATAGTTGGAAAGTTGGTACAACCATCAAGAAAATCTGGAAACTAATCCCTTTATGTATTTTTTGGTGTATTTGGAATGAGAGGAATAGGAGATGTTTTGATGGAATAGCAACTCCAAACCACTCCTTAAGGCTAAATGTCTTTTACTTTTGTACAGTTGGAGTACCTTAACACCTGTAAACTCCCCTGACAATTTTTTTGGACTTTGTTAGCTCTTTAACATTAGTATAGGACTCTTTGTACTGGAGCTAACAAATCTTTTGTATCTATATTTCTGCATCTTCTTGATGCCATTTATAATATCTCTTACTTTATCAAAAAAAAAAAAAAAAAAAGATGAATAATAGATGGAAGAATGCAAGAAAAAGTTAAGAAAACAAAGTAACTTGCCTGTAACTTGTAAGAAGGAGCTGCATATACCAAGTGATGATTCCGAAGTGATCTCTCAGGAGGCAAATTCCTCTTAAACAGAATAGCCTACAGGCATGGAACGAGAGATCTTTATTTGAGCAACAGGGTATCAAGGTGCACATGAAGATCTCCATTGTCAATGAAGATCTAGTTGTGGACATCCTTGACTGCACAAACATATGCAGCAGAATCACAGAAGTAGGAACTTCATACTTTTATTTGTTGTCTGTTCTATCAAGTCCCTCTAGCAGCAATGAATATGTCTGGGTACTAAGCCGAAGACGATTTTTCTCCATAATATCCAACAACTCCGAACATCTATCTACAAAACCCCTCTTAAGTAAGCCATCAATTAGAAGCTTCCAAGCTACTTCATCATTATTGTACCCACAATCAAGAAGCCGGAAGAAGGTCGCCTTAGCTTTCTCATTGTTTCCGTCATCATACAATCCACACACGAGGAGCTTGTATGACTCTAAGCATGGTAAAAAACCTTGTGTAAGCATAGTTTCAAGATATCTTGCAGCATCCTCAAACAGTTTCAACTTGCAACAACAATTTACCATTGAGGTGTACATATCTTCACTAGGAGATATTCCGCAGTTCTGCATATGATCAAGTAACCTCGAAGCTTCCTCAAGGCGTCCTTCTCTACAGAGGCCAGTAGCAAGAGAATTAAAAGTGTTTGTATTAGGAGGACAGCCATATTCCCCCATTTTATCAAAGAGTTCAAGCAAAGTTTCGTATTTCACCACTTTCCACACGTCAGCAATATTAATGGAACTGGCCTTTGTTTTGATATCAAGTCCTCCTTGGGACAAATGTTTGATCAAAATGGAATAGGTGTAATGAGAAGGTTCATGTCCAGCATGAAACATACATTTTAGCACATCAAAGGCTCGATGCAGTAATCCTGCACGACCATAGCCATCAATCATTACTGTATAGGCCATCAAATCTGGCCTAACTTCCTCCTCTGCCATCTTAGCCATCACATCCTCTGCGTCTTTCAATTTCTCTTCATTGTAATATGCAACTAGAAACGAAGTGTAAATGCAGACATCAGGCTTGTGTCCTATGGAATCCATTAAATAAAAAACCTTGTACGCATGGTTAAAGGCAGATTCTTTTAATAGTTGCTCGATCAGGATACTATAGGATTCAATTGTGGGTTTAACACCACTTTCTGGCATCCTTTCAAGTAATTGGGCTGCTTCCAGCTGCTTACCCTGTTTACACAACCCGTTAATCAACACATTATAAGTGCATGCATTTGGGGAGCAACCTTCCTCAATCATTTCCTTAAACAACGTCAAGGCAAAATCAACTCTTTCAGCTTTGCAAAATCCATCAATTAGAGCAGTGTAGATCGCAACGTTAACCTTTATACCCTTCTCTTTCAGAGATCTAAAAATGGTGTGAGCTTCTTCAACTCTGCCTCTTTCACACAAGCCATCAACTAGAGTACCATAAGTCCACTCATCAGGAGCCAAACCATTCTCTTCCATCAATCTAAGCAACCTAAATGCACTACCTATTTCGCCCTCTTTACACTGTCCATGAACTAACAAGTTAAAAGTGACATCAGTAGGAGACAGTTTGCGTTCGAGCATCTTATCAAGTAGTGACATTGCCTTATGCGCCTTGTTTATCCTACAAAAGCCAGAAATCAATTCATTGTACGTACGGACATTCGGGATACAGTTATTCGGTTCCATTGTGTCAAAAACATCTAACGCGACATCAACCAAACCTTTCTTACAGTATCCATCAATCAAAGCATTGTATGTCACCACATTTGGAACTAGTCCATTTTCCGACATCACATTCACTAACACTCTCGCTTCGTCAAGCTTAAAGTCTTTACACAAGCCATCAACAAGCACAGTGTAAGTATGAACATTCGGCTTGCATCCTTTCTCCTTCATCTCATCAAACAATCGCAACGCTTCCGCCCTCCTATCCAATCTACACAACGCATCAATGAGAATCGTGTATGTCCTCACATTCGGACAACAAGCATCCTCATCTCCCATTTCCACAAACAACCTCATCGCCTCATCCATCCTCCCCGCTTCACACAACCCATGAATCAAATTATTGTACGAAACCACATTCCTTCGACAACCCTTCTTAGGCATTTCCTCAAACACCTTGTAAGCACTATCTACATCCTTTCTCCTACAATGCCCCAGTATAAACGACGTGTAAGTATGTGTATCGGGACTCAAACCAGCTTGCAAAATCTTACTCAAATAAGATTCAGCCTCAACAATATTACCTAATTTACAATAAGCATTAATCATAGTATTAAAAGTATAAATATCAGGCTTAATTAAATCACTCAACATTTCATCAAACACACATTTAATTTCCTCAATCATAACGAATCGCGATAAACACATCAACAACGTGTTATAAGCCCACACATTGAGCTTAAACTCATCATATTTGTTCATATCAAGCAATAAACGCATCGCAAAAACGGCGTCGTCACGAGTTTCGCATGATTTAAGCATGTTAAGTCGGGTTTTTTGAGCAACCCGAAAGAGATTATTAGAAATTAAAATCCGTAAAAGGGACGCGTAGGATTGAACATTGAGTTTGAAAGAAGGGACACAGGAGAGATAATTAAAAAAGGAGAGGGCAATTTG
The DNA here is from genome assembly GCF_000715075.1 of Nicotiana tabacum. Taxonomy (NCBI): domain Eukaryota; kingdom Viridiplantae; phylum Streptophyta; class Magnoliopsida; order Solanales; family Solanaceae; genus Nicotiana; species Nicotiana tabacum. Next base: position 164,220,311 of record NC_134095.1, read on the forward strand.
GGGATTTAGATTTGGGTATTGTGAGAGGAAAGACGAAAAGGAAGAAGGGGATAGGGAAGGAATTAGAGTTTTGAGGGAAGGGTGTTTTTGCCAATTCGGATGTGAAAGGAGGGAGAAGAGTTGGTGATTAATGGAAGGTTCTGGAGATTCTTCTGAGGTTGAAGATGAAACGGAAAATGGGAAGAATTTGATAAAGAAGAGAGGAATTGAGTGAACTGAACGGAATGGAGTAATCAACGCCGTTAATTGGATCATTGTATTGGGAAATCAGACGGCGGTGTTGACGACTCCGTGAATGGAAGAAATCGTTTAAGTTTTGAGATTCATTGGAGCTGAAGAAGGAGACTGAAAATGGAAGCTCAGAAACGCAGTGGCTGCTGAACACAGTAGGGCTGACTTTCGAATTTTTTGTTCCTCTTTTTCTTTTTTCTTTTTTCTTTTTTTCTATACTACTTTTTATTTCTTTTTCGGAAAAGGGTGAAAATTACCCTGCCTATTCGATTTAGTATAAATATATCCTCCGTCACCTAGGCTCATTTGGTTTGAATACGACTTATATCGATATAAAGTTATGTCGGTTAGGGGTGTCAATGAATATTTAAAAACTGACTAAACTGATCGAACCGTACCATACCGAACCGATTTTTAGGCTTTTTTTAAAAAGCCGTAGGTTTTTATATAAAACTATAACTGTACCGATAATTACGGCATGTTTTTTATTTTATAAAAATAAATCGAAAAATACCGAACCGTATCGAATAAATTTTATGTGAAAAATATATTTAGATAATAAGTTTAAAAATAATAAAGCAATAAATTTTTCTTTGGGCCTTCGAATTATAAAAACCATTACAAGCCAACAAGTAATTAAACTTATAATACTAATTTCTAAAACCTATTATGTTACTTCTACTTAAACTAAGTTATTTCAAGTATTTGTATTAGTAAGACACAAAGTATTCTAGCGATTATGATTAGCAAACTACAACGTATTGAATATGTTTCCATTCATATAATTTGAATTTACCTTTTTGAATATTTAATCTTCTATGACTTTATTCTTGAGTCCTAGCTTGGTTAATAACTTTCCACTCATGTAATTTATATTTTCTTTGCTTTTACTTAATTTCTTTTACGTTGCTATAGAATAGTTGATGGATCTAAACTATGGCCATCTTTCATGTTTTTTTAATTCATCACCCTTTAAACAGTAAGAATGTCTAGAAAGTTTTGCTAAGTCCTATAAAAGAACGTATTTTATTGCATTCTACTTCTACTGGTGAATTTTACATAACATTTAAAAAAATACCGAAAATTAACCGAACCGTACCGATACCGAAAGAGAAACCGACATGATTGGGACGGTTTCAAAAATATAACTTTGGTTATATATAATAGAATAACCGAAAAATTGTTATGGTATGTATTTTATAAAATAACCGACCGAATCGAACCATTAACACCCCTAATGCCGGTATAAGTTATGTTGAGATAAGTTATGCTGGGATTAGTTATGCGAGGATTGTTGTTTATCCACTGTTTCATATGTTGTATTAAAAATGGCAATTGCATAATTTCTAAGAAGAAGGTATAAGTTATACCAGTACTAATTACCCCACCCTCTATAAGGTATAAGTTATCACGGTGTTAAAATTAACACCGGAATAACTTATACCTCTTTTGCTAACCAAACAGAATATTAAGGTGGTATTAAATTTTTATACCACCCATATACTTTCTTACACCTCATACCAAATACCAAATGACCCCTTATTGAGCCAAAAATACCCCATCATTATTTTTCTGGCTCAATTATGCCCCTACGACTAACGATCAATGCCAAATAAAAAAAATATTTGTTTAAATTATACGTGAAAATTTTTTATTGGTCTAATTTTAAACTATGACCCCAATTAAACATAGAATTTTTATCTTTTAATACACTGTTTGAAACTTTATTACCAAAAATACTTATGTTTAATTAATTACCCGACCTAAATAAATTTTATTTACAAAATATATACATTCCACCTTAAAAGGCTTGCAATTCATTATTACTGCTTTCAATCAAGGAATTTAGTTACACCTATTTTCCTTTTTTCACCTTTCTCTTTCTTAAGTCTAGAATATTGGTACGGGATCTTTTCTGCGGCTGCTTTGAACCCTTGGGATTCATGAACATATGTATCTACTGAATAAACTATTCAAAGTTGTTTTCTTGTTACAAATTAATATTCGAAAAAGTGAACAAATATTTGTTTAATATAGAAGAAGATGACCTAACAAACATGGGGAAAATCAAAGAATAACCACAGGAGGTTTTAGTGTTTGGTCAATTGCTCTGAACTTGTTCCATTTACTGTAGTATTATTCTTTACCTGTGAAAATCGTTTGGTATTTTGGCAAAAGTTCTGATGTTGATAGACCTGCTCCTTGGCCTTTTGAGGTAGAGAAAAAGGTTAAATCCCGTGACTGAGCTTAGGGCAGGTAATGGAAAGTCATTAACAGCTTGTTTGGATGGTTGTTACCCATTGTATCGTATCGTATTGTATTGTTATTTTAAATACAATATTTGTTTTGATTGTTACTTAAATTTTATTGTATCGTATCGTTAAATTCATCGTTACATAGCGATGAAATGTGCCACTTTATGTAACGACCGATTTGGTATGGTCGCGTCGTTACCTTGTCTTTTTCTCTCAATCTCACCCTTTATTATTATTAAATTATTTTATTTTATCATTTACCCTACTTTTTTATATAGTAATTTTACCTTGTATCATAATTTTTCTTTATAATATTGCAAGTTTATTCTTAATATTGTTGGTGCGTGATATCATGAAACGATGGCAAACGATACAATCTATCCAAACATTGTATTTATCAAACGATACAGTACAATACAATACAGTACGATACAATACATTATGAAACGATGCGTAACAACCATCCAAACAAGCTGTAATCGAACAACTCAAAGTTAGGAAATTTATTTTAGTTTAACTCAAATTTATTTTTCTAATATCAATGAGAACCTTTTTCATACAACTAATTATATATTATACACAACAACAACAACAACAACAACCCAGTGTAATCTCACAAATGGGGTCTGGGGAGGGTAATATGTACGCAGACCTTACCTCTACCCCGAGGGGCAGAGAGGCTGTTGTATAATATAATTATATATTATACAACTTATCTAAAACTTTCACACATTATTTCTACCCAGTTATATACATTTACAATATCATAACACTTAAATATAATTTTTATACAAATTTTATACAATATATCTTTTATATATTTTGTATCTGATTTATACATAGTAAAAATAAATTTCATACAACTAATTATAGATTATATAACTTATCTACAACTTTACATTATTTCTACCTAGTTATATATAACTACAATATCATACAACTTAAATACAATTTTTATATAATATTGTTCAACTTTCATACAATATTTAAATAATAAAATATATACAAACAACATAATACAATTTACCTACAATTTTACTACAATTTCGTAAGTATACTATATATCATGTCTTCTTCTTCTTCTTCTTTTTCGAGTTTCAATCTGAAATTCAGTCAAAATCAAGTCTAATCTTCATCAAAACACCCTCAAAATTGAGATATAAACACCAAACAATATTCCTAATTGTTTGCAACAACACCAAATCCAAACAAATAATAATTTTTGAAAACCCAAAATCGAATTCAAAGCTTTTTAATGGCTGTCAATGGTGGAATTGCTGCTCTCTTTTCATTTGCTCTACATTACTGAAATTAGGGATTGAGAGATAGAGAGAGACGGAGAGAAAGAGAGAGAGAGAGAGAGAGAGAACAAGGATGAAAAATAATTGATTATTAATATGAAGGGATAGTAATTTAATTCCTAAAGTGTATATAATTGGTAAATTTGTATATAGGATGTATTTAAATTGAAACTTGAGTAGGGAGGGTAATAAAGTTTTAAATAGTGTATAGGAATGTAAAAATCCAAACACACCCTTAACCCTTTTTTTTACTCAACCCCAAAATCCGGCCCACTAAAAAAAATAGTCAAATTCTTGATTGATAAAAAAAATTAGCTTCTCCATCTTTTCAACTCTACCATAACCATAGTTGCCACCAACCCCTTTCCTCCGTAACAACCACGTTGCCATCACAACCATGATTCTTTTGTTTGTGTCATTCCTCTAACAGCGAGAATATTATGCTAATCGAAAGGGTTTGATTAGAAAATCTTTAATTTTTTTGATTTGATGTCCTTTTTTTGTTGTAAAATTAGGATTTTGTTCGAGAAGGAGTACCTAGGCCGTAAATTTTTTATTTTCTACAATAAATTACCATTTGGGTCTAACAACTTATTAAGAGTTTGCAAAATTTATAAAAATTGTGAAGAAAAAACTGGACTATTCCGAAATTTAAAGCCCATGTATTTGTAATGGGTTCTTTGATTATCTTATGTGATGAGAAACAAAAAAAGATTTATCATTATATGTGACATTTGAATGTGAAAATTAAGGTCTTTTGACGAACATTTTTGAAAAATGACAACTCCAATGGTAAATATAAAATGAAGAAGATAAAAATAAGAAAAATAACCAAAATTGCCTCTAGACTAAAAATGTGGTGGCAGCGTGGTTGCTATGGAGGAAAGGGAATGTTGGCATAGGTGGTAGAATTGAAAATATGAAGAAGTTATTTTTTTTGACAATCAAGAGTTTGGCCATTTTTAAGGCGAGTCGGATTTTTGGGCCGATAAAAAACAGGTTAAGGGTAGGTTATTTAATTGGGGTCATGGTTTAAAATTGGACCAATAAAAAGTTGCCACTTGTAAATTAAGTAAACCTTATTTGTTTAGCATTGACCATTAGTCGTAAGGGCATAAGCGAGCCAGAAAGATAACGGTGGGAGGATTTTTGGCTCAATAAATGAACAAAGGACATATTTCTACCAAATCGAATAGTGTGAGGACAGTTTTGACCCTTTTCCGTTTCTTTTTATATACTCCATAGTGAGTATCTCTATTTTAGAATTATTAATTCTTAGAATTATAGTAAATTTTGTTTAAAAAAACTAAAACATTATATGTCCAAATTCAAGAAATTTGACTCTTGATGTTTGAACTATGCCACAGTAGAAATACTATTATTATTATTATTATTATTATTATTATTATTATTATTATTATTATTATTATTATTATTAATATATTGTATAAGGCGTTTAGTTTGATTTTTATAAATATCGAATCAAACCAACCACTGTCAATTTTTATAAATTTAAAATCAATTCAAACCAACCATTGTTAATTGAAATTTAAAATCAATTCTAACCAAGTCAAATAATATCATTTTTAAAATTTTCTTGTTTTAGAAAAATAATTTTTACAATTTTTCAATGGCAAAATCAAACATCACGAATGTGCTTATACAAATTTTAAATTACTAAAAGCATATAATTTTTTTCTTATATACTACTTGTTTACCTCAAAAATACGAGTAACAATTAAATTTGATTTGTGATTTTAAAGATAGGTGATTTAGTTCAATACCAATTAATAATCAAGAAATATGAAGTAGAGATGAAAGAGACAAGTGAATCAAACCAATGTTACTCAACAACAGTGACCTCGAGGTGGTGTTAGAACAGTAAGAACAATTAAGTAAGAAAAGTAAAATAAGAAATGTAGAGCTAAGGACAATTCTATGAACATTAGGCAAAAAGGTAGAAAGTATATTCTTTGCTCAATGATTGGATGATATTACAAATGATTGGGGTCCCCTTTATATAATAGGGGAACCCCTAAATAAGGTATATTTCTATTTGCAGTAAGAAATATTCTTGGTACAGCTGTCTAACCGCCTAGTACGGAATCGTACAATCCTATTCCGGGATTTGCGCCATGACTTTGGGGACGTGGCAGGAATCTAGCTCATTCTGGTACAAATCCATAACGGTACTATTTCGGGGTCGAGCACACTTGGCCTCGGTATTCCTCGAGCACTTAGGTCTTCAAGCCTCTTATTCTACCTTCGAGCCCGAGCTTGGTCTATATCGAACTCTTGACCTCGATACTACTTCTCGAGCCTACAAAATCGGAGGCGTATGATTTTGACCGTATACATCGGGCTTGATCCTAGTCTATTTTGATCTCACTCTTGAAGTGACCCTCGAGCCCACGAAATCGGGGTAGCCCCGATTTCTACCGGATACAGATAGTCCCCGCGTTTCTTAGAGTATAACGACAAGAAATGAATTGAGTCCTTGATCTTTATCCCGATTTACCACGACATCATCATCGTGACGTAAGCGGCTGAGGAAATGAGAGCTTGGAAGTTGGTCTTTCTCGAGGAAAACTCTAAGAACTTTTAGCGAGTCCGGCGGCGGGGAAAGTTCTGAAGGCGAAGACACTTCTGCCAATAAGGACCGTGCCTCTTGGGTTTCGTGCTCTTATTAATTTTTTGCTTTTGAGGTTGATCGGCCCTTGCGAGGAACACTTGATCGTGACCTATAGCTCTTGTAAAAAGGATTATACAAAGCCTTTTTCCTTCCATGACTTCTGAATCTATTATCCTTTTGTGCGGGTCAAAGCGCCTTATCATAAAATTCCTTTTGAATGTCCAAAGTTTGAGATGGTAATGACAGATAAAAAGTTCTGCCCTCAAACGTTTCTGATCAATGGTCCCCGAATGGCCATTCGAACTTGAGTTTGAGTAGATCTTAGGCTCAACAGTCGATGAGGTAAGGTAGCCCTTGGGCTTGATAGTTGAGTGAGTGCATGCTCGAACTTGAATAAAAATAGCCCTAAGGCCTTATGGCCAAGCGAGGACATGCTCGAACGTGAGATGAGGTGGCCTTTGGGCTCGAAAGATAGTCCCCGAGTGAGAATTTTCTCGAACTCGGGTAGCCCTTGGGCTTAGTAGTCAAGTGAGTACTTGCTAGAACTTGAAATGAAGTTAGCCCATAGGCTTTATAGATAGTCCCCAAGTGAGGGTTTACTCGAACTCGGGTTAAGATAGCCCTTGGGCTTTTATGATCGAGTGAGGACTCGCTCGAACTCGAAATAGAGAAACCCTTAGGCTTCATAGATAGTCCTCGAGTGAGAATTTTCTCGAACTCGGGTAGCCCTTGGGTTTAGTAGTCGAGTGAGTACTTGCTCGAACTCGAAATAAAAATAGCCCTTAGGCTTTTATAGCCGAGTGAGGATTTTTTCGAACTCGAAGTAAAGTTAGCCCTTAGGCTTTTTTATATTGGCCCTTAGGCTTTTTTAGATTGGCCCTTTGGCTCTTTAAGTTGGGCCAATTCGGCCTCTGAAACGACTATAATTTTTCCCTCTTTTTGGCTAAAAGACTTAGTGAAAATTTCTTTATGCCTTAGCATGTGTTTTTTGTACCCGTTAGGTTTTTCGAGGGTTCAATCGATCAGAAACCATTCATGTTAATACCTCTTGAGGCTTTTTCAAAGGCTGATGTTATCGAAGCCTTTAAATTATTCGAAGGCTGATTTTATCAAAGCCCTTTTTGCTTTTGCCGAGGGTAGCCGAGTTTAACCGGTTTTTCGAAGTATTTGAAGGCCTTTAATTTATGGCGAAAGTCGGACATCTCCAAGTCGCATTATTTCGGTCGTAGCCTTTTACATGACCGTAGTCTTTAATATGACCGTAGTCTTTAATATGACCGTGGTCTTTAATATGGCTGTAGCCTTTAATATGACCGTAGCTTTCGGGTATGTCTCTTGGACTTGTTTCCCGATAACCTTTCGAACTTGTCCGAAAGGTTAGTCTCCGAGTATGATGGTCTTGTCTTTTGCATTGAGGGATGCCTCATTGAGGTCTTATAAATTCAAGTTCAGATACTCGAATGTGTTGACTGTCGATGACAGTCCCCACGTATTCGAAGTGTATTTGCGTTGTAGCCCTTGAGCCATTTCTCGTGGAATCACAAGTATGATGTTCGTATAGTAGCAAGTTTCTTTGATACACAAAGTGTTTTGATATATAAAGAATGATTCTTTGGATAATTGATACATGCGTACATGTTTTGCCATCGGGGCTCGACTATTCTATACGGACACGGTTCATCCGACCGTTTAGCCCATTACAAAGTTCTCCTATGGAGACCCGATGTCCTAAAGTGATTTTCTTGCAACAAAGTAAACATTCGAGGGCAATGCCCTTCAGTACTCGAGGCTTATTGTAGGGAACCTCATATACCGTTGAATTGCTTTAAGTTAACACGACAATGGTTTCCTTGTTAAAAACCTCACCGGAAAAACCCATTTGGGACAAAAAATGGTCTAAGGGAAAAAGAGTGTAACACGTGCTTTAGGTCCAAAGCTTCATGATGATCCTTGTCGAAAACATACAAGTGTTAGTCAAAAAAATAGAAAGGATTGGACTGGGGTCGTACCATTCCGATATTGGATATTTAACATGATCTTCCTCGGCATCAAGCCCCCGTGAATTTTGACATCGATCATTTCTCCTCTCATTTCATGCGAAGCTTTGCCCAGACTCGCTGCTTCTACGGTCTGCATTATACGGTTGATTTCGATCTCTATTGGACCTCGGCTCTCGATCGACTCCCTTTTGATCCTACCCATGGGCCTGCTAGGATAAACGGACCCCGAAGGAGTCCCTAGTTGATTATCCTCGACTCTAATCTTTGACTGGTACCGATTATGTATATCGGCCCAAGTGACAGCCGGGTATTCGAGTAAACTTTGCTTCAACTAATATGATATAGAACTCCGAGTGTTGAGACCTTGAGTGAAAGCTTGAGCAGCCTAGTCATCGGTGACCGGAGGCAAATCCATTCTCTCTACTTGGAACCGAGATACGAATTCCTTGAGCATCTTGTTATATTTCTGCCCTACCTTGAAAAGGTTCGACTTCCTCGTTGCAATTTTAATGGCTCCGGCGTGTGATTTTACAAAAGAATCTGTAAGCATGTCAAACGAATCAATAGAATTAGGTGGTAAGTTATGATACCATATCAAGGCACCCTTGGATAGAGTTTCCCCAAACTTCTTCAGCAGTACGGATTCAATTTCATCATCTTCCAAGTCGTTTCCTTGATGGCGCACTTATACGAGGTGACGTGTTTATTTGGATCGGTCGTCCCGTTAAACTTGGGAATCTCGGGCATATGGAACTTCTTGGGGATTGGCTTCGGAGCCGCACTAGGGGGAAAGGATCTTTGCACGAACTTTTTAGAATCTAGTCCTTCTAAGATCGGGGGTGCCCCGGTATTTGATTAACATGGGAGTTATAAGTCTCCACTTTTTTGTCATTATCCTCAATCTTCTTCTCCCCGGATTCGATTCTCTTGGTGAGTTCCTCAAGCATCCTCATTATCGTGGGGTCAGTCCCCGAGCCATTACCGTTTGGTCTCTCCGGCACTGGCTCAGTACGTCGAGTGTCCCCTGGTTCGACCACACTTGGAATTTTATCCTGACTTTGAAGTTGAGCGATGGCAATCTGTTGAGCTTATAACATCTCGAATATTACTTTGAGGCTGATTCCCCCGTCTCCTATACCCTGTGTTCCTTGGCCCCCAAATCGGGATTCCCTACGCACACTTCCTCTGGGGTCTGCGCCTAGATCCGCATTCAAAGTAATGTATGAACTAACATCGACCGGTTCCACATTTGGCACTTCCTCAGGGTTTATTGGTGGTAAACCGACCCCTACATTGTTGTTTTCCCCATGAAATCCAAGACAATCGTAGTCGTGTACAGGTGTGTTTCGCGAGTTTGACATGTTTTTATGTGAGAACAAAAATTCTTGACAAGAACAAATGTAAAAATAACGTGTGTTATGAGAATCAGTATTGAAATAATCACTATTATCTTTAATCCCACGGTAGGCGCCAAACTGTTTACCTTGAAAATACGAGTAACAATTAAATTTGATTTGTGGTTTTAAAGATATGTGATTTAGTTCAATACCAATTAATAATCAAGAAATATGAAGTAGAGATGAAGGAGACAAGTGAATCAAACCAATATTACTCAACAATAGTGACCTCGAGCTTAGTGACCTTGAGGTAGTGTTAGAACAGTAAGAACAATTAAGTAAGAAAAGTAAAATAAGAAAAGTGGAGCTAAGGACAATTCTGATGAACAGTAGGCAAAAAGGTAGAGAGTATATGTCACGACCCGGATTTTCCACCCTCGGGAGTCGTGATGGCGCCTACTAATATGAGCTAGGCAAGTCAATTATTGAACAAATAACCTTTTTACCCTTTTTATTCTCTTTAACAGTTATAAAGCAATAACGTTTAAACAGCGGAAATTTAAAATAAGCGAAAGAAAAGCAAGAGTATCTGAACATGTAACTAATACAATTGTTTAAGCCTTAACCACCCAGAACTGGTGTCACAGTGTCACAGACGATCTAAGATTTACTACATACAAAGTCCAAAAAATAAACGATACACTATTTCTGAATTAAGGAAATGAAACAGGGATAAAAGGATAGAGGGAGACGCCGGGGCCTGCGAACGCTTGCAGGTCTACCTTGGATCTCCGCGTGGACTGAAGGTAGCCACCCAATCTACAGTCCAAAAGATGCTCCGGGATCTACACATAGTGCAGAGTGTAGTATCAGCACAACCGACCCCATGTGCTGGTAAGTGCCTAGCCTAACCTCGACGAAGTAGTGACGAGGCTAGGACCAGACTACCACATAAACCTGTGCAATTCAACTATATACAGCAGAAAAGAAGAACAGAAATAAACAGTCAAATATGGGAAGGGTAGCATACTGCGGGGGAGATATCAATTCAGAATAGAAAAAACAACAGGTAATTGAAGGAAACAGTAAATCTCGGATATCAACAAAGAACCAGAAATCATTAAGTGCACGGCATCACCTTTCGTGCTTTTACTCTCGTCCTCACCAAAGCAATCAAGTAATGAAAATGTGCACGGCTTCACCCTTCGTGCTTTTACTCTCGTTCTCACCATATAATCAATATAATCGGCATGGAATGGTACATCGTGCGGCACGACATCACCATTCGTGCTTTACACTCTTTCCTCACAAATCATACACGGCATCACTCTTCGTGCTTTATCACTCTCTCACCAAACAATACACGACATCACCCTTCGTGCTTTAACTCTCTTCCTCACCCAAACAACAATCACAAATAATAGGGCAATGAAATAAATGAAAATACAATAAGAATCCCGGCAAGGGAACAATAGTTCAACAATCAAGTCCCGGCAAGGGAATAACATCAAAAGAAATCTAAACATTCCGGCAAGGGAGATAACATGAAAAACAACAATATCCCGGCGAGGGAGTTAATATTATGATTCTCTTCTCTTTTCCACTTTTACTTCATAACTCACTTCACAACTTTGAGCCAATACTCTAAAAGATTCAATTTCCACGTATACTTTCACATTTCATTGTACAACTCGAGCCAACGCTCCTCAATGTTCAAATGTCACAATTACTTCCACAAACTTTGTCCAACAATAGAAATCATTATCAAAGCATGAATAATACAACGAAGTCATAAAAAATCACAATATAGGACTCACGGGCATGCTTGACACCAACGTATAGATACTCGTCACCATACCTATACGTCGTACTAGACAAATACCACATAGCAAACAGGACTCGACTCCTAATCCCTCAAGCTAAGGTTAGACTAAACACTTACCTCGATGCCACGAACACAATTCAAGCCTCTACTATCGCTTTACCTTTTGATTCCACCACCAATTTGCTCATATCTAGCAATAAGTTACTTAATTACATCAATAAACACTAAATGAATCAATTCTAATGCATGAAAATGAGTTTTCTAAAGTTTTACCCAAAAAGTCAAAAATCGCTCCGGGACCACATGGTCAAAACCCGAGGTTCGAACCAAAACCCGATTACCCTTTTTCCTCACGAACCCAAATATATAATTTGTTTTGAAATTGGACCTCAAATCGAGGTCCAAATCCCCAATTTTTGAAAAACCTAGGTTCTACCCAAGACACCCAATTTCCCCCATGAAAATCATTGATTTTGAGTTGAAATCATGTGAAAAGATATTAATGATTGAAGAAAACGAGTTAAAATTGACTTACAATCGATTTGGAAGAAGAGTTGTCTTTGAAAAATCGCCAAGAGTGTTTTGGTTTTGAAAGAGTGTGAAAAGTGGGAGATTTTCGGCTAAGTATAAAAATTGCAGGTTGTAGATATGGGAATTGCGACCAGGGTTCGCAATTGCGAACCCAGCCCTCTGCTATGTTTGCATTTGCTAGGTGGGAAATACGAAGAATGTGTCGCATTTGCGACGACTGGCTAAAAGGGGGAGTATCGCATTTGCGATAGAATTTTCGCAATTGCGAGGTAGGCTGGCCTGGGCTTCTTTCGCATTTGTGACATGCCCCTCGCATTTGCGACATGCCCCTCGCATTTGCGAGCCAGGCTTCGCTAATGCGAAGCCTACAGGCCTGCAATGCAACAACTGAAAGTCTGCAATTCCTCAAGTCCAAAATCCACCTCATGGCCTATCCAAAACTCACCCGAGCCCACGGGACTCCAAACCAAACATGCACACCAAGCTAAAAATATCATACGGACTCGTTCGTACATTCAAATCACCAAAATAACATCAACAACTATGAATTTAGCATCAAAGTCATGAAAATTTCTTAAGAACTTCAAACTTACCAAATTTCTCAAATAAGGTCCGCTTCTCATCATTTTAAAATCGTTTCTTACCAATTTTCACAAGCTTGACTCAAATCATATATAAGATCTGTACCGGGCTCCGGAACCAAAATACGGGCCCGATACCAATGGTTTCAAACATATTTCTCTTCCAAAAACCTCATAATTATTTCAACAAAACAATTTCTTTCAAAAATTTATTTCTTGGGTTTGGGATCTCTGAATTCAATTTCGGGCATATGCCCAAGTCCCATATTTTCCTACGGACCCTACGGGACCGTCAAATCACAGGTCCAAGTCCGTTTACCTAAAATGTTGATCGAAGTCAAATTAATTCATTTTATAGTCAAAATTTATCATTTTTCACAGATTTTTACATAATGGCTTTCCGGTTACGGGCCTGGACTGCGCATGCAAATTAAGGTGATGCTGAAAGAGATTTTTAAGGCCTCAGAATGCAAAATTCACTTCTAAAACAAGTGATGACCCAAAAGTGATAACCCTTTTGGGTAATCATAGTATATTCTTTGCTCAATGATTAGATGATGTTATAAATGATTGGGGTCCCCTTTATATAATAGGGGAACCCCTAAATAAGGTATATTTCTATTTACAGTAAGGAATATTATTGGTACAATTGTCTAACCGCCTAGTACGGAATCGTACAATCCTATTCCGGGATTTGCGCCATGACTTTGGAGACGTGGTAGGAATCTAGCTCGTTCTGGTACAAATCCATAACGATACTATTTTGGGGTCGAGCAACTTGACCCCGGTATTCCTCGAGCACTTAGGTCTTCGAGCCTCTTATTCTACCTCCGAGCCTTAGCTTGGTTTATATCGAACTTTTGTCCTCGATGCGACTTTTCGAGCCTACAAAACAACGGAGGCATATGATTTTGACCTTATATATCGGGCTTGCTCCTAGTCTATTTCGATCTCGTTCTTGAAGGGACTCTCGAGCCCACGAAATCGGGTAGCCCCAATTTCTGTCGTATACAACTATATATCAAAATAGATATTCATGTTTACAAAAATTTATAAAATATGTCGAATAACTTTGCACACAGATTTCCACTTAGGTGTTACTCTTTCGCATCACTTTAGTCTTTTCATCGTGTAAGGTTCGATTGAGACCTCGACTATTTTGGATTTGCATCGTGTAAGGTTCATTAAAGGGAAAAACGCTCTATATTCGAATTTTTTTCTTTCATTAGTCTTGAACTCGAGATTTTCAATTAAGGATAGAGAGATCAGATCCTATATGTCATACCACAATCCTTGGGCAAAGTGCACTAGTAGCTACTTTTAAGCCTACTATTTAAAATATATTCAAAATTTATAATATATTTAAAAATTAGAAAATTCACACAAACTTCAGGACTAAGTATTCTGAATTATTGAGTTGCCAATTTGAAATTCAAAGTGTCTTGAATTTCTGAACTGCTAATTTCAAATTCGGGACATATATAAGATTCGAATTTCTTGCTACAATATAATTTTTGAACTTTAGGACACAATGTCTTGAAGTTTGAACCTTGAGGTTCAAACTTCACAACGTCATGTCCCGAAATTTAAACAAATTAGTTAATCTTTAAATACGTTGTAAATTGTGCATTTATTTTAAATGACATTATAGACAATAAATTTGCGTCAAGAAAATAATCGAGACTGAAAATATGCGACAATCGTAGTATTTGATTTCAAATAATATGAGTGTACAATCTCTATGAATCCTCTGATTCTTCTTTCCAAGTGTAAATAAATTCAAGGGCCTTTGAGCTTGATCTTGAATATGTAGTTGTTTCTACAAAAAATGATCTTGTTCTTGAGCTTGAGCTTTATTGCTTGAACTTGACCTTGATTTGTTCTTTGTTCTTGAGCATGAACTTGATTTGTTCTTCATTCTTGCGCTTGAACTTGATTGCTTGAAGCTTGAAATTTGTGGAGGAATTTGCAGCGTTTGATCCATGAGCTCTTTCTTGCTTCTTGTTATATCTTCTGGTATCTTTTATGAGTTATGAAGACCCCTATTTATAGTTGTAAGATAGAAGAGTTGTAATGAGAACAAACTCTTTCCGACCAATCAGATTAAAGAGTGACAAGGTCGCATTTGATTGGCCAGAACATGTCACTTGCACATGTAGCGCGATTTCATTAGCCTTTTAATTTGATTTGGCATGCCTTGTCATTTTGATACGTGGCATGATCGCATTGGCTCTTCTGTTTGACTTGGCATGCCACGTCATTTGACACGTGGCACCAAATCGGGCCTTTAGGAAGATGACATTTTAGGCTTAATGAAGTGGGCTTATCACTTTAGCCCCAATTAAATGGGCTAGCCCAATGGAGTAAGACTTATTTATTTGATCCATATATATTGGACCAATATAATTAATTCAATTATATTAGCCCATAGTATTTATTTGGAGAATATATCTTGAATTTAAAATATAATCCAAATTATTTTGTGAATTTAATTTTAATAAAATTTATATGCCGATAAATGCCCCATACTTTAAGACTTGTCGGAGTGTAGATTTGTTGCACTTCCAAGACGAGGCTTGAAGTATAATATCTTTCTTTCTAAGATCCCTTTTTGTTGGTCCATGCACTACTTTAGAGTAATTATTCCCAAGAGTAGTGTGCCATAACTTTTTCAAGTAAGCTTGCACGAGTATCCTTGCTTATTCATGGGGATATACTGCCAAAAGAATAATTTAAGAGTTTCTTGGACCTCCTTAGCTATATTTTTTAACCAGAAAGAGATCTTCTTTCTCAAATGTCTGACATTTTTTCATTCAAAAAAAAATGACATGCATTATTAAGTACTCCATTCGTGTGAATACCATGAGTTATTTAATCATGGAGTAATTTTTCATGTGGAAATTTAATGGCCGCAAACAAAATGGAGTATTACTTTTCCATGTAGTCATGTTGGCCTCCACAAATTCTTTGATCATTTTGATTAAGATAAGGACATGTGACACCTCTTTATCCTTTCAGTTGAACTAGGATACCTAAACCTTCTTAGACTCCTATAACTTCCACAGTTTCTATCACATTAGGACTTAAAGCACCTCCACTATTTATTTATAAATAGAGATCCGATAAAAGGTTTAGAGCCCAGAAATGGTGTTACAAGAGAGTTTGAATCTGCCTTTGACGCTTGGAAGAGTTGAAGGTAACTTCTTCTTCTTTTCTTTTCAATATTTCGTCAACCTTTTATAGTCATTACATTTTGTGGTATAAAATTAATATCTTGCTGTAGAAAATTTCAAATCACGGTCTATTTAATTCTACAAAAGCTAGACTTTGAGTTCTAGAACATATACGAAATTTAGGATTAGAATCTTCACAGATCACCCTAGGTGATTTTTCGAATTTAACCTTAATTTTTGTCATGATGATATTTTCAGATTTGTGCGACTTCACCAAAAGTTTTATATCTTGACATAGGAACCTCGAAATCGCAAACCATTTGATCAGAAACTAGAGTTCAAGATCTACAATATATCCTAAATTCAGAGTTAAACACATTCAGGATCGTTCCAGATGATTTTTTTGAAGTGAGTTCTATATTCTAACACGCCATCAGTTTCAGATTTGTGTGACTTCACCAAAAGTTTATATCTTAATGTAGGAATCTTGGAATTGCAAACCATTTAATTTATCAGAAACTAGAGTTCAACATCTGCAATATATCCAAAACTTAGAGTTAAACACATTTAAGATCGTTCCAAATGATTTTTTGAAGTCGGCTATATATTTTGACGCGCCATCAATTTCAGATTTGTGCGACTTCACCAAAAGTTTTATATCTTCATGTAAGAACCTTGGAATCGCAAACCGTTTAATTCCTCAGAAACCAAAGTTCAAGATATACAACATATCCAAAATTCAGAATTAAACACTTTTAGGATCGTTCTAGATGAATTTTTTTGAAGTCGACTCTATATTCTAATGTGCCAACAGTTTTAGATTATCCCAGCTTCACCAAAACTTTTGTATCTCGATGTTGGAATGTCGGAGTTGAAAACCGTTTTAATTGGTAGAACCTAGACTCTGAGAGCACTAAAAATAATGGCCCAAATCATGCAAGATTGTTCTAGACAATACTTTGAACTCAATTTTCAAATCTAACATGCCTTGACAGGTAACCATCTTTCTTGTACTTGTATTTTTTTTGCTGCCTTCTTTTTGTTGTTGTAGGCAATGGATATCTTCATCAATAAGGCTAGATGCACCTAGAAGGAAAAATTTGTGGCAAAAAATAGAAGGACAAATCTTCAACATCATATGGAAGGAAAAATCTATGACGACATATAGATGATCAAGTCCACAACAACACATAAGAAGATAGATCCCTCGCAACATATAGACGGATAAATCTCCATCACCATATAGACGGATAAATCTCCATTACCATATAGACGGATAAATCTCCATCACCATATACATGGATAAATCCATATCAACATATAAAAGTATCAAATTTATGACAACATATAGAAGTATCAAATCCAAGAAAACATATAGCAGGATCAAATCCATGAAGAGGATAACTTAAGGTGCAAAGGGACTTAATGTCCGCCTTAGGATTGAAGAATTATAGTTCCTTTTAAGGATAAACTCATGAAGAGACCAACTTCAGGTGCAAAGAGACTAACATGTACACCTTAAGATTGGAAAATTAGAAAACTTCAACTTGAAGGCTTGGCGGACTTTGAAGATTTCAACTTGAAGACCAACAAATTTGAAGATTTGACAGGCTTGAAAATTTGGTAGACTTTGATGCTTCAACTTGAAGAGCTGTGGACTTTTACTTCAACATGAAAAATTATTAGGCTTGTAGGGATTAAATAATTCAACTTGAAGATTGGCGAATTTGAGGACTTCAAACTGAAGACCAATGGACATGAAGACTTGGAGGGATTGAATACTTCAACCTAAAGATTGGCGGACTTTTAGACTTCAACTCGAAGTGCAGTGGACTTGCAGAATTCAACTTGAAGAGAGACATACTTGAAGATTTGGAGGGCTTATATAATTCAACTTGAAGATCGACGAACTTGAGGACTTCAAATTGACCACCGACAAACTTGAATACTTCGACTTGAAGACTGGCAAACTTGCAGACTTCAACTTGAAGGATGGTAGACTTTGCAAAATTTAACTTGAAGAGTTTCGTGTCTTGAATATTTAGCTCAAAGTTGAAGAGCTCTGCAAGTTGAAGTTTGGCTCAAATTTAAAGAGGTTTGCGACTTGTCTTTGCTCGACTTTAAAGAGATTTCGATTTGAGTCTTTGCTCGAATTCAAAAAGCTTTGCGACTTGAAAACTTTGCTCGAATTTGGAGAGCTTTGCAACTTGAAGACTTTGCTCGAATTTGAAGAGCTTTACGTATTAAAGATTTAGTTCAAAATCGGGGAGCTACCTGACATATAATAAAGAATTAAGTGCCACGAAGCATTATAACTTACAGTTTAGGCTCATGTGTTAAGGAGAATTATAACAATCATGTAGTAGCTAATATGCCATTACAAACACTATATGTAACGACCCGACCGATCGTTTTGAGTTCTAGCACATCGTTCAGCAGTTTGAGGCCGTAAGCAGCTTCACTTCAGGTATTATGACTTGTATGCATCGTCAGAATTGAATTTCGGGAAGTTCGGAGTTGATTTGGAAAGAGAATTCTCATTTCGGAAGCTTTAAGTTGGAAGAATTGACTAAGGTTGGATTTTTGAGTAAAACGACCTCAGAATTGGGATTCGAAGGTTCCATCAGGTTTGTATGATGATTTCGGACTGGGGTTTGGAAGACCTCGGAATTGGGCGATTCTTAGAGGGTTTCAAGAGGGAGTTTTCATCATCAACGACAAGGTAAGCTAACCCCACCTATCTTGAGTTAAATATATTGATTATGTATGGATTTTAGTATGTAAATTGGTAGAAATTTGGGGGTTTGAGGAAAACCTAGAAAATTCATATTCTTGGATTCTGACCACAATTTTGGGTATTGAATTAAGAGAAAATCATATATTTGAGTTCGTGAGTTCATGCGTAAATTTTATCTAAAAAAAAATTTGGATATCGGGAACGTGGGCCCGAGGGCAATTTTGTCAACTTTTCGATCGGGGTTAGGAATTGTTATAAATTGGATCGTAATGAGTATTTGAACATATATTAATGGATTTGCATAATTATTGACTAGTTTTGGAGCATTGTGCATCGATTCGAGTCTTCGGAAGAGCGTGGAATGCCGGTTATGGATCTTCGAAACGAGGTGAGTCTCCTTTCTAACCTTGTAAGAGGGAATTGTCCCCATAGGAGAAATAATTAAATATGTGCTTCTAATTGTGGGGGCTACGTATGCATGGGGTGACGAGAGTCCGTGCGTAGCTACTATTATGTTTAAGTCCGGGTAGTCTAGGACCCAAAAGCATGCTATACTTGGATTATTTGTAATCTTATTAACAGTTTGAATTGCTTAAATCACATCGAATTAGTAAATGAATTTCTAAAAAGATTTAAACTTCTTTTTCTTAAATTGTTAAAAGAGAATTGGTAGCCTATTGGCATATTATGGCATCTTATGAGACTTTTGATCATGTCCAGAGTGACTTATTGCCTGAGTAGTTCGTACTGGTGAGACGAGATCATTGGATTTAGGATCAGTGCAATTAGATTATATGAAGAATATTAAAGAGCAAATACCATTATTTGGTTCAGAAGGAGGTAATGATTCTTGTAATGAGTATAGCCCCAATGATTGTTGATTCAACAGTTGGTTATGATTTTCTACACATCTCTTCCGTCGCTGCGGTATTGTAAGAGTTAGAACAAAGCCTATGTATGTCATGAGATGCAATGGGAGCATCATATTCGTGAAATTTTGACTAATTTGATCAGAGAACGTTATTCTGGTCGTGTGAGTAAAGCGGTGCAAGGCGTGAATTCAGCAAAGGTATATAGTCATGCTTTGGTGCAGCATGTAGTGATTGATACGGTGAGCGTATGTTGGAAACAGGCCTGGCAGAGAATTTCGGATGTTGGAATTGGGCTCTAAGATTATTTGCTTGAATAAAAAAGAATATCTTTAGAATTGATCGAGCCAATGTGCTCAACTAGGTTGTAGTAGCACGGGTAGGTGCACGAGGTGTTAAACAGTGATTTCGGACAACTCCAGTGCAGTTCTTAGCACGTTCGAAGACGAACGTATGTTTAAGTGGGAGAGAATGTAACGACCCGACCGGTCGTTTTGAGCTCTAGCACATCGTTTAGTAGTTTTAGGTCGTGAGCAGCTTCACTTCAGGTATTATGACTCGTATGCATCGTCGGAATTGAATTTCGGGAAGTTCGGAGTTGATTTGGAAAGATAATTCTCATTTAGGAAGTTTTAAGTTGGAAGAATTGACTAAGGTTTGATTTTTGAGTAAACGACCTTAGAATCGGGATTCAAAGGTTCCAGCAGGTTCATATGATGATTTCGGACTTGGGCATATGTCCAGACTGGGGTTTGGAAGACCTAGGAACGTTTCGGCGCCTATTGTGGAAGTTAGCTTTTTTGGAAGAATCTCATAAGTTTGGATTGAAGTGAATTTCAGGGTTATCAATGTCCGTTTGAGATTTTGAGTCTGGGAATAGCTCTATATGGTGATTCTAGAATTGGGGGCGCAATCAGAAGTGAATTCGGAGGTTCGTCGATCATTTTTGAGTCATTTGGCTAAAGATAGAAATTTGAAGGTTTTTGAGAAGTTTGACCGAAAGTGGACTTTTTGATATCGGGGTCGGATTCTGATTCCGAAAGTTGGAGTAGGTCCGTAATGTCGAATATGACTTGTGTGCAAAATTTGAGGTCAATCAGACGTGATTTGATATGTTTTGGCATCGAATGAAGAAGTTTGAAATTTTAAAGTTCATTAAGCTTGGATTGGAGGCCGATTCATGATTTTAGCGCTGGTGGATGTGATTTGAGGCCTCGAGAAAGTCCGTAATGTATTTTGGGACTGGTTGGTATGATTGGTTGGGGTCCCGGGGGCCTCAGGTGGATTTGGGGTTATTAACGGATCGAAAATGGAATTTTGGAAAGGGCTGAAGTTGCTGGTGTAACCGCACCTGCGAGACTAGGGCCGCATGTGCGGAGCCGCAGAAGCGGAAATGGATGGCTAGGCTGGGACCGCAGATGCGGTCATTTTGCCGCAGATGCGGGACCTCACCTGCAGAAGGAGAAGTGCAGATGCGGAAGTTGAAGGCTTGGGGGAAGACCGCAGAAGCGGCAATTGGTCCGCACCTGTAGGACCGCAGAAGCAGTCAATAGATTGCATGTGCGAAAGTACTGGAAGCAGTGAGTGTTTTAAAAATCGGGATTTGCCATTTTCTCACATTTTTCTCTTGGCTTGGGCGATTCTTGGAGGGTTTCAAGAGGGGGTTTTCATCATCAACGACAAGGTAAGCTAACCCCACCTATCTTGAGTTGAATATATTGATTATGTATGGATTTTAGCATGCAAATTGGTAGAAATTTTGGGGTTTGAGGAAAACCTAGAAAATTCGTATTCTTGGATTTTGACCATGATTTTGGGTATGGAATTAAGAGAAAATCATATATTTGAGTTCGTGAGTTCATGGGTAAACTTCATCTTCAAAAAAATTTCGGAATTTGGGCACGTGGGCCCGAGGGTAATTTTGTCAACTTTTCGATCGGGGTTAGGAATTGTTATAAATTGGATCGTAATGAGTATTTGAACATATATCAATGGATTTTCATAATTATTAACTAGTTTTGGAGCATTGTGCATCAATTCGAGTCTTCGGAAGAGCGTGGAATGCCAGTTATGGATCTTCGGAGCGAGGTGAGTCTTCTTTCTAACCTTGTAAGATGGAATTGTCCCCATAAGAGAAATAATTAAATATGTGCTTCTAATTGTGGGGGCTACGTACGCACGAGGTGATGAGAGTCCGTGCGTAGCTACTATTATGTTTAAGTCCGGGTAGACTAGGACCCAAAAGCATGCTATACTTGGATTATTTGTAATCTTATTGACAGTTTGAATTGCTTAAATCACATCGAATTAGTAAATAAATTTCTAAAAAGATTTAAACTTCTTTTTCTTAAATTGTTAAAAGAGAATTGGTAGCCTATTGGCATATTGTGGCATCATACGAGACTTTTGATCATGTCCGGGGTGACTTATTTCCTAAGCAGTTCGTACTGGTGAGACGAGATCATTGGATTTAGGATCAGTGCAATCGGATTATATGAAGAATATTAAAGAGCAAATACCATTATTTGGTTCAGAAGGAGGTAATGATTCTTGTCATGAGTATAGCCCCAATGATTGTTGATTCAGCAGTTGGTTATGAATTTCTACACATCTCTTCCATCGCGGCGGTATTGTAAGAGTTAGAGCAAGACCTATGTATGTCATGAGATGCAATGGGAGCATCAGATTCGTGAAATTTCGACTAATTTGATTAGAGAACGTTATTGTGGTCCTGTGAGTAAAGTGGTGCAAGGCGTGAATTCAACAAAGGTATACAATCATGCTTTGGTGCAGCGTGTAGTGATTGATACAATGAGCGTATGTTGGAAACAGGCTTGGCAGAGAATTCCAGATGTTGGAATTGGGCTCTAAGCTTATTTGCTTGAATAAAAGGGAATATCTTCAGAATTGATCGAGCCAATGTGCTCAACTGGGTTGTAGTAGCGCGGGTAGGTGGACGAGGTGTTAAATAGTGATTTCGGACAATTCCAGTACAGTTCTTAGCATGTTCGAGGACGAACGTATATTTAAGTGGGAGACAATGTAATGACTCGACCGGTCGTTTTGAGCTCTAGCGCATCATTCAGTAGTTTGAGGCCGTGAGCAGCTTCATTTCAGGTATTATGACTCGTATACATTGTCAGAATTGAATTTTGGGAAGTTCGGAGTTGATTTGGAAAGAGAATTCTCAGTTCAGAAGCTTTAAGTTGGAAGAATTAACTAAGGTTGGATTTTTGAGTAAACGACCTCGAAATCGGGATTCGAAGGTTCTAGCAAGTTCGTATGATGATTTCGGACTTGGGCGTATGTCCGGACTGGGGTTTGGAAGACCCGGGAACGTTTCAGCGCCTATTATGGAAGTTAGCATTTTTGGGAGAATCTCATAAGTTTGGATTGAAGTGCATTTCAGGGTTATCAATGTCCGTTTGAGATTTCGAGTCTAGGAATAGCTTCGTATGGTGATTCTGGAATTCGGAGCTCGATTGGAAGTGAATTCGGAGGTCCGTGTATCATTTTTGAGTTATTTGGCTAAAGATAGAAATTTGAAGGTTTTTGAGAAGTTTGACCAGAAGTGGACTTTTTGATATCAGGGTGGGATTCCTATTCTGAAAGTTGGAGTAGGTCCGTAATGTCGAATATGGCTTGTGTGCAAAATTTGAGGTCAATCGGACGTGATTTGATATGTTTTGGCATCGAATGAAGAAGTTTGAAATTATAAAGTTCATTAAGCTTGGATTGGAGGTCGATTCATGATTTTAGCGGTGTTGGATGTGATTTGAAGCCTCGAGCAAGTCTGTAATGTGTTTGGGGACTGGTTGGTATGATTGGTTGGGGTCCCGGAGGCCAGGAGTGGATTCCGGGTGGTTAACAGATCGAAAATGGAATTTTGGAAAGGGCTGAAGTTGTTGGTTGCTGGTGTAACCGCACCTGCAAGACTAAGGCCGCTGGTGCGGAGCCGCAGAAGTGGAAATGGACTGCTAGGCTGGGATCGCAGATGCAGTCATTTTGCCGCAGATACGGGACCACACCTGCGGAAGCAGAAGCGCAGATGCGGAAGTTGAAGGCTTGGGGGAAGACCGCAGAAGCGACAATTGGTCTGCACCTGCGGGACCGCGGAAACGGTTAATAGATCGTAGGTGCGAAAAGACTGGAGGCAGTGAGTGTTTTAAAAATCAGGATTTGGCCATTTTCTCTCATTTTTCTCTTGGCTTGGGCGATTCTTAGAGGGTTTCAAGAGGGTGTTTTCATCATCAACGACAAGGTAAGCTAACTCCACCTATCTTGAGTTAAATATATTGATTATGTATGGATTTTAGCATGTAAATTGGTAGAAATTTGGGGGTTTGAGGAAAATCTAGAAAATTCGTATTCTTGGATTTTGACCACGATTTTCGGTATGGAATTAAGAGAAAATCATATATTTGAGTTCGTGAGTTCATGGCTAAACTTTATCTTCAAAAAAACTCTGGAATTCATGCACATGGGCCCGAGGGCAATTTTGTCAACTTTTCGATCGGGGTTAGGAGTTGCTATAAATTGGATCGTAATAAGTATTTGAACATATATTAATGGATCTGCATAATTATTGACTAGTTTTGGAGCATTGTGCATCGATTCGAGTCTTCAGAAGAGTGTGGAATGTTGGTTATGGATCTTCGGAGCGAGGTAAGTCTCCTTTCTAACCTTGTAAGAGAGAATTGTCCCCATAGGAGAAATAATTAAATGTGTGCTTCTAATTGTGGGGGCTACGTATGCACGAGGTGATGAGAGTCCGTGCGTAGCTACTATTATGTTTAAGTCCGGGTAGTCTAAGATCCAAAAGCATGCTATACTTGGATTATTTGTAATCTTATTGACAGTTTGAATTGCTTAAATCAAATCGAATTAGTAAATGAATTTCTAAAAAGATTTAAACTTCTTTTTCTTAAATTGTTAAAAGAGAATTGGTTTTCTTTGGTTAATTGTTCCCTGATGACTTCTTGATTGACTGTCTGTGGGTCTTTAAATTCTGGAACGGGCCGAATGCCTCAGTAGATTAAATAGATGCATCTATGTTTCGCGCCATTCGACCCTCTGGTAGTGCATAATTTAAATATTATTGGATCAGGCCGTATGACCTCGACATGATTTGCGCATGCTTGTATTGCTTGCCTTGAAACTTATTGAAGTTGTTATTGCCTCTTCCCGGCTTGAGAATATGTGTATAAATGATGAAAAAGGAAATTTTAGGAATTTCACATAAAAGAAAGAATTGTTTACATGTTTCACCTTATTGAATTACAAATCCTGTTTATATGAATCCTCAATTCATTATATTACGGACATATCATTATTGCACCACTAGTAAGTGTCGAAGTCGACCTCTCGTCTGTACTTCTTCGAGATTAGACGGGATACTCATTGGGTATACGTTGTTTTCGTACTCATACTACACTTGCTGTGCATTTTTGTTACACAGGCACATGCATCACTAGTGGCCTGGCGGGCGTAGCAGCATGGTTGATGCGGAGACTTAGGTGAGTTGCACTTCTCGAGATGACCCCCAGCCAACAGAGTCTCTTCCAGATTATTGTATTTATTTTCTGTCCAATTTGTATTCAAGACGGTTGTTGTATTGTATTGCTTCCTAGAAATAGCTCATGCACTTGTGATACCGAGTTCTGGGATAGTTATGTGGTATTTTGTATTGACTTCTTGACATGTATATTTAATTTGAACTGAGTATCTTTTACTAGTAAAAAAAAATGGAAGAAAAATTAGAGTTTTTCACAATTTTTTAAATGAGAATTTAATTAAGTATTTATGGTTGGCTTGCCTGACAGCGGTGTCCGGCGCCATCACGACCCTTAGTGGATTTTGGGTCGTAACAAAATGGCATCAGAGCACTAGGTTCCCTTAGGTCTCATGAGTCATGAGCAAGTCTAGTAGAGTCTCGTGGATCAGTGCGGAAACGTTTGTATTTATCTTCGGGAGGCTACAGGGCTGTTAGGAGTACTTCCCTTCTTGATTCCTCATTGTGCGATTTGATTCCTTTGAGGCTTATGCCTTTGTTTCTTTCCTACTCAATCTTATGCGACGTGAAGCGCTTGTTATAAATCGAGAATTGAATAATTGTAATAGTACTACAGACGTGGTCTGGGATGTTCCTCCCTGTATAGTTGGTTGGGCTATTGTCATCGCCTTGCGGAAGGATCTTTCTATCGTTTTGGCTCGGTAGTTGTGCTTCTAAGAGCTTGGAGGCTATGCACAGGTTGCTATGATGCTCACGATTGATTATCGCACAATATTGACTTGATAGTGACTTGCCTATGTGTTGGGGCAGTGAATGATTCGAAAGGAAGTCTATTCAGTGCACGATTCAGACATCTGTTATTTCATTTCCGACGGAGGAAAAACAATTGGCTTAGAGGTGTCCAGATTTGGAGTGATGGGGTAACAAGACTTGGTGATTTCGAGTGTGATAGGATTTTCATCTGCGACGTGGTGTCGCCGTCCGTGATTGAATATGTTAAGTTTGCCAGTGTTATGGTTTTCTTCAACCCGCCTTTGGGGCAGGGTATTGTGGAATAATATTGGAGAAACGACTGTCAGATATCGCGGGGTGCGGTGGTTCAAGATTGAATAGGTGTTTCTAATGTTGACAGCTCGAGAAAGATGATATTCGGAAAAGTTTAAAGTTAGTAGCGATTTGTGGGTTCAAGTGCTACGAAGATAGATTTTATTTAAGGCAACAACTGAGCAGCAAGAGATGAGGAAGGACACGTGGGGAGTGTCAGGCGGTGGTTCAAATTTTTAGAAGGCCAGGTATAAGAGGCAAAGGTCCAGTAGTCTATTAAAGGGGTGAGTTCCGCCAAAGTGGGAGAGTGGCGGAGTTGCATATAGGCCTGGCGGTAGGATGACTACGCACCTTAAGGAGAGTTTGGAACGATTTGGAAATTTTAGTGATTGGTGATTGGGGTCTACGGATTAATTTGAGGTATGGACTATTATGCGGCAGGAGATTTGATATAACGGAAAGGGAGCTACTTGAAATGAAGAAGGATACAAGATAACTTAGAATTGAAGGGATGATGACGCACATTTAATTGATGTCCATGAGAGGGTGAATGGACTTGGGCAGCTAGAGAGTGAGCTAGGACTCAAGACGGATTATTGGTGTCGTAGTGATTGTACCCCATGGAGCAGCGTTGGAAGATGTCGGCACGTAAATTCCACAGGTGGGTTATCTCCAATGAGCAGATCAGCGGTCGCATGGTTGGCAAAAATTCTGCGAAGAATTTTATTGGTTATACATCGAGGAGATCGGTCGTGAGAATGTGGTTGATGATTCCGAGTATAAAAAGGGGTTTTACAGAAAGATTCCGAGAATTTTGACTGTTGATTGCGCAAGGTTACGTCAATAAGAGAGAAAGAAACCTGGTGAATTCCAGAGTTGTGTAATAGTGGCTTCAGGCTAAGTGGGAGACTCCCACCGCCTATGATTGGTTTGCATGGTTTACTACTTGCGTGGTTCTGGTTATTAGTATATTGATGGGTTATTTCAGCTACGGGAAAGGAACATAAGTGGTAATTCGAACAAAGGAACTGTTAAATGTGTGATATGATTGGCCTTATTGGCTCATGTTCAGACTTGGGGAAGGATTTAAGAATTATGCCTTGTATAGATGCGGGTTTCAAGGGAAGTGATTCTGCCCGGTGCTTCGTCAAAGGGGTATTCGTGTGCCAGAAGATTCATGGAGTCGATTATATTCGGGGCCAAGTTAGAGTGGGTGGTTCTCAACAATGGTCCTAGTGGATTCAAAGGGCTAAAGTGCGGTGCCTAATGATTTCGAGCCTATAGGTTCGGTTAAGAATCAAGCTTTGTAGCAGTTTATGAGAAGAGGCCCAGAATGTTCTATGATATTTTATCTTGAAGTGTAGCGTTTGGGAGGTATGAAATGGTTAGTGGGATCTGAGACAGCATGGTCTCGTGATTCAAGGTCACTTGGGATGAGTGCGGATGGAGTGTGTATGTGTTGAATGGAGTTATTGTTATATCTAAGGCAAACAAGGATAAATAGAAAGAAGATGGATTGGTTAGCCATAGTTGACTTTGCATATTGGTGGTAGTAATCAGTTCATTCAGCGTGATCAAGTTATGCAAGTGATTTGAGACGATAC
The DNA here is from genome assembly GCF_000715075.1 of Nicotiana tabacum. Lineage (NCBI taxonomy): Eukaryota > Viridiplantae > Streptophyta > Magnoliopsida > Solanales > Solanaceae > Nicotiana > Nicotiana tabacum. Next base: position 164,247,943 of record NC_134095.1, read on the forward strand.
ATGTGAGGCTTGTCGGCCGCCGTAATTGATGTTATTTAGAAGTATTCTACTGTTATGGCCTGTTGTGTGTAGGCGGACCCCGAAAGGACTATGGTGGCTTAGACCACTTCTTCGAGATTTGCATATTCTACGGTTATGAGAATTCACCTGTGTGTTGCCATGGTTCTCCTGAAGTGAGTTAAGTGAAAAGTTTTTATATGATGTAGTGTTAATCTATTAGTGGTTCCGGAGTTATGGTGAGACTCGTGTTCTATCGTATATTGGCATGTTGGGTGCAGCGAGTGATATGGAATTTGAAGTAAGGATCAAGGTTGTAGTTTGGTGTTGACAAGGATGTCACGAGCTCGGATGAGCAGGAAAGGAGTTTCGATGTTTAAAGTAAGTTGGTATTGTCTTCGGCGTCACCTGAGATCGGTGTTTTGTGAAAAAGGCTTTGCATCCTAGTTAAGAATTCTTGATCGCTTTTCAGCATTAGTGCGGCCGATGGTTTGGATGTACATACCTGTTATCTGTTATAGAAGGTTGTGGGAGCGTGCCCCATTGGAAGAATGTATAAGTGTGACATGTAGTCACTTGATTGATTGAAGAATTAAACCAAGTGTGAAGATTATAGTGATGTCATTAATTTGAGAATTTAGGCCTGGAGGGCACTCGGTTTATTGGGTGGTGGACTATGGAGGATTGCTCCGGTTATGATGGTTGATCTTATGTGTTATGAGGAAAGGGGGTCATTATGGACCCATGAAAAGTTATCAGCCTAGTTCAGTGTGATCAGGATCGACTTAAGGTTTGTAGATGGATTTAAATGTGAATATGGGCTCTATATCAGGCCAGATGTGTTCATTTCAGTAATGCGCTCCTTATAGAAGAGTAGTCGGAGTATTATTTCGTCGTCAGCTATTTCATATAATGATATATTGCGCCATGTCAGTTGTGAGACGGCTTGGGGAATTTCTTATGTGTTGAGGTTCCGCGCAGAGATGATGTTATATGAGCAGAATGACTCTTGAGATTCAGATCTATATCGCACCTCAGTTGTGCTTGAGTTTTTGTAGCTTATGGCGCTGTATATCTCCCCAAGAATGGTATAATGCACTTAGTGTGCTCATGGCCGATAGATCGGTATTTTGTTGTAATGAGCAATCTGGCTCTGTGTGTATCTTCTTACGTGAATTTTATATGTGGATCGGGTGGCACGCTGCCATAGGTATATTGTTTGGATCGGGTTGCGCACCGCAATGGTGTGATGTTGAGCACAGTTCCCTATATCTATTTTTATGTGTTTTGTTTGCTATTTTTCTAGGGAAAACTCATATTAGCTGTGTGAGAGTTAGGTAGTCCCTTCCAGAGTTCGTTTCCCTTTTGTATCGCGTTCGAATTGGTAGCCTATTGGCATATTGTGGCATCATACGAGACTTTTGATCATGTCCGAGTGGCTTATTGCCTGAGCAGTTCGTATTGGTGAGACGAGATCATTGGATTTAGGATCAGTGCAATCGGATTATATGAAGAATATTAAAGAGCAAATACCATTATTTGGTTCAGAAGGAGGTAATGATTCTTGTCATGAGTATAGCCCCAATGATTGTTGATTCAGCAGTTGGTTATGAATTTCTACACATCTCTTCCATCGCGGCGGTATTGTAAGAGTTAGAGCAAGACCTATGTATGTCATGAGATGCAATGGGAGCATCAAATTCGTGAAATTTCGACTAATTTGATCAGAGAACATTATTGTAGTCCTGTGAGTAAAGTGGTGCAAGGCGTGAATTCATCAAAGGTATACAGTCATGCTTTGGTGCAGCGTGTAGTGATTGATATGGTGAGCATATGTTGGAAATAGGCCTGGTAGAGAATTCCGGATGTTGGAATTGGGCTCTAAGCTTATTTGCTTGAATAAAAGGAAATATCTTCAGAATTGATCGAGCCAATGTGCTCAACTGGGTTGCAGTAGAGCGGGTAGGTGCACGAGGTGTTAAACAGTGATTTCGGACAACTCCAGTGCAGTTCTTAGCACGTTCGAGGACGAACATATGTTTAAGTGGGAGAGAATGTAACGACCCGACCGGTTGTTTTGAGCTCTAACACATCGTTCAGCAGTTTGAGGCCCTGAGCAGCTTCACTTCAAGTATTATGTCTCGTATGCATCGTCGAAATTGAATTTGGGGAAGTTCGGAGTTGATTTGGAAAGAGAATTCTCATTTTGGAAACTTTAAGTTAGAAGAATTGACTACGTTTGGTTTTTTGAGTAAACAACCTCGAAATCGAGATTCGAAGGTTCCAGAAGGTTCGTATGATGATTTTGGACTTTGGCGTATGTCCGGACTGGGGTTTGGAAGACCCGGGAATGTTTCGGCGCCTATTGTGGAAGTTAGCATTTTTGGAAGAATCTCATAAGTTTGTATTGAAGTGCATTTCAGGGTTATCAATATCCGTTTGAGATTCTGAGTCAAGGAATAGCTATGTATGGTGATTCTGCAATTGGGAGCTCGATCGGAAGTGAATTCGGAGGTCCGTAGGTCATTTTGGAGTCATTTGGCTAAAGATAGAAATTTGAAGGTTTTTGAGAAGTTTGACTGGAAGTGGACTTTTGGATATCGGGGTCGGATTTCGATTCTGAAAGTTGGAGTAGGTCCGTAATATCGAATATGACTTGTGTGAAAAATTTGAGGTCAATCCGACGTGATTTGATATGTTTTGGCATCGAATGAAGAAGTTTGAAATTATAAAGTTCATTAAGCTTGGATTGGAGGTCGATTCATGATTTTAGCGCTATTGGATGTGATTTGAGGCCTCTAGCAAGTCCATACTGTGTTTTGGGACATGTTGGTATGATTGGTTGGGGTCCCGAGGGTCTCAGGTGGATTCCGAGTGGTTAATGGATCGAAAATGTATGGAAAAGGCTGAAGTTGCTGGTTGCTGGTGTAACCGCACCTGAGAGACTAGGGCCGCAGGTGCGGAGCCGCAGAAGCAACCTTCGTGCCACAGAAGCGGAAATGGACGGCTAGGCTGGGACCGCAGATGCAGTCATTTTGCCGCAGATGCCGGACCGTACCTGCGGAAGGAGAAGCGCAGATGCGGAAGTTGAAGGCTTGGGGGAAGACCGCAGAAACGACAATTGGTCCGCACCTGCGGGACCGCAGAAGGGGTCAATAGACCGCAGGTGCGAAAGGATTGGAGGCAGTGAGTGTTTTAAAAATCGGGATTTGGCCATTTTATCTCATTTTTCTCTTGGCTTGGGCGATTCTTGGAGGGTTTCAAGAGGTGGTTTTCATCATCAATGACAAGGTAAGCTAACCTCACCTATCTTGAGTTAAGTATATTGATTATGTATGGATTTTAGCATGTAAATTGGTAGAAATTTGGGGTTTGAGGAAAACCTAGAAAATTCGTATTCTTGGATTTTGACCACGATTTTGGGTATGGAATTAAGAGAAAATAATATATTTGAGTTCGTGAGTTCATGGGTAAACTTTATCTTCAAAAAAATTTTGAAATTTGGGCACGTGGGCCCGAGGGCAATTTTTTTCAACTTTTCGATCGGGGTTAGAAATTATTATAAATTGGATTGTAATGAGTATTTGAACATATATTAATGGATTTATATAATTATTAACTAGTTTCGGAGCATTGTGCATCGATTCGAGTCTTCGAAAGAGCGTGGAATGCCGGTTATGGATCTTCAGAGTGAGGTGAGTCTCCTTTCTAACCTTGTAAGAGGGAATTGTCCCCATAGGAGAAATAATTAAATATGTGCTTCTAATTGTGGGGGCTACGTACGCACGAGGTGTCGAGAGTCCGTGCGTAGCTACTATTATGTTTAAGTCCGGGTAGTCTAGGACCCAAAAGCATGCTATACTTGGATTATTTGTAATCTTATTGACAGTTTGAATTGCTTAAACCACAGCGAATTAGTAAATGAATTTCTAAAAAGATTTTAACTTCTTTTTCTTAAATTGTTAAAAGAGAATTGGTTTTCTTTGGATAATTGTTCCATAATGACTTCTTGATTGACTATATGTGGGTGTTTAAATTCTGGAACGGTCTGAACGCCTCGGTAGATTAAATAGATGCATCTATGGTTTGCGCTATTCGACCCTCTAGCAGTGCACATTTTAAATATTGATGGATACCGACGTACGACCTCAGCATGATTTGCGCATGCTTGTATTGCTTGCCTTGAAACTTATTAAAGTTGTTATTGCCTCTTCCCGACTTGAGAATATGTGTATAAATGATGAAAAGGGAAATTTCGGGAATTTCACATAAAAGAAAGAATTGTTTACATGTTTCACCCTATTGAATTACAAATCCTGTTTATATAAATCCTCGATTCATTATATTACGGACATATCATTATTGCACCATTAGTAAGTGTCGAAGTCGACCTCTAGTCTCTACTTTTTCGAGATTAGACGGGATACTCATTGGGTACACGTTGTTTTCGTACTCATACTACACTTGCTGTGCATTTTTGTTGTACAGGCACATGCATCACTAGTGGCCTGGCGGGCGTAGCAGCATGGTTGATGCGGAGACTTAGGCGAGCTGTACTTCTCGAGACGACCCGCAGCTAGCAGAGTCTCTTCTAGATTATTGTATTTATTTTCTGTCCAATTTGTATTCCGGGCGGTTGTTGTATTGTATTGCTTCCTATAAATAGCTCATGCACTTGTGACACCGGGTTTTGTGATAGTTATGGGGTATTTTGTATTGACTTCTTGACATGTATATTTAATTTGAACTGAGTATCTTTTACTAGTAAAAAAATAGAAGAAAAATCAGAGTTTTTCACAACTGTTTAAATGAGAATTTAATTAAGTATTTATGGTTGGCTTGCCTGACAGCGGTGTCCGGTGCCATCATGACCCTTAATGGATTTTGGGGTCGTGACATGGACTCTTCAGCTTCATCTTCGGACAAATACTTGCCTCCATTCTCAGAATCCTCTACTTCTATTTCATCATGAGGCTCAAAGCCAGGATATCTTTGATCTCCACTTGTAGCCATACTCAATTCCATATCATGTGCACGAGTTACTAGTTCTTGAAATGTTTTGGGCTTTATGACTTGTAAAATATAGCAAAGACTCCAATGCATAGCTTGAATGTATATTTCGATGCCAGAAGTCTCGCTAAGGCGATCTTTACAGTTGAGGTTTAAGCTCCTCCAGCGGTTAATGAAGTCAATAACTGGCTCATCCTTTTCTTGATGAGTGTTTGTAAGTTCGATCATGCTTGCGATGCGTCTTGTGCTATAAAAATGATTGAGAAACTCTTGCTCCAACTGCTCCCAACTATCGATAGAACCAGATACAAGATCTGTGTACCAATCGAATGCATTACCTTTGAGAGAACAAACAAACTGTTTGACAAGATGATCACCATAAGTCCCAGAGTTGTTGCATGTCTCGACGAAATGCACCACATGTTGCTTGGGATTTTCTTTTCCATCAAATTGGTTAAGCTTTGGAGGTTGATATCCAGTAGACATCTTCAAGTTATCAATCCGTTGTGTGTATGACTTTGCATATGTGAGGGAAGATTTAATCGGAGGATCAATTTTATCTTCAATTATCCCCATGATGAAGTCCTTCAATTGATCAACATGAATTAGACCTTCTGAAGAAACTTGGATCTCTTTGACCACGATCGTTTGCCTCGCAGCGGATTCTCCCCTACTTTATTTTCGGAAAGCTCCACATGTGCTTGAATTGATTTTGCTTCTGCTAAGCTCTCGATCTCACTTGCTAACTTTTCGAGGCGGGTATCTCTATCCTCCATATACTTGGTCAACTTCTCAAGTGTTTTGTCAAATTTGCAAGTTGTTCTTCCATGATCGAATTGTTAGATCTTATTCTTGAACTTGGAAAAGAAGAGATGAGAAGTATAAATGGTCCCACTGGGCGTGCCAGAATTTGTAGATAATAAATTTGCGTCAAGAAAATAATCGAGACTAAAAATATTGCGACAATCGTAGTATTTCATTTCAAATAATATGAGTGTACAATCTTTATGAATCCTCTGATTCTTCTTTCCAATTATAAATAAATTCAGGGGCCTTTGAGCTTGATCTTGAATATGTAGTTATTGCCACGAACGATGATCTTGTTCTTGAGCTTGAGCTTGATTGCTTGAACTTGACCTTGATTTGTTCTTCGTTCTTGAGCTTGAACTTGATTTGTTCTTTGTTCTTGAGCTTGAACTTGATTGCTTGAAGCTTGAAACTTATGGAGGAATTTGCAGCGTTTGATCCACGAGCTCTTTCTTACTTCTTGTTACATCTTCTGGTGTCTTTTTTGAGTTATGAAGACCCCTATTTATAATTGTGGGATGGAAGAGTTGCGATGAGAACAAACTCTTTCCGACCAATCTGACTGAAGAGTGACAAAGTCGCATTTGATTGGTTAGAACATGTCACTTGCACATGTGGCGCGATTTCATTAGCCTTTTAATTTGATTTGGCATGCCTTGTCATTTTGATACGTGACATGGTCCTATTGGCTCTTCTGTTTGACTTGGCATGCCACGTCATTTGACACGTAGCACCAAAGTGGGCCTCTAGGAAGATGACATCTTAGGCTTAATGAAGTGGGCTTATCACTTTAGTCCCAATTAACTACGCTAGCCCAATGGATTAAGACTTATTTATTAATCCATATATATTGGACTTATATAATTAATTCAACTATATTAACCAATAGTATTTATTTGGACAATATATCTTGAATTTAAAATATAATCCAAATTATTTTATGAATTTAATTTTAATAAAATTTATATGCCTACGGACATATTTAAAAGTGACTATTTGGTCTAATTTCCACACAACCCTGGTCTCTTGGTGGACATCTTACTATATTATATAAATACTCCATCTAATGATGTGTTAGTACTACATTTTGGATCTTGTCCATGAATGTTCAAGTTCAATTGATCTGTCGTGTGCTAAACCTAGAACACTACGTCAAAGTAAGAACCTGATACGGATTTGTCCATCTTAAAACCGACAAGTGTTTTCTTTTGTTCAATAAAGCCTGTGCTTCCACAATTCTTCCTCTCAAAACTATCATTTCATTTACTTAAACAGTTTCTCACTCAGACATTTCTTCTTCGTCTTCTTTGAAGTTTCATTTGAATCATATCATTTCCTTTTCAAAAGGAAATAATGGGTCATTTTTGGACTTTGATCACTCATCTTCATACTATCGCCGGGTAATTTAATATTTTTTTATAAAAAAATCCTTTATCTTTTTCTTATGGGGTCTTTATTTATCTATGTTTAGTACTTGTAAATTCTTGAAAAGTGACAGTTGTATATTTTGTATTAAAATTGCAGGCCAGTGACGATGTTGCTCTATCCTCTGTACGTAATATTATTCCCTCCGTTTTCAAATTAGATGACATACTTCGTTTATCGAAAGTCAAATTGTATAAAGTTTGACCAATATTTTAAAATATTTTTTTATCATATTGACATAAGAAAAATTGCAACTTATAGTATTTCTCGTATAGTTTATGAATATCTAAATTAAAACAGAGGAGTATATAAAAAAAGTGCCCTTCATTTCCTTATTAAGTTGATTGTTTTAGGGTGATATTGTTGAATTCCTTTTGAATATAATATTGTGTAGATATGCATCAATAGTAGCTATAGAGAGCACTTCCAAGTTGGATGATGAACAATGGCTTGCTTATTGGATTCTCTATTCTTTTCTTACACTTGTGGAGATGCTACTTCAACCCATTCTTGATTGGTAAGTTATTAGCTCTCTTTAAACTTTTCGGGAGAATTTTCACATTCTACGAGAGAATAGAATAAAAGATTTCGTCGACTAATTTTACTTTTAAATGGTCTAAATAACTGTCGTGGCGGATTCACACCATTATCTTAATCCACTTGGCTATAGTTCCGCCACCATCCCCCAACAGTTTATGATCAGATCCTTTCTGAACTCCTTAACGGTCCATATTGGGTAGATCTACCCTTCTCATCCTCTGATCTTTTATCTACCGTTCAATCTATTGATTTAATTTCTTCTCGACTGGCCTATTACGTACTGGAGCCAATCTACTACACGCTAATAATAGTCTTTTGGATTTCATCTCCTAAAATAGCAAATGGTTGGCCGTTCGGTCGAGTCCATCCCTTGAAGTCGTATATATGTACCCTCCCAGTATGCGTGAGTATTCCAATTGACAGAATGCCAGCCAGAATTCGAGAACGGTCCATCCCACCATAATGAATCTCTCCTAATGCTATCTACTAATGGATCGATTTATTTAATGACCGCATATTCAAAAGAAGCTTTTTTCCATACTATAGTAGCAACTTTGTGTTTAATGTGAGATAGAAAGTGAAGATAAATATATGTATCATAAGTTATTATTTATTTACTTTAATTTTGTGTTTCTGAATTTTGATTTAGGATACCAATATGGTACGATGTGAAGTTGATCATTGTGGCATGGCTAGTTTTGCCCCAGTTTAGAGGAGCTACTTTTATATATGAAACCTATGTTAGGGAAAAACTAATCAAGAAATATGGAGAATCACATCAACATATGTCTCCTGAAGGAAAGGCCAAAAAGAAATCTGTACACTTCATTACTCCAAAGAAGGTGAGTTAATTTGATCGAGCAAATTATGAATAAGTTTCTTTATAATTTATGTTTAATTAGCAAAATATTAAAGTCTTGATTGTAAGAAGCAACAACAACAACAATAATGTCTTAATCCTAAACAAGTTGGAGTTGATTATATTAATCCCCATATAATATGGACTCTCCAAAATGTTGCCGTGCCCGTGTTTGATCCTCCAAAAATGCACCACTTATGCAGAATTCGCCACACGTCCAAAGACTTTTTTGAAGGGTCCAGGCAATATAGATTAATCCTCATTGGCCATTTTAATCAGTATAATTAACAGTCTATTTTCTTGGATAGGGAGAAGATGAAGTTTACTAAAGGAGCACACAAGAAATGCTACAGTACAGATCACTCAACTTTTTGTTGGTCATATTCAACAACAAAGAAAACAACAACAACAATTCAGTATAATCCCACAAGTAGGATCTGGAGAGAGTAATATGTACGCACACCTTACCCCTATTACGAGGGGCAGAGAGGCTGTTTCCAGGTTGACTAGTCTTTTGTTGTATGATATTCAAAGTTTGCTAGCTGTTGTAATTTTAATTTGACACTGGAAGCAAACTTTGTATTATGGACAAGCTTATAATTACGAGATCCGTTATGTATGTTAGTTGATGTCGATATTATTATGAATATGAGTATAATTTTTATTACACTTAGAATTGTTTGGTAGGGAAACAAGTCATTTCAGGATTAATTATTCCGGGATTGTTATTCCACCTTTCCATAGGGGTAAAAATAACTCTACAATCCCGAAATAACTAATTTCAAGATTAGTTATACCGTATTTTTATCCCAACCAAATGTGGGATAAACTCATCTCAAATTTAATCCTGCGATTAATTATTCTTTGTCACTCGTGCCAAACAATAATACTATAAAAAGAACTTTTACACTACCATGTAGAGACAAATTTAGTCTTCGCCAAGAATTTGTATTTATGTTAAAAATCCAGTAAATAAGTACAATTAATATATTTCGAATCCATTAAATCAAACGAGTTGTAGTAGAATTTCGAACTTGAATGCATAAAGTTTAAATTTGAATTCGCCAATAAAAAAGGGGGCATCCCGGTACATGTGCAAGCATCATGCATTCAAGCAAGGTCCGAGGAAGCGTCACACCCCAAATGATGTAGTCACTGCTTCCATGGCTCAAATTGTGACCTATATGTACACGCAGAGGCGGACCTATGTGGTGAGGTGAGGGGTGACGTGACCCCATTAGTCTCGGCACTACAAGAAAGTATAGAATTGGCAACAGTTTTTTTGCAACAACAATAATGTTGTTGTAAAATACAATAAACGGCAACAACTTTATTTAGTTGTTGCTATATCATAGAATTTTTACCCACAATTTTTTTTTTATTAGCAAAAGTTTTAATATTGTTGCCATATTTAATAAATAATATAATAAATTTTAAATAAATATAAATTAGTAACAACTTTTTACCAACAATATTGCAGTTGTTGGCTAAGTTTAATAAGTGGAAACGACGTGATTAGATTGTTGTTATATTATAGAATTTTTAACAAGTATTTTCTTGTTACATATTTTAGATTGTCGTTCCTATATTTTAAGAGTAATATAATAAGTATTAAATATTAAAATAATTGGCAACAACAAATATAAGTTGTTGCTATTACCCAAAAGTTTGTGGCCTAAAATTTAATAAATTACTTTTACTTTTCCGCCAAAACAAACACGCCAAAACAGGTTTTCCTATTCTATTACTTTTCCCCAAATTCTTAGCGCACTTTTAATTTCCACTGCATCTAGGTTTTTTCTTTTCATTATTCGGCTAAACTAAGTTCTTGCATCTGGTGTGTTCGATTCTTCGATCTCCATCGCTGTGTTCTACCCAAAATCTGGTGAGTTCTCGATTTTGATTTCGTTTCTACTTAATGTTTGGTGCTTTCTGCGTTTGATTTAGCTTAGTCGTATTCTTCTTCTTAGGTTTTCTCTTTTCAGTTATTGTGCTAAACTTAATTGGTTTCTTTTTAATTCTTAATCATATTCTGCTTTTGATCTCTATTCCGTTTTTTCTTTTTATGATACTAACGTTTTGGACTAGAAAACAATTGGTTTTGTATTGGGTGTTATAGTTATTTGGATATGGTTTTGGCATTATTGATTTATGCATTATCTTTGATTATTTTTTTGCCTAGAAGGTACGAAAGTATGAAATTTCAGTTGCAAAACTCCAAATTTTGGAATAGAACAATATGATTTTGTTTTGGATTTTATGGGTAGTTGAATCTGGTTTTGGTATATTTTAGCATTGTCCTTGATTTTTCTTCACTTAGAAGGTCCTTCAAATGAGAAAATTCAATAGCAAATATGATTAGGAAATATCACATAAACATGTCATCAAGTAACTCAAATTACCATGCCTAATTGAATCACTTTAAAAAATTTAGTTAATCAGACATGCTTTGCTTAAAGTAGAAACTAATCATTCTTCTTAGTTTTAGTTTTCAAAGCTAAAATCTAGAGCTTCTTTACTTTTAGTAGTAGCAGATGCATTTTAGGAATTTCAGATTCTTTTTTTTTTCACTTGCTATCTTCTTCTTTTTTTTGTTACTTTTTCAAGATGCTACTCATCTTCCTTTGCTTCAGTGGCTATTAGTTCAAATTATATATTTTATTTTAACTGTTTTCTAATATAGAGTCTTCTCTAACTTCTGTTTTAGATAATAAAATAGAGAGAAAGTTAATTATATAATTTAACAATTCTAATTGTATAGTTTTATATTTCTTGTTTTATATTTCATTGTAGGTAAGCATATGATGGATAAGAATTGGCTACTTATTAAGAATAGGACATTACCGGAATACTTGAATGGTGTAAAATATTTTTTGAACTTTGCATTTTCTAATCCTGAGGTTAGTGAAAGAATCCAATGTTCGTGCATTAAATGTAATAATGTTCTTAGAAAATCACGCGATGAGGTGAAGAATGATTTACTTAGGTGGGGAATAGATCCGATCTATGATAGGTGGATTTATCATGGTGAGTCGGATTCATCTTCGGATGATGAAATAAATTCTAATACAGATTCAAATTTAGGGAATGATGATGCTTGCACTTTTGAAATGTTGCATGACATGTATCGTGGTGTTCCCTCTAATAGTCGTTTGTTTGATGAGACCACTGACTCTATGTACGAAGAGCCAAATATAGAAGCTAAAAGTTTTTATAGGTTATTAAAAGATGCAGAGCAAAAGTTGTATCCCGATTGTGAAAAGTTCTCCAAACTCTCGTTTGTAATGCGTCTTTTTTAGATGAAGTGTCTACATGTCTGGAGTAATATGACTCTTTGTTGAAATTATTGAGTGATGCATTTCCCAAAGGAAATGTTCTCCCTAATTCTATCTATGAAGTTCAAAAGATCATAAAAGATTTGGGTCTAGATTATGTGAAGATAGATGTATGTGTTAATAATTGTATTTTATACAGAAAAGAATATGCTGATCTTGAGCAATGCCCTAAATGTAGTGAAAAAGATGGATAGTAAGAAAAGGAGAAGATATTGATAATGAAGTTGCTTCAAAAAAATTGAATAAGAGAAATAAAAGAATTCCTAGGAAGATTCTTAGATACTTTCCTTTGATACCAAGATTAAAACGATTATTTATGACAAGACAAATCACAGAAGATATGAGATGGCATAAAAATAAGAGAGTTGATGATGGAGTATTAAGGCATCCAGCTGATTCATTGGCATGGAAATCTTTTGATGAAAAGAATTCAAGTTTTGCTTCAGATCCACGTAATGTAAGACTTGAGCTTGCTTCTGTCATGACCCGGATTTTCCACCCTCCGGAGTCGTGATGACACCTACTAATGTGAGCTAGGCAAGTCAAACCTTTGATCTAATTACTTCATTAACCGATTATTTCTTTATAACAAATATAAGGCGATAACGTGATAACAACAAAAATTTAAATTTAAGCGGAAGACAACAATAAAATATATGAAAACTGTATCTATTACAAATACTTAAGCCTTAACCACCCAAAACCTGGTGTCACAGTGTCACAGACTGTCTAGGATTGCTACATACAAAATTTGAATAACAGTACACTGTTTCTGAATAGAAGGAAGATGAAACAGGAAATAAGGATAGAGGGAGACGCTAGGTCCTGTGGACGCCTGCATGTCTACCTTGGATCTCCGGGTGGAATGAAGGTAGCTTCCACTCTACGGTCTAAAAGCTGCTCTGGGATCTGCACATAGTGCAGAGTATAGTATCAACACAACCGACCTCATGTGCTGGTAAGTGTCTAGCCTAACCTTGACGAAGTAGTGACGAGGCTAGGACCAGACTACCAAATAAACCTGTGCAGTTCAAATACATATACAGCGGAAAAAATACAGAAATAACCAGTCAATATGGGAGGGGGAGCATGTTGTGGGGGAGATAACAATTCCGAATAGAAAGACATCAAGTAATAAAAGGAACAATATAACTCGGATATTAGCAAAGAATCAGAAATCAACAAATGTACGGCATCACCCTTCGTACTTTTACTCTCGTCCTTACCAAAGCAATCATATAATAAAAATGTACACGACATCACCCTTCGTGCTTTTACTCTCTTTCCTCACCATATAATCAATATAATCGGCATGGAATGGTACATCGTGTGGCACGACATCACCCTTCGTGCTTTACACTCTTTCCTCACAATCATACACGACATCAGCCTTCGTGCTTTACACTCTTTCCTCACAAAACAAACAATGCACGTCATCACCCTTCGTGATTTAACTCTCTTTCTCACCCAAACAACAATCACAAACAATAGGGCAAGGGAACAAATGAAATTGCAATAAAAATCCCGCCAAGGGAACAACAATTCAACAATTTAATCCCGGCAAGGGATCAACATCAATAACATCAACATCCCGACAAGGGAGATAACGAATAAATCAAAATAGCCCGGCAAGGGTGACAACATAATGATTTATTCTCTTTCTCACTTTCGCTTAACTATTCACTTCACAACTCGAGCCAATGCTCTAGAGGTTCAATTATCACTTATACTTTCACAATTCGTTATACAACTTAAGTCAACGCTCCTCAAGGTTCATAGATCACAATTCCTTCCACAAACTTTATACCACAAATAGAAACCACCACTAAGGAATGAAAGATATAACAAAGTCATGATAATCACAATATAAAGACTCACGGGCATGCTAGATACCAATGTATAGATACTCGTCACCATGCCTATACGTCGTACTCTACAATTACCACATAGCAAATAGGACTCAACTCCTAATCCCTCAAGCTAAGATTAGACCAAACACTTACCTCGATGCCACGAACACAATTCACGATTCAATTATAACTTTACCCCTTGATTCCACCACAAATTTGCTCGTATCTAGTCACAAGTTACTTAATTACATCAATAAACTCCAAATGAATCAATTTGAATGCATAAAATGAGTTTTCCAAAGTTTTGCCCAAAAGGTCAAAAATGGCCCCCAGACCCACATGGTCAAAACCCGAGGTTCGAACCAAAATCCGATTACCTATTCCCCTACGAATCCAAATATATAATTTGTTTTGAAATCAGACCTCAAATCGAGGTCCAAATCCCCAATTTTTGAAAAACCTACGTTCTATCCAAAACATCCAATTTCCCCCATGAAAACCATTGATTTTAAGTTGAAATCATGTTAAAAGATGTTAATGATTGAAGGAAATGAGTTAAAATTAACTTACAATCGATATGGAAGAAGATTTGTTCTTGAAAAATCGCCCAAAGGAGTTTGTGTTTTGAAAAGATGTGAAAAATGGGTTTAAAATCGTCTAAGTATAAAGTTGTAGGTCGCAGGTATGGGAAATGCGAACAGGGGTTCGCAGATCTCTGCTAAGTTGGGAAATGCAAAACAGGGTTCGCATTTGCGAACCCTTCAGGAAAGCTGGACTTTCGCATTTGCGAAAGGGACCCTCGTATTTGCGAGTTGGAATTTGCGAGATGGGAGTCACATTGCGACTCAAGGCTGAAACAGGACGCATTTGCAATCAAAGCCTCGTATTTGCGAGCAAGACAGGCCTGGGCTGGTTTCCCATTTGCGATCCAGTCTTCGCATTTGCGAGTGCGAAGCCTGCAGGCCTGATCATACCAACAAAGTTTTTGCAACTTTCTGAGTCTAAAAATCCACCCCGTGGCCTATCCAAAACTCACTCGAGCCATTGGGGCTCAAAACCAAATATACACACAACCTCAAAAATATCCTACAGACTTATTCGTATAATCAAATCACCAAACTAACATCATGAACATCGAATTAGACCTCAAGATCAATGAAATTTCTCAAAATTCCTTTAAACATCAAATTTGCATTTAAGGTCCGAATCACGTCAAATGGATTTTGTTTCTTACCAAACTTCACAGAGTTATCTTAAATCATATATAAGACTTGTACAGGGCACCGAAATCAAGATACGGGTCCGATACCAACACATTCTAATCAAAATTCATTTCCAAAACTTTTAAACCATTTCAGAAAATAATTTTCTTTAAAAAATTTATTTCTCGGGCTTGGGATCTCGGAATTCGATTCCGGGCATACTCCTAAGTCCCATATTTTCCTACGGATCCTCCGGGATTGTCAATTCACAGGTCCGGGTTCGTTTACCCAAAACATTGACCGAAGTCAAATTAATTCATTTTATAGTCAAAATTTATCATTTTTCACATATTTTCACATTTAGGCTTTTCGGCTATGTGCCTGGACTACACACGCAAATCAAAGTGATGCTAATAGAGGTTTCCAAGGCCTCGGAACGTGGAAATTTCATTTTTAAACAAGTGATCACCTTTTGGATCATCACATTCTCCACCTCTAAAACAACCGTTCATCCTCGAACGGACAAAAGAAGGAAGTACCTGAGTCGGGGAAGAGATGGGGATAACGGCTCTGCATATCGGACTCGGACTCCCAGTTCGATGCCTCAGGAGGCTGACCTCTCCACTGAACATGAACAGAAGGAAAACTCTTCGATATCAACTAACGAACATGCCGGTTTAGAATAGCTATCGGCTCCTCCTCATAAGACAAGTCCTTGTCCAATTGGACAGTGCTGAAATCTAACACGTGGGATGGATCACTGTGATATTTCCGAAGCATGGACACATGAAACACTGGATGCACGACTGATAAGCTCGGCGGCAATGCAAGTCTATAAGCCACCTCTCCCACTCGATCAAGAATCTCAAACGGGCCAATGAACCTAGGGCTAAGCTTGCCATTCTTCCCAAATATCATCACGCCCTTCATAGGCGACACTCGAAGCAATACCCGCTCATCGACCATGAATGCTAAATCAAGAACTTTGCGGTCGGCATAACTCTTTTGCCTAGACTGAGTAGTACGAAGCCTATCCTGAATGATCCTGTCCATGTCCAAGGCATCCCGAACTAGATCTGTACCCAACAACCGAGCCTCTCCCGGCTCAAACCATCCAACTGGAGACCGACACCGCCTACCATATAAAGCATCATAAGGAGCCATCTGAATACTCGACTGGTAGTTGTTGTTTGTAGGCAAACTCTGCTAAAGGCAAAAATTGATCCCACGAGCCTCCAAAGTCAATGACACAAGCTCGGAGCATATCCTCCAAAATCTGAATAGTCCGCTCGGACTGTCGGTCCGTCTGAGGATGAAATGTTGTGCTCAACTCAACCCGTGTGCCCAACTTTCGCTGAACTGCCCTCCAAAAATGCAAGGTAAACTGTGTACCTTGATCCGAAATAATAGACTCGGGCACCCCATGAAGACAAACAATCTCCTGGATATAGATCTCAGCTAACCTATCGGAAGAATAAGAGACTGCCACAGGAATAAAATGCGCTGACTTGGTCAGCCTATCAACAATAACCCACACTGAATCGAACTTCCTCTGATTCCGTGGGAGACCAACAACAAAGTCCATAGTGATACACTCCAATTTCCACTCAGGAATCTCAATCTTTTGAAATGAACCACCGGGCCTCTGATGCTCGTACTTAACCTGCAGACAATTCAAATACTGAGCCACATATGCAACGATATCCTTCTTCATTCTCCGCCACCAATAATGCTGCCGCAAATCCTGATATATCTTCGCGGCGCCAGGATGAATAGAGTACTGGGAACTATGGGCCTCCTCTAAAATCAACTCTCGAAGCCCATCCACTTTAGGCACACATACTCGACCCTGCAATCTCAAAACTCCATCATCACCTAAGGTAACCCACTTGGCACCTCCATGCTGCACCGTGTCTCTAAGGACACACAAATAGGGATCATCATACTGGAAATCTCGGATACGCTCCAATAATGAAGAGCGGGCGACTGTGCAAGATAACACACGACTGGGCTAAAAAACATCCAACCTCACGAACTGATTGGCCAAAGCCTGAACATCCAAAGCAAGCGGTCTCTCACCGACTGGAATATAAGCAAGACTGCCCATACTGGATGACTTCCTACTCAAAGTATCAGCCACCACATTGGCCTTTCCCCGATGATATAAGATAGTGATATCATAATCTTTCAAAAACTCCAACCACCTCTTCTGCCTCAAATTCAACTCCTTTTGCTTGAACAAATACTGAAGACTCTTGTGATCCATGAACACCTCACATGCCATGCCATACAGATAATGCCTCCAAATCTTTAACGCGTGAACAATGGTTGCCGACTCCAAATCATGAACCGGATAGTTCCTCTCATGAATCTTCAACTGCCGCGAAGCATAGGCAATGACCTTGCCATCCTGCATCAACACTGCACCAAGTCCAATACGAGATGCATCACAATAGACTGTATAAGGCCCTGAACCTGTGGGCAATACCAATACCGGTGCCATAGTCAGAGCTATCTTGAGCTTCTGAAAGCTCGCCTCATACTCATCCGACTATCTAAACTGGGCACCCTTCTGGGTCAACCTGGTCATCAGGGCTACGATAGATGAAAACCCCTCCACGGACCGACGATAGTAGCCTGCCAATCCCAAGAAACACCGAATCTCTGTAGCTGATGTTGATCTAGGCCAGTTCTTGACTGCCTCAATCTTCTTCAGATCAACCTGAATACCCTTCGCTGATACAACATGACCCAGGAATGAAACTGAACTCAACCAGAACTCAAACTTCGAGAACTTAGCATATAACTGACTATCCCTCACGGTTTGAAGAACCAGTCTAAGATGTTGCCCCTACTCCTCCCCGCTGCGGGAATAAATCAAAATATCATCAATGAATACTATCACGAATGAATCCAAATAAGGCCTGAACACTCGGTTCATCAAATCCATAAAAGTTGTTGGGGCATTTGTCAACCCGAATGACATCACCAAGAACTCATAATGCCCGTATCGAGTGCGGAAAGCTGTCTTAGGGACATCGGATGCCCTAATCCTCAGTTGATGGTAGTCAAATCTCAAGTCAATCTTCGAAAATACCTTGGCACCCTAAAGCTGATCAAACAAATCATCAATCCTCGGCAATGGATACTTATTCTTGATTGTAACCTTGTTCAACTGCCGGTAATCAATACACATTCTCATCGATCTGTCCTTCTTCTTAACAAACAACATCGGCGCACCCCAAGGCAAAACACTCGGCCTAATAAAACCCTTCTCAAGCAAGTCTTGCAACTATTCCTTCAACTCTTTCAACTCCGGCGGGGCCATACGATACGACGGAATAGAAATGGGCTGAGTGCGTGGAGCCAAATCAATGCAAAAGTCAATATCCCTGTCGGGTGGCATACCCGGCAGGTCTAAAGGAAAAACCTCAGAAAACCCATGAACAACGGGCACAGAATCAATAGAAGGAACCTCAGTACAAGAATCATGTACATATGCCAAATAGGCCAAACATCCCTTCTCGACCATACGCTGAGCCTTCACATAAGAGATAACACTACGAGTGGAATGACTAGTAGTCCCTCTCCACTATAAACGAGGCAAACCTGGCAAAGCTAAGGTCACAATCTTGGCATGACAGTCCAAGATAGCGTGGTAAGGTGATAACCAGTGCATCCCCAATATAAACATCGAAATCAACTATGTCCAAAAGAAGCAAATCTACACGAGTCTCAAAACCCCCAATCACAATTATACATGAACGATGGACTCGATCTACCACAATAAAATCACCCACTAGTGTAGACATATAAATAGGAGCACTCAAAGAATCACTAGGCATGACCAGATACAGTGCAAAATAAGATGACACATACGAGTATGTAGTCCCTGGATCAAATAACACTGAAATATCTCTATCAAAAACTAGACCCGTACCTGTAATAATCGCATCTGAAGCCTCAGCCTCGGGTCGGGCTGGAAGAGTATAACATCGGGGCTGGGCCCTACCACCCTAAACTACATCTTTGGGATGGCCTGCTGCTAGCTGGTCTCCACCTCTAGCGGCCTGAGCTCTACCTCTAATACCTCTACCTCCACCTCTAGCACCTCTACCCCTACCTCTAGCTGGCTGGGTGGGCTGTGGGACACTTGGTGCCTGAACCATGGCACGGGAACCCTAATGCTGAGAGCTGCTCGGTGCTCGAGGGCAAAACCTAGCAATGTGACCCATATCACCACAAGTGTAGCAAACCCTCGGCTGTTGAGACTGCTGGCCCTGACGACCTGAATGACCACCCCGAAAACTCTAAAGCGGCGGTGCAATGATATGAGCAGGTGGTGCATTATAGGACTGCTGATCAGAATACTGCATCTGAGGACCACGACCACCTGAAATACCGTGAGAAACCTGAAGTGCTGACTGAAAAGGCCTAGGATGATGGCCTCTACCATATGAATCCCTACCTCCAAATGATGTACCACTGAATCGGCCTGAATGACACGGCCTCTTGTCCAACCCATAACCACCTCCCTGTGATAGAACCATCTCCACTCTCCTGGCCACATTGGCTACCTCCTGGAAAGATATCTCACTCCTTGCCTTTCTAGCCATCAGAAGACCAATCAGCTGAATAAGTCCATCAATGAACCTCCTCACCCCCCCCTCTCTCTCTCTCTCTCTCTCTCTCTCTCTCTCTCTCGGTGGGAAGTATGATAAGAGTATGACAAGCCAAGTTGATGAATTTGGTCTCATATTGGGTAACAGTCATAGAACCCTGGTGGAGGCGCTCAAACTGCCTCCGATAGGCCTTTCTCTGAGTGATGGGGAGAAACCTCTCTAGAAATAGCTGTGTAAACTACTCCCAAGTCAAGGCTGGCGATCCGGCTGGTCTCGCTAAGCAATAATCTCTCCACCAAGTCTTGGCGGATCCAGATAAGCGAAAAGAAGCAAAATCGACCCTATTGGTCTCAACTATCCCCATGTTCCTAAGAACCTCGTGACAACTGTCTAGTTAATCCTGAGGATCCTCAGTAGATGCACCGATGAAAGTAGTAGTAAAGAGCTTGGTGAACCTATCCAACCTCCACAAAGCATCGGCAGACATAGCTGCTCCATCGCCGGTCTGAGCTACCACACCCGTCTGAACTGCTCTAACTGGTTAAATCGCTGGAGTCTGAAACTGGGGAGCTACCTGCTCCAGAGTGCGAGTAGCAGGAGTCTGGTCTCCTCCTCCAGCCTGAGAGATGGTTGGTGCTAAAAAAATCAAGCCTGCTCGGGTGACACTCTCCATGAGGCCCACCAGACGGACTAGAGTATCCTGAAGAACTAGGGTAGCAATAAACCCCTCTGGGACCTGAGATGGGCCCACCGAAACTGCTGGGGCCGGAACCTCATCATCAAAGTCAAGCTAAGGCTCCGCCGCTGGTGCTGCTGCTCGGGGCTAAGCTCTTCCCCTACCTCGGCCTTTAGCACGGCCTCGCCCTCGCCCTCTTCCCCTCGTGGGAGCTGCTATTGGGGGATCCGGCTGCTGGTCAGTAGATGAGGAAGCGCACGTTCCCACCATCTGCGAAAGAACAGAGTAGAAATTCAATTAGCATTGAGAAACCAAACCACACGATAGGAGAGAATAAATGTGAAGTTGTTCCTAACTCTGTAGCCTCTGGGGGATAAATACAGACGTCTCCATACCAATCCCTCAGACTCTACTAAGCTTGTCTGTGAACTGTGAGACCCATGTAACCTAAAACTCTGATACCAACTTGTCACGACCTGAATTTCCCACCCTCAGGAGTCGTGATGGCGCCTACTAATGTGAGCTAGGCAAGCCAAACCTTTGATCTAATTACTTTATTAACCGATTATTTTTTTATAACAAATATAAGGAGATAACGTGATAACAACGAAAATTCAAATTTAAGCGGAAGACAACAATAAAATATATGAAAACTGTATCTATTACAAATACTTAAGCCTTAACCACCCAAAACCTAGTGTCACAGTGTCACAGACTGTCTAGGATTGCTACATACAAGGTCTGAAGAAATAACGGTACACTGTTTCTGAATAGAAGGAAGATGAAACATGAAATAGGGATAGAGGGAGACGCCAGGGCCTGCGGACGTCTACAGGTCTACCTTGGATCTCCGGGTGGACTGAAGGTAGCTTCCACACTACGGTCCAAAAGCTGCTCCAGGATCTGCAAATAGTGCAGAGTGTAGTATCAGCACAACCGACCCCATGTGCTGGTAAGTGTCTAGCCTAACCTCGGCGAAGTAGTGACGAGGCTAGGACTAGACTACCAAATAAACCTGTGCAGTTCAAATACATATACAGCGGAAAGAAATTCAGAAATAACCATTCAATATGGGAGGGGGAGCACGCTGTAGGGGAGATAATAATTTCGAATAGAAAGACATCAAGTAATGAAAGGAACAATATAACTCGGATATCAACAAAGAAGCAGAAATCAACAAATGCATGGCATCACCCTTCGTGCTTTTACTCTCGTCCTCACCAAAGCAATCATATAATAAAAATGTGCACGGCATCACCCTTCGTGCTTTTACTCTCTTTCCTCACCATATAATCAATATAATCGGCACGGAATGGTACATCGTGCGGCACAGCATCACCCCTCGTGCTTTACACTCTTTCCTCACAATCATACACGGCATCACCATTTATACTTTACACTCTTTCCTCACAAAACAAACAATGCACGACATCACCCTTCATGCTTTAACTCTCTTCCTCACCCAAACAACAATCACAAACAATAGGGCAAGGGAACAAATGAAATTGCAATAAAAATCCCGCCAAGGGAACAACAATTCAACAATTTAATCCCGTCAAGGGATCAACATCAATAACATCAACATCCCGGCAAAAAAGATAACAAATAAATCAATAATAGCCCGGCAAGGGTGACAACATAATGATCTCTTCTCTTTCTCACTTTCACTTCACTATTCACTTCACAACTCGAGCCAATGCTCTAGAGGTTCAATTACACTTATACTTTCACAACTCATTATACAACTTGAGCCAACGCTCCTCAAGGTTCATAGATCACAATTCCTTCCACAAACTTTATACCACAAATATAAACCACCACTAAGGCATAAAAGATACAACGAAGTCATGAGTTTTCCAAAGTTTTGCCCAAAAAGTCAAAAATTGCCGTCGGACCCACATGGTCAAAACCCGAGATTCGAACCAAACCTCGATTACCCATTCCCCCATGAATCCAAATATATAATTTGTTTTGAAATCGGACCTCAAATCGAGTCCAAATCCCCAATTTTTGAAAAACTTAGGTTCTATCCAAAATACCCAATTTCCCCCATGAAAACCATTGATTTTAAGTTGAAATCATGTTAAAAGATGTTAATGATTGAAGGAAATGAGTTAAAATTAACTTATAATCGATTTGGAAGAAGATTTATTCTTGGAAAATCGCCCAAAGGAGTTTGTGTTTTGAAAAGATGTGAAAAATGAGTTTAAAATCGTCTAAGTATAAAGTTGCAGGTCGCAGGTATGGGAAATTTGCGGACCCTGACCTCTGCTAAGATGGGAAATACAAAACAGGGTTCGCATTTGCGAACCCTTCAGGAAAGCTGGACTTTCGCATTTGCGAAAGGGACCCTAGCATTTGCGAATTGGAATTTGCGAGAGGGGAGTCACATTTGAGACTCAAGGCTGAAATAGGACTAATCGCATTTCCGATCAAAGCCTCGCATATGTGAGAAAGACAGGCCTGGGCTGGTTTCGCTTTTGCGATCCAGCCTTCGCATTTGTAAGCTTGCATTTGCGAGCCAGGCTTCGCAAATGCGAAGCATGCAGGCCTAATCATACCAGCAAAGTTTCTGCAACTTTCTGAGTCTAAAAATCCACCCCATGGCATGTCCAAAACTCACCCAAGCCCTCGGGGCACCAAAATAAATATACACAACCTTAAAAATATCCTACAGACTTATTCGTGTACTCAAATACCAAAATAACATCATGAACATCGAATTATACCTCAAGATCAATGAAATTTCTCAAAACTCCTTTAAACATCAAATTTGTATTCAAGGCCCGAATCACGTCAAACGGATTCCGTTTCTTACCAAACTTCATAGAGTTATCTTAAATCATATATAAGACATGTACCGGGTGCCAAAACCAAGATACGGGCCCGATACCAACACGTTCTAATCAAAATTCATTTCCAAAACCTTTAAACCATTTCAGAAAATAATTTTCTTTTAAAAATTTATTTCTCGGGCTTGGGACCTCGGAATTTGATTTCGGGCATACGCCTAAGTCCCATATTTTCCTACGGACCCCATAGGACCGTCAAATCAGGGGTCCGGATCTGGGTCAGTTTACCCAAAATGTTGACCGAAGTTAAATTAATTCATTTACAGTCAAAATTTATCATTTTTCATAGGTTTTCATATTTAGGCTTTCCGGCTATACGCACGCAAATCGAGGTGATACTAAGAGAGGTTTCAAGGCCTCAAAACATGGAAATTTCATTTTTAAACAAGTGACCTTTCGGGTCATCACAGCTTCAGATGGTTTTAATCCTTTTGGTTCGATGAGTAATACCTATAGCATGTGGCCAGGTTGTCATGTACATATTTGTTCCATTTACTAAAAACATGGTGGAAAACATTGCTATATAGATCATCATAAGTTCTTGGAGAAAAATCATCCTTATCGCCGGAATAAAAGTTCTTTTGATAATACAAAGGAAGAAAGACTTTCACCACAAGCTTTAAGTGGAGATGATGTTCTTGCACAACTTAATACATTTTCACAAGAGTTAGTTGGTGGCAGCACAAAAAAAAGAGATGCCGAAAGATGTGACAATTGGAAAAAGAAAAGTATATTCTTTGAACTCCCATATTGGAGGATTTTATTGTTGAGACATAATTTGGATGTAATGCATATTGAAAAGAACATTAGTGAAAGTGTGATAGGAACTCTGTTGGATATTGAAGGAAAAACAAAGGACACATTGAAATCTCGATTGGACATACAATAGATGAAAATCAAAAATCCCCTTCATTCAATAAAAAGTGGGGATAAGTACATACTTCCTCCGGCAAGTTATACAATGTCTAAAAC
Organism: Nicotiana tabacum; assembly: GCF_000715075.1. Taxonomy (NCBI): domain Eukaryota; kingdom Viridiplantae; phylum Streptophyta; class Magnoliopsida; order Solanales; family Solanaceae; genus Nicotiana; species Nicotiana tabacum. The sequence continues at coordinate 164,272,090 of NC_134095.1, forward strand.
TGAGAAGATTCAATTTTGCCAACTCGTCAAAAGAAGTCAAGTTTCCTGATGCTTATGCTTCAAACATTGGTCGGTGTGTCAATGTTAGTGAAGCTAGAATATTTGGACTTAAAAGTCATGACCACCATGTCCTTTTTCAGCGTATTATTCCACTTATCATCAAAGGAATTTTGCCAAAGGATGCATATGATCCCTTAATTGAATTATCATTTTTCTTTAGTGATTTGTGCGCTAAAGGGTTGCATGTAGAGAGATTAAAGAAACTAGATAAAAGTATACAGATGACAATTTATAAATTAGAACGTGTGTTCCTACCGACGTTCTTTGATGTTATGATTCATTTGGCAATTCATTTGGAAAATGAGGCAAAAGTAGGTAGTCCTGTTCAATATCGATGGATGTATTACATCGAAAGGTTAGATTTTTACTTATTTGAATTATTCTTTTAGAAGAAATTTGTTATAAAACTAATTTATATTTACTTAGTAGATACCTACGAACGTTAAAAGATTATGTACGCAACCAAGCCTGCCCTGAAGGATCAATTGCTGAGGAATATCTTGCGGAGGAGTGCATGGTATTTTGTTCTAAATACTTGACTGATATGGAAACAAAGCAAAATCGTCCAGATAGAAATTTTGGTTCTCCCAACATAAATCGTAATGGCTTGTCCATATTTACTGTTATGGTAAGTCATTAGCAGGGGTGATTGGAAAAGCATGAGTAATCTTGAAATCAACCAAGCTCATTTTTATATCCTCCAAAATTGTGAGGAAGTCAGAGCTTGGATTGAGTAAGATAACTTTTCATTTAATATATCTGTTTTTTCTTATGAATATCTTTAATGACTATGATGTAATATTCTTTATTTTTTTTCTAAATCTTCCAATACATAGAGAATATCTAGATATATTGGCAAAGCAGATTAATAGAAATGTAGCCAAGAGACTGTGATGACCCTGTCAGTCAGCTCATGAGTTACCGCTCTGTTTCCCTCATTTATGCTTCTTATTGCTTTGTTTATCGGTTATATATGTGATCGGGTTGGTTCGATCGGGTTCGGAAAGGTTTTGGTAAGGTTTGAGACACTTAGTCTCTTTTGAGGAAGCTTAAGTTGGAAAAGTCAACCGGATGTTGACTTATGTGTTAGAGGGCTAGGATGTGAGTTCCGATGGTTTGGAAAGCTTTGGGAGGTGATTTGAGACTTAGGAGCGTGATCGAAATGTGTTTTGGAGGTCCGGGGTAGATTTAGGCTTGAATTGGCAAAATTGAAATTTTGGCATTTTCTGGTTGATAGGTGAGATTTTGATATAGGGGTCGAAATGGAATTCCAGGAGTTTCAGTAGTTCCTTTGGGTCATTTGGGATGTGTGTGCAAAATTTCAGGTCATTCGGATGTGGTTTAGTATACTTTTTGATCAAAAGCGTAATTCAGAAGATTTTGAAAACTTAGGCTTGAATCCGATGTGTTTTGGTTGATTCGATGTTGTTTGGGGTGTTTTAAAGATTGGTATAAGTTTCGATAGTGGTATATGATGTGTTCGTGCTTTTGGTTAAGGTCACGGGGGCCTCCGGGTGATTTCGGATAGTTGGCGAAAAGTTTAGAAGTTGGTTTTGGCAGCTGAAGATGTGCCATTTGCTGTCATAACCGCACCTGCGACTAGGGGACCGCAGGTGCGGTCCCATAGAAGCAAGCGAAGATATGCACCTGCGGTGGTGCAGGTGCAATATTTTAACCGCAGATGCGGAAAATGGTCAAGTAAGTGAGGACCGCAGATACAACGCTTGGGACAGCAGAAGCGGTTGTGCAGGAACGAGATTTGGACCGCAGGTGCGAAAAGCCTAGGCCAGAAGGTATAAATTATTTCCTTCGCGAATTTTTGGGTTATTCCACCATTTCCAAGTCGGTTTTGGAGCTTTTTGGGAGATTTTGAAGAGGGATTCAAGGGATATCGTCTGGAGGTAAGATTGTTGAACCTAAAACTTGTTTCTATGGTATTATTTCACAAATTAGAGCTGTAATTATGGAAATTTAAGGGTTAAAATTGGGAAAACTAGGGCTTGGTATTGGAGACCTAGACTTGAGGATTTGAGGAGCCATTGGTGGTCGGATTTTGGGACTTTTGATATGTATAAACTCGTGGGGAGACAAGGAATCTATTGATGTAAATTTTATCGAATTCCGAGACGTGGGCCCGGGGGTCAGGTTTTTATTAATTTCGGGATTTATGTTGTCAATTGATTATTTTCGCATGGGTTTCGTTCCCTTAGCATATTTTGACGTCGTGATTCTGATTTTGGATAGATTTGATGCGAGTTGAGGCAGATTCGAAGCGCCGCGGGCTAGAGTTTGGACCAGATTGAGGTGAGTAATAATTTTAAATATTGTCCTGAGGGTATGAAACCCCAAATTACACATCGTTATGCTATATTGAGGTGACACACACGCTAGATGACGAGCGTGGGGTCGTGCACCGTTGGGGATTATGACTTAGTCCATCCCAAATGACTGTTTTACCGCGTATTTGATTGAAAACTGTTTGCTATCATCATGTTTTGGGCTGAATGCCATATTTGGGTCTCGTGCCAATTATTTGGACCCTTATGGGAGTTTTACTGATATTTCCTTACTTTTTTGACTTTACACTTGTACTCAGTCATGCTATATTCTACTGTTTTCATAACTCAACCATGTTTACTCTGTTTTAATACATTAAATGATATTTTAAATGATAATTTGGGCTGAGCATCATGTTTTACTGTTGCCCGAGTGGCTTATGAGATTCTGACTGAGTAAGGCCGATGGTCTGTGTTGTGAGGATACTTTGGGTAGGGCTGCACGCCACATCAGTGATACACTGATTATGATTATGAGGCCGAGGGCCTGAGATTGTATGCCACGAGGTGGCTTGTTAATATGAGGTCGAGAGCCTAGTGATTTTGCCACGAGATGGCTTAATATTGCACTTGGGTCGTAAGGGGCCCCTCCCGGAGTCTGTACACTCCCAGTGAGCGTGGGTACCTATTATGATATGAGATATAGCCCGAGGGGCTGGTGTTGTTCCATGATATTTCCCGAGGGGCGGATTCTGTTGACATTGTGCCCAAGGGGAAGATTTTTATGTGTTTATCTATTCTAGCTGCTTTTCATTTGATTGTTTAACTGTTAAAAAGGTGTTTTAAAGAAGTTTATTCTGATTTAAGGTGTCTTTATATGCTTTCACTATTTCATTGCTTGTACTGGTTTTATATTGCTTCTTTATAGCATGTTGATGTGCTTTTATGTGATTTCTTATCGCTCAGCCTTCATTTATTATTATTACTCACTGAGTTGGAGTACTCACTTTACTCCCTGCACCATGTGTGCAGATTCAGGCGCTTCGGGTCCCGCTAGTGAGTGTTAACTTCTTCCAGCTCAGGCGGATTCGGAGATTCACTAGGTAGCTACTCGGCGTCCGCAGCCCAGTGCTTCTCCCCCTATCTTATTTACTCTGTTTTAGTTCTGTAATAGACTATGTAGATTTTTCCTGTCTTTTTTCGGATAGTAGATGCTCATGACTGGTGACACCCCGATCGGGCTATGTCTATTCCGCAATTGTACCTTTCACCTTATTTTGGGATTATTATTATGTTAAAGAATTAATTTATATTATTTTAACTACTTAAAATGAATTGGGTATATGTCGGTTGACCTTGTCTTCATGAGAGGTGTCATCACAAATGGTTCCAGGGTTAGGGTCGTGATAAGATGGTATCAGAGCCTAGGTAACATAGGTCTCATGAGTCATGAGCAGGTTTAGTATAGTCTCGCGGATCAGTACGAAGATGTTTGTATTTATCTTCGAGAGGCTGCAGAATCTTTAGGAAAAACTTCATATTCTTAAAATTCTTGTCATGCGAATTTGTTGATCCGAGTACTAAACTTCTGTTATTATATTCTCTTACCGACGGTGAGGACACGCGCTACCGGTCAGGATGGACGACCACCAATAGCGCCAGTTGTGGCCACTAGAGGTCGAGGACGCGATCGTAGTGGCAGTAGGGGCAGGGGTATGGCCCGCACAACAGCTAGGGCAGAACCTGCATATCCACCAGCCGCCCTAGTTCAGGATCAAGTTCCAGTTGTGGACGCTCCAGCAGCACCAGCTCAAGCACCAGCTGTGCCCATTGTGATTCCGAGTCTTCAGGAGGCCTTGGATCAGATTCTATCAGTATGCACTAGCCTAGCTCAGGCGATATCAGTTACTACTGCCGCAACTACTTCTCAGGCCAGGGGAGGAAATCAGACTTCCGCTGCTCGCACACCTGAGCAGGTCGTGCAGGGACTTCAGACACCGGGGGCACATCCAACTCAGCCGGTTGCAGCTGCTCAAGACTATGTAGTTCCTGCTATGCCAGAGGACGAGCAGTGCAGGTTGGAGAGGTTTGGTAGACTTCAGCCTCCAAATTTCAGTGGTGCATAGGGTGAGGATGCCTAGGGCTTCTTGGACAAGTGTCAGCGGATTCTTTGCACAGCGGGTATTCTGGAGATCAGCGGGGTCGCTTTCACTACTTTTCAGTTTTTTGGAGCTGCCTTTACTTGGTGGGAGGCTTTGAGAGGCGTAGGCCTATTGGTGCAGCACCCCTTACCTGACAGCAGTTCTCCGTTCTCGTCTTGGAGAAGTATGTGCTGCAGTCTCGCAGAGAGGAGCTGCGCAGGCAGTTCGAGTGGTTGCTTCAGGGAGAGATAACTGTGACGCACTATGAGATAAGGTTCTCTGAGTTAGCTCGTCATGCTATTTGGTTGGTTCCGACAGATAGAGAGAGGATTATGAGGTTTGTTGATGGCCTCACTTATCAGCTTCGTATTCTTATGACCAGGGAGAGTGTGTTTGGTGCTACTTTTGAGGAGGTTGTAGACATTGCTCGTGAGATTGAGTCAGTTCGTCGCTAGGAGCGAGATGAGAGGGAGGCCAAGAGGCTCCAGGATCTAGTAGTTATGGTGGTACTTCCTCGAGAGGTCAGTTTCAGCACGATAGAGGTCGTCCATTCAGGCATGCTCAACCAGCCCGCCCAGGTTATCGTAGGGCGTCATCGGGTCATGGTTCTCACAGTTCTCATCAGGGCCAGTCATCACTTAGTGCCTTTCTAGCTTAGAGTTCGTCTCGTGCTCCATCAGTTCAGGGCTCTTCTATGCCAGGTGCATCAACTAGTCATTTTGGTTCGAAGGGTTCCTTTCAGTCCCCGTCTCCAGTGCCCGGGAGTTGCTATGAGTGTAGAGAGATGGGTCATATGTGGAGGCAGTGTCCTCGTCGTCTTGCGGGTTCGTCCTAGCAGAAGAGTCAATCATCGGCTTCAGCGCCAGTTACTTCATCACCACCCACCCAGCCAACTAGGGGTCGCCCTAGAGGGGGAGGTCGATCAGGTGGCAGTCAGGCCTGTTTCTCTGCACTTCCAGCTAGACCTGATGCTATTGCTTCTGATGTTGTTATTACAGGTATTGTTTCAGTCTTCCACAGAGATGCCTCTGTATTATTTGATCCCGGTTCCACCTTTTCTTATGTGTCATCATACTTTGCTCATTATTTGGATACACCCCGTGAGACTCTTGTCTCACATGTTCATGTATCTACTCTAGTGGGAGATACTGTTGTTGTAGACCGTGTATACCGTTCGTGTGTGGTGACTATTGGGGGTCTGGAGACCCGAGTGGATCTGTTGTTATTATGTATAGTAAACTTCAATGTTATTTTGGGCATGCATTGGCTATCTTTGTCGTGCTATTCTGGACTCTCATGCTAAGACAGTGGCATTGACTATACCGGATGTGCCACAGATTGAGTGTCGAGGTTTGACTGATTATGTTCCTAGTAGGGCAATCTCATTTTGAAGGCCCAGCATATGGTTGGGAAGGGTTGTCTTTCGTATCTAGCCTTTGTGAGGGATGTCGGTATAGAGGCTTCCAGTATTGATTATGTTCCAGTTGTGAAGGAGTTTCCCGATGTGTTTCATGCAAACCTGCTGGGCATGCCACGGGACAGGGATATTGATTTTGGTATTGACCTTGTGCCGGGCACTCAGCCCATTTCTATTATGTCGTATCGTATGGCACCAGCGAAGTTGAAGGAGTTAAAGGAGTAGCTTCAAGAACTCCTTGATAAGGGGTTCATTCGGCCTAGTATGTTACCTTGGGGTGTGCCGACTCTATTTGTGAAGAAAAAGGATGGCACTATGAGGATGTGCATTGATTATAGGCAGTTGAACAAAATAACAATTAAGAACAAGTATCCTTTGCCTCGCATTAATGATTTATTCGACCAGCTTCAGGGAGTGAGAGTGTTCTCCAAGATTGATCTCTATTCAGGTTATCACCAGTTGAAGATCGGGGACTCGGATATTCTTAAGACAGCTTTCAGGACCCGATATGGTCATTATGAGTTCTTAGTGATGTCTTTTGGGCTGACCAATGCCCCAACAACGTTTATGCATTTGATGAATAGCATGTTCCGGCCTTATCTCGACTTGTTTGTCATAGTCTTCATTGATGATATTCTGGTATACTCACGTAGTCAGGAGGAGCACGCAGAGCATTTGGGAGTTATGTTGCAGAGATTGAGGGAGGAGAAGCTTTATGCAAAGTTTCCAACTGTGAGTTTTGGCTCAATTCAGTGGCTTTCTTGGGGCACGTGGTATCCAGTGAGGGTATTCAGGTTGATCCTAAGAAGATAGAGACGGTTCAGAGTTGGCCCAGACCGTCCTTAGCCATAGAGATGCATAGTTTTCTTGGTTTGGCGGGTTATTACCGCCAGTTTGTTCAGGGATTCTCATTTATTGCATCACCCTTAACCAAGTTGACTCATAAGGGTGCTTCATTTGTATGGTCGGATGAGTGTGAGGAGAGCTTTCAGAAGCTCAAGACAGCCTTGACCACATTTCCAATGTTAGTTTTGCCATCAACTTCAAGTTCATATACTATTATGATGCTTCGAGAGTTGGTATTGGTTGTGTATTGATGCAGGAGGGTAGAGTTATTGCTTATGCTTCTCGTCAGTTGAAGCCTCATGAGAAGAATATTCATGATTTGGAGTTGGTTGACATTGTTCACGCATTGAAGATTTGGAGGCATTATTTGTATAGTGTGTCTTGTGAGGTGTTTACTGATCATCGTAGCCTCCAACACTTGTTCAAGTAGAAGGATCTCAATTTGAGGCAGCGGAGATGATTGGAGTTGCGAAAGGATTATGATATCACTATATTGTACCATCTGGGGAAGGCCAATGTGGTGGCCGATGCTTTGAGCCGAAAAATGGTGAGTATAGGGAGTTTGGCATATATTCCAGCTTGGGAGAGACCTCTTGCAGTTGATGTTCAAGCCTCGGCCAATCAGCTCGTGAGGTTGGATATTTCGGAGCTCAATCGGGTATTGGCTTGTGTGATTTCTCGGTCTTCCTTATATGATCGCATCAGAGAGCGCCAGTATGATGATCCGCATTTGCTTGTCCTTAAGGACATAGTTCAGCACGATGATGCCAGAGATGTGACTATTGGTGATGATGAGGTGTTGAGGATGCAGGGCCGAATTTGTGTGCCCAATATGGATGGGCTTCGGGAGTTGATTCTGGAGGAGGTCTATAGCTCACGGTATTCCATTCATCCGGGTGCCGCGAAGATGTATCAGGATCTGAGACAGCATTATTAGGGGAGGAGAATGAAGAAAGACATTGTGGGATTTGTAGCTCAGTGTCTCAATTGTCAGCATGTGAAATATGAGCATTAGAGACCGGGTGGCTTGCTTCAGCAGATGGATATTCCAGAGTGAAAGTGGGAGCGGATCACCATGGACTTTGTAGTTGGACTCCCACGGACCTTGAAGAAGTTCGATGTTATTTGGGTGATCGTGGATTGGCTGACCAAGTCTGCACGCTTCATTCCTGTGTGTACTACTTATTCTTCATAGCGGTTGGCAGAGATCTATATCCGGGAGATTGTTCGTTTGCATGGTGTCCCAGTTTCCATCATTTCAGATAGGGTCACTCAGTTTACTTTGCAGTTTTGGAGGTCTGTGCAGCGAGAGTTGGGCACTCAGGTTGAGTTGAGCATAGCTTTTCACCCTCAAATGGACAGGCAGTCTGAGTGCACTATTCAGATATTGGAGGACATGTTGCGTGCTTGTGTCATTGATTTCGGAGGGTCATAGGATCAGTTTCTACCACTCGCAAAGTTTGCCTATAACAACAGCTACCAGTCAAGTATTCAGATGGCTCCATATGAGGCTTTGTATGGGAGGCAGTGTAGATCTCGGTTTGAACCGGGTGAGGCTATGCTATTGGGGACAGACTTGGTGCAGGATGCTTTAGAAAAGGTGAAGGTAATTCAGGAGAGGCTCCATACAATGCAGTCGAGACAAAAGAGTTATGTCGATAGGATGGTTCGGGATGTGTCCTACATGGTTGGTGTGAAGGTTCGGTTGAACGTTTTGCCTATGAAGGGTGTTATGAGGTTTGGAAAGAAAGGTAAATTGAGTCCTCGGTTCATTGAGCCTTTTGAGGTGCTTCGGAGGATTGGGGAGGTGGCTTATGAGCTTGCTTTGCCACCCTGCTTCTCGAGTGTGCATCCGGTATTTTTTATGTTTCTATGCTCTGTAAGTATATTGGGGATCTGTCTCATGTTTTGGATTTCAGCACAGTTTAGTTAGATGGTGATTTGATTTATGGTGTGGAGCCAACAGCTATTTTGGAGCGTTAGGTTCGAAAGTTGAGATCAAAAGATATAGTTTCAGTGAAAGTGTAGTGGACAGGTCGGCCCATGGAGGAGGCTACCTGGGAGACTGAGCGGGAGATGCAGAGCAGAAATCCTCACCTGTTTTGAGGCTTCAGGTACATTTCTTGACTCGTTCGAGGACAAACGTTTGTTTAAGAAGGGGAGGATGTGATGACCCGGCCAGTCATCTCATGAGTTACCGCTCTGTTTTCCCCATTTATGCTTCTTATTGCTTTGTTTATCGGTTCTATGTGTGATCGGGTTGGTTGGCTCAGGTTCGGAAAGGTTTTGGTAAGGTTTGAGACACTTAGTCTCTTTTGAGGAAGCTTAAGTTAGAAAAGTCAACCGGATGTTGACTTATGTGTTAGAGGGTTCGGATGTGAGTTCCTATGGTTCAGATAGCTTCGGTAGGTGATTTGAGACTTAGGAGCGTGACCGAAATGTGTTTTGGAAGTCCGGAGTAGATTTAGGCTTGAATTGGCGAAATTGGAATTTTGGCATTTTCCGGTTGATAGGTGAGATTTTGATATAGGGGTCGGAATGGAATTACAGGAGTTGCAATAGTTCTATTGGGTCATTTGGGATATATGTGCAAAATGTTAGGTCATTCGGACGTGGTTTGGTATACTTTTTTATCAAAAGCGTAATTCAGAAGATTTTGGAAACTTAGGCTTGAATCCGATGTGTTTTGGTTGATTCGATGTTGTTTGAGGTGTTTTGTAGATTGGTATAAGTTTGGATGGTGCTATATGATGTGTTTGTGCTTTTGGTTGAGGTCTCGGGGCCCTCGGGGTGATTTTAGATGGTTGGCGGAAAGTTTGAAAGTTGGTTTTGGCAACTGAAGATGTGCCATTTGTTGTCATAACCGCACCTACGACTAGGGGACCACAGGTGCGGTCCCGCAGAAGCGAGCGAGGAGGCACACCTGCAGTGGTGCAGGTGCGATATTTCAACCGCAGATGTGGAAAATAGTCAAGAAGTGAGGACCGCAGATGTGGCGTTTGGGATCGCAGAAGCGGTTGCGCAGGAGCGAGATTTTGACCGCAGGTACGAAAAGCCTGGGCCTGAAGGGATACATTATTTCCTTCATGAAGTTTTGGGTTATTCCACCATTTCTAAGTTGGTTTTGGAGCTTTTTGGGAGATTTTGAAGAGGGATTCAAGGGATATCATCTAGAGGTGAGATTGTTGAACCTAAAACTTGTTTCTATGGTATTATTTCACGGATTAGAGATGTAATTATGGAAATTTAGGGGTTAAAATTGGGAAAACTAAGACTTGGTATTGGAGACCTAGACTTGAGAATTTGAGGGGCCATTTGTGGTCGGATTTTTGGACTTTTGATATGTATGAACTCGTGGGGAGACAAAAAATCTATTGATGTAAATTTTATCGAATTCTGAGACTTGGGCCCGGGGTTCGGGATTTGGTTAATTTTGGGATTTATGTTGTCAATTGATTATTTTCAGATGGGCTTCGTTCCCTTAGCATATTTTGATGTCGTGATTCTAATTTTTGATAGATTCGACGAGAGTTGAGGCCGATTCGAAGGGCAAAGGCATCGCGGGCTAGAGTTTGGACCGGATTGAGGTGAGTAATGATTTTAAATATTATCCTGAGGGTATGAAACCCCGGATTACACATCGTTGTGCTATATTGAGGTGACGCACACGCTAGATGACGAGTGTGGGGTCGTGCACCATTGGGGATTATGACTTAGTCCATCCCGAATGACTATTTTACCGTATATTTGATTGAAAACTGTTTGATATCATCATGTTTTGGGCTGAATGCCATATTTGAGCCTCGTGCCAACTATTTGGACCCTTAGGGGAGTTTTACTGATATTTCTTTACTGTTTTGACTTTATACTTGTACTCAGTCATGCTATATTTTACCATTTTCATAACTCAGCCATGTTTACTCTGTTTTAATACATTAAATGCTATTTTAAATGATAATTTGGGCTGAGCATCATGTTTTACTGTTGCCCGAGTGGCTGTGAGATTCTGACTGAGTAAGGCCGATGGCCTGTGTTGTGAGGATACTTTGGGTCGGCTGCACGCCGCAACAGTGACACTGATTATGGCACTTCCTCCTGAGTTGCCTTTTATTCATCCAGTGTTTCACGTTTCAGTGCTAAGAAAATGTATATCAGACTCATCTCAGGTGATTGAAGGACCTGCTATATCGCTTGATGAGAAGTTGTCTTACAAGGAGGAACCGATGGCTATTGTTGATAGGCAAGTAAGAAAGCTTCGGTCAAAAGAAATTGAGTTCGTAAAATTCTTATGGCGAAATCATACAGTCGAAGAAGTTACTTGGGAACTAGCAAAAGATATGCAGGCGAAGTATCCCCATTTGTTTCAGTCTACAGGTATGTACTTAAGTTAAATTCGGGGATCGAATTTCATAAGGTAGGGAAGATGTAATACCCTATATTTTTAATAAGAAGTATATTGGTCATTAGCAAATAATAATAATAATAATAATAATAATAACCAATTAATTGGAAAAAGAGAGAGAGGAAGAAACCTACTCTAACTAAAAGAAGGGCAAAGCCACTAAAAGAAAAGGGAATGAAAGGGACGGACAGAAGCTAAAGAGGGTTTCAAAGAAAATAAAACCCTTAGACCTACCATGAACAGAAAAACAAAAGAAAGAAGCTTCGGTTGTTTCTCTAGCGCTGAAGACCGTGTTTAATCTAACCTTTGGCATACAATTCCTTAAGTTTCAGCAATACACTCCAAGTAGTTACATGTATTTCTTCCTCTTTTAAGACTATGGAATTTTATATACATAATCTTTTTAGGGCTGAGTAGATATAATTTTGAAGTTGGATTAAAAATTTGAAGGATATAGTTAAGGAAATTGGGAGAAATTCATGAGACTTTTCCATAAATTAACTGGGTAAATTATATAAATAGGTTGGAGTTGATAGATTAGTAATTACTCATATGTGGGTAAATATAATTTGGCGAATTAATAGTCAAATATGGAAATTTTTGGGAGATTTTGAAGAGGGATTCAAGGGATATCATCTGGAGGTGAGATTGTTGAACCTAAAACTTGTTTCTATAGTATTATTTCATGGATTAGAGATGTAATTATGGAATTTAGGGGTTAAAATTGGGAAAACTAAGACATGGTATTGGAGACCTAGACTTGAGAATTTGAGGGGCCATTTGTGGTCGGATTTTGGGACTTTTGATATGTATGAACTCGTGGGGAGACAAAGAATATATTGATGTAAATTTTATCGAATTCTGAAATCTGGGCCCGGGGTTCGGGATTTGGTTAATTTCGGGATTTATGTTGTCAATTGATTATTTTCGGATGAGCTTTGTTCCCTTAGCATATTTTGATGTCGTGATTCTAATTTTTGACATATTCGACGCGAGTTGAGGCCGATTAGAAGGGCAAAGGCATCGCGGGCTAGAGTTTGGACCGGAATGAGGTGAGTAATGATTTTAAATGTTATCCTGAGGGTATGTGTTACAACCCATATCCACATGTGTTAGTTCATGCCATATATTAGTTAACATAAATCCAACAAGGAATTATCTTTGAGATGATAAGAAGTCAATCCTATTGGTCTTAAGTGATACAAGAGTGTATAAGGGTGATTAACCAGTATTAGAAGTTAAACGAATCAAGGATGTTGTAACTCGTATTTTCAGGTAATCTAGCGGTGCTTAATACACTCAAGAGGTCATTTATTAAGGTATTTTAATCATATAATATCCGTATCATAAGTCTTGAAGTCAAACGAGTTATGAAACAAAAGTCGACAAAAGTTGTCGCAACTTAGGTTCATAATTTTACTTAAATATTGGGTCAAATGTTTCTAATCTTTTCTCATAATTTACAAGGAATTACGGGGTTATCTACCAACAAAATTATAGATCTATGAGTCTAGTTTCCAATGCATTAAACCGTTCATCGATACGATCTCGGAGTAGAGAGATATTCGCGTTTTCGCGAGACTGCGCCAAGAACCTCTCTATGGGGCCCACTAAGCCGGTTTAAGATATTTGGACCTATATAGGATGACTACAACCCGTTTTTAGTCATTTCTTTTCACTATTTTCAGACCTTAGAACCCTAGGAACATCCTCTCAAGGTTCTCTCAAGATTCAAGACCCAAAAAAGGGCAAACAACACAAATCAAGTGTCGGGAATTCCGTGGCGCTAGTAAGTCTCTTGTTCTTCTTGTTGTTGCTCATTTTTGTGTCGTTCCAGCCCGTGTGGGAGGTTGTTTTAAAGGGTTTATGTTCTGTAAATACTCCCTCATGTTCTTAATATCAATCCTAGGTGATTTCAAGCCTTCTAAAGTGATTCTAGTGCCGAAAAACACTAATTGATCGCTAGTTTCGTTTTTTTGTTGTGTGGCAGCATTGGAGGGATATTTCATGGAAATTTAAGGTCAAATTGGAGTTGTTCTTTCTGTATAAAGGTAATGAACCTCTTACTCTATATGTATTTAAGATTATCCAAGTTGCGGCTAAGCCATTGAAGCTAGAACTTGTGAGATATATATCGAAAGGTTTGGTAGTAATGTTATTGTTTTGTGGACTGTTTTGCGTTGTTGTTGGGCTGCGTATTTTACTACTATATTGTGGAGTTTTGGAGGAGGAAGGGTGTGGGGAAACACCATATATATGTAGGGTTATGGGTTGATAGTTATTCGTAACATTTCCAGGTTGTTTGACACGACTACGGTGGTCGTCGTATGTATGGAGTGATTAGGCTATGTGTGGACTATTTTGGGAGGCTCAATATGTTTATTATTGATGTTGTTTGGGCTGTTTGGTGACTGTTTTGAATGGTGTGAGGTCATATATATAGGGGAGGTGCTGTCCGTTTCATCGTAAAATAGGTTGTGGTCGATACATAATAGTTATGACGCTTAAATGATAACGATAGTATCGTTTCTCTTATTGTAGACTAAGGAGTTTTGACAATTGCATAGCTTGAGATTGGGGAAGTATATACAAGGTATGTGAGGCTATCCCTTTCCTTCTTTTGCACGACTCCGATTGTACATAATGTAATGAACGAGCTTCCAAGATACTCTACTCTTAGAAGCTAGCAGTACTTACATTGTTTTCCCTCTTATGGAACGATTGATGTTAATGTTACTTCTCTTATTCTTATGTTATCAATGTTGTTCGTACTTCCTAAATCTTATAAGGTTCATAGTGAAGAGTTAGTCCTAATAACGCGTACAGAGGATACCGACCTTACGTCACTCCGAAAGGTTTAGAATGTGATTCCATGAGTCGAGCATGCATTATATATATGTATCTATCTTACTCTACCGAGCCACGCTATAGTTGGCCGGGTACGACACCTATTGTGCAACCACTGATCAGTTGGGTTTTACCGAGCTCCACGTGGCCGGGTACGATTCTACCGAGCCTATTATGGCCGGGTACGATATGATGATGATGATGCCCACAGAGGCGAATGCTTTAAAGGTTTATGTATTTATACATATGTATCATGCATTTCATGTAAGTAGCCCTCAGAGGTACTAAGATGTTACAGGTTGTATATTCTCTATCCTTGCTTACATTACTGATCGTATTTATGGTTCCTTGCCTTACATACTCAGTACTTTATTCGTACTGACGTCCTTTTATTTGTGGACGCTGCATGTCGTGCTGCAGGTCCTGATAGACAGACAGGTGCAGCTCCCCCACCACAGTAGACTGTCTAGTTCAGCGGTGATTGGCGAGATCCCTTCTCCGGACTTGCCTTGGTCTTGGTATGCAATTTTTGTTATAGACATTATGGGTATGTCGGGGCCCTGTTCCGGCTATGTTGCAACACTTATGTTCTTTTAGAGGCTCATAGACAAGTGTCGGCTCCTGTATAGTTTGGTATGCCTTGTCGGCTAGTTTTTGTTGTATAGTCTTTCATAGTAGCGTGGTAGCTCATACCTTATATGTAGTTTCTTGATTGTCTGGTCATCCCCTGCTATGTATGTTTATGCCGTCATATTTTATTGCTGGTTGTTCATGATCTAGGTCTACCATTTATATTGATCTCTTTAGCCTTAAAAGATAATAATGAAGGTTAGATGAAATGTACGTTGGTGCTCGGCAAGTGTGGTCGGGTGCTAGTCATGGCCCTTCAGTTTGGGTCGTGACAAACTTGGTATCAGAGCAAGTCTGTCCTAGGGGTTGTCTATGAGCCGTGTCTAGTAGAGTCTTGATTATGGATGTGTAGCGCGCCACATTTATAATCAGGAGGCTACATGACATCTAGGGTTGTTACCTTCTTCCTGAATCTAGATCGTGCGTAGAGTTGAGTCGTAAGTGTTTGTCTCTAATATTCACCTTGTTTTTTTTAGTGATGCCTTCGACTAGGAAGCAAACGATTAGTAGACGGCTTGATACAGCAGCGGGAGAGGGTACCAGTCAGGTGCCCCAAGTCAGAGCAGGACAAAGTGAGGCTCAAAGTGAGATGCCCTCTCATACCTCATCTACTCCATCTCCTCCAGAGGATATTAGAAGGCACCCAACGCCTCCAGTTCCTCCGTCTGGCACTCCAGACCAGGATATGCGGAGTGCTTTGCAGTTATTGACTAGCTTGGTAGCTGCTCAGGCTCAGAGGCAGAATACAGGTGCTGCTGAGAAACCAGTTAGTACAAGAGTTCGTGATTTTATTAATTTAGACCCTCCAGTGTTTACCGGATCAGACCCCAAGGAGGACCCACAGACTTTTATTGACCAGGTTCATCGTACACTTCGGGTTATGCATGTTAATGATACAGAGGCAGTAGAGTTGGCTTCTTATCGGCTACGGGATTTAGCAGTTCTCTGGTATGATAGTTGGGAGAGATCCAGGGGTCCGAACCCTCCTCCAACTGTGTGGAAGGAATTTTCTGAGGCATTTCTTCGTCACTACTTGCCAGTTGAGATACGACGAGCTAGAGCTGATAAGTTCTTGAACCTTAGACAAGGTAATATGAGTGTGCGAGAGTACAGTATGCAGTTTGATTCTTTGGCAAGGTATGCTCCCCATATGGTGGCCGAGATGAGTGATAGGGTGCATATGTTCGTGAATGGGTTGGGACCACATCTAATAAATGAGTGTACGACAGCCTCCTTGGTGGAAGGCATGGATATTTCCCGTATTCAAGCTTATGCCCAGACCCTAGAGGATCGTAAGCGCCAGCAGAGGGCAGTTAGGGAGCAGGATAGGGGCCAGCATAAGAGGGCGAGATTTGCAGGGTATTCTGATGACTTCAGAGGCAGCATCAGGCCATAGTTTTCGAGGAGTTCGGCGCCACCTGTAGCTAGTGCTCCTCCACAGTTTCAGAGACCTCGATATGATCGATCCTATTCTGGTCCAGGTCAGAGTTCGCGGGCATCTGGCTCGCAACATCACAGGGATACTAGTCAGATGAGACCCCCAACACCACGTTGTGATCAGTGCGGCAAGGCCCACTTTGGACTGTGTCGTCGAGGTTCTGATGCATGTTATTCGTGCGGGAAGCCTGGCCATATGATGCGGGATTGTCCTAATAGAGGAGGTGATGGTATGGCTCAGCCGACTGGATCTGTGTCTGGTTCTTCCTCATCAGTTCGACCTCCAGCATGGGGTTTTCAGCAGTCGACAGGTCGTGGTAGGGGTAGAGGTGCAGTGCCGAGTTCGAGTGGTGCTCAAAATCGAACCTATGCTCTAGTAGGTCGACAGGATCTCGAGTCGTCTCCAGATGTTGTTACAGGTATTATATCTGTATTTTCTTATGATGTATATGCGCTGATTGATTCGGGATCTACATTATCATATGTTACACCCTTTGTGGCTAATAAGTTTGGCATTGAACCTGAATTGATAAGTAAACCCCTCGCGGTATCTACTCCGATAGGAGATTCTGTGATTGCTAGAAGGGTATATAGAGGTTGCACTGTGATGATTTGTAGTCGTCAAACCTCGGCAAATTTATTTGAGTTAGAAATGGTTGATTTTGATGTGATAATGGGAATGGACTGGTTGGCCTCATGCTATGCAAATGTTGACTGTCGTACGAAGATGGTTAGGTTCCAATTTCCGGGTGAACCTGTCATTGAATGGAAAGGGAACTTTGCTACACCGAAAGGTAGGTTTATTTCCTATCTTAAGGCAAGGAAAATGATCTCAAAAGGTTACATTTATCATCTCGTTCGCGTTAGGTATGTGGAGGCGAAACCGCCTACTTTACAATCAATCCATGTGGTCAACGAATTCCCAGATGTTTTCCCAGATGAACTCCCGGGCCTTCCTCCTGAAAGGGAGATTGAGTTTAGCATTGATGTGTTGCCTGACACTCAACCGATCTCTATTCCTCCATACAGAATGGCCCCGGTAGAGTTGCGAGAGTTGAAGGTGCAGTTGAAGGACTTGCTGGATAAGGGCTTTATTAGGCCTAGCACTTCACCTTGGGGTGCACCAGTCCTATTCGTGCGGAAGAAAGACGGGTCGTTACGGATGTGTATCGACTATCGACAGTTGAATAAGTCTACTATAAAGAACAAGTATCCACTTCCAAGAATTGATGACCTGTTTGACCAACTCCAGGGTGCCAAGTATTTCTCTAAGATTGATTTACGTTCAGGGTATCATCAGGTGAGGGTTAGGGAGAAGGATATTCCAAAGACGGCCTTCCGGACAAGATATGGGCACTTTGAGTTCTTGGTGATGTCGTTCGGGCTAACAAATGCCCCAGCAGCTTTTATGGATCTCATGAATACTATATTCAGGCCCTATCTTGATGTGTTCGTGATTGTATTCATTGATGACATTCTAGTGTATTCTCGTTCGGAGGTGGAACATGCGGGCCACTTGCGGATAGTATTACAGACGCTTCAGGATCGTAAGTTATATGCTAAGCTCTCCAAATGTGAATTCTGGCTGAACTCAGTAGCATTCTTTGGCCATGTGATATCTGATGAGGGTATTAGTGTCGACACTCAGAAGATCGATGCAGTAAAGAATTGGCCGAGACCTACAACACCATCAGAAGTCCGCAGCTTCCTAGGGCTAGCAGGATATTATAGGCGGTTTGTAGAAGGATTTTCCTCTATATCATCACCATTGACTAAGTTAACACAAAAAACTACCAAATTCCAGTGGTCTGACACTTGTGAACGTAGTTTTCAGGAGTTGAAGAATCGATTGACATCTGCACCAGTGCTAACTCTTCCTGAAGGAACAGAAGGTTATGTGGTATATTGTGATGCCTCAGGTATAGGTTTGGGGTGCGTATTGATGCAGCATGGGAATGTGATTGCTTATGCATCAAGACAATTGAAGAAGCATGAAAAGAATTATCCAACCCATGATTTGGAATTGGCTGCAGTAATATATGCTTTGAAAATATGGCGGCACTACTTATACGGCGTCCATGTTGACATCTACACAGATCACAAGAGTTTACAATACATCTTCAAGCAGAAAGAGTTGAATTTGAGGCAGCGTAGGTGGCTTGAATTATTGAAAGACTACGACGTCGAGATATTGTATCATCCCGGTAAAGCCAATGTTGTGGCAGACGCTCTCAGCCGTAAATCAATGGGAAGCTTAGTACATATTGAGGCAGGTAGATGGGGGTTGATTAAAGAGCTTCATCAGCTAGCCAATATGAGAATCAGATTGTTAGACTCTGATGACGGAGGTGTTACTGTACAGAATACATCAGAATCATCTTTGGTAGCCGAGGTAAAAGCACGACAATATGAAGATCCTATCTTAGTACGATTAAGAGAAAGCATTCAACAGTGTAAAAGTATGGCTTTTAGGATCGGAAAAGATGGGGCACTGAGATACCAGAGCCGATTGTGTGTGCCTAATGTGGCAGGGTTGCGAGAGAAGATTATGAATGAGATTCATCAATCACGATATTCCATCCATCCCGGCTCGATAAAGATGTATCATGATGTCAAGGAGCAGTATTGGTGGGATAATATGAAGAAGTCTATTGCTGAATTTGTAGCCCAGTGTCCCAATTGTCAACAAGTAAAGATAGAACGTCAGAAACCCGGTGGATTGCTTCAAAATATAGAGATTTCGATCTGGAAGTGGGAGGTGATTAATATGGACTTCATTATTGGATTACCTCGCTCTTATCATAAGTTTGACTCCATCTGGGTGATAATTGATCGACTTACAAAATGTGCCCATTTTCTGCCAGTGAAGACAACTTACGCGGCTGAAGATTATGCAAAGTTGTATATCAAGGAGATTGTTAGGCTTCATGGTGTGCCCATATCTATTATATCAGACCGAGGAGCTCAATTTATGGCTAACTTTTGGAGGTCTTTCCAGAAGGGTTTAGGCACACAAGTAAATCTCAGCACTGCATTTCATCCGCAGACTGACGGACAGGCTGAACGTACAATTCAGACACTGGAAGATATACTACGAGCATGTGTTCTAGATTTTAAGGGGAATTGGGATGATCATCTTCCACTCATAGAATTCGCCTATAACAATAGCTACCATTCCAGTATTAAAATGGCCCCATACGAGGCACTATACGGGAGGAGATGTAGATCACCAGTTGGATGGTTCGAAGTCGGTGAAACAGAATTATATGGGCCAGATTTGATTCACCAAGCTATTGAGAAGGTGAAAGTGATACAGGAGCGATTGAGGACGGCACAAAGCAGGCAAAAATCTTATTCTGATGTCTGACGTCGTGATCTAGAGTTTGAGGTTGGTGATTGGGTTTTCCTAAGGATCTCACCAATGAAGGGTATTATGCGTTTTGGGAAGAAAGGTAAGCTGAGTCCAAGGTATATTGGGCCGTATAAAATTCTTCGACGGATTGGACAGGTTGCTTATGAGTTAGAATTGCCATCCGAATTGGAATTTGTCCACCCGGTATTCCATGTATCTATGTTGAGAAAATGTATTGGAGACCCTTCTCGAGTCGTCCCTATCAAAGATGTACAAGTTACAGAGGACCTATCATATGAAGAAGTGCCAGTGGCGATATTAGATCGGCAAGTCCGCAAGCTGAGAACAAAAGATGTAGCTTCCGTCAAAGTATTGTGGAGGAACAAAAATATGGAAGAAATGACATGGGAAGCAGAAAAGGAGATGAAGTCAAAATACCCTTACTTATTCCAGAATGAAGATAACAAGGATGCGGTGGAAGACAGGATACATTGGAAGAAGAAACGGCTCTATGAGGTAAGCAATAATTTGAGAATACTCCTCCTTAATACAAAATGATGATATGTAGATAATGTAAATACGCATAATGCTTTGTGTAGCCTTGTGAAGCCATATGTTGGGCTTAATTACATGCAAGATTTGCTAGTGACCATTTTATAGGGGAAAATTGATCGGAAATTTCCATTGGAATCCACGGTGATTTAAACTCCCCATAAACCCTTACATTCGAGGACGAATGTTCTTAAGGGGGGGAGGGTGTTACAACCCATATCCACATGTGTTAGTTCATGCCATATATTAGTTAACATAAATCCAACAAGGAATTATCTTTGAGATGATAAGAAGTCAATCCTATTGGTCTTAAGTGATACAAGAGTGTATAAGGGTGATTAACCAGTATTAGAAGTTAAACGAATCAAGGATGTTGTAACTCGTATTTTCAGGTAATCTAGCGGTGCTTAATACACTCAAGAGGTAATTTATTAAGGTATTTTAATCATATAATATCCGTATCATAAGTCTTGAAGTCAAACGAGTTATGAAACAAAAGTCGACAAAAGTTGTCGCAACTTAGGTTCATAATTTTACTTAAATATTGGGTCAAATGTTTCTAATCTTTTCTCATAATTTACAAGGAATTACGGGGTTATCTACCAACCAAATTATAGATCTATGAGTCTAGTTTCCAACGCATTAAACCGTTCATCGATACGATCTCGGAGTAGAGAGATATTCGCGTTTTCGCGAGACTGCGCCAAGCACCTCTCTATGGGGCCCACTAAGTCGGTTTAAGATATTTGGACCTATATAGGATGACTACAACCCGTTTTTAGTCATTTCTTTTCACTATTTTCAGACCTTAGAACCCTAGGAACATCCTCTCAAGGTTCTCTCAAGATTCAAGACCCAAAAAAAGGGCAAACAACACAAATCAAGTGTCGGGAATTCCGTGGCGCTAGTAAGTCTCTTGTTCTTCTTGTTGTTGCTCATTTTTGTGTCGTTCCAGCCCGTGTGGGAGGTTGTTTTAAAGGGTTTATGTTCTGTAAATACTCCCTCATGTTCTTAATATCAATCCTAGGTGATTTCAAGCCTTCTAAAGTGATTCTAGTGCCGAAAAACACTAATTGATCGCTAGTTTCGTTTTTTTTGTTGTGTGGCAGCATTGGAGGGATATTTCATGGAAATTTAAGGTCAAATTGGAGTTGTTCTTTCTGTATAAAGGTAATGAACCTCTTACTCTATATGTATTTAAGATTATCCAAGTTGCGGCTAAGCCATTGAAGCTAGAACTTGTGAGATATATATCGAAAGGTTTGGTAGTAATGTTATTGTTTTGTGGACTGTTTTGCGTTGTTGTTGGGCTGCGTATTTTACTACTATCTTGTGGAGTTTTGGAGGAGGAAGGGTGTGGGGAAACACCATATATATGTAGTGTTATGGGCTGATAGTTATTCGTAACATTTCCAGGTTGTTTGACACGACTACGGTGGTCGTCGTATGTATGGAGTGATTAGGCTATGTGTGGACTATTTTGGGAGGCTCAATATGTTTATTATTGATGTTGTTTGGGATGTTTGGTGACTGTTTTGAATGGTGTGAGGTCATATATATAGGGGAGGTGCTGTCCGTTTCATCGTAAAATAGGTTGTGGTCGATACATAATAGTTATGACGCTTAAATGATAACGATAGTATCGTTTCTCTTATTGTAGACTAAGGAGTTTTGACAATTGCATAGCTTGAGATTGGGGAAGTATATACAAGGTATGTGAGGCTATCCCTTTCCTTCTTTTGCACGACTCCGATTGTACATAATGTAATGAACGAGCTTCCAAGATACTCTACTCTTAGAAGCTAGCAGTACTTACATTGTTTTCCCTCTTATGGAACGATTGATGTTAATGTTACTTCTCTTATTCTTATGTTATCAATGTTGTTCGTACTTCCTAAATCTTATAAGGTTCATAGTGAAGAGTTAGTCCTAATAACGCGTACAGAGGATACCGACCTTACGTCACTCCGAAAGGTTTAGAATGTGATTCCATGAGTCGAGCATGCATTATATATATGTATCTATCTTACTCTACCGAGCCACGCTATAGTTGGCCGGGTACGACACCTATTGTGCAACCACTGATCAGTTGGGTTTTACCGAGCTCCACGTGGCCGGGTACGATTCTACCGAGCCTATTATGGCCGGGTACGATATGATGATGATGATGCCCACAGAGGCGAATGCTTTAAAGGTTTATGTATTTATACATATGTATCATGCATTTCATGTAAGTAGCCCTCAGAGGTACTAAGATGTTACAGGTTGTATATTCTCTATCCTTGCTTACATTACTGATCGTATTTATGGTTCCTTGCCTTACATACTCAGTACTTTATTCGTACTGACGTCCTTTTATTTGTGGACGCTGCATGTCGTGCTGCAGGTCCTGATAGACAGACAGGTGCAGCTCCCCCACCACAGTAGACTGTCCAGTTCAGCGGTGATTGGCGAGATCCCTTCTTCGGACTTGCCTTGGTCTTGGTATGCAATTTTTGTTATAGACATTATGGGTATGTCGGGGCCCTGTTCCGGCTATGTTGCAACACTTATGTTCTTTTAGAGGCTCATAGACAAGTGTCGGCTCCTGTATAGTTTGGTATGCCTTGTCGGCTAGTTTTTGTTGTATAGTCTTTCATAGTAGCGTGGTAGCTCATACCTTATATGTAGTTTCTTGATTGTCTGGTCATCCCCTGCTATGTATGTTCATGCCGTCATATTTTATTGCTGGTTGTCCATGATCTAGGTCTACCATTTATATTGATCTCTTTAGCCTTAAAAGATAATAATGAAGGTTAGATGAAATGTACGTTGGTGCTCGGCAAGTGTGGTCGGGTGCTAGTCATGGCCCTTCAGTTTGGGTCGTGACAGTATGACACCCCGGATTACACATCGTTATGCTATATTGAGGTGACGCACACGCTAGATGACGAGCGTGGGGTCGTGCACCGTTGGGGATTATGACTTAGTCCATCCCGAATGACTATTTTACCGTATATTTGATTCAAAATTGTTTGCTATCATCATGTTTTGGGCTGAATGCCATATTTGAGCCTGTGCCAACTATTTGGACCCTTAGGGGAGTTTTACTGATATTTCCTTACTGTTTTGAGTTTATACTTGTACTCAGTCATGTTATATTTTACCATTTTCATAACTCAGCCATGTTTACTCTGTTTTAATACATTAAATGATATTTTAAATGATAATTTGGGCTGAGCATCATGTTTTATTATTGCCCGAGTGGCTATGAGATTCTGACTGAGTAAGGCCGATGGCCTGTATTGTGAGGATATTTTGGGTCGGGCTGCACGCCGCAGCAGTGTCACTGATTATGGCACTTCCTCCTGAGTTGCCTTTTATTCATCCAGTGTTTCACGTTTCAATGCTAAGAAAATGTATATCAGACTCATCTCAGGTGATTGAAGGACCTGCTATATCGCTGAAGTTGTCTTACGAGGAGGAACCGATGGCTATTGTTGATAGGCAAGTAAGAGAGCTTCGGTCAAAAGAAATTGAGTTCGTAAAAGTCTTATGGCGAAATCATACAGTCGAAGAAGCTACTTGGGAACTAGCAAAAGATATGCAGGCGAAGTATCCCCATTTGTTTCAGTCTACATGTATGTACTTAAGTTAAATTCGAGGACCGAATTTCATAAGGTAGGGAGGATGTAATACCCTATATTTTTAGTAAGGGGTGTATTGGTCATTATAATAATAATAATAATAATAATAATAACCAATTAATTGGAAAAAGAGAGAGAGGAAGAAACCTACTCTAACTAAAAGAAGGGCAAAGCCACTAAAAGAAAAGGGAATGAAAGGGACGGACAGAAGCTAAAGAGGGTTTCAAAGAAAATAAAACCCTTAGACCTACCATCGAACAGGAAAAACAAAAGAAAGAAGCTTCGGCTGTTTCTCTAGCGCTGAAGACCGTGTTTAATCTAACATTTGACATACAATTCCTTAAGTTTCAGCAATACACTCCAGGTAGTTACATGTATTTCTTCCTCTTTTAAGACTATGGAATTTTATATACATAATTTTTGTAGGGATGAGTAGATATAATTTTGAAGTTGGATTAAAAATTTGAAAGATATAGTTAAGGAAATTGGGAGAAATTCATGAGACTTTTCCATAAATTAACTGGGTAAATTATATAAATAGGTTGGAATTGATAGATTAGTAATTACTCATATGTGGGTAAATATAATTTGGCGAATTAAGAGTCAAATATGGAACTTTTTGGGAGATTTTGAAGAGGGAGATTTTGAAGGGGGATTCAAGGGATATCATCTGGAGGTGAGATTGTTGAACCTAAAACTTGTTTCTATGGTATTATTTCACGGATTAGAGATGTAATTATGGAAATTTAGGGGTTAAAATTGGGAAAACTAAGACTTGGTATTGGAGACCTAGACTTGAGAATTTGAGGGGTCATTTGTGGTCGGATTTTGGGACTTTTGATATTTATGAACTCGTGGAGAGACAAGGAATATATTGATGTAAATTTTATCGAATTCTGAGACCTGGGCCCGGGGTTCGGGATTTGGTTAATTTCGGGATTTATGTTGTCAATTGATTATTTTCGGATGGGCTTCGTTCCCTTGGCATATTTTGACATCGTGATTCTAATTTTTGGCAGATTCGACACGAGTTGAGGTCGATTAGAAGGGCAAAGGCATCGCGGGCTAGAGTTTGGACCGGATTGAGGTGAGTAATGATTTTAAATGTTATCCTGAGGGTATGAAACCCCGGATTACACATCGTTATGCTATATTGAGGTGACGCACACGCTAGATGACGAGCGTGGGGTCGTGCACCGTTGGGGATTATGACTTAGTCCATCCCGAATGACTATTTTACCGTATATTTGATTGAAAACCGTTTGCTATCATCATGTTTTGGGCTGAATGTCATATTTGGCCTCGTGCCAACTATTTGCACCCTTAGGGGAGTTTTACTGATATTTTCTTACTGTTTTGACTTTATACTTGTACTCAGTCATGCTATATTCTACCATTTTCATAACTCAGCCATGTTTACTCTGTTTTAATACATTAAATGATATTTTAAATGATAATTTGGGCTGAGCATCATGTTTTACTGTTGCCCGAGTGGCTGTGAGATTCTGACTGAGTAAGGCTGATGGCTTGTGTTGTGAGGATACTTTGGGTCACGCTGCATGCCGCAACAGTGACACTGATTATGGCACTTCCTCCTGAGTTGCCTTTTATTCATCCAGTGTTTCACGTTTCAATGCTAAGAAAATGTATATCAGACTCATCTCAGGTGATTGAATGACCTGCTATATCGCTTGATGAGAAGTTGTCTTACGAGGAGGAACCGATGGCTATTGTTGATAGGCAAGTAAGAAAGCTTCGGTCAAAAGAAATTGAGTTCGTAAAAGTCTTATGGCGAAATCATACAGTCGAAGAAGCTACTTGGGAACTAGCAAAAGATATGCAGGTGAAGTATCCCCATTTGTTTCAGTCTACAGGTATGTACTTAAGTTAAATTCGAGGACCGAATTTCATAAGGTAGGGAGGATGTAATACCCTATATTTTTAGTAAGGGGTGTATTGGTCATTAGAAAATAATAATAGTAATAATAATAATAATAATAATAATAATAATAATAATAACCAATTAATTGAAAAAAACAAAGTGAGGAAGAAACCTACTCTAACTAAAAGAAGGGCAAAGCTACTAAAAGAAAAGGGAATGAAAGGGACGGACAGAAGCTAAAGAGGGTTTCAAAGAAAATAAAACCCTTAGACCTACCATCGAACAGAAAAACAAAAGAAAGAAGCTTCGGCTGTTTCTCTAGCGCTGAAGACCATGTTTAATGTAACATTTGGCATACAATTCCTTAAGTTTCAGCAATACACTCTAGGTAGTTACATGTATTTCTTCCTCTTTTAAGACTATGGAATTTTATATACATAATCTTTGTAGGGCTGAGTAGATATAATTTTGAAGTTGGATTAAAAATTTGAAAGATATAGATAAGGAAATTGGGAGAAATTCATGAGACTTTTCCATAAATTAACTGGGTAAATTATATAAATAGGTTGGAGTTGATAGATTAGTAATTACTCATATGTGGGTAAATATAATTTGGCGAATTAATAGTCAAATATGGAAGTTTTTAGGAGATTTTGAAGAGGGAGATTTTGGGAGACTTTTGAAGAGGGATTCAAGGGATATCATCTGGAGGTGAGATTGTTAAACCTAAAACTTGTTTCTATGGTATTATTTCACGGATTAGAGATGTAATTATGGAAATTTAGGGGTTAAAATTGGGAAAACTAAGACTTGGTATTGGAGATCTAGACTTGGTAATTTGAGGGACCATTTGTGGTCGGATTTTGGGACTTTTGATATGTATGAACTCGTGGGGAGACAAGGAATCTATTGATGTAAATTTTATCGAATTCTGAGACCTGGGCCCGGGGTTCGGGATTTGGTTAATTTCGGGATTTTTGTTATCAATTGATTATTTTCTGATGGGCTTCGTTCCCTTAGCATATTTTGACGTCGCGATTCTAATTTTTGATAGATTCGACGCGAGTTGAGGCCGATTCGAAGGGCAAAGGCATCGCGGGCTAGAGTTTGGACCGGATTGAGGTGACTAACGATTTTAAATGTTATCCTGAGGGTATGAAACCCCGGACTACTCATCGTTGTGCTATATTGAGGTGACGCACACGCTAGATGACGAGCGTGGGGTCGTGCACCGTTGGGGATTATGACTTAGTCCATCCCGAATGACTATTTTACCGTATATTTGATTGAAAACTGTCTGTTATCATCATGTTTTGGACTGAATGCCATATTTGAGCCTCGTGCCAACTATTTGGACCCTTAAGGGAGTTTTACTGATATTTCCTTACTGTTTTGACTTTATACTTGTACTCAGTCATGCTATATTCTACCATTTTCATAACTCAGCCATGTTTACTCTGTTTTAATACATTAAATGATATTTTTAATGATAATTTGGGTTGAGCATCATGTTTTACTGTTGCCCGAGTGGCTGTAAGATTCTGACTGAGTAAGGCTGATGGCCTGTGTTGTGAGGATACTTTGGGTCGGGCTGCATGCCGCAGCAGTGACACTGATTATGGCACTTCCTCCTGAGTTGCCTTTTATTCATCCAGTGTTTCACGTTTCAATGCTAAGAAAATGTATATCAGACTCATCTCAGGTGATTGAAGGACCTGCTATACCGCTTGATGAGAAGTCGTCTTACGAGGAGGAACCGATGGCTATTGTTGATAGGCAAGTAAGAAAGCTTCGGTCAAAAGAAATTGAGTTCGTAAAATTCTTATGGCGAAATCATACAGTCGAAGAAGCTACTTGGGAACTAGCAAAAGATATGCAGGCGAAGTATCCCCATTTGTCTCAGTCTACAGGTATGTACTTAAGTTAAATTCGGGGACCGAATTTCATAAGGTAGGGAGGATGTAATACCCTATATTTTTAGTAAGGGGTGTATTGGTCATTAGCAAATAATAATAATAATAACCAATTAATTGGAAAAAAAAGAAAGAGGAAGAAACCTACTCTAACTAAAAGAAGGGCAAAGCCACTAAAAGAAAAGGGAATGAAAGGGACGGACAGAATCTAAAGAGGGTTTCAAAGAAAATAAAACCCTTAGACCTACCATCGAACAAAAAAACAAAAGAAAGAAGCTTCGGCTGTTTCTCTAGCGCTGAATAACGTGTTTAATCTAACCTTTGGCATACAATTCCTTAAGTTTCAGCAATACACTCCAGGTAGTTACATGTATTTCTTCCTCTTTTAAGACTATGGAATTTTATATACATAATCTTTGTAGGGCTGAGTAGATATAATTTTGAAGTTGGATTAAAAAATTGAAAGATATAGTTAAGGAAATTGGGAGAAATTCATGAGACTTTTCCTTAAATTAACTAGGTAAATTATATAAATAGGTTGGAGTTGATAGATTAGTAATTACTCATATGTGGGTAAATATAATTTGGCGAATTAATAGTCAAATATGGAACTTCGAGGGTTGGGTATTCTAAATTAGCTATGAATTAGCCTAAACATAGAAATTTACATGAGACCGATATTATATAATTATAGATTGAATTGGAGGAAGTTGTACGAATTGCTCGAGGTAAAGCGTTTGGAATTTCGGCACGAGTACTGTGAGTAGTAATCTTAGCGCAATTTGTGTTTTCATAACCTGCATGATTTACACATAATTTTTAATATGAATATGTTACCGATTAATTTGAGTTGCATGTGGGACAAGTCTTTTACTCGATATGATACCGAAATAGTTATTTGACATGATTACCATTGTTTTAAATATTCTTGTTGTCACTAGATATATTTTACCGTTACTTGAATTTACTATTATCGAAATGAAATTATATGATTTGATAAGAACTGAAATGTCCTATATTTTTTTAAAATATTTCCTATGAGTATATATGGATTACAGAGACAAGTATAAATGTTAGTAGACTTTGAAGGATCCCGTAGCTAACGGCGGGTTAGTTAGACCTGGTGCACCTTGTATTTATCGATTACAGAGTACAGTTATAGCCCTCGCTAGTGGGAAGGTAGAACTAGCATACCGTTACTGATTTTCCCTCGAGTAGGGACTACCGTTATATTTGACATCTTACGAAGAAGTCCACAGTTACACCGATTACATGATCCGTTCATTGAAACCTCCCAAAAATGTGAATACTGATATTATACAGTGGTTACCGAGCTTATTACTGAATTGTTAATTATATTTTACTACAAGAAAAGCATGATGATACTGAAAACTATTTATTGTTTCTGAAAGGTCATTTTTATGTTATTTTCTCTTTGAGATACTAGCATGTTTCTGACTTGTCCCCAAATAAAAATGGTTGTAGTTAAGTGTTATTACTCACTGAGCTAGCGACTCATTCCCCGCTAAATTTGTTTTACAGAGACAGCAGTTGACGCAGGCGAGGATTTCGTTAATTAGAGCACACAGGTTGGGAATTCTTGGTGAGCCTTGCACTTGTTATCGTGGGCGGAAATTTTTATCAATTGTTATGATCTTTTCTTTGAATTTTTCGAGTTGCTCCATAGTCATTCTTTTAGTGTCATGAGTATTATTTTGCTATTAGTCTTATGTTGAGTATCGTTCTTTATTATCAAGGTTGGAATTAAATTAGTATTTTTAGTTGTTAGTGGGTTGATTAGTAATGGTGGAGACTCATTTTGGTTGATTGATTGGTTGTCAATTGTTTGGTATGATATTAAGATGTTGGTTGTTTATTTCTAAGACAGGTTTATTTTTGGGATAGTCTAAAAACAGGGAAAACTCTATCCGATTTTCTGAAAAATACCGATGAGGCTTTCTTGGGGGCACTTGCTCCTAGGTGCCGGTCATGATCCTAAATTGGGTCGTGACATCCAGCTCAGGCAGATTCGAAGATTCACTAGGTAGCTGCTTGGCGTCCACAGCCCAATGCTTATCCCCCTATCTTATTTACCTTGTTTTAGTTATGTAATAGACTATGTAAACTTTTCCTGTTTTTATTCGGATAGTAGATGCTCATGACTGGTGACACCCCGATGTCGGGCTATGTCTATTCCACAATTGTACTGTTTCACCATATTTTGGGATTATTATTATGTTAAAAACTTAATTTGTATTATTTTAACTGCTTAAAATGAATTGGGTGTGTGTCGGCTAGTCTGGTCTTCACGAGAGGCGTCCTCACGACCGTGTCTGGGTTTAGAGCCGTGACAGAGACACAAGGAGGAATTTCCTTTGTGGTTTGAAGAAAAGGTAAACTAGATCATTTGATGCTAGTTTATCTTTATTTAGGATAATTTTTAAATTTTACTTTCACAAGGAGTATTAAAGTTTTTGACTTTGTAAAAAAAATATTATAGGTGATCCAATTAAAAAAGAATGGTGATGGTCGAGTTGCCGATGAATTACTAGTTTTGGCAAGACATCCGGATAATCATATTTTTTGCCATAAAGGTTATATTATAAATGGTTTTAGGTTTCGAATAATGGAATCTGAGCTATTTGAAAACCCAAAATAGTGGTATAGTTTTAAAGAGTGATAAGCATACAGAAAATGTTGATTATTATGGAAAGATAAGAGAGATTTTAGAGATCCAATATATGAGTAATTCAGTCATATTATTCCAGTGTGACTGGTTTGAAGTTCCTCCCCAAGGTCGAAGTCAAAGCAGAGGTTACAAAAGGGATGAATATGGATTCATAACTGTAGATGTGACACGTCTCCGTTACACAAATGATCTATTCATTTTAGGCTCGCAGGCTCAATCTGTGTATTATGTTAAACATGGTCAAAGTGAAAAATGACATGCAGTGGTAAGGGTAAGACCACGAAATTTGTATGATATTCCTGAACAAGGAAGATAAAACAGAGCCATATGAATTAATTGACTTGGCTGAAAGAGAAAAAGCAAGCCTTCAAGTAGAATCGGACAATGATGTCTTCATAATACAAAGAGAAGATATTGATGGAGTGAGTGTTGAAGCACCTTCTCTTAATAATGAGGAAGAAATAGATTTAGAA
The DNA here is from genome assembly GCF_000715075.1 of Nicotiana tabacum. NCBI lineage: Eukaryota > Viridiplantae > Streptophyta > Magnoliopsida > Solanales > Solanaceae > Nicotiana > Nicotiana tabacum. The sequence goes on from NC_134095.1 coordinate 164,302,633, forward strand.
ATTGGAGATGAATCTGATCATGAAAATGGGGATGGTTGTAATAATTTTGCACAAGATGAAGAATATCTTTCTGAGGAAGAATATATTGAAAACGAGGATGATGATTGGTTGTGATCTTCAACTAGTCTTCAAGACAACTTTGCTTATTTCAATCGCTTGCCGAAATGGTTACTTTATACTTTCTACTACTCCTTTTATTTTTTATATTTTTGTGATTTTTGCTGTGTAACTTTATTTGTTTCTAATTATTTCTGAACATATCTTACCTTTTTATTATTTTTTTGTTGCCTTCACTTCTATATTTGGCTAATTTCCAATAATATAATTTTTAATAATATGTTACAGCCTATCATGACAATAAATGTGCATGTTTCTAATAATATTGAACCTGCAGCCGATGTAGTTTCAAATTCACAGACATGTAAGTTATTTCATTTGTTAAAATTCTAGCGTTTTAAAATCCCTAGTTTGTACAGGTTTAATTTCTATACACCTAAATATTTTCCTATGTTGTTGAAGGAAAAAAGAGAAAGGGAAGGGGAAGACAACAGGGCTTTCAGTTCTAAAGAAACGGAAAGACAATGACAATGGAAAGTTGAAGGTAATTATTCCACCAGCATGCTAAGCATGATGTCAAAGATAGAATTATTACCGAGCTCTCAGTCAAAGTTCTCCAGCATACTAGGCATGATGTCAAGAAATGGAAGGAAGTCCCTAATATAGTAAAAGATAGAATTGTTGCTCATATGCTGGTAATTCTCTTTGTTTCTTCTTGATCACCTAATCCAATTCTTTTAGAAGTTGGGCTCTTTCTTGATCAGCTGATCCAATTCTTATTTATAAACTTACTTTTTTAGCGTCTCATTTGATTAAGTTTCCCAATAAGTTTACGCCTCAGTAACATGAAATAGCTAAAACAAGAACAAACCCAATAATCTTGTATTATTAGACAATGTATCCATAATAATAAAATGAATAAACTACCACTAAGAAGATTTTAAAGAAATCAAACCTTAGAGTGTGGTTGTGTATCATGAGTACAGTAATCAGTAAATATCCATGGAAGAACCCACTACATAAGATAAGACAGTGACAATGAAAAGTTGAAGGTGATTATTTCAGTTCTAGGTTTAATAAAAGAGATAGCATCACTTTTCCTGTTAGTCATTTTCACACACATATATTACTTTATTCGACTATAGGCATGCCATAATTTTGCATTTGAAATGCAATAGAATAGAACAGTAAGCACAAAATGGTCCTGAAGCACATGAAAGTGAATTTGCTATTCTCAGCTATAATAGAAACTAAAGGAGCAGTAATCTTTGGCGAAGAGCTATTTTGTTGGGGTGCTGGAATACAATTATTCAAGTAAACCATGGCTTTCTAATAATTGTCTCTAATTTACTACTACTTCAAGACTTTTTTAAATACTACAATAAGGATATTTCTAAGTCTAATACATGATGATTCTGTTTTATCCCCTATGATACTAACTTTGAAGAATGGGCATTCTCATACATAATTTATTTTACATGAGATATTAGATATTCAAGGTATAAAATGCTCTATGTGGATGTTTTCTCTTTATTTGAATCTCTGAAAACTATTGTGTTCTGTTGAAGAAGACTTGTTCTAGTATTTTTGATGTTATAAATTAGGCTCTTCCGGGATATATCATGTTTAAGTTTAGTTGTACAATGTTTAACAGACTAGACTTCCTGGTGCAATTTTTGACATGATTACTAATTTAAATGGTTCGGATAAGACAAGTTCTACAAGTCTTATGGATGATACCATGGTAAGTAAACGTATTCTAGTTCATGTGAAAGGAAGTTTCTTAGTTGTATATGCAAATGAATCTATTTGTATAAATCAATCTTTGTTTAGTATTTTGTTTCGACAATAGTATTGTATCCCTGGAAGTATTTAGTAGGTTCTGATGCAACTTTATTTTGGGGAGTACTTTAATCAAACTTTCACTGCTTACATATCTATTTTTCTTTAGTTGTTGCAGTTATTTTTCCATTAAAATATGTTACTAGTTTTTCTTAAGTCTAAAGTTGTTGTAGTTAAACAAGCTTTACTGCTTTCATTTTACACTTTTGTATTTTATTATTATTTTTTTATTTATCAAAATCTAATTATATTTATCTTGTTTTTAGGATGAGCATGCGTAGACCAACAATCCTGACATCCAGTTCATGTAATGCACAAGCTGTTGGAAGAAGAGTTATTTTTTGGATTACTATTAGAATATAACTTAAGGACCTTGGATATATGATGCTTTTGTTTGTTTTGTAAGTAAACACATACTAATAGGACTATTAAGTTTTTCAAAGTGAGTATATGCAGTGCATCAATTTTATGTATAGACGCTTTATATATATACAATTTATTATTTCTACATATATTTATAAAAATCTAAAAGAATATATGAATTATGTATTTAGTAACAACTCATAAACTGTTGCTAAAGTAGTACTAGAGAATCTGTTGGCAAAAAAGTAAGTATTAGTATCACAATAATAGTTGTTGCTAAAAGGTCTTGATAACAGATTATTAAAGTTACTGTCAATGTTTTTTAGCAACAACTCATATTGTTGGCAAAAAAGCTAATTTTGTCGCAACAATAATTTTTGTTGCTACATGTCTTTATAATCCACGACTTATTGACTTTTTATCAACAACAAATAACTTATGGCAACGATATATATTGTTGCGCTAGGTTACGTTTTGGCAACAACATTCTTTATTGTTGCATATACTTTTCCCATCGGTGTTTACTGCAACAGAGTGCAACGAGCCAACGACTATTTTGTCGTTGCCAAAAATACTTTTGGCAACAACATTGAATATATGGCAACAAAAATTATTGTTGCAAAATGCCTTCTTTCTTGTAGTGCAGCAAAAACCATGTATATACATATTATATATATATCTATACATATATATGGGATCCCTTAAATATTTTAAGTGTGCACCCAGAAACAAAGAGGCGGATGGGAGAAGTGGTTGCTTTGGGACCTTAAATTCCCAACTTTGCTGGGGACGTATGTACTTCAAAACCCCTTTGGCCCTTTAGCTTTTTTTTTCCTCCTTTTTATTTTTATTCTTTGAGTACAATATAATTTATATTTAATAGCAAATTGCTTTATTTTTTACTTTTATCTCTTTTTTTTAATTCAATTATAATTTAGTACTAATATATAATAGTTAACTTAATTAATATTTTAGTTCTTTGATTACAATATAATTTATATTTAATAGCAAATTATTTTTTTTACTTTTATCTTTTTTTTTATTTCATTTATAGTTTAGTACTAATACACAATAGTCAACTTAATTAATTTTATTCGTTCTCTTCCCATAGCATCTATATATATATATATATATATATATATATATATATATATATATATATATATATATATATATATATATATATATATATATATATATATATATATATATATATATATATATATATATATGTGTGTGTGTGTGTGTGTGTGTGTGTGTGTGTGTGTGTGTGTTCATGTTTTTTTTTCTTCTTTAGAATTTTATCGTTGGTGATTAGCATACAGTGGTGCCCCCGTCGCGCTCAAATCCTGGGTCCGCCTCTGATCATACCAACAACGAACAATATATTTAATTTATGCTAAACCCTATGGAAAACTACAAAAAGTACACTTTGGTCCAGTTAAACCGATCTCTACTGTGAAACAAGGGTGCCATAGCAGACCCAAAGCTCTCTTTGCCCAATGATTTTGTCTATGTACAGAGAAGGAAAGTTTTGTGTGAGAAATTCTTTTCAGAGTTCCAGTGGTTAAGGACCAAAACATGTCCCTATGGCATAAGTATGAGGTAGACACGATACAAACATTTTTGTTGAATTTATGTTTTCTGGATATTTTAATCCATATTTTATTTAATAATGATAATTTAATTTCTAGGCTCATTGTCAACAATCTTGACCTCTGTAATTATTCCTTTTGATCCAATAAATTCTCAATAGTGAAAATGAGCCAATATAGGGAAGAGAGTTCATCTTTTTAGGATCCGTGATTAAACTTTATGGAATTTAGTCGATATACGCATTCTTTATTGGCTCAACTATAAGGTTTTCAGCATTAAATTTATAATTATTTTCATAATTATGATTTCATATCTACTAATATATATTTAATTTTATTAAATTTTTATACCTGAATTTATACATTCGCCTCTTCAAAGGATGGCCATGTATAGTCGATACTCGCATCATTAGTGAATGACTCTCACAAATTTAGTTTATTGTATTTCAACCTTAGATTCTTTTAAGAAATATAATAAATTTTCCACCCATAAAACAAATGAAATAACAAAGAATTGTAACAGTAATTAAATAAACTTTAATCAATATATCCCCTTTTAGGGAAAATGAATCTGCTTATCCGTCCTCCCGTTCAAGCCACAAAAGAATACAAAATTTAAAATAAATAAAAAATCGCGCTAGAAAAAATAAAAAATTAAATTACAAAAAAAAAGTGAAAAAATTGTATTGTACTCCTAAATTTTCTGAATATATATAATCTAATTTTACTGTGGAGGGCCTTCAAGTCGAATATAATCATACATGACTCCATTAAAAGGACTACCACCTTTAACTTGCTTTAAATATATGATATTTTGTCCATTTTGTAATTCATATTCTGGAATTTGAAAACTGAAAAGACTGTATAATCCATGAATTCCATGTCTTGCTATTGCATTACTCCTCCCAATTCCTGGGGTTTCAAAATTTGGCCTTGGTCTATCAGGGTTGTTTATTCTTCCCTATAATAATTCAAAGATGAAAAACAATTATAATTTTATCCAAAATACTTTAAATTAAGGAGAAACAAAGAGAAAACTAATGCACTAAACTATTTTTTTAATAGGGATTAACTTAAAAACCACGGATAATGTAAATGAAATTTACCATACCATAGTTGGTGCAGTTTAGCTTGCTATAGAAGTTTTACTTGCATTATTTCAGGTTATTACTTTCATTTTACGGATAGTTAGCTTTAATTACTTTTTATATGATCTGATAGTGTTAGATAATTGTGCAGTATCATACAAAAATTAAATTTACATTTTAAGTAGGCGTTTGTACAAAAAATTATAATTTTTGAAAAAAAGTAGTACTTGGAGTTAAGTTGAAAAATGATTGGAATTTGAAATTATGTTTGGACATGCATTTCACTTGAAAAAATATTGCAGTTATGTGAGTGGAGAAAAAAGTTTTCTGAAAATTTTAAAAAAGTGGTTTTTTGAAAACCCCATTTTCGATTTTTTTTCAAAAACTTGCAAACTTTCATGGATAAATACATTTTTGAAAGAAAAAAAATGAAAAAAAGATAAAAAAAATTATGGACAAACGGCCTAAGTGTACTAATTCCATTGGTTTGAAAAAAGTGATCTTTATACAAATAGCCAACCGAATTCGCCGTTTACTTTTTTTAACTGGTAAAGATAAATTTTACATCGATTATATACGGTTATATACATATTATATATAGGTCATACATATATTATATATCAATTATTTTTAATTTAAACAATTGAGTGAACGACTATTTAGGTTAATTCTTAAATAAAAATGTTAATGAGAGAGGGAGTTTGGCTACATACCTGCAAATGGGAGTACGTGGCAGAAGCCAATGCCACATGGAGTGTGTAAGTTCCACTTGGATCCACAGTTGGAAGTTCAAATGATATTTGCCATGTTGTTGGTATATATTTCTTGTTTTCAGTTCTCCTGCAATGGAAAAATTCCACAAAAAAGATTTAAAAAATGCCAATAATTATATGGCTATTACTATAAAAATATTAATGTTGTAAACAATATACTATTACTAATTAATTACCTGGTTACATGGGCGTAGAACCAATCGTTACGATAATCACTAGCACCAACTTTGTATACTAAATCTTCCTTAGGATATAAATCTGTGTAACGATCCCATAAACCGTATTGTCTAAACCTGCAAATAATAAAAGATAACCAAATTGAGTTATCAGTGAGATGATAAAAGTTTTTTTGTATATACTAATTATATTATCAGTACATAGAACTTAAACTCGTAATTTCGTAATTTTTTTTATGAATAACGAGAAGCAAAATTAGTTATATATATTTAATAGAAGCTTACTTTTGTGTACTGTTGCTGAGGACGCGGTTAGTGAAGCCAGGCAATGGATCAGGGACAAAGAATTCAGCAGCAGTTCTATCAGGAATGCCTATTTCCCATAGAGTTGGACCATTTCTTGGAGGGTTATAAATTAAATGACCTAGATTAATTTCACTTCCTGCACACATAATGGTTATTTTTGCAAAAAAAAAAATTAATTATTTTGATTCTTAAGCAAGTAACTTTGTAGTTGGAAAAAGGGGAAAAGGGAGAAAAAAAAAACCTTGGGTAATGGCCAAAGTTTGGTTGTATTTGTAATCTCCAATAACTCCAGGGACCCATGAGTACAAATTATAAGTTCCGGGTATAATTCCAGTAATCTTAAAATATCCGGTCTCATCTGCTTGAGTCCAAAATTGATAACCCTGAGAGCAAATAAGAAAAAGAAAAAGACGTTAAAAAAGAGAATAAATCATTTTAAAAAAAAACTTTAATCATGACATTTATAAAAAGAATTTAAGTTATATATACAGTTAATATAAAAAAAAAGTTACACATAAATATTAGGAGTATTATCACTTTTAGTTCGCGCCAGAAACTATTTACATCTGGTAGATGAAAAGTGTATAAAACTTGTATAATTTTTGTATATAACTTATAAAATGTATATATATATACAAAAAAAATATACAGATTTTATACAACATTTTTACAGCGGCTGTATAATGTCATTTTTCCTAAATATTACTTATTTAATAAGGCTTACCTTGGTCTCTGTTTGCCATGATCCAGTATCTCCAGGGAGAGCCAATCCAATATATGCAGATTTTGCAAAAATAGGATCATTGCTTATGTACCTAAACAAAGTTACAGAAACGTTCATATTTTTTTCCTAAAACACTTTATTATCACCAAATATACATCTGAGCTTATTAATAAACTAATTAAACTATAAATATGATTCAAAAATTGCGAGATTAAGAAAATTAAGTACCTGTCATCGACCAATAATCGCCCACTAATTGTGCCCCGTTCATTGGCTTTGGGATAGTCTTTTGATTCTGGGAAATCATATGGCCATTTTGCAGTTTCTTCAAACATCTGCAAATTAATGAATAAAATTTCATGCTCTATGTTAGTTTATTGTTATTATTTGTAAGAAAATCATACTAGTAAAATTATCAGGACGGAGCTAGAGTTAAGGTTATCGGTTCGGTTGATCCTAGCAGTTTTAGGCTAAATCCTGTATTTTTGGAAAATTCCTAGGGAAACCCGCAGCCGTTACTCTTTGGGTGCGCACCGGGTAACCATACAATAGCTCGCAAACCCTGTATTTATCTTAAATAATCTATTGACTATGTATAAATTATTAATTTAATACTCGTTAATTTAAAAATATTAGAATTCTGAACCCGTAAGCTTCAAATTGTAGCTCTATCTCTGAAAATTATTGCCAATTTACCTGTCTTTTAGCATCCTCCCAAAGTGTGCTATGGTTGTTACCAGAATCTGAGTTGAGATAAAAGAAAACAGGACCAAATACTTTTTTCCATGGCTCTCCTTCTTTGAGACTGACTCCTAATTCTGGACCTGCATAATGTCCACTGAAAAATGTCTGCAAAAATAAAAATAAAAAAATGCATTCATATTGTTATACAAGTTCTTCAAATTAAAGTATTACTTATTGTTTGTACCATCAAATACTCTCACAGTTCAAAAATAATAATGAGGTTTAGAGCAGAGGCAGATTCACGATTTGAAGTTTATAAGTTCCTACAATGACTTCTAGTAAAAATACAATAAATAACTGGGTTCACAATCAACGATTTGAAGTTTTTAAGTTCCTACAATAACCTCAAGTAAATATACAATAAGTAACTGGTTTCACAATCAAATATTTATGGATTGTGACATGGCCCAATCTCTCAATTACAATATAATTTCTGTAATAAAGGCTATAGGTTCATCGATTGTGACGTTTACAAAGGGTTAACCCTCGAGATTTGTAGTTCTATAAAGATATATATACATTTTTTGGAAATAAAGAAAAACTTTTTGGATTTATATATATATATATATATATATATATATATATATATATATATATATATATATATATATATAATTAAAGAGAAACATATAAAGAAAAAATTATTTGGCTCCTCAAATAGTAATAATCGCTTACCGCTAAGGATGTTGCACCGGCATGAGAAGTAAGATCTTGCTTCATTGGTCCACCACTACGATATTCATTGGTTGGTGTAATCACCCAAAACCCTACATGAGGACGATTGCAAATCCATCCATGTACCTTGATATCGTTATCATCGGACGAATATTGGTACTTATCATCAACCTAATTAATCATAGAAATATTCAATATTAATTATTAATTGCAATTTTTTTTAATTAAGTTTAACTAATGCAGTTATCATGGAGAAAATCACTTAATTATTACCTCATTCTTGAGTTTAGGGTTGGATGGATGTGTTATTCTAACAGCTTCTCTGAAGCCAAGGACTTTGCCAGATGAACGATCTTGATCTGTTGGCATTACCCTTTGCCTATCGTCTGATACAGCCATATAAAGGAACCTAAATATAGGAAATTAATTCAGAAAAATAACAGTTTAAAATACGAAATGTAATTTTTCTTCACATAGTTAACAAAAATAATGGAAGGGGAGCCTTGGCGTAACTGGTAAAGTTGTTGTCATGTGATCGGGAGGTCACAGGTTCAAGCCGTGCAAACAGCCTCTTGCAGAAATGTTGGGCTAGACTGCATACAATAGACCCTTGTATGGCCGTTCCCGAACCCCGCGCATAGCGGAGCTTAGTGCACCGTGCTGTAAAACTCAAGTTTAAAGAGCAGGCACGGATGGCGTAACTGGTAAAGTTGTTGTCATGTGACTAGGAGGTCACGGGTTCAAGCCATGGAATCAACCTCTGGCAGAAATGCTGGGTAAGGCTGCATACAATAGATCCTTATGGTTCGGCTGTTCTCGAACCCCGCGCATAGCGGGAGCTTAGTGCATCGCGCTGTAAAACTCAAGGTTAAAGAGCAGGCACGGAACTACAATTGGCGAATTGGTGGTTATTGGACACCTTCCGATAATAATTTATACTATGTGTATAGGTAAAATAAATCTTAAACACCCTTAACGATATTTCGGATTGCGATTCGGTTATAAAGAATGTTCTTTTTCAAGCAAAATACATATAATATATTATCGCATGGTTCATTAAAATGTTGAAAGCATGATTTGAAGTTAAAGAAATATAAACTATATAAAAATAGTAAATAGGGTTAGGACTAAACAATGAATCTTACAAATTCTGTCTGAGTTTCATTGCAATCCTGGCTTCATCTAGCCTAAGTTCTGGCATTCCTTCTGGACGTTCAAATATTCCATATGAATAGAATCCAGAACTTCCTCGCAGCATCACAAACCTGTAATTTTTCATGCAAAATTAACCTTTAAATTTTAAACTATGATTGAAAAATTAGGAATCAATCGATGCTTAGTTGACATTTATAAACTTACATTATTGATAATATAATATTAATCATGTAAAAAACTCACCTTTTGTCGATGTTTAGAGGAAGATCATGGTCAGCATTGGGATTCCAAGTTTTTGTAAAAGAAACTTCGACTTTATTATTATCTTTTGCTATAACTCGGAAATTTGTTGCAAAAAACCTGAGAATTGTTTGCATATATAATTATATAACGTAACAGATGTATATAATATTATGAAGCTAAACTATATGATGTTAATTGTCATTAAAAAAAAAAAAAAAACAATTAACTTACGTATCAAAAGTGCTAGCCTTGTCTTCTGGAAGTTTCCACATGGTATCCCAGTATCTGCATTTTAAAAAAATAATAATAATCCAAACATGATAACTAGTTGAAGGTGGTAACACTGTTACCATATCTCGCGATAAAGGAAACACGCTACAGAGGCAGATCCAAGATTTGAACTTAGCAATTCATATTTTAAAGTTTAGTAATGAACTTATTGTATTATTAATAAATTGAAGAATTAACCTAGCTAAATAGCCGCATATCTCACTGCTTAAACTAAAAAGATATCTCTACACAAATAGCCGGTGATATTTATTGTTTATTTTTTCTAGCCTTATAATTATACATTGATTATGCATAATTGTTAATATATAATACATAAATTATATATATAATATGTGTGTAACCGTATAAAATTAACATATAATTTATTTATACCGACTAAGAAAAGTAAATAGTAAATTCGGATTCAAAATAATACCGGCGGGCTATTTGTGAAAAGATCCAATATGGGGTCAGAATAAAATTAGTTAAATGTGTGGTATTCTTTCATGTAATGATGAAAAGGTAAGTATGAAAGGAAAAATAAAATATAATTAACTTACCCTCTCCTTGATTCTGGAAATCTTTTCTCCATGAGATTATCAATGCCTTTGTAACTTACCCCAGCAATGTGTCCCGTTGGATTTGATAGGGTAAGTTGAACGATGCCATTATCTATTATCACCTGATAAATACACGAATATAAGTCTTTCAATCACATAGGAGCATTAATAACCGTTCATCCAACTGCTTAAATTAAAAATAATCGGTAAATATGTATATATATATATATATATACACGACCGACTTCGGCCGGTCAAAAAATCGGCCGAAAAATCGAAGTCGGTCGGTTTAAAATATTTTATTTTTCAATTCTTTTACGAATCTGACCAACTTTGGTCGGGTTTTTTCGCGTAAAAATCCGGAAAATTATTTTTGCATCCCGCGAAATTTATTTTTTAAGAAACCGACCAACTTTGGGTGATTTTTTATTTAAAATTAATATTCAAAAACTGACCGAAATCGATCGGTTATTTTGTCCAATCATTTTAAAAAACTGGCTGATTTCGGTCGGTAATTTTATTTTTTAATAAAACCGACCGATATCAGTCGATTATTTTCACGCAAAAATGCAATTAAAGAATATAAATGAATAAATGTCAGCCTTAAAACAAAATACACCAATGGCCTAGTTCGATCCAGATGATACAATTTTTAATTACATAACTAAAAATACCGACCGACTTCGGTCGGTTTTTCAGCAATTTTTCTTTTTTAGAATTTAATTGACCGACCGAAATCGGTCAGAAAATACCGATCGAAGTCGTCGGTTGACTTTGTCGATCATACGATTACCGACCGCCACGAATCGAACGATTTTCGATCGATTTTTGTCAATTATCGGCTAACATTGGTCGGTTTTGGCAGTCAATTTTTTTGTTTCTTTAATGATATAATCATGTATAATTTCTGTATATCAACTAGGGAAAATAAAAAGTAAATCTAGTCAGCTAGTTGTGTAAAGATCCCGACTAATTAGTCATTAAGCAAAGTCAAAAAGTCATTATGGGACTTTACATGGTGATGTAAGATGTGCAATTTGACTGGAGGATCGTTCTCTGGAGTATGCCTGTAATTAGGAGATAGAAAGAAAATAAAAGAAAACAAAACAAAAGGTCAGATATATGAGTCATACATTGAACTCAACATAGTAACAGCGTAAGTTTAATTGATGATAATGTTATAATTAACATCCATTCAACAACGTTTGAGAAAGAAATTGGAGAAAGTACAATAACCAGTATTTTGTTTTTAGTTTTTTCATTATATATACTACTTATTCTTCTTTTTTTATGCAGATAATAGAAGGGAAAAATTAAAAGAAATTCTCGATATAGCTAAGTGTTTGAGCTTAAAATTTCACACTGGAAAAAGATAGAGAAAAAAAAAGGGTTATTAGTTTCTGAGTTTCTTACTACGTATATATTACCTAGCATGCAGCATCCTCGAACTAGTGAAAATCGAGAAAAGCTGGATAATAATTGTAAACCATAATAATGTTTGTCGTTGTAGCCTCTTTCCAACCATCTCTCCTATCATAAAACACTGGAAAAGAACAACCATCAACGTTAAAAATATAATTAAGTGAATAAAAGCGTATTCGGTCTTTAACATGCACACAATTACAATTCAATATGTATCAGAATATGCAGAGATCTTGACAGTTTAGTTTACACATGCATCAAGTATTAACACTACCAGCTTAAGCTTTTAATCTTAGATGAAGTGGTTAAACAATTTGACGAATGAACATAGATGAATATTATCACAAACCATGCAAGAAGTATCAACGACAGTTGGCAGAGTCAGGAATTTGGCGTCAAAATATATATAAAAAACATATGAAGAAAATAAGTGGAGTCAACATACGTATAGTAATATACACAAAAATAAATTTTTAATCTAGCTAAACAACGTAATTTTCCAGTAAAATTGACACCCCTTAGCATAAGGTGGCTCCGCCACTTATCAACGACATAAAAGAAAGAAGAAAAAAAGGAAGAGAGCTTCATATGTACCTCAGAGAAAGCCAAAATTGTTTTGAATTTTGAAGTTCTTGAGGATATTTGGGTATATATATACAAGTTGAATGGAACTTTTGAAATATTTTAGGTTTAAAAGTACATGCGTACGTACCCATATTTTTATTTTATTGTTGTCAAATATATAAGTGGTATTTCATTAAGATTAGAACCTTGACTTCCACTTGTATTAGGTATCTACCGTAGACGGTGGAAGTACGTCTTAGGACAAGAACGCAGACAAATTAGGATTTCTTCCAATATATAGCAGTTGCTACAAAGTTAGTATGAATTTTCTGATGGTATTTGGATTTAGTTTTTGTTTACTTTTTAGAGATTTAGATTTTGGAAATATCTTTGGAGAAAAAACTTAGTCGGACATGTTACGTGTTTATGTTACATTTTCATGAAAATTTTAGTATTGAATAGTACAATGTATTATCGGATATACCTTAATTTATGGAGTAGTAATATTGTCTGTTAAAAGTAAAGAAAAATTATTGAATTACATTTGTACTAGGTTTTGTGAAAACCTATGCTATTCTTTTTCGATTCGCAATTTAACTTGTACATATTGTTAGCGCGATTTTTTTTATAGGATCAGATCACTTAAGATTTAATTACAAGTTTATTATCTTTGAAATATCATCTCAAAAAAAATTAGGTGTACATCCTAAAACCAAATTAGATGGTGTCGGCAATAGGCACTCAGAATGGAACAACTATTTTAAGAGCATGTTGCAAAAAACATACATATATATATATATATATATATATATATATATATATATATATATATATATATATATATATATATATGCCGATCCTTATAAGGTCGGATGGGCATTTATTTAGGTTTATTTATCTTTTTCCTTTCAAAGAACGTTTTGGTGGTTGAGCCAAACTTTGGGAAAATACCAATTATTTTAGGCTAAGCTAAATGGAATTGAGACACCATCCCTATACAAACAGATGTTAGGCAAGGAAAATAAGAAAGGACTAAATACAATAGAAGTACAATTTTAATACTTTAAGTAAATTATAATAGCCAGGGAAGTCAAACAAAAAGTCTATATTTATTAAAATAGGAATAATGTCTTCCTTGGTTTGCCAACCCCAACATTGCTTTGATATATTTCAACAACATCTAACTAAGTCGCAAATTATGGCACAAAAATAGAATGTTAGGTGAAAAAACATTGTTAACCTTTCAAGCAGATTGATGGATTTTCTAGCGACATAGTGGCCTCATCACAGCAGAAATAATTGCAATACTCATACGTTTGGAACTCGCTTTCACAAAAAATCAAATACCACTAATAGTGGAGACGGACTGTCGGGTATTAATTTTCTTATTAAATAACATATGCGATAACAAAGCTTACATTAATTTTCCACATGATTACAGATTTCTGTTCGACGCAATGGGCCAACCAATTGTTAGGCACATCTACCGCGAAGGGAAACCAAGTGGCACATACACTAGCAAAATATGGGAGTACCTGTTGAAACTCACATACTTATGTTGAACGCGAAGACTCCTTCTCGAGTTAACCACCTTTATTTGCTTTCTTAATTTTCCACAAAAACTTATTAGGGACTACATCATTAAGATCAATCATATGTTGTAATAACACTTCTTAATTTCCTGCTTAATAATAAACTTTCATTGATTAGCAAAAAAAATATTTTTAACCTTTTTTCCAGTTATCGTACCAAATAAGTTATAATTACAATCTTTGAACCATTGAGTCATATGCTTTAGCAAGGACAGATGCTGCAGTAAACATTTCCAGATAAGCTAAATCTGAATTTCTAATTGTATCAACATCCCCCAATTTTTTCCTTTATATTATATCCACCAAAAAAAAGTTATGTAGTTTGACAATCGGTTCTACCCACTCGAGTTTTGTTTTTCTAAAAAAAGATGAGTCTAATCAGAGGCGTATCCAAAATTTCAAAACCATAAGTGCATCATGAGCATCAAAAACCCGAATTTTTTAGAGGGTGTCTAAGAGACGTAATTTTGGTTTAGGAATTTTAAAAATCAAAACGGAGATTAAAAAAAGAGAACGACAAAAAATACGTGTAACCAATATAAAAGGGGGGAAAACAAAGAGTGAATTTAATTAGAAAAAGCAGCAACGCATGGGGATTTAGCCCTATTTATTAATTAAAATATAATTTCAAAGAAGAAAACGTACAGGATCGAACCCTGATTAAAAGGCACTCCTTTCCAATGTACTAAGTATTCACTTGAGCTAGGATTAACCATGTTAATTTAAGTATTGAGCTGAAATTTACTAGTGATATACATGATTTCAAGGGAGGAGGATGGGTTCACGTGAACCCGCTCACGTGAACCCGCCCCTTCCCATGTGCATCCGCCCTTGAGTCTAAGGAATACAAACTCTTTAGGAAGAATCATAGTAATTCCACAATCCTAACAAAGTAATTCCTCTGAAATTCAATGGATAACAACGATTACTTTGAATTAGCTTGCGAATTTTTGTTTAATCATTTGCAGGAGGGCCTTCAAGACGAATATAATCATACATTAGTCCACTCCAGGGGCTTGAACCTCTACTTTGCTTTAGAAATATAACATTTTTTCCAGTAGCAAAAACAGATCCAGGGACATCTATACTATACAACCAATACAAGCCATGAATTCCATGTCTTGCAATCGCGTTATCCTTGCCTATCAACCCTGTTGTGAAGTTAGGAACATGATCTGCATCTTGATCGTTTACTCGAATCTAAACAATTGAAACACAGAGTTAGTCGAAAAAATATATATAACAGGTACTTGAGGAATTTGCAACTATACAAACAAAAGGGCAGTCTGGTGCACTAAGCTCCCGCTATGCGCGGGGTTCGAGGAAAGGCTGGACCACAAGGGTCTATTGTACGCGGTCTTATCCTGCATTTTTGCAAGAGCCTATTTAATGGCTTGAACCCATAACCTCCTGGTCACATGGCAGCAACTTCACCGGCAACTATATAAAGAATGTGAAAATTTAGCAGTCCATACTTGCAATTCAGCTTCATTTGTTGAAGCCAATGCTAGCTGAAGTGTATAATTTGAGGGCTTCTCCACTTCTTGAAGATCAAACGCAATTTGCCATGTTGTTGGTATATATGTTTTATTCCCTTCATCACTGTTTGGCAACAATATTACAATCAAGATTAAAACAATAGAATAGGGAAGACAACAAAACGTGCAAACTATGGCATACAACCTGTTATAACGTGAAAATAGCACGGGTTAGCCCGTTTTCGGACTGGTAATCGAAAAAATAGTCAGCGTTTGCAAAGTCATTGAAAAATAGCCATTGTTTTACTGAAACACGGAAAGTTCCAGCATAATATGCGGAATTATGGAACTCCTGCGTATAAACTATATTGGAATTCAAGCACACGAAAGTTCCGGCATAATATGCTAGATTATGGAGCTCCTGCATATAAACTTCCGCTTATTGTGTTCGAACTCCAACATATTATGCTGGAATATTTCCGAGTTTTTAAGGGTATTTTTGTTCAGATTTTATCAAAAAGTAGCTAAATTTCGATTATTTTTTAAACTGTGACTATTATTTAATTATAATTGTAAATCTAGCTATTTTTTATTTTTTCCCTGCTATAACATATTAAATTATATCGATAGTTTAAGAATTATTTACACTGTCGTCGATGTAAATAACTTAATTTTATCCTTCTTTAGGTATATATAGGTTAGGCATTTGAAGACATAACTCTATTTCTCATTACCACTGCAATAATATTTGTGAACGATAAACAAGCTAAAGGAAAAAGGATGTTTTGGACATACTTGAAAGTATATCTATTTACATGAGCAAAGAACCAATCTGTTTGATAGTTGCTTGATCCAACAGTGTAGATTAAATCATCATTAGGGTATAGTTCTGTGTAACGATCCCATAATCCATATTGCCTAAACCTGAAAAAACGAACAGAACAAGTTCTGATTGCGTCAAGAAAAAACTTGAGAAAAAAAAAATAAGATGCATAATTTAAATGAAGTTGACTCACTTTTCTGCGTAATGTTCGATGTACAACTGGTTTTGGAGTTTTGGTTGTGGATTTGGAATGAAGAATTCTGCTGCAGTTCTATCTGGAATACCTATTTCCCATAATGTTGGTCCATTCCTTGGAGGGTTATACATTAGGGTTTGCAGCCTAGTTCTTGATCCTGTTTTTACGTAGCTATATTCAGTGGCGAAGCCAGGAATTTCATTTAGGGTGTTCAAACTTGAAATAAGTAAAAAAAAACATTCCCGATAAAGGGTGTTTAAAATATGTTATATACCATTAAAAATCTAATATTTTACCTATATATACAGTATAATTTCTATGTACCTTCGCCCCTGGCTATGTTATATATGTACTGAACGTTATTAGTACTATCACGTTAACAAAAATGAGAAAATCAAGGAAATTCTACCCTGTAACTGTAGCTTAACGTTTTATAGCAAGTTACGTTTTATAGCAAGTTACCTGCTTTATGTTTTAGTTAACTGGTTTCACTTACTATCAACAGTTGCATATAGTTATCTTTGAGATGATCGAACAGTATAAAAGTTGAGTATATAAAAATTAAAAGCATCAACTTTATCAAACGTTGACTTGACTTTACGAGCTAACATGCTATTTCATTTTTAACCCCCGCTTCAAGAAGACTAAGAGTCGTATTATCCTATTTATTTCATGTGACTCGAACTCCTAACCTATCTATTGAAAATAAAAGTACTGTCTCACAAATCGAGCTTAACTTTCATCGGTTAGTATGGTATCGGATTTCAAATGGATGGAGCAACTAAAAGTGTTTTATCCAAACCTGGGGTAATGTTGATGTAGTTCTTGTATTTGTAATCGCCAATAAATCCAGGAACCCAAGCATATAAGCTATAATTGCCTGGGATGATATTTTTAATCAAAAAATATCCTTCATTATCTGTTTGAGTCCAAAATTGATAACCCTGAAGAACATTAAACAAAAATCATGTATTGGTGGAAAAAAATTCTAATGCAGCTAAAAAATAAAAAATAAAAATGGTGCTAAAAATACTTAAATATAAACCTTATTTTCAGTTTGCCATGACCCTACATCTCCAGGTGCAGCCAACCCAATGAAAGCAGAATTTGCAGTGATAAGTCTTTTACTTACATAGCTGCAATAAGAAACTTGTAGCTTGTTAATAATTAATAAAAAAAATATCGTTCGATTTCGTATAAACTAGCTAGTAGAGAAATAGTAAGTTAATGTACCTGTCGCTAACGAGTAATCTGCCACTTACAGTACCCCGTTGATCAGCTTGAACAAAATCTTGCGACAGAGGGAAATCGTATGGCCAATTTTCGGTTTCTATTAACATCTGTTTATATTAAAGTCTAGTCAGATTGATAATTAAGAAAAGACCTTGTACTATATTTAAATTGGATTATACATAGATCAATACCTGTTCCTTTGCATCTGTCCATAGTGTGAGAATATCTTCATCATCAGATGAAACAGAGTTTAGGTAGATTAAAACAGGACCAAAAACCTTTTTCCAGGGCTCTCCATTTCGAAATCTTAGTGCTAGAATATCTCCACCATAATGTGTGCTGAAAAACATCTGTTACATCAATTGTATGGACATATGAGTTTATATTTGCTTTCAAAATTCAGATCTCTCTATAACAATCATTCACTATAAAAGTCAAGTATTTTTGGAAATAATTTTTATGTTATGTTATAATATATATTTTCTATAACATCATTATACTCTAGCATGAGTTTTAGATTTAATAATTATTGAAATTATAATAGTATTTTACATATATATTGAAACCATTTGTAATTGAATTCACAGCACAAAAGCTACATTCATCACTGACATTGTGGATTCTAGGTGTTTTCCATGTGACATACGATAAAGTTATCTTTATGTAATCTATAGGATACTGGTTCGAGCCTTGGAATCAGCCACTAATACTTGCATCAGGATATGTTGCCTATATCACACTCACTTGGGATGCGTGAACGCGGGATGTTTTGTGCACCAGGTTACCCTTTTATAGGGTAAAAACAAATTTATGTTTTTCTTTTTTTTTTTCAAGAAATGGAGTGATTTTTATTCATAGAATTTTCTAGCATCATTTTAAAATATGGATTAAAAAAATTAAGGATATATAATCTTACAAGAAGAATAAATTACTTATTTAGCTAAAATATGATATACTCACAGATAAAGTTATTGGGCCGGTGTGAGAGGTGAGGTCTTGTTTAACAGGCCCACCTGTTCTGAACTCATTACTAGGTGTAATCATCCAAAATCCAGTTCTTGGATTTGGGCTTATCCACCCATGGACCCGATTATCCTTGTCTTCAAGAGAGTATTGATACTTATCATCCACCTAGATTAAAAACATAGAATAATTAACCTAAATAATCGTACACCCAATCTCGTAAATAAAAAATAACTAAAAATGTATATTATATATTTAATCCATATATAATATAGTCAAACATCTCTATAACAATCATCATCTAACAACACTTTACTATAACAGCCATGTTTTCTTTGCAACTATTTTTAATATTATGTTATAATATATATTTTCTATAATAATACTTTACTATAATAGTAAAAAAATATCAGAATAAACAAGACTATTGTAGAGAAATTTGACTGTATATGTATAACCATATATAATAAGTATAGAATTTATGTATACCGGCTAAAAAAAGTAAATAGTAAATATGCTGGCTATTTGTGTAAATATCTAAAAATATATTAGCAGCAACAAGACCAAATTTGAAAGGAAAAAAAAAAGATGGTAGTTAAAAAGTGTGTGATTAATTTAAATTCAGAATATATTCAGAATAATCATGAAATTTACCTCTCCTTTGAGGAAAGAATTAGTTGGGCTTGTAAGAAGTACTGCTTCTGGGTAATCAAGTTCTCGGCCCATTTCTCGATCTTTAGCTGTGGGCATTATCCTCTGCCTTTCATCTGAAATAGCCATATATGGGAACCTGCCCAAAAAGTTAGCCAACTATTTATTTTACAACCATGGCCAAAACTAAGGTAGTGATAGTAAAACTAATTTGAAAAACTTTCCTGTTAAAAAAAAAATAATTTAGTGATTTTGGAGCAATAAAGTAATAGTTAAGTGACCATCCGATTTTTCCCAGGCTCGAACTCGATTAATCCGAATTTGCACACTCATATATATATATATACAACAATAACAATAACAACATACCCAGTATAATCTCACATAGTGGAGTCTAGGGAGGATAGTGTGTACACGGACCTTACCCCTACTTTGTGGAGGTAGAGAGGTTGTTTTCAATAGATACTCGGCTCAGGAAAGTATAGGCACCACAATAATAAAAAGAAAACAAGACGGGATAACACCAAAAAATTATGTAAATACAACATAAACAACAAGATAGTAAGATGATCGCATTGCAAAAAATGACAGGTAGTCAAAGAAACCTAATACCAACCAAATGCGAGTGTACGTACTAATACTATCGGTATGAATAATCTAGACTACCTAACCTACTATCCTAATCCTCGACCTCCACACCTTTATATCAAGGATCATGTCCTCGGTCAGTTGTAGTTGCATCATGCCATGGCTAATCACCTCACCCCAACTAGAGAGAGAGAGAGAGAGTAATTGTTACTTGTTACATACAATTTTGCATTAAGCTTGAAAGCCATTCTTCCTTGGTAGACATCTATGTCTGGCCAACCTTCCAAGCGCTCCAAAATTGCGTAGGAGTAAAAGCCACTAATCCCCCGGAGAATTATAAACCTACAATAATTAAACAAAATATTAGTGAAGGAAAAACCTTAATTTCACTTGATTTTTCTTGATTTTGGCATTTCAAATACAAGAAATTGCTCTAGCTCCGTAAAAAATATGTTATCTACTAAGTATTACTATTATTTTGCTAAATCATTTTTTGGCATATAGTTAGATATAAAATTGCGTAATATATGATACTTAAAAGGTTGACAACAGTCGAGATATTATTCGAATCAAGTGATATGTATTAAAATAGGGAAGAAATTCAAAAATAGCCAGATTTATAAGTGGTAATTGAAAAATAGTCACCGTCTCAAAAGTAATCGAAATTTAACCACTTTTTATATAAAGATAAATCTGAACGAAAACACTATTCAAAATCCGAAAAATATTTCAGCATAATATACTGGACTTCCAGCATAATATATGGGTCCAACATATATAATATGCTGGAATTTTATACACATGCGCTCCAATCTCCAGTATATTATGGTAGAACTTTCCGTGTGTTAGAGTTCCGGTATAATATGCTGGAAGTTCATACACAAGTGTGTGAATCTCTAATATTATGCTGGAACTTTCCGTGTTGCAGTAAAATAGTGGCAATTTTTCAGTGACTTTGCAAATGCTGATTACTTTTCAATTACCAGTCCGAAAATTAGCTAGCTCGTTCTATTTTCACTAAAAATACTACTAGTAGAGCAAATTGCCTATAGATGATATGATTTGGTTAATTTAAAGTGACCAAACACAAAAATGTAAATTCACCAAAGTGTTTTTTTGTGTGTGTGTATCATACCGAATACACTTTCTGTGATCATCCAATATTTGGCATTTAAAATTTCTGAGTGAGTAAATATGACTTAAAACGATTGATATTAATGGTAATTAATATTTAATTAAGGCAAAGATTAAAAGACTTACACTGCACCTTTTGTCAACATTCATAGAAAGACTTGAGGAATTTAATGACTTCCAAGTCCTTGTGAATGAAAGCTCTACTTGATTTTCATCTTGCAGTATAACCTCAAAGTTTGTCCCTTCTAGTCTACAATTATAAAATTGGAAACACTCATCAGTTTCTCATATTCACTAATTGAGGCTAAATTTTAAAAAATTCCAAAATAGAAATCCAGAAAAAAAAAAGAAAAAAAAAAGAAACTTACTTGTCATAGATGATCCCTGGTTTTTCTGCTTTGTTCCAAACAATATCCCAATACCTACAAATATTTTGTGTAAATTTTTCAACTTATGTGAATATATTGTGACCTAGAAAAAGTGCAAATATATAGATGGCGGCTACCCCCAAGAGTTGTAGTGGGATGAATAATATCCCTCCTTCAAAGGTCTCGGGTTCCAGCCGTAGGGAAAAAAAATATCGGTAGAGAGTGTTTCCGCTTATATGGGTCTTACGCAACACGGATCCTAATTAGTCGGGATTCAGTGCAGATATCGAAAACCAAAAAGTATAGACTACTTAGAAGACTTAACGTACCCTCTATTATTTAGTTTATTTTCGTTTTCCAATAAATTATCGATGCCATTGTATTGTATAGCAATGACCATTCCCCCAGGAACAGAAAATGTAATGTTGAACAGGCCATTATCCACCAACACCTGCGAAAGGGGAAAAAAATTGTACTAATTAAAAGCATTTAAATTATTTGAATAAGGTGAAAAAAACAGTAGAATAAGGTGGTAAGAATTATTGTAGAGGTTATTACATGATTATTCAGTTTATGTAATTGTACTGGAGGATATAAGGATTGCAAGTCCGATTGGCTGTTCTTCTTGGTAATTCTCCTGAAAAACAAAAACAGAAAACCAAAAAAAATCATGTGATAACCAAAGGCGGATCTAGAATTTCTTAAAAATTGAATGTACAAAAGTAAAATTAATATATATATATATATATAAACTGGGAATTGACCCCTATATAAAAACCATTCAATTTCTTTGGCGCGTAAGTGCCAACAGATAATATTAGACCAATTCTAGAAAATACGTACATGAAATACCTAGTTTGACAGAGAAATTATGGGTTCATGTGCTCCATAATTTAGACTATAAATCTACCCCGGTGGTAAGAATTTTGATAAGTTAATTTTAATTTACTCTAAAAATTTAACCATAAAATAGAGTTGTTACCACAATACTGCAACTTTAGTCCCATCTCTCCTAACTTATTGAGCTTTAGTAACTTTTTTAAAACCACTAAACATTTTACGTTTAGACTACTAATATCGAAACAACCTCTCTACCCTTCGGGGTGGGGGTAAGGTCTGCGTACATATTACCTTCTCAGACCCCACTTGTGGGATTATACTGAGTCGTTGTTGTTGTTGTTACTCCTAATATCGAACCACTAAACATTTTTGTTTATTTTTCTATATGTTTCTTTTCTTGGAAAAGGGTGTGGGACCCATATATTAATAGGTTAATTATGGTAGAGCATAATCACTTTAAAGCTACAAAGCATTATTCACTAAGCACTTAGGAATAAAATAGCATATAGTAATAATATTATTTGGGAAAGGAAGACATACCTTTCCCTAAGCAGAAGAAAACTAAGTCATGCGCCCATCAATGACGCTACTAAAAGAGGGAAAAAGAAAAAAAAGACAACTTGTGTGCCTTGAACATAGAATGTCCTAAAGTAAGAGTTATGGTTGGAGACCACTAACGATAACAGTTAGGGTGAAGTGGTAAGAATCCCGTCATATTTAATCACGAGTTTCAGATTTGAGTCATAAGCATAAAGTTATCTTAAATAGAAAGTATTTTACCCTTAAAATAGATTTTTCTTATGCGAATCCAAAATATTTGAACCTTGAGGAGGAAAATAAAGAAAACTAGTTTGGATCACACCATCTTTTGTCCATTTTCTTTTTGGTCTTTAGGGCATGTTCACGAGAACTTATTTTGGTGGGAAGGATTATAAGGTCTAATAAAAATGTTAGCATCGTCAAATAAAGACAGATTTAAGAGGAGTTTTGTGAATTCTATTTAACTCATTACTTTTAACTAAAAATTATTACTATAAATAAGAAAATTAGAATAAAATTAATTTAAGTTTATTCTAAATGAATCCATAAGTCAAGAAAGTTAAAGGAAAGGAAAGATAAAAAGAAACAAGAACAAGAAAACAGAAAGCCAAAAGCAGAAAAGGAAAAATATGTAAACATTGTCCTTGCCATGACCCTTCAACTACAAGTACAATTGGTACCACTAACCATTAATCCGGGATTTAAACGTTATGAGTTTAACCTTTAACACTCTTAACATTGAACCTATGATATTTTAAAACTTATATGGGTTCACATCTATCATTTGTTACAATTTAAAAAAAAAATTACACATAAATTTATGCTTCGCGTAAAAAATTATGGGTCCAAATGAACCCGACAGTGCTACTCTACACCCACCTCGACCGCTAAGGATATCTTGAAACAGTGAAATCTTTCTACCTTAACAAAAGTCTTGGGTTAAAGCACTAAAAATAAATTTAAAAAATGCATCGAAAATAATTATCTAATTTTTAGTGCATCTACTCGGAGTTTAGTATACACAATAGTTAAACCAAAAGAAAAAAGAAGATTAATAGGTAGTTAAAAACAGTGCAGTGTTCTCATATGAAAACAGAACAGCACTACCTGAAAACAAATCAACAGACAAAAAAAAGAAGCAAAATCCAAAAATTCCATTTCCTACAATATGTTAAGTAACTAAATAAACATAAGTTGACAGAATAGAGAAAATAACAAGACAACCATAGTATTATATATTTTAATGATAATGGAAATAAAGATTTGAACTAAAACCAAAAGAAGGATAAATAACTGAATTATACCTTGTTGCTGCACATTCAATTAGCAAGAATAGCTGAAGCAAAATACCCAACAATCCAACAACAGAACTCCATTCTCTATTTCTCCCAACTTTCTTCATTTTTCCAACTTTTTTGCAGTATTCACTCTCCCTGCAAAGACACCTTAGTATGTCATATTTATACCTTACTTTGAAGTATAATCTTTTAAATGTTTCTTTGAGTTTAATATTCATTGTATGGATGGTATAGAAAAATATTTACGTAATCAGATTACTTATTAAGTAATTACAGATAAATCTCTTGATAAATACTCCATCAGTTCCATTTTAAGTGATTTTTTAGCCTTTTTGTGATCCATTATATTTGTGTTTTTTTCAATATCAAGAAAAAAATAACTTCTTTCTTTTTAAAGTTGACCTTGGAGTAAAGAGCCTAGGAGCAGTTTATTATATTTTCAATGAGCAAATTAAAGTTAATATGGTCAATTTCATTGTTAATGATACTAAAAGGTGAATTTCTTAATGTGTGAAAAGAGCCAAAAAACTACTTAAAGTGGACCGGATGGAGTATTAATTACAGTCAGACCTCTCTATAACAACATCTCTATATAACAACACTTCTTTTATAAAAGCCAAGCATTTCCGGAACCAATTTTCATATTATGTTATAATATATGTTCTATATAACAACACTCACTATAATATCCAAAAATATTCGAAACAAACAAAGTTGTTATAGAGAGGTTTGACTTTATTAATTTATAAAAATGGTAACTAACTTGCTATCGCAAGTTAAAATTTACTAATAACGCGAAAATCATTAACATTGTCAACATATATAACTTAAATCCATATATATTCTTGAAGAGTGAAAGACATACAGAAGAATGTAACGTCAAGACAAAGCAAGAAGCAGAACATAAAAGAAGAAAATATGCAAACCTCTGCAAAGACAAGAAGCAAATGTTGTATGGTTTTTTTAAAGTATGAATGAATTCATTGGAGGAAAAAGCGTTACAATAAGGTTATTTATAAGAAGTAAAGTTTCAATTCATTTTTTTCTTTCAAATATATAGTACTAGACATATGCTTTCAACAATGCCCTCTCTCTTGTATTTATAGAGCTAAGCATTTGTTAGGGGTTTGAACTTTGAATAAGAATCATTAATTATATTTCTCTGAGTTAAGAGGTATGTACAAAATTCTTCGCATCTTTATGAATTTGTGTTATTAACCTAAATAAAAAAGGGCGGCTCAGTGTACTAAGCTTCTGTTATGCGCGAGGTTCAGGGAAGGGCAAGACCACAAGCGTTTATTGTACGCAGCCTTACCTTGCATTTCTGCAAGAGGCTGTTTTAATAACATAATCAGGGGCGAACCTAGAGCACTGAATATGGGTTCCTGGGAACTGTGGCGAAACTACAAATTTCCTCAAGGGTGTTCAAACTTGAAATAAGTAAAAAAAATTCTGCCAAAGGGTGTTCAATATATGTTATTTATTTACCTAAGCAAAGTGTGGCTTCGCCCATGCCGGGAACCTAGTAACTCTTGCGTAGACCCTGTATTTATATTAAAAATTCACTAAATATTCGTAAATATCTAACTGTGAACTCAGTTATTATTCCATATTAATTTGAAATTATGGTAGGAACTCATAAACTTTAATAATGGATCCGCCTCTAAATATAATGTATGTGTACTCAGTGGCATACACATAAATTTTTGTAAGAGGTGTCAACATTTGGAAAATTGAACAAATAAATAAATCACTATAACAACAAGCGATATTATTTTTTATATTTGTATTTAATATTTTTATTTTTCTTTATCTATACACATATATTTATGATAAATTTTGACGAAGCGTTGTCACGTGACATTGCTTGGGAGAAGGTGCCCATGCCCCTGTGTGTACTAAATTATATTCTTTGTTTAATTAATATATATATATATATATATATATATATATATATATATATATATATATATATATATATATATATATTATTACTATTATATGGATCGGGGTTGCATTATATTTGTTTGATCTATTTAAAGATGCGCGTAAATTTTTACTCGAGAGGCAGCATTTTTCTCTTCTAGTTAAATATGGTTTTGAAGTATTGCACCATGAGCTTCAATGTTTGTATGCTACGTGGTAATCTAACCAGGGGCGGATGTAGAGTATGACCGCCCGGTTCATCTTAACTCAGCACTTTCGTCGCGGAGCATAAATTTATGTGTAAAAAATTCATTAAATTAAAATTACAATAAATAGTAGGTCAAAACCTATAACTTTAAAAATACAACGGGTTCAATGCTAAAAATCTTAAAATTGAACCCACGAAATCTAAATCCTGGATCTGCCTATGAATCTAACCATTATTAGTTCCGAAATAAATGTATTCCGTAATTGTAGCTGATTTCTTGCTCTCAGTTCTGCTTATAAATAATGCAGTTGGAACTTTAATTTGTCACTTGTCAAAAATGTAGTAAATTGTTTGGGTTGGTTAGTCTAAAGTTTGACAATAGTCACCTAACACCTATATGTTTAGGATATTGATCATATTGGACTAAATTGTAAAAAAAATTTAACTTATATATACTTAAGCTATCAAATTTTTTATATTATCGTGTGTTCAAATTTATTGAAGCATGTAATTTTTCTTTTTAGGTTACGAACTTATTCCTCTTATAATAGACAATAACATATAATTCGTACTTATTATTTAGGTGACTTGATAGTAACAAATATTCTTTTTACACATTAAATCAAAAGAAGCTATACTGAAAACATGGACGAAGTTACATTTAGTTAAGGGTGGTCAGCTATCTGACCACCTTTTGTTAAAAAATTATACTGTATATATATGTAAAATAATAGGTTTTAGAGGTATATAATATATATTGAAAACGTTTTATCGGGAATTTCTTTTTTACTTATTTCAAGTTTGAATACCCCTGGAAAAAAATTTGGCTTTGCTACTAATGAAAAAGGATAATGCTTCTCCAAGCTAGCATGTGTGAGAACATAGTATATGTCTAAAAATAACTAAAGACTTTTATCTCTTTTATAAATGCCAACTCATTAAAATCATGCTCGTACTTTGAATTTCCTACACCTACATCATTTGATTTTCACAATCTTGTTATTAATAGAGATTAATCCACTAAATGGTAGTAAATGTTGGCAAACTAATAACTTTGGTCTTTGCTGTTATAAGGCTCCGATATTGAGCAAGGTCTTCTTGACATAAATATTGATAAACGGTCAAAAATGCATATTTTTCGGTGTACTTTCATCTCATAACTTGTGTGATTACGGTAGGTTACATGAGTTTTTGTAGTGAATTATACTCATTACGTGCATTCTTATATGTAGGAGCAAGTTGGACGAAATGTGAGCAAAAGAAGTTGATTCGTGACCAAAAGACAAAAGAAGGACTTTGGTCGTTCACTCTCGCGTGTTCTCTTTTTACTGTTCTTACGCATATTAACTAATAAATTTTCTAACTCTACATCCAGGGTTAAAATAATTAACTTTAAGGTCTTTGAAAAAGGTTTGGCTTTTAGGTCACCAACTTTATTGAGAAGTAGCGATTTGGTACCAAGTGTCATCCGGACCTAGTATTTTTGATGTGGGACATAAATTGATAAATTGATTAAATTTGCATTAACTATTATATCAGAATTCTGAACTTTAAAAGTACAATTGGTTTGGTATTAAATATCTTTAGAGATCGAACTCCTTAAATCCTGAATCTGGTTGAATTTGCTTTGAAGAATAAAAAGAAAGAAAGAAGAAGATTTGTTGGGTGAGGTTTGCTTGGTGTATAGGTAAAGTTTCGTCCCTATCTAAATTTAAAGCAAAAGGAGAAGAGAACCAAAAGCGAAAGCTGAAATATAATTTACTCATTATGGTTTATGGAAGAATCTAAAGCTTTGGAACAACGATAAAATCGTCTCTACATGATCTATAGGTCACGAGTTGGAGTCGTAGAAGCAGTCACTAATACTTATATTAAGGTTGTCTACACTAGTTTTTAGGGTGTGACCCTTCCCTGGATCATGTGTGAACGCAGAATATCTTTTGTACCGAGCTGAAGTGGCGGAGCCACATGCATCCAAGGGGTGTCATCTTCGTCAGAAAATAACATTGTTTAGCTTGGTATTTTAAAAAATAATAATATGCAGATATACTATTTCTTTATATTATATTGTTTATAATAATTTTTTTCTTTAATCTCTCCCAGTTTATGAGGATTTATAGCATTTTCACATTTTTTATTCAGCGTGACTCGAACCCAGAACCCAACGGTCATGAGTGGATGTGATTTACCAACCGAGCAAGCATCGCTTGTGTTGTTTATAATAATTTGATATATATTGTCAGAACTATAGAGTAGACTAGCTAGACTAGAAGGCTCTAAATGATTAGACGAATGGTCCTTCCTTCAAGATGTAAAACCGCAGTCAAAGAAAATATTGTTGAAATTTAGGTGTTAATTATCAACGGTATTGTGGGATAGTTGAGATCTTTTTACCCTTATATAGTAGACGTTTGGGCATGAATTTCAATTTTTTTTTTCAAATTTGGAATTTCACTAAAATTTGAATTGAAGATGAAGTTATGTTTGATTATAATTTTTGTAACATATTTGAATGTCTTTTTTGCAACTAAAAACTAGCAACGTTCTCATTTTCAATTGAAATAGTGAGATTGGAAAAATTATAAGATTTTGGTAACCAAACACTATTTTCAAAAAAAAAAATATTAAAAAAATTTTCTTATGTCCAAACGGGCTCATAAAGTTTCGAAACCGAAAAATAGATTCTCGGTGAAATCATTTTAAGGGACTATCTGAAACGATTTCGAATTAATCGTCTACCTGATACGAATCCGAATTAGAATCGACCTAATGAGTAGCGAATATCGAAATTTAAGTTCATAGTAGGAAATATGAAGGATTCATAATAAAAACGGGGTTTAGTTCTTTATAAAATTGTACCATCAGACTTCACTATAACAGTCATCTTCTATAATAGCATTCCACTGTAACGGTTAAGCTTTCTGTAATAGCATTTAACTATAGCACCCAAAATTTGACGAAACAAACAAAATTATTGCAGAGAAATTTGACTGTATTCTATCATTTTTTGATTCCCCATTTAATATAATTTCTCTTAAAAGAAAAAAAGGATATTTTGTGGACCACTAACAACTTGTTTGGATGGTTATTACGAATCGTTTCATAATGTATCGTATAGTATTGTATTGTATCGTTTTAATATATACAATATTTGGATAGATTATATTGTTTTTCGTCGTTTCATGATATTATGCACTAACAATATAAAGAATAAACTTGCAATATCATAAAAAAAAAGTAAGGAATGAGGTAAAATTAGTATATAAAAAGATAGGATAAAGAATAAAATAGGATTATTTAATAATATGAAAGGGCAAGATGAGAACAAAAAATAAGGGAACGACGCGACCGCACTACATCAGTCATTCCATAAAGTGGTATTTTTTGTAGTTACGTAACGACGAATTTAACGATACGATACAATAAAATTTAAGTAACAACCAAAATAAATATTATATTTAAAATAAAAATACGATACAATATAACAGATAACAACTATCCGGACAAGTTGTAAGTGATTATATGATTAATTTACAGAAACAACCAAAAACCAACTGATAACCCATTAAGGAGGTACAAAAAGTGCAAAATTGAAGTTATAATGAAGATGAGGTACACAAATCTTTTTTCAAAGATCATGTGATGCCCAACAACTATATGGTCGGTCATTTGTGACAAAATTCTACATAGTGGACTCCCTCACTTTTTTCATTTTTGTAGCTAAATGTATTACAGTAATAGCCCCTTTTTCTTGTAAAGTTTTCCACAATGAAGAAAAAGGTTGTTTGGATAACATAAAGAAATGATTAAAAATTATGAGGTTTTCCAAAATTATTGTTTAGTTTCAAGAAGCCTGTTGTGCTGAACATTTGATAAGTTAGCTGTGCTTGTTTATCAACAAAAAAGTTAAAAGTGGTTGTGGGTGCTGCTATTGATTTATTTAGAGTGCAGCTCGATTAATTAGGATTTTGCATCGAGTAGGTCCATTAAAGGATAAAATGCTCTCTATTATGCAGTTCTCCAAAGCTTGAACTCAAAATCTCTGATTAAAACTACAGAAATCTCAATTAGGGGCATCTATAAAAGTTCATATACGAATTTAACCGAACTTTTATTAAGAAATTCATTAAAATATACAAATATTACCTAAAAATGAATGGAATCCAGAATATCGGAAAAAACTGAATAGAGATTATCTATTATGCAGTTCTCCATTCTCGAAGCTCGAACTCGAAATCTCTGATATAAAGAAATTCCAATATGGACATCTGTACGAGTTTGATCGAACTTTTGTTAAGAAATTCAAATACGAGTTTGACCGAACTTTTGTTGAGAAATTCATTAAAATATACAAATATTACCTAAAATGAATGGAATCCAGAAGGTCAGACAAAATTGAGGCCCAAAACAGACTGCGTTTTGGGGAAAAGTGTGTTACTAGCTACTTTTAAGCCTGTTATTTAAAATATATTCACAATTTACAATATATTTGATGATTAGCCAATTTGCCCAAACATTACGACTAAGTATCCTAGATTTTTGTATCCTAAATTAGAATTTAGGACTTAGTGTCCTAATTTTTTGAGTTGTTAATTTTTAATTCAGGACTAAGTGTAATAAATTTTTGAACTGTTAATTTGAAATTCACGACTAAGTGTCTTGAATTTCTAAACTGCTGGGCATGATTGAAATTTAAACTTCAAGACGTCGTGTCCTAATGTTTGAGTGAATTAACTAATTTTTAAATAAATTATAAACTGTGAATATATTTTAAACAATAAACTTAAAATTGGCTACTAGTGTCATTTCCACGTTTTGGGGGACACGAACCATTTGATGGATAACATGGCCCAAGCTCGTAGAGTTACTCGCAGATTTCGGCGCCTAACCTAGCAACTAAGGCCTAATATATTTAGCTAAGAAAAAGAAATATTTATGTAACAAAATTCTAAAATCTAAAAGAAAATTAAATGTAAATATGAACATAACTTGAATAAAAGAAATTAAGAGATCGTTTGTTAACGTATTAGTTTTATGAATTATATTATGTGGTTTGTTATGTGTAGTCGTCGTGACTTTGGTTTTTGTAGGTGTATCAAAATGGCGGAAGTCGAAGGGGCTATGCATAAGATGTGCAGGGGAAGAGCGACTGAGCTAGATGAAACTCTGTTAGAATTTTGGAAAAGCGTGGGTAGAGCTGGCTTGGAATGGCTCATGGTGTTGTTTAACACCATCTTTAGAACGAAGAAAATGCCCGAGGAATAAAGGTGGAATACGATGGTTCTGGTGTATAAGAATAAGGGATATATCCAAAATTGTAACAACTATAGGAGTATCAAGCTGTTGAGCCACACTATAAAAGTTTGGGAAAGAGTGGTGGAAGCGAGAGTGAGGAAGAGCGTGTCTATTTTCGAAAATCAGTTCGGATTCATGCAGATCGTTCGACTACGGAAGCTATTCACCCTTGTAAGGAGGTTCGTGGAGCAGTATAGAGAGAGGAAGAGAGACTTTTATATGATGTTCATTGATTTAGAGAAAGCATACGACAAAATTCCGAGGGAGATTCTATGGAGGTATTTGGAGGCTAGGAGTGTTATGATGGCTTACACTAGGTGATGGGTTTTCAATGTCTTTGCCTTATGCTTCTTTTGATGATCTAACAAACTTATTGAAGAATCAGATAGAGAACCTGACCACACGATATACATTTCAAATGAATAATGTCCAGTCTGGTCTCCAGCAAATGAATGAACAACCACAAGGAGGAACACAACAGGGACCTGGTGATATGGTCCCTTAAGGTTCTCCGACAGAAGTATAAGTCAGTGACTGTCCGCAATCATTATAAACAGGAACACAATAGGGACCTGGTCCCTTAGGGTTCTCTGACAGAAGTACAAGTCAACTGTACAGCTTGAATGTAACAGCAGAGAGTGACTATCTCGCAACTGTTACAAAAGAGGAACACAACTAGGACCTGGTCCCTTAGTGTTCTCTAACAAAAGTACAAGTCAACTATACAGCTGGAACGCAACTGCACAGAAGTGATAGTGCAAATACAACAACCTGGTGCAAGGCACAACATCTTTTGTGCATTCAGTGATATTCTCTCAAGCATAACAGTGTTCATCCGGCATTGAAGTCATTGGTGTGTCAAGAACAAGAAGACAACTCCACTAAAGATCAGTTTCACAATGAGCTTATGCATATCCATAGTTGAGTTGTAATCTTGTTATCTGTTCTTCATTGTATTTCCTATGTTGCTTTCTTAGAAGCTTTGTCTTAGGAAAAACCAAAAATCCTAAACTTCCGAGTTTATGTTGTGACTAGGATTAGTCATAATTTTAAAGCCTTTGTAACTAGGAGAGTTATAAAGTGGCTTATGGAGAGAGCATCACAAGTTCGTTGAAGCCTTTGTAATAGGGTTATTGCAAAGTGGCTTGTAATAGTGAGATTGCAAGTTAGTGAAGTTAAAATCCTACAAGTGTAGGTCGTGATCTTTTGATCCCCTTGTATGGGATTTTTCCACGTAAAAATCCCTTGTATTCTTTACTTTTAGTTTTATTAGCATTCTCAACATTATCTCATAGAGGACCAGGTACTCTACAGTTTGGTGGACTCATACAAACTAATAATTGGTATTAGAGTAAGTTCTTTCTAAAAGGTTAACACCTAGAAAGGATATCAATGGTTGCTCCACCCAACTTTGAGGAAGGACAATCAACCTACAGACCTCTTAGATTCAACGGTCAATACTATGGCTGATGGAAGACTCACATGCATGACTTTATAATGGCCGAAGATTTAGAACTATGGTATATTATTTGTGATGGCCACATGTTCCTATGAAGAAGTTTGAAGAAACTGGACCAATGGTGCCGAAAGACAGAAAAGAGTACAGCGACATTGACAGAAAAGCCGTTGAAAAGAACTATCGTGCCAAGAAAATCTTGGTATGTGGCATAGGAACTGATGAGTACAACAGAGTCTCAGCTTGTGATTATGCCAAAGAAATATGGGAAGCATTGCAAACCACACACGAAGGAACTACTCAGGTTAAACAGTCCAAGATTGACATGCTCACCACTGGGTATGAGTTCTTCAGAATGAAGGAGGATGAGTCTACACAAGATATGCACACTAGATTTACATCCACTATAAATGAGCTTCATTCACTTGGAGATGTCATTCCCAGAAATAAGCTTGTAAGGAAAATCCTCAGTGTTCTACTTGGTTCTTGGGAACGTAAGGTAAATACCATCATTGAAGCTAAAGATCTACAAACTCTAACCATAGATGAGTTGATTGGTAATCTGAAGACATACGAGATGAAAAGAAAGAAAGACAGTGAAAGGAGAGAGCCTAAGAAGGAAAAGAACATGGTACTAAAAGCTAAAAGTAGTGACTCAAGTGATGAAGATAGTGACATGGCCTATCTTACTAAAAGATTTCAAAAGATGGTTCGAAGAAATGGTGGTATACCAAAGAGGGGCAGTTCAAGTAAAGCAAGGAACAATGATCTCTATCACAGGTGCGGAAAGCCAGAGCATTTCATCAAAGACTACCCAATCGCAAAATAGGAGCAATACAAACAAAATCCTGAAAGCAGCAACAAGGAACCTGGTTCCAGACAAATGATTCAATTGAAAACGTGTAGCTGACAATATTGTGAAGCAGGCACTTGCTGCTTGGGGAGACTCCCCCAGTGAATCAGAAAGGGAACCAAATACAGAAAATCATGATGGCAGTGGAAACTGAAGCAACGAAGTATGACTCACTATTTGCGCTGATGGCTCAGTGTGATGAGGATGAAGATGATGAGGTAAATTTCAGGGATGTTTTGAGAAATCTGAAATCCTACTCATCTAAAAAGTTAAGGTCATTAGCCAATATTTTAATTGATGCTTATTATAGCATTGATAATGATAAGGAGATCCTGACCTTAGAACTATGAGAAGCTGAACTATCTAGAGATGATCTGGTTGTTTGTGTAGTGGACCTAAATGAGACAATAATTAATCTTGAAAAAGAAAAGGAAGCTCTAAATGAAAAGATAACTAGTGTAGAAAATGAGAGAGATGACCTGATGGTAGTGGTGGTTGACTTGAAGGAAATAGTAGAAGGTCTCAGCAATGAGAAACACACTCTAGAAGGATAAATTTTAGCTACTGAGCAAGAGAGAGATGATTTTTTAGTGATAATCACTGACCTAGAGGAAACCATTAAGGGACTCAATAGAGAACATAGGACTGTGAGTCTTGGGAAAGGGAAAGAAGTAGCTAGTGAGACACACATCAAGCTTGAACATGAATTAAATGATGTGAAAACCAGTCTATGTGGTGAACTTGAGAAAAATCGGCAACTTCAAGCTGAATTAGAGAAAGTCAAAAGTGATCTTGAGAAATCTCTGAAGTGGACCTGGTCCTCAGATGCTGTGACTGCCATGTACTTGAATAACAATGGAAATAGGCAGGGAATCGGGTTCTAAAGGGAGAAAACTCCTTACAACCCTCATAACAAGTACGTCACTGTTCCTGATAACTGGCTGTGTGCCCACTATGAGAACAATGGGCACTTCAAAGAAAATTGCTAGGCTAGGGTTCAATCTGTTCAGAAAAACAAAGTGTTTACTAACAAAGTGACTACTAACAAAGGAGCAGGTACCGGTCGCAAGAAACGAATATTGCCTACATGGACTAGAAAAGACCTTATCCATCCCTTTTATCATAACAAGGGATCCAAACTGGTTTGGGTTCCTAAATCTAACCCATGATTTGCATGTGCAAGGAACAGTGAGAGGAAGCAGATTGCAATGAACCAAGGACAGTGGATGCTCAAAGCACGTGACTGAAAACACCATAGATTTCTTCTCATTGAAAGCCCTGCAGGAAAGGAATGTATCTATTGAAAAAGGGAAAGGGTACATTCTCAGTGCTGGAAAAGTTGAAAATCTCTCTGTCACTCAATTGAGAACGTGTACTATGCGGATAGCCTGAAGTACAGTTTCCTGAGTGTCTCTCAAAATCTGCGTTAAAGGGAACAAAGTAGAGTTCTTGTCAAAAGAGTGCATAGTTACCAATCTGGTGACTGGCAAAGTGGTCTCAGGGGCCAAAAGAAACAAGAACATCTATGCTACTAACTTTGAATTTTTAACAAGCTAGTGATATGAGATGCTTGAGAAGGACTTGATTCGTGGTCTGTCAAAATTCACCTGGACACTGGTTCCTAGAACAAAGGATGAGAATGTCGAAGCGTTTAAGGCATTTGTCAAGAAGATTCAAGTGAAGATAAAATTGAAGGTAGTATGTATCATATCTGACCACGGGACAGAATGCGACAACGCCAAATTGGATGAGCTTGTAACAGAAAATTGGAATCACACACAACTTCTCAGCAGCAAGGACTCCACAGCAAAATGGTATTGCTGAAAGAAAGAACAGAACTGGAAGACATGGCATGGACAATGCTCATCGACAATGGAATCGCCAAGAGTGTCTGGGCAAAAGCAGTAAATACTACTTTCTACTTGGCGAACAAGTGTATGACTAGGTCCCTCCTGAATCAAAACCCACTATGAGTTTCCAAATGGAAGAAAACCAAGGACAACTCATCTGAGAACCTTCTTGACTTAAAATGCCATGTTCTCGACAAAAGGAAGGACCAGCTTGGGAAGTTTAATTTAGAGGCAATGAAGGAATCCTTCTGGGATACTCTCCACAAAGCAAAGGTCAAAAGTCTACAACAAAGGGCACACTAAGTGGAAGGAAGTGCTCATGGGGTATTCAACAAGACACCTTCATCTAACCAAGGAAGAAACAATGACGATCAATATAATGAACCATCTCTGGTCCCTTGTAAATATCTAACGTTTTAAATAGGGAGGCTGATATGATGAGTAAGATGAAGGAGACTGGTGAAAGACAATGCAACATCATCTTCTACTTCTCACAAAGAACCTGGTACCTCACTTACTACCACTGAAGCTGAAGAAAGAATGAAGATGCAGTTCATAGTGCTCCAAAATTAACAGAACAAAGAGTGCAGGGAAATCAAATTAACCTCCAAAGTTCCCCTACCAATCAAGTCTCAGTCCCAAACTGGAAACACAAAAGCTCTCATCTATCTGATAACCTAATTACTCCTTTTTTTCTTAGAGTTAGACAAGTATTGAAAATTCAAAAATAAAAATAAAAATTGGTCCCTTTTGTATCTCCACTCCAGAATAGAATCCCAAGTCAAGTCTTCAGGAATCATACTTGAGGGCCACCAAAAGAAGTTTGAGATACCTTAAAAGAACTCAGGACCTGATCCTGCATTACCCCTCATGTGACATTTCTTATCTTGTTAGGTATGCTGATGTTAACGATGTAGGTTATCTTGTGGACAGGAAAAACACTTATGAAATGGCTCACTTTCCATTATCATAATTCATCTCATGGGGAACAAGGAAGCAAAACTCAATAGCTTCATCAACAACTGAAGCAGAATGTGTAGCGACAGCATCCTGATGTGCTAAAACCCTATGAGTTAAGCAACAACTGGAAAAATTTGGGGTATCTTCTAATGATATACCTTCTCTATTCAGTTCAAAACAAGAGGACCAATCACAACAGGGTGAAGCATTATCTTCTGAGGATCAATATAGAGAAAAGGTTGATATGTGGAAAGTCATGCGGCATAAGTAGACCAAATTCCATATATATTCACCAAAGCCTTGACGAGGGAACATTTTGGAAGAAACATGGTGAAGCTGGAGTTATTGAAATCTAATGAAGAACCTGATTTTCCATCAGATGGCTTTGAAAAACACCTTTAGGTAAAATTAGCTAAAGTGGTTTCTGTCCAAGCCTAACTTACATCGATACCGTTGCAACACACATGACGATCATATAAGCTAAAGGTACAGTTATGAACTGCGAAAGAGCAACTGCTAAAACCTTTTTCAAAAAAAAATTATTCTGGAATCAGGTTCCTATACCCCAGGTTAGTAGTAATGTGCTTGTTCTGCATGCCTTCTCAAAAAATGTTAACAAAATTAACTCAACTGCCACATCATCCGACTTTTCAAAGTCTGTATGTCATGTCTTGTCTTTAAAATCCCTCCATCCTCTCTGTACGGTAACATTTTCCCACAAACCTCCTGTCGTTTTCAGAACCCGTTTCTCTCTCCTTTCATCATTAGCTCTTCTTCCAATAAAACTTTATTTCTCCCTCACAGTAAGTCATGAACCTTCATCTCTTCTGTATATCTGTGATTCTCTCTTCATCTCTCTCTCTCACTCTACTTGCCTACCAAATGCTCATATAATGGAAATCGAACGATCGCCTTCTTCTCCCACCATTTACACCACTCCCACTTTCCTAGCATCCTTCAAATCATTTCCAGAGATTCACTATTCCACTCCCTCCAATACTACTGTATCCCAACTTGGTTCCTCCTCCTTTTCTACAGTTTTCCCTTTTTCTGATAAACCATGTTTTCCTAAAACCCTATGTCTAGCCATTCCTCTGATCTCATCAAAGAATACTCAGGAGGTTTTACCTCTCAAGTGTCAGAAGTCTCTGAGGATGATCTTGAACAATATCTGAACTCCTCCATTCTGGACTTAGTGACTCTCTCAGAGTCACCAGAAAAGGAAGCAGCGCATAACATCATGGCTATTACTGCTGAGAGTCTGATGTAACTCTATTCCTAGGAGATGTAAGAACCACAATACTTCTCGAGTCTTTGGCACATGAGACATTCTCAGAAAAACCTTCTGAAGAACCTGAGTCTCTTCCATGCAAGCCCACTCCTACACCTCCTGATTATTCTAAGCTCTTAGAGTCCTCTTCCAAGTCACCCACTATCAGGTCACAACAGCAAAAGAGTTTTGAGTCTACATTGCAGAAAAGTAGGAGGAGCGTCAAGACAAGGAAAAGGAGGTTGATGAATCAAAGGGAATTTGTTACTGACAAGAGTGTTCTAGAAAGTAGGATTGACAAAAATGCTCCAAAGGAACCTGGTTCCTTAGTGCAACAATATATGAAAGCTCAAAATTCTATGGATAAAGCTTCCGATGAAACCATTGAGAAACAAAATAGTGTATCCGTGAAGGGCAGCGACAAGTCTAAAAAGAGTCAAGTTGAGCAAGCCATGTCTGAATATGATACCATGGGGTTAGTAAGTTGGAAAGGAAAGTCTGTTGAAGGGTCTAGCAAATAAAAAAGGGAAACTGTTAAAGAACCTGGTGCTCTGAGGACCATTCCCAATGATAATGGTCTTTGGCAGCAGAACAGAAAGTCTTGTGGGGTCGTACATTTGGCCCAGCAATTTCTGAGATGGCTGGTATGAGACAAATTCTGGAGATTGACAATCTTTTTACGCATCTCTCTTCACTGTTGAGAGGGATCACATTTGTGCGCTAGTAAATGGAGTAGACATTGTACTCGACGCTTCAGCATTGGGAAAGGTTCTCAAAATTCCATGTGAAGGGATGTCCTAGGTCAAGGGTGTATGTGGTGTAAACTTCAGGAGAGCCATCATGAAAGAGCATGCTATTTAGCAGGGGGAACAAGTGCATAAGAAGGTATTGCTTCCTGAGTATCAACTTCTCTTTGAACTGGTCAATAAAGTACTCTTAACTCATTCTAAGAGGCGGTCTATTGCTACAAAATCGGATATGGTCTTAATGGAAGTGCTTGATGAGTTTATCCCAATCAATCTGCCAACAATCATGATATATAATATGCAAAAGGTGGCAAACTTTAAAGGTGAGAATCATGGGCTACCATATGGCTTTCTCCTCACTCAGGTGTTCAGATTCTACAAGGTCCCCTTGGGAAATCCCAGAGTGGGCACACGCAAGCAAACATTCTCTAAGACCACTTTAGAAGAATGTGAACGTGTAGAAAGAGTTGGTGGAAGCATCTCGACCATTTCTCAGCTGATCAACGCTCAAAATGTAGCTTCTGAAGAGATCAGAAGGTTGAGGGCTCAAAATGCCATACTGGAAACTTAGCTCAGTTAAGCAGTTAAAAGACCTGATTCTATTAATGAAGAAGTTGCCCGACTGATAAAGGAAAATGATAAACTTCGGGCACAATTACTTGAAGAACAACTATCTGCAAATGCTCGACTGGACCTGGTTCTCAAAACTATTACTGCCTCCTCTTCCAAGTCTCCCTCTCTTAGTGTCCCCTAGGATTCTCTTAGTGACCAACTAATTTCTGGCTCTAATGTTTTGTGGCTGTTGTTTCTCTTTTGTTTGCCTTGTTTTTGTGATATGCATGCTGGATTTCACCACTACTGCTCTTATTTTGCTCAGTACATTGTTAATATTAATGACACATCTTCTCTTTTTCGCATGTACATGTTGTTTTCCTCTGGTTTCTCTTTTCTGTCATGCCGTGTGCACATATGTGGCATGAGTTGGCTGTGTTAGACTTCTTTATGCTGATTGCTTGCCTGTGTTTCTTTTTAATGATGCCAAAAGGGGGGAAAAGGTCAGAGAGACATGGGGAATTATGTAGAAAAAGGTCAAGGAGACAGGGGAATTGTGTAGAAAGGGTTAGGGAACTTGTGTAGAACTTGTATAGAAACTTGTTGCTTATTCCAATATGAGGGATCTAATTAAGGGGAAATCAAAAGCAAAATGTTTTTGGAATTTCTGACCTATTTGGCTATTTCCGTTCTAAACAAATACTATCAATGCCTCAGTTTGTCATCGTCAAAAAGGGGGAAATTGATGGGTTTTCAATGTCTTTGCCTTATGCTTCTTATGTTTTGATGATCTAACAAACTTATTGAAGAACCAGATAGAGAACCTGACCACGCGGTATACATTTCAAATGAATAATGTCCAGTCTGGTCTCCAACAAATGAATGAACAACCACAAGGAGGAACACAACAGGGACCTGGTGATCTGGTCCCTTAAGGTTCTCCGACAGAAGTACAAGTCAGTGACTGTCCGCAATTATTATAAAGAGGAACACAATAGGGACATGGTCCCTTAGGGTTCTTTGACATAAGTACAAGTCAACTGTACAGCTAGAACGTAACAGCAGAAAGTGACTATCTCGCAACTATTACAAAAGAGGAACACAACTGGGACCTGGTCCCTTAGTATTCTCTGGCAGAAGTACAAGTCAACTATACAGCTGGAACGCAACTATACAGAAGTGACTGTGTAGACAGCGCAACAGTCACTTCTCATTGGGAAGAAGCGTGTACCAAGAATTGACATCACTATCTACTGTGATGTCTTTTGTGATACAATAACTTGGTGCAAGGCACAACATCTTTTGTGCATTCAGTGATATTTTCTCAAGTATAACAGTGTTCATCCAGCATTGAAGTTACTGGTGTGTCAAGAACAAGAAGACAACTCCACTAAGGATCAGTTTCACAATGAGCTTATGTATATCCGTAGTTGAGATATAATCTT
This sequence comes from Nicotiana tabacum, assembly GCF_000715075.1. Taxonomy (NCBI): domain Eukaryota; kingdom Viridiplantae; phylum Streptophyta; class Magnoliopsida; order Solanales; family Solanaceae; genus Nicotiana; species Nicotiana tabacum. Next base: position 164,343,455 of record NC_134095.1, read on the forward strand.
GTTATCTGTTCTTCATTGTATTTCCTATTTTGCTTTCTTAGAAGCTTTGTCATAGGAAAAACCAAAAATTCGTAAACTTTCGAGTTTATGTTGTGACTAGGATTAGTCATAAGTTTAAAGCCTTTGTAACTAGGAGAGTTATAAAGTGGCTTATGGAAAGAGCATCACAAGTTAGTTGAAGTCTTTGTAATAGGGTCATTGCAAAGTCGCTTGTAATAGTTGCAAGTTAGGGAAGTTAAAAGCCTACAAGTGTAGGTCGTGATTTTTTTATCCCCTTATGTGGGATTTTTCCACATAAAAATCCCTTGCCTTCTTTACTTTCAGTTTTATTAGCATTCTCAACATTATCTCATAGAGGACCAGGTACTCTACAGTTCGGTGGACTCATATAAACTAACACTAGGGTAATTAACGACATGTATGATGGAGCCAAAATACCAGTGAGGATCGCGGGGGAGGGAGTGGGGGATTCATACCACTTTCCAGTTATGATGGGGTCTCACCAGGGGTCGGCTCTTAGCCCATTCTTAATTGCATTGGCGTTGGACACACTGGCGTGCCACATTCAAGGGAATGTGTCATGGTTTATGTTATTTGTGGATAATATTGTTCTGATTGACGAGACGCGAGGCATAGTTAATGCGATATTGGAGGTTTGGAGACAAACCTTGGAGTCTAAAGGTTTCAAGTTGAGTAGGACCAAGACTGAGCAATTGGAGTGCAGATTCAGTGACAAAACTGAGGGTGCGAACGTAGACGTGAGGCTTGATACACAAGTCATCCATAAGAGAGCTAGTTTCAAGTACCTTGGTCTATTATCCAAGGAAATTAAGAGATTGACGATGATGTCACTCATCGTATTTGAGCGGGATAGATGAAATGGAGACTTGCATATGGTATTTTATGTGATAAGAATGTGCCACCTAAACTTAAGGATAAGTTTTAGAGAGTGGTTGTCAGACCTACCATGTTGTATGAAGTTGAGTGTTGGCTAGTCAAAAACTCTCATGTCCATAAGCCAAAAGTAGCGAAAATGAGGATGTTGAGATGAATGTGTGGACATACCAGGATGGATAAAATTAGAAATGAAGATATTCGAGACAGGGTAGGAGTAGCCTCGGTGGAGGACAAGATGCGAGAAACAAGGCTTGGGTGGTTTGGGCATGTGAAGAAGAGAAACATAGATGCTCGATGAGGAGGTGTGAGAGGTTGGCTTTGGGTGGTCGGAAGAGGGGCATAGGTAGGCTAAAGAAGTACTAGGGAGAGGTAAATAGGTAGGACTTGGTGTTGTTTCAGCTCACTGAGAACATGACACTTGATAGGAAGATATGGAAGTTCAGGATTAGGATAGAATGTTAGTTGGTAGTCGAGTGTATATCTTTCCCGTACCGGTAGTAGTGGTAGTCAGCCTTGTATTAGGTATTGATAGTCTTGATTACTACATGTTTTCTTATATTGCTGTTGATACTGTTTGTTCTCTTATTATCTTGTTATTGTTACTGCTTGTTTTCATATTATCATGTTATTCTTACTGCTTGTTTTCTTCCTATCTTGTTGTCGGTATTGCTTGTTTCTATTGCTTTCTTTTTCTTTCTTTGAGTCGGGGGCTATCGAAAACAACCTCTCTATCCTCAAAGTTAGGAGTAAGGTCTTCGAGAATACTATTCTCCCTAAGCCTTACTCGTAAAATTATACTGAGGTTGTTATTGTTGCTATTAGTTTGTTATGTATAGTCAGCAAATAATAATAATATATAAATTACTATGTGATGGAATAATTATATTAGTATTGTATAAAGACTGCTTTACTAAAGTCAAGAACTAATTTTACTTATTTGTAAACTCTTTCTTTGCCCCGAGAAATTTCAACCTTTTTCTTGACTCCTAATTAATGATATTTTCTTGTTTCTATTTTTTCTCTTGAGCCAATAATTTTTTGGAAACAATCTTTTTATTTTTTTAACATAAGAATAAGATTTGCGTAAATATACTAGCCTCCCCAAAAGGTACTTTTAAGATTTAGCTGCGTTATTGTCTTGACTCCCAAGTCCCAACTAACCTAATATGAAGTTTGTTAAAACTCATGGGTTTCGAAATTATCATCGAACCCATTGCTTGTTTAGTTAGTAAATTCGTAACTAAAATTTTATATATATTTTATAATTTTTTTAATACGACAACAACAATAAATCCAATAGTTTCTCACAAATGGTATCTGAGGAAGGTAAAATGTATGCAGCTTTATTCCTATACCTGGAAAAGTAGTGAGTCTATTATTTTCGATAGACCCTCGGCTAGAGAACGACTGGAAAAAAATAATTGCAACAAATAAGAATAACAATAAAATAAAATAAGAACTCGAAATAGTAATAGCCATCTATAAAAAAATTTAAACAAAAATATAAAATCTAAACAAAAACTATTGATTCATCCACACCCGTACCTACTTTTCTTGCTGTTATTGTCTTTGATTCCAAGTCCAAACTAACCCAACCTGAGGTTTGATGAGTCAGACGACTCAGAACTGATGAGTACTTTAAAAAAAAAAAATTACTGTGCTTTTGAGGCTGACTCTGCCCTCCCTCTTTTTGTGTACTTCTCAAAGCTTCTCTTCTCTTCTTTTTCTTCTCACACACCCACAGTGTCTCTGCAAGTTTCAATGGAGACTGAAATGTTCAACAAGACTCCATCATCACACCCTGAATATCCTGAGGTAAAACATTTACTTCAAATTCCCTTTCTGCCCTTCTCACCCTCCTTTTTTCATTCTTTTGCTTCTTTTACCTTTTGAGCTCAAGATCATCCTCTACTGCTCTATTTTTTTTTCTCAAAATTTGATCTGTTTTTTTCACTTATTTCAGATGGGTTTTCTTAGTTTAGTAGAAAGATTCAAGCTTTGGAAGTACTTGTTTTTTTTTTCTTAAAAAAAAAAGAGTGTTCTTTAACTTTCATTTCGCTTTTTTGCACCATTTGGAGTTCAAATTATCCTCCAAGTTTCTATCTTTTCTCAAATTTTGATTCTTTCCCCCATATTCCAGGTGGGTTTTCTTAGTTATTAATGAAAAATTCAAGCTTTGGAAGTACTTGTATTTTTTTTATTTCCGAAAAAGAAAAAAAGAAAAAAGAGTGTTCTTTAACTTTCATTTCCCTTTTTTGCACCATTTTTGGTTCAAATTATCCTCTAAATTTCTTTCTGTTCTCAAACCTTGATTCTTTTTTACGTATTTCAGATGGGTTTTCTTAGTTATAGTCGAAAAGTTCAAGCTTTATAAATACTTATTAGCAAAAAAAAGAGGAGATGCTTGGATCTTTTAAAAGAGTTCTTTTTAACCCTCATTTCACTTTTTTGCACCACTTTTAGTTCAAATCATCCTCTATTTTTCTATCTTTTCTCAAATTTTTATCTCTCTGCACATATTTCTGATGGGTTTTTCTTAGTTACAAAAAAAAATAAAAAATTCAAGACTTCAAACCACTTGGAAAATTAATTCTTTTTATGTCACCCTCATTGTGATTGAAAATTTGCAAATTTTTACTAGCTTTTATAAAGCCACTAATTATGGGAAGTTTAATTTTTTTCTCTAAATTTCAGATTTTCAAATTGTTATTTTTCTGCTTGATAGTATTGAAACTGTTGTTCTACAAATTAATCACCAGACCCAAAAAAAAGTAAAAAAATAAATAGTATAGTAGTTTAAAGAGTAGACATAAGTTACTTTGGTCTAGCACCTTTTTCCTTTTTGGTGCTTCAATAGTTCCTACTTTAGCACATGATGGCCAACCATACTTTTTTTTTTTACAGATCTAAACTTTATTTTTTCTTTTTAAAAGAAAAAATCTTTAAAACTCAATTATTTAATTTTTATTTAATTTGGATTATCAGATGATTTATGAAGCCCTTGAAGCCTTAAATCAAGAAGGAGGCTCAAACAAGTCATCAATGTCAAAGTACATTGAATCCAAATATGGAAACTTAGATCAAGGTCACTCAAAGTTACTCACTTTCTATTTAGACAAAATGAAGCAAAATGGTGAGTTGATTTTCCTCAAAAACAATTACATTAAACCTGGTCCAGATGTTCCACCTAAACGTGGCAGAGGAAGACCAAGAAAAGATCCAAATGCACCACCTATTCCTAAAAAACCAAAGCCAACAGCAGCTTCTATTGCACCACCACCTCTTGTTTCAAAGACAGGAAGGCCAAGAGGTAGACCTAGGAAAATTAAGCCACAACAACAAGCACAAAATGGTGTTGAGGGTAGCTGAAAAATTGAAGGAGTTATTTGACTTTTTAGGTAAATTAGTGTTGTTAATTCTCCTGTATCATTGGTAAATGAGTTGTGTGTAGTTGTTGTAGTTGTGCATGTAGTTTGGAAGAGGGTGGGGTGGGGTGGGGTGGGGTGGGGTGTGTGTGGGTGGGGGGTTGTACTTGTTTAGTGGCTGTTTCAAGATTTACAGTAGGGAGATCTCTAATCCTTGTTAAGTTGTTATTTTTATGTGAGATTAGTGCAGTTTTCACTCTGTTGTCTGTGTGTTTAAGTGGCATGCATTTTCTTTGCAAACTGTTCCTTTGTGATTGATATTGAAATATATCATTATTGAATCTTGAATCCAAAATCCACACAAAATGGGGATAAAGTCGGCGTGCTCACTACTCTCCGGTCCATATATGCGATTTCACTGCGGGCCACTTGGTTAATTTGTTGTTGTGTTGTGGTTGAGTCCAAATGTTAATTTTTTTTTCACTCCTAAAATTTTAGTTTTTTAAAAAGTATAATGCATGTTCAAATACAACATTAACTTTTAAAAATTATTTTTTAATACAATCTTGAGTCCAAAATCAGCACAAGGTAAGAATAAGGTCTATGTATCCATCCCAATTTCTGTGGCAAAGTTTTAATAGGTGCGGGATTTAGAAAAGTGAACTTTTGATATTTATAGTAATAAATATGTCATAACATTAACTATGTGATTATAAGATTTTTGAAACTTGTATTTTAAACATTTTACAATAGTTCTAAAAAAAAGGCAGTCCGGTGCGTGAAACTCCTACGCATTAGGGTTCGGAGAAGGGTTGGATCACAAGGGTCTGTTGTACACAATCTTACTGTACATTTTTGCAAGAGGCTATTTTCACGGTTCTAACCCTTGACCTCCTAATCACAGGACAACAATTTTACCAGTTACGCTAAGTACCCTTCAATTTTACAATAGTTCTGTGATTATAAAATTTCCCAGAAAAACTTAAGTTAAATTATTTTTAAATATTAATAAACCAAAAAGGAAAATGTTGCCATATAAACTTGATGGTGACTGCAGAAGTGAGTCTGTGCTGGAGCTCAAGGTGAAAGGCACAAAATTTGGATAAGGGTATAATGAGGTGATAAAGTAGAGTGGATTTTGACAAAGTTTTCTTGGACAAAAACATCATGTGTACAAACTAGATAGTCTTTGTCTGGGGACAAAATAATTCCTCTTATCTTTAAAATTCATATACACATTTCTTTGTCAAATTAACTTAGAAAAGGTCCTACTTGCAATTGGTATCTTGACGAGTCCTTGGACGTCTGCTGGAGGGAGCAGCTGATTATGGAATCTTCTTGGCTATCCTAAGAGTCTGTGGTTGCATTCAATGACGAACACTAATGGTGTTTGTTGAAATTTTTCAAAATTTGAGTTTTCAGATTCAATTTTTGAATTTTTGCTAAAAGTGTCTTTGATATAAACATATACTCCAGTATTTAGAATGTATTGACATTACTAATTCAGATGCGTGTTGTATATGATTCATTTAAGGGAAAAGCGTTCCGTACTAGTATAAAACGGACAATATCACACAAGGTTAAAAGTATCATTGGGCTGATTGAGCCCACCAACTGATACCATAGCTTCGGTTCAACTAGACCAATATGGAAATGGCAAAGTAATGTGCGGGGCAGCGTGCATACAAGAAGAAGATCGTTGCGGGCTTCAGTTACCATAATACTGTAGCAATATGGATGACACAATGAATCTCGAAAATTGACCCGTGGATCGTGGTACTGGGTTGCATGCAACTTGGTACGAAGGGGAGACCCGTAGATCGTGGTAACTGGCTACGTGGAACTTAGTTCGAGTAGGAAATTGTTGACTGTGCGAATAAAGTCCGACATTGATATCTAAAAAGAATGGGAGCCTAAATATAAGGTGTAAGAATCTTTTAATGATGTGAGACCTTTTGAGTAAAACCATACGAGCTTAGCCCAAAGCGGTCAATATCATACCATGTTAAGAGTATCGTTGGGCTGATTGAACTCAATAATTTTGAATTTTATGAACTCAAATTCGAAATATTTGGTTAAAAGCGGGGGAATCGCATTCATCGTACCACATTCTCTGGTTGCAAAAAAGTGTTTGTTTTGACAAATTACAAGGAATTACACTTGCAGACAAATTACAATAATTTTGAAGGTTGATGCATAAATTTCCGCTTAGCTTCTATGGAATATAAACCAATCGAGAACGGAAACTGAGAGTTGCAATCATGAGCAGCAGCTCCCAGCCTTTTCCCTTCCATATTTTTTACTTTACCAAGAAGCTGAAAAAGTAAAAGATTATGTAGAAGATTTTTAGTAGTGTTTTTTATTTTCATTTTATGTTATACATATAATTGTCGAAATCAACATTTGCAGTATAATGTTGTACATAAGCAATGATAGTTGTACATAATTGGTTAGTATTAGTTTAGCACTAATAGATAGTTAAATGTATTGCTGGAAGAAGTTAGAAAAGGGATATATATGTAAAGGGTTACACACATGTAAAGATAGATGAAATAATAGAGTCAAAATTTCTAGAACTTTCTTCTCTCGTTTTCTCTCATTCTTAGCTTGAAGAGCAACTCTCTTCTCCCTTTCAATTTGGTATCAGAGCTATAGATCCATGTCGGTTTTCGAGCAGATTCTTTGAGGAATCTAAGATTAGTATTGATATACTCACTCAATTTTGTCGGAGAAGTGAGAGATCAAGAGAGTTCGTCAGAATTTTGGGCAATTCACCTAGGATTTGCGATTGATCTCATAATTCGCAAATTCCAGCAAAGTGCAAGGTTTTCCTTGAAGATCGACCTTGATTCTACCTTCGATTCACTGATTCCAAGCCTCGTCGATGACGAACACAACTTTGGAAACCGGGAAGGATGACGGAGAAAAGTTCACGGACATACACCCAAGACATCCTCTATACTTACATCCCTCCGACAGTCCAGGTAGTGTTCTAATCCCTCAACAACTAACGGAAATAGAAAACTATACCACTTGGAATAATTCTATGCGAGTAGCTTTATTAGCCAAAAATAAGATAGGGTTCATAGATTGAAAATGTCGGAAAGAACAATATAATGGTGATTTGGAACATGAATAAGAGAGATGTAATGCTTTTATGTTGTCCTAGATAACTAATTAAGTGTCTAAAGAACTAGCAAATAGTATAATGTACTCAACCAATGCCTATAGTGCTTGGACATACCTGAAGGAAATATTTGATAAGAAAAATCTCACTAGATTTTGTCAATTGCTCAGAGAAATTTGTACCACTAGCCAAGGGAGTTTATCAGTGTCAGAATATTACTCAAAGTTGATATGTGCATGGGATGAGTATTGGTCGATGGTAGTGGTACCATTGCCATGTGAATGCACAAAGCATAAGGAATATGCAGAGAACAAGGAACAACAAAGACTGGTACAATTTCTAATGGGCTTAAACGAAACATATGCACAAGCAAGGAGTCAAGTGTTGTTGAGTGTCCCTATTCCCACTCTCAATCAGGCATACAATATGATCATGCAGGATGAAAGCCAAAGAGTGCAATCAAACATGATATCACATGTAGCTCCATCCTTGCAATAACTTGATTTGAATGACCTTATAGCCTTGGCTTCCATCCAGAGTAATAGATTCAGAAAGAACAATGAAAATAGTGTATTGCAGTTTGATTACTGTCTTATGAAGGGTCACACGAAAGAGAATTGCTATAAGTTGGTAGGTTATCCACCCGACAAAAAATTCAACAAAAGGAGAACTTTTGACAAGGGAAATTCAGGAGGAAGCAGGGGACTTACAGCAAACAATGTGAGCTGTGTTGGGGAATCTGAAGGAACCAGCTTAGTAGGCAGCTCATCAGGGCCCATCAGTATGCCATTTTTCACTCTAGAACAGTATCACCAACTGTTGAAGTTAATTGACAAGGAACCAACAACAACAAATGCAAGGGTAAACATGGCAGATATGGTTTATCTCCTTAATGCATGCTTCTCTGTAGGTTCTGAAACTAACTCTTGGGTCATAGATACTGGAGCCTCGAATCATATGGTTTCTAGCTTGGACCTCTTAACTGAATTTCACTCTGTTGCTTCTAACTCTAGTAAAGTACATCTGCTAAATGGTAACACTACCTCAGTAACACATACATGATCATTAACCTTTTCTAATGACCTAGAACTGTATAATGTTATTTATGTTCCTAACTTCAAATACAATCTGTTATCTGTTTCAAAGCTAACTAAAGAACTAAAGTATTGTGCATTATTCTTTCCTAAATTCTGTATTTTTCAGGACCTTTACAATGGCAGAGTGAGGGGGATTGATAAGGAGAAAAATGGACTTTACATACTTCAACCTGCCAAGATACCACCACTTGTTAAAGTACCCGAAACACCTTAAGCTCCCTCTTTCAACTCTTTTATACCTTCAACAATTCCAGCCTCTACTACTCCAGTCCCAGAGTCATCTAATGTCTCATAAAAGTCATGCTCACATTCTTCCATTTGGCAACAAAGACTTGGTCATGCTCTAGTAGCAGTATCACAAAAAATTCCTTTATTGAAAATCACTTGTTGAATAAAGACACTCTGAATTGTACTTTAGCAAGGCAAACTAGATTTTCTTTTCCTACTAGTACAAAGAAGAGTATATTTCCTTTTGAACCTGTACACATGGATATATGGGGTCCATATAGACAATGTACTTACAATGGATACAAGTATTTCCTTACTATTGTAGATGATTACTCTAGGATGACTTGGATCTGCTTGATGAGAATGAAAAGTGTTGTCTTCCTTCTAATAAAATCATTCCTCACTCTTGTCAAAAATCAGTTTTCTGCCACAATTAAGATCATAAGATCAGATAATGGTCTTGAATTCTTCAATTCTCAGTGTTCAACTCTTTTCTCATTAATTGGAATTTTACATCAAAGTTCTTGTGTGCACACTCCACAGGAAAATGGAGTGACATAAAGGAAACACATACATTTACTTGAAATGGCTAGACCCTTAGGTTTCAGGCTCATGTACCATTAAAATTCTGGGGGGAATATGTACTAACTTGTAACGACTCAACCGGTCGTTTTGAACATTTACACTTTACTCACCAGTTTTCGGGCATGACTAGTCAGTCCCGTATGATGTATTATGACTTATATAAATTGTCGATTTTGATCGAAATAGATATGGAAAAATGATTCCCAGCTTGAAGCTTTAAATTTGAAAGTTTTGACTTTTTAGTATTCGATCTCAGATTGGGATTTTTATAATTTGGTTAGCTCTGTTAGGTGATTTTGGACTTGGGAGCGCATCCGAAATGTGATTTGGAGGTTCGTGGTAGAATTAGGCTTTAATTGGCGAAATTAAAAATTTGGCATTTCTCGGTGGATAGTGAAAATTTTGATATTGGGGTCAGAATAGAATTTCAGAAGTTGGAATAGGTTTGTGGTGTCAATTGTGATGTGTATGCAAAATTCCAGGTCATTTGGACGAGGTATGATAGGTTTCAGCACCGTTTGTGAAATATGAAAATTTAGAAGTTCTTAAGCTTGAATCCGAGGGTGATTTGGTGTTTTGATGTTGTTTTGAGTGTTCCAAAGGTTTGACTACGTTCGTATATTTATATATGACTTGTTGGTAATATTGGTTGAGGTACCGAGGGCTTCGGGGTAATTTTGGATGGTTAACAGAGAGTTTGTATGAGGAATAATGCAGCTGAAGCTGCTGCTTCTGATGTTTCAGCACCTGTGGAGTGGGAACCGCAAGTGCGCTAGGAAGACCGCAGATGCGAAAATGGAAGGCCAGGGCTAGACCACAAATGCGAAGGATTGGCCGCATGTACGAGGTCGCAGGTACGATTTAGGGGCCGCAAATGCGGATATGGTGCAGTAAGTGAGTTCCGCACCTGCGAGGGAAATTTCGCAGCTGCGTGCTGTAGAAGCGGAAATGTGACCGCATGTGCGGTTTGCTGAGCAGAAAACCCCAACTCGAGGTTTTGTTCTCCATTTTTCGATTTTGGGCTTGAGGAACTTGGGGGAGAGGCGATATTTCAAGGGATTTGAAGGAACAATGTTGGGTTAAGTGATTCTAACCTATAAGGGTTTAAATTTCATGAATCTATGATTTTATTCATCATCTAATTGAGAAGTTGAGCTAGAAATTTGGTAAATTAGGGCTTAAAATTGGAGACTAAATTTTTGAGGATTTGAGTGACCAAATAAGGTCGGATTTTGATAAATTTCATATGTATGGACTCGTGAGTGATTGGGATTTCAAGTTTTGTAATTTTTGTCGGATTTCGAGACGTGAGACCGGGGGCGGGTTTGAGAGGATTTCGGGATTTGTGCCTAATTTGACAATTTTCCTTGTGGAATTCATTCCATTAGCATATATTGATTGTATTGTTATGGTTGTGAATCGATTCGGAGCGATTGGAGCCGAGTCGAAGGGCAAGAGCATCGCAGAGTAGGAATTTGACCGGTTTGAGGTAAGTAATGATTGTAAATCTAGTCCTGAAGGTATGAAACCCTAGATTTCACATTGTTTTACTGTTTTGAGGTGACACACATGCTAGGTGACGAGCGTGTGGGTGTGCACCATTGAGAATTGTGACTTGGTCCGTCCCATAGCAACTATAAAGTTGCGTATTTAACTGAAACTATATGATACTTATGTGATTTAGAAAGAATTTCTATAACTTGGGTTGAATGCCATATTTGGACCTTGTGCCAAAGCTGTTTGGACCTTAGAGGTCTTTTCTGATTATCCTCTCACTGTTTTTGATTTAAGATCTATACTCAGTCATGTTGTGTTACTAATTTCATAAACTCAGTCTTTATTACCCGTTTTGATGCATATAAAAATGTTATTTTGAGCTGAGCGCCTTGTTTTTACTGATAGCCCGAGTGGCTTGAGAGGTTATGACTGAGTGAGGACGAGGGCCTGTTCTTGTGAGGATATTTATGGGATCGGGCTGCACGCCGCAACATGTTGTTACTAATTCATGATTTTGTGATGCCGAGGGCCTGATTGATTATGCCACGAGATGGCTTGTTATAAGGCCGAGGGCTTGATTGATTTATGCCACGAGGTTACTTGTTATAGCGTTTGGGCTGTAGGAGCCCTTTCGGAGTCTGTACACCCCCAGTGAGCGCGGGTACCCTGAGAGAGTGATATGATATTTGCCCGAGGGGCTGTTCTTGATTCATGTTGTGCCCGAGGGGCTATTTATGAGTGATTGTGAGGTATGCCCGAGGGGCTGTATATGAGTGACAATGATGATTGCCCGAGGAGCTATTTATGATTTATGTTGCCCGAGGGGCTGTATACGAGTGAGTTTTGCCCGAGGGGTCGACTATGTTTTCATCATTTTTACTTACTGTTTCATCACCCTATTTGGAAACTGTTGAAAGATGTTTTAAATGATTTTTACACATCTTCAAATGAGTTTTGCCGAAAACTGGATTCTTAAACGATATGATTTGATTCATATACTGATTTAAAAGCCTGTTGTGTTCTACTGAGATTTCATGATATGAAATGTATATGTTTTACTGTTCGTTACTACTACTCAGTTTTTATTTACTTTTATTACTTACTGAGTTGGGGTACTCCCATTACTCCCTGCACCTTGTGTGTAGATCCTGGGATTGCTGCACATGCTAGTGAGTGTTGTTTTCATCCGTCACAGATCTATTGGAGTTAGTAAGGTAGCTTCATGGCGATCGCAACCCTGCTTTTCTCCCTCTTGTCTCCCTATAGACCGTTATTAGTTGTTCTCCAGTCTGTATATGTCTTAGTGCTATCGGACAGTCCTTTATAGATGCTCATGACTAGTGACACCCCGATGTCGGGCTTTCTTTCCGCACTGTTGTTTTGATTTAATCACTTTATGGAGGTTTATTATTAAATAGCTTTGATTTTATCTTAATAATGAATATATTGATTGGTTTTGTTAGTATGTCGGCTTGCCTAGTACCACGATAGGCGTCATCACGACATGGTAGATTTGGGTCGTGACATAACTGCAGCCTTTCTTATTAACATATTACCATCCTCAGTCCTATTCGGGAAGTCTCCATATGAGGTTTTTCATGGACATCCTCCTATACTTGACATCATTAGAGTTTTTGGATGTCTTTGTTATGCAACCACCTTACATAATACTACAAGTTTTCTCAAAGAGCCATGCCTATTATCTTTATAGGTTATTCAACTTCTCAAAAGGGTTACAGATTATACAATATCTCCACTGAAACTTTCTTTGTCAGTAGGGTTGTTTCCTTCAGGGAGACAGTGTTTCCCTTTAGATATCCTAAATCCACTTTTCTGCATACTCTATCTTTAGGCTTAACACCTACATTTCCTACCAGTGTTCCAACTTCTACTTGTGATGATTCCTTTCCTGCTTCTATGGATTCCTTACCACTCTCAATTCCATCTCTTGATCTTTCTTCAACTTTTTCTGATCATCCCTTGTCTCCATCTCTGTCATCTCCATCTACCTCTTTTCTTATCTCATCTCCAGTTCACTCATCTCCATCTACCTCTCCTGTTCCTTCTCCTGCTCCAACATTTTCCCTTGTATTGTCTGCTCCTCCTACAATCTTGCCCTCAGCACCATAACACCAGGATTTGCCTCCTACTCCTACAACTCCCTTGAGGAAATCTGTAAGGCCATCTAAACCTGCCTTATGGCTTACAAACTTTGTTCATCAGGTCAAACCTTCATCCTCCACTCCTTACTCCATCGCCGATTCCATTAATTACTCTTCTTTATCCTCTTCTTATCAAACCTGTTTGTCTTCCTCTTTTTCCATCATTGAACCAACATTTTTTGACCAAGCTGTTACTGACAACAATTGGGTACAAGATATGAAGCTTAAGATTCAAGCTTTCACAGATAATTATAGTCGGGAGTTAGTGACCTTGCCTACAGGGAAGTCTCTCATAGGTTGTAAGTGGGTTTACAAAGTAAAAAACAAAGCTGATGGGTCTGTAGAGAGGTATAAATTCAAGCTAGTGGCCAAAGGGTTTACTCAGCAGGAGGGTCTGGATTATCATGAGACCTTCTCTCCTGTAATAAAGATGGTCATAGTAAGTAGTGTGGTTGCCTTGGCAGCTCAGTGTGCTTGGCCTTTATTCCAGATGGATGTTTATAATGCCTTCCTCCAAGGTGATCTTTCAGAGGAGGTATACATGTCCTTACCACAGGGCTTTGGTAGTCAGGGGGAGACTAGAGTGTGTAGACTACTTAAGTCCTTGTATGGCCTGAAACAGGCCAGCAGGCAATGGAACTTGAAACTGACTTCAGCTCTTGTAGATTCTGGTTTTAGCCAAAGAAAACTGGACTATTCCTTGTTTACCAAAAGGAGTGGTAGGGATATAGTAATCATATTGGTATAAGTAGATGATCTCCTAATTACTTGGTATATGTAGATGATCTCCTAATTACAGGAAGTGACAATGGTCTAATACAAGATGCTAAAAGGATTTTGAATGGTAATTTCAAGATGAAGATTTAGGGGAGCTCAAATTTTTTCTTGGTATTGAGTTTGCAAAATCACACAGAGGCATTGTCATAAATAAGATGAAATATGCTCTAGAGCTTATCTCAGAATGTGGCTTAGGGGGAGCAAGACCAGTTACATTTCTACTAGATCAAAATGTGAAGCTAACTAGTGCGGAATATGATAAATTATTTGGGATGCAGGAGAATGAATCTGAACTTGAAGACAGAAGAATATATCAGAGGTTAATTGGCAGACTTCTATATTTGGCAATCACAAGACCAGATATCTCTTTTGCAGTTCAGACTCTAACTCAGTTCATGAATGCACCAAAGCAATCTCATTATGAAGCAGCCCTAAGAGTAGTAAAATATGTGTGAGATTGCCCAGGGAAATGTCTACTAATGAGTAGCAAACAAAGAGGCAAGATCATTGCATTTTGTGATGCTGATTGGGCATCATGCCTAGTGACTAGAAAATCAGTATTAGGCTATTGCATAAAACTTGGAGATTCAATTATCTTCTAGAAATCTAAGAAGCAGAGTACAATTTCAAGAAGCTCAGCAGAGGCAGAATACAGGAGTATGGCCACAATGTAGTAGAGTTGGTATGATTACAGGAATTGCTTCAAGAATTGGGTATGAAAGTTGATTTTTCCATGGAGTTATACTGTGACAATAAAACAGCACTGCAGATTGCATCCAATCCTATGATCATGAACGTACAAGGCATATAGAAATTAACGGTTATTTTATTAGAGAAAAACTGCAAATAGGGATGATAAAAACTACAGGTGTGCCCAACAAGGAGCAAATAGCAGACATATTGATCAAGGCACTTGGGAAGCACCTTCATAGTGAAATGGTTAGCAAGTTGGGTATGACAAATATTTTTCATCATCCAACTTGCGATCAACATATGCAGTATAATGTTGTATATAAGCAATAGTAGTTGTACATAATTGGTTAGTATTAGTTTAGCACTAATAGATAGTTAAATGTATTGCTGGAAGAAGTTAGAAAAGGGATATATATGTAAAGGGTTACACACATGTAAAGATAGATGAAATAATAGAGTCAAAATTTCTAGAGCTTTCTTCTCTCTCTGTGTTCTTAGAGTAGCTCTTCTCCCTTTCAATAATAATGTTAGTTTGAGGTGATGAAAATTGGTCTGCAATGATTCATATAAATTGGACTTAACTTATTTGAAACTCTAGGGTAATACCGTAATAATAATTGTTGTACCGAAAAGGGGAAGAAAAATTCACAAGAACCTCTTGTTACTACAAGAAAGTGGGGATACGACGACGTTTATTTAGTGACATTTGAAATAAAATCGGAAAAACGTGAAGTTTACGTCATTTATGAACAAATATCGTAAAAACTACGACATTTGATACTAAATGTCATAAAAACTATGACATTTGATACTAAATGTCATAAAAACTACGACATTTGATACTAAATGTTATAGAAACAACCACATTTGATATAAAATATCGTAATAATAATGACATTAATGAAGAAATATCATCAAATTACGACGTTTGATATAAAATGTCGACAAAGCAATGACATTTGATACTAAATGTTGTAAAAAATGATATTTGATATAAAATATTGTAAAAACAACATTTATGAAGAAACATCGTAAAAATTTCAACATTTGATACTAAATGTTGATAAAAATATGACATTTGATATAAAATATCATTAAGACAATGACATTTGATACAAATGTCAACATTAAAGACGACATTTGAACAAAATATTGTTAAAGCTATGGCAATTGATACAAATGTCAAAAAAACTAATGAGTTTTACTTTAAATGTCATATTACCAGTCGTTAATTACGATCATTTACATTTAATATTAAAAATTTCTCTTTTTCTTAATTATTAAATCATTCTTGTCTAGAATCAAAATAACATTATTTAGATTAATATTATATATTTTTGAATTATTATGATATTTATCCTCCGAATAGACGACTTATGTGATTGTCAATTAGTATTTTAAAAGACTTTATAGGACTCGTCCAAGACTAGTTTTTGAGCGAGACACTTGTTGCGATAGCTCACGTGT
The DNA here is from genome assembly GCF_000715075.1 of Nicotiana tabacum. Lineage (NCBI taxonomy): Eukaryota > Viridiplantae > Streptophyta > Magnoliopsida > Solanales > Solanaceae > Nicotiana > Nicotiana tabacum. Next base: position 164,359,350 of record NC_134095.1, read on the forward strand.
GAGGCTTATGCCCCCAATGTCTAATTGCGCATCCTGAACACGCGTATCGCTCAGCGTTCGGGAGTACTTACCACATAAATCATATGTTAAATTTAGTAGCACTGGCCCTCAAAATAATTTAAGAAATGAATAATAAAAATTCTATTCATATATATAAATATGAAGATTGAGATTAACTAAAATAAGGAGTCACCATATTGTATATTTACTATTTGAACGAGAACATTATGAAGGTGAATATCATTTGAATATTTCTTCTGAAAATAGATAGCTGAAGTTTATATCTTCAGGTGTTATTGGTCTTAATTTCTTAGTTTTATATCTCCCAAAATTATGAGACTTTTATTCTTTTACTATTTGTGATGACCCAGCCAGTTGTCTCATGAGTTACCGCTTTGTTTCCTCCATTTCCGCTTCTTATTGCTTTGTCTAATGGTTTTATATGTGATCAGGTTGATTGGTTACGGTTCGGAAAGGATTTGGTAAGGTTTGAGACACTTAGTCTCTTTCGAGGAAGCTTAAGTTGGAAAAATCAACTGGATATTGATTTATGTGTTCGAGGGCTCGGATGTGAGTTCCAATGGTTCAGATAGCTTCGGAAAATGATTTGAGACTTAGGAGCATGATCGGAATGAGTTTTGGAGGTACGGAGTAGGTTTAGGCTGGAATTGGCGAAATTGGATTTTTGGCGATTTCCGGTTGATAGGTGATATTTTGATATAGAGGTCAAAATGGAATTCCGAGAGTTGCAGTAGTTCCGTTGTGTCATTGGGAATGTGTGTACAAAATTTCAGGTCATTCGGACGTGGTTTGATTGGGTTGTTTATCAAAAGCGTAATTTAGAAGATTTTTGGAAATTTAGGCTTGAATCCGATCTGTTTTGGTTGATTCGGGGTTGTTTGAGGTGTTTTGAAGATTGGTACAAGTTTGAATAAGGTTTTGGGATATGTTTGTGCTTTTGGTTGAGGTCCCGGGGGTCTCGGGGTGATTTCGGATGGTTGACGGAGAGTTTGAGAAATTTGAGAAACTACAGATTTTTCTATTCTGGTATTTCCGCACCTGTGGATAGGGGACCGCAGGTGCGATGCCGCAAATGCGAGGAAAAGACCGCAGAAGCGGTCAAGGAGAATAAGGGCAGGAGCCGCAGATGCGGTTGGCTGACCGCACCTGCGATGGCGCAGGTGCTGCTACTTGGTCGCAGATGCGGTTTTTGACCATTAAGTGAAAGCCACAAAAGCGGCTAATTGACCGCAAAAGCGGTATCTGGGTCGTAGGTGCAAAATCCCTCGGCCAGAAGGTATATATTGTTTTCTTCGCAAAATTTTGCTAAGTACTCCATTTTTGAAGACGGGAAAGAAGCTAGGGCATTGGATTTCAAGAGAAATCAAGGGATATCAGTTGGGTAAGTTCCATAAGCTTCATTATTTGGGTTTATAATAAATTTTTTCATGGTTTAATCATGGTATTAGTGGATATTAAAGAAGAAAAATTAGGGATTAGGGTTTGAGATTAAGAGACTTTAAAATGGGAATTTGAGGGGTCATTTGGACTCCGATTTCAGTGTTCTTAGTTTTTTTTTTTAAAAAAATGGTTTTATCACTCTACTTCTTAAATGTGAGGACTGTTTGGACTGAGTTCTCTAAATTCCTATTGTTGTGCCCGAGAGGCTGGGAGGTTAATGACTGAGAGAGATTAAGAACCCAATGGTGAGGATACTTATATATGTATGACTTATGGATCGGGTTGTACGCCGTAGCGATGCTTATATGGATCGGGTTACACGCCGCAGTGATATATATATTGAATCAGGCTGCGCGCCGCAGCGATATGACGCTTGGGTTGTAGGAGCCCCTCCGGAGTTTGTACACCCCCAGTGAGCGTAGTCGACTATAAACTATGGATCGGGCTGCATGACGTAGCGGTTACTATGATTATTATTATTATTATGAGATATTAATGAGCTCGAGTGCTGAGATTGTGTACTAAGTGACGAGAGCTGAGTCACGAGTGATTGAGAGGCTGCCCGAGAGGCCATATTTTGAGTGATACCTTGCCCGATGGGCCCAGTTATGATATGTTCACTGATTTCACTCTTCTTTAAATAAGCCTCTATTGGAAAAATTGCTAAGTGTATGATTTCAAGTATTTAAACTGAAATTGATGATTTCACGATGAAACTGGTTTTAAACTGTGGAGTTTGATCGGTTATCCTGTTGTTTATTCATTTATATGACTTTTAGCTGCTCCTCACTACTTTCAGACTGTGTTTACTTTAGTTACTTACTGAGTTGGCGTACTCACGTTACTCCCTGCACCTTGTGTGCAGATCCAGGTGCCCGAGCGGCAAAGTGAGGATCCTCAGCTTATCCAGAGTTTGCTGGAGATTGTAAGGTAGTTGCATGGCGTCTGCAGCCCTGCTTTTTCTCCTTCCTATCTTATTCTATTCCACATATTCTTAGACTTATGATGTATTAGATAGTTAGCTAGGTATTAGTGGCTCTAGACTTGTGACACCAGATGTTTGGGCTGTGTTGTCTTATGTTTTATTAACTTCTGCATATTTCAATTGTTTAAAACACTTATTATGAAAATTTATATTCAAACCCTTGTTAGAAAAATAATTTTATGAAAGGATATTTGTTGTGGTTATATGGTTAGTTTGGCTTGCCTAGTAATGTGATAGGCGCCATCACGATGGGGCATTTGGGGTCGTGACAAGTTGGTATCAGAGCCTAGGTTTCATAGGTCTTGCGAGTCATGAGCCGGTTTAGTAGAGTTTCGCGAATTGGTATGGAGACATCCGTATTTATCCTCGAGAGGCTGCAGAACCTTTAGGAAAATCTTCATATTCTTGAAATTCTTGTTGTGCGAATTTGTTGACCCGAGTACTAAACTTTTGTTATTCCATTCTCTCACAGATAGTGAGAACACGTGCTACCGGGTAGGATGGACGACCACCAGTACCACCAGCTGGGGCCACTAGAGGCCGAGGATGCGGTCAAGGCCGTGGTAGGGGCAGGGGTTTAGTCCGCACGGTAGCTAGGAAGCACCTGCAAATCTACCAGCCGCCTAGTTCATGCTCAAGTCCCAGTTGAGGCACCAACCGTTCCTATTGTGATTCCAGGACTTCAGGAGGCTTTAGCTCAGATTTTATCAATGTGTACCGGTTTGGATCAAGCAGTCTCAGTTACTATAGCCACAGGTACTTCTCAGGCGGGGGAGGCACCCAGACTCCCGTTGCTCGCACACCTGAGCAGGTTGTGCAGGGACTTCAGACACCGGGGGCATATCCAGCCTAGCCGGTTGCACCAGCTCAGGAGTATGTGGTACCATTTATGCCGGACGATGAGTAGCGTTGACTAGAGTGGTTTGGCAGACTTCAGCCTCCGACTTTCAATGGTGCAGAGGGCGATGATACCCATGGTTTCTTGGATAAGTGCCAGAGGATGCTTCATACAGCGGGTATTCTAGAGACCAGTGGTGTAGCATTTACTACCTTTTAGTTTTCTAGGGATGCCTTCACTTAGTGGGAGGTATATGAGAGGCGTTGGCCTGTTGGTGCAACGGCCCTTACCTGGTAGTAGTTCTCTGTTCTCTTTCTAGAGAAGTATGTGCCACGGTCTCACCGAGAGGAGCTACGCAGGTATTTCGAGCAGTTGCGTCAGGGAGAGATGACTGTGAAGTAGTATGAGATACGGTTCTCTGAGTTAGCTCATCATGCAATCTGGTTGGTTCCCACAGATAGAGAGAAGATCAAGAGGTTTGTTGATGGCCTCACATATCAGCTTCGAATTCTCATGACTAGGGAGAGGGTGACAGGTGCTACTTTCGAAGAGGTCTTTGATATCACCCGTGAGATTGAGTCAGTTTGCCACCAAGAGTGAGAGGAGAGGGAGGTTAAGAGACCTCGAGGATCTGGTAGCTTTAGTAGTGCTCCTTCGAGGGGTCAATTTCAGCATGGCAGAGGTCATCCGTTCAGGCAAGCTCAATCGGTTCGCCCAGGTTATCGTGGGGCATCATCAGGTCATGGTTCTCACAGTTCTCATTAGGGCCATTTATCACTCAGTGCCCTTCCAGCCTAGAGTTCATCCCGTGCTCTATCTGTTCAGGGTTCTTCCATGTCAGGTCCTTCTACTGGTCATTCCGGTGCCAGGGGTTCCCTTAAGTCCCCATCTCCAGCACCGAGGAGTTGTTATGAGTGTGGAGAGTTTGAGCATATGAGGAGGCAGTGCCCTCATCTTCATGATGGTCCATCTCAACAGAGGGGTCAGCCATTGACTTCAGCTACAGTTACTTCACTACCCACTTAGCTAGCTAGGGGTGGAGGTCAGTCAGCTAGGGGTAGCCCCAGAGGGGGAGGTCGATCAAGAGGTGGTCAGGCTCGTTTCTATGCCCTCCCAGGTAGATGAGATGTTGCTGCTTTAGATGTCGTGATTTCAGGTATTGTTTCAGTCTTCCACAGAGATGCCTCTATATTATTTGATCCTAGTTCCACCTTTTCTTATGTGTCATCATACTTTGCATGTTATTTGGATACGCCCTGTAAGTCTCTTATTTTACCTATTCATGTATCTACTCTAGTGGGCGATACTGTTGTTGTAGATCATGTGTATCGATCGTGTGTGGTGACTATTGGGGGTCTGGAGACCCAAGTAGATCTTTTATTATTGTGTATGGTGGATTTCGATATCATTTTGGGCATGAATTGGCTATCTCCGTGTCGTGCTATTCTGAACTGTCATGCCAAGACAGTCATATTGGCTATATTGGGTGTGCCACAGATCAAGTGGCGAGGTTTGACTGACTATATTCCCAGTAGAGTGATCTCATTCTTGAAGACCCAGCGTATGATTGGGAAGGGATGTCTTTTGTATCTAGCCATTGTGAGGGATGTCGGAGATGAGATTCCCAGTATTGATTTTGTTCCAGTTGTAAGGAATTTTCCCGATGTGTTTCCTGCAGACCTACCGGGCATGCCACCGGACAGGGATATTGATTTTGGTATTGACCTGGTGCCGGGCGCTCAGTCCATTTCTATTCCGCTGTATCATATGGCACCAGCGGAGCTGAAGAAGTTAAAGGAGCAGCTTCAGGAACTCCTTGATAAGGGGTTCATTCGGCCTAGTATGTCACCTTGGGGTGCGCCGGTTCTATTTGTGAAGAAGAAGGATGACACTATGAGGATGTGCATTGATTAAAGGCAATTGAATAAAGTAACAATTAAGAACAAGTATCCTTTGTCTCGCATTGATAATTTATTCGACCAGCTTCAGGGAGCGAGAGTGTTCTCCAAAATTGATCTCCGTTCAGGTTATCACCAGTTGAAGATCAGGGACTTGAATATTCTTAAGACAACTTTTAGGACCCGAAATGGTCATTATGAGTTCTTGGTGATGTCTTTTGGGCTGACCAATGCCCCAGCAGCGTTCATGCATTTGATGAATAACGTGTTTTGGCCTTATCTCGACTCATTTTTCATAGTCTTCATTGATGATATTCTGGTGTATTCGCGTAGTTAGGAGGAGCACGCGGAGTATTTGAGAGTTGTGTTGCAGAGATTGAGGGAGGAGAAGCTTTATGGAAAATTCTCCAAGTATGAGTTTTGGATCAGTTTAATGGCTTTCTTGGGGCACGTGGTGCTTAGCGAGGGTATTCAGGTTGATCGGAAGAAGATAGAGGCGGTTCAGAGTTGGCTCAGATCGTCCTCAGCCACGGAGATTCGCAGCTTTCTTAGGCTATTATCGTTGGTTTGTTCAGGGATTCTCGTCTATCGCATTGCCCTTGACCAAGTTGACCCAGAAGGGTGATTGTTTCATTTGTATGGTCGGATGAGTGTGAGGAGAGCTTTCAGTAGCTCAAAACAGCCTTGACCACAGCTCTAGTGTTAGTTTTGCCATCAGCTTCAGGTTCGTATACCGTGTATTGTGATTCTTTGAGGGTTGGTATTGGTTGTGTATTGATGCAGGAGGGTAGAGTTATTGCTTATGCTTCTCGTGAGTTGAAGCCCCATGAGAAGAACTACCCCGTTAATGGTTTGGAGTTGACTTCCATTGTCCACGCGTTGAAGATTTGGAGGCATTACTTGTATGGTGTGTCTGGTAAGGTGTTTATTGATCATCGTAGCCTCCAACAGTTGTTCAAACAGAAGGATCTCAATTTGAGGCAGCGGAGGTGGTTGGAGTTGCTTAAGGATTATAATATCACTATATTGTACCATACGGGGAAGGCCAATGTGGTAACCGATGCTTTGAGCTAAAAGACGGTGAGTATAGGGAATTTGGCATATATTCCAGTTAGGGAGAGACCTCTTATAGTTGTTGTTCAGGCCTTGACCAATCGGTTCGTGAGGTTAGATGTTTTGGAGCCTAGTCGGGTATTGGCTTGTGTGGTTTTTCGGTCTTCTTTATATGATCGTATCAGAGAGCGCCAGTATGACGATCCACACTTGCTTGTCCTTATGGACAGAGTTCGCATGATGATGCCAGAGATGTGACTATTGGTGATGATGGGGTGTTGAGGATGCAGGGCTAGATTTGTGTACCCAATGTAGATGGGCTTCAGGAGTTGATTCTGAAGAAGGCCCATAGCTCGCGGTATTCCATCCATTCGGGTGCCACGAAGTTGTATCAGGATTTGAGGCAGCATTATTGGTGGAGGAGAATGAAGAAAGACATTGTGAGATTTGTAGCTTGGTATCTCAATTGTCAGCAAGTAAAATATGAGCATCAGAGACCGGGTGGCTTGCTTCAGCAGATAGATATTCTAGAGTAGAAGTGGGAGAGGATCACTATGGACTTTGTTGTTGGACTTCCACGGACTTTGAGAAAGTTCGTTGCTATTTGGGTGATTGTAGATCAGCTGACCAAGTCCGGGTACTTCATTCCTATATGTACTACCTACTCTTCAGAGTGGTTGGTAGAGATCTATATTCGGGAGATTGTTCGTTTGCATGGTGTCCCAGTTTCCATCATTTTAGATAGGGGCACTCAGTTTACTTCGCAGTTTTGGAGGTCTGTGTAGCGAGATTTGGGTACTCAGGTTGAGTTGAGCACAGCTTTTCACCCTCAGATGGACGGGCAGTCCGAGCGCATGTCACACCTCCTTTTTCCGCCCTCGCGAGGGTACAGGAGTTTTTTCCAGTTAAAGGACAGTCGAAACAGGATTTATTTCTTTATTTCAGAGTCGCCACTTGGGAGATTTAGGGTGTCCCAAGTCACCTATTTTAATCCCGAATCGAGGAAAAGAATGACTCTGTATTACAGTCTGCGCATCAGAAATCCGGATAAGAAATTCTGTTAACCCGGGAGAAGGTGTTAGGCATTCCCGAGTTCCGTGGTTCTAGCACGGTCGCTTAACTGTTATATTCGGCTTGATTATCTAATATAATACGTATTATAAACTTATGTGCAAATTTTATCCCTTAGCCGCTTTTATTATTCTTTTTATTTATTGTTAGTATTTTACGAAAAATTGCAACATTGTGAAAACGTATTTCAAATCACGTCGCAATCAATTGCACCCGTGGTTATCGACACATTTCGACTCCGTTGAGATTTAGATTTGGGTTACATAAATGCACACCCGTATTTAAGGAAATAACATTATTAAATACGCGTCTAGAGCGACTAGCGTGTCATTATTTTGGGTAGGGCCGTGAAATTTGCTAAAACGGCTCCTCCCTAATTCTAAGCAATTAACTGTACATTTATTGAGGGCCCCGAAATCTATACATTTCATTAATCGAGGCTCATCTCATTTATTTTAAATGGACAAATCTTAAAGCGACTACATTTTTTCTATAAAAATTAGTCTCTAAAATAAAGAAAGAAAAATCCTAATTAATTACTAGCTTTTATAATTTTAAGAAAACATGACATGCTAATTGCTTGGTTAATACAAATATTGATGGAAAAAAAAATTACTCTTAATTTCGAAATTTAAAATAAAATAAAAATTCAACAACTAATATTCAAAATAAACAAATATAGCTAGATTAAAACTCAGCATTGTTATTATTATTTTAAAAAAAATATTATTGAGATTAATTATTCACAATCATTTGAAACTAGATTTAACCATAATTACTAAAGCTTATTAGAAAGTTTATTAGACTTAAACGTTCTTCTAATCTTGCTTAAGCTCAAGTCATGCCTTAATGCCTAATTTACGATGTTTAATTTAAATTCATGTTTTAACTAAATTTAGCTACTTGTTCATGATCAACCTACAATCTTGAAGCCTTCATAGCTAGTGAATTAACCTGTTTTGCCGAACTGATTTATTACAGACTAACTTATGATATTATTTTCTTATTCCAGCTATTATTTAGTAATTCATGAAATAGCTTAAATACAATCAACAAAAGAAACAAAGAAAAAAAACGAAATTAAAACTTCAAATTTTCATTCTTCATATGTATTCATGCTTCATATTTCGGATTACAATAACCAGCTTTTCAGTTGTGTACCTGATATTGGAAGCAAAAGAAAATGAATATGAGTATCAGCAGCAGCAGTAAAATCAGTACAACACAGCAACAATAGCCCAGCAACAGTAACAAACCAGTGGAGTAGTAATCCAAAAAAAACAAAATCTTCCAGCTTTGATGAAACAACAATTAATTCTGATTTCAAACAACAAAAGAAAGCAGAATATTTTTTTTAGTTTTTATTTTTATTTTTTGAAAGCTTAAATATTTTTCGGAATTTTCTATCTCTTAAATGTTCAGCCCTTTTCTCTCTCTTATTTTCAGATTTGTTTCTCTCTCTCGTATCTGTGTATTTTTTCTCTATCTCTCTGTCTATATTTTTTGATTTCAAGACCTCACATATATAACCCATCCCATAAACCTTTCAATTAATTAAAATCCATACTTTTCTCTACCCAACCCATTATCTTTCCACTCATCCCCATTACATTAAATAAACATATCACACCACCCCATTTCATTTTGTCCCCCATGCTTCAAATAAACAATTACAAAATGTACAATTCCTAAACTACCCCTTCCGACCTAACTGAAATTACCAAACTACCCCTAAACGTATTACAAATTTACCAAACTACCCATCAGCTATAACACATCAATTAATCAAACTTAACCAAAATATAGACAATATGATCAATTTCTAACAATGTTCAAACAACAATATGAACACGGATGAACATCATAACAACAATATCACATGAACATGATTTTAACAACATTTCAACAACAAATTACATGAACACAAATTGAACAACCAAGAACAACTAAAATTTGATTGAACAATATTTTTAGCAACAACAAACCTATTTTTCGGATTTAAACAACAACAATCAAACAAGTATATTTAGATTCTTAAATTCAATAATATTGAACTTAAAATCAACTCTAACAACATTACAACAAACAATTCTTATATTAAACTTTAAACAAGATTATGAGACCAATTCAAGAAATAATCACAAATGATAAACAAGAAATAAGAAAATCAAACTATACAAATTTCGGATTCAAGATCAATCAAATAAAGTATGAACATGAATGAAAAGATTCAACCACAATAACAAACTTTATTCAAATTTCGAATTGAACTTAAACAAAACAAATAAACATATTCAAATCACTAATCTTCAAATAATCAATTAATCTTTCTTAATTAAATCCAACAAAAAAATATAACAAAGATACATGATCATGAATGAAATCTATATTAAACAAACAACGGATTCAAGCGATTTAAACTAAATCTAACAATATTAAACCTAAACTAACAATTCCTTTTTTTTGCAAAAATTAAATTAACATGAAATAAACTGAAAATCAATTAATTAAATTTTCATTTGAATCTGAAAATTAAACCAACCAAACATATAAACAAACTAAAAAAAATTATTTCAATGATGAACAAACAAAACAAGAATTGAATCATTTATCGATTTTGGATCCGAAAAATATCAAACAAATTACGGGCAAAAAATGAAACTCAAAAACCCACTAACCGGATCGAAACAATGAGAACTTGAACGGAAACAAATCTGCCCGGAAACAAATATCGCACCAAAATCATTTGACGCCGAAGACGATCACGAACGGACAAACGAAGAGCTTGAAGGAGAGGTAGCAGACAACCGTGAAAGCGATGCCGGACGGGGCAGCAGCAATGCAAAACGTGAGCAGCAGTAGATGCTGGACGAAGCAGTCACGCAGCATCATGAAGTGAGGAAGAAGAAGAAGCAACGATCAACGTGAACTTGAAGAAGAAGAAACACTCGCGATCTTGAAGAAGAAGAAGAAACACGGGCGGCGGGTGTGTGTGTGTTGTGTTGCCGTGGTTGTGTGTGTGTATGTGAAGGAGAAGAGGTGGGGGAAGGGCAGCCATGGATGGGGTGTTTGGATGCTTGAAGAAGAAGAAGAAAAGAGAGAAAGAGAAGGGGGGGGGGGGGGCGGATGAGAGAGAGGGATTTTTTAGGGTTTTCTTCCTTTTCTTTTTTTTGTTTTGTTTTGTTTTGCTTTGTTTTTTTTTTGAAATGCAAGATAGGGGGTGTTGGGTTATGGACCGGGTTGACCCGGTTTGAAATGGACTGGGTCGTTTGGGAAGATTGGGCCATTTTTTGGGCCTGTGGCTTGAAATCGAAGAAGAGGCCCAATTCCGACTTTCTTTATATTTTCGCTCTCTTTTCTTCTTTTTATTTCTCTAAAACTAAATTATAAAAATATTTAAATTATTATTAAGAACTAAATTAAGTTATAAAAGTGCAAATTAACTTTCAATAACAATTAACGCACAATTAAGTAATAATTAAGCATAAAATTGTATATTTGGACATTAAATGCTAAAAATGCAAACGATGCCTATTTTTGTAAATTTTTATTTTTTTGTAAACAAACTTAATTACTAACAAATTATAGAATTAAATCCTACATACAAAATGCGATATATTTTTGTATTTTTTATTAATTTAGCAAATAAACATGCACAGACAAATACAAATAATTATTCAAAATATCACAAAATATCACAAAATTGCACACCAAGGAAAATTATTTTATTTTTGAATTTTTGGGGAGTAATTCTCATATTGGGCAAAAATCACGTGCTTACAGCTGCCCCTCTTTGCCCGAAGACACGTAGGGTTTTCGTGCAAAGATAAAGCGAGCGATTTTTGCCCATCCGAGTACTCCGTGTGAAGCATTTTTGAAAAAGATTTGACCGAACCTTTGCTTCAAAGGTTTCCTACATATCCTGGGCTAAACAGGAATCAGGTCAATGTAGTTCGGGAAGTTTTTGGTAGCTGGGACTACCATGGGACTGCATTGTTACTGTTGTTGCATGCTATTACTACTGCTTACCGATCTCCTTGTTACACCTTGCTTAAAAGAAAACAAGAAGCTAGGCTATACTGCAATTTTTCTTGTTGCCTTGCTTTCTTGTCTGCTTGCATTTTTTCCGGTGCTTTTCTTCTGATGCTTTTCTTCCTTTCGACACATGCACTTGAGTTTTTGCTGGGACCTCTTATTGCAACCTTCTGCTTCCTGATGCTGGGGATTTTTATTGTTTTCTGCTGGGGATTCCTGTTGTAACCCTCTGTTTTATTGTCCTGTGACTTGATCTTGAAATGTATGCCTCTGTTCGATGGGCGGGCTCCCAACTTTAATACTTGAAAATTAATGCTGAATGTGTTCCTCTGTTATATGGGCGGGCTCCCAACTTCAACACTTGAAATGAAAAGACTGAAATGTATGCCTCTGTTATCTGGGTGGGCTCCCAACTTCAACGCTTGAAATATAAAGACTGAAATGTATTCCTCTGTTCTATGGGCGGGCTCCCAACTTCAACACTTGAAATAAAAAGACTGAATGTATGCCTCTGCTATCTGGGCGGGCTCCCAACTTCAACGCTTGGAATGTAAAGACTGAAATATATGCCTCTGTTATCTGGGCGGGCTCCCAACTTCAATGATTGAAATGAAAAGACTGAAATGTATGCCTCTGTTCTATGGGCGGGCTCCCAACTTCAACTCCTGAAATGTAATATCTCTATTCTCCAGGCAGACTTCTGACTTTTAAAATTTAAACTATGTGACTCTGTTCTTCAGGCGGACTCCTTACACCAAACTTGAAAAGTATGTCTCTGTTCTCCAGGCGGACTCCTGACTTTTAAAATTTAAGCTGTATGTCTCCGTTCTTCAGGCGGACTCCTGACGTCAAACTTGAAAAGTACGTCTCTGTTCTCCAGGCGGACTCCTGATTGCTAAATTTGAAATGAATGTCTCTATTCTCCAGGCGGACTCCTGACTTTTAAAATTTAAACTGTATGTCTCCGTTCTTCAGGCGGACTCCTGACTTTTAAAATTTAAACTGTATGTCTCCGTTCTTCAGGCGGACTCCTGACGTCAAACTTGAAAAATACGTCTCTGTTCTCCAGGCGGACTCCTGACGTCAAACTTGAAAAATACGTCTCTGTTCTCCAGGCGGACTCCTGACGTCAAACTTGAAAAATACGTCTCTGTTCTCCAGGCGGACTCCTGACGTCAAACTTGAAAAATACGTCTCTGTTCTCCAGGCGGACTCCTGACGTCAAACTTGAAAAATACGTCTCTGTTCTCCAGGCGGACTCCTGACAACTTTCATTTATCCTAATTAGTGCTTGTTTTTCCCTCCTGGAGAATTCCTCTTCAACAACTAATTTTTCTCCCCCTGCTTAATCAAAGAAAATTTCGTCAGTTTAAAACAGTGGTTAGTTGATGGCATTCTTGCTGAAAAATCCTTCCACTGCCTTGCTTTGTGTTGACTAATTTCCACACACTGACCCTGAACTGCTTGACTTTCTGACCAACTTTTAAATTTCCCAACCTCTGGCGACCTAAATGCTTTACACCCCTGCTGTTATTTCACTTTTCTGACCTTTTATTTGAGCTTTCGCCTTTCCCACGACATTTCCCAATCATTTCACCGATGAAACTTCCGTTAATTCCCTGTATTCCACTTGACATTAAGTTGTTTTTGACTAATATCATGTTTGGCACAATTGTCGATCAGTATATGGATGTTGGGCAGTGAGAAATTATCTTTTGGGCTTGCTTTGTTAAGGTCTCGATAATCGACGCACACCCTGGTCTTGCCATCTTTCTTTGGCACAGGCACGACATTGGCTAACCAAGTGGGGTACCGTGTAACCTGAATGACCCTTGCCTCAAACTGCTTGGAGATCTCTTCTTTGATCTTCACACTTATGTCTGTTTTGAACTTTCTCAACTTCTGCTTGACAGGGAGGAGTACTGGATCAGTGGGCAATTTATGAACCACCAAATCGGTGCTTAGACCCGGCATATCATCATATGACCATGCAAAAACGTCTTTATACTCATGCAATACTTTAATTATCTCCTCCTTGAGTTGTGGATCCAAATGAACACTTATTTTAGTTTCCCGTACGTTATCTTGGTCCCCTAGATTAACTGCTTCTGTGTCATTTAGGTTAGGTTTGGGTTTTTCTTCAAAGTGGCTTAATTCTTTACTAATTTCCTCATAAGCTTCATCATTATTACAATCCATCCCATCATCACACTCGACCTCTTGTATTATTACTTCTGAATTAGATTGGCTTTTAAAGCTGGGCCGAAGATTCCTCATGCATGTCATGTCATTGATATCAGCATAAAGAGAACTGTACAAAGAAAAGAAACGAAAATGGAAAGAGAATTAGGGACGAAGAAAATTGCATTTCATTAAACGTAAAGACAACAAGGTTTTAACTCATCCAAACGGACGGAACATAACAACTGGATTACAAACCCTGGAATAATCCAGGTGACAAAAAGGAAAACAAAACCCACTACCACGACTCCCTCCGAACTGGAAGAGGAGTAGCTTCCCAATTGCTGATGTTAGCACGTGGTCCGATGTACTGTATGTCTGCTCTGCTTGACCCTTCCCCGGCCTCAACCATGTTTACTTCAACAAATACTTTCTCAAACACCTTATCCAAATTCCCATCCGCCTCAACTAACGAACCCGATATCTTTGCCAATGACTGTTTCTTGATATTCGGCCTGACGAAGGACCTGGACAATTGAGGAATTGGTTTAGGGATCACCCAAGCTTTCTTCTTCAATTTATGGGCCTTTCTGATATCTGCCGCTGTTGGTTTGAACCCTAACCCGAAGGTGTCCAAATTTTTGGGCAAAGACACAGGTTGAGTAATGCCCTGCAGTTCAACCCCCAAACCCTTCCCGGGCACGAACCCGTTATTCAACATTTCTGACACTACCATGACGGTCGTAGCTGACACCCTAGGACATGGCATGCTTTTACCCTCAAGCAACCTGCTCACCGGAACCGTGTCGAGGATCTGATACACCCATGGCCCCTTATCATCTTCGGTCTCTATAAAGGGTACAATGGCATCATTCACGGCGCATGTGGGATCTTCCCCATGAAACACAATTTCTTGTCTGTCCCACTCGAATTTGATCATTTGGTGCAGTGTGGAGGGCACGGCTTTTGCCGCATGAATCCACGGTCGACCCAACAAAAGATTATAGGATACTGCAGCATCCAACACCTGAAATTCCATCGTGAACTCGACTGGGCCAATAGTCAATTCGAGTACAATATCCCCTACTGTGTTTGTTCCCCCTCCATCGAACCCTCGAACACAAATGCTATTTTTGCGGATTCTATCCTCATCAATCTTTAACTTGTTCAATGTGGATAACGTGCAAATATTAGCGCTCGAACCGTTATCGATTAGTGCCCGAGTAACCATTGAACCTTCACATTTGACCGTCAAATAGAGAGCCTTGTTGTGTTCTGTGCCTTCCATAGGCAATTCATCATCAGAAAATGCTATCCTGTTCACTTCAAAGATCTTGTTGGCAATTGTCTCTAAATGGTTTACTGAGATTTTGTCAGGCACATGAGCCTCATTCAATATCTTCATTAAAGCTCGGCAATGCTCATCAGAGTGAATTAATAATGACAACAACGAGATTTGGGCCGGTGTTTTTCTCAGTTGATCAACAATGGAATAATCTTGTCCTTTCATCTTTTTCAGAAACTCTTCTGCTTCCTCTTCCGTTACAGCTTTTTTAACTGGCACTGGATTGTCTTTTGCGCCCTTAGCTTTTCTCAACTCTTCAGGGGCGAAACAACGTCCTGACTGGGTCAGTCCCTGTGCTTCACAACTTTCTTCCTCAATTTCCTTTCCTTTGTATGTCACCACTACTTTGTCATATTTCCAGGGTACGGCTTTGCTATCAACCATGGGTAACTGGACTACCGGTTTTATGACAACCGGCTCTATATAGACTCCCTTCACGACCACCACGGGCATGGATACTGACCTTGGTACCACTATCTTGACTGGCTCCTGCTTTTTCTCGGCCACAAACGATCCCTTTCCCATTACTAGCACTGGCTTGTCTTCTACTGCTTTTAACTGAACCACTGGCCTTGCACTCACTGTCTTTTCTTTGGTTTCCGTAGAACGAATCACCATAACCACCTGCGAAGGTTTCTTAGGCTCTTCCCCCTTATGTATCAGTTCGATCATGTTGGCCTCATAATGCGCTGGTAACGGATTTTGATTGATGTTCGGGGCCTCTGGAGCCCGTACCTCAATACGACGATTATCAATGAGCTCTTGGATTGCGTTTTTCAACTTCCAACATTTTTCAGTATCGTGCCCCGGCATCCCTGAGCAATACTCGTAGCTAACAGAGTGGTCCAGGTTTCTGGGAAGAGGATTTGGTGCTTTGGATTCAACTGGGGTCAACATCCCCAACTGTTTCAATCTGTGGAAAAGAGAAGTGTAAGATTCTCCCAGCGGGGTAAATGTTTTTTTGTTTGGGGCCTTCTCATTTCTAAAAGCTTGGTTTGGGCGGAAGCTGGTTCCTAGTCTGTTAGCCCTGGGAGGTGGATAGGTGTTTTGTGGGTGTGGCTGTGTATTTTGGGGACTTGGTGTACGCCATTGCGAGTGCACTGGGGGTTGAGTGTAGGTCTGGGCATGGTGAATAGAAAATTGTGGTTCTGGTGGTGGATAATAGTGTTGCGGTGGACCATATGAGGTATATTGATAGTTTGGGTGATGGGGTCTGGGTTGGTTGTAGTAGAGTGGACGGTTATTGTGCCTGGACCAAACATTAGCTTCAACTGCAGCAACTTCTTCTTTCTTCTTCTTTCCCAGCACACCACCAGTACCGCTTTGGATGGCCTGGGTGGTTGCTTTCAAAGCCGAGTAGCTCAAGATCTTGTTAGATTTCAATCCTTCTTCAATCATGGCTCCCATCTTTACCACTTCATTAAACGACTTCCCGACAGATGTCACTAGATGACCAAAATAGGTAGGTTCCAATGTTTGCAAGAAGTAATCTACCATCTCACTTTCCCGCATGGGAGGATCAACCCTTGCAGCTTGTTCCCTCCAGCGGAAACCAAACTCTCTAAAACTTTCCCCAGGCTTCTTTTCTAGTTTCAACAATGACAGACGATCAGGGACTATTTCGAGGTTATATTGAAAATGGCCGATGAATGCCTGGGCCAAATCATCCCATGTATACCATCGGCCGGGGTCTTGCCTCGTGTACCATTCTAGCGCTGACCCGCTCAGGCTTTGCCCGAAATATGCTATCAACAACTCATCTTTTCCCCCATCCCCTCTCATTTTGCTACAAAAACCACGCAGATGGGCTACTGGGTCACCGTGCCCCTCATATAAGTCAAACTTTGGCATTTTAAACCCCGCAGGCAACTGTACATCAGGAAAAGGGCACAAATCTTTGTATGCGACACTAACTTGGTTTCCTAAACCATGCATGTTCCTGAAGGATTGCTCCAGGCTTTTGACTTTACGAATCACCTCCTCTTGTTCTGCATTCTTAACCGGTTTCTCAACTTCTCCCGGGATTTCAAAATGGGGAGAGGAGGTATATGGCTCAGGCGCTTTGAAGTGGGTTCGGGAGGGTAATATTGGGTGTCGTGAGCTTGAAATAGTGGCTCACTGGATGATCTATGTAGTGGAGCTGGGGGAGGTGCCACAAAGACGGGAACATTTGGTGGAGGAGGGTTTTGAGTGGGAGGTGGAGCTTGGGAATCATAAGCCTCTCTTCCCTGATAATAGTGATGGCTTGGGAAACTTGTTGAAGGACCGGGAGAGGGGTATTCCGGCGTGTGTACTGGTTGGAGGGTAGGAGTAACGGGTAGTTCTTGCCCCTTCTGGGCTCTAGCTAAGGCTATCTGCATTTCATTCATTTCTAGCCTCATTTTTTCCATTTTCTCCAGGGCTTCCTTCAGCATCTGATTGGCCGTTTTTTCTGACTCAACGCTGTTGTCTGACCCAGTCATGCTTTCTGGTATAGGACCTTTTGATCTTGTTTGATAATGGTACGGTGCCAGTACGCTCTAACAACTAACTGATATTGGAAAAACAACAAACTTGTCAGTGTTAGAGTCTTAACAGATATTGTAATTGCACGTTAATCATTTCTAACATGCTTTTGCTCTGACCTCATGCATCATCCCAGCTTATTTTTGCTCTGACAAACATATATTCTTTTTTTTTTTTTTAAATTACGGTCGAATCTTATAGAGATTGCCTACGTATCGTGACCCCGCACGAATCAGACCAAGCGTAGTTCGTGCAGATAAATGTAAAAATATGGGTGGAAATAAAATGCTCAACTTTCATTAATAAACAGACTCTTACAAACTCGACATCTTTTGTTTTGGAAAGAAACTAACAAACGTAATCTGAAAGCAAACAAAAACTCTAAGTTGCAAACATACTCAATCCGGACGTACAAAAGACTGACTCGACATGGTAGACACTCAAAGACACGGACTATGCATATTCTAGTGCTTCAAACTTAGGTATCCGCGGGGCGTCGTTCGGCCTCGCCGCGGGTCTAGGATCCAAATCCCTTTCAAGCTGCTCTAACTCATTCATGGTTCGCTTCATATAGATCATCACTGCTGAGATAAAAGTAGTACGGGTCATGTCTTCACAAACCCGACATCTCCTGACAATAGCATGAGCAATGGCTCTAATCCTGTCTTTTGTTTGCTTCTTTTCTATGAGCAAGCGTCTTATCTGATCGCTGCACGTCTTTAAAGCTCGGGAGTCTTGCAAGTGCTGGTCTTGCAGCTGTTGCACTTCTGCCTCCATTTGGGCTAACAAGTTGTAACAATGTCCGCTCTCAGTTTCGAAGTCTCTAGCCTGCCTAACCGCTCTACCTTCAAGGGCAACTACTTTTCTCTTTAAATTGGCAACAATTTTCTCATGGTCCCTCTTCAACTGATTCAAGTATTGGCGACGCTCTTCGGTTCTTGTCGCCCATTGTGCTTTGAGTTCTGCCATGACATTTTCAGCTTTTCCTAGCTCATCCCGCCATTCTCTGACTTCGCTTTCCAATCTTTTTACCAATTGTTCATCGGATCGGCTCCTCGGTTGCTTCTCGATGGTTATCTTCAACTGTCGGACTTGGGCTTTAAGAGCGTCATTTTCTCTGGCTAGTCTATTCATTTCACCTTGATCCTCGACAACCTGTACACTGCTCTCGAATTTCAGACTCTCGACTTGTTGCTTTAATTTACCAATCTCAACCCGATAGCTTTCTTCCTTTGCTAACCAATCCCACTGCTCTTGGGACGACTTGGCGAAATCTTCGAGATGAGGTCTTTTAGCCGGTCTTCCATATGCCACGTCACCTCTGAACCATTCGTGATACCCTGGAGCAATTTCCCCTCTGACCCTATCAGACACACAAGTGTTTGCCATCAGATATTGACACTCACTCCAAATTTGACGAACCTCTTCCTCGGGGAATCGACCGTCAGGACTAATTTCGATCACTTGGGTACTTAAATCTTCATCTCTCGGTATTACTTGATATCTACCGAGTTGCCTCAGAACCCGATATGGTGCATAAGGTTGTATGCTTTTGAGTCCCATTAACAAAAAATGCGGTCGGGCTGCTGGCATATATATGACTTCCTCGACAGACAACCATCCAAGCACCCACTGTATCTGGCTAGCCTCGAGGTTCCGAAATAATAATGCCCAAGCTGTGACTCCTTCAGGTAGACCAACCCCTTTGATTCTCGTACAAAATTCCCCTATACAAGTTTTCTCAGCCGAGCCATAACTCAATAACTGAGAGCGCGGGCACAAATGCTCAATCATCCATATTTGCAACAATAAGTTACATCCCTCAAAAAATTTGCCCCCAGCTTTGCACGCAGTGAGAGCTCTGAAGATATCAGCCACAATCATAGGTGCTAAAGTGCTTTTCCCCATGGTTTGCTATTTTCAAATCAATATTACCATCTTTCCTTGGGAATATTACGAGACCCAAAAAAGCTACCATAAATGCCACTCGCCTGTGTTTCTCCCATTTTTGTCGGCTATTTCTGCTGCAAAGCTTAAAGTCTGGATTATTGAACCCGCCCACATGTCCATATCTATCATACACGAAGCGGAAACTGCAGAAACCCTTTGCAAAATCTGGGTGATGAACTGTCCGGGGTACTTTCAAGGAATCCAGGAATCGATGTATGGTAATGGCTCTAGGAGCAATCAAGTATTTGAATCTCAATGGAGCTTGGTCACTTCCAATGTACCCCGCTATTTCTTCTATTGTTGGGGTGAGTTCAAAGTCTGAAAAATGAAACACATTATGTGCCGAATCCCAATGGGCGACCAATGCCCTGATGATATCCCCCGAGGCTGAATGTCTAATAAATCCGGAAGGTCTTTCAAATATTTTCTCACTTCGTCTTGCCCTTCTTTGCCCAAATCATTCCACCACAATTGCAGCTCAAAAGGGATTTTGGTCATTATTGAAAAAGGCTCATTTATTGTTGTGCTCATCCTGCACATTTATTAAAGCGTTTAAGCAAAAGAAAACTTTTATTTAACTCCAAAAACTACTATCTATATTATCGACTCAAAATTAACCCTATATTTTAAATGAAGAACTCAATTCTTAATTCTAATATTTTTAGATAAAAGACCCGATATTGCGACACGGCCTTCCTGCGCCTCAGGGGCAAAAATTTTAAGGCTGTGAAGGTCAAAAATCAAAATACGACCAAAGGTGGTTGTTTATGCAAAGCCAGCCCTTCGGTGCCCCGTTTGGGAATATTTGGCTATTTATGACATAACAACATCACCTGACTTATTTATGACTTTTTTTTTATCGTTTTTCAAATTAGGAAACTCACTATTGCAAACACAGCCTTTCAACGTTCCGGGGACGAAGATTTTTAAGGCTGTGTGGGTCAACTGGACCAAATCTTAAATATGACCCAAATGTGGCTGTTTATGCAAAGTCAGCCTTCCGGCGTCCCCTTCGGGAACATTCAGCTATGTCTTCATAAAACAGCGTCACCCGACTTCTTAGAAATTTGACATATATATTTTGCTATTATTAGCAAAAGGGGAGGTTGGACACCACCCGACTTATTTATGGCAAAATTAAAATTCTTGACATGTTTTTTTTTATTTATTTGTTTTTTGGCTTTTTTTTAGCAAAAAGGGGGTTGGACCCGATGAGGGTTGCCTACGTATCTCACATCCGGTGAGAATCAAACCCGCGTAGTTCGGTCAAATTAACCGAACTATTTTAAAACATGACTCTTTTTCATTTTTATTTTTTTCCTGGCAAGACAATCTATTTTCCTTTTCTATTTTTGAAAAAGACAAAATAACGATTTTTTTTTTCATTTTCAACAAACAATAAAACAATCTATTTTTCCGGAAAAAATAAATAATAAAAGACTTTTTTTTATATATTTTTTAGTAAAACAAAATAAAATATTTTCCCTTTTGTTTTTCAAAATTTCGGCAGAGTTTCGCCAGTAATTGGTCATTGATTTTTTCTAAAATAATCAATTAACTCCCTAACTGATATATTCTTTTTCCCTTTTTTTTCTTTTTTTTTTCAATTTTCCAACATTCCCGAGATTCAGAAACCGGTCAACATGCAAGTTCGGAACAAATATATGTACAGAGCAAGTAGGATGCATCAGAATGGTCTTTTCATTTCAGGTTGCTAGTCCTAGACGGACCCAACCCCTGTGTTGAGTCCCCTAAGTCATATGTAACGTGATGCAAATAATCGTTCCTATTAGGGATCCGGCATGAGGTTTCGTTATACTAGGTTTATAACCTGGGTATATGTTCTAGACTGTGTACCCGAGCGGACAACTCGAGTCGAGGAGGGGGCAACTTACCGGGAACCAAAAGGCCATCCGGCTTCGTAACTTATCCGTCCTCTTTCTTATTTCAGGTATTGACACTAACAGAATAGGGAGCCTCGACCAGCGAGCTTCTCCCCGGAGGTAAGAAGAGAAGGGTTTCGGCACAGTATATATACAGTTCAGATAATATCAAAGCGGTAAAAGACAACATTTAGTATGTTATGTCAGAACATGCAATATATATCAGATAATAAAGCCAAATATAACAATTATTCTAAGCTCGAATTCTTGAACCCTGAACTAGTGGTTCTGGGTCGTTATCCCCAGCAGAGTCGCCAGAGCTGTCACACCTCCTTTTTCCGCCCTCGCGAGGGTACAGGAGTTTTTTCCAGTTAAAGGACAGTCGAAACGGGATTTATTTCTTTATTTCAGAGTCGCCACTTGGGAGATTTAGGGTGTCCCAAGTCACCTATTTTAATCCCGAATCGAGGAAAAGAATGACTCTGTATTACAGTCTGCGCACCAGAAATCCGGATAAGGAATTCTGTTAACCCGGGAGAAGGTGTTAGGCATTCCCGAGTTCCGTGGTTCTAGCACGGTCGCTTAACTGTTATATTCGGCTTGATTATCTAATATAATACGTATTATAAACTTATGTGCAAATTTTATCCCTTAGCCGCTTTTATTATTCTTTTTATTTATTGTTAGTATTTTACGAAAAATTGCAACATTGTGAAAACGTATTTCAAATCACGTCGCAATCAATTGCACCCGTGGTTATCGACACATTTCGACTCCGTTGAGATTTAGATTTGGGTTACATAAATGCACACCCGTATTTAAGGAAATAACATTATTAAATACGCGTCTAGAGCGACTAGCGTGTCATTATTTTGGGTAGGGCCGTGAAATTTGCTAAAACGGCTCCTCCCTAATTCTAAGCAATTAACTGTACATTTATTGAGGGCCCCGAAATCTATACATTTCATTAATCGAGGCTCATCTCATTTATTTTAAATGGACAAATCTTAAAGCGACTACATTTTTTCTATAAAAATTAGTCTCTAAAATAAAGAAAGAAAAATCCTAATTAATTACTAGCTTTTATAATTTTAAGAAAACATGACATGCTAATTGCTTGGTTAATACAAATATTGATGAAAAAAAATTACTCTTAATTTCGAAATTTAAAATAAAATAAAAATTCAACAACTAATATTCAAAATAAACAAATATAGCTAGATTAAAACTCAGCATTGTTATTATTATTTAAAAAAAAAAATATTATTGAGATTAATTATTCACAATCATTTGAAACTAGATTTAACCATAATTACTAAAGCTTACTAGAAAGTTTATTAGACTTAAACGTTCTTCTAATCTTGCTTAAGCTCAAGTCATGCCTTAATGCCTAATTTACGATGTTTAATTTAAATTCATGTTTTAACTAAATTTAGCTACTTGTTCATGATCAACCTACAATCTTGAAGCCTTCATAGCTAGTGAATTAACCTGTTTTGCCGAACTGATTTATTACAGACTAACTTATGATATTATTTTCTTATTCCAGCTATTATTTAGTAATTCATGAAATAACTTAAATACAATCAACAAAAGAAACAAAGAAAAAAAACGAAATTAAAACTTCAAATTTTCATTCTTCATATGTATTCATGCTTCATATTTCGGATTACAATAACCAGCTTTTCAGTTGTGTACCTGATATTGGAAGCAAAAGAAAATGAATATGAGTATCAGCAGCAGCAGTAAAATCAGTACAACACAGCAACAATAGCCCAGCAACAGTAACAAACCAGTGGAGTAGTAATCCAAAAAAAAACAAAATCTTCCAGCTTTGATGAAACAACAATTAATTCTGATTTCAAACAACAAAAGAAAGCAGAATATTTTTTTTAGTTTTTATTTTTATTTTTTGAAAGCTTAAATATTTTTCGGAATTTTCTATCTCTTAAATGTTCAGCCCTTTTCTCTCTCTTATTTTCAGATTTGTTTCTCTCTCTCGTATCTGTGTATTTTTTCTCTATCTCTCTGTCTATATTTTTTGATTTCAAGACCTCACATATATAACCCATCTCATAAACCTTTCAATTAATTAAAATCCATACTTTTCTCTACCCAACCCATTATCTTTCCACTCATCCCCATTACATTAAATAAACATATCACACCACCCCATTTCATTTTGTCCCCCATGCTTCAAATAAACAATTACAAAATGTACAATTCCTAAACTACCCCTTCCGACCTAACTGAAATTACCAAACTACCCCTAAACGTATTACAAATTTACCAAACTACCCATCAGCTATAACACATCAATTAATCAAACTTAACCAAAATATAGACAATATGATCAATTTCTAACAATGTTCAAACAACAATATGAACACGGATGAACATCATAACAACAATATCACATGAACATGATTTTAACAACATTTCAACAACAAATCACATGAACACAAATTGAACAACCAAGAACAACTAAAATTTGATTGAACAATATTTTTAGCAACAACAAACCTATTTTTCGGATTTAAACAACAACAATCAAACAAGTATATTTAGATTCTTAAATTCAATAATATTGAACTTAAAATCAACTCTAACAACATTACAACAAACAATTCTTATATTAAACTTTAAACAAGATTATGAGACCAATTCAAGAAATAATCACAAATGATAAACAAGAAATAAGAAAATCAAACTATACAAATTTCGGATTCAAGATCAATCAAATAAAGTATGAACATGAATGAAAAGATTCAACCACAATAACAAACTTTATTCAAATTTCGAATTGAACTTAAACAAAACAAATAAACATATTCAAATCACTAATCTTCAAATAATCAATTAATCTTTCTTAATTAAATCCAACAAAAAAATATAACAAAGATACATGATCATGAATGAAATCTATATTAAACAAACAACGGATTCAAGCGATTTAAACTAAATCTAACAATATTAAACCTAAACTAACAATTCCTTTTTTTGCAAAAATTAAATTAACATGAAATAAACTGAAAATCAATTAATTAAATTTTCATTTGAATCTGAAAATTAAACCAACCAAACATATAAACAAACTAAAAAAAAATTATTTCAATGATGAACAAACAAAACAAGAATTGAATCATTTATCGATTTTGGATCCGAAAAATATCAAACAAATTACGGGCAAAAAATGAAACTCAAAAACCCACTAACCGGATCGAAACAATGATGAACTTGAACGGAAACAAATCTGCCCGGAAACAAATATCGCACCAAAATCATTTGACGCCGAAGACGATCACGAACGGACAAACGAAGAGCTTGAAGGAGAGGTAGCAGACAACCGTGAAAGCGATGCCGGACGGGGCAGCAGCAATGCAAAACGTGAGCAGCAGTAGATGCTGGACGAAGCAGTCACGCAGCATCATGAAGTGAGGAAGAAGAAGAAGCAACGATCAACGTGAACTTGAAGAAGAAGAAACACTCGCGATCTTGAAGAAGAAGAAGAAACACGGGCGGCGGGTGTGTGTGTGTTGTGTTGCCGTGGTTGTGTGTGTGTATGTGAAGGAGAAGAGGTGGGGGAAGGGCAGCCATGGATGGGGTGTTTGGATGCTTGAAGAAGAAGAAGAAAAGAGAGAAAGAGAAGGGGGGGGGGGGATGAGAGAGAGGGATTTTTTAGGGTTTTCTTCCTTTTCTTTTTTTTGTTTTGTTTTGTTTTGCTTTGTTTTTTTTTTTGAAATGCAAGATAGGGGGTGTTGGGTTATGGACCGGGTTGACCCGGTTTGAAATGGACTGGGTCGTTTGGGAAGATTGGGCCATTTTTTGGGCCTGTGGCTTGAAATCGAAGAAGAGGCCCAATTCCGACTTTCTTTATATTTTCGCTCTCTTTTCTTCTTTTTATTTCTCTAAAACTAAATTATAAAAATACTTAAATTATTATTAAGAACTAAATTAAGTTATAAAAGTGCAAATTAACTTCCAATAACAATTAACGCACAATTAAGTAATAATTAAGCATAAAATTATATATTTGGACATTAAATGCTAAAAATGCAAACGATGCCTATTTTTGTAAATTTTTATTTTTTTGTAAACAAACTTAATTACTAACAAATTATAGAATTAAATCCTACATACAAAATGCGATATATATTTGTATTTTTTATTAATTTAGCAAATAAACATGCACAGACAAATACAAATAATTATTCAAAATATCACAAAATTGCACACCAAGGAAAATTATTTTATTTTTGAATTTTTGGGGAGTAATTCTCATATTGGGCAAAAATCACGTGCTTACAGCGCACTATTTAGATATTGGAGGACATGTTGCATGCTTGTGTCATTGATTTCGGAGGGTCGTGGGATCAGTTTCTACCGCTTGCAGAGTTTGCTTATAACAATAGCTATCAGTCGAGTATTCAGATGGCTCCGTATGAGGCTTTGTATGGGAGGCGGTGTAGATTTCCAATTGGTTGGTTCGAGCCGGGTGAGGCTAGGCTATTGGGGACAGACTTGGTGCAGGGTTCCTTGGAAAAGGTGAAGGTAATTCAGGCTTCGTACAGTGTAGTCGAGGCAAAAGAGTTATACTGACAGGAAGGTTCGAGATATGTCCTACATGGTTGGCGAGAAGGTTCTGTTGAAGGTTTCACCCATGAAGGGTGTTACGAGATTTGGGAAAAAAGGTAAATTGAGTCCTAGGTTCATTGGGCCATTTGAGGTACTTTGGATGATTGGGAAAGTGGCTTATGAGTTTGCTTTGCCATCCAGCTTGTCGAGTGTGCATCCGGTATTTCATGTTTCTATGCTCCGGAAGTATATTGGGGACCCGTCTCATGTTCTGGATTTCAGCACGGTTTAGTTAGATAATGATTTGACCTATGATGTGGAACCAGTAGCTATTTTGGGTCGTCAGGTTCGGAAGTTTAGGTCAAAAGATATAGCTTCAATGAAAGTGCAGTGGAGAGGTCGGCCCATAGAGGAGGCTACTTGGGAGACCGAGCGTGAGATGTAGAGCAGATATCCACACCTGTTTGAGGCTTCAGGTATGTTTCTTGACTCGTTCGAGATCAAATGTTTGTTTAAGTTAGGGAGAATGTGACGATCCGGCCAGTCGTCTCATGAGTTACCACTCTATTTCCCATATTTCCGCTTTTTATTGCTTAGTCTAATGGTTTTATATGTGATTGGGTTGATTGGTTCGAGTTTGGAAAGGATTTGGTAAGGTTTGAGAAACTTAGTCTCTTTTGAGGAAGCTTAAGTTGGAAAAGTCAACCGAATGTTGACTTATGTGTTCGAGGGCTTGGATGTGAGTTCCGATGCTTTGGATAGCTTCGAGAGGTGATTTGGGACTTAGGAGCGTAATCAGAATGAATTTTGGAGGTCCGGAGTAGGTTTAAGCTTGAATTGGCGAAATTAGATTTTTGGCGATTTCCGGTTGATAGATGAGATTTTGATATAGGGTCAGAATAGAATTCCGAGAGTTGCAGTAGTTCCGTTGTGTCATTTGGGATGTGTGTGCAAAATATTAGGTCATTCGAACGTGGTTTGATTGGGTTTTTGATAAAAAGCGTAATTTAGAAGATTTTTGGAAACTTAGGCTTGAATCTGATGTGTTTTGGTTGATTCGGTGTTCTTTGAGGTGTTTTGAAGATTGGTACAAGTTTGAATAAGGTTTTGGGATATATTGGTGCTTTTGGTTGAGGTCTCGGGGGCCTCGGGATGATTTCAGATGGTTGACGGAGAGTTTGGGAAATTTGAGAAACTGCAGATTTTTCTGTTCTGATATTTCCGCACCTGCAAATTGGGGACCGCACGTGCGATGCCGCAGATGTGAGGAAAAGACCGCAGAAACGGTCAAGGAGGAGAAGGGCAGGAGCCGCAGATGCGGTTGGCTGACCGCACCTGCGATGGCGCAGGTGCGGCTACTTGGTCGCAGATGCAGTTTTGGACCATTAAGTGAAAGCCGCAGAAGCGACTAATTGACCGCAAATGCGATACCGCAAAAGCGGTATCTGGGCCGTAGGTGCGGAATCCCTGGGCTAGAAGGTATATATTGTTTTCTTCGCAAAATTTTGCTAAGTACTCCATTTTTGAAGACGGGAAAGAGGTTAAGGGAGTGGATTTCAAGAAAAATCAAGGGATATTAGTTGGGTAAGTTCCCTAAGATTCATTATTTGGGTTTATAATCATTTTTTCATTATTTAATCATAGTATTAGTGGAGATTAAGGAACAAAAATTGGTGAGGGCTTGAGATTAAGAGATTTTAAAATGGGAATTTGAGGGGTCATTTGGACTCCGATTTCAGTGTTCTTGGTATGTATGGACTCTTGGAAGGATAATGATTCCGTTCATGTGATTCTTACCAAGTTCCGAGACATGGTCTCAGGGGTCGGGTTTTGGTAATTTCGGAATTTATGTTGTAAATTGATTATTTTCGCATGGGCTCGTTCCCTTAGCATATTTTGACGTTGTGATTCTGATTTTGGATAGATTCGACGCGAGTGGAGGCCGATTCGAGGGGCAAAAGCATCACCAGTTTGAGGTAAGTAACCATTGTAAACCTGGAACTGAGGGTACAAAAGCCCAGTATTTGACTTGTTTTGATAAATGCGGTGACGCACATACTAGGTGACGAGTGTGTGGGCGTGCACCGGTAGGGATTGTGACTTGGTCCATTCTGGAGCAACTATTAAGCCGCGTATTTGATTTGGAACCTTATGATATTCCGTACTTTAGTCATTTATACTTTATTATGGATTATATGCCATGTTTGGGGCCTTATGCCGACCTGTTGAGATCCTTAGGGGCATTTTTAGTGTCTTTCCTCACTCTACTTATTTGAAAGCATATCCTCAGTCATGTTTTACCTGTTTATTTTTTAAAAAAATTAATTGGTTTTATCAGTCTACTCCTTAAATGTAAGGACTGTTTGGACTGAGTTTCCTAAATTCCTATTGTTGTGCTCGAGAGGCTAAGAGGTTAATGACTGAGAGAGGTTGAGAACCCAATAGTGAGGATACTTATATATGTATGACTTATGAATCGGGCTGCACACCGCAGCAATACTTATATGGATCGGGCTGCACGCTGCAACAATATATATATTGGATCGGGATGCGCGCCGCAGCGATATGACGTTTGGGCTGTAGGAGCCCCTCCGGAGTCTGTACACCCCCCAGTGACTGAGAGGCTGCTCGAGAGGTCATATTCTGAGTGATACCTTGCTCGAGGGGTCCAGTTATGATATGTTCACTGATTTCACTCTTCCTTTAAATAAGACTCTATTGGAAAAATTGCTAAGTATATGATTTTAAGTATTTAAACTGAAATTGATGATTTCACGTCGAAACTGGTTTTAAACTGTGGAGTTTGATCGGTTATCCTGTTGTTTATTCATTTATATGATTTTTAACTGCTCGTCACTGCTTTCAAACCGTATTTTCTTTAGTTACTTACTGAGCTGGCGTACTCACGTTACTCCCTACACCTTGTGTGCAGATCCAAGTGCCCGAGTGGCAGAGTGAGGATCCTCAGCTTATCCAGAGTTTGCCGGAGATTTCAAGGTAGCTGCATGGCGTCCGCATCCCTGCTTTTTCTCGTTCCTATCTTATTCTCTTCCGCATATTTTTAGACTTATGATGTATTAGACAATTGGTTGTGTATTAGAGGCTCTAGACTTGTGACACCAGATGTTTGGGCTATGTTGTCTTATGTTTTATTGACTTCCGCATATTTCAGTTATTTTAAATACTTCTTATGAAAATTGATATTCAAACCCGTGTTAGAAAAATAATTTTATGAAAGGATATTTGTTGTGGTTATATGGTTTGGTTGGCTTGTCTAGTAATGTGATAGGCGTCATCACGACCAGGCATTTGGGGTCGTGACATTATTTGAAAGCAAATTTTTATATAAAGGAGTAATTTTTTAAATTATAATGTAGTAACTATAAAATTTATTAATTATTTACTTTTTGAGAGGTAATTAAATATTTAAATTGTTAATATTTGTTAAAAAAGTGTGATCTTTTAATTATAGTTAATTTGTATCTCATAATAATTTTCACACGTTTGTATTATATACACTTGGAAAAAATTGCTAGATTTTATTATTTTTCTATGAGTTTCTTTAATTATTTTTAATTTTTTCAAACTTTTACACTTTATGTATTTTTATAATTAAAAAAAGTTAAAAATTTATGGGGCTTATACCTCACTCTGTATTAAGTAAAATGCTTTGCCTTTTAAATAATGTTGCCGAATTAGAATTTTTGTTCAAAGTTTTAATGTTCTGTCAAAAAATATTATTATTACTATTTATTAGATGTTGAATTTAAAGGTAAAAATACAAACTTAAATATCTATGTAGGACCAAGGCCTCCACATTTATGATTGACTCTAATTGCCAACCAAAGGTCCAAAGGTTAGCGGTGAATACTCCCAAGGCTCCTTTGTTATTCAAGCTCACTCCAATTTTAGTCAAAAACGATCTTTGTCTCGCAATATATTCCCCTACTACAAATTAGTGTTCGAAAAAGCTGTGTATGGAGTGTATAAGCGATTTAGAAGGAAAGATTTTGGCAGTAAGATTTTTTGGCTTCCCTCCTCCCAATTCTAAAAATTACAGTTTCCTTTATTAGTTATAATTATTCAAAAGATCTAATTTTTTGCTTCTGCCGTGCTATCAGTTACTTTGAGAAGGAAAAGGTTTTGGTGTTGAGGTTTTTGCAGGTTTTTAATTTGTTTTCTTCATATCGCTTTGAACGACATTAATTATCCACAAAGAGTGCAAATTCGAATATTTACAGGTACTTGGTTTAGATAATAGTTTTCTTTTATCTTTTAGGTTGTTCAAATGTTGTTGGAATTCGCACAAGTGAAATTCGAGTTTTTGCAGGTACCCTGTTTAGTTAACACTTTTCTTTCTTTTCATAGTTGTTTGGATTTTATCTTTTGTAGAATGTTAAATAGAACACAATGAACATAGATTTTTATTTGCAACTCTAACTTTTTTGGGCCTGAGACATAGTTGACTAATTGATGGATGAAAAAAAGTTTATTTTTTATTTTTTGGGTAGGTCCTTAATTTGTTGTCTTTGTCATATTTCAAATATGGGATTGTTGTGTTTTGGGAATGCTTACTAGGTTTCTTCTTTCCCAGTTATTTATGCTCTTTAAGTTTGCTTGCAGATTATATTTCTAGTATTTGAACTTACTGTATAAAAAGAATGGTGCCATTTGAAAAGTATTAGATTAACATGATCTCATTTAGTAGTTCAATCTATAATAGTCCTAAATTAAGTTCAATGAAATATCATTTTGATACTAGGTTTTTGGAAGTTATATTTACTCAACATGTTAATTCTCGTGTTATATATTTTGATTTTGCTTATTCGTGATAAAATATTATATTTTTTGGCAATGGAATGAACTAGTTTGCAAGATTCACTTCATAAAAAAATTGAATCTAGATACGTGGCCCGAAGAATATCTGGATAATATTGTATTTGAAAGTGAAGAAGATAATGAATAGATTAGAGAAGGTGTGCCGTGAATAGAAATAGTCCATTAACTTTGAAAATGAAACATATGATGAGGAAAACGACATATCTTAGTTATTCTTCCTACATTTGTCACTATTTTAGTAAAGATTGTTAGGGGGTTTCTTATTGTGCTTCTTAGTTGTTTAAATCTCTGTCATTATTCTCACTTTTTCTCTTTTTTCCCCTAAAATTTTTTATTTTTGATATGGTGTTTGGTAGGGAATTGTCTCTAATATATAAAATCGTGTCTAACCTTTTTAGGAAAAGAGCGAGATGAACGGACAAAGCTGAAAGAATGTGACTATGTGTGATGATCCAAAAGGTCATCACTTATTTTTAAATTGAATTCTGCATTCCGAGGCCTTAAAAACCTCTTTAAGCATTACCTCGATTTGTGCGTGCAGTCCGAGCGCCTAGCCGGAAAGCGTATATGTGAAAATCTGTGAAAATGATAAATTTTGACTATAAAAAGAATTAATTTGACTTCGGTCAATGTTTTGGGTAAACAGACCCAAACCCGTAATTTGACGGTTCCGAGGGTTCCGTAGGAAAATATGGGACTTGGGCGTATGCCCGGAATCGAATTTCGAGGTCCCAAGCTCGAGAAATAAATTTTTAAAGAAAATTGTTTTCTGGAAATTTCTTTGAGTTTTGAAAATGAAATGCATTTGGAATTTGATAGTATCGGGCCTGTATTCTGGTTCCGGAGCTCGGTACAGTTCTTATATGTGAAATAAGATGAGTCTGTGAAAATTTGGTAAGAAATGGAAGTCGTTTGAGGTGATTCGGACCATAGTTGTGAAAAATCCTACTTTTAAAATTTTGAAGATTTTCTTAGATTTCTATGCTAAATTCGTTGTTTAAGAGGTTATTTTGGTAATTTGATCGCACAGATAAGTTCGTATGATATTCTTGAGATAGTGTACATGTTTGGTTTGGAGCCTCGAGGGCTCGGGTGAGTTTCGGATGGGTTTCGGAAGGTTTTGAAATTGGAAAAGATTGCAGGTTTTCAGTTTTCTAGTGCGCTGGTATGTTCTTCTTCGCGTTCGCGGAAGGACTCTCGCGAACGCGAAGGGTTAGTCAGGCTGAAGAAAATCTCCTTCTACGCGAACGCGAGACATAGGAGGCGAACGCGAAGCCTTGGGGGTATTTCCCTTCGCGAACGCGGACCTGCTATCGCGAACGCGAAGGCCTTTGGGCCTGGGGAGGGGGAAGGGAATTTTGCGCTACGCGAACACGGCCATTGGCCCGCGAACGCGAAGGCTCGAGGAGTCAAAGCTCCGCGAACGCGAAGATTACTTAGGCCTAACTTTTCGCGTACGCCACAGGCCTATCGCGAACGCGATGAAGGCCTGTCCAGTGATTTTAAAATATAAGCCAAATCGGGATTTAATCAAATTTTCATAACTTCTTCTTCCAAACTCTAAATTGGGCAATTTGTGAAAGAGGATTTCACCTCCAATTCATAGGTAAGTAATCTTAGACTCATTTTCTTCAATTTTCATTAACATCCATTAGATTTCTAGGCTTAAATCATGTTCTTAAGGGTAGAAAATTAGGGATTTGGGTAGAGTTAGTTTTTTTTTGTATAATTGTGATTTAGACCTCGTTTTGGGGTTGAATTTTGGATCTAATTATATATTCGGGCTCGTGGGTGAATGGGTGATCAGGTTTTGGTCCGAACCTCGTGTTTTGACCAAGCGGGCCCGGGGCCAATTTTTGGCTTTTTGGAAAGAATGATGGGAAAGTTATAATTAAGCATTGGAATTGGATTGTTTAGCGTTTATTGATGTTTTAAGTCGATTATGTCTAGATACAATTGATTTGGAGCCGAATTCAAAAGGAAAACCGGTGTTTGAGGCTTGATTTAGCCGTGGAAATTCGAGGTAAGTGTTCGGTCTAACCTTAGCTTGAGGGATTAGGAGTTGTGTCCTATTTGCTATTTGCTTCTTGTTGAGTACAACGTATAGGCATGGTGACGAGTATCTATACGTTGGTGTCGAGCATGACCGTGAGTCTTAAATTAGAATTTATTTTGTGTTCTTAAATAGTACTATGGATGCTTTAATTGATGATTCTCGAAATTGAGCAAGGATTAGTTTATTTTTGTGGAAATTACTTATGATTGAGTATTGGTGTTAGCTGAGATGAGTAGAAGTTGGGTTAAGATTGGTTATAGCTGTTTCTCTCTTGTCGGGACGTATTTACTTTTACTGTCGAATCCCTTATGGGGATACTATAGCTTATTGTTGGTCCCTTGCCGGGACTTTTGCTATGGTTGTTGCTAAAGGTATATATAAGTTATGTTGGATCAGGTTGCATACCGCAATAATACTATATATGGAACGGGTTGCACGCCGCAACAATGTTATGTTGGAACGGGTTGCATGCCGCAACAATGTTATGTTTGATCGGGTTGCATGCCGCAACAATGTTATATTGGATCGGGTTGCACGCTGCAACAGTGATATAAATGGATCGAGTTGCATGCTGCAATAGTGTTAAATGATAGGGATCAGGTTGCACGCCACAACAATGTTATTATGGTTTTGTTGTAAATCTTGAATTATTCTCTCATATTTCTCTTAAGTTTCTACTGGATTCGATATTTCCCTCGTAGCATGTACCCCTCCCATGTTAATTGTTTATTCCAATTTATTTTCCACTATGTATTATATAACTGCACAAGTTTATCTGGAGTCTGGTCCTAGCCTCATCACGACCTCGTCGGGGTTAGGCCAGGCACTTACCAGCACATGAGGTTGTTTGTGCTGATGCTATACTCTACACTATGTGCAAATTCTGGAGCAGCTTTTGGATAGTAGCACTTGGGGAGCCTGCTTTCAGTCTAGCCAGAGATCCCGAAGTAGTCCTGCAGGTGTCCGCAGTCCCGATGTTCTCTTCTACTTTATTATGTACTCTGTTTTCATTAGATTCAAGACAGATTGTATTTCTTTCCGACATTTGTTGTAGTAATCTTAGTCCGTCCGTGATATTGTGACACCAAATTCTGGGTAGAGATGTGTGTTGTCATTATCGTACTAGCTTGGTTATTATATTAGATTAAGTCTTCCGCTCAATTTCATTTATCGTTAATATCTAAATGTTGGATACTTGTTAATTCAGATTGTTAAAAAGGGTTAAAAATGAAAGAATTTGAAATTTTCTATGTTTAGTAGCTTTCCTAGCTTCTACGAGTAGGTACCATCACGACCCCAGAGGGTGGGAAATCCAGGTTGTGACAAGTTGGTATCAGAGCTCTAGGTTACATAGGTCTCACAATTCACGGACAAGCTTAGTAGAGTTTGAGGGATGGGTACGAAGACGTCTGTATTTATCCCCCAGAGGCTACAGAGTTAGGAAACATTCAACATTTATTCTTTCTTGTCGTGCGGATTGGTTTCTCAATGCTAACTGAAATTCTACTCTGTTCTTTCGCAGATAGCGAGAACACGTGCTTCCTCATCCACTGACCAACAGCCCGAGCCCCCAACAGCAGCTCCCACGAGGGGCAGAGGGCGAGGCCGAGGCCGTGCTAGAGGCCGAGGTAGGGGCAGAGCTCAGCCTAGGGCAGCAGCACCCGCAAAGGAGCCTTTGGTTGACTTTGATGATGAGGTTCCGGCCACAACAGTTCCGGTGGGCCCAGATCAGGTCCTAAAGGGGTTTATTGCTACCCCAGTACTTCAGGATGCTCTGGTCCGTCTAGTGGGCCTTATGGAGAGTGTCACCCGGGCAGGCTTACTTCCTATAGCACCAGCGGTCTCTCAAGCTGGAGGAGGAGCCCAAACACCTGCTACTCGCACCCCGGAGCAGGTAGCTCCCCTGTTTCAGACTCCAGCAGTTCAGCCAGTTGGAGCAATTCAGCCGGGTGTGGTAGCTCAGACTGGTGATGGAGCAGCTATGTCTGTCGATGCCTTGTGGAGGTTGGATATGTTCACCAAGCTCTTTACTACTACTTTCAGCGGTGCATCTACTGAGGATCCCCAGGATTATCTAGACAGCTGTTATAAGGTTCTCAGGAACATGGGGATAGTTGAGACCAATGGGTCGATTTTGCCACATTTCGCTTGTCTGGATCCGCCAAGATTTGGTGGAGGGATTTTTGTTTGGCTAGACCAGTCGGATTGCCAGCTTTGACTTAGGAGCAGTTTACTCAGCTATTTCTGGAGAAGTTTCTCCTCATCACTTAGAGAGAGGCCTATCGGAGGTAGTTTGAGCATCTCCAGCAGGGTTCTATGACTGTTACCCAGTATGAGACCAGATTCATCGACTTGGCTCGTCATGCTCTTGTCATACTTCCCACCGAGAGAGAGAGGGTGAGAAGGTTCATTGATGGACTTATTCAGCCGATTCTTCTTCAGATGGTTAGGGAGACTAGGAGTGAGATTACTTTCCAGGAGGCGGTCAATGTGTCCAGGGGAGTGGACATGGTTCTGTCATAGGGACGTGGTCATGAGTCGGACAAAAGGCCCCGTCATTCACGCAGATTCAGTGGTGCCTCGTCTGGAGGCAGAGATTCATATGGTAGAGGCCATCTTCCTAAGCCCTTTTAGTCAGCACTTCAGGTTTCTCACGGTGCTTCAGGTGGTCGTGGTTCTCACATGCAGTATTCTGATCAGCAACTCTACAGTGCACCACCAGATCCTATCAATGCACCGCCGCTCCAGAGTTTTTGGGGTGGTCATTCAGGTCGCCAGGGTCAGCCTCAGTTTCCTCAGCCGCAGCACTCAGGTGGATGTTTTGAGTGTGGTAAGTATAGTCATATCAGGAGGGCTTAGCCGAGATTGGTGGGTACTCAGTCGCAGCAGAAGGGTTCCCGTGATATGGTTCAGGCGCCAGGTGTTCCACAAACCGCCCAGCTAGCTAGAGGTGGGGGTAAAGGTTCTAGATGTGGAGGTAGAGGTGTTAGAGGTGGAGCTCCGGCCGCTAGAGGTGTAGGCCAGCCAGCTGCAGGCCGTCCTAGAGAGGTAGTACAGGGTGGTGGGGCCCAGCCCCGATGTTATGCTCTTCCAGCCAGGCCTGAGGCTGAGGCTTCCGATGCAGTTATCACAGGTATTGCTCTGGTTTGTGGCAGAGATACTTCCATTTTATTTGATCCAGGGTCTATGTACTCCTATGTGTCATCTTATTTTGCACCGTATCTGGTCATGCCTAGTGATTCCTTGAGTGCCCCTGTATATGTGTCTACACCTAGTGGCTGACTTTATTGTGGTATATCGAGTCCATCGTTCTTGTATAGTTGTGATTGGAGGTCTTGAGACTCGTGTAGATTTGCTTCTTTTGGACATGGTCGATTTTGATGTCATATTAGGGATGGACTGGTTATCACCTTACCACGCTATCTTGGACTGTTATTCCAAGATTGTGACCTTAGCCTTACCGGGTTTACCTCATTTAGAGTGGAGAGGGACTCCTAGTCATTCTACCCGTAGTGTTATTTCTTATGTGAAGGCTCGGCGTATGGTCGAGAAGGGGTGTTTGGCCTATTTGGCATATGTTCGTGATTCGAATACTGAGGTTCCTTCTATTATTTCTATACCTGTTGTTCGTGAGTTTCTTGAGTTTTTCCCTTCAGACCTGCCGGGTATGCCACCCGTTAGGGATATTGACTTTTGCATTGATATGGCTCCAGGCACTCAGCCCATTTCTATCCCGTTGTATCGTATAGCCCCGCCTGAGTTGAAAGAGTTGAAGGAGCAGTTGCAAGACTTGCTTGAGAAGGGTTTCATTAGGCCTAGTGTTTCTCTTTGAGGTGCCACAGTGTTGTTTGTTAAGAAGAAGGACGGATCGATGAGAATGTGTGTTAATTACGGGCAGTTGAACAAGGTTACGATCAGGAATAAGTATCCACTGCCGAGGATTGATGATTTGTTTGATCAGCTTCAGGGTGCTAAGGTATTTCAAAGATTGACTTGAGATCTGGCTACTATCAGTTGAGGATTAGGGCGTCTGATGTCCTTAAGATAGCTTTTCGCACTCGGTACGGGCACTATGAGTTCTTGGTGATGTCATTCGGGTTGACAAATGCCCTAGTAGCTTTTATGGATTTGATGAACCGAGTGTTTAGGACCTATTTGGATTCGTTCGTGATAGTCTTCATTGATGATATTTTGATATACTCCTGCAGCCGGGAGGAGCACGAGCAGGATCTTAGAGTGGTTCTTCAGACCTTGAGGGATAGTCAATTATATGCTAAGTTCTCGGAGTGTGAGTTTTGGATGAGTTCAGTTGCATTTCTGGGTCATGTTGTATCAGTAGAGGGTATTCAGGTTGATCCGAAGAAGATTGAGGCAGTCAAAAACTGGCCTAGACCAGCATCAGCTACAAAGATTCGGAGTTTCTTGGGATTGTCAGGCTACTATTGTCGGTTCGTGGAAGGGTTCTCATCTACCGCAGCTCCGATGACCAGGTTGACCCAGAAGGGTGCCCAATTCAGATGGTCAGACGAGTGTGAGGTGAGCTTTAAAAAGCTCAAGACAGCTCTGACTACGACACCGGTGTTGGTTTTGCCCACAGGTTCAGGGCCTTATACAGTTTATTGTGATGCATCTCGTATTGGACTTGGTGTAGTGTTGATGTAGGATGGTAAGGTCATTGCCTATTCTTCGCGGCAGTTAAAATTTATGAGAAGAACAACCCAGTTCATGATACGGAGTTGGCAGCCATTGTTCATGCATTGAAGATTTGGAGGCATTATCTGTATGGCATGGCATGTGAGGTGTTCACGGATCACAAGAGTCTTCAGTATTTGTTCAAGCAAAAGGAGTTGAATTTGAGGCAGAGGAGGTGGTTGGAGTTGTTAAAAGACTACGATATCACCATCCTATTTCATCCGGAAAAGGCCAATGTGGTGGTCAATGCTTTGAGTAGGAAGTCAGCTAGTTTGGGTAGTCTTGCTTATATTCCGGTCAGTGAGAGACCGCTTACTTTGGATATTCAGACTTTGGCCAATCAGTTCATGAGGTTGGATGTTTCTGAGCCCAGCTGTGTGTTACCTTTTACAGTCGCTCGTTCTTCATTATTGGAGCATATCTGTTATCGGCAGTATGATGATCCCCATTTATGTGTCCTTAGAGACATGGTGCAGCACGAAGGTGCCAAGCAGGTTACCTTAGGTGATGATGGCATTTTGAGATTGCAGGGTCGAGTTTGTGTGCCTAATGTGGATGGACTCCGAGAGTTGATTTTATAGGAGGCCCATAGCTCCCGGTACTCTATTTAACCGGGCGCCGCGAAGATGTATCAGGATTTGCGGCAGCATTATTAGTGGCAGAGAATGAAGAAGGATATCATTGCATATGTGGCTCGGTGTTTGAATTGTCAGCAGGTTAAGTACGAGCATCAGAGGCCCGGTGGTTCATTTTACAGGGTTGAGCTTCCCAACTGGAAGTGGGAGCAGATCACTATGAATTTCGTTGTTGGACTCCCGCAGACTCGGAGGAAGTTCGACGCAGTATGGGTCATTGTTGATAGGTTGACCAAGTCAGCATTTTATTCTTGTGGTAATCTCCTATTCTTCTGAGAGTTTAGCTGAGATCTATATCCGGGAGATTGTTCGCCTTCATGATGTGCCTGTGTCTATCATTTCGGACCGAGGTACGCAGTTTACCTCATACTTCTGGAGAGCAGTTCAGCGAGAGTTGGGCATGCAGGTTGATTTGAGCACATCATTACATCCTCAGACGAACGGGTAGTTCGAGCGGACCATTCCGATTTTGGAGGATATGCTCCGAGCTTGTGTCATTGACTTTGGAAGCTCGTGGGATCAGTTTTTGCCTTTAGCAGAGTTTGCCTACAACAACATCTACCAGTCGAGTATCTTGATGGCTCAATATGAGGCTTTATATGGTAGGCGATGTTGGTCTCCGATTGGATGGTTTGAGCCGGGAAACGCTCGGTTGTTGGGTGCGGATCTGGTTCAGGATGCCTTAGACAAGGTTAGGATCATTCAGGATATGCTTTGTACAGCTCAGTCCAGGCAAAAGAGTTATGCCGACCCCAAGGTTCGTGATTTAGCATTTATGGTCGGTGAGCAAGTTTTTCTTCGAGTGTCGCCTATGAAGGGCGTGATGAGATTTGGGAAGAAGGGCAAGCTTAGCCCTAGGTTCATTGGCCCATTTGAGATCCTTGATCGAGTGGGAAAGGCGGCTTATAGACTTGAATTTTCGCCGAGCTTATCAGCCATGCATCCAATGTTTCGTGTGTCCATGCTTCAGAAATATCAGGGCGATCCATCCCACGTGTTAGATTTCAGCACTATCCAGTTGGACAAGGACTTGTCTTATGAGGAGGAGCCGGTAGCTATTCTAGACCGACAGGTTCATCAGTTGAGATCGAAGAGTTTTTCTTTTGTTCGTGTTCAGTGGAGAGGTCAGCCTGCTGAGGCATCGACCTGGGAGTCCGAGTCCGATATGCAGAGCCATTATCCCCATCCTTTCCCCCACTTAGGTACTTTCTTCTTCTGTCCGTTCCGAGGCCTTAAAACCCTCTTTTAGCATCACCTAAATTTGTGTGTGCAGTTCGGACGCATAGCCGGAAAGATTATATGTGAAAATTTGTGAAAAATGATAAATTTTGACTTTAAAATGAATTAATTTGACTTCGGTCAACGTTTTGGGTAAACGGACCCGGACCTGTGATTTGACGGTCCCAGAGGGTTCGTAGGAAAATATGGGACTTGGGCGTATTCCTAGAACAGAATTCTGAGGTCCCAAGCCCGAGAAATGAATTTTTAAAGAAAATTATTTTCTGCAAATTTCTATGAGTTTTGGAAATGAAATGCATTTGGAATTTGATAGTATCTGACCCGTATTCTAGTTACGGAGCCCGATACAGGTTTTATATTGAAATAAGATGAGTCTGTGAAAATTTGGTAAGAAACGGAAGTCATTTGAGGTGATTCGGACCCGTAGTTGAGAAAATTCCTACTTTGAAAATTTTGAAGATTTTCAGATTTCTATGCTAAATTCGTTGTTTAATAGGTTATTTTGGCGATTTGATCATACAGATAAGTTCTTATTATGTTTTTGAGATAGTGTACATGTTTGATTTGGAGCCCCGAGGGCTCGGGTGAGTTTCGGATGGGTTTTGGACTTGGAAAAGATTGCAGGTTTTCAGTTTTCTAGTGTGCTGGTGTGTTCTTCTTCGCGTTCGCGGAAGGACTCTCGTGAACGTGAAGGGTTAGTCAGGCTAAAGGAAATCTCCTTCTACGCGAACGCGAGACATAGGACGCGAACGCAAAGCCTTGGGGGTGTTTCCCTTCGCGAGCGCGGACCTGCTATCGCGAATGCGAAGGCCTTTGGGCCTAGGGAGGGGGAGGGAATTTTGTGCTACAGGAACGCGTCCACTAGCCCGCGAACGCGAAGGCTCGAGGAGTCAAAACTCTGCGAATGCGAGCCCATGTCGGGAACGCGAAGGTAACTTAGGCCCAACTCTTTGCGAACGCGACAGGCCTATCGTGAACGCGATGAAGGCCTGTCAAGTGATTTTAAAAACAGAAGCCAAATCGGGATTTAATCAAAATTTCAAAACTTCTTCTTCCAAACTCCAAATTGGGCAATTTTTGAAAGAGGATTTCACCACCAATTCATAGGTATGTAATCTTAGACTCATTTTCTTCAGTTTCTATTAAAGCCCATTAGATTTCTAGGCTTAAATCATGTTCTTAAGGGTAGAAAATTAGGGATTTGGGTAGAGTTATGATTTTTTTTTGTATAATTGTGATTTAGACCTCGTTTTGGGGTCGAATTTTGGAATAAATTATATATTCGGGCTCGCGGGTGAATAGGTGATCGGGTTTTGTCCGAACCTCGTGTTTTGACCAATCGGGCTCGGGGCCAATTTTTGGCTTTTTGGGAAGAATGATGGGAAAGCTATAATTAAGCATTGGAATTGGATTGTTTAGTGTTTATTGATGTTATTAAGTCGATTATGTCTAGATACAATTGATTTGGAGCCAAATTCAAAATGAAAACCGGTGTTTGAGGCTTGAGTTGGCCGTGGAAGTTTGAGGTAAGTATTCAGTCTAACCTTAGCTTGAGGGATTAGGAGTTGTATCCTATTTGCTATTTGCTTCTTGTTGAGTACAACGTATAGGTATGGTGACGAGTATCTATACGTTGGTATCGATCATGACCGTGAGTCTTAAATTGTAATTTATTTTGTGTTCTTAAATAGTACTACAGATGCTTTAATTGATGATTCTCGATATTGAGCAAGGATTAAGCTTGTTTTTGTGGAAATTACTTATGATTGAGTGTTGGTGTTAGCTGAGATGATTAGAAGTTGGGTTAAGATTGGCTATAGCTATTTTTCCCTTGCCGGGATGTATTTACTTTTACTGTCGAATCCCTTGCGAGGATAGTGTAGCTTATTATTCGTCCATTACCGGGACTCTTGGTATGGTTGTTGCTAAAGGTATATTAATGTTATGTTGGATGGGGTTGCACGCCGCAACAATACTATATATGGAACGGGTTGCACATCGCAACAATGTTATGTTGGATCGGGTTGCACGCCGCAATAATACTATATATGGAACGGGTTGCACATCGCAACAATGTTATGTTGGAACGGGTTGCATGCCAAAATAGTGATATAAATGGATTGGGTTGCACGCCGCAACAATGTTAAATGATAGGGATCGGGTTGCGCGCCGCAACAGTGTTATTATGGTTTTGTTGTAAATCTTGAATTGTTCTATCATATTTCTCTTAAGTTTCTGCTCGATTAGATATTTCTCCCGTAGTGTGTACCCCTCCCATGTTAATTGTTTATTCCTGTTTATTTTTCACTGTATATCATATAACTACACAGGTTTATCTGGAGTCTGGTCCTAACCTCGTCGGGGTTAGGCCAAGCACTTACCAGTACATGGGGTTGGTTGTACTGATGCTACACTCTGCACTATGTGCAAATTTCGGAGCAGCTTTTGGACAGTAGCACTTGGGGAGCCTGCCTTCAGTCCAGCCAGAGATCCTGAGGTAGTCCTGTAGGCGTCCGTATGCCCGGCGTTCTCTTCTACTTTATTATGTACTCTGTTTTCATTAGATTTCGAGACAGAGTGTATTTCTTTCCGATATTTATTGTAGTAATCTTAGTCCGTTTGTTATGTTGTGACACCAGATTCCGGGTAGAGATGTGTGTTGTCATTATCGTACTGGCCTTGGTTATTATATTAGATTAAGTCTTCCGCTCGATTTCATTTATCGTTAATATCTAAATGTTGGATACCTGTTATTTCAGATTGTTAAAAAAGGTTAAAAATGAAAGAGTTAGAAATTTTCTATGTTTAGTGGCTTGCCTAGCTTCTACGAGTAGGCGCCATCACGACTCCCGATGGTGGAAAATCTGGGTCGTGACACTATGCCATACACATCAGGAAGAAAAAATCATTCTCAAATTATAGATAAGGTATGCCATATTCACTATCTGCTTTCTGCAATTTATATATCAGTACTTATTTTCTTAAAAAAAATTATATACAATGATGTGTATGCACAAGTTATGGGACCAGACATTCATGGGATTGTTCGAACTCCAGAAAAAAGGAGCAGATCCAAGTTTTGTTTACGGCCCTATATATAAACGATTTCAGGCTGAGCAAAGGGATTTTGATAAAACAGTTGAGGTAGAAGTTCAAAAAGCTACCATCTATAAGAATTGAGATGGAGGAGAATTTATCTGAAGCAAAATAAGAAATGGAAGCGACGGAGTAAAAGTTGTCTGAAGCAATAAAAGAAATGAAAGTGATGGAGAAAAAATTGTCTGAAGCACAAAGGATATGGAGACAAAGTTGGGGATACATTGGCTCAAATTGGAAATCATCTGGTAATGAGCAGGTAAACAACGTTGTGCTTATTCATAAGAAATTATTATATATAAGATGGTATTTTAATTTAGTTTTCTTTTAGTTATAATAATCTTCCTCTTTTGTGATAGATTTTTGATAACTCAATTGAAGATCGCCAACAATCACTATTACCTATTTCAGTTGTTCAGACAAATAAGCTGAATTTGTACAATTGATTTAAAGATATATTTTTATACTCAGATTCGAAGAGTAGGAAACATCTTTGGCATTTGAAACTTTTACTTTTACTTGAACTGGGTAAAAGAATCTATATCAGCATTGTTTGATCCTATGGGTAAATGTTGTCATGTTCTGTTATCTTCTTATACTTGATAAAGTATCTTTCATAAAATGAAAAATATTATGTGGCTGTCTTATTTTTTGTATCTCGTATATATTCTATAATTTGCTAAGTTTTGAATTTTGTACACTATCAAAGTACCCAATCTAATATTTCTTCTTATGTTAACACTACCAATAAGACTGGAATTAGTGAAGTAGGCACAAAAAAAAGAATAGGTAAGTTTGAAAATATTACAAGATACTTTTTCTTCTTTTTTTGCCTTATTTTTTCTGTTTTTTCTCTCTCTTCAGTTGCTGCAATAACACCCATTATTCAATATGTTTGTTTTTTAGAATCCCAATCTGTTGTTGTCTTTGATATCCTAATTTGTCATAGTTGAGGAGGAAAGAATTCCCTTTATTATAATTATAATTTTTTTTTTCTTTCTGTATGACTACTTGTGCAACATTTTTGAAGGAAGTGAGGTCAGTTACTGGAAATAAAAATCTTGACTTGTGGAGAGGCGGTTTCAACAAGCTTTGTTAGAGGATTTAATCTAGAAGTTAAGGGAATTGATTCGAATTAGGAGTGATCTCAATATAGTTGCATGTTGAGATAACTATCTTTTATGATTTAGTTGAATTTGAGTTTTACTTGAGAACAAATCATTTGATTTAGTATCATCTATTTTGTATGTACAAAGTACATTTTATACCGCTACTTTGTTCTTTAGTTATAGTATTAGAAGCATTTGTTTTACATAAATTTCATGTTAGTTATAAAGGTTGACATTTGTGAATGTACAAATTGAATGTAAAGTATTTTGATGAAACTAAATAAAGGATTATTATTAATATTTTTAAAAAATTGGTACCGATATTAATCTAAATGTCGGATTTTTAATATGACATTTTAAATAGTTGTAAAAAATGTCATTAATCGGTTTTTGTCGCTCATATAAATGTGGATACAACATTTTCATAAATGTCGTAAATTTACTTATTGACATTAAGAGAAATATCGTTAATATCAATACGACATTTTGTAAAGGTCAAAACTAAATGTCGTAATTTCTTTTGCTAAAATAAATCCAAATGTCGGAAATTTTAAGCGACTGTTTCATATGTTTTAAACTAAATGTCATAAATATCTTAATGACATTTACCTAAATATCATAAATTAAATGTCGTAAATTTTTTATCGACGTTTGCTTAAATGTCGTAAGCTACATGTCATAAAATTTTTACCGACATTTACCTAAATATCGGAAAATTAACGACATTGAAATTTACAACATTTGATGCAAATGTAAAATAAATGTCGATAAATAAATTGGCGACATTTACGCATCTTAATATGACATATAATAAATGTGGTCATATCTCCATTTTCTTGTAATGTGTACTTGCGTGTTCAGTAATGCTGCCCCTTAATTTTAGTAGTATGGATCCATTTGATATTAACCATTAGATGTATCGTCCTCTATCTCAGATGGTGGAACATTAAGCTTCTCATCAAATATGCTTAGAGACAAATCTTGAATTTAAAGATAGTGAGTAATTATTGTTTTTAACATAAATATTTTGTCACTGATCACCATGTCAGAAAAA
This sequence comes from Nicotiana tabacum, assembly GCF_000715075.1. NCBI lineage: Eukaryota > Viridiplantae > Streptophyta > Magnoliopsida > Solanales > Solanaceae > Nicotiana > Nicotiana tabacum. The sequence goes on from NC_134095.1 coordinate 164,403,850, forward strand.
CAATGGATTAATTTTTATGGTTCAATTGGTTTTAAGTTAAGGATTCATATAATTAAAATAAACTTATTTCAAATTGTGGCGTAATAATAACTGTTGTACCAAAAACGTGAAAGAAAAATTCACAAGAACCTTTTATACCTGCGTGGTTATTTAGTAATGATGTCCCTAGTTTTAATAATGTGGAACCATTTGACATTAACCATTAGATGTATAAAAAAGTATAACCTGCCCCGCACCGAACTCGACCCGCTCGGCAATTTGTGTTCCCCGCCCCCGTTGCATAGGCTTAAACTTGCACCGTGCCGCACTTGCACCATTTCATTGACATCCCTAGTTAGATGTTTCATCCTCTCTATCTCATATGATATATTTTATGGAACATTAAGCTTCTTATCAGATATGCTTAGAAACAAATTAGAATTTAAAGAATGCGAGTTATTATTATCTTTAACACAAATAATGTCACCACTTCAGAGAAATAATGGAGTAACTTTTATGGTTCCATTGGTTTTAAGTTAATTTGATTTTTGGTACAATGTTTATCTTGAAGTGCACTGTGATTCTTGTACAACCTTCTTTAAAGCTTCATTTGTCTTTTTTCTTAAGTTCGGAACTAAAGTAAGATGAAAAACAACTCAAAGAACCAAATTATTAATCATCATCATACTATATTATAAGTGTGAAGACCAAAGTGTAAGAGTAGATTACTAAAATACCCATCAAAATCTGAATGACCTTTTTATCCTCAACAAAGATATAATCCACATATATCTCTAATCTCTCTTTAATTATTATTATTATTATTATTATTATTGCACTCCTTTAAATAAACTGAGTTTCCACACTAATTTCGATTAATTTGAATCTGAAAGCAAATGAAAATGTAATTATTCATTAATCTACATATGCATATAATTGTGATGTTATGTGGCATCCATAAAATTTAAAGGAATCCTCTTTATATTTTATCTCCTTTTTCCCCTTATGTGATGACCCAAAAGGTCATCTTCTATTTTAGAATCTGATTTTGTATTCTGAGGTCTTGAAAATCTCATTTTATTTCTCCTCAATTTATGTACATAATCCGGACGTGTATCCGGAAAGCCCTTATGTGAAAAATTTAAGAAATCCTGATTTTTGGCCTAAAATGTTAATTTTTGATGACTTCGGTCAATGTTTTGGATAAACGGATCCGAACTCGTGATACGATGGTCCCTGAAGGTCCGTAAAAAAATATGGGGCCTGGGCGTATGCCCGGAATCGAATTCCAAGGCCCTTAGTCCGAGAAATGAATTTTTGAAGGAAATTGATAAAACTGAAATGTAATAATTTAAAGGATTTGATCTTGTTAGTATCGGGCTCGTATTTTGGTTTCGGAGCCCAGTACAGGTCCGTTATGATATTTAAACTTTATTTATGAAATTTGGTGAAAAACGGAATTAATTTGATGTGATTCGGACCTTTGGTTGAGAAAATAGAAGTTTTGAACTTCCTTGAAAATTTCATGTAATTTGGAGCTAAATTCGTAGTTCTAGACGTTATTTAGGCGATTGGATCGCGCGAGCAAGTTTGTATGATGTTTTAAGACTTGTGTGCATGTTTGGTTTGGAGCCCCGAGGGCTCGGGTGAGTTTTGGATAGGCTACTGAATGATTTAGAACTTAGAAAAATAGCTGGTATGCTTCAGCTGTGTTGCAGGCCTCAGACCTCGCAAATGCGAGGTCAAGGTTCACATTTGCGATCACTGTGGAGGTCGCATTTGCGAGGCTTCCTTCGCAAATGCGAAGGAAGCTGGGCCAGCCTATGTTCGCAATTGCGAACAACCTTCGGATTTGCGGAGTAGTCAGGGAAGGGGGATTATCGCAATTTGCGGCGAAATGTTCGCATTTGTGACAGTAGCAGAAATGCGACAGGTTCGCATTTGCAATACTAGTCTCGCATTTGCGAGCTTCGCAATTGCGAAGCTCGGATCGCAAATGCGACATCTGCAACTGTGCAAAAAGGGACTTAGACGGGATTTTTGATTCATTTCCCAAATTTTCAAAACCTAAACCTCAAGAGGCGATTTTCCAAAGACCATTTTCTCCCCAAATCATAGGTAAATGATTCTTAATTCATTTCTTTCAATCTATTTCATCTTTTTACAAGATTTCATCCTAGAATCTAGAGTTTTTCATGGTGGAATTGGATGTTTTTGGGTAGAACTTAGGGATTTTAAAATTTGGAGATTTAGACCTCAAATTGAGGTCGGATTCGAAACCAATTGTATATCCGAGCTCGGGGGTAAATGGGTAATTGGATTTTGGTCCGAGTTTTGGGTTTTGACCAAGCATGCCCCAGGTCGCGTTTTTACTTTTTAGGGAAAATGTTGGAAAACCTATAATTATGCATTGAAATTGATTTCTTTAGCATTTATTGATGTTATTAGGTTAATTATGACTAGATACGAGTGGATTGGTGGTGGAATCGAGAGGTAAAGTGGTAATTGAGCTTTGAAATACCCATTGGCTTGAGGTAATTGTTTGGTCTAACTTTGACTTGAGGGATTAGGAATCCCCGACTTAATTGCTATGTGAAATTCCATGTGTGTGGCGTATAGGTGTGGCGACGAGTACCTATGCGCCGTCAAATTATCTGCTTAGCCTGTTCCCTTCCCTGTTTCCTAATATATTACTTTCATGTCTTAATTGCTACTTGCTTATTGATGCTTCCATGTCTAATTGCTTCTTTTTAAATATTGTTTTCTCTATTGAAGGTATTAATTGTTATGTAGTTTCTTTATATTATGTTGTTGGTTTACGTTGGTTTATTGGTGCCTCATGGTACACTTTGGTTGGTCTCGCTGTGTAGTATTAACTGATGAAGTTTCATAATAGTAGTTCGGTTGTTTTGATTTGAGGTATAAATGTTGTGTAGGATTTGAGTTAACTTGTTAAATACGTGTTCTTATTTTGTGATTAGTACTGATATGGTGGGATCGGGTTGCATGTCGCAACATGAGGAATAAGAGTGGACAGATGGGATCGGGTTGCACGCCGCAATAGGAGGAATAAGAATGATATATTGAGGAGTAATAATGGTGGACTGATAGGATCGGCTTGCATGCCGCAACAAGGAGTAATAAGGGTGATTGTTCATACTGTTATTAATTATATGGTGAGATCGATATGCGCGCTGCATAATTTGTTGTTTATATGTTCTTCTTCTGCTGAGATACATTATTGTGGTGTTGAAACTCTCTTAAGGATTGGTTATAGCTGAGTATTGGTAGAACGACTGGGTTCCGTATTTATTAAATGCAAGTTACTGTCCTATTTGATTCCGTATCTTTTTTTGCCTTATTATAAACTGTTGCAGGATATATATCGTTTATGCCTCGTTGTAGCCTCGTCACTACTTCTTCGAGGTTATGCTCGGCACTTACCAGTACATGGGGTCGGTTGTACTGATACTGCGCTCAACACTTTCTGTGAAAATTTCGGAGCTAGTAGTGGCTGATCGAGAGGTCGGTTGCTGATATTTCACTCAGGAGACTCAAAGTAGTCCTGCTGGCGTCCGCAAGCCCTGGTGTCCCCTCATATGTTTTCCTTATTTCTGTTTATTTCTTTCGAGAGGGGTGTATTTTCTTCTTTCAAACACATACTTGTAGTTATTCATAGAATGTTCGTGAGTTGTTAAATTTTTAATTATAAAAAGGTAAAGGAAAGAGGTGAACGATTCTTTAACGTTGGCTTGTCTAGCGAGTGCGATGTTAGGCGTTATCACAATCCCGATAGTGGGAAATTCGAGTCCTGACACATTCCTCCTGAGTCCGAAACTGAAATGATGCCTTTTTGGACATAAAATACGTTTATACAGTTAAAAAAAGTTATATTTCTACCTAAAACGCAGTATTAGCAATAATTTGGGCCCACCAAATAAGTGTTCTGCAGGACTGACAATTTGTTTGTTATTGTAAAACATATTATAATACTACGTTTTACTTAAACGTAGTATTATACTTCGTTTTACACTAATTTTTGGGTCCACAAATAAGTGTTCTGCGGATAACTGACATAACAATAATTCAAATACATAAAACGTGGCATTATACTGCGTTTTACATAAAAACAAAATTTGCACCCCAAGCTAGGACTTGCCTTATTTAAAGGCGTTAGAATTTTATGAAAATTCATTCATAACTTTCCTTCAAACTTCCGTTCATACTTCTCTTCTTCTTATCAAGCATTTTTTATAATGTCTGAAAAGCCAAAAATAAGGGTTTCATTATATTGGGGGAGGGGGGTGAGGTTGTAATGGAGAATAACTCTGTGAGGTATAGTTCACCTCCACAGTGTCATGTTAAATTGCCGCTTACAATGGAATACGATAAATTGGTATCGTTGTTATGTAAAAAAATGAGTGTGAGGAAACATTCGATGAACGTTAAAGTAACCGGTAGATTTTCGTATTCTGTGATTCCGAAGGGATTTGCTTATTATTCTGAGTTTAACATCGAAGATGATGAAACTCTTAGAGATTTTTTGCGGATTTCGGATGAATACAGGGAATTTATTGTAATAAAATTATTGGAAATGTACGTCAAGGTTGAAGATGTTCCCAATAATGAGGGTGTGCATAGTAGGGATAATCTCCAGTCATCGGGTGGCTATTCTGGAGCAGTTTTTGCCGGACAGATTCCTGATGAAAGAGCTTGCCTTGATTTAAACTTGTTACCACCGGCGAATGAGCAGTCACAAAATAATTTTTCAACTCTATATAATCCACAAGACGACTGGTAAACTTTAATTTTTTTACGCTTTAGCGATGTTTATTTTATAATTGAATTGGATTTGTATTAACACTCATATTTTTCATAGGGGTACCGTCTGGATATGAATTTTATAAGTATTGACCTCGCTCCTAGTTAGAATATGCGTAGTTCTGGCATGTTGGACCACGGTGGTCTATCCGGGAGTCATCACCAACAAGAAAATATCCATCATGGAACGTCAACACAGTACGACTTGTAAGTAAAGTGATATAGCTATATGAAAGTATTTATCTAGTTGAGTAGCTTATCAATTTCTTCTTTTTGTGCAGTGAAAACGAGCAAGTTAATGTTCCTGACCTCACACAGTTGCCCATAGACGACGTATTGACTCGTGATTTGGCAGATGTGCAGAGTCAGGAAGATGATAGCGATTAGGACAACAATGCCGATGAGTCTGGAAATGACACACCCTTCCTTGATGAGGGTGATGACGAGAAGGAAATAGATGTCGAACCTGAGCTGACGAGGGAGCATGCTCTTCCACCTCCCGTTAGACCAAGAGTGCACGAGTCCCACGTGCCCTTTCATGAGCAGAATATTCCCTACCTAATCTACCAAGTACGCCGGACGTGAATGCCCTCACAAGGGATGATGACGAAATTCGGTCAGCAATGTGGGATGAGTCTAGACCAGCGGTGCTAGCAAAGGGCATGTATTTCCCCGATAAAGCTCGCCTAATCAGGGCTATAAAAATCTACAGCGTAAGAGAGTGCCGTGAGATGACGGTAAGGGTAATAAATTAAATAATTAATTTTATAATTGGACAAAGTAATTATCTATGGGTTCCAGGCTCGATATTTGAGGCCTAGTAGCACCAAGCTATCCTTAATTATTATGTGTGTCAATTTCAATAAGTTTAAAATTTTGTTAGTTTAATAAATTAAATAATTAATTTTATAATTGGACAGAGTAACTATCTATGGGTTCCAAGCTCGATATTTGAGACCTAGTAGCACCAAGCTATCTTTAATTATTATGTGTGTCAATTTCAATAAGTTTAAAATTTTGTTAGTTTAATAAATTAAATAATTAATTTTTTAATTGGACAGAGTAATTATCTATGGGTTCCAAACTCGATATTTGAGGCTCAGTAGCACCAAGCTATCCTTAATTCTTTTGTGTGTCAATTTCAATATTTTTAGAATTTTGTTAGTTTTATAAATTAAATAAATTAATTTTTAATTGGACAGTGTAATTATCTATGGGTCCAGGCTCGATATTTGAGTTAATTTGACAGCATATATTAATTTGTTAGTTTTGTAAGTTTATTTTATAAATTAAATAATTAATTTTGTAAAGTGTAATTGGATAGAGTTTGTAGTTAGTACATACTTAAACTACAGAGACTCTACGCTAAAAGGCTCTATATTTTACTACGCTAAAAGGCTCTATATTTTAGTACGCTATAAGGCTCTATATTTTACTATGCTAAAAGGCTCTATATTTTTCTACGCTATAAGGCTCTATATTTTACCACGCTAAAAAGCTCTATATTTTACCACGCTAAAAAGTCATTATTCTTTAAACAAATAAATAATCTAAACTAAATAAAAACAACAAACATATGAACATAACATTCACAAAATTACATATAAAACAGTAAAAGATATTTGTGAACAATTTCATTAACAATAAAAATTATTTATCAAGTTTTAATTATTTTTTTAAAACACTAATAATTCAATCCGGGTAAAAATAACACACAAATTTAATCGCAAGCATAACACAAATTAACGTGGAAACGCATTCAAGAAAACAAATATGCATATGCTCTACGAGTTTCGACATAAACTAAATCGGAATACCTCGATTTATGTTTTTTGAAATATCGAAAATTTGAAAATTTGACCCTCAAAGAAGGAATCCAAGGCTTGGGTTGTATACGGGACCTACGCTTTTCACTTTTTGTGTGACGGGTGGGGCCCAAGAATTTTTTTTTAATCGGGGGGACCAGCAGAAATGGTGGGGGGGGGGGGGGGTTTAAAAACGCGACTGAACCAGTCGTGGGGAAGAAGGAGGGATATATTTAATTTTTTAGTAAAACGTAGTATAATACTGCGTCTTACTTTAACGGCTAACTTTCCGTTAAAGTGAAACGCGGTATTATACTGCGTTTTATGTAGAAATATAATTTTTTTTAACTGTATAAACATATTTTATGTACAAAAATATATTATTTCAGTTCTTAATTTATAACAATCATTTTTAATTTTCAGTTAAGTGACACTTGTGTCGTTTAACTTGAAAACTCAAAAGCCTCAGCGGTCTTTGCTTTGTCATTTAAATTTAAGAAACAAGAAGGAAAATAACTCTATGCTTTGAGTATGACAAAAAAATAAAAAATAAATAAAAATAAATAAATAAATAAATAAATAAATAGGTTGGAGCCTCGGAGAAAAGGGAATTGAAGATAAGGAAAAGACTAATTTCTCTGGATTGACCAGGAATCAAAATAATGGGAATGAAGTTTTAAACTTCTCTTGGGATTTGTAAATGTCCATGATCATCACAGTTTAAGAAGATTGGTCACATAATCGTCTATTAAGAAGGTTAGAAACTGAAATTTTTTATGCTTGCCTTGATAGTATCACATCTAACCTTTTCCTGTCCTTACTAGGAGATCCAAAAGCAAAAGAGTTCTTTTTTACTAACTATTTATCTAGCATTTTACTTTATTCAATGTTATTTATTTATTTGAGATAGTAATTATTCTTTTTCTCTTACTTTTTATTTTATTTTTTCGTCTGCACATAATTTAAGTTCAACTATCAATCTTTGGTTTCTTCTTAGAACGTAGCAATTATTTTCATACTGTGGATTATCATTTTGGATGTCCCAATTTGATCCCCTAAATAGCATATGTTCTATTACTCAAATTATATGTAGTTTCATTTATGTAATATAACTAATTTGATTTCTATTTCATCTTCTTAGGTTCTTAGGATATTTCAGTTATTTTTGAATGCGAGAATTTGCTCATCAAGATAGCAAAGTCTCTTCCTCGAATTATATGTACTTTCACTAATGTTATAAAATTAATTTGATTTATATTCACCTTTTCAGGTTTCTTAGGATATTTCAGTCATCTTGAATGAGAGATTTGATCATCCGAATATCATATATTCTCTCACATGAATGAGCTTTAATTTTTTTATGTATACTTTCACTTATGTTATATAACAAGGAAGTGAATAAATATTCATCGGTTAAGAAAATTTATATTTTTGTTAATATTTATTTTGTAACCCAAATACATCATCTAATAATATTTATGTAATGTTTGAAATTTTATATTTATTTATTGATATGGGGACACACGCGCAACGTGCGTGCCCAGAAACTGGTATCTATATCTATCTATCTATATCTATATCTATATTATTATAAAAGCACGAATAGTTTATGCTAAATGTTGAACGACTAAAATATCTCCAAAATATGTATAATTTAAGGGACTAATTGTAAATTATCAAATGATGGAATTCTTTTTCAATTTAAACTACACATACGCTAACCCTACAAAGTTAATCCTACTCAGACCAGAAAGACATGTCCATAATTTTATTTTAAAAAAAAATTGTTGTTCCTAATTATAACAAGTACGTAATTTAAGTGGGAGGATAGGAGATTCCTTCTTGGAGAACTTTTTTTCTTTCTTATTCACATTATGAATTTGAAGAACTCTTTTTTACTTTTTTATTGTGTAAGGAAATACATATAAATTTCATTCATTCATGAAAAGTGATTTGTTTTTATTTACATGTTAGGATTTTTTTTTATAAATACCAATATTTTTCCTTCGAATAAAATATCATGATTCCTTCTTGAAAAGGTATTTTTCCTTTCACGATAGGATCTTTGAAAAGTTCTTCGATACCTTTTATATATTTAGTTAGAACTTGCAAAATATAGATTCACGTGCTTTTTAACTAGAGATTGGATTAATCAGAATTGGAATTGAATTTAAAGATTGTATTGATTAGGATTGGAGTTAAATTATTTTCTAGCGGTAACATATAATTTTCTTTTGAATATTCGTATAATTAAGAATTTATATTTTATTAAATATGACTTTTGTAATAATTGACATAGGATAACATGCAACACAAGAAAAAAATGCCAATAGAATGTATGAATGGCTAAATGACCTTTCTATTTTTAGTTTCTTTGTTACTAATGTATCTTGATGTTACGCCCCGCAGTATTACGTCGATGTTATGCTCTGCAGTATTATATTACAATAATGTTACCCTCTGCAGTAATATATTACAATGGTGTTACGTCTTACAGTATTAAATTACGACAGTGTTGCACCCAGTAATATTACATTATAGTGATCTTATACTTCGCAGTAATAAGTTACGACAATATTGTACCCTGAAGTATTTTACGTTGAATTTGTCGTAAGGTAATTGACATCAGTTCAAGGAAAAGATTATTTTGGGATTATAAGGATTATGTTATTTCACAAGTGATTAATAAATTCATGAAGGTCAAAGGGGGAGCAAGTCAAAGAAAACGAATTTTGTCGAAGTTTGGCATTTTGGGATAAAGTACGGCCCAAGCTAAAATACTAAGTATTTATGGACTAGTACCATACAAGGTACCATATGACCACGGTAGTATAAGGTATAAAATATATTAAAAATAAGTAGAATTTTAAGTAATTTGGGGTAATATTTTTAATTATGCGGGTAATTAATTAATTACCGGGTAACAGAACATTACCCAATTAACTAATAAGTGGATAAAGATTAATTATCCTACCCCCAACCCCATGTGGCAGCCTGCCATGACCTTGCTAGGTGTCATGAAGTTACCATTTCCGAGATTTGACTAATTAAGTCTTTCACTTAAAGAGTAAACAAATTTATACCAATTTCATTTGAAATCTTTCAAGAACGTGAGTTAATGCTCCAAAATTCTTAAAGTCATTTTTCAAATCTTTCAAAACAAAACTTTGCAAAATCACCTTCAATCTTTCAAAACCAAGAACATAAGTTAATGCTCCAAAATCTTTAAAGTCATTTTTTCAAAGTCTTTCAAAACAGAACTTTGCAAAATCATCTTCAATCTTTCAAAATTCAAGAACGTGGGCATTCTGAGTTGAAGAAGGCAACGTGATACAGAATGGCTCTATAATTTCAACAAATCCACGAGAGTTTTTAGAATTTCAGCAACGGAGGAATTTTACGGTTCTTACGAAGTACGGTGTAACTTTTTCCAAGGATATCATACGGATTTTTCCTACTCCAGGTATATTAAGGCTAAGCTCTTCCTTAATTTTGGCATGATCTCCTCATTATACAAGTTTGATAACGAGGCATAAGGAAAAATTCATATCCCAAAATTTACGTATATTTTGCTAGTCTCGCAAATTGCATATATTTTTCTAGTTTTGTAAGTTATAATATTCTCCTTATCGGGACTTTATATTCAGTTGAGTATTTCCTTCTTCCAGTCAAGAGAGCAGAAAATTTATATATATATACAATATTAAAAGTATTTTCATTACCACCGAGCTATAATCGATGGGGCATGCCTCTATTGGGCAACCACTGATCAGATGGTAAGTTATATACCGAGCCTACTGTGGCCGAGCGCTTATGAGCGAGCCCAGTTAGTAGAGATACAGAGCCTAGTATGGTCGAGCGCCTATGAGCGAGCCTACTACGGCAGAGCAGTTATATATATACCGAGCCTTATAGGGTCAGACAACTATTTTACTTTCTATATTAAGAGAGTTGAGTCAGTATCAGCAGGTAAGCATATCTTCAGATTATCTTTGACTTCCAGCTACTTACAGTTATTATATTATCAGTTCTATTTCAACTTTCAATATATTTCCTTACATACTCAGTACATTATTTCGTACTAACGTCCCTTTTCTAGGGGCACTGCATTTCATGTGTGCAGGTCAAACAGACAGACGGGTAGCCTCCTCAATAAGTGTTTCCTGAGTTCAGCTTGATTGGTAAGCTCCATGCCTTTCGGAGTTTCCAGATCTAGAGCATTGTGTACATCTTGTATATATATGTATATATGTTATGTGTAGGTCGAGGAGCTGTTTCGATCATAGTATATCCATCAGTAGAGGCTTGTAGACATATCCTGTCAGTTAGTGCAATATGTTGGGCTTGCAGGCCTTGTATGTATATTTGGTTGGTTTGTCAGCTGTAATAGTTATGACGGCCTTGTCGGCCCAGTTTTATATCGACATTTAGTCAGCATTCGTAGTTAACTTACAATGTCGCCCATGGACAAATTATGACATCATATGTTCAGAGTCCCTTATTTGCAAGTTAGTACGCAAGGATAGGTGAGGCGTCGGGTGCCAGTCTCGCCCCCCTAGTTCGGAGCGTGACAAAAGTGGTATCAGAGCAGTTCTGTCCTAGGGAGTCTACAAGCCGTGTCTATTAGAGTCTTGTTTATGGGTGTGTCGTGCACCACACTTATAAGCAGAAGGCTACAAGGCATTTAGGATTGTCACTCTTTCTTTTTACTCTAGATCGTGTGGTAGAGCTCACTTATAAGAATTCAAATTCCGAATTTTTTTTATAATAAAATGATACCTACATCCGGAATGAAGGTTGGAAAGAGAGATAGTTGTGGACGATCTGAGTCAGAGGAATTAGATTTTTGTATGATGCCTACGATAAGTAAATGTGAGGTCTTTAACAGATCATGGGTGTATTGAAAGGTGTAAGTTTCCTGATAAGAAGTCTTAAGGCAAGAATGTCTATCCATCTTTATGGTGAAAGATAATGAGAGATAAATACAAGTTTCAACAAGCAAAAGAAGCAAGATGAAGAAGGGTACGAGACGCCCAGTTAATGAAGGTTAACAACGTTTATAATTGAGGCAGAGGAATATAAGCTTTTTAAGTTATATTCAATAGTAACAGAGGTATATGCAATTGGTCGCATCCATTCCAGATATGCCCTATGGGGGTTAATAGAAGTAGTATAAGAAGATATGATGGATGAATTTTTGTGTTAGTTGACATTTCCGAAGAATATTGCAAATGTGTTAATAGATCTCCTTGTGAGACATCCAGATGGTACACTTTAAAATAATGCAGCTAGGTACTACAAAGACATGCACTATAAGCCTTGAGGGATACATATTATTTTAGTGTGGCTTGTGTCCCTAGTAAAGTGATAACGTTAAGCAACTTGAAGAGCCACTGAATGGAGCAAAGGGAAGCTAAAGGCAAAAAATGTCTTGTTTGAGTTTTCAGAATAAAGTGATTGATAGAAATATTAGCAAGAAAATAAGAAGAGAGTTAATGAATCATTATGAGTTAGATATGATACATGGATGACAACAGTAGATAAAAAATGACAATATTACAGAGTTTATAGTCAAGTGAAGGGAAACATAAGTGGTGACAAGCCTTGAGACAACAAAAGAGTATAAGCCATAAAGTCATATCGTCACTTTGAGAAATAAGTTTGTGACTCTAACACGACTACCAGAAGGAAAGGTTAGTGTCACGACCCCGGTTCGCCCTCCGTAAACCATCGTGACGGCACCTAGTCTCTACTACTAGCTAAGCCTAACAAATGTGGAAAATAAATGAAACTTACGAAAGAAATAATCAACAACAACCCAGTATAATCCCACTTAGTGGGGTCTGGGGAGGGTAGTGTATACGCAGACCTTACCCCTACCCTGGGATAGAGAGACTGTTTCCAAATATACCCCCGTCATCCTTCCCTCCAAAAACTTCCCACATTGCTCTTGGGGAGACTCGAACTCACAACCTCTTGGTTGGAAGTAAAGGTTGCTTACCATCAGAGCAACCCCTCTTGTCAAAAGCCAAAAATTATCAAATGAAACAATATTTAAAATGCCGTTTGGCATATACAACACAACTTCTCAGAATCTAATACACTATCCCAAAACTCGGAAACTCACAGAACCACAAGCCTTTGGATATCTTCAATGTCTAACTCCAAAATATCTAACAAGGGAAAGAAATACAGAAGGGCAAATGATTAAAAGCTAGAATAGAAAGAGACTCTTCGGTCTGCGGACGTGGCAGATATACCTCGAAGTTGCTGGAGCAGTCGCCTCGCTTCAAGGGTGATAGGACTGAGTCACAGTACCTAGATCTGCACATGAAAAACATGTGCAGGAGAGGCATGAGTACACCACAGTGGTACTCAGTAAGTGTCAAGCCTAACCTCGGTCGGGTAGTGACGAGGAAGGTTAGGGCCCTACTGAAGTTAAATAAAATATAAAGATCAACAGTATAGAACAAAACAGTATAAATAAGTACAACAGTAAAATAACACAAGATGTACACGACAGCAACAACTATATAGAAGCAAGGTAAACACGGAAAGAAATACATCTCAGCACCAATAATAACAATTGGGGATCTCCTAGGATATCGTCCTGTAGTTCCAAATATACATATCCAATGGATCTCCCGGGATCCTGTCCCGTAGTCCAACTCATAGTGCGCGGGGATCTACCGAAATCCCGTTATGTAGTCCCAAATGTAAATACCCAGTACTGGGGGAATCTACCGGGTGTAGTCCCGTAGTTCCATATAACTGTACAGGGTGATCTACCGGAATCCCACATTCGTACTCCCAAATAAACAGACAAGGGGGCTCTATCGGAATCCCACATCCGTAGTCCCAATGTAAATACACATCAGCAATAGGAAAATATTCAGAAATGGCAAATGTCATATTAAGGCAACAAGTAATTCTAGCCTAGTATGTTGCACAGAATTCAGGTAAAGCAGTTTGAGCAAATAAAACAATTAAATCACCTAGACATGCTTTCCTAAGCTAACAACAGGCTTAATAGTGCGAGTAATAAAAGTAGGAAAGGAAATATACTAGTAATTACTTAATGAAAATCGGATTTTCAACAATTAGCACAAGTACGCACTCGTCACTTCACGTACAAGGCATTTCAATTACCAAATATACCAAATCCTAAGGGGAAGGTCTCCCACACAAGGTTAGGCAAGTCACTTACCTCGAACCGGCTCAAAATCCATCTCAAATCATGCTCTTGCCATGAGTACTCGACTCCAAATGACCCAAATCTATTCAATTCAAATGCATAATGTAAATAACACTTCAAGTAACTGGTTCTACAAAGAAATTCTAAGCTAATACGCGAAATTAGATAAAATAACCAAAACGCCCCTCGGGCCCACGTCTCGGAATCAGGTAAAATTTATATTTTCAGAATCCTCACACTCTCCCAAGTTCATGCATACAAAAATTATCCAGATCTAAGGTCAAATTCCCAATCAAAAGTCGAATTCTAGGTCTAAGAACTTTCTTCCAATTTTTTCCCAATTTTCATCTCTAATCCGAAATTAAATGACGAATTCATGTTTGGATTAATGGGTTACACGAAAAAAAGAGTTAAGAATCGTTACCCAATCGATATCTCTGAAAATCCCTCAAAATCTCGCTCAAATCCGAGCTCCCAAGCTTAAGTTTTGATAAAAATGGCTAAACCCTCGATTTTGAAATTTTATATTCTGCCCAGGTATTTCCTTCTTTACGAACGCGGAAGGACCCTCGCATTCTCAAAGCACAACTTCGCTTGGTCTAGCTTTCCTTCATCGCGAACGTGATGCCCTAGTCATGAACGCGGTGCACAATCTCCTCCTCCTACGCGAACGCGGGAACACCATCGCAAACGCGTGGGTATAATCTCTCAGCTTCACGAACGCGGGAGAAACTTCACGAACGCGAAGCATTAAACCTCCCCCAGCCCCAGCTCCTCTTCGCGAACATGAGACCCCACTCGCGAACCCGAAGAAGAAAACCAGAACTGGGCTGCTGCAATTTTCTGTAATTTTTCTAAGTTTCAAAATGACTCGTTGAGCATCCGAAACACACCCGATGCCCCCGGGACCTCAACCAACCCCGCCAATCAATCCTAAAATATCATTCAAACTTGTTCCAACCTTCGGAATGCTCAAAACAACATTCAAACACCTATTTTTCATCGGATTCAAGCCTAAGAATTTCAAAAACTCTAAAAATACGCTTTCGATCAAAAATCTATCAAACCTCGTCCGAATGACCTGAAACTTTGCACACACATCACATTAAACACTACATAGCTACTCCAACTTTCAGAATTCCATTACGACCTCCAGATCAAAATCTCACTATCGAACCGAAAAATTCAAAAAATTCAACTTTCGGCATTTCAAGCCTAAATTAGCTACGGACCTCCAATACACAATCCGAATACGCCCCTAAGCCCGAAATCACCCAACGAAGCTAACGGAACCATCGTATTTCCATTCTGAGGCCGTCTTCACACTATTCCAATTACGGTCAACTTTCCAACACTTAAGTTCTCATTTAGGGACTAAGTGTCCCAAAACTCTCCGAAACTCGAAACCGAACATTCCGGCAATTCAAAATAGTAGAAATAAACTTGGGGAAAGCAGTTAATAGGGGATCGGGGCGTTAATTCTTAAGACGACCGGCCGTATCGTCACATCCTCCTACACTTAAACATTCGTTCATCCTCGAACGAGCATAAAGACATACCTGAAGTAGTGAAAAAAAGAGGGTAACGACTGACCCTGCCACTGAACCTTCACGGATGTAATGTTCTTTGACCTCATATTTCTAACCTACCTGTCCAATATTGCCACTGGCTCCTCAATATAGGATAGATCCTTGTCCAACTGGACTGAACTGAAATCCAACACGTGTGACGGGTCACTGTGATACCTCCTGAGCATTGAAAGATGAAATACCGGATGAACTCCTGCCAAACTGGGAGGTAAGGCAAGCTCGTAAGTAACCTCCCCAACACGCCTCAATATCTCAAAAGGACCACTAAACCTCGAACTCAACTTCCCTTTCTTCCCAAATCTCATAACGCCCTTCATAGGCGAAACTCGAAGCAGAACCCACTCTCTAACCATATAGGAAATATCACGAACCTTCTGGTCTGCATAACTCTTCTGTCTAGACTGGGCTGTATGGAGTCTATTCTGAATCACCTTAACCTTCTCTAAAGCATCCTGAACCAAGTATATGCCCAATAGTCTAGCCTCACCCAGCTCAAACCAACTCATCGGGGATCTACACCACCTACCATATAAAGCATCATACGGTGCCATCTGAATACTGGACTAATACCTATTGTTGTAAGCAAACTCCGCCAATGGCAAGAACTGATTTCGAGACCCTCCAAACTCAATCACACACGCACGGAGCATATCCTCAAGAATCTGAATAGTGCGATCAGACTGTCCGTCCGTCTGAACGGCCCTCCAGAACTGTGATGTGAAATGTGTACCTCTATCTGAAATGATGGATAATGGAATACCATGCAGACGAACAATATCCCGGATATAAATCTCTGCCAACTGCTACGAAGAGTAAGTCGTACATACAGGAATGAAATGAGCGGACTTGGTCAGCCGATCCACAATCACCCAACTACAAAGTCCTTAGTGATCTACTCCATTAAATGACCAGATTCCGCACCTACTCCTTACCTCGCAGAGACGGTTTCGCTTCTGCGGTCCATTGAGACACCGAGCTATGAATCCAACTATATCTTTCTTCATCCGCCTCCACCAATGGTACTGTCTCAAATCCTGATACATCTTCGCGGCACCCAGATGAATGGAATACCGCGAACTATGGGCCTCCTCTAGAATTAACTCTCGAAGCCCATCAACATTGGGTATACAAATCCGACCCTGCATCCTCAATACCCCATCATCACCAATAGTCACATCTCTGGCATCACCATGCTGAACCTTTTCCTTGACCGCTCCCTAATACGATCAAATAAGGAAGACCG
This sequence comes from Nicotiana tabacum, assembly GCF_000715075.1. Lineage (NCBI taxonomy): Eukaryota > Viridiplantae > Streptophyta > Magnoliopsida > Solanales > Solanaceae > Nicotiana > Nicotiana tabacum. The sequence continues at coordinate 164,420,482 of NC_134095.1, forward strand.
AGAAACCACGCAAGCTAGAACCCGACTGGGCTCTAAAAGATCCAATCACAAACTAGCTGACTAAGGCCTGAATATCCATCGCCATAGGCCTCTTCAATGCTGGTAAATAAGCCAAACTCCCCAAACTCTCTGCCCGGCGACTCAAAGCATCGGCCACCACATTGGCCTTACCCGGGTGATACAAAATAGTGATGTCATAGTCCTTCAGCAACTCTAACCACCTCTTCTAGCGCAAATTTAGATCCTTTTGCTTGAATAAGTACTGCAAGGTCCGATGGTCAGTATAAATCTCACAAGGCACACCATATAAATAATGGCGCCAGATCTTCAGGGCGTGAACAATGGCAGCTAACTCAAGGTCATGAACAGGGTAGTTCTTCTCATGTATCTTCAACTGTCTGGACGCGTAGGCAATCACCCTACCGTCCTGCATCAACACCGCTCCGAGTACAATCCTTGAGGCATCACAATAAAACTGTATAAGACCCCGAACATGTAGGCAACATCAAAACTGGGGTTGTAGTCAAAACTATCTTGAGCTTCTGAAATCTCGCCTCACACTTCTCCATCCACTGAAACGGAGCACCCTTTTGGGTTAACCTGGTCATAGGGGCTGCAATCGATGAAAAACCCTCCACAAAACGACGGTAGTAGCCCGCCAAGCTAAGGAAACTGTGAATCTCGGTAGCTGAGGATGGTCTGGGCCAACTCTGCATGGCCTTTACTTTCTTTGGATCCACCTGAATACCCCCACTCGACACCACGTGGCCTAAGAATGCCACGGAATCCAACCAAAACTCACATTTCGAGAACTTAGAATATAACTTCTTTTCTCTCAAGGTCTGAAGCACTGTCCTCAGGTGCTGCTCATGATCTTCCCGACCCCGAAAATACACCAGAATATCATTAATAAAGACAATGATGAATAAGTCAAGATACGGCCGGAACACACTATGCATCAAATGCATAAAAGCTGCTAGGGCATTGGTCTGCCCAAATGACATGACAAGGAACTCGTAATAACCATACCGAGTCATGTAAGCAATCTTCGGGATATCTGGCTCCCGAATCTTCAACTGATGGTAACTTGAGCGCAAATCAATCTTAGAAAACATGTTTGCGCCCTAAAGCTGGTCAAACAGATCATCAATACGAGGTAAAGGATAACGGTTCTTTACTGTAACCTTGTTCAACTGGCGATAATCAATACACATACGCATAGAACCATCTTTTTCTTCACAAACAAGACAGGAGCACCCCAAGGTGATACACTAGGCCGAATAAAACCCTTATCAAGCAATTCCTGTAAGCAATTCTTGTAACTGATCCTTCAACTCAGGAGGAGCCATACGATACGGAGGAATAGAAATGGGCTGAGTGACCGGCAATAGATCAATGCCAAAATCAATATCTCTAGCAGGCGGCATGCTTGGAAGATCATCTGGAAACACATCAGGAAAATCCCGTACTACTGGAACTGAATCAACTGAAGGGGTATCAATACTGACATCTCTCACATAAGCTAAATACGCGTCACACCCCTTCTCAACCATACACTAAGCTTTAAAAAAGAAATCACTCTGCTAGGAGTGTGATCTAAAGTACACCTCCACTCAACACGCGGTACACCTGGCATAGCCAGCGTCACGATTTTGGCGTGACAATCAAGAATAGCATAATAGGGCGACAACCAGTCCATGCCCAAGATAATGTCAAAATCTACCATGCTGAGCAACAATAAATCGGCTTTGGTCTCAAAACCACTAAGAGAAACCAAACATGACCGATAAACGCGGTCCACAATAAGAGAATCTCCCACAGGAGTAGAAATATTAACAAGGGAACTCAAAGAATCCCGAGATACGCCCAAATGCGGAGCAAAATAAGAAAACATATAAGAATAAGTGAAGTCTGGATCGAACAGAACCGATGCATCTCTGTGACAAACTAGTATAATACCTGTGATGATAGAATCAGAGGCAACAACCTCGGTACAGGCAGGAAAGGCATAGTATCTGGCCTGGCCTCCCCCTCTAGGGCGACCTCTACCTCCCCGACCTCCACCTCTAGCTGGCTGAGCAGGTGGGGTAGCAACTGGAGCTATAACCATAGCTTGAGAACTCTGCGGGGCACGTTGTGGCTGAGAAGTCTGTAGAGGTGCACCCCTCCTAAGTCTGGGGCAATCCCTCACCATATGGTGTGTGTCACCATACTCAAAACAAGCTCTGGGAGGACGTGGTGGTTGTGATTGGCTCGGTCCAGGTCTGCTGGACCGACCTCTAAAAGCACTCCGCGCAGGAGGCGCGCTAGATACCTGTGGTGCATAATAAGGCTCTTGAGGTCTAGGAGGAGCTGGAATACCACTGGCTACTGGAATAACTAAATAAACAAGGTGACTCATATAACCCGTACCATGACGACTTGCAGCTGGGGCACGGGCACAAGAATAATGGCCCGACTCTCTAGACCTCTTGGCCTCCCTCTCTTCTCTCTCCATAGCATGCATACCCTCAATCCTCCTAGCAATGCTCACCACATACTGATAAGAAATATCCATCTCCAACTCATGAGCCATGTTAGACCTGATGCTGGGAATAAGCCCTCAATAAACCGGCTCTCGCGAACAGTAGAAACCAAGGCTGGTGCATGCTTAGCCAAACTAGTGTAACAGACAGCATACTCTGAGACAGTCATAGTACCATGGCGCAAATGCTCAAACTTTGCATGTCATGCGTCCCTGAGGCTCTGAGCAACATACTCTCTTAGGAACAGATCTGAAAACTGAGTCCAAGTCAGCGAAGCAGCCTCATCCAGACTGTCTAACTCATAGGCGGCTCCTAGAAGTTGGAAGGTAGTGAAGGAAGAGAATTCGATAACTCTCATCTAGAAATCCCAGAGCATCCTCCGATGCTAGACCGCTGAATATAAGAGGCTTGTACCTCTTGAACCTCTCAAGCCTCAGCTGCTCCTCCTCGGAAGCCGTTGCCCTACACTCGGGCTGAACTGGCACTGCAGGCGGTACATGAATAATCTTAGGGACCTGCTCAACATGCACTCACTGCTCAAGAGTGCGGGCGGCGGGAGTTTGTGCTCCTCCCCGGGCCTGAGATGTAGCTGCAGTAAGGGGAAGCAACCCTGCTTGAGCCAGAGTGGTGTATATGCTCATGAACTGTGCCAGAGTCTCCTGAAGAGCTGGAGTAGTAGTAGTAGTAGGCGTGTCAGGTGCCTGGACTCCGGCTGGAACTGCTGGTGGTACCTCGGTGGCATCTTGCTCAAGTGTTCTAGCTGTACCACATGCGCGTCCTCGGCCTCTACCCCGGCCCCAGCCTCTCACGGCTGTAGTAGGGGGCGCAGGTGCCTAATCATCTTGGGTAGCGCATGTCCTCACCATTTGTGAGAGAATAGAAGACAAAAGTTTAGAATTGTGATGTCAAAATATCGCACGACAAGGAAATCAAATAAAGTGGAATTTTCCTAACGGTTACATAGCCTCTGGTAGATAAGTAAAGACATCTCCGTACCGATCAGCGAGACTCTAATTAGTCGGCTTGTGATCCATGACTCCTGTGAACCTAGAGCTCTGATACCAACTTGCCACGACCCCGGTTCGCCCTCCGTGAACCATCGTGACAACACCTAGTCTCTACAGCTAGGTAAGCCTAACAAATGCGGAAAATAAACGAAACTTGCGGAAGAAATATTTAAAAGCCAAAAATAACCGAATGAAACAATATTTAAAATGCTGCTTGGCATACACAACACAACTTCTCAGAATCCAATACACTATCCCAAAACTCGGAAACTCATGGAACCACAACCCTTTGGACATCTACAATGTCTAACTCCAGAATATCTAACAAGCGAAAGAAATACAGAAGGTCAAATGTTTAAAGGTTAGAATAGACAGGGACTCTTCGGTGTTCGGACGCGGTAGATATACCTCGAAGTCGCTGGAGCAGTCGCCTCGCCTCAAGGGTGATACGATTGAGTCGCAGTACTTATATCTGCACATGAAAACATGCGCAGAAGGGGCATGAGTACACTACATCTGTACTCAGTAAGTACCAAGCCTAACCTCGGTCGGGTATTGACGAGGAAGGTCAGGGCCCTACTGAAGTTAAATAAAATATAAAGATCAACAGTATAGAACAGAACAATATAAATAAGTATAGCAGTAAAATAACACAGGATGTACAGGACATCAACAACTATACAGAAGCAAGGTAAACACGAAAAGGAATACAGCTCACCACTAATAATAACAATCGGGGATCTCCCAGGATACCGTCCTGTTCCCAAATATACGTATCCAATGGATCTATCAGGATCTCGTCCCGTAGTCTAACTCATAGTGCACGGGGATCTACGGGAATCCCGTTCTATAGTCCCAAATATAAATACTCAGTACTAGGAAAATCTATCGGGTGCAGTCCCATAGTTTCATATAGCTATGCAGGGGGATCTACCGGAATCCCACATCTATAGTTCCAAATAAACAGACAAGGGGGATCTACCGGAATCCCACATCCGTAGTCCCAAATAAACAGATAAGGGGGATCTACCGGAATCCCAAATCCGTAGTCCCAATGTAAATACACAGCAGCAACAGGAAAATATTCAGAAATGGCAAATTTCATAATAAGGCAACAAGTAATTCTAGCCTAGCATACTGCAGAGAATTCAGGTAAGGCAGTTTGAGCAAATAAAGTAATTAAATCACTTAGACATGCTTTCTTAAGCTAACAACAGGCTTAATAGTGCGAGTAATAAAAGCAGGAAAGGAAACATACTAGTAATTACTTAATAAAAAACGGATTTCCAACAATTAGCATAAGTACGCACTCGTCACCTCACGTACAAGGCATTTCAATTACCAAATATACTAAATCCTAAGGGGAAGGTCCTCCACACAAGGTTAGGCAAGCCACTTACGTCGAACCGGCTCAAAATCAACCTGAAACCATGCTCTTGCCACGAGTACTCGGCTCCAAATGGCCTGAATCTATTCAATTCAATTGCATAATATAAATAACACTTTAAGTAACTAGTTCTACAAAGATATTCTAAGCTAATACGCGAAATTAGGTAAAATGACCAAAACGCCCCTCAGGCCCACATCTCGGAATCGGGTAAAATTTATATTTTCATAATCCTCACACTCTCCCGAGTTCATGCATACCAAAATTATCCAGATCTAAGGTCAAATTCCCAATCAAAAGTCGAATTCTAGGTCTAAGAACTTTCTTCCAACTTTTCCCCAATTTTAATCTCCAATCCGAAATTAAATGATGAATTCATATTTGGATTAATGGGTTAAAAGTAAAAAGGAGTTAAGAATCGTTACCCAATCGATATCTCTGAAAATCCCTCAAAATCTCGCTCAAATCCGAGCTCCCAAGCTTAAGTTTTGATAAAAATGGCTAAACCCTCGATTTTGAAATTTTATATTCTGCCCAGGTATTTCCTTCTTCGCGAATGCGGAAGGACCCTCAATTTCGGGAAGAAAAACTTCACTTGGTCCAGCTTTCTTTTATCGTGAACACGATGCCCTAGTCGCGAAGTGCACAATCTCCTCCTCCTACGCGAACACAGGAACACCATCGCAAATGCATAGTATAAGACCTCTCAGCTTCGCGAACGCGGGAGAAACTTCACGAATGCGAAGAATTAAACGTCCCGCAGCCCAGCTCCTCTTTGCAAACACGAGACCCCACTCGCGAATGCGAAGAAGGAAACCAGAACTGGGCTGCTGTAATTTTCTGCAATTTTTCTACGTTCCAAAATGACCCGTTGAGCATCCAAAACACACTCGAGGACTCCGAGACCTCAACCAACCCTGCCAACCAATCATAAAACATTATTCAAACTTGTTCCAACCTTCGGAACGCTCAAAAAAAATATCAAAACACCCATTTTTGTCATCGGATTCAAGCCTAAGAATTTCAAAAACTCTAAAAATACGCTTTCGATCAAAAAGTCTTTCAAACCTCGTCCGAATGACCTAAAATTTTGCACACATGTCACATTAAACACTACGGAGCTACTCCAACTTTCGGAATTCCATTCCGACCCTCGGATCAAAATCTCACTATCGAACCGGAAACTTCAAAAAATTCAACTTTCGGCATTTCAAGCCTAAATTAGCTACGGATGTCCAAAACACAATTCGAACACGCCCTAAGCCTGAAATCACCCAATAAAGCTAACGGAACCATCGAATTTCCATTCTGAGTCCGTCTTCACACTGTTCCGACTACGGTCAACTTTCCAACACTTAAGCTCTCATTTAGGGACTAAGTGTCCCAAAACTCTCCAAAACTCAGAACCGAACATACTGGCAATTCAAAATAGCAGAAATAAACTTGGGGAAAGCAGTTAATAGGGGATTGGGGCATTAATTCTTAAGATGGCAGGCCGGGTCTTCACAGTTAGACCCGATAATAATTGAAATTAGTGTGGATTGGTGAAGAAGATAAACTAAACATGAATTAGGAACTGAGTGATTTGATAATGGTTGGCATCACAAAATTTCAGATTTCATTCCGGAAATAATAGAATGGAAGACAGAAGAATAACCTTTAAAGGTCATTCAGGAAGACACTTCCCTAAAGCAAGTAATGTGAGCAAAGTTTAGATTAAGCGACTATATGTGCCAGTTACACTAAATGTCACCATCGCGATTGAGGAAATTTTGTTATACTTGGTACGAAAGGACTATCGCAAGGCGAGTAAGGATCATCGATGATGTGAAAGGATGCCAAAGATGAAAATGTAAAACATCTATAGGCAGGTCGTCGAAGCTCCAACTCTTAGTACACCCCTAAAGGGGGAATATGGAATGGTGTGGTATTAAGTCAGAATTAAGTGGATCTAGTAACTATGGAATGATAAAGGAAGAATGTGATAAGAATGATAAAGGGATAAGATTGCACTTATTCAGATGTTACAAATATGCTATGATTCCAGAACATTATGTAAGCACGACACCAAGAAAAGGAAGTAAGGGTTCCTGCCCGGGATGTTTTTGATAAATAAGGAGCTAGTAAGACAAAGAAAATAACCCAAGAAAAATTACACGGAATATGGATACGAGAAAGGGACAATGAGTAGTTAATAGTTTATTAAGGAAGAGCCTGGTTATGGCTAAATAGGAGGTTACAAACGAGTCAGCAGATCGTGCAAGATAAATAGAGTGAACCCCAACATGGGGAATTCAGCCTCGCAGCATGACATTATAATACTTGAGATATATTCATATGGGGAAGTTAAAAAGTTACCGTACAAGTGCTACAGAAATAAAAGAGAGTGCCACTAGGAAGATAGTCAAAATACTAGCTCAGAAGCAACCCCAAGCTCCAGGACGTTAAGGTAAGTAAATACGAATAAGTATAAGCAAGGAAGGACGTCAGGAAGTCCGTCGAGTATACGATATAATAAGCCCAAAGCTTTACAAGAGTAAGAGGGTCCTCCCTAAGTACTATAATGGAAGACTAACGGTGGAAATAAGGAAGAAGGCTTCAACCTAAACATAGTAACTCAAAGGAGAAATGGTCATGTAAAAGCTGTCTCATAACAAAAATTGTATGCCCTCTAAAAGAAAGTGGCACCTACCGTGGCTAATGATCAGAGAGAAAGATCGAAGGTAATATTCTAGACTATATGAGTTGCACAAAAATTGTAGCATGTGTGGGAACTAGGATGAGTTAAGTATGCACGTAACAAGGGGCAGAAAGACCAGGAAAAGTAATTACACACGTTTAAATAAAGCTGAGATGGAATGAAAGGAATTATTCGATCAATGATCCAAAGTTGGTTATGTTATGAACGCACTTAAGGGTTCGGAGTTTTATACATGCAACATATACAACCATAGAAGATTTTGGTATACGTTAAGAGAAAGAATTGAGCCCAGGGCATAGACAAAGGATTGAATTATTAGAAGATTGTATCATGGATATCCCATAACGCCCATGAAAGTCTAAGGTAATAACTAATACCATGAGCCACAGATCGGAATATAGCTCAAGCCTACATAAAGGTTGATCAGAAGAAAGAGGAAACTAAAAGAGTTACATCAATGAAGTGAATCAGGAAATACGATTATTGGACCCAGAATTTAAAGGAATCATAATTGAGAACATAACAAAATCACTCTTAATATTGAAGGTGCAAGAGAGATAGCACAATAACTATATTCTATAACGGCTCTACGATAAAGCCAGTTAGAAGTAATAGCAGCCTCATAAGAAGTCAGTATGGAGCTCCCACCAGATTATATAGGTACCAAAGGTGCAAGTATTATAATAGAGCTTCAAATGGAGGATGTGATTTATACCTATGTGAGAGGAAGGTTATGAAGGAAAGATAGAAGAATGTAAGGTGATATTTTAAAGTAAGTAAGGTAAAGGTGAACAATGTATGAAATACTCAAGCATAGAAGGATGAAAGTAGTTCATACTTCAGGTAAAAGACTAGAAGATATATCCATATTCGCAAGTTCTATAAAGTACCGAGCGAGAAACTTCAGTACACCTATAGATTCCCATAGAGGCATCCTATTAAGCATTGTAAATATTTTCAAAGTAAGGCCTAGAGATTGGCTAAAAACTCAAAGGAAAAAGGAAAAATGAATCGCATAAAGAGCACTTACAAAGCCAGGGTCATACAGGCTGCATGACAGGAGGTAACATCAGTTGCAAGACAGAAAGATTTTAATTATGCGGGTAATTAATTAATTAACGAATAACATAACATTACTCAGTTAACTAATAAGTGGATAAATATTAATTATCCCACCCCAACCCCACGTGGCAGCCTGCCATGATACAAGGAATGACTAAGTCATTCCTTGCTAGGTGTCATGAAGATATTATTTCCAAGACTTGACTAATCAAGTCTTTCACTTAAAGACTAAACAAAGCTATATCAATTTCATTTGAAATCTTTCATGAACATGAGTTAATGCTCCAAAATTCTTAAAGTCATTTTTTTAAGTCTTTCAAAACAGAACTTTGTAAAATCATCTTCAATCTTTCAAAGCCAAGAACATAAGTTAATGCTCCAAAATCTTTAAAGTCATTTTTTCAAAGTCTTTCAAAACAGAACTTTGCAAAATCATCTTCAATCTTTCAAAATTCAAGAACGTTAGCATTCTGAGTTGAAGAAGGCAACATGACACAACATGGCTCTATAATTTCAACAAATCCACGAGAATTTTTAGAATTTTAGCAACGGAGGAATTTTACGATTCTAACGAAGTACGGTGTAACTTTTTCCAAGGATATCATATGGATTTTCTCTACTCCAGGTATGTTAAGGCTAAGCTCTTCCTTCATTTTTGCATGATCTCATCATTATACAAGTTTGATAATGAGGCATAAAGAAAAATTCATATCCCGGAACTTACGTATATTTTGCTAGTCTCGCAAATTGCGTATATTTTCCTAGTTTTGTAAGTTAAAATATTCTCCTTATCAGGACTTCATATTCAGTTGAGTATTTTATTCTTCCAGTCAAGAGAGCGGAGAATTTACATATATACAGTATTAAAAGTATTTCATTACCATCGAGCTATAATCGATGGGCAGGCCTTTATTGGGCAATCTCTGATTAGATGATAAGTTATATATTATTTTAAGAGAGTTGAGTCAGTATCAGCAGGTAAGCATATCTTCAGATTATCTTTGACTTCCAGCTACTTGTAGTTATTATATTATTAATTCAGTTTTAGCTTTCAGTATATTGCCTAACATACTCAGTACATTATTTCTTACTGACGTCCCTTTTCTAGGGGCGCTGCATTTCATGCATGCAGGTTAGATAGACAGACGGGTAGGCCTCCTCAATAAGTGTTGCCCGAGTTCAGCTTGATCGGTAAGCTCCATGCCTTTCGGAGTTTCCAGGTCTAGAGCCTTATGCACATCTTGTATTGTATATATGTTATGAGTAGGTCGGGGAGCTGTTCCAATCACAGTATATTCATTAGTAGAGATTTGTAGACATATCCTGTCAGTTAGTGCAATATGTTGGGCTTGCAGGCCTTGTATGTATATTTGGTTGGTTTGTCAGTTGTAATAGTTATGATGGCCTTGTTGGCCCAGTTATATATTGACATTTAGTCAAAATTCGCAGTTATCTTGCAATGTGGCCCATGGACAAAGTATGACATCATATGTTCAGAGTCCCTTAGTTGCAAGTTAGTGCACAAGGATAGGTAAGACGCTGGGTGCCAGTCTCACCCCCATGTTCGAGGTGTGACACTTGAGTAAATATGATTTTCATGTGAAATTCAGAGAATGGTCATTCAAGCAGACGCTTCCCTAAAGCAAGCAATGTGAGTAAAGTTAAACTTAAGGGATTGTATGTACCAGTTATACTAAGTGTCACCCTCGTGAGTAAGGAATTTCGTTATCCTTGGTGCAGAAGGATTACTGCAAGGCGAGTAAGGTTCATCAATGATATGAAAAGACGACAAAGATAAATAGGTAAAACATCTATATGTAGATCGATATAGCTCTAAGTCTTAGTACTCCCTTAAAGGGGGGGATATGGAGTGATGTGGTATGAAGTCAGAATAAAGTGGTTCTAGTAATCATGGAATGGTAAATGAAGAATGCGGTAAACATAAAAAAGGAATGAGATTACATTATTCAGCTCCTACATATATGCTACGATTCCAGAACATTATGTAAATTCTACATCAATGATAGGAAGTAAGGGTCCTTGCCCGAAATATTATTGATAGATAAGGAGTCAGTGCGAGACATAAGTTAAGACAAAGGAAATAACCCAAGAAAGATTACACGGAATATTGAAATGAGAATGGGCCAACCAGTGGTTAGTAGTTGATTCACGAAGAGCCTAGTTATGGCTAGATAAGAGGATACAGACAAATTAGTAGATCGTGCAAGATAAATAGAGTGAACCCTAATATGGGGAATCCAACCTCCCAGTTATGACATTATAATACTTGAGATATATTCATATAGGAGTTGGGGAAGTTAAAAGGTTTGTATGAGTGTTAGGAAAAAAAAAAAAGTGCCACTAGGAAGACGGTTAAAATATCAGTCCAGAAGCAACCCCACAAGCACAAGGGCGTGGAGGTAAGTAACTACGGATAAGTATAGGCAAGGAAGGACATTAGAAGGTCCGTCGAGTATATAATGTAATAAGCTCATAGCTTTACAAGAGTGAGAGATTCTTCCCTAAGTACTACAATGGAATACTAGTCAAGGAAAATAAGGAAGAAGGCTGCAACCTAAACTCAGTGACCTAAAGAGAAAATGGTCTTATAATAATAGTCTCAAAACAACATTGTATGCACTCCCTAAGAAAGTGGCACCTAACGTGGCTAATGAACAGAGAGTAAAATCAGAAGTAATATTCAAGATCATATGAGTTTTATGGAATTTCAATATGTGTGGGCACTAAGATAAGCTAAGTATGGACGCAACAAGGGGCCAGAAAGACCAGGAAAAATAATAGCTTACGTTTAAAGAAAGCTAAGATGGAAAGAAAAGAATTATTCAATCAATAATCCAGAGTTGGTAACTTTATAAATGCACATAAGGGTTCGGAGTATTATCCATGCAGCATATATGTTAACAATCATACAACCGTAGAAGGTTCCGGTATAAGTTAAAAGGAAGAATTGAGCCTGGGTCGTAAAAAAGGATTGAATTGCTAAAGAATTGTGTCATGGATATTCAATAGTGCCATGAAAATCTAAAAGTAATAACTAACATCATGAGCCACAGATCGAAAGATAGCTTAAGCCTACATAAAGGTTGATCGGAGGAAAGAGGAAACTAAAGAGTTACATCAACTAAGTAAATCAGGAGTTTGATTATTGAACCTAGAAAATTATGGACATAGTGATTGATAACATTGCAGAGTCACTCTTAATATCAGAGGTCCAGTTAGAAGAATACCAACCTCATACGAAGTCAATATAAAGCTCTCATCGAATCATGTAAAAAGGTGCAAGTATTATAATAGAAGTTCAAGTTGTGGATGTAAATTATACCTATATGGAAGGGAGGTCATGAAGGAGATAGAAGATATGATGCGAGACTTTAAGGTAAGTAAGGTAAAAGTAAACAACATACAAGATACTCAAATGCAGAAGGTTGTGACTAGTTCAGACTTCGGATAGAAGGCTAGAAGCGCGAGGATTCAGTATCTAGGAATGATAGCGGCATCGTCAGTGGCATATCTTCCAGCCTATTGTTTCTAGGTACTGAGAGGTATAGTTAAGAAAGTAATGAAGAGTTAGATACGATGTAATGTCTCGCTTGATGTTCTAGAGTAACACAAGGAAATTAATGGTGCAAGCAAGTTGAAGGAAGGTTGCGAGTAATATCAATAGATATGTGTAGGATGTAAGCTAAAGTATGGTAAAGCAACAAGGTTTTAGGAATGCAAGAGTAAGGATAAGAAAGGGCAAGTGAGAAGGTGATGAAAATGGATAAGTCCTCAAGATTAAGCCCATGAAAACAAGAAAGCTAATGGTTTCTCTAAGTTATGAAAAATTCAGTATAGTCTAAATGAACTCAAAGGAGTCTGAGGCTAATATCATTTAAAAGAGATGGAATGATGCCCTGGTAGTAGAATAAAGGTGTAATTGTGATAGGTAAAGGATGACGTTTGGGCCTTCGATTGAGTAATGAATTGAAGAGGATTTCATGAATTGTACAGAATTAAAATACCCACATAAGGTGAATCACATGGGGATGCTATAAAATACGATTATTGAAGTATAGTATCGCCCCTAAGTGGATCAGGAAAATCACTTTAAATATTCCTCGATGCAACATAAGCCCTAGTGGCAATGTATTATGTAAGAAGATTCAAGTTATCAATGGAAGATTGTAGATCAACATTAAGGTGAACTGACAATGGATGGACAAAAGATGCAAAGTACGATATGAGATTAGGCCATCAGCCTTAAGATGAACTGTAATGAAGAAGTGTTAGAAGACTTCACTTTATGCATATAGGATAAGAACCGAGTGTAACCTGGAGTTTGGTCGCAGACCTCAGTAACGGTGAATCGAAGTAAGAGTTATGGTATAATATGACCTACATAGATGTAGTAAAGCTAATGACGCCAGAGGGACAGCTTGACATAATTTTGTATGTGTTCACAAAGTGAGGCCTAGAGATTGTCTAAGAGTTGGAAGAAAGGGGAGAGAAGCGCCGCATAAGTGTACATACAAAGTTAGATTCGTACTGGCTGCATGATAGAAGATAGTAATAGTTACGAGATAAGAAGTATTCCGACTACAACTCGTAGTGTGAAAAAAGGCTTAAAGGGGGGATGCCCTGGCTTTGGGATTTATTCAAAGACTAGTTGCCTAAATGGAGAGGAGAATATTAAAGTATTCGCAAGAGCTATGGGTTATGAAAATAAGAAGTGCATCAGTCAACATTCGAGGACGAATGTTCCAAAAGGGGGAATGATGTTACGCCCCGCAGTATTAAGTCGATATTACGCCCCGCAGTATTATATTACGATAATATCACTCCCTGTAGTATTATATTATGATGATGTTACACCTTGCAGTATTATATTACGATAATGTTACGCTCCGCGGTATTATATTACAACGATGTTACACTTGGTAATATTATACGTGAAATTTGTCGTAAGATAATTGACCTCTGTTCAAGGACAAGATTATTTGGAGATTATAAGCATTATGCTATTTCAAACAAGTGATGAGTAAATTCGTGAAGGGAGAGGGTAAGCAATTCGAAGAAAATGAATTTTCGTCGAATTTTGACATTTTGGAGTAAAATATGACCCGAGCTAAAATACCCGATATTTATGGACTAGTGTCATACAAAGTACCACATGACTATAATAGTAAGGTGTATAAAGTGTGATAAAATTGAGTTGTATTTTAAGTAGTTTGAGATAATTCCTAATTATGTGGATAATTAGGTAATTAATAATTTTTAGCGGGAGATTAACTAATTAATTCAATATTTGGATAAGGTTTGATGAACCCACGTGGCAGCGGCCATATCTTGAGTGTCATACTAGGGATGTCAAACACTTACGGCAAGAATCAAGGGAGATTTTGTTATTGCATAGTTCAAGTTAGAGGTGTTAATCGGGTCGGGCTGACCCGCTAACAACTCGGTTCAACCTGGGTCAGTTCGGTCCAGCCCGTTACTGTGCATATGTTTGCGGGTTGGGACGGGATGGATGGGGGGCGAGCTAGTAACGTTAAGTTTTTGCCAAACGGGTACCCGAACCCGCCACAACCCGTTAAGCCCTTAACGGGTTCTTAACGTGCCGCAGCCCGCGACAGCCCGCAAAACTGCCTAATTTTTTTATTTATTTTTTAAAATTAAATCTGACCGTTAAAAGAAAAATATAAGATAGTTAAAAATAGTATTAAAAAAACGAACCCGCTAGGCCCGAACCCGCTAGGCCCGAACCCGTACGGGCCCTATAGAACCCGAAAAATCCCAGCCCGCCACCAACCCGTTAACTTCAGCCCGCTAACAACCCGCCCGTAACCCTAACGGGCTGACCACTTTTGTGTCCAGCCCGTCCCAGCCCGCCCGATAAACACCTATAATATAACATCAGTCATATCTATTTTATTCTTAAAGAAAGGTCCTACATATCCATTCTTAAAGAAAGGTATAACATATCCATTTTTAAAGAATGGTCTTATACCAGAATGTTAGTGAATGGATATTCACGCAAGAATTTAAGAATTTAAGGATTCAAGCAAGAAAATTCCTTATGCATCTTAGCAACGTGATTCTAAAGAAACCCGGTATAATATTTTTCGAGAATATCATACATTTTTTTCACTACTTCGATCCGCCGTTACGCATTATCGTAATCAACGGTGTTAAAGGAATTATCAAGAGAATCAATTCAGGTATGTTAAGACTATTCTTTCTTTCTTTTGGCATGATCCATACGGTACAAATGAAACGAGCGAAATACACAACTTTCATAAATGACTATATTCATAGAAATACTATGGGCGTCTATATTTTTGATTCCCCATGCGAATTATTATTATATCTTCTGTTCATGGATCTCAAAAAAATACGTATTTGATAAAGTTTATCCGAAAGGCATATTGATTTTTATGGCATTCCGAGAAAATTTTATTAACATATTTCTTATGCATTTATACATGTACATTAACCCATGACCAGATGGCGTTATATACACATATTTATATGTATATGGGATATGAGAAAAGATTACGGCGTTATATACGCACCACCACCTGATTAGCTGGTATACGTTGATGATTTTGCCCACAGTGGCCGAGATGATATGAAGGGATGCCCTCAGAGGCTGATGATGTTATGAAATATGTTTTTATGCACGACATAACATTCATACTCATATGCATGACACTATAAGTATTTTATGATTTATAAAGTTTTCCAGACTTATAGGTTGAGTCATTTACTCTATATTTCTTCCATGTCTGTTATATTCTTATTTATTTGCCTTACATACTCGGCACATTATTCGTACTGACATCCCTTTTGCCTGGGGATGCTGCGTTTTATGCCCACAGGTCCCGATAGACAGGTCGAGAGTCCTCCAAGTAGGCTATCAGCTCAGCGGAAAATGTTGGTGCGCTCCATTTGCTTCGAAGTTGCTTGTTTGGTTAGTATGATTTAGACGTGTATTATTTGGTATGGAGGGACTCTGTCCTGTCCTTTATAAAAATTACTTATTCTTAGAGGCATATAGACAGATGTCATATACGTAAGAGATTGTATGACCTTATCGGCATATATTCATTGTACGAGTGGTTATTTTAAACTTATAGGCCCGTATGTCTTATGTATAAATTGGTATTACATATTGTATTCTACCTATTTCACGGCAGTCTCTCCAGCTCAGTTATCTATGATAGTATAATACGAAAAGATACGTTATGTTGGTACTCGATTGAATAAGGTACCGGGTGCCCGTTGCGACCCATCAGTTTGGGTCGTGACAAAAGTATTGGTGCAATTGATGATTCTATCATTGAAAAGATTGAGAACGTTTCCTGTGAGCGCATAACTTAGCTTCTTTCTTGGAATTCTTCTGCAACTAAGAGTGCATTTTAGTTATAATAAAAATACTGCACAGTTATATATATATATATATATATATATATATATATATATATATATATATATATATATGTGTGTGCGCGCGCGCGCGCCCGGTTGAGGAGGAAATTGCTAATTGAGGGCTTGAGTTTATTATAGAGAGGAGGATTGTACCACGCAATTTATCAGAAAAATATTCATCTATTTCCTGAATACATTCCTAATTATATTGACCTTGAATATCTTGGGAACCTATTAGCTTTGGTTCCTTGTTTCTTATTACCCTATGGATAATATTTTGTCATAATTTAAAATTTCGAAAAAATTAATTTGTTTTTTCAAAGTTTATGTACAAAACTTATATTAAATATTTCTGTTGAAATTTGTAAATGATTCTTTATTAAAATTTTAGAAGATTAATTGTAATATTTGCATCTAAATTCGCATTTTTAACAATATTTTGAAACTATCATACATGTATATCACCATATATGTACGCATCCAAACAACTCTAGCTAATGATCAAGAAATATGAAGTAGAAATGAAAGAAATAAGTGAATCAAATCAATGTTACTCATCAATGGTGACCTCGAGCTTAGTGACCTCGAGATGAACTAAGAGCAATAAAATAAGAACAATAAATATAAAGGACAATTCTGATGAACAGTAAGAGAAAAAAGTAGGATAGTATATTCTTTCCAATGATTGGGGTCCCCTTTATATAATATGGGAACCCTAAATAAGGTACATTTTCATTTACAGTAAAGAATCTTATTGGTACAGTTGTCTAACCGCCTAGTACGAAGTCGTACAATCCTATTATGCGATTCGCACCATGATCTTGGGGATGTGGCAGGAATCTAGCTCATTCTGTTATGAATCCATAACGGTACTATCTCGGGGCCGAGCATACTCGGCCTCGATATACATCGTGTTTTAGTCTTCGGGAGTTGCACTCTGTCTTCGAGTTCGGATCTGGTTCATCGGGCTCAAACTCGACCGCGTCTGAACTCGGGTTTAAGGCGGACCTTCGAGCCTATAAATCGGAGGTATATGATTTTGACCATATACAGATAGTCCCCGCGTTTCTTAGAGTAGGTCGATAAGAAACGACTTTGATCTTTGATGCTTCAACGCCTCGATCCTGATGTCAATCTCGTGATGTTAGCGGTTGAAGTGACTGAAAGGTCGCTTTCACGCAGTTTCCAAAGTCATTAATTAGAGGCGGTTGATAGTCGGCTATTTGGATTCCCTAATACGCTTGAGCGACCTCTATAAATAGGCCAACTTCACCATTTTATAAACTTTACTTCTCTAATCGTTTTCAAAATTTCATTAGCTCCTTAAACTTTTCTGAGTTCATCCTCCTCTTTAATTTGCCTTTACTTTACCATCAACCCCTTCCCTTTGAATTTCTACACCATAATGGCTAAAACATCTAAATTTGTTCCCTAAAAAGAAAAATCCTCTTCATCATCACGGCCGGCCATAAGTAAAACAGTGGTACCACCTCGTATCGAGGAGTGTATTCCCCCGCCGTGTGAAACAACATCCGACTTCAAAGTTGAAAAACCTGTATCGATACTAGGCCAATGTGAGCCCATATCCCGATACATCTGTTTGATCACCGAAGATAAACTTGAGCAGGTAAAAAAGGACTGCAAATAGGAGAACAAAAATATAGTGATCCCTTCCCCTGAAGAGGATATCACCACTCATAAAGCAGGGTATCTAAGCGTGTATACCTACCCATACACACTGGGTCCTGCCGATCTAACACTGGGTCCTATAGATCCAGTTATTCTTGATTTTTGCCAACAATACCAAGTGACGCTTGGTCAGATCCACCCTTCTTTCTGGCAAATCGTCAATCTGATCAGGTACTTCTTGAGCCAGGTTGATGGGATGCCTTTTACCCTCGACCATCTGATCAGGCTGTATAGCCCTCGCCTTTATCGAGGTGGCTAGATAAAGCTGCAATGTCGATCCTTGAAATCTCTCTTCTCCAGCATCGGTGAGGACAAAGACCGAGGATAGATGAGCCGGTTTGTCCGAGTAAGGACTTCTAACATGTTTCCTTCTGAGAGGATGCAATTCCCCGAGGAATGGAACATGAAACGTAAGTAAAATCTTAACAATAATAACTTTATTCCCCACTTCCCCTTCTCTTTCTCACTTCATCTTTTTCTTGATCCAACCCCTTTCCGATGGTGTAGCTACTGCTTGGTTTCCTGGTGCAGTCCCGGACCTTGAAAGTTGGGTCTGAAAACTGGCTTGTACTTCCTCATACGCTGAGCGTTGCTGGCGTGAACTGGCCAAGGGTCGATGGGAGGCTAAAAACCACGGTGAGTTCCCTTGTTTGTTTGCTCGTATTTCTCAATGAAATACTTAATTTGTGTTTATGCAGGCCTCGGAGACGTTGTTGCTATGCGGCTGCCACTGACTAGTGAAAAAGAGATCCCAAAGCCTTCCAAAGAAAAGAAGAGAAAGAGGGGGTCACCTGCAAATACTCCGAAGCCGAAGAAGAGCATGGCTAAAAATTCTAAAGCCGATAATGTAGCTTTACCTCTAGAAACGGCCCAACGTCTTCGGGACTAGGAAGAAGAAGATGATGACGACTGCTTGTTGGTAGTTCACAAAAGAGGAAGCAACGGTGCTTCAAAGTCTGCTGAATCAGCAGTGGTAGATGCGGTTTATTCTAGAACTGACGAAATCTCCGAGGGGAGTTCGAGCAAAGTCCCCGAGCCATCGGGCAGCAAAAGAGCACCTCGTCTTGGAGGTCATTTGGAGGGTGAGACTGAGGGGCCCAATCCCGAGGTCCTTCAAAGAGAAGAGAATCCCCCGAGTGGATCACTTGGGGTAATTGATGTGGATGATTCACCGCCTGATCCTGAGTTCTCCAAGGGGCAATTTCGAGATGCTTGAATCATTAGAACTCCTGATGTGGGGACGAGCCATGAAGGGCATGATATCTTTCGAGAATGCCCTGTAGGGATCGAAGATGGCCCGACCCAGATGCTTCTTTTATTTTTCGACGAGGCACATCGACTCTTCGAACATGTGAGTTTATGTTCCTTTAAAATTATGCCTGCACTTTATCCTTGTTGTTCTGAGTCTAACTTTTCCCTTTTGTAAAAGTTGTGACGCTCCATAAAGAAGCATTCTCCAAGTCTCGAGCTGAGCTCACTCGATGTAAGGTCGAGATTAAGACAATCTCGGAAGAGAAGAACAATCTTAAAACCCTCTATGTTAAGAAAGAGGAGGAGATCAGCAATATTCGAGCCGAACTAGCAAAGTCTCATCAAGAACAGACCAATCTTATCGCAAAGGTAGTATACCCTTTGAGGTTTTGTTATGCATTTGCCTGATTTATCAGCTAACATTTCAATTTTTGTAGGCTCAACAAAAGGGCGAGTTGGTGGAGCAGCTCCGAGAGGAGCTTAGGATGAAGGAGGCCGAGACCCTAGGGTAGAGGCAAGGCATGGACCGTCTTGCCTCGGAGAAAGATACTCTTCGATAGAAGCTGGCTTCAATCTAACGCCAGTTATAAAGTGTGAAGGAGGAGAGCTTGGCTCTAAGCTGTAAAATCGAGAAGCTCGAAGCTAAATCTGTTGTTGAGCTTGCCAAGGCCAAATCTGAAGTAGAGGCATTTATATCTTTATATCGAGCTAACGCTGAAGCAGCTAATGTGAGCACGTGATTTTTGCCTCACGAAAACAACTCCAAAATAAATCAAAAATAAATAAAACAAATCTCTTTTAGTGTGCAATTTTTAGAATTTGTGTGGTGTTTGTTAATTATTTGTGTTGTCCGTAAATGTTTGCTTTGTTATAATTGAACAAAATTAAAATAAAAATACATGTTTCATGCATATCTAGGATTTAATTATGCATTTAATAATTGATTTAAAAATAAAATCACAAAAAATATGCATTTGTTCTATTTTAAATGTTCCACTGTGTGATTAATATTTTGTCTATGTGTTAATAGTTGTTAAAAAGTAATTAATATTTTTGTAAGTTTAAAATTATTTTATAATTAAAATTGGGAATTTAAATTAGGAAATTGAAAATGGGTTCTGAATATTAAAAATCGGGCCTGGACTAAAATCCAGGCCCAAACAAAAAAATTCAACCCTCCACAGCCCAATCCCAACACTCCCATGTCCGGTCCAATTCAAACGAACCAAACGACAACGTTTGGTCGTATCATCAAGGGCCGTTGGATCAAATCCATCCAACGGCTGAGATCTTACAACCCTTACCCATAACCCTTACCCGACCCACTGCCCCGATCCAATCCTTTCCCTCAACTTAAACCAAACGACGTCGTTTGGTTAAGTGAGCTGATCCTGACCGTGTATCTTACTTGATCGGATGGTCAATATTCATCCACCCCATCCCTATATAAGTCCAAACCCCTACCCCGGCCCCCTAACTAAACACCCCCCTCTCTACTGTTCATCATCCTCTCCGAATCACACCCCTAACCCTAGCCGCCTTAACTCTCCATCGCCTGAAACCCGGCGGCAACAACGCCGCCGGTCACCACCTGAACACCCTCGACTCCTCGCAACCCCCTCTTCACAGATCTAGTATTAGTTTCCTCCGAATCAGGCCCCAACTCTTCGAATCTTAAATCGAAGGTAGGTCTGAAAACTCGACCCTTTCCGATGACTTCCATATTAACACCGTAGCTTCCCCTAACTACCCTAGCTATGGATCTGGTGTTTGTTTGGCTCGAATCACCTCAGAGTTCTTCGAATCTTCTTTTGAAGGTTCGAACCAAACATGAACTCACTCAGATTCGTTCCAAACTAACACCAAATGACCCCTAGACCTCCCTCACCCTTGTGTCATCTTTGGTTCCCTTCGAATCTGCCCAGAAGTGTTCGAATTTAAGATCCAAGAATCAGAAACCCTAAAAAATTTCAAAACATGGAATTTGCCCGAATTAAATAAGGGATTGAGGTCTAAGAGACTTTAATCGAGGTATTCTCAATTGAGAATACTTCGAATAAAGTCTGTTCAGCCTCAAAAAGGTCCAAATTCAAAGTCAGGCTTGAGTCCGTGTAAATTTAAAGATTCAGAGGTATTTTTCTATTTCCTTTGTGTATTCTATGTGTATTTTATGTTTGTTTCATTAGTCTGTGTAATTTTCCCATCTTTTATTTTTATTCTGTCTCATACCCGTCTATATGATCAAAATGTGAAACTGTTTCTGTTGGTTGTGATTATTTACAATGTGAGTAATCGACTCGATTAAATTCGTCGAGTAGTTATATCATAGAATCCTGTTTCTGAAAATGCTGTTTGAAATAATCTGTTTATCGGTTGTTTGTTGACAATTGTTGTAAATAATTAGTTTAATTAATACTCGTCAACTAAATCATCCTGGTTTATATTTCAATGAGTCTGTCAAAATAAGTGCTGTGTATATGTTATTTTCTGAACATTAAGTTTCAGGGCATTGTCAGTATATTGACAATGCTCCTGTGTTTGTTTGATCTTAGTTCAATGATTGAAATTCAGTTTAAATTGTTCTGTTGTTCGGTGTGATGTTATTGTGATGATTAGGTTTAATTTCAATTTTTACAAAGTGTTGGTTAGATACAATTGTATTAGGAGGTTAAGTATAGGATTGGTTATAGCTGCTTAAACAGATTATAAAGTCTGTTCTATATCAGATTCTGAATTTTAGTTTAAAGGCAGTAATAACAGTAATTACAGTAGGATTTCTGGGGTATTTCTGGGATAGAACAGTGAGGGTAATATGATAGTATAGTGGGCTGAAAGTGGAATGTTAATGGCTATTATTTAATGTAATAATGGGAAACAAAGGGTATTGGGAAAGCTTGTAATGGGATTTAAAGTAGTAAAAGCAGAATTTTAGTGGGATTTTCTGATTTTTAAAAGAAAGAAGGAGGTCCAGACAGTAGGCTGCAAAAAGAGAGGCAGACCTGTATAAGATAGAGGGGATTGGGACTGATTTAGGGAGAGATTTTGAATACACAAAAGAGAGACATTAAGAGAAAAGAGAGAGAAAAAAAAATCTGGAGGAATACACAGAACCATATAGGAGAAAATCTGGACAGAAATTAAAAGAGGAAAACTGAACAGAAAAATCAGAAATAGGAATCTGAAACAGATAGAAGAAAGAAACTGAAATCTGAAATGTTATTTTTCTAGAATCTATCCGTTGTTTGTTTGTGGATATTGTTCGGTTTAAATCTGAAATTTTTCTCAAGTTTCTGTTACTGTTCATCTGGGTTAACGGGTCTTGTTCAGACCTGCTGTGTTATTGGTATATTCTGCCGGTGTTTTGTTGCTGCTATTACTGCTGAAATTTACTCCTTCTACCTTCATTTCCAGGTACATATCTTTTAAACTCATGTTGTGAAAAGTTTCAACATGACAAATAAATGAAGCTTGGGAATTATAATTCTGTTTTCCATTCGTCTAAGTTCATTATTTTAAATTTCAGTTTTGTTTCATACTGATTAATATAGTAATATGCTTGATAGAATAACTATTAGTTGATCATTTCTCTTTTGAAGTTCGTATGAGCGTTGTAATAATGTTGCCTATTTCGGAATCTCATTAAAAGCATAGTTATGATTGGATTGCCAAGATAGGAAAATATGGCATAAAGATTGGCCATTAACTAAGCCTTGTGGCATTGTTAGTTGAATAAAGAATAGTATGAAAATGTCAAAAACCATATTGCTAGTTTATTCTAATATCTGATTTAGTTGTGGATTGAATGATGTAAGTTGTACGTTCATATATGGCATGATAACAGGTATATATAGAACCATAAGTGGAAGGTGATTTGATATAGCTCATTACGATGTTAGAGTGTTATGAATGTTTCAGACGTACAATTATGTTGCATGTAAGGCAATTTTATTGAATCAATTTGTATAATAATTCCCTTTCTTATCAACTTGATGCCTATCTACCATCGTAAACAAATTAACCAAACGATTACAATTTTGGATTAAAAACAAGTAATGTAGAAGGTGATTAGGTTTATAGATTATAACATTTTTTAAAAATATAAAAATAGCATTCGCCTCAAATAGAATAATGAAAATTCTTCGAAAATATCACTTCCTTTCTTACATCAATTCTTTCCCAATTTTTATACGTAATTTACACGTTGTTTATTTGGGTAGGCAAATATTGTATTCACTAAATGGTAGTATTAATCACACGTTGTTTATTTTTACTCCTTAAATTCGAATGGTTTGAGGAATATAATTCATACGCGAAAAATATAATTTGCGATCAACGTCCAATAAATTGTAAATTCTTTTCAAGGAATTTAGAGACTAGAGAAATATTTATTTCTCATGATATTCACATAAAAATACGTGGATATAATAAACAATCTGTAAACAAATTTATACTACCATCAAGAATATTTTTGTGATTAGGGATACGTTCGCGTAACCTGATTATATTTCTAAAAGCAATTCGGATTATGCGTTCGCGCAACTTCGAGCGAATATTTAATAAAAGGGATTTTTCGGAGAATAGCAAATTAATTTCCTAAAAACTCGAGATGTGCAGATCATTGTTTAATCATACAAGGGCGACGATGTTCTTAATTTTATTTTTAATTTTGAACGTATGGTTTTTTTTCATAATAAAAGTATAAAAAATATTATCAACTTTTTTGTGTACACGTATGCGTGGCACGATTCTCTACAATTATAAAAGGTATATAATATGAATATACGTCCGCGTGATTCGTTTATATAATTGTAAGCAATCTAAACAAAAGCGGTAAAAATCAGGTAATAAGAAAAAGGGTATTTAGTAAATCAAGATATTAAAGCCAAATATAAAAATGGTTAAGCGACCATGCTAGAACCACGGAATTTGGGAATGCCTAACACCTTCTCCCGAATTAACAGAATTCCTTACTCAAGATTTCTGGTTCGCAGAATAACAAACAGAGTCATATTTTCCTCGATTCAGGGATTAAAACCGGTGACTTGGGACGCCATAAAATTCCCAAGTGGCGACTCTGAAACAAACAAACAAATCCCGTTTCGACTGTCCTTTAATTGGAGAAAACTCCCCATGCGCCCCCCGCGGGCGCGGAAAAAGGAGGTGCGACAGCTCTGGCGACTCTGCTGGGGACCAAAGTAACCCAGAACCACTGGTTCAGGGTTTAAGAATTCGAGCCTAAAATAACTGCTATAGTTGACTTTATTTATTATCTGATGCTTACATGATATATGCCTAATGTGCTAAATAATGTTTTTACCGCTTTAATATTATCTGAATTGTGTATATACAACTGCTACGAAACCCCCTTCTTTCTGAGTCTTCTGAATTTATGGTGCACACGTGCGCGTGGCCCACCTTTCTGTTAAAGTCATGCCAAATAAGACGAAGTTGGGACTAGTAACTAGGTCGGATAGACTTTCGTGCTCCCGGTACGTTGCCCCCACTTCGGCTCAAACTGTCCATTTGGGTGAGCCAGGTTTAGAACAATATGCCTCAGGTTTTTCACCTAGAATAACTCAGCCATGTACGGGATCCCTAGTAGGAACGTCTATTTGCATCATGTACATTTGGCCTTGGAGACTCAACACAGGGGTTGGGTCTGTCTAGGACAGGTGAACCCAAAATGAAAAGACTATCCTGGTGCATCCTACTTGCTACCTGTGCATTCATTTGCCTCGGATTTGCTTGTTGACCAGCTTAATTGAAATCATTGTGAGAGCCGAGGAATAAAATGGGTTGTTTTAGAAAATTCCCAAAAATAGTTTTAAATCTTGAAACAAAAGTGTTGAATAAATAAGAATGATTTTCATTTTTATTTTGAGGGAATATTTTCAAAAATGAGTCTTAATTTTGTTAAAATTAAATTTCAGATACAAAATGAGCACCACACAAAACCTCCCGTCCACGAATACAGACGAGTTTCTATTTCAGCTTCAAATGTGGTGGTATGAGTTAGGCGAAGATGGTAAAAATGGGTCATTAAGCATTTGGGAAATATCACAGATATTATGAAAGTTAAACCACGTGATGATCTGATTGCGGCGTTAGTAACTTTTTGGGACCCTGTTCACAATGTCTTTCGTTTCTCTGATTTCGAGCTTACTCCTACATTAGAAGAGATAGCTGGCTATGCTGGTTTTGACGGCAGTCTAAGAAATCAAAACCTGATATTCACAAAGGCTCCCTCGGTACATCGATTCTTCGGTCTTCTGAACATCAGTAATCAAATCAGAAAAAGCAATGTCATCAACGGATGTTGTTCTTTCAACTTCTTGTATTCAAGGTTCGGAAAGCCAGATGGATTTGAAATTCATGAGAAAGGCCTTACTAACAAGCAAAACAAAGACACCTGGCAGATTCACCGTCGCTTCGCCTTCATGGTGGCTTTTCTAGGAATCATGGTCTTCCCAAACAAAGAGCGAACAATTGATATTCGCACGGCGAAAGTTGTACAGGTCCTCACCACCAAGGAAAATCACACCCTTGTCCCGATCATTCTCTCAGACATTTATCGGGCGTTGACTTTATGTAAATCAGGGGCAAAAGTCTTCGAAGGATGCAAAATTTTGTTGCAAATGTGGGTGATTGAACATCTCCAACATCAGCCCAAGATCATACAGTATGGGCCAAGCAATGATAATTTCATCGAGAGTTATGAGGAAAGAATAAAAGATTATAAGTCCCCAGAAGGGATAGAAGCCTGGGTATCTCATCTAAGGGCTTTAACGGCAAATCAAATTGAGTGGACTTTGGGATGGCTCCCGATGAGGGAAGTGATACACATGTCAACCTCAAATAGTTATTTGCTACTATTGGGATTGAGAAGCATCCAGCCATATGCGCCACTAAGAGTTCTGAGACAACTAGGGAGATACCAAGTAGTTCCTGATGATGAAGATTTGAGTATGCAAGTAATCGAATTACACCCTGAAGCCACTATTCCCGAGGCTCTAATTCAGCAGATGTGGAATGGATGTCGATACTTGAAAAGTGATACTCAAGTCCCAAACACCACAAGGGGCGAGATAAATCCAGGATATGCAAGGTGGTTTGAGAAACGGTCTTGCGTGGATGATGTACCAGAACCCGAGCTAAGAAGGCCAACAAAAAGACCTCATGTTCAAACCTTTAATGATAAAATCCAAGAGCGGTTGATTTGGGGAGAAAAGGAAAAAGGGTAAAAAGCAACTATCCATGCCCTAAAGGAAAATCTGAGGAGCCTCAGTCTGGAGAAAGATTTGCAAGCACAAGAAGTCGAAGGCGAGAAGAAGAGTTTAGCTTGTGAGAATGAAAATCTTCACGTTCGATTTCAAAAAATGAAAAAAGCTTCTGAAACACCAATGAGGAGTTGGAAGGATCAAAAAACCATCGCCAATCTTTTTGAAAGAATGCAAGATTATGATTCCATTCTTGCAAAAAACGAAATGGCGTTGAGCAAAGCTAAAGAAAGAATCCAACAATTAAACGAAGAAGCCAGATCTAATAAGGAACGCCAAGTAAGGCAATCCGAAGAAGACAGGGCACAATTCAAGAAGGAAAAAGACCATTGGATACGTTCAGAAGACCAACTTCGTGCACAATTGGAAGAGGCGAGAAGATACAACAGAGAACATCAACATGTGGACATCGACAGAGAAAGGGCACAGGCAAGACTCGATCTGGCCAGACTACGAGCTCAGTTAGAGTTAGCTTTAGATCGTGAGGACCGTATCAGAGATATAGCCACCACTCGCCAGCAGCAATTGCAGAACCAAGACCAACGTTTTCAAGATTTCAGGGCACAAATCCATGACCTGGCGGTCTACACCTCTCAAAGTTATGTAAACTGCCAAGGAATGGATTATGAAAGGTTCACAGAGCATGCACCTATTTTTGCCCGTCATCTGGCAATGGAGTTAGAAAGGATGTATCGTACGCTGGGAGGTCATCCAGGTCAAGCCCCATATTGGGTAGATAATCCAATAATTGACAACAAAAGTGGAAAGTGGAGCATGATAAGGGATGTTAAGAGTTGTGTCTTTTATTTTGATTTGGGTGTGTGTGTTTCAAACCATTTTCTTATAAGGTTTTCAAATGTAATGTCGGTTCCATCTTGGTATTATTTTCAAGAATAAATAAAAGTGTTTGCCTTAAGTCCGAACTACGCAAGGTCTGATTCATGCGGGGGCATGATACGTAGGCAATCTCTATAAGATTCGACCGCAATAAAAAATATATAAAATAAATTAAGAGTGAGTAACAAATAAAAATTTCAAGAAAGTTGGGACGATACAAGCAGCCGAGCAAATGCATAATAGAAAAAGGTTATTTGTCTAGGAGCATTGCATCTCAACGTGTAATTATATATGTGTTAAACTCTCAAAACTAACAAGTTTGTTCATTTCCAGAATTCAAAGCAGTTAGTTTCTCTAAAGAGTATACTGGCATATTATCATTATCACACGAGATCAAAAGGACCAATACCCGAAAGTATGTCTATCCCAGATGTTGACACAGGTATTGAGCTAGAAGAGATGGATGTCGGGAAAATGAAAGAAGAGATATTTAAACTCAAGCAGCAAATGGCTGAGATGTACCAGGCCTGGTCTACAGGGCAGTTACCCCCATCTTACCCAACTAACCCTGCCCCATCAATAGCCCAAACTCAGGATAATCTTACCACTGAATTATCCCCAAATTTCCCCATCTACCAACACTACCGAGGCACAACCTCTCAGACACCGCAGTCTCCCCCTCCTAAACCAGTTCCATCCTTTCCTCCACCTGTAACTCCTGTCTTTGTGACACCTCCCATAGCTACACTCCACAAATCTCCTATTGAGCCTACATTCCAGGCCCAGGACAACCAATATTACCCCTCGGAGCCCACCCTCAAAGCCTCCGAAATCCATTCAACTACTCCCCGTTTTGACCTCCCAACCGAAATTGACAAGCCAGCCAAAAATGCTGAACAAGAATAGATGTTCAGGAAGGTCAAAAGCCTAGAACAATCGTTCCGAGACATGAGAGGGTTATGTGGGCAAGTCAGTGTAGCATACAAGGATTTGTGCTTGTTCCCAAATGTACAATTACCAGTTGGCTTCAAGATGCCTAAATTTGACCTATACAATGGGCACGACGATCTAGTAGCCCACTTAAGGGGTTTCTGCAGCAAGATGCGAGGAGCTGGGGGAAAGGACGAATTATTGATGGCTTACTTCAGTCAAAGTTTAAGCGGATCAGCTTTGGAGTGGTATACACGCCAGGACCATGGGAGATGGTACACCTGGGATGACCTGGCACAGGAATTTGCATACCATTTCCAATACAATCTGGAAATCATCCCAGATCGACTATCGTTGACAAAATTTGAGAAAAAACATAATGAAAGTTTCAGAGAGTATGGCTTCCGGTGGAGAGAACAGGCAGCAAGAGTGGATCCTCCTATGAAGGAGAGTGAAATGGTAGACTACTTCCTCCAAGCCTTGGAACCAACTTACTATGCCCATTTGGTTTCAGCGGTAGGAAAATCATTCAACGAAGTAGTGAAGATGGGAGGTATGGTGGAAGAAGGCCTCAAGACAAAAAAATCATGAGCTATTCGGCTATTAAGGCGACTACTCAAGCTATTCAAGACGGGGTAGGAGGAATCGGAAGAAAGAAGAGGGAGGAAGCAGCGGTAGTTGATTCAGGAACTTGGTCGGGATCCAGAGATTCACCTCCTTACTATAATCAACATCGACCTCACCAATCAACTCACCACCACAATTCATCCCAACACTACTATCACCATTCGGAACCTCATTTTTCCATTAACCATGCACAAGCATACAATCAGCCACCTGTTCACGCTAATTGGCGTGCTCCTGCCATACCAGGTACTTACCCACGAGCCTATCCCGGACCAGGTTTCAGGCCTAGGCCAGCATTCAGGGGAGAAAGGGAACAGAAAAAGAAAACCTACACTCCGTTGGGAGAGTCCTACACTAGTCTGTTCCACAGGCTGAGACAGCTGGACATGCTAATACCAATACAATCTAAGCTACCCAATCCTCCTCCAAAGAATCTGGACTACACCATTAACTGTGAGTATTGTTCCGGTACACCAGGCCATGATACGGAAAAATGCTGGCATTTAAAAAATGCAATACAAGAGCTGATTGATACTAATAAAATCGAGGTTCAAACCCACGAAGCTCCCAATATCAACAGAAATCCAATGCCAGCCCATTAGGAGGCTAATATGATAGAAATAGTACAAGTTGATGGGGAGA
The DNA here is from genome assembly GCF_000715075.1 of Nicotiana tabacum. Taxonomy (NCBI): domain Eukaryota; kingdom Viridiplantae; phylum Streptophyta; class Magnoliopsida; order Solanales; family Solanaceae; genus Nicotiana; species Nicotiana tabacum. Next base: position 164,449,848 of record NC_134095.1, read on the forward strand.
CAAAAAAGCCGTCACAAACCGTCATGATGATCAGGTCTCATGAAGCCAAGCCGGATAAGCAGTTAGCAGAGGAGAAGTCAGTACCTAAGTAGAACAGAAATGGTGATGAACCATCTGTGGTAGTCGAGAAGGGATCTTCGAGCAAAGTAGCCACAAAGCAAGAAAGGCTGAAAGTGATAGTACCAGGGGTTGTCAGCAAACCCATTATATTCGTGGAAGGAGCCCGTATGGATCGGGTTATTATCAAACCTGTAACCCAGCTACCAGTGATCAACAATAAGGCCATTCCATGGAACTATGAACGGGTGACTGTAATGTACAAGGGAAAAGAAGTCAAGGAAGAAGTCTGTGAGGTGCAAGGCTTGACTCGTTCGGGAAGATGTTTTACTCCCGAAGAGTTAAGAAAAACTAAAAATAATCTAACACCAATAAAGAGAGCTGTGACGGAAGAAGAAGCGGAAGAGTTTTTAAGAAAAATGAAGCTCCATGACTATTCTGTTGTGGATCAACTGAAGAAGACGCCCGCTCAAATATCATTATTGTCATTACTGATCCATTCAGAGGAGCACCGTAAGGGTTTGATGAAAATCCTGAATGAGGCTCACGTTCCCGATAAAATCTCTGTAAATCATTTGGGAAGAATAGCCAACAGAATCTTTGAGGCAAACAGAATTACATTTTCTGATGATGAATTGCATGTGGAAGGTACTGAGCACAACAGAGCTTTACCTCACCGTGAAATGTGAAAACTCCGTAGTAACCCGGGTATTAGTTGACAACGGGTCAAGTGCAAACATCTGCCCTCTCTCCACTTTAAGCAAATTGAAAATCAAAGAGGAGAGGATCCAGAAGAATAGCATTTGCGTACGGGGGTTTGACGGTGGAAGCAGAGATTCATTTGGCGACATAGTGTTGGAACTGACAATAGGGCCAGTTGAATTCACGATGGAGTTTCAAGTACTGGACATAACTGTTTCTTATAATTTGTTGTTGGGTCGACCATGGATCCATGCTGCTAAAGCAGTCCCGTCAACACTACACCAGGCGGTCAAGTTTGAATGGGATCATCAAGAAATAGTTGTGCATGGGGAAGAAAGTTTAAATGCTCACAGCAGTGCCATTGTACCGGTCGAGGGAATAGAAAATGACCAGGGACCATGGGTATACCAAGTGTCCGATACAGTGTCGGTAGAGAAAATTCCAGAGGGGAAGTACCTTCCGAATCCAAAGATAACCTCTGCATCAGTCATGGTAGCCTATGAAATGTTAAAAAATGGTTTTATACCCGACAAAGGTCTGGGCTCATCTTTGCAAGGAATTATACAACCAGTATCTCTCCCCGAGAACTGGGGAACATTTGGTTTGGGATTTATACCCACTGCCACAGACATAAAAAAGGCCAGAAAGCTGAAACAAAAGGCATGGGTCCTTCCAAAACCAGTCCCATATCTATCAAAGTCTTTTGTCAAGATCGGTGCTAAAAATCGCCCGATAACAACAATTCCTAAATCACTGTTCAATCCTGAGGAGGAATTAATTGAAAGATTCGAGAAATTGTTTGACGATGTAAATATGGTGGAAAGCGGGGAAGGTTGTAGCAACGCATAAGTTCAATTCGTTGGGCCAGAAACAAAGCTTAATAATTGGAAAGCCACTCCTCTCCCCATTCGAAAGGAGTCTTGGTAGTTTATTTTCGATTTTCCTTCAGTTTGTTTGGGTTACCTCAGGGTTGTAATCCCAATGCTTATCTTACAGTTTGTTTGAAGTGTGCGAACCTTGTTATCTTTCATCATCCAATAAAATACAGTTTCCTTATTCATTATCATTCCTGATAGTTTTCTTTTCCTTTTCTTCTTTTTCTGTACAGTTCTTTTTACGCTGGCTCTAGTGATATGGCATGCATGAGGAATCCTCAGCCCAGTCTTAAAAATCAATCTGGTTCCGAAATAATAATTCAAGAAATATATTGTGATTATGAATCAGAATATGATGAAGATGAGGCTTTTGAAGAGATTAGTAAAGAGTTAATTCGCTTTGAGGAAAAAACCAAACCTAACCTGAGTGATACCGAAGACATCAACATAGGGGACACGAATAATATCCGGGAAACTAAAATAAGTGACCATCTCGAACCAAGGATCCGAGAATAGTTAATTAAAGCACTCATAGAATTCAAAGATGTTTTTGCATGGTCATATGACGACATGCCGGGCTTGAGCACTGATTTAGTGGTTCACAAATTGCCCACCGATCCAATGGTGCCTCCTGTCAAGCAGAGGCTGAGAAAATTCAAGCCTGATATGAGTGTGAGAATTAAGGAAGAAATCACCAAACAGTTGGAAGCAAAGGTCATTCGAGTCACTCGATATCCTGTTTGGTTAGCTAATATCGTTCCTGTACCAAAGAAAGACGGCAAGATCAGAGTATGCGTCGACTACCGCAATCTCAACAAAGCAAGTCCAAAGGATAATTTCCCATTACCCAATATCCATATTTTGATCGATAATTGTGCCAAGCATGAGATAGGATCTTTCGTGGATTGTTATGCCGGGTATCATCAAATTCTAAAGGACGAAGAAGATGCAGAAAAGACAGCATTCATCACACCATGGGGAACTTATTGCTACCGGGTAATGCCATTCGGTTTGAAGAATGCCGGGGCAACTTACATGAGAGCAATGACCACAGTATTTCATGATATGATACACAAGGAGATTGAGGTATACGTGGACGATGTGATCATAAAATCAAAGCATCAGGCCAACCACGTTGGGGATTTGAGGAAATTTTTCTTAAGACTTCGCAGGTACAACCTCAATCTTAACCCTGCCAAATGCGCATTTGGAGTTCCATCTGGAAAGTTGCTGGGATTCATAGTCAGTCGGCGAGGCATCGATCTAGACCCGTCAAAAATCAAAGCCATCCAAGAATTTCCACCTCCAAGGAACAAAACTGAAGTAATGAGTTTGTTGGGAAGGTTGAATTACATCAGCAGGTTTATTGCTCAGCTTACGACAACCTGTGAGCCTATTTTCAAATTGTTGAAAAAGGATGTTGCGATCAAATGGACCAATGAGTGTCAGGAGGCGTTTGATAAGATAAAAGGATACCTGTCGAACCCACCCGTGTTGGTCCTGCCAGAGCCAGGAAGACCTCTGATTCTTTACTTGACGGTCTTGGAAAATTCATTTGGTTGTGTATTGGGGCAACATGACCTCACCGGCAGAAAAGAACAGGCCATCTACTACCTTAGCAAGAAATTCACAGCTTATGAGGTTAAGTATACTCATCTGGAGAAGACATGTTGCGCCCTAACTTGGGTAGCTCAAAAATTGAAACACTATTTGTCATCCTACACTACTTACCTCATTTCGTGTCTGGATCCGTTAAAATATATTTTTCAAAAACCTATGCCAACGGGAAGACTTGCAAAGTGGCAAATATTGCTCACAGAATTTGACATCATCTATGTGACTCGAACTGCAATGAAAGCCCAAGCACTGGCTGATCATTTAGCTGAAAACTCGGTCGACGAGGAGTACGAACCATTGAAAACCTATTTTCCCGATGAAGAAATAATGCATATCGATGAGATGGAGAAATTGAAAAACCTGGCTGGAAACTTTTCTTTGATGGGGCCGCTAACATGAAAGGAGTCAGGATAGGAGCTGTAATCATTTCTGAAACAGGGCATCACTATCCTGTTACGGCTCAACTACGATTTTATTGCACCAATAATATGGCTGAATATGAAGCTTGTATTTTGGGGTTAAGGCTAGCCGCAGACATGGGTATCCAGGAAATCTTAGTCATGGGAGATTCGGATCTTCTGGTACATCAAATTCAAGGAGAATGGGAAACCCGCGACTTGAAGCTCATACCATACCAACAATGTCTGCATGATCTTTGTCAGCGGTTTCGATCAGTGGAGTTTCGGCATATTCCAAGGATCCATAATGAGGTTGCCGATGCATTGGCTACCCTGGCATCAATGTTGCACCATCCGTACAAAGCTTATGTAGATCCACTACATATTCAAGTCCACGATCAGCACGCTTATTGCAATATGGTTGAAGAGGAATTTGACGGTGAACCGTGGTTCCACGACATCAAGGAGTATATCAGGATGGGGATATATCCAGCACAAGCCACAGGGGATCAAAAGAGAACCATTAGGCGATTGGCAAATGGATTCTTCTTAAGAGGAGGAGTTTTGTATAGAAGAACACCAGACCTTGGATTATTAAGATGCATAGATGCCCGACAAGCTACGGCTGTCATGTCTGAAGTACATTCGGGAGTTTGCGGACCCCACATGAGCGGATACGTGTTGGCAAAGAAAATCCTCCGAGCTGGTTACTATTGGCTTACCATGGAGCGAGATTGTATCAGTTTTGTGCGCAAGTGTCATCAATTCCAGATACACGGAGATTTGATTCATTCTCCACCATCTGAGTTGCACACAATGTCGACACCATGGCCCTTCGTCGCCTGGGGCATGGATGTGATTGGACCAATTGAGCCGGCAGCATCCAATGGGCACAGGTTCATTCTGGTAGCCATTGATTATTTTACCAAATGGGTTGAGGCCAAAACATTCAAATCAGTGACCAAGAAAGCTGTGGTCGATTTTGTCCACTCAAATATCATATGTCGATTCGGAATCCCAAAGGTGATCATCACAGATAACGGTGCTAATCTTAACAGTAACTTAATGAAGGAAGTATGTCAACAGTTTAAGATTACACATCGCAACTCTACCCCATATCGGCCCAAGGCGAATGGAGCAGTCGAGGCAGCCAAGAAAAACATAAAGAAGATACTTCGGAAAATGGTAGAAGGTTCAAGACAATGGCATGAAAAACTACCATTTGCGTTATTGGGATATCGCACTACTGTCCGCACTTCAGTAGGAGCAACTCCTTATTTGTTGGTATATGGCACTGAGGCAGTAATTCCTGCAGAAGTTGAAATTCTTTCCCTTCGGATCATCGCCGAGGCAAAGATTGATGATGATGAATGGGTCAAAACCCGTCTGGAACAGTTAAACTTGATTGATGAAAAATGATTGGTTGCAGTATGTCATGGCCAATTGTATCAAAGAAGAATAGCAAGAGCATACAACAAAAAGGTGCGTCCCCGGAAGTTTGAAGTGGGTCAACATGTGCTGAAACGTATTCTTCCACATCAGGTTGAGGCAAAAGGCAAATTTGCCCCGAATTGGCAAGGACCATTCATTGTGACCAGAGTATTATCGAATGGTGCACTATGTTTAACAGATATCGAAGGAAAATGCATAGACATGGCTATCAATTCTGACGCGGTAAAGAGATATTATGCATAACTTTTTGAATGTTTGTATTTGGCATTATTTCGTAGATTGGAATGACAAAGGCAATTTGTTCTGCTATCCAAACACTATACCCTTTGCTTCCCCTTTGAACCACATTTGTTTTTTTTTCCTACCCTCTCTTGGAATCAATGAAAATCAAATATGAAAAATAAAAGGGATAAAATTAGAAAATCACTATTATTGTAGTGAACTACGTTTGACCTGATTCCTCAAAGAAGGATACGTAGGCTCCTCACGGCTCGGTCATAGGGTGCACGATATGCATTATGTGCACAAAAAGAAACATCAAGAGACCCCAATCAAGAAATTGGGGCAGGAATTATATTGGAAATAAGAAAAAGATTCCAAGAGTTGTAATTGTAAACCTATATCAAAACTGTTTAACTTTTGATACCTTTCCATTCCAACCCCATACCAAAAAGACCTTTCGACCAATCTTAGAAAAATGTCGAGTCGAGCAAATGAAGATGGTTCATAACACTCTGGTCCAAACAAGAAAAGAAAGTAAAAATGAGAGAGTCTTATAGGTGAAAACCCACACGGACACCATGAGACGACGAAAGTTGAGAGAAAGTAAAATGAGAGAGTCTTATTGGTGAAAACCTTCGCAGGCACCATAAGGCGAAAAGGAATTAAAAAATGAACAAATGAGGAAGGTTTGCCGGTGAAAACTCTTTTAGATACAGCGACCCAAATAAGGTTTGTAAATTGGCAAAAGAAAATTGGGTTATGGAAAATTTGGGAAAACAAAATGAAACAATGGAAAAGAGATTGGTTAAAAATACTGGGTTGATTAATCCAAAATGCATACCATGATCATTGGTGCCAGTGACTCCAATCAGATAAGTCCTTTATTTTTTCTCCAACAGTCATCCAAATTTGGATTTTTCTTTTCATTCTAGATTTTTGAAATCGTCATGTTTTCGTCACTAATAATCTTACTCTTCTAAAAGTTTTTGAGATGAGTTTTGTTCCAAACAAATAAGAAGGAATGTCAAGGTATACTACCAAGATTCAAGATTGCATAGGACAAAATACGGCCATGATAGGGCAGGAGGTAGTAGGATAAAAATAAGATATGGGTGTAAGAAAAGTGGAATCAAAAAGTGGTTCAGCAACGTCATGAGAGACATATGATTACAATTGAAAGGGTTTGACGTGAAAACAACAGTTGGGGATCCTATAGTTAAGGATCAATTACAAGGACAAAACAGTCTTTTCAACCATTCCAAGGCAGTAAAACAAGACAAAGAGAAACCCCACCATCGGCAAGAATGCCCCAACTAACCACCCTACTTTTAACTAACAAAGTTTTCTTTGATTTGAAACAGGGGCAAAAACAACATTTGTGTCAGGAAACACCCGGTGAAGGAAATAGAAGAAGTCAGGCATCCACCTGAAGAATAAGGAAGAGCAATGAAATATTAGAAATCAGGCGTCCACCTGGAGAATAAGGATGAGCAGTTGAAATATTAGAAATCAGGCGTCCACCTTGAAAATGAGGATGAGCAGTTGAAATATTAGAAATCAGGCGTCCACCTGGAGGATGAGGATGAGCAGTTGAAATATTAGAAATCAGGCATCCACCTAGAGAATGAGGATGAGCAGTTGAAATATTAGAAATCAGGCGTCCACCTGGAAGAATGAGGATGAGCAGTTGAAGTATTAGAAATCAGGCGTCCACCTGGAGAATGAGGATGAGCAGTTGAAATATTAGAAATCAGGCGTCCACCTGGAGAATGAGGATGAGCAGTTGAAGTATTAGAAATCAGGCTTTCACCTGAAGAACAAGGATGAAGAAAAAAGGAAGCAATCAGGCGTCCACCTGGAGAATAAGGATGAAGAAAGGAAATAGCAATCAGGCGTCCACCTGGAGAACAAGGATGAAGAATTGAAAAAGCAATCAGGCGTCCACCTGGAGAATAAGGATGAAGAAAGGAAAGAGCAATCAGGCGTCCACCTGGAGAACAAGGATGAAGAAAGAATAGCAATCAGGCGTCCACATGGAGAACAAGAATGAAGAAAGGAAGAAGTAATCAGGCGTCCACATGGAGAACAAGGATGAAGAAAGGAAATAGCAATCAGGCGTCCACCTGGAGAACAAGGATGAAGAAAGGAAAAAGCAATCAGGCGTCCACCTGGAGAACAAGGATGAGGAAAAGAAATAACAATCAGGCGTCCACCTGGAGAACAAGGATGAAGAAAGGAAAGAGCAATCAGGCGTCCACTTGGAGAACAAGGATGAAGAAAGAATAGCAATCAGGCGTCCACCTGGAGAACAAGGAAGAACAATGGAAGAATTAGCAATCAGGCGTCCACCTGGAGAACAAGGATGAAGAAAGGAAATAGCAATCAGGCGTCCACCTGGAGAATAAGGATGAAGAAAGGAAAGAGCAATCAGGCGTCCACCTGGAGAACAAGGATGAATAAAGAATAGCAATCAGGCGTCCACCTGGAGAACAAGGATGAAGAAAGGAAGAAGTAATCAGGCGTCCACCTGGAGAACAAGGATGAAGAAAGAAATGGAAATCAGGCGTCCACCTGGAGAACAAGGATGAGAAAAGGAAATAGCAATCAGGCGTCCACCTGGAGAACAAGGATGAAGAAAGAAAGAAGAAATCAGGCGTCCACCTGGAGAACAAGGATGAAGAATTGAAATGGCATACAGGCGTCCACCTGGAGAACAAGGATGAGAAAAGGAAATAGCAATCAGGCGTCCACCTGGAGAACAAGGATGAAAAAAGGAAATAGCAATCACGCGTCCACCTGGAGAACAAGGATGAAGAAAGGAAATATCAATCAGGCGTCCACCTGGAGAATAAGGATGAAGAAAGGAAAGAGCAATCAGGCGTCCACCTGGAGAACAAGGATGAAGAAATGAAATAGCAATCAGGCGTCCACCTGGAGAATAAGGATGAAGAAAGGAAATAGCAATCAGGCGTCCACCTGGAGAACAAGGATGAAGAAAACAATAATTAATCAGGCGTCCACCTGGAGAATGAGGATGAAGAATTGAAGAAGAAATCAGGCGTCCACCTGGAGAATGAGGATGAAAAAACTTTAAGAAGAAGTCAAGCGTCCACCTGGAGAATGAGGATGAAAAATTAAAGAAGAAATCAGGCGTCCACCTGGATAATGAGGATGAAAAAATTTAAGAAGAAGTCAGGCGTCCACGGTGGAGAATGAGGATGAAGAATTAAAGAAGAAGTCAGGCGTCCACCTGGAGAATGAAGATGAAGAATTAAAGAAGAAATCAGGCGTCCACCTGGAGAATGAGGATGAAAAATTAAAGAAGAAATCAGGCGTCCACCTGGAGAATGAGGATGAAGAATTTAAGAAGAAGTCAGGCGTCCACCTGGAAAATGAGGATGAAGAATTTAAGAAAAAGTCAGGCGTCCACCTGGAGAATGAGGATGAAGAATTAAAAAAGAAATCAGGCGTCCACCAGGAGAATGAGGATGAGAGATAAAGAAGAAATCAGGCGTCCACCTGGAGAATGAGGATGAAGAATTTAAGAAGAAGTCAGGCGTCCACCTGGAGAATGAGGATGAAAAATTAAAGAAGAAATCAGGCGTCCACCTGGAGAATGAGGATGAAGAATTTAAGAAGAAGTCAGGCGTCCACCTGGAGAATGAGGATGAAGAATTAAAGAAGAAATCAGGCGTCCACCTGGAGAATGAGGATGAAAAAATTTAAGAAGAAGTCAGGCGTCCACCTGGAGAATGAGGATGAAGAATTAAAGAAGAAGTCAGGCGTCCACCTAAAGAATGAGGATGAAGAATTTAAGAAGAAGTCAGGCGTCCACCTGGAAAATGAGGATGAGGAATTGAAGAAGAAATCAGGCGTCCACCTGGAGAATGAGGATGAAGAATTGAAAAGACAATCAGGCGTCCACCTGGAGAATAAGGGAATACAATTGAAGGATCAGCAGTCAGGCGCCCACCTGAAGAACAGAATGGCAATGTAGTCTGACATTATGGATGAAGTCAAAAGCCCGCCCATGTGAGAAAGGAGCACACGTAAAGTCAATAAAGCAGAGGAGTCCAACCAAATCCCCAGCAAGAAACAACAAGAGTCCCAAACAAATAAAGGAAATACGAGACACAATGAAAGGAAATGCGGAACAAGTCAGAAGCAAAAGATGCCCAAAAGTCACCAAGACATCAAGACAACAAGAAACGCAAGGGCATGATCTAGATAAGATTCTGTAATTCATATACCATAGTCTAGTTTAGCTTTTGTTTTACCTTTGAAGCAAGGTGTAATAAGGAGGTCAGCAAGCAGTAAAAGCAGCACAAAACAGCAGTAACATCACAGTCCCACGGTAGTCCCAGCTACCCAAAATTTCCCGAACTACATTGACCTGATTCTCTTATAGCCAAGGATATGTAGAAAACCTTTGAAGCAGAGGTTCGGTCAAATCTTTCAAAAAATGCTTCCCACGGAGTATTTGAACGGGCAAAAATCGCTCGTATCCGCTCACTTTATCTTTGCACGAAAACTCTTCGAGTTTCCGCGCAAAGAGGGGCAGCTGTGAGCACGTGATTTTTGCCTCACGAAAACAACTCCAAAATAAATCAAAAATAAATAAAACAAATCTCTTTTAGTGTGCAATTTTTAGAATTTGTGTGGTGTTTGTTAATTATTTGTGTTGTCCGTAAATGTTTGCTTTGTTATAATTAAACAAAATAAAAATAAAAATACATGTTTCATGCATATCTAGGATTTAATTATGCACTTAATAATTGATTTAAAAATAAAATCACAAAAAATATGCATTTGTTCTATTTTAAATGTTCCACTGTGTGATTAATGTTTTGTCTATGTGTTAATAGTTGTTAAAAAGTAATTAATATTTTTGTAAGTTTAAAATTGTTTTATAATTAAAATTGGGAATTTAAATTAGGAAATTGAAAATGGGTTCTGAATATTAAAAATCGGGCCTGGACTGAAATCCAGGCCCAAACAAAAAAAATTCAACCCTCCACAGCCCAATCCCAACACTCCCATGTCCGGTCCAATTCAAACGAACCAAACGACAACGTTTGGTCGTATTTCATCAAGGGCCGTTGGATCAAATCCATCCAACGGCTGAGATCTTACAACCCTTACCCATAACCCTTACCCGACCCACTGCCCCGATCTAATCCTTTCCCTCAACTTAAACCAAACGACGTCGTTTGGTTAAGTGAGTTGATCCTGACCGTGTATCTTACTTGATCGGATGGTCAATATTCATCCACCCCATCCCTATATAAGTCCAAACCCCTACCCCGGCCCCCTAACTAAACACCCCCCTCTCTCCACTGTTCATCATCCTCTCCGAATCGCACCCCTAACCCTAGCCGCCTTAACTCTCCATCGCCTAAAACCTGGCGGCAACAACGCCGCCGGTCACCACCTGAACACCCTCGACTCCTCGCAACCCCCTCTTCACAGATCTAGTATTAGTTTCCTCTGAATCAGGCCCCAACTCTTCGAATCTTAAATCGAAGGTTGGTCTGAAAACTCGACCCTTTCCGATGACTTCCATATTAACACCGTAGCTTCCCCTAACTACCCTAGCTATGGATCTGGTGTTTGTTTGGCTCGAATCACCTCAGAGTTCTTCGAATCTTCTTTTGAAGGTTCGAACCAAACATGAACTCACTCAGATTCGTTCCAAACTAACACCAAATGACCCCTAGGCCTCCCTCACCCTTGTGTCATCTTTGGTTCCCTTCGAATCTGCCCAGAAGTGTTCGAATTTAAGATCCAAGAATCAGAAACCCTAAAAAATTTCAAAACATGGAATTTGCCCGAATTAAATAAGGGATTGAGGTCTAAGAGACTTTAATCGAGGTATTCTCAATTGAGAATACTTCGAATAAAGTCTGTTCAGCCTCAAAAAGGTCCAAATTCAAAGTCAGGCTTGAGTCCGTATAAATTTAAAGATTCAGAGGTATTTTTCTATTTCCTTTGTGTATTCTATGTGTATTTTATGTTTGTTTCATTAGTCTGTGTAATTTTCCCATCTTTTATTTTTATTCTGTCTCATACCCGTCTATATGATCAAAATGTGAAACTGTTTCTGTTGGTTGTGATTATTTACAATGTGAGTAATCGACTCGATTAAATTCGTCGAGTAGTTATATCATAGAATCCTGTTTCTGAAAATGCTGTTTGAAATAATCTGTTTATCGGTTGTTTGTTGACAATTGTTGTAAATAATCAGTTTAATTAATACTCGTCAGTTAAATCATCCTGGTTTATATTTCAATGAGTCTGTCAAAATAAGTGTTGTGTATATGTTATTTTCTGAACATTAAGTTTCAGGGCATTGTCAGTATATTGACAATGCTCCTGTGTTTGTTTGATCTTAGTTCAATGATTGAAATTCAGTTTAAATTGTTCTGTTGTTCAGTGTGATGTTATTGTGATGATTAGGTTTAATTTCAATTTTTACAAAGTGTTGGTTAGATACAATTGTATTAGGAGGTTAAGTATAGGATTGGTTATAGCTGCTTAAACAGATTATAAAGTCTGTTCTATATCAGATTCTGAATTTTAGTTTAAAGGCAGTAATAACAGTAATTACAGTAGGATTTCTGGGGTATTTCTGGGATAGAACAGTGAGGGTAATATGATAGTATAGTGGGCTGAAAGTGGAATATTAATGGCTATTATTTAATATAATAATGGGAAACAAAGGGTAATGGGGATGCTGAAAATCAGGAAAAAAGCTTGTAATGGGATTTAAAGTAGTAAAAGTAGAATTTTAGTGGGATTTTCTGATTTTTAAAAGAAAGAAGGGGGTCCAGACAGTAGGCTGCAAAAAGAGAGGCAGACCTGTATAAGATAGAGGGGATTGGGACTGATTTAGGGAGAGATTTTGAATACACAGAAGAGAGACATTAAGAGAAAAGAGAGAGAAAAAAAATCTGGAGGAATACACAGAACCATATAGGAGAAAATCTGGACAGAAATTAAGAGAGGAAAACTGAACAGAAAAATCAGAAATAGGAATCTGAAACAGATAGAAGAAAGAAACTGAAATCTGAAACAGATAGAAGAAAGAAACTGAAATCTGAAATGTTATTTTTCTAGAATCTACCCGTTGTTTGTTTGTGGATATTGTTCGGTTTAAATCTGAAATTTTTCTCAAGTTTCTGTTACTGTTCATCTGGGTTAACGGGTCTTGTTCAGACCTGCTGTGTTATTGGTATATTCTGCCGGTGTTTTGTTGCTGCTATTACTGCTGAAATTTACTCCTTCTACCTTCATTTCCAGGTACATATCTTTTAAACTCATGTTGTGAAAAGCTTCAACATGACAAATAAATGAAGCTTGGGAATTATAATTCTGTTTTCCATTCGTCTAAGTTCATTATTTTAAATTTCAGTTTTGTTTCATACTGATTAATATAGTAATATGCTTGATAGAATAACTATTAGTTGATCATTTCTCTTTTGAAGTTCGTATGAGCGTTGTAATAATGTTGCCTATTTCGGAATCTCATTAAAAGCATAGTTATGATTGGATTGCCAAGATAGGAAAATATGGCATAAAGATTGGCCATTAACTAAGCCTTGTGGCATTGTTAGTTGAATAAAGAATAGTATGAAAATGTCAAAAACCATATTGCTAGTTTATTCTAATATCTGATTTAGTTGTGGATTGAATGATGTAAGTTGTACGTTCATATATGGCATGATAACAGGTATATATAGAACCATAAGTGGAAGGTGATTTGATATAGCTCATTACGATGTTAGAGTGTTATGAATGTTTCAGACGTACAATTATGTTGCATGTAAGACAATTTTATTGAATCGATTTGTATAATAATTCCCTTTCTTATCAACTTGATGCCTATCTACCATCGTAAACAAATTAACCAAACGATTACAACTTTGGATTAAAAACAAGTAATGTAGAAGGTGATTAGGTTTATAGATTATAACATTTTTTAAAAATATAAAAATAGCATTCGCCTCAAATAGAATAATGAAAATTCTTCGAAAATATCACTTCCTTTCTTACATCAATTCTTTCCCAATTTTTATACGTAATTTGCACGTTGTTTATTTGGGTAGGCAAATATTGTATTCACTAAATGGTAGTATTAATCACACGTTGTTTATTTTTACTCCTTAAATTCGAATGGTTTGAGGAATATAATTCATACGCGAAAAATATAATTTGCGATCAACGTCCAATAAATTGTAAATTCTTTTCAAGGAATTTAGAGACTAGAGAAATATTTATTTCTCATGATATTCACATAAAAATATGTGGATATAATAAACAATCTGTAAACAAATTTATACTACCATCAAGAATATTTTTGTGATTAGGGATACGTTCGCGTAACCTGATTATATTTCTAAAAGCAATTCGGATTATGCGTTCGCGCAACTTCGAGCGAATATTTAATAAAAGGGATTTTTCGGAGAATAGCAAATTAATTTCCTAAAAACTCGAGATGTGCAGATCATTGTTTAATCATACAAGGGCGACGATGTTCTTAATTTTATTTTTAATTTTGAACGTATGGTTTTTTTTATAATAAAAGTATAAAAAATATTATCAACCTTTTTGTGTACACGTATGCGTGGCACGATTCTCTACAATTATAAAAGGTATATAATACGAATATACGTCCGCGTGATTCGTTTATATAATTGTAAACAATCTAAACAAAAGCGGTAAAAATCAGGTAATAAGAAAAATGGTATTTAGTAAATCAAGATATTAAAGCCAAATATAAAAATGGTTAAGCGACCGTGCTAGAACCACGGAATTTGGGAATGCCTAACACCTTCTCCCGAATTAACAGAATTCCTTACTCAGGATTTCTGGTTCGCAGAATAACAAACAGAGTCATATTCTCCTCGATTCAGGGATTAAAACCGATGACTTGGGACGCCTTAAAATTCCCAGGTGGCGACTCTGAAACAAATAAACAAATACCGTTTCGACTGTCCTTTAATTGGAGAAAACTCCCCATGCGCCCCCCGCGGGCGCGGAAAAAGGAGGTGCGACAGCTAACACCTGGGCAAAGGAGATCTCTGTTGCGGCCGAAGTTAAGCTCTCATATGCGCTTGACCATGCCAGGTGCATGCTCGCGACTTCAATCTCTCAGCCGATATTGAAAAGGCAAAGACTTTGGAAGAAGAGGCTGCCACTTTGCTTTACAAGGACGAGGATTCAGCTAGTGGCTCCGAGAGTGGAGGAGACGAATATGAAGTCCCCGAGGATGAGGCTCCCAAAGACTCGGCTCCCGGTGATGCAGCTGCCGAAGATGTGGCCTCAGAGTAGGTTTAGGTTTCTTTTATTTTGTTTCAGTGTTTTTGTGCAAGGACCCATCGTAGGTATTATAGGATATCTTTTGTAAGCCTCCTTTGTAAATATAAAGAACCTTTTTTCTTCATCTTTGATTTGTGTTGAATTCTGTTTTATCTTCATTTTGTGAAAAACTTTATTGTATAACTCTTATGATCAGTCTGAATACGGGACTCAGAACATAATAAACCCTTAGGTTTTTTATTGATCACATAATACATCTTAGGGATTTAGTTAATCCTCGATCTAAGCTCAAATCGATTTGATGTGAGCTCGGGGTATCTAGACCTTTGAGTCTGAATCGAGTGGGAGTAAGGTCTCGAACCCTTTATATTTTGGCCCTTAGGATCTTTTAGCTTGGCCCTTAGGCTCTTTAAGTTGGGCCGATTCGGCCTCTAAAGTGGCTATAATTTTTCCCTCTTTTTGGCTAAAAGACTTAGTGAAATTTTTTGTATGCCTTAGCACGTATTTTTTGTACTCGTTGGGTTTTTTGAAGGTTCGATCGATTGGAACCTCATTTATAACTTGTTTGTGTGAACATAATTGAATACCTCTTGAGGTTTTTTCGAATGCTGGTGTTATTGAAGCCTCTAAATTATTCGAGGGCTGATTTTATCAAAGCCCTTTTATTATTTGCTTTTGCCGAGGGTAGCCTGATTTAACCCGTTTTTTCAAAATGTTTGAAGGCCTTTAATTTTATGGCAGAAGTCGGACGTCTCCGAGTCGCATTATCTCGGTCGTAGCCTTTTTATATGACCGTAGTCTTTAATATGGTTGTAGCCTTCAAGTATGTCTATTGGACTTGTTTCCCCATAACCTTTTGAACTTGTTCGGAAGGTTAGTCCCCTAGTATGTTGGCCTTGGCCTTTATATCGAGAGGATGCCTTTTTGAGGTCTTATGAGTCCGAATTTTTGATAACTCGAATGCATTGACTGTTGATGACAGTCCCCGAGTATTCCGGGGGTGCTTTTGCGTTGTGGCTATTGAGCCGTTTCTCGTAGGATTATAAATGTAGAGCTCGTATAATAGTAGAATTTTTTCGAGACACAAAGCATTTTTGATATAAACAGAATACTTCTTCAGATAATTGATACATGCATACATGTTTTGCCGTCGGGGCTTGACTATTCTATATGAACACGGTTCGTCTGACCATTTGGTCCATTACAAAGTTCTCCTATAGAGGCCCTCTTTGGCATGAAGTAAAGTATTTTTCTCGAAAATATAACCTCCAAGGGTGATGCCCCTAGTATTCGAGGTTGATTGAAAATAAGCGTTGGATACTGTTGAGTTTTCCTTAGGTAGCACATAGTTGTTGCCTCATTAAAAACCTCGCCGGTAAAACCCATTTGGGACAAAATCCGATCTAAGGGAAAAAGAGTGCAACGCATGCTTTAAAACCTAAGGCCTTCTAGTAAAAATGTGCCTTCAATAGCTTCGATCGAACATCTGCAATGAGTTAGTTTCAAATTAAAATGGACAAGAAAGATACACACGTACCTTAGCAATAGTATCATTTGAGTAACGATATGTTCCAATTGTTTCAGCAGTTGTTCGCCTTCCATTGTGCTTAGTTTGTAAGAACATTTGCTGACAACTCCGAGGACTCGGTATGGTCCTTCCCAATTCGGGCCTAGTTTCCCTTTATTAGGGTCTCGAGTGTTGAGGATGATCTTTTGTAGAACTAAGTCCCAGATTCTAAAGTGTCGAAAGTTGGTCCTTCTATTATAGTATCTTTCGATCCTTTGCTTCTGCGCGACCATCCGAACAAGCGTTGTTTCTCGTTTTTCATCTAATAACTCGAGGTTAGCATTCATAGCCTCGTGATTTGACTCCTCCAATGCATGTCGAAACATGGCGTTGGCTTCCCCGACCTCGACAAGGATGAGGGCCTCAGAGCCATAAACTAAAAATAATGGAGTAGTCCCCCGTGCTAGATTTTCATGTTGTCCGATATGCCCAAAGGACCTTGGGTAGAACTTCCCTCCATTTTCCCTTCACATCGTCCAACCTCTTTTTTCGGTTTTGAATTATAGTTTTATTTGTGGACTCGGCCAGTCCATTTACAGTTGGGTGGTACGGTGTCGATAAAATCCTCTTTATTTTATGTGACTCGAGGAACTTCGTCACCTTGCTGCTGATGAATTGTTTTCCATTTTGACATACAATCTCGATAGGTATCCAGAACCAGCATATGATGTGGTCCTAGATGAAATCAATAACTTCTTTTTCTCTGACCTTCTCGAAGGCCTATGTTTCCATCTACTTAGAAAAACAATTAGTCATAAACAAAATAAATTTAGCTTTACCTGGGGCCGTTGGTAGAGGGTCGACTATGTCCATTCCCCATTTCATGAAAAGATAGGACTAAGTGGAGTTGTTCTTCGGGCTGATGGATCATTGGTGCAAATCGTTGACACTTATCACATTTTTTGACAAATTCTTTAGTATCTTTTTCCTTGCTATCCCAGTAATACCCTGCTTTGATAATTTTGCGAACCAGAGACTCGGCGCCAGAGTGATTTCTACAAGTACCTTTGTGGACCTCGTAAAATATAATCGGTATCCCCCGGCCCTAAACATATTGCCAATGGCCCATTGAACGTTCTTCTGTACAATGTTCTGCCTTCGTCTAATGCAAACCTAACAGCCTTGGTTTGTAAGGCCCTCGATTCTTTGTGGTCCGATGGGAATTTGCCATCTTTCAAATAATCGATGTACTTATTCCTCCAGTCCCAAGTCAAACTTGTTGAATTTATCTTGGCATGACCCTCTTCAGCCACAGACCTCGATAACTGGACGACAGTCCCCGGGACAATATCATCTTCTTCAACCAAGGATCCCAAATTAGCAAGTGCAACGACCTCACTATTTTGCTCTCGAGGCACATGATCCAGGGTCATTCCTTGAAGCGATGCAATGTTACTTGTAGTTTATCTAAGTATTGTTGCATCCTATCTTCTCGAACTTCAAAACTTTTGTTTACTTGGTTTACCACCAACAGTGAATCGCACTTGGCTTCAATAACTTCTGCTCCCAAGCTATTGGCTAGTTCGAGACCTGCAATCATGGTCTCATACTCGGACTCATTATTAGTCAACCTAGAAGATTTGATAGATTGTTTAATGGTACTACCCGTAGGTGGCTTTAAGACAATGCCAATCCCGGACCCCTTCACATTCATAGCACCATCTATGAAAAGGGTCCATACCCCCGATGATGTACCTGAACTCAACATAAGTTCTTTTTCCACTTCAGATACGAGGGTCGGTGTAAAATCGGCCATGAAGTTAGCTAGAATTTGAAACTTGATAGCCATTCGGGGTTGATATTCAATATTGTACCCGTTAAGTTCAACGACTCATTTGTCCAGCCAGCCCGATAGCTCGGGCTTATGCAAAACATTTCGAAGAGGGTATGTGGTTAACACACATATGGGATGACATTAAAAATATGGCTTTAGTTTTCTAGATGCGTTTATCAATGCAAATGCTAATTTTTCTAAGTGAGGGTATCTGGTTTCAGCATCTGCTACAGTTCAGCTTACATAATAAATAGGAAATTGCGTACCTTGATCTTCTCGAACTAGTACCCCACTTAACACTATCTCGGATACTGCCAAATATAGGTAGAGTTTTTCATCTACCTTCGGGGTGTGAAGCAAATGCGGGCTTGATAAGTATCGCTTTAGTTTTTCTAAGGCTTGTTGGCATTCCGGGGTCCCTGCGAAATCCTTTTTCTTTTTGAGCAAGGAAATGAACTGGTGACTTCGATTTGATGACCTCGAAATGAATCGACCCAAAGCAGCTATTCGACCTGTTAGCCTTTGCACGACCTTCACACTATCAACGATCGTGATATCCTTGATGACCTTGATTTTGTCAAAGTTAATTTTGATGCCCCGATTCGACACCGTGAAACCGAGAAACTTACCCGAGTAGACTCTGAAGGCAGATTTCTCTGGGTTAAGCTTTATGTTGTATTTCCTTAAGATTTTGAATATTTCCTCCAAATGAGCAAAATGGTCCTCTACCGCAGGGACTTAACCAACATATCATCAATGTAAACTTCCAATGTTTTACCTATTTGTTCTTCGAACATTTTGTTAACTAGGCGTTGGTATGTAGCTCCTGCATTTTTTAGCCCGAAAGGCATTATGTTATAACAATAAGTTCCAAATTTAGTATTAAACGAAGTCTTTTCCTGGTCCTCCGGGTTCATTTGAATCTGATTGTACCCGGAATAGGCATCGAGAAAAGTTAGGATCTTGTGGCCGGCCGTGGCATTGATCATATGATCGACGTTGGGCAATAGGAAAGAGTCTTTTGGGAATACTATGTTCAGATCTTTGTAATCTATGCACATTCTAAGTTTATTTCCCTTCTTAGGAACTACAACTACGTTGGCTAACCATTCGGGGCACTTTACCTCCCGAGTAGATCCTATTTAAGAAGTTTAGTTACCTCGTCCTTTATAAATGTGTGCTTCACCTCAGACAAGGGCCTCCTTTTTTGCTTTATCGGTTTGACCCTGGGGTCGAGGCTTAGCCGATGTGTTGTTATTTACGATGGAATCTCTGTCATATCTAAATGGGACCAAGCAAAGTAATCCATATTATCAATAAGAAATTGAATGAGTTTTTTCTTGAGTTCGGGGGTTAATCCTGTTCCTAGGTATACCTTTCTATCGGGCATGTATTCGATAAATACGACCTGCTCCAGTTCCTCGATCGTTGATTTAGTTGCATCGGACTCTTCGGGAACAATGAAAGTTCGAGGAGTAAGGAAATCCTTATCTTCGTTTTCGATTTTTGTTGATCCGATTTTGTCGAGGATGGAGGCAGTGATTGCTATTTGACCGCTTTCTTATTTTTGGTGTTCGAATTTCCCGAGGTTAAAGGCTCTAGTATCGGTGTCACTTCATCGACTGCAAACATCTCCTTTGCAGTGTGTTGCTCTTCGTAGACCGTTTTCACTCCATCCTGTACAGGGAACTTCATTAGCTGATAAAGAGTTGAGGGTATTGCCCTCATGTTGTGTATCCACGGTCTCTCGAGGAGTGCGTTATGCCTCATGTCACCTTCGATGACATGGAATTTTGTATCTTGTATGGTCCCAGCTACGTTTACTGGCAGGATAATCTCCCCCTTTGTTCTTTCGCTTGCCATGTTGAAGCCATTTAGGACCCAGGATACAGGTACAATCTAATCTTGCATGACGAGCTGTTCTATGACCCTGGATCTGATTATGTTTGCTGAGCTACCTGGATCCACTAAAACACGTTTAACTTGAATTTTATTTAAAAGGATAGAAATTACCAAGGCGTCGTTGTGTGGCTGAGCTATGCCTTCTGCTTCTTCGTCATAGAACAATAAGGCGTCCTCAGGCACATAGCTCCGAGTCCATTTTTCTCTGGTGATTGGTACCTTGGTACATTTGAATACAGGTCATTGGGGGACATAGACTCCGCCAACGATCATGTGGATTACATGTTGTGGTTCTTCTCGCTCATTTTTCCTTGCATCTCTTTCCTTGGAGTGATTCTTAGCTCGATCACTTAGAAATTCTCGAAGGTGACCCTCGTTGAACAACCGAGCTACCTCTTCCCTAAGCTACCTGCAATATTCAGTTTTATAACCATGTGTGCCATGATACTTGCACATTAAGTTTGGGTTCTTTTGAGAAGGATCGGTTTGTATGGGCCTGGGCCACCTGGTGTCTTTGATTCTCCCAATAGCTGACATGATACCTACTGCATCTACGTTGAAATTATACTCTAACAATCAGGGTGCCTCCACGAGGTCGGTATGCTTGTCGAACCTGCTCTTACTCATGAGTCCCCGAGAACTTTGACCTCGATTGTTTCTCCGATCATTCTGAAGAGCATTTCGACCTGAGGCATTGCTTTTCACATATGGCTGATATCGTTCTTTGTTGAATCTCGAATACCTGTTTGTATCCCTCGGGGGCTTAGCTGCCAGCCTGTTAGGATGAACTAAGCCTGAAGGGGCTCCCAATTGGTCGCCCTCGACCCTAATATTTGATTGGTAACAGTTATGTATTTCCGAATACGTCACAGCTGGATACTCGATCAGATTTTGCTTTAATTGTCGAGATGTAATCGAACTCCGTTCGTTCAAACCCTACATAAAGGCATGTACTGCCCAGTCATCGGAGACCGGTGGTAGTTCCATTCTTTCCATCTAAAACCTAGACACGAACTCTCTCAACATCTCGTCATTCCTTTGTTTTATCTTGAAAACGTCCGATTTCCTCGTTGCCACCTTTATGGCCCCGACGTGCACTTTACGAAGGCGTCTGCTAACGTAGCGAACGAATCAATAGAGTTAGAGGCAAGTTGTGGTACCATATCATAGCTCATTCCAATAGTGTTTCTCCAAACTTTTCCAATAAAACTTATTCGATTTCATCGTCATTCAAGCCATTTCCTTTGATCCCACAAGTGTATGAAGTAATACGCTCGTTAGGGTCGGTTGTCCCATTATATTTGGATATATAAGGCATGCAAAACTTTTTGGGAATGGGCATCAGAGCCCGCTCTGAGGGAATAGTTTTTGTATGAACTTTTTGGCATCTAAACCTTTCAAAACTGGAGGTGCCCCCGGTATTTGGTCAACGTGGGAGTTATGTCTCCACCTTTTTATCATTGTCCTCAATCTTTTTTTTCCCGGACTCGATCCTCTTAGTGAGCTCTTCAAGCATCCTCATAATGGTGGGGTCAGTCCCCGAGTCATTTTCGTTCGACCTCTTTGGCGCTGGTTCAACACGTCGAGTGTTTTCATGTTCAGCTACACTCGGAGTCTTATTCTGACTTTGAAGTTGAGCGATGGTGATCTGTTGAGCTTGTAACATCTCGAATATTACTTGGAGGCTGATTCCCCCATTTCCCATTTCTTGTGTTCCTTAGCCACCGGATCGAGCTTCCCTATGTACATTTCCTCCGGGATCTGTGCCTAAATCCGCGTTTAGACTGGTTCCATATTTGGCACTTCCCTTAAGTTTATTGGTGGTACACTGACCCCTGCATTGCTGTTTTCTCCAAGACCTTCGTTGCCATGAACATGTGCGTTTTGTGAGCTAGATATGTTTCAGCCTGACAATCAAAAAATCTTGACAAGAAAAAGTATAAAAACAACGTGTGTAATGAGAATCAGTAAAGAAATAATCACTTTTATCTTTAGCCCCACGGTGGACGTCAAACTGTTTACCTCAAAAATATGAGTAACAATTAAATTTGATTAGTGGTTTTAAAGATACGTGACTTAGTTTAATACCAATTAATGATCAAGAAATATGAAGTAGAAATGAAAGAAATAAGTGAATCAAACCAATGTTACTCAGCGGTGGTGACCTCGAGCTTAGTGACCTCGAGATGAACTAAGAGCAATAAAGTAAGAACAATAAATGTAAAGGACAATTCTGATGAACAGTAATAGAGAAAAGTAGGATAGTATATTCTTGTCCATGATTAGATGATGCTACAAATTATTGGGGGTCCCCTTTATATAATATGGAAACCCTAAATAAGGTACATTTCCATTTACAGTAAAGAATCTTATCGGTACAACTGTCTAACCACCTAGTACAGAATCATACAATCCTTTTTCGGGATTCACGCCATGATCTTGGGGACGTGGCAGGAATCTAGCTCATTCTGTTACGAATCCATAACGGTACTATTTCGACTCGGCCTCGGTATGCACCGTGTTTCAGTCTTCGGGCGTTGCACTCTGTCTTCGAGTTCGAATCTGGTCTATCGGGCTCGAACTCGACCTTGTCTGAACTCCGGCTTAAGACGGACCCTCGAACCTATAAATCAGAGGCATATGATTTTGACCGTATACATTTATTCCATATTATCATTTTAAAGATGTTATTCCATGTAACCATATATGTGATTATACTCATGTTAAAGATGTAGTTGTTTCATCTTCTGAGAGCTGTGATGGCTCTCCCGACAGTCAAGCTCGCCTTTTTCAAGTTATTTTCTCAAAAAAGTATAAATGTCATGTAATGCTTGAGATATTATTTTGAGCAATATAGTTCAATCTTGGCTTCTAAAGCAAATGTAATTTTTAAATTTTTATACTTACACGCGCAACGCGCATGCCCAAAAATTAGTGTGAGAAAAGAACACAAATAAATATTACCAATGCACCCTCCTCTGCCGTGTTGTCCAATTAGTTGGTTAAATGTACTTGAAGCACATGCCGCATGCCTGCCATGCGCCATGTGTTTTCCAAAAAAGAAAAAGAAAAATAGAATTCAAGTGACGGACGTTAACCCGGGACGTTACAAAAAGTCATATAGTGCATTGCAGGTATACGCTATATGTATTTGTGTTCTTCTTTTTCAATATTAGTTTGGTTCTTCAAGTTATTTTTTGCCTTACTTTAATCCGATTCTGCCAACAAGCCATGTTGTATGTTCTCTTCAAATAAACAATGGAAACCACTGATTCCCACGTTCTTAAAGCACCATTTCTTCCTTTTTATTTTGTGTCCAACCTAGCAATAAATAAAAAAAAAGAACAAGTGGGACTCCTCTCCACAACTTCTTGTTGAGTACCTCTTCCCTTTTTATGCTTAACCTACAAAAATATCAACTAGATCCCTGTGAGAATTTGAAATGGGCACCTCTTACCCGATAATATTTGGTCACAAGGAATCTTTTGAGTTCTTCCTTTAGGTACATCCGATTAAAAAATAATAATCTTTGAGTCAAAATAAAAGCTCTGCTCTTCTTTATTTTTGCGATTAAAGTTGTAAGCTAGTGGTTGCAACTTCACCCTGCAAAGGTATTGAATTTCATTTCCGCTAAAGGTTTTAAAATTTTCTCGCACAATTTATTGGCTCACATCTACCATAAAATAACTAAAAAGAGTAAAGACAAGAAAAAAGAAAATAAAAAATTCCCATTGTGGTAAAGTTCCTAAGAATTCAGATTATTTACACCTTATCTTTTAGAGACTACTCTGTAAATTCTGTCTCCATTAGCTTAGCTCAGTGGAGTAAATTTGTCTTTAGAAAAAATAATTACGTAAAAGATTAAACAAATTTAGCCAATTGAATTAACGAGATAGAATTTAGGAAAACTTATACAAATGTCCCAAATAAGTCTTAACTTACCAACCACTAGCCATTAGTCATAGACTTACCAAAACTAGCCAAGTACATATAAAAATTAAAAAATTAAATAAATAAGGTTCTTTCTCTCAAAGAATCACATGCAAAAATCACATTCCATAGTTTTAAGCGCGATTAGCAACATTAGAGAAAGACGGAAAGGAAATTTCATGGATGAGGTAGCAAATAAAGTGATGAAATACAAAAATATATATACAATATTTCAAAAATCTAAGCAAAAAAGAAACTTTTTAAATGGGTACAGTTGAAATTCATTGAAAACATATAGATAAGTCAATATACAAAATTTGAGGAAGATTTGGATTGGTTTTGTATCAAAATTCATAATTAAATCGGGTTCAAAAAATTCTTTTGCGACAGATGTATCAAACATGTATCACGCATGTATCTCACCTGCAGGTATACATGGATATACATGTGATACACAATTGATACAAATATGATACATATGTGATACACAAACGATACAAGTGTGATACACATATCATTTTTTCATGTTCAGTTTTTACTTCGAATTTTCAATTCAAACTACCTCAAAACTTCACCAAATCATCCCAAAACTGAGATTCAAGCTCCTTAAGATGTATCCAATATATTCTAATAATACCCACTCAAAAGAAAGCAAAAATTTGATATTTTGTTTGCTACAAATAACTAATTGGCTAATATTAGTAATATTTTATGAATTGATCAATTTTTGTAATGAGCTACTTATAAATGGACATAACTAGTAGTTTCCCTAGAATTTATATCTTGGCATAAAAAGGAATAAAATTCAAAAATAGCCATTATGATAGAGTTTTACATTCTATAGGTGAAACTCCAACTTAAAAAGTGGCTAGCTTGCACTATTAATACATAGAAAGGTCATTTGTGCAAATGCCCATAATTTGGCCTATAGAAAAAGCCCATCTTTGTGCGTGGAAGGAACGGGCGAACGACACAAATAGCCACTAAAAGCAGTGGCTTTTATTTTAAAGTCACTGTTTTCAATGTATTTAGACTTTAGCCACTCCTTTAAAAAACTTATACCTGACTGGACGAAAATACCCTTCTGGTATAACTTATACCTACGCTATCAACACACGCAGCAGTTACACAAAGAGAAGAAACGAGCAGCAACAGCAGTTACCATAGCGGCGATCAACTGAGGATTGATAAAGTTATAGACATCGCCTCTTATGATAATTCTGTATTCCGGACATAGTGTCTTCATTTTAGAAATTGAATTCAAAAAAAAAGAAACAAGAACACTATGTCCTTAACTTTGATTCTACTGGCCTCATTTTGCAAATTGAATAAAAAACTTAAGGACAAAATGTCATTCACTTTGTTGCTGTTCTTCTGTATACAAAGTCCTGTAGCTTGAGTTTCAAATTGTATGTTTTAATTTCTGGTTCAAATGTTAAGGACTGACAGTCCTTAACTTTTAAATACATGTTTAAATGTTAAGGACTAGCAGTCCTTAACTATTAATTCCATGTTTAAATGTTAAAGGACAAACAATTCTTAGCTTTTAATTTCTTGTTCAAAAGTTAAGGACTGACAGTCCTTAACTTTTAATTCCATGTTTAAATGTTAAGGACTAGCAGTTATTAACTTTAATTACATGTTTAAATGTTAAAGGACAGGCAGTCTTTAGCTTTTAATTTCTGGTTCAGAAGTTAAGGACTGACAGTCCTTAACTTTTAATTCCATATTTAAATGTTAAGGACTGACAGTCCTTAATTTTAATTATATGTTTAAATGTTAAAGGACAGACAGTCCTTAACTTTTAATTTCTGGTTCAAAAGTTAAGGACATGCACTCCTTAAGTTTTAATTTTTGGTTCAAAAGTTAATGACAGACAATCCTTAAGTTTTAATTTCTTGTTCAAAAGTTAAGGACTGCAATTTCTTAACTTTTAATTCCATGTTTAAATGTTAAGGACAAACATTCCTTATCTTGGTCTTGCACTTACAGTTCACCTGTTCTTAATTCTACAAGGATTACTTTATAACGTATGTCCTTTGTTTCCCATTTTCTTGACTTGTAGGATGGAAACAATATGCATAATAGTTGCTTTTAATGGTAGATGGACTGAAGACTATAAATATCTTGAAACAGAACATAAATCATGAACTAACAAATGAAAAAGTACCCAATGCCTCGAGTGCCACCAGTTACAATAGCATTCATGCCATAAAGGGACCATCTATTCACTTTTTCACTGCACTTAGTGGCAGTGGCAGTAGTTGTGAGTCGAACTGAACTGCAATTCATCCATGGGTTTATTATAAAGTTTTTGGGTTTTGAAAGTTGAAGTTTGTGCTTGAGAGAAGCAGCAACAGTGTGTGAAATGAAGAGGGGTTCCGACATTTTCTTTTGAAGAGAGAGAGAGAGAGAAGGGATTGAGGGATTGATGTGCACATATAAGGGATTGAGGGATTGATGCTGTTGATCAAGCATGGAGGAGACCGACCATGAAATCACCTTAGGTATTCTAGATGAAATGCAACGCGAAAGAGAGGAAGAAAGGGTAAAATTGTCTTTTTTCTATTAGTGGTGGCTATTTTTGTTAAGCATTATAATTAGTGGATAAAAATTAAACACCCTTAATTAGTGGCTGCTACACGCCATTTTTAAGGAAGGAACGCCTGTTTTTATGGGCCTAGAAACCGTGTTTTTCTCCTTAAATTAAATAAATTGCTGACCCATCTTCATGAACCAGAAACCGTGTTTTTCTCCTTAAAACTCCTTATATTACTCTTCTGCCATTGGCTGTATCTCTGTACAAAAAGCAAATCCGTAACCCTAAGCGACCAGCTTCATCTCTCTGTAATCCAGCTGCTCTCCCTCTAGATCAAATATTTTCCTGAATCTCTTTCAATTCCATTAAAATATCAATCTTTACCCCATTAAAGCTTCAATCTTTACCCTTTTCACCCATTAAAATTTCATTTTATACTTTTCCCCATCCTCCTCCCCTTCCTCTCCTCTATTTCTCTACATCTTCCTCTAATAATCGCAGATCTTGGTAAGTTTCTGTTCTTTTCTCGTGTTTAGTACATGGATCTTTGATTTTTATTGTTGATTGTGCACGTATTGACCGGGTCAAAAATGGGTAAAGCAGTTTTTTTGCGGATTCTTAAATAGATATTATGAATTAGCAAAAAAATTGCACACACCGGTACCGTATGTTGACACATATGTGTCGGGTATGAACCCATAAAGAAGTTGACTTAACATAAGTTGCTAAGTTCATGTTTTATTATGGATCCGTGTGCTGATTTGGCGGATTTAGGGTTTGAACTTTATGGGTTCAGGATGCCAATGAACCCGTTGACTATTTGAGTTACTTTGTTCAAAATTTAATATTTGTTCATGTTTAATAGTTTTCTTAGTATATATACAGGGTTTGCCTTTGTTTGCAGATTTACATCTGTGTGAGTGTTTAGTATACATGTTTTTAGTTTTTCATTGATTTAATTCATCCGTCTAAAATGGGGACAAATTACTTTGAGACAGAATATAATTTGGTAAAGATTTATGTATTATTGTGGATTTATAATGTTATAACTTTATGTCGATAATATTTCCTCAATAAGCCTAAGAATTGATATAGAGGACTTGTATGGGCTTTGGCAAATTTTGGTCTTGGGTTTGTAGATCCATGGTTATGCCAGATCTGTGTTGAATTAACCAGTTTACTTGGTGATATGAAACTTATACCGTCTATGACGCCATGTGTTTTAACTTTCACATGTTCTTGTTGCTTATTTATTGTAGAAGATTTGTCTGTTAGAGCTTTATCTCTGATTTGAGTATTGTTCGTTAATGTGAGTATGGTGTCAGAAGTTTCAACTTCTGTTCTCTCTTTGTTAAGTACTAAAATATACAACTACTTCGTCCTTGTCTGCAGACTGATATTTCAGCTGAGGTTTTTGTTGTCTGAATACGTCATGGCTTCCTTGGATATGACTCTTGATGATATGATAAAAAGTAGGAGAAATACTGAGAGAGGTGGTAGAGGACAAGGCAGGGCCCGACGTGGAAGAGGAGGATCATTTAGAGGTGGAAGAACAACAGGAGCTCCTCGTAAAGTGCCACTTGGTGTAAATGCTCGGCCATCTGCCAACAGAATTGCCAAGGCAAGCTCGAAACTGATGGAGTCTTTTGCATTTCCTAGACAATTTCATATGCTTTAGAAATGAAACGGAGGGTTCTCCGTATATTTGCTATAGAATTGACATACAAGAGATATTGACATGTTTGGCTCTAAGGAGAAAGTTCACTTGCTGTCAAATGGTTGTGCAAAGTATTGATGATCCTCTAACTCCTTCCATTCGAATGGGTTTTCTGCGAGGAACGTGCAATGGATTTTGATAAAATGGGATATTCAGGTGGCCCTGTTGTGGCACATTGCTTCTTTGTGTAGCATGTTGCTTGAGGTGCTTCTTTAACTGGAAAAAATTAAAGAGATTTCACCTTTTAATTTCCGTAACATCTAGAGGGTTGTACTTTCTTAACCATCTCTAATCCTCACTATCTAATAGCAATTGCTTTAAAAGGAAGTTTGTGATTGTCGTAAAGGATCCTACTGCAATATGTGGAACTGCTGTGGAGTCGAGATCTTCTGTTACGATCTAGTTCATGGCCTCTTTGCAAAAGTGGCTTCCTTCACTGAACATCAGAAGTGGAGCTCTCACCTTTTGTTTAAGGACCTGTTGATGTGCAGTGGGTCAACTCCACCATTCCATCAACACTTTTATCCATAGTTCATTCCTCTTTCTCTATTAGATTTCATTGTTTTTGAGCAATTCGACGTAAGAAACTCCTCCTAGTTCGATGGAACGCTGATGATATCTGATTTAATCTTGAAGAATGGTTATCTGTCTTATTTTTTGGTAGTATTGCTGACTTTTAACTTTCCACCTGGATATATTTTGGGCATGCTCTCTTCAGTCTTTCCGCAGAACGAAGAATTTGCCATGGCAGAATGGCAATGGCTTGTTTGAAGATAGTCTTAGAGCTGCAGGAATATCATCTGGATTGGAGAGTGGCACTAAGGTGTATGTTTCCAACTTGGATATTGGAGTGACAAATTCAGATATAAGGGTACAGCTTGTGCATGTATTTCAAATATATACTTATTCGCAATAGATATCTTTCAAGATCTGTTAAAAGAGGACTTGCTACACAGGAACTCTTCTCCGAGATTGGTGAACTGATACGATATGCTATCCACTATGACAAAAATGGTCGTCCAAGTGTAAGTTATTTTCTGCTAATTTAAAGCATAGTTCTGTGTTAACTTTTACTCGTATTGCTTGGTTATCACATGCACAAGTTATTCATCAGTTGGTGATGTGTATGCTGCCTAGTTTGTACTAGAAGTGGTTGGGTTGAAGCTTGATGTGGTTTAGAAATGCATCTACTGGTATTTGAGTTGTAGAAGTTCAATTAACGGGGAAATAGCCTCCTACGATACTTACTAAGTATCTAGATTTTTTGATAATGCAAAGTAATACACGAGACCCACATTTGGAAACAGCTTTCAGATTTTTTGATACTTGAGCTCTTTATATCTGTATAATTGTGTCATGTCAAAGGATCACATCTGTTATTTGAGATGGAGTAGAAATCATTGGTTTGAAGCAGTGAGGTTGTAGGAATAAAAGACTCCTTGGTGGGTAAGCCTGTGAAAAATGAATATTGGAGTCTAGTGTATGGAAAAATAATAATCTGCATGGCACACATTTCTGAATATGTTTATATATATGTTTTGTTCTTATAATTTCAAATAAGCTGCTCCATACACTTGTAGATCACCCCTTTATCATAACAGCTGGCCAATGATGCTGGTGTCCAGCTTCATGACTTTATATTTCTCTTATTTTTAACCTTCAACTGTTAGTTCGTGGTGCTGAATTAATCGTTTTAAACATCCTGCTTTTCTGTGTCTTTTACACTTGTATCAGTTTGTCAGTTGTTTCTTTTAGATTAAATAGTTGTTTTTGTAGTACTAGCTTGTATAGTTTTGGAGTTACCCTTGATGGTAAATTGTTAAATCACTTACAGGGTGCAGCTGAGGTGGTTTTTGCCAGAAGAAGTGATGCATACCAAGCACTTAAAAGATACAACAATGTTCAGTTGGATGGGAAGCCAATGAAGATAGAAGTTGTTGCTCCCCCCACAGACATGCCCTTATCAGCTCGTGTAGATGTTGGACGAGGAAGTGGAAGGAGGACAATTGTCATGACGTATGTAATATTAATTTCTTTCTTTCCCTCTCTTAGTATCTCTGGTTGTCTGTGTGACAGCCATACTTATTAACAGACTGTTGCAGTATGTACCGCCATTTTACTCTCAGAATATTTTGCACTCAGTGTTGTGTTGTCGGTAATAGCAAATGGTCCACATAATTGCTTTTAGCTTCTTAGTAGTGCTTTAGCCAAAGATTGCTTGTTAATTGATTCTCATTCTTGCCCTATTATAATGACAGATCTATGCTTTTTTTTCTTCTGTTGATGCGAGTCATTTGCTTGTTTGTAGTTGAATTTTTATTTAGGGTGCGGTTGTTTTGGTTGGGGTTGTCTTATAGGAATATTGTAGCTCAAAAGTAGTAAATGTTTTACGGGTGAAATGTTGTCCAATATCTTGTTGGGCAGTTAATGTGAACCTATGTGTTGTGCAGGCCTGGCTCAGCTCGTGGAAGGGGTTCTGCGTCTGCTGCTAATCGTGGTTCAAGGTGAGTTTCTGATGTGCACAGTTATTTATTCTCTGGATGTTGTTTAGTTACCTGTAGGGTAGGGGTGGAACATGTTTGTTTGGAGGCCGGCCTTAAGGCCATATACAAGTAGAACAGTGGATTTTTGCTTTAAGGCAATTTTAACAAATTGGCCTAATTGAATGCATATTGTTTCATCTTGAGCTATCGCAAGACATATCTTCTATTGTGGAGACTTTGGACGTTGGGCGTCTATTTGTTTGCAATTTTTAACATCTCACACCTGAAGTTGATAGGACTCGTAGCTTACTTTTCTCTGTTAGTGCAATCTCTCTCTTATTCAATGAAATATTAGATGAAGAGATCCTTTTGGATCAGCTAATCAAATGTACACTTGATGTTGAACACTAGAGATTGAAGAGTTGGGAGTTCTTTTTCGGAGTTAGATTTTTAGCGTATTCTCTTCTTCCATGGCTGCATCATCTTAATTGAAGTCAAATGTACGATTAAGTAAAAGTAATAACTACATCCAATTGAAATTACTGTTATTTGTGGAAATAAACTAATTAGATGAAGCCCT
Source organism: Nicotiana tabacum (assembly GCF_000715075.1). NCBI lineage: Eukaryota > Viridiplantae > Streptophyta > Magnoliopsida > Solanales > Solanaceae > Nicotiana > Nicotiana tabacum. The sequence continues at coordinate 164,480,981 of NC_134095.1, forward strand.
TGATAAAGGAAAAAGATAGTGGGCATATTGTTTTGGTGAACAAATTGTTGGAATTCTAAGTAATTGTCTTGTTTCTCACTCTAGTCAAAGGGGCCGTGGAGGTTTCGGTAATGCATCGGGGCGTGGGCGCAGTCGTGGCCGTGGAGGTGGACGTGGGCGTGGTCGTGGCGGTAGGGGGAGAAAGAATGGCGTTGAGAAGTCAGCAGAAGAACTTGACAAGGAGTTGGAAAACTATCATGCTACTGCAGATGCTATGCAGACCTAATCATGGTGTGTACTTTCAGTCCTTGTGGCATAAGGAAAAGAATTCCAAGAACATTTGCTGTAAAGAGTTTCCTGAATGTTTTAGTGGTTTTTCTGATATCTGGTTTGGAGGATACTGGTTTTGGTTTAATGGTTTGTAACATGACTATTAGAACGTCAATGCAGTAGTATATGACTATATAGTTCCGTTATTTTGTTTTTGTGATCAACCATATATTTACCATGGATCTGCAACTAACTAACAATCATATGCGTGGGATGAAATACGAGAAAAGTTGAACTTCAATGTGTTACAGTGCTCTCAGCGGGCGGCAAAATTGATTTCTGTGTTGAAACTTTGATGGACATGCTTTGCTGCTACATGTATTGTGCGAAGTATTAGGTACTTTGTGGAATTAGTTGAGGTTCGTGCAAGTTGCTGTTGGATACCACGGTTACTATGAAGTTGAACTACAATGTATAGTAGTGTTAAATCTTTGTAGAGCGCATCACTTGGTTGACATTGGTGGCTGCTTCAGTTCTGATGCATTCTTGTCTAGGTATCTCTGTACATTTAAGTGTAGTTCTCTTTCAGTATTCTTATCTAAGTAATGCTAATCCATGTATTCTTATTTACTCGTTATCCTGCATAGTATAATTCTTAGTACCTAAATTTCTCAGTAATTTGTGCATGAATTAGCACCGCAGAATTTAATTAGGAAAATGAAACTGTATAGCCGTTCTATATATATATATATATATATATTTATATATATATATATATATATATATATATATATATATATATATATATATATATATATACATTTTTGTAGTTATATATAAAATATATATGAATTATGCATACGCATGCTAAAGTGATCTTTGCCCAATTTAATTTGTAAAATAACTGTCACATTAGTTTTGTAGAGTTGAATACTGTAAACTGAACATTATATTCACTATGCATAGATAGGTTAGATTAGTTTTATTGTTTTATTTTTTTAAAAAAGTGATGCAAGAATGTATTATTTTATCTAAATGTCTCTCCTGTGCATTGGCTCCCCCTCATCATAGATGGTTCAGTCGCACCTGATGCCACGAAATGATTGAGAACTAACGGGGTCGAAATGAATTTTGTTCTTTGTATCCAGTAAGTATTGCATGACCGAATAATTTCAGTGTGCACTGCGGAGATATCGAAGAGAAATTAAGGTGATTTGGATGGTTTTCAAAAGTTTGTTTTTGTTATGCATAGTAAAGTAATTGAAAAATTGCCATTGTATAGAATAGAAAAGGTGATTTAATGATTGCTTCACATAGATCGGCCGAATCGAACCAATGACAAGCTATACAGAAACCTAGTTCACGGACCAGCTCAAGGGTCATGATTTTACTAAAACAAAGAGTTTAGGACTGGACTGAACTCTCTACTTGAACAGGCACAGCCCATGATGAAAGACCCAAAGCATTAGGATAATAACATTCATAAATAGCCACTTTTCAACTTTTGTAATTACAAAATAATCATTGCCGCAAATTATATTTGTGTGTGTTTGTGTGAAAAAAATATATATAATAAATTATATTCATTTTGAAAAACATTGAGTTTAATTGTTGAATCTGGAAAGGTACAAATTCCGTCAGCCAAGATAACACAAGGAGTTCTGCATTAATGTAGAGAGTAAATTAGGTGAACAAAATTTGTTGGATAAATGGAATAATTTATACCCTTTAAAATTCTCAAATATTAAATTATTAATGCAAGAAAAATTGCTACATGCATAGGTCACTTATATGTCTTTCATCGTTCCTTTATTCCCTCTATCATCATGTCATCACATAATTGACAAAAGAACAAAAAGGTCCTCTTGTTTATTATATTATTAAAAAATGATGTTGAGTGCGTATGTTTTTTTACATGTTATTTCAAACTGGCATCCAATAAGATTAATCCTAAGTGCACCGCATAAAAGTAATTGATTAATTATATAACTTTTGTATATTGTTGAACTATTTTTATGGATAAAGTAAAATAATTTCTAAAACTTTAGTGAATGAATCTCTTGCAATTGGAGATTGGCCACTTAAGTCAATATCCTAACAAATCCAAAAACCTCCAACTAACTAAAGTTGCAATTCCTAACAAACTCCAAAAAGGGCACCAAATCCTAAATCTAGCTAGGTGTTGAAAAATGATAGAAAACAAGTAACCATTTAGCCAATCAAAATGGAAGGGGTATGTGTATTAATTGCAAGCATTTAACTACTTATTATATACAGAGGCAGAGCCACAGTGTAGATTACGGGTTTGGCCAAACCCTAGCTTTGGTTCAAATCATATATTTATTGTAAATTTTTTATTAAATATACATAAATTATTAATTTAAAATTCAGTAACTTAAAAAATTAAGTTCCGAACTCATAATCTTGAAATTCTAACTTCGCCTCTTAATATATATATATATACAATAATACAAAAGTAGAAAGATCAATGAGTACCACTTAATATAGTACGGTCGTCCCCAAATCCTAAATGGTACTAGTACACTGATACAAATCAAGAACAATGTAGAAACACTTAGTGTGCTACCTAAGGATAAGGTTTTATAAGTAATTTTTTTTTGCTTTTCATCCGGTGTTCGGTATCCGTATTGAGATCCGACTAAATTCGAATTTGCACCGGAAGTCCCACACTGGAGGATAAAGACCTTCCTAATAAAGGTGACTCCATACTAGGGCTCGAACCCGAGACCTCCGATTAAGTATGAAGGAGTGCTTACCACTCCCCAACAAACCGTTGTTGGTTTATATATAACATATTAAATAGATAATACTAGTAGTTCTTTAAACCCCCTGGCCCCTACCCCCCAAAAAAAAAATCCACCATAAAGAAAACAGAGAAAAGATAAAGAATGATTCATTGGAAGGCGAAAAAGAAAGCACAACCCTAAATCTTGGCTACGTACTTATATTTGTGTTGTGGTGCTACCCTTTTTCGAACCCCATACATAGCAAGAGTTTAGTGCACCGTACTATCTCTTGATGGGGCGAGGCAAATATAATGCTTTTGGGTGCCTTATATAGGTGCAAAAAAATTAACTATAAATTGAGTTAAAAATATTTTTCAGAACACATTCTTTCAACTTGTAATAAACAATATCTAAATTCAATGAACAACGATTCTCGAGATATGTTCATATCTTATATGGTGATGTGTTGGTAAATTGCTTTTCATACAAATCGACTCAAATGTGATGAAATTTTAAAATTGCAAAGTGATAATAAAGAGAATACAACCCAAAATCTTGGCCACTACGTAGGTCAATCTTTGTGGGGTTTTAATAGGCAATGGTTCTTTAAAAATGTCAATCTCTTATTGGCAAAAAATACTCTAAAAATTTCCAAACGTGTGATATGGTGTTCAATGAATTGGGTGAGAATCAATGAGCTCTTAGGTCAAATTTCAGCTGAGGCAAAAATACTAGGTGATTTCTTCCCGTCTGTTCAAGTCTTGGTGGACAGAGTTACTTGGTACCTATTACTCGTGGAAGGTGACAGGTATCCCGTGAAACTAATCAAGGTGCGCGCAAATTGGCCCGAAGGTCATGTTAAAAAAATCCAAATATTAGTAACCAGTAAATGTTCCACTCTCTATTGGTCCCTCAAAACCTCCAACAAATGGAAGTCTTAACTCAATTTTCAAGCCACGTAAACAAGGATATAATGCTCAGAAATGGACTTTCTTTTTGCTTTACTACATAATCTATAATGGGAAAAAGAAAAAAAGACTGAGGAGCTAATATTTCATGCCAAGTGTCAACAGAGTAGAAGAAAAGTCCCAAACTCTTCACTCACGCTTGAATTCTATCATTTCTATGTTAGCCTTACATCACCTTTTGTTTTTGGGCTTTTTCACTTTTAACCCGCCACAAAAGTAAAAATGGTACGGAGCGCTCTATTTGGTCACCCCCATTTAATCTATACCCATTTTTTTAATATAATACCCACTTTTTAAATAACTTCAGCCCCTTTCTCCTCCTGCTTCTTCTCCTTCGTTTCCTTCTTCTTCTTCTTCTTCTTCTTTTTCTTCTTCTTCTTCTTCTTCTTCTTCTTTTTTCTTCTTCTTCTTCTTCTTCTTCTTCTTCTTCTTCTTCTTCTTCTTCTTCTTTTGGGAGGGGGAGGGGGTTAATCCAGAGATCATTGTTATGCAAAGTTCTGTTTTCTGCCAACTACTATGATTTTCAGACGTTAAGAGTTTCAACTGAAATACAAACTAAAATAGATTTTCGACAACCATGGTTGAACTCACATTGGAGAAGAGTAAAATATTGCAAGGAAAACTCTTGGATGAACAATCAATCACACAAAATGATGAAAAAAATTCAAACCATGAACGTCTGGAAGGTAGGCGGTCTTCCTGTCTTTCTGTCTCCAGTCATTAATGTGTTGTATAAAATATTACGACAACAATAAATACTTAAATAATACTTGTACGACACAGTAATTCCTTAGAAGAAACCAGACTAGCATTTTCATGTGTGAGACAAGAGCAAATCAGAAAAACTTCAGCTCTAGAGCTGAAGTTCGCTAGTTACAAAAACAAAAACTTCAGCTCTAGAGTTGGAGTTCGCCAGTTACAAAAACAAAACTTCAGCTCTAGAGCTGAAGTTTGCCAGTTACAAAACAAAAACTTCAGCGAGCTGAAGTTTTGCCAGTTACAAAACAAAAACTTCAGCTCTAGAGCTGAAGTTCACAAGTTACAAAAACACAGTTGTGAGCACGTGATTTTTGCCCTACGAGAACTACTCCTAGAAAATTCAAAATAAAATAAATTTTGTGTTATTTTCAATTGTTGTGAATTTTTGTATTGTTTGCATTTGTTCGTGCCTGTTTATTTGTTAGGTCAAGAATAAAATCACAAAAATAATGTACTTTGCATTTTAGGCATTTAAGGTCTAGTTGTGTGATCATATATTTTAATTGGTACTTAATCATGTTTGATAATTATTATTAAGAGCTAATTAGTATTTTAATAAGTTAATTTATAATTCAACTTAGAATTTTAGTTTTTTAAAAGGAAAAGAAAATAAAAGAAAAAGAAGGAACAAGTTTTAAGAGTAAGAAACCGGACTGGGCCAGTGTTAAAAAGGGAAATGTTCAGGCCCAAAGTCATACCCCATGTCCAGGTCCAATCCAACCCGTCTCCAGCCTCTATCAAACGACGCCGTTTCAGGCGTCTCAATCTGGACCGTTGATCTCAGCTGATCAAACGGTCCCAAAGCTTTGACCAAATCCGATCCCCGACCCATTACCCGGTTCAGTCCGACCCCCCTCCTTAAACCAAACGACGTCGTATGGTTTAACCTCCGTGATCATGGTCGTTGATCTTAATTAATCTAATGGCCGAGATTAAAACACCCCTCCGTATATAAGATCAATCCCTTACCCCACGCCCCCAAAGCCATACCCCCCTTCCACCTTTGTCTCTGAGCTTCAGAGACCAAACATGTCCACCACCTTCAACCACCGTCCTCCGCCCACCAAAAATCGCCTCACGGCGGTTCCGGTGGTCCAAACACGCCCAAAATTACACCATAGCCTCCCCACGACATCCTCTTTCCAGATCTTGTATCAGTTTCCCTCGAATCACCCTCAAACCCATCGAATCTTCAGTCGAAGATTCGAGCAAAACTAGATCTACCCCAACCAATCCCAAACTCATACCAGACATGTCCCTGACCTCCCTCGTCACCAAACCACCATGGGTTTGGTTCGAATCTGGCTGGAAACACTCGAACCCTAAATCAAACCCCCAAGAACCCTAGAAAACCAAAGACTGAAATCTGTCTAAATCAAAGGAAGTTGGATGTCTAGTGGACCTTAGTCGAAGTGTTCTCAGTTGAGAACACTCGATTAAGGTCCGTTCGACCTCAAGCAGTTCAAGTTTGGTTTCAAATCAAGGTTGCCCATGTTTACGAGTTCTGGAGGTATTTTTCTTTGTTTTGTTTATTCCATTTTTGGTTTTGATTATTCTGTTTACTTTGTTGAGTGTAGTTTTATGGGTTTTTCAATTGTTGTCGTTTGATTCTGTCCTTCTCCACCAGATATGTTATTTGGTCCAATTCTATCATTGCTTCTATTTGCTGTAATTGTTATGTGTTATAATTTGTGTAATCGATTGAATAAGTATCGTCGATTAGTCCGGTAGGCCTGAATGTTAATTTAACATGATAGTAGTGTAATGTTGGTTTTGATTTCATGGTTCATGCTAGTCTGTTTCCCCTCCTGCGTCGTTTCTGTCCTAAATGTTATGTTAAAACGAGCCTGTTGGTATAAGTTGAACTTAGTACTGAGCCTGTGGATATATTCAGTTCGTCACATTGTTTTTGCTCGATCATTTGAAATGTTCTGAATTGCTTGGTCAATTGAACTGCTTCATCACAACTGCTATTTTGGTTGTCACCTAAACCTGCTGTGTCATGCCCTGTAAGGGTGTTCTAAGTCATTAATAGCCTTAGCCGTTATTTTGTTGCTATTTGATTCAAGTTTAATCATTGATTTGTCTCAATAATTGTAAAACCAGTTCAAATAACTCCGGATTTCATATAGTTCGCTTCCGTATCCCAATAGTTTAAAAATCAAGTTATTCGAGCACTAGTTCAGTACTGATAATGTAAATAAAATATTGTTTGGGTCTAGGCTATCAGATGATTCGCTCGGAGCCGATTGGGCTGCCCAGATTCGTGTTGCGATGTTCCCGTCCAGGATCGAACCTCGGGCTCGTCAGGCTGCAAAGCCCTTGTAGGCCCAATGTTGGAGGCAGCCTTTCTCATAGTAAGGTTGTTGACGTATCAATTAATTAGGACCTTTTCTTTATTTCTTCCAGAGACAAAAATAGAAAAAGCAAATCATAGTCGCTATTAGGTTTGCCCTTTTGAATAATAAACGAGACGAGTCTCGTCAAATAAAAATATAAAATTGCGGGGCCCTCAATAAATATTTGTTTTAAAATTACTTAGACTTCGGGATGGGCCGTTTAGCAAAATCTCACGGCCCTACCCAAAATAATGATACCTTAGTCTCTTTAGGTGCGTATTTAATAATGTTATCTTCTTAAACTCGGGTGCACATTTATGTGACCCAAATCCAAATCTCAACAAAGTTGAAATGCGTCAATAACCACTGGTGCATTGATGTGACGTGGTTCGAGATGTATTTTCACGACGTTGTAATTCTCGGTAAAAAATAATAATAATAATAAAAGCGGTTCATAGTAAAATTTTGCACATAGATTCAACATGTATTAAAAGTCAGATAAATAAGCCGAATATGACAGTTGAGCGGTCGTGCTAGAACCACGGAACTCAAGAATGCCTAACACCTTCTCCCGGGTTAACAGAATTCCTTATCCGGATTTCTGGTGCACAGACTATTAAACAGAGTTAATCTTTTCCTCGATTCGGGATTCAACCGGTGACTTGGGACACTATAAATCTCCCAAGTGGCGACTCTGAATTAAATAATAAATCCCGTTTCGATTGTCCTTCAATTGGAAAAACTCCCTTTACGTCCCTTCACGGGGTGTAGGTGAAAAAGGAGGTGTGATAGCTCTGGCGACTCTGCTGGGGAACAACCCAAAATCTCTGGTTCAGGGTTCAAAATTCGAGCTTAGATAAATTGTTATATTTGGCTTTATCTGATTTTGTTACCTGTTTGGGCCTAATGTGCTAAATGATGCTTTTACCGCTTTGATGTTATCTGAACTATATATAAACTATGCCGAAACCCTTCTCTTCTTACCTCCGGGGAGGAGCTTGCTGGTCGAGACTCCCTATTCTATTAGTGTCATACCTTGAAATAAGAAAGAGGTCGGACAAGTTACAAAGCCGGACGATCCCGCGGGTCCCCGGTACGTAGCCCCCTCCTCGACTCGAGTTGTCCGCTCGGGTACACAGTCTAGAAAAAATACCCAGGTTACGAACATAGAATAACTCAGCTTCATGCCGGATCCTTAGTAGGAGCGTTTGTTTGCATCATGTGCATTTGACTTTGGAGGCTCAACACAGGGGTTGGGTCTGTCTAGGACAGGTGCACCAAAATGACAAAAGACCATCCTGATGCATCAAACTTGCTACCTGTGCATTTGTTTGCTTCGGACTTGCATGCTGACCGGCTTTTGAATACTTTGAGGAAAGAGAGATAGAAGTAGTTAATCGCCTGTTTTGAAAAGAAAGAAAAAAATCGATGTCCAAATAGCGTCGAAACTCTGTCGAATTTTTGAAAAAAAAAATGAAAAAAGGGGTTTGTTTATGAAAATGGTCCCGAACTACGCCGGTTTAAATCTCACAGGGTGCGGGATACGTAGGCAACCCTCATCGGGTCCAACCTCCCCTTTTGCAAAAATAGCCAAAAAATTATCAAAATTTTAATTGTCAACATAAATAAATCAGGTGATGCCGTTTTGGCAGGAATAGACGAATGTTCCCGAAAGGGACACCGGAAGGTTGACTTTGCATAAACAGCCACTTTTAGTCATTTTGGATTTTTTGACCGGCTGACTCACCCAGCTTTAAAATCTTCGTTCCCGAAATGCTGAAAAGCCGTATGTGGAACCGGATCTTCCTTTCAGTCAGTGTGTTGAGTCAAATAAATTTTATCTCTTAATCACCTAAATAAATGTGCAGGATGAGCATAATACAAAATGAACCTTTTTCAATAATGACCAAAATCCCTTTCAAGTTGCGATTATGGTGGGATGATTTAGGTGGTGAAGGGTAAGATGAGGTCAAGAAATATCTGAAAGGTCTTACGGGTTTATTGGAAATCCAGCCTCGGGGGGATATCATAAGAGCTTTGGTCACCTACTGGGACCCGACACACAATGTCTTCCACTTCTCCGATTTTGAACTCACCCCGACTTTGGAGGAAATAGCCGGGTACATCGGAAATGCTGAAGTTCCGTTGAGGCAAAAATACCTGGTTGCTCCAAGAGCTGTTACTGTGCATCGGTTCTTAGATTCGTTAAAGATACCTAGGACGGTCCACAACCCAGATTTGGCCGCAGGTTTTTGTAATTCGCGCTTCATATACGACAGATACGGTCATGTCGGAGGATTCAACAACCCGGATAACAAGTTATGCAGCAAGGGTAACCGTCAGAAGTGGGACGAGCATTCGAGTGGCTTTTATGGTAACCTTTTTGGGCCTTTTGGTATTCCCAAGGAAAGACAGAAACATTGATCTGAAAATAGCCGGGGTCGTCAGTACTTTGCTCATTCAAGACAAAAACACTCTTGCGCCTATGATAGTATATGATATCTTCAAAGCTCTCACGGCCTGCAAAGCCAGAGGAAGTTTCTTCGAGGGGTGTAACTTGTTGCTACAAATATGGATGACTGAGCATCTCTGCCACCGTTCCCAGCTCTTGAGTTATGGTTCCTCGAAGAAAACTTGCATAGAAGAGTTCTACACAAGAATCCAGGGGGCCAGTCTACCCGAGGGAGTTACAGCATGGACATTATTCTTTCGGACCCTCACCGCCAGCCAAATACAGTGGACACTAGGATGGTTGCCCGTGGATGAGGTCATCCATATGCCGGCATCTAGGGTCCACTTTCTATTTGTCACACCTCCTTTATATTAAACAACCATATCACAACCCACCCCATTACATTTTGTCCCCCATGCTTCACATAAAAAATTATAAAAATGTACAATTCCTAAACTACCCCTCCGATCTTATTGAAATTACTAAACTACCCCTGAACGTACTACAAATTACCAAATTACCCCCATCAGCTATAACAAATCAATTAATCAAACTCAACCAAAATATAGCCAATATGACCAATTTCTACATAAATTCAAACAACACATCACATGAACACAAGTTGAACAACAAAGAACAACTAAAATTTGATTGAACAATATCAACAACAAACTTATTTTCAGATTCAACAACAACAACAATCAAACAAGTATATTTAGATTTCTAAATTCAATAATATTGAACTTAATAACAACATTACAACCAACAATTCCTATATTAAACTTCAACAAGATTATGAGACAAATTCAAGAAATAATCATAAATGATAAACAAGAAATCAAACTATACAAATTTCGGATTCAAGATCAACCCAACAAAGTATGAACATGAATGAATCTATTTTTAAAACAACAAACATGACGGATTCACATGATTTAAACAATGTTAACAATTTCTGAAAATACATAAAACACATGAAACAAATTGAAGAAATAATTAATTTAAACTTCAATTTGAATCTAACAAACATTAAACTAACAATTCCTTGTTTACAAAAAATGAATAAAATTAACATGAAATAAACATGAAAAACAACTAATTAATTTTCCATTTGAATCTGAAAATTAAATTAACAAAACACATGAACAAACTAAAAATTAATTCAAACGATAGGCATGAACAAAACAAGGATCGAACATTTATCGATTTTTACTTCGAAAAATATAAAAACGAAATAAACTCAAAAAATAAAACTCAAAAACCAACTAACCGGAAATGAAACGACAACAACGACCGATCGATGATGAACTCGTATGGACTGTTTTTACGACCTCAACCGAAACTCGAACAAACGAGATGGTTTGAACCTCGTTTTCGGACTGGATTGAAACAGCTGCAACGGGGTTTGTTTGGATGAAACGAAGAAGAGAGCAGAAGCAGCTGGCCATGGCGAGCTATAGCAGCTTGACGAGGCAGCTGGAATGGAGCGGGGTCGAGCTCTAGCTCGAAGAATATGAAGTGAAGCAGCAACACCGGCAACAACAACTCGGAGGAAGCAGCATCGCGGCACAACGGCAGCAGCATCGACATCATGGTGTCGGCTGTGTAGTTGTCCATGGCGACAATAGTCGTTTGGACATGAAGACAACGGGACTGGGGATGATGGATGCTGGTTCACTGCTGGGCGGGGTTATGGGTGACGGACTGTTTAGGCGGAACGAGGAAGAAGATGACCGGAGCTCAACCAATAACCATGGGAGCTTGACGTTGGAGAAGAAATAGAAAAGAACCATTTGGACGTGAATGAACAGAAGTGAAGAAGAAGAAGATGACGACAGGGCAGCCATGAGAGCTTGGTGAAGCTTGGAGAAGAAGAAGATGATAGGGAGGGGGGTGGCGGATGGTTTAAGTCTAGGGGTTTCTTCTTTTTTTTTGTTTTATTTTTGTTTTGTAAAAATGAAAATGAAAATGAAGAGGGGGAGTTGGGTTGTTGGTACTGGACTGGGTCGACCCAGTTCGAAATGGACTGGGTCGTTTGGGAAGATTGGGTCATTTTTTGGGCCTGTGGCTTGAAATCGAAGAAGGGGCCCAATTCCGACTTTCTTTATTTTTTGCTCTCTTTTCCTCTTTTATTTTTCTTAAACTAAATTATAGAAATACTTAAACTATTATTAAGAACTAAATTAAGTTATAAAAGCGCAACTTAACTCCCCATAACAATTAACGCACAATTAAGTAATAATTAAGCATAAAATTGTATATTTGGACATTAAATGCTAAAAATGCAAACGATGCCTATTTTTGTAATTTTTAATTTTTGTAAAACAAACTTAATTACTAACAATTGTAGAATTAAATCCTACATGCAAAATGCGGCATATTTTTGTATATTTTTTATTAATTTAGCAAATAAACATGCACAGACAAACACAAATAATTATCTAAAAATATCACAAAATTGCACACCAAAGAAAAATCATTTTATTTTTGAATTTTTTGGGAGTAATTCTCATATAGGGCAAAAATCACGTGCTTACACTATTGATGGGGCTCAAGAGCATTCAGCCTTACGCGCCATATCGGGTTTTGAGACAGCTCGGGAGATGCCAAACAGTGCCTCAGGAAGAAGATCTTAGTGCTCAAGTAATTGAGATTAGCCCTGATGGACAATTCCCTGAAGCAAGAGTTCGTCAGATCTGGAGTGAATGCCAATATTTAAAAGCAGATACTTGCGTGCAGGATCCGGCCAAAGGCGAAGTGGCGCCAGGATACCTTGCTTGGTACATGAGAGAACTTGAGCACGAAAGGCCAACCAAAAAACCTCACATTCAAGAGTTCGTTGAGGCGTCACAAGAACCGTGGGACTGGTTGGCCAAAGAGAGCGAATACCGGGCCAAAGTAGGCAAGCTGAAATAATAGATCAAGGATCTGAAATTTGAGAACAAGGTGCAAGTTACTGCCGATGAGGGAGAGAAGAACAGGTTAGCCCAAGCAAATGAGGCTCTCAAGGCTCAGATCCAACAAATGAGGATAGATGCTGACAATCAGCAAAGGAGTCGGTCGGATGAAAGATTGATTTACGGACTAAAGAAGGAAATCGGTGAGTGCCGGGATGATTTGAAGAAATCTGAGGGTACCATAGCACAACTCCAGGTACAATGGGCAAAAAGAACGAAAGAGCGCACACGGTACCTACAGCAGGCAAGGAAAGATTATGAAAAGACCATTGTCGGTCTAAAAAGGAATGTGACCACCCTAGAGAGCAAGGCGGATAAACAAGCCAAGGCATTTGAAACCGATAGTAAACATTGCTGTAATCTGATGGCCTCAATGGAAGGTGAAATACAGCAGTTACGGAAACAACGTCTGCATGATTCTCTGGTTTTGAAGGCTAGAGGGGATCAGATAGAACGCCTACTCCTAGAGAAAAATCAAACCAGGAACAAGATTCTGACTATTGCTCGTTCTATAACCAGGAAATGTCGGGAGTGTGAAGACATGACCCACACTACCTTCATGTCAGCAGTAATGATTTTCGTCAAGCGGACAATGTACGAACTGGAGCAACTTGAAAGGGGTCTCGCACCTAAGCCCGCGGCAAGGCCGAACGATGCCTCGCGAGCACCAACTTTTGGAGCTTTAATGCATTTGTAGTTCAAGTCGGTGTTTTCATTTTTAGAGTCTATTGTCTGTCTGTATATTCTCTTTTCCATCAAAATAGTCAGTAATTGGTTTTACTTCAGGTTGTTCTCCTTTCCAAAAAATTGTTTAGTTTGTATTACGAAATTTCAGTAAAGAAAAAAAAATTCCATCAAAAAATTCCCAAAATTTGCTTTCACATTTATGTGGTAGAACTACGCACGGTCTGATTTATGCGGGGACATGATACGTAGGCAATCCACATAAGATTCGACCATCACTTAAAAGGGAAAGTTTGGAGGCACTTAAAAGAAGTCGGAATGACGCGCTGTCAAAGAAAAGACATGATAGAAATGGTTATACTGCTTAGGAACATTGCATCCCTAACATGAAATTGCAATATGTGTTAAACTCTAACGCTAACAAGTTTGTTGTTGATAACAGAGATTTCGAAACAGTTAGCTCGTTAGAATATTCTGGCAGATTACCATTACCACACAAAATCTAAAGGGCCCATTTCGGAAAGTATGTCTGGTTCGGACAAAAGTGTTGAGGAGGAAAAGACGGAGATGCAAATGATGAAGAAGGAAGTAGGCAGGTTGAGACAAGAGATAGCTGAGACGCACTTATCCTGGGCTAGGGGACAAACATCACCAATACTTTCCCCTACTCCTACCATCTCACCGGCTCGGACTCCGGAACACCCTTCCACCGGTCCATCAATGAGCTTCCCCATTGCCCAATACTATTAGGGGGAAACTTCCTATAATCCCCAAGCTCCACTACCTAAACAAAACCCTCCTCCACCAACTGTTCCTGTTTTTGTGGCACCTCCACCTACCACATTGCAAAAATCATCCGATGAACCAGTGTTTTAGGTTCAAGACAACCAATACTATCCTCCCGAACTCACCTTCAAAGCACCCGAGCCATACACTTACACCCCTCACATTCACCTCCCGGCAGAAACTGAGAGTCCGGCTAAGAATTCAAAGCAGGACGAAGTGCTTCGTAAAGTGAAAAGCTTAGAGAAATCCTTCGGGAATATACATGGATTGGGCATCCCAGTTAGTGTGGCCTACAAAGATCTGTGTACCTTCCCCGATGTTCAATTGCCGATAGGTTTTAAGATGCCAAAGTTTGATCTATATGAAGGACATGGTGATCCCATGGCACATCTACGAGGTTTCTATAGTAAGATGAGAGGGGCAGGTGGAAAGGATGAGCTGCTGATAGCTTATTTTGGTCAAATCTTAAGCGGGTCCGCACTGGAATGGTACACGAGGCAGGATCCTAGCAGGTGGTATACCTGGGACGATCTAGCACAAGCATTTGCAGGTCACTTCCAGTATAACCTTGAGATCATCCCTGACCGTCTCACACTGTTGAAACTTGAGAAAAAGCCTGGAGAGAGCTTCAGGGAATTCGGATTCCGTTGGAGAGAACAAGCAGCAAGAGTCGATCCACCAATGAGAGAAGGTGAAATGGTGGACTACTTCTTACAAACTTTGGAGCCAACTTACTTTGGTTACCTGGTGACGTCAGTTGGTAAATCTTTCAATGAAGTAGTAAAAATGGGCGGTATGGTTGAAGAGGGACTTAGGTCCAACAAGATAATGAGTTATTCGGAAATCAAGGCCACAACTCAGGCTATCCAAAGCGACACGAGAGGTGCGCTCGGGAAAAAGAAGAGAGAGGAGGTCGCAACAGTCGAAGCAGGTACTTGGTCCAGATCAAAAGGTTCTTCCCCTCGCTACCAACCCAGACCCCATTACCCAAATTATCCACACACTCCATACAACCCTCCACAACCCTATTATCCACCACAAGAGCCACATTTCTCCGTCCATCACGCCTAAACTTACACCCAGCCTCCGGCTCGCCCGCAATGGCGTGCGTTGGCTCCCCAACATACATATCCACCTCCACAAAACACATATCCACCACCAAGGGCCTACAGGAATCCTTCAGGGCCAAGCTTCCGTGGGAATCAGACTTTCA
The DNA here is from genome assembly GCF_000715075.1 of Nicotiana tabacum. NCBI lineage: Eukaryota > Viridiplantae > Streptophyta > Magnoliopsida > Solanales > Solanaceae > Nicotiana > Nicotiana tabacum. Next base: position 164,496,135 of record NC_134095.1, read on the forward strand.
GGAAAGAAAAGGTGCAGAGGTCGAGAACATTTACTCCGTTGGGAGAAACTTATACTACTCTGTTCCACAAATGAGGCAGTTAGGCCTATTGAGTCCTGTTGAGCCCAAATTGCCAAATCCCCTTCCCAAAAATTTGGACCACTCGGTAAGCTATGAATATTGTTCGGGGGCTCCCGAGCATGATACTGAGAAGTGTTGGAAGTTGAAGACTGCCGTACAAGATATTATTGACACAAATAGGATCGAGGTTCAGGCACCAGAGGCACCTAACATCAATGAGAACCCGTTGCCGGTGCACCACGAGGCTCACATGATCGAACTAATGCACGAAGGAGGAGAGCCTAAGAAACCCTCACAAATGGTAATGATGATTCGTGCCAGTCCAAATGAAAAGTTGACCAGTGGAAAGGCAGTAGTACAGTTGGGAAAGGTAGATGACAAGCCATTTGTGGTAGTGGGGAAAGGTTCGTCTGTTGCTGCGAAGAAGCCAGAATCAGTCAGGGTAGTGCTACAGGGAGTATCAAGCACACCAGTATTGGTGGTGAAGGGGGCCCGCGTAGAACCAGTTGTTATCAGGCCAGTAACGCAGTTGCCGATAACAAGTGAGAAAGTTGTACCCTGGAGCTACAGTCAAGTGACAGTGATGCATAAGGGGAAGGAGGTTGTGGAAGAAGTATGCGAGGCCCAAGGTTTAACTTGTTCGGGAAGGTGTTTTGTTCCCGCAGAATTGAGAAGGGCCAATCCTATAACAATAAAAAAGCCAGTGACGGAGGAAGAAGCAGAGGAGTTTTTGAAGAAGATAAAGGCACAAGACTACTCCATTGTGGAGCAGCTGAGGAAGACCCCGACCCAGATTTCGTTGCTATCCTTGTTGATCCATTCAAGCGATCATTGTCGGGCATTAATGAAGATTCTGAACGAAGCCCATGTTCCGGACAAGCTCTCAGTGAACCATTTGGAGAAAATAGTGCACAAAATCTTCGAGGTAAACCGAGTGACATTTTCTGAGGATGAGTTGCCAGTAGAGGGTACAGAACACAACAGAGCACTCTACCTGACTGTGAAATATGAATACTCGGTGGTCACTCGAGTACTGATTGATAATGGGTCCAGTGCCAATATCTGTCCTTTGGCCACTCTGAACAAACTGAAGGTTGATGATGATAGGATTCACAAGAATAATGTCTACGTCTGAGGTTTTGATGGGGGCGGTACAGACACAGTGGGTGATATCATACTGGAATTGACAATTGATCCGGTCGAGTTCACCATGGAATTTCAAGTAATAGATGTGGCGGTGTCGTATAATCTTCTGTTGGGGCGACCCTGGATCCACGCAGCCAAAGCAGTACCTTCTACACTGCATCAGATGGTCAAATTTGAATGGGATAGACAAGAGATTGTGGTACACGGGGATGACGGTACACATGCCGTTAGTGATGCCATTGTGCCCTTCATAGAAACGGATGATGACAAGGGCCCATAGGTCTATCAGGTTTTTGACGCAGTCTCAGTAGACAAAATTCCTGAGGGTGGGGGCCTTCCACTTCCCAGAATCGCAGCTGCGACCTTCATGATAGCCTCGGAGATGTTAAACAGCGGGTTTGTACCAGGGAAAGGTTTGGGGATTGATCTGCAAGGAATTGTCCAGCCAGTTTATTTGCCCAAGAACCTAGATACTTTTGGGGTGGGATTCAAGCCTACAACAGCAGATGTAAAGCGGGCCCGCAAGTTGAAAAAAAGCCTAGGTCCTCCTTAAGCCAATCCTGCGCCTATCCAGATCATTTGTCAGAGCATGTATCAGAGAGTTGTCGGTCCCGAAGGTTCTCGGACCACTGATCGGGCTAGATGGAGATTTGAATGAAGGCTTTGAAAGGGTGTTCGCCGATGTCAACATGATAGAAGCTGGAGAAGGTTCCAGTAAGGCAGACATACAGTTTGTGGGGCCTAGGGCCAATGTCAACAATTGGACAGCTACTCCCCTTCCTACTCGGAGGGAGTCTTGGTAGTTGGCTCTAATTTTCCTTCTTGTTTTCTGGATTATTCCAGGGTTGTAATCCAGATTCCTTTTTATTTTTATTGCGTTCATCAAAGTGTGAAACCTTGTTATCCCATAATTCAATAAAATAAAAAGTTTCTTCTTCATTCCTTATTTTATTGTTTCTTTTTCATTTTGTTTTCTTCTTTTCTTTTTCTGAACAGTTCTCTTTATACTGGTCTTAATGACATGGCATGCACAACGGATCTTCAACTCGGTCTAAAAAATCAATCTAATTCTGAACTAATTGTACAAGAGGTCGATTATGATGATGAATCAGAATACGATGAGGATAAAACCTTCGAAGAGATAAACAAAGAGTTAAGCCAGTTTGAAGAGAAATCCAAGCCCAACTTAAATGACACAGAAGCCATCAATTTAGGGGATGCAGATGATATCCGGGAAACTAAAATAAGCATCCACATTGCACCAAATATCAGTTAAGAACTAATCAAAGCACTTATTGAGTTCAAAGATGTTTTTGCATGGTCGTATGACGACATGCCGGGGTTGAGCACGGATTTAGTGGTTCACAAATTGCCCACTGACCCGGCATGCCCTCCCGTCAAGCAGCAAGATGAGGCCATCCGAAAGATTGATTGATACAAATAGATTGGGTTGATTAATTCGGAATGCACGACATGAGTTGGGATCGGTTGTATCATTAAGATAAGTTCTTTTCTCTCTTTTCCCCCAGCATTTGTTCAGAAAGACTTCTTCTTTTTCTATATTTTGAAATCATCACTTTTTCATTTCTTGGTTTAAAGACTTTACCACCCCATCAATTTGTTTTTGAAAAGGATTTTCAGAGCTTACTACCAGTTGCCAAAGTGGTGCAAAGAAAAATGCGAATAGGACATGCCAAAGATAAGGCGACAAAGCGAAAAGAAGTTGGTCGACAGACCAAATGATGAATGAGTCTAGATCCCAAGAGGACCAAATTTCCAGGGGAAGTTGGAAAAAGCGGAAAAGCAACAATTAACAGGTTATGAGGATCCCCAGCAGATTTGCGAGATACAGGAACAACTCCGACAGATTCTCGACCAAGTTTCGCGATGGTCGGACAACACAAAGCGGGGAGGGAAGGAAAAAGAAAAACCATCCCCAGCAGGAGTATCATCCCCAACAAATAATATCATCCTCAGCAAGTTTTTGTAATAAAACGCAAAGCAGGGAAAGGGAGAAAGGAAAACCATCCCCGGCAGGAGTGGTACGACCACTCACCACGTTTTAAACTAACAAATTTTTCTTTGATTTGAAGCAGGTAAATGAAATGTTATTGACAGCGGGAAGACATGGCACAAATAAGATTATCAAACTGGGGCAGAGAATTTTCTCTCATTACGAAAATTTTCTTGAAATCAGATAGTCACTTAGGGAAGAGGAAGATAACACGAGTTTTGAAGGAAGTGAAGTCCCCAGCAGTATGCGAGAGAAAGCAATACAAGTTTTAAAGAAAGCAATCATGGAAGAAGCAAGAAAACCCAAGTTTTAAGGGTAGTGGTCTTTAAATCAGTATCATCCCTGCCATTGTTAAAGGGAGGAAAGTAACTAGTCTTAAAGAAGGAAGATAATTCCCCCGCAGTGATATCCCTGGCAGGTTTCAGAGAAGTGAAAATACCAGCTTGAGGAAAGTAGTTCCAAGTGGAAGGAGGGCACCAGCTTTAAAGGAAGTAGTCTGTGAAGAAGGAAAATAACATAGTTGTGAATAAAACACCGGCGTTGTCCCCAACAGATTTCGGAGGAATAAGACACCAGTTTTTGAGGGAAGCAGTTGAAAGAAGATGATTCAAGTTAAAGAAGTCAGGAGCCCGCCTGGAGAATGGAGGCTGATTTATTTTAAGGTTCGTTGAAGTCAGGAGCCCGCCTGGAGAATGGAGGTGTTAAAATTTTAAGAAAGTTGTTGAATTCAGGAGCCCGCCTGGAGAATAGAGGCTGATACATTTTAAGAAATTGTTGAAGTCAGGAGCCCGCCTGGAGAATGGAGGTGTTAAAATTTTAAGAAAGTTGTTGAAGTCAGGAGCCCGCCTGGAGAATGGAGGTGTTACGTTTTAAGAAGTTAAAGAAGTCAGGAGCCCGCCTGGAGAATGGAGGCTGATACATTTTAAGAAATTGTTGAAATCAGGAGCCCGCCTGGAGAATGGAGGTGTAAAAATTTTAAGAAAGTTGTTGAATTCAGGAGCCCGCCTGGAGAATGGAGGTGTTACGTTTTAAGAAGTTAAAGAAGTCAAGAGCCCGCCTGGAGAATGGAGGTGTTACATTTTAAGAAGTTGCTGAAGTCAGGAGCCCGCCTGTAAAATGGAGGTTGTTAAAATTTAAGAAGTTGTTGAAGTCAGGAGCCCGCCTGGAGAATGGAGGCTGATTTATTTTCAAAGTTGTTGTTGAATTCAGGAGCCCGCCTGGAGAATGGAGGTGTTAAAATTTAAGAAGTTGTTGAAGTTAGGATCCCGCCTAGAGAATGAAGGTGTTACATTTAAGAAGTTGTTGAAGTTAGGAGCCCGCCTGGAGAATGGAGGTGTTACATTTAAGAAAGTTGTTGAAGTCAGGAGCCTGCCTGGAGAATGGAGGTGTTAAAATTTAAGAAGTTGTTGAAGTCAGGAGCCCACCTGGATAATGGAGGTGTTACATTTAAGAAGTTGTTTTAGTCAAGAGCCTTCCTGGAGAATGGAGGTGTTACATTTAAGAAAGTTGTTGAAGTCAGGAGCCCACCTGGAGAATGGAGGTGTTACGTTTTAAGAAAGCTGCTGAAGTCAGGAGCCCGCCTGGAGAATGGAGGTGTTACGTTTTAAGAAGTTGCTGAAGTCAGGAGCCCGTCTGGAGAATGGAGGTGTTACATTTAAGAAGTTATTAAAGTCAGGAGCCTGCCTGGAGAATGGAGGTGTTATAAGAAGTAATTGTTGTTGAAGTCAGTAAAGCATCGGGAAACAACAAAATCCCCAGCAGAGGAAGGTAGTTCAAGATTCAAAGGAAAATAACGCGAAGCTCACAAGAAGGAAAATAAACAGTTCGAGATTGGCGGCAACACCAGTTCGAGAATACAAGTCAAGTCAGAAGTAAAAGCAACATCAGAGGAAACACAAGGCAACGAGGCAACACCAGTCACATGACCAAGTTTGAGAATAAAATTTTGTAATGCATAGATCATAGCTAAGTATAACTTCTTTATCTTTCAGTAATAGTGTAATAAGGAGGTCGAAAAGCAGTAGCAACAGCATGCAGTAGCAGTAACAGCAAAAGGCAGTCCCATGATAGTCCCAGCTACCAAAATTTCCTGAACTACATTAACCTGATTCCCTTTTAGCCAGGGATATGTAGGAAACCTTTGAAGCGAAGGTTCGGTTAAATCTTTCAAAAAATGCTTCACACGGAGTATCATAACGGGAAAAAATTGCTTGTATCTGCTCCTTTATCTTTGCACGAAAACTCTTTGTATTTTCGGACAAAGAGGGGCAGCTGTGAGCACGTGATTTTTGCCCTACGAGAACTACTCCTAGAAATTTCAAAATAAAATAAATTTTGTGTTATTTGCAATTGTTGTGAATTTTTGTATTGTTTGCATTCGTTCGTGCCTGTTTATTTGTTAGGTCAAGAATAAAATCACAAAAATAATGTACATTGCATTTTCGGCATTTAAGGTCTAGTTGTGTGATCATATATTTTAATTGGTACTTAATCATGTTTGATAATTATTATTAAGAGCTAATTAGTATTTTAATAAATTAATTTATAATTCAACTTAGAATTTTAGTTTTTTAAAAGGAAAAGAAAATAAAAGAAAAAGAAGGAACAAGTTTTAAGGGTAAGAAACCGGACTGGGCCAGTGTTAAAAAGGGAAATGTTCAGGCCCAAAGTCACACCCCATGTCCAGGTCCAATCCAACCCATCTCCAGCCTCTATTAAACGACGCTGTTTCAGGCGTCTCAATCTGGACCGTTGATCTCAGCTGATCAAACGGTCACAAAGCTTTGACCAAACCCGACCCCCGACCCATTACCCGATTCAGCCCGACCCTCTACTTAAACCAAACGACGCCGTATGGTTTAACCTCCGTGATCCTGGCCGTTGATCTTAATTAATCTAACGGCCGAGATTGAAACACCCCCTCAGTATATAAGATCAATCCCTTACCCCATGCCCCCAAAGCCATACCCCCCCTTCCACCTTCGTCTCTGAGCTTCAGAGACCAAACATGTCCGCCACCTTCAACCACCGTCCTACGTCCACCAAAAATCGCCTCACGGCGGTTCCGGTGGTCCAAACACACCCAAAATTACACCATAGCCTCTCCACGACATCCTCTTTCCAGATCTTGTATCAGTTTCCCTCGAATAACCCTCAAACCCCTCGAATCTTCAATCGAAGATTCGAGCAAAACTAGATCTACCCCAACCAATCCCAAACACATACCAGACATGTCCCTGACCTCCCTCGTTACCAAACCACCATGGGTTTGGTTCGAATCTGGCTGGAAACACTCGAACCCTAAATCGAACCCCCAAGAACCTTAGAAAACCAAAGACTGAAATCTGTCTAAATCAAAGGAAGTTGGATGTCTAGTGGACCTTAGTCGAAGTGTTCTCAGTTGAGAACACTCGATTAAGGTCCGTTCGACCTCAAACAGTTCAAGTTTGGTTTCAAATCAGGGTTGCCCATGTTTCCGAGTTCTGGAGGTATTTTTCTTTGTTTTGTTTATTCCGTTTTTGGTTTTGATTATTCTGTTTACTTTGTTGAGTGTAGTTTTATGGGTTTTTCAATTGTTGTCGTTTGATTTTGTCCTTCTCCACCAGACCTGTTATTTAGTCCAATTCTATCATTGCTTCTATTTGCTGTAATTGTTATGTGTTATAATTTGTGTAATCGATTGAATAAGTGTCGTCGATTAGTCTGGTAGACCTGAATATTAATTTAACATGATAGTAGTGTAATGTTGGTTTTGATTTCATGGTTCATGCTAGTCTGTTTCCCCTCCTGCTTCGTTTCTGTCCTAAATGTTATGTTAAAATGAGCCTGTTGGTATAAGTTGAACTTAGTACTGTGCCTGTGGATATATTCAGTTCGTCACATTGTTTTTGCTCGATCATTTGAAATGTTCTGAATTGCTCGGTCAATCGAACTGCTTCATCACAACTGCTATTTTGGTTGTCACCTAAACCTACTGTGTCATGCCCTGTAAGGGTGTTCTGAGTCATTAATAGCCTTAGCCTTTATTTTGTTGCAATTTGATTCAAGTTTAAGCGTTGATTTGTCTCAATAATTGTAAAACCAGTTCAAATAACTCCGGATTTAATATAGTTTGCTTCCGTATCCCAATAGTTTAAAAATCAAGTTATTCGAGCACTAGTTCAGTACTGATAATGTAAATAAAATATTGTTTGGGTCTGGGCCATCAGATGATTCGCTCGGAGCCGATTGGGCTGCCCAGATTCGTGTTGCGATGTTCCCGTCCAGGCTCGAACCTCGGGCTCGTCAGGCTGCAAAGCCCTTGTAGGCCCAATGTTGGAGGCAACCTTTCTCATAGTAAGGTTGTTGATGTATCAATTAATTATGACCTTTTCTTTATTTCTTCCAGAACAAAAATAGAATAAGCAAATCATAGTCGCTATTAGGTTTGCCCTTTTGAATAATAAATGAGACGAGCCTCGTCAAACAAAAATACAAATTGCGGGGCCCTCAATAAATATTTGTTTTAAAATTACTTAGACTTCGAGATGGGCCGTTTAGCAAAATCTCACGGCCCTACCCAAAATAATGATACGTTAGTCGCTTTAGGTGCGTATTTAATAATGTTATCTTCTTAAACTCGGGTGCACATTTATGTGACCCAAATCCAAATATAAACAAAGTTGAAATGCGTCAATAACCACGGGTGCATTGATGTAACGTGGTTCGAGATGTATTTTCACGACGTTGTAATTCTCGGTAAAAAATAATAATAATAAAAGCGGTTCACAGTAAAATTTTGCACATAGATTCAACGTGTATTAAAAGTCAGATAAACAAGCCGAATATGACAGTTGAGCGACCGTGTTAGAACCACGGAACTCGGGAATGCCTAACACCTTCTCCCGGATTAACAGAATTCCTTATCCGGATTTCTGGTGCGCAGAATATTAAACAGAGTTAATCTTTTCCTCGATTCGGGATTCAACCGGTGACTTGGGACACCATAAATCTCCCAAGTGGCGACTCTGAATTAAATAATAAATCCTGTTTCGATTGTCCTTCAATTGGAAAAACTCCTTTTACGTCCCTTCACCGGGGTGTAGGTGAAAAAGGAGGTGTGACAACAGTTACAAAACAAAAACATTAATCTGGAACTTAAGTTCGCCAGTTACAAAACAAAAACTTCAGCTCTAGAGCTGAAGCATCCTTGCTACTTCAGTTCCATCTACTAGAATGCTGAAGTTTTGCGTGATTGTCTTTGCTACTTCAGCCCCGTATGCTGAAGTTACGCAAAAAAGGGGGCACGCTTGCAATTTTTTTTGCAAAGCGGGCACAAGTTAAAACGTGACCCAAAAAGCAGGTATAGATGCAAATGCCCCCCACAAAAACTAAGAAAATAATACTGCATAACCAATCTCAAAATAATAGCCAGAATACACACACACACACACACACACATATATATATGTGTCATGTATAATATATACAAAAATTTTATAAATTTTATACACTTTTTTCGGCTATTGAATATAAATAGTTTTTGGCGCTGGTTAAAAGTGAAAAAAAATCCCGAAAACTATTTGCTTTTCATTCTTGTTTTATTCGAGTTTTTCGCCAATATTGTGTCTTATTTTTGTGGGTAGGTCTATTTTGGTCCTTCAAATATAATCATGAGCATATTTAGTCCCTTAAGTATGCTAAAGTAGAGCACATTTAGTTTCACTGACAGAATGTGTTCAAAAACTAACGGTGGTAACCAACTCTGATTCATGAAACAAATCTTCTGCTCTGAAGCAAAACGTTTCCTCTCCTTTTATTAGATAACGCAAATTATCACTTTAGTTTCTCATTTTTAGATAACGTCTTCTAAAATTTTGACCTTGAAAATATTCCCTTCTGTGCCATTTTTCAATGAGAAAATGATACCGTATAACCGTTATAAAAATAATAGGCGAAACATATATAAAATTTGTATATTTTTTTATATATACATTTTGTATATTAATATACTAAAATTATACAAATTTTATATACTTTTTTGACTATCAGATGTAAATAGTTTCTGGTACGGGCTAAAAGTGATAATACAATCTAGTTATTCGTTTGCTTCAATAATATGCCCAGAAGTGATCTTGGCAGCTCTATTTATTTTTTTCAAATTTTAACTTTTCTTTTGAAAAAATCAACCAAATTTTTTAAAAAATTTCAACGTTAAAATCCTAACTTTATTAGCTTTGTACTATTAGTGGGTGTTGGTTTATAAAATATTTTCGATAAGTAAATTAAAGATGGTGAGTGACGAAACTAAACCCGTAATTGATCTTTGACAGATTCTGTCAGTGAGACTAAATGTGCTCCACTTTAGCATACTTAAGAGATTAAATATGCTTAGGATTATATTTGAGGGACCAAAATAGACCCACCCTCCAAGATAAGGGACAATATTGGCCTCTTTTTATTCTTCTATTTTAAGTAGAAACACTATTTATTTCAAAAAACAATCAACATATGATAAGTGGGAGGTTTATTAAATAAGATAATCTCTTATATGTTTGGCTATGTCATCTAGAGAGTCAACAAAAACTAAACAAATAAGATGCCATTTGCTATTTTAGGATGTTCACATGTCATGTGATGATTGGTGAGTTAAAAATGGACGAAAAAGATGATCATAACACCTTTCCAATTGTCGTAAAGATTCCATGATGTTCATATATAATTATTACTTCCTTTCAATTTTCAGTCATATATTTATGTTCATGTTTTATTTAATTATATCTTTCTATGAAAAGTAAGCCATGAATCTTGTTAATAGAGGTAGGAAAGATCATTAAAATTGTGGTAGGATGGATATAAATGCTATGTACTTAACTAGATGTCTCGAATTTATACTCTAGAAATAGAGAAAATCTTGGTAGAAAGTACTTCCTTCTTTAATATACCTTACACAATGCAAATTTGAATTTGCTAGGATCCATAATGAGTGTCGGACACTAGATGAAAAATCAAAAGAAAAGATCTGTACACAAATCGCCGATTTAATTATTTTTGTTATTGAATATTTTAGCATAATACTATGACTGATCATATTATTGTCATTTAAAAAAATATATATTATATAGTTGTATCTTACTAGGACTAAAGAAATATTTAGAGCACAAATTACATATTTTGTGCTATGAAGACTTTACCAGAAAAAACATGAAAACCCGAAAAAATCGAAAAGCCAGAGAAAAATCGAGATTGCAAACCCCGAGTTTGTTGGTTTATAGATTTAAAAACTCGAAACCATTGGTTTGGTTTATTAATTAAATATTCAAACCATCCCGATCTACATACACCCATACTGGTATACATAGATGGAAAATTTTCGTTCCTATACCATATAGGAAACTATATTACAAAATATGTTCATAGTTTGCATATTACCCTTCATGCTAATAGTATTTCTACGTAATATATACAATGCATTAAATAAGAAATCATTATAGTTATAAGATTCCTTATTTAGGCGTGCTAAAAAAGGGAAATTAAATATTTTCCAGATCTTCCAACGCAGATCACGCACAGTAATCACTATCGTCAACTTTTTTACAAAATTTCCGTACTCTGTTGTGTGCGCTAAACTCTGTTTCAACGTTTTCTCTGATTTTACAAATCAAAATCGACAAAATCTTCTACAATTCTTCTGCAACAAAAGTAATTATGGCGAAAATACAAAGCAAAGGAAAAGAGAGCAGCAATTCCACCATTGACAACCATTAAAAAGCTTTGAATTCAAATTTGGGTTTTTAAAAATCATTATTTGTTTGGATTAGGTGTTGTTGAAAATAATTGGGAATATGGTTTGAAGTTTATATCTCAATTTTGAGGGGTTTTGGTGAAGATTAGACTTGGTTTTGACTGAATTTCAGATTGAAACTCGAAGAAGAAGAAGATGTATATTGCAGAAATTGTAGATAAATTGTAGAAAAATCGTAGACAGTTGTTTACTTATTTTTCTTTTATTCATTTACCTATTGTATGAAAGGTGGACAACATTGTTTAAAAATTGTATTTAAGTGGATGATTTAGTACTGTTTTGGACAAAAATATGTATCAAAATGTGAAACATATATTTCAGGGGAAGTATTTCGAGTTATGTACCCAATTTGTAGATATTTTGTAGATAAACTACAGATTATTTGTATTCTGAATGTAGATGTTGTTTTCTGTTTTCACAAATAAAAAAATGACTAAAACTTCTATAAATCTTTTGAAAAAACGCAATTATGTCAAAAATTCCAATTATGCTACAATTGAATGAGAATTGGGATATTAAAATTTAAAGTACCCAGTTTGTAGATAAATTGTAGATTATTTGTGTTCTGATTGTAGATGCTTTGTTTTCTGTTTTCACAAATCAAAAAACGACTAAAACTTCTACAAATCTTCTGCAAAAAACGCAATTATGACGAAAATCCCGATTATGTCAACTGAATGGGAATTGGAATATTAAAATTCAATGTACCCTGTAAGCACGTGATTTTTGCCCTATATGAGAATTACTCCCAAAAAATTCAAAAATAAAATGATTTTTCTTGGTGTGCCATTTTGTGATATTTTGTGACATTTTGAATAATTATTTGTATTTGTTTATGCATGTTTATTTGCTAAATTAATAAAAAATACAAAAATATGTCACATTTGCATGTAGGATTTAATTCTATAATTGTTACTAATTAATTTTGTTTACAAAAAATTAAAAATTACAAAAATAGGCATCGTTTGCATTTTTAGCATTTAATGACCAAATATACAATTTTATGCTTAATTAATACTTAATTGTGCGTTAATTATTATTAGGAGTTAATTTGCGATTAATTTAGTTCTTAATAATAGTTTAAGTATTTTTATAATTTAGTTTTAGAAAAATAAAAGAAGAAAAGAGAGCGAAAATATAAAGAAAATCGGAATTAGGCCTCTTCTTCAATTTCAAGCCATAGGCCCAAAAAATGGCCCAACCTTCCCTACGACCCAGTCCATTTCGAACTGGGTCGACCCAGTCCATAACCCAACACCCCTTTTATTTTACAAACAAAATAAAAAAAAAAAAAAAATTAAGAAAACCCTAAGAAATGCCTAAAGCATCCGCACCCCCCCTATTCTCTTTCTTCTTCCTCAAAACTGCAGAGAAAACAGCTTTCATTACGCCATGGGGGACTTATTGTTATCGGGTAATGCCATTCGGTTTGAAGAACGCTGGGGCAACATACATGAGAGCAATGACTACTGTGTTCCATGATATGATACACAAAGAGATCGAAGTGTACGTAGATGATGTGATCATCAAATCCAAGCATCAGGAAGACCACGTAGCAGACCTTAGGAAGTTTTTCCAAAGGCTTCGAAGGTACGACATTAAGCTCAACCCAGCCAAATGTGCATTTGGTGTTCCATCTGGAAAGCTGTTAGGATTTATCGTCAGTCGGCGAGGCATTGAGTTGGATCCGTCAAAGATCAAATCCATCCAGGAATTGCCGCCACCAAGGAATAAAACAGAAGTAATGAGTCTGTTGGGAAGATTGAACTATATCAGCAGATTCATCGCTCAGCTCACAACAACTTGTGAACCCATCTTTCGATTGTTGAGGAAAAATGCCGCGATAGAATGGACGGCAGAATGTCAGGAGGCATTTGACCAGATCAAAGGTTATTTATCTAATCCACCTGTATTGGTTCCACCTGAGTCGGGGAGGCCATTAATCCTTTATCTAACGGTCCTGGATCATTCGTTTGGTTGCGTGTTGGGTCAACACGACATCACAGGAAGAAAAGAGCAAGCCATCTATTATCTCAGCAAGAAGTTTACAGTCTATGAGAATAAGTACACCCAACTTGAGAAGACATGTTGTGCTCTAACTTGGGTAGCACAGAAGTTTAAGCATTATCTGTCGTCACATACTACATACCTTATTTCACGTCTGGATCCATTAAAGTATATTTTCCAGAAGCCTATGCCCACAGGAAGATTGGCAAAATGGCAGATATTACTCACAGAGTTCGACATTGTCTATGTGACGAGGACGGCCATGAAAGCTCAAGCATTGGCCGATCACTTGGCTGAGAATCCTATTGATGAAGAATACGAGCCTTTGAGGACGTATTTTCCAGATGAAGAAGTGATACATATAGAGGAGTTAGAACTGAATGAGAAACCAGGGTGGAAGCTTTTCTTTGACGGGGCTGCTAATGCAAAAGGAGTTGGAGTAGGAGCAGTACTTATTTCAGAAACAGGACATCACTATCCTGTTACAGCTCAGCTACGTTTCTATTGTACCAACAACATGGCTGAATATGAGGCATGTATTTTGGGCCTACGATTGGCTGCAGACATGGATGTTCAGGACGTCTTGGTCTTGGGAGACTCGGACCTCCTAGTACATCAGATCCAGGGTGAATGGGAAACACGGGATTTGAAGCTTATACCATACCGACAATGTTTGCACGATTTGAGCAAGCGATTTCAATCAGTGGAGTTCAGACACATCCCGAGAGTTCACAATGAGGTTGCCGATGCTTTGGCCACTTTAGCATCGATGTTGCACCATCCAGACAAAATCCATGTTGACCCATTGTATATTCAGGTTCGTGATCAGCATGCCTACTGCAACATAATAGAAGAAGAAATGGATGGCGAGCCATGGTTTTATGATATCAAGGAATACCTCAGGATGGGGATATACCCGGAGCAGGCAACCGGAGATCAAAAGAGAGCCATTCGACGACTGGCAAATGGATTTTTCCTCAGTGGAGGAATGTTGTACAAAAGAACCCCAGATCTGGGATTGCTGAGATGTATTGATGCAGGTCAAGCCACGATAGTGATGACAGAGGTACATGCTGGAGTCTGTGGGCCCCATATGAGCGGATATGTGTTGGCAAAGAAGATTCTGCGAGCGGGATATTATTGGCTCACTATGGAGCATGATTGTATCAGTTTCGTACGAAAATGCCATCAGTGTCAGATACACGGAGATCTGATTCATTCTCCACCAATGGAATTGCACACAATGTCCGCACCATGGCCATTTGTAGCATGGGGCATGGATGTCATTGGGCCTATCGAGCCGGCAGCTTCGAACGGTCACAGGTTCATTCTGGTAGCCATCGATTATTTCACTAAGTGGGTTGAAGCCAAAACTTTTAAGTCTGTAACCAAGAAGGCAGTGGTAGATTTCGTCCATTCCCATATCATTTGTAGATTTGGGATCCCAAATATAATAATCACGGACAATGGTGCTAATCTTAACAGCAACTTGATGAGAGAAGTATGTGAACAGTTTAAGATTACACACCGTAATTCCACTCCGTATCGGCCCAAGGCGAATGGAGCAGTTGAGGCAGCCAACAAAAATATAAAGAAGATATTGAGGAAAATGATTGAAGGATCCAGACAATGGCATGAAAAGCTACCATTTGCGTTGTTAGGATACCGCACTACTGTTCGTACTTCAATAGGTGCGACTCCTTATTTGTTGGTATACGGAACCGAAGCAGTAATACCAGCAGAAGTTGAAATTCCTTCCCTTCGAATTATCGCTGAGGCCGGGATTGACGATGATGAATGGGTCAAAACCCGACTAGAGCAGTTGAGTTTAATGGATGAAAAAAGATTGGCAGCAGTATGTCATGGCCAGTTGTATCAAAAGAGAATGGCAAGAGCATACAATAAGAAGGTGCGCCCCAGAAAATTTGAAGTAGGGCAACAAGTATTGAAACGGATCCTCACACATCAGATTGAGGCAAAAGGCAAGTTCGCCCCGAATTGGCAAGGGCCGTATATTGTGACCAGAGTATTATCCAATGGCGCTTTACGTCTGACGGATGTTGAAGGAAGATGCGTCGACATGGCTATCAATTCTGATGCAGTCAAAAGATATTATGTGTAATTTCTTTTGTTGTTTATTTGTTTGTTTGTACTTAGTGCTTATCGGATAATGAAATGACGGAGGCAATTCTTTCTTCTATCCAAACACTTTTAACCTTTGCTTTACCCCTTTGAGCCATACTTATCTTTTTATACCCCTCTCTTGGAATCATTAATGAAAAAATGTATGAAAAAAAAACTTTTTGAAGGTCGCAAGAAAACAAAGGAGTCAGTGAACTACGTTCGACCTGATTCCTCAAAGAGGATACGTAGGCGCCTCACGGCTCGGTCATAAGGTAATAAAAAAAAAAAAAGAAAAAAAAATCAAAAGAAAAATCCCCAAGTAAGAAAACTGGTGCAGAAATTATGTTTCTAAATTTTGAAAAAAAAAAAAAAAAGTTTTATTCCAAGAGTTGTAATACTTTACCCATCAAAGTTATTTTGAATTTTATATCCTTTTCTTCTAAAACCTATATTGATATCCAAAAAAGACCTCCCGATCAGTATCCGAGAGGTGTTAAGATAGGCAAATGAAAACCAAGAATAAAACATCGGTCCCTGACTGAATGAGGATCATGAATTGAAAGAATTTTTAGCCAAAAGAATTCCCGGCAGAGATAAATCTTATCGGCAACACTCCAATCCCAAGCTGAGAAAATAAGATGAGAGAGTCTTATCGGCGAAAACCTTCACAGGCGCCATAAGGCGACGCAAGCTGAGAAAATAAGTGAGAGAGTCTTATCGGCGAAAACCTTCACAGGCGCCATAAGGCGACGTAAGCTGAGAAATACAAAATGAGAGAGTCTTATCAGTGAAAACCTTCACAGGCACCATAAGGCGACGGGAGTTGTGAGAAATGAGAGAGCCTCGTTAGTGAAAACCCCGCGAAGGGCACTATAAGGCGACAAGATAGATTGACGGAAAAGATCCGTATTTTGCGAAGAATTGGGCACCTATTTATCCCCCAGCAAGTGAAGACATCAGAAAGTTTGATCGACACAAATAGACTGGGTTGATTAATCCGGAATGCACAACATGATCATTGGAATCGGTTGTATCACCCAGATAAGTTCATTTTTTTGTTCAGAAAGATTTTCTCATTTTTCTATCTTTTCATTTTGTTGTTTAAAAGAATTTTTCTAGAAATTTATGTTTTAAGGAAGGTCTTTCAGAGCTTACTACCAGTTGCCAAAATGGTACAACATAAAAAGTGAAAAGGGCAGGCAAGAGACAAGGCAATAAGGCAAAAGACGTTGGTTGCTAGGCCGAATAATACTGTCCTAAAATGGCAAGGAAAGTACGGGGAAGAGCCGAAAAAAAAAAAAAACATGTTGAGGAAATTGTAAGCCAAGTTCCAAGACGATCCCCAGAGTACTCCGACCGAATATCGACCAAGCTACGAGGTGGTCGGACAACACAGAAGGGGAAGGGAAGAAAGGAAAATTCATCTTCGGCAAAATAACCTCCAGAAATTTTTGAGATACAAAATGGTGAAGGGATAAATGGAAAAACCATCCCCAGCAGAATGTTATCCCCAGCAAATAACATCATCCCCAACAAGTTTTGAGAACGCCGAACAAGAATAAGGGAAAGGGAACAATCATCCCCATCAGGAGTGACATGACCACTCGCCATATTTCAAAAAAAAAAAAAAAAACTAACTAAATTTTCTTTGATTTGAACAGGAAAATAAAGTGTTGATGATGGCCTAAAGATACGCCATAAGAAAGATCGCCAGAATTGGGGCATAAAATTTTCTGCCACAAGTGGAAATTTTCTCGAAGAATCGAGGAAACAAATTCAAATTATTCTTTACCAATTAGGCGCCCACCAGTATAATGCGGGAATACATTTCATGTTCTAGGTCACCCACCAGTAAAATGCGGGAATACATTTAAGTTCTAGGTCGCCCACCAGTAAAATGCGGGAATACATTTCAGTTCTAGGTCGCCCACCAGTAAAATGCGGGAATACTTTTCAGTTCTAGGTCGCCCACCAGTAAAATGCGGGAATACTTTTAAGTTCTAGGTCACCCACCAGTATAATGCGGGAATACATTTCAGTTCTAGGTCGCCCACCAGTATAATGCGGGAATACATTTCAGTTCTAGGTCGCCCACCAGTAAAATGCGGGAATACATTTCAGTTCTAGGTCGCCCACCAGTAAAATGCGGGAATACATTTAAGTTCTAGGTCGCCCACCAGTAAAATGCGGGAATACATTTAAGTTCTAGGTCGCCCACCAGTATAATGCGGGAATACATTTCAGTTCTAGGTCGCCCACCAGTAAAATGCGGGAATACTTTATGTTCTAGGTCGCCCACCAGTAAAATGCGGGAATACATTTCAGTTCTAGGTCGCCCACTAGTATAATGAGGGAATACATTTTGTCTGTTCATTCCATAGTTCTAGGTCGCCCACCAGTATAATGCGGGCATACATTTCAGTTTTCCATTTCCAGGTCGCCCACCAGTATAATGCGGGCATACATTTCATTTTTCCATTTCCAAGCACCCACCTGTATAACGAGAGGAATACTTTTCAGTTTTATACTGCAGATTTTGAAGTCAGTAACCCCACCGGAAGGCAAAGGTTACAACAAGAATCCCCAGCAGGAAACAATAAAAATCCCAACACCGGAAGGCAGAAGGTGGCAACAAGAAGTCCCAGCGCAAATTCAAGCGCATGAGTCAAAAGAAAGAAAAGACGCGTCTTGATGAATCTGATGAAGATAATCGTGTCCCAAGAGGAACAACCAAAAAGCTTAATGAAGAAAGCCATGTCCCCAGCGGACCGAACAAAATGACGAAAACTGGTATTAAAAAAAAAAAAACGACTAAACTTCTACAAATCTTCTGCAAAAAACGCAATTATATCAAAAATCCCGATTATGCTACAATTCTGTGATTCTCCTCTATGCTCTTGTTACTCCTTACAAAACTGCTATGCTAAATATGGAATCCAAAAAAATATTTCTGCAATTTTTCTTCAAGAAAAATAAATAAACAACAGTCTACAATTTTTCTTCAATTTATCTACAATTTTTCTACAATTTCTGCAATATACGTCTTCTTCTTCTTCTTCTTCTTCTTCTTCTTCTTCTTCTTCTTCTTCTTCTTCTTCTTCTTCTTCTTCTTCTTCTTCTTCTTCTTCTTCTTCTTCTTCTTCTTCTTCTTCTTCGAATTTCAATCTGAAATTCAGCTAAAACCAAGTCTAATCTTTATCAAAACCCCTCAAAATTGAGATATAAACTCCAAAACATATTCTCAATTATTTACAACAACACCCAATCCAAACAAATAATGATTTTTGAAAACCCAAATTTGAATTCAAAGCTTCAAAGCTTTTTAATGGCTGTCAATAGTGGAATTGTTGTTCTCTTTTCCTTTCCTCTTATATTACTGAAGGAACCCGAAATCTTAACCATCAAAAGTTATTGTTGTGTATGAAGCTTTGAAGATTTGACTTCAATTTTGACTTGTTGTAGAAGAAAAAACCTTGATTTTGGACGTTAATGGTAGAGGGTATCAATTATTTTTCTGGATTAAACAGAGGGTTTCAATTATTTTGCTGGTTTCTGGGTGCGTGGTGATACGTGGGTAAGGGTGTGGGGTTGGGAGAGAGAAACGTAGGGGGATTTGGAGGAATATACGGTACCATAAATGTAGGAGTGATATAAGGTACAATTAATGTACAGTTAAAAAATCTTATGGTATAGAATTGGTAATTAGGTGTTACACCCCAAGTTTTCATACGTGAGAGTATGTCGTAAGTCATTGATTTCCTATATGGCATAAGAATGTAAAAATTCCTACATAGATTATGCACTAGGAAAGGAAATTGGGCCCCAAATTCCACTAAACAGACCAATAAGCTATACGCGTGGGCCGACAAGCCCTTTAGGATTCTGTGACCGCCCCATTCCGGTGGAGTCATTTTGCATTAATATTCCTAAGAAAATAAAAAATTATTCCAATAAGAAAAAATTATGCATTTAGTATCGTATGTAAATTTAGATATTGAACTTTTAGTATTTGAAATAATATTTATGTATTTAAAAACTATATAATACAGTATGATATAAGAATAATTGAAATATTTTGCACTTAAAACTGTTGGATTTGTAGGAATATAGAATATTTGTCGTACATTGGCAAATGGCAAGCGTCCTCTTTTCTTTTTCTTATAAATAATCATATCCTTTTTGTTTCCTCCTTGTCTATGTCACTATTCCACTTTCTTCTTTTCTTTATTTTATTCTCTAAATTATAAAATACCTTTAAATAATTTTTCTTAGTGTAGTTAAGGGCAACAGGAGCCAGACAAGCAAGCTCCTTTTAGTATATGCAGTTAATATTAAAAGATAAAAGATAAAAAAAATTAATACTCTGCAAAGAGTTTTGCAAAAATGAATTATGAAGTGTAAATTTATAATTACTTTTACATTTTCGTTCCATTCCTTTATTTACTCCGTCAAATTTTTTGTTTGAACAAAAAAAAAACTAAGTTCTTTAATTTTTTTTTTCATTAAGCAAAAAAAGAAAGTTCTTTAATTTTGTATGTCTGTGGGGGTTATACAGACGTCATATTCGAGGAATTTTGACGTCACAAGAACGTAATAGCATCTTGGAGTCTTTTTATATTTTTAATACTAGTATAATATTTTATGAATCCTTTTCTTCTTGAGATGGAAAACCATTTTTTCCTTTGGCTGGTATTAAATGTTATTTATCAGTGCTCTATCTCTTTATAATCATTTTCAAGCTCTAAATCACCTTGATTTTTTTATAAAATAATCCACTTTATAGAGGATAAACTGATTTTAGTTTAATTATTATATACTTGGCCTATCTTTGTCTAAAAGCATTAGTTCACTTTCTCATATTGAAATATTACTTTTGTTTCGTTGAATTTTTCCTTTTTTTCTGTTGTAAAATATAACATTCTATTAACATCCGGCATGCCATAAAAATATTTGCATGAGAAAATATAAGGAATGGTTAATAATATATCAATAATGATATAAGGAATGGTTCTAAGTTTCAAAGAAAATAATATAACACAAACAAATAATAAGAATTACTTTGATTTAAAATTGCAAAACTATGATAACTTTTAGTGGCGAATAAATGCAGGTAAACTTTATAAATAGTCATTTTTAGATCTTGTAATTAAAAAATAGTCACTATTATGAAGTTTCACTTATGAAATTTAAAACTATAAGACAATAATTATTTTCAAAAAACAAGAAAAAAAGTGAGGGATTTGCAGCCGTACGCTATATTTGTGCCACCTTTTAACATGTACCCTAATTTTAAAAATTATTGATTTAGTAGTCAACTGACAAAAAATCCGTAATAGTATGAAAATTACACCCCTGACAAAAGATATAAAACCCACATGATGCATTAATCGCGTGATCTGCAACCTCATTCATGAAAAAAGATCTCCTCCTCTCATCTCAGCAACTTTATCAAAAAACCAGAAACTTGTCCAGATTCAACTTCAGAATCACACTTGCATGAAATTGTTTCACCTTGAAGCTAAAACTTCATGTTAATGTAGCATGAAGTTGTTTCATGTTGAAACTAAAACTTCATGCTAATATAACATGAAGTTGTTTAACATTGAAGCTAAACCTTCATGCTAATGCATGCTGAAGTTATTTATCCTGTAGTCTACAGTTTTGTTATGCGTTTCATCCGAAACTTCAGTGTAAACATGCTGAAGTTATTTAGTTCATGTGCTACAACTTTAGACTAAATGTGCTGAAGTTATTTAGTTCATTTGCGAAAACTTCAGACTAAACATGCCTCAACTTTTTAGTTCATTTGCAAAAACTTCAGACTAGACATGCTTAAGTTTTTATCTTGCAGTATGCAATTTTCTAATGAGTTTTTTTGCTAATGCATGCTGAAGATATTTAGTTCATCTGTTAAAACTTCAGACTAAACATGCTTAAGTTTTTTAGTTCATTTGCTAAACCTTCAGACTAAATATGCTTAAGTTTTTTAATTCATTTGCTAAAACTTCACATTAAACATGCTTAAGTTTTTTAGTTCATTTGCTATAACTTCAGATTAAACATGCTTAAGTTTTTGTCTTGCAGTATGTAATTTTCTAATGAGTTTTTGCTAATGCATGCTGAAGTTATTTAGTTCATTTGTTAAAACTTCATACCAAAACATGCTGAAGTTTTGTCCTGTAGTCTACAGTTTTGTCATGAGTTTTATCCGAAACTTCAGTCTAAACAAGCTAAAGTTTTTTAGTTCATTTGCTAAATCTTCATACTAAACATACTTAAGTTTTTGTCTAGCAGTATGTAATTTTCTAATGAATTTTTTCTAATGCATGCTGAAGTTATTTAGTTTATTTGCTAAAACTTCATACCAAAACATACTAAAGTTTTATCCTGTGGTCTATAATTTTGTCAATAGTCCTGAAGGGTAAAATCATCTTTTTACAACGCTTTTAACAAAAAAATAGATACGGATACAAACGGAAAAATAAAATGGGTATAAGTCAAAAAGGGGCAACCAAATAGAACGCTCCATCCAATTTTTACCAAAAAAAAAAAAGTGGCTAGTGAATACTATTTCTAAATTTAAACAGGGCCCACATAATAGAAACGGATTATGGATTTGGTAGCTCCAATAGGCCAACAAGCCTAGCCCACGAATAATAAGACAAATATATATTCCTAGCCATCAATAAATAATAATCAATATAATATATATTTTATATACTTTTTCTCTTGTAAATATAATTAGTGGGCGTTTGGACATAAGAAATGTAAAATTTTAAAAATAAAAAACTTTTTTTTCAAGTAAAAATAATGAAAATTAGAGTTGTGTTTAGACATAAATAAAATTTTGGGTTGTTTTTAAAATTTTTGTGAGTGATCTGAGTGAAAATTTTGAAAAACAGCTTTTGAAGTTTTACAAATTTTTTAAAAATTTCAAAATTCATCTTCAAGTGAAAATAGGAAAATTTTATGTCCAAACACTGTTTTCAAACAAAAGTAAAAAAATTTCGAAAGGCTGTTTCCAAATAGACCCCCGGCATCCTTCCTTCCAAAAACTTCCCACCTTGCTCTTGGGGAGACTCGAACTCACAACCTGTTGGTTGAAAGTGGAGGTTGCTTACCATCAGAGCAACCCCTCTTGGCATCCTCCCATGTTTTAATAAAGGAAGAAATTGAGTAAAATTTTAACCTATTATAACATGTTATTCGTTGATTTTTGGTTACCAAATTAAATGTATCAGCCCATGGAAATTTAACGTATATCAACGTGGCAAAAGTTGAGTGGAGTTTATTGCACAGAAGACGTAAACTATCGTATAAGATGCATTCAGAGGTGAAGCTACCGTTCGAACTCAATTTTTTTTTTTTAAATTCTATATTTATGTTAAAATATTCACTTAATGTATATAAATATTAATTTATTGAAAAGGAAAAGACATTGTTTGGTGAGCGATAAATTTGGTCATGCCTAACTTAGGATAGATGCAGTTTACTAGTGACAATCTATGTTTATCGTTTTTCTTACCATTTGTATTGGCTATAATAGTGATAATGTGATTTTTCACACATATTGCCTTCCATTATCACCTGGACATTCAACAGGGGCGAAGCTATAGAAGAACCTACGGCCCGGAGGAACCCAATAACTTTTGCACAGATTCTGTATTTATATTAGAAAATTCATTAAATATGTATAAAGATTTAATTGCGAACCCAGTAACTAAAGGATATATGAGTTCAATAATAAATTCAGAACTCATAGATTTTAAATCTTGGCTCCGACTATGATGTCTGGTTCCTTTTTTTGTAATTAAGTACGTGAAAATTCTCGTAAATAGTAGTAAGACTCGAACCTAAGACGTCTACCGACTCTATAACCATGTTCCGCTATGCACATTTCATCGTTGTGGCATTATATTTTAGCACCAATTTCAAGGTATCAACCATTAAATACAAAGTATTTGTTGTCGGAGGGGACCCATGATTTTAACGCGACGGGAAGGCTTTTATTGAGAACCACCATAGAGGAATTCATAAATACAAAAAGAGAAAATATAGAGGGGAAAACAAAAAGAATTTTGTGTTTATTGTTTGAGTTAGCAGTCGGCCATATATTAACCATAATTAAAATTACTTGGCGCGCCTAACACTCAATTATGTTTTCCCCTTTAAGAAGGAAACAGAAGAAAAAGGCACTCAAGAGGTATCTTATCACAATCAAAACTCTAAATTTGAGTACATTATCAATCATATCAAAATCAGATTAGGTTAACTTAAGAAGATCTTAATGATAGACAGACTGCTTTCAACTAAATGATTGGATGTTTAAACTGTTTTAGTAAACCACTACGCCATAACCAATAAACGGTGTAATAGGAAAATTAAAATATTTTGCCTTTAAATAACTAGAGACCTTATTTTGAGTATTTTCGTTCAAATATATATAGGCCGACGGTATTTGTGATGGTTTCCAAGGATTCGATATGACCATTGAAGTCTACGTGGACATGATATTTTTCTATGAAAGGGACACTTTATAAGTAATAAAATCTACGTGTAGTCGGTCCAGTAAAATTTGGATATCAAATGGTTAAACGAAAATGACTTTACACATTTAATAAAATGGATTAATACTAATGATCATCCAAGTAAAAACTTACAACATACAAAAGTATTTTCTTTTTTGGCCATATAAGAGTCATCTAACTAAAGTCTAGGTAATTAAAATATCACCTAACCGGAAAATACATATTTTGTTTGAAAAAATCTGATGTGGGTCTAATAATCATTTATTAATTGCTTATTACAGCTAATCCAATTTATTTAATACATTTTTTTACTTATTGAGACAACAAAAATAATGACGTTTAAATTTCAGTTATTGATACTTGACGACTTTCACCAAGTTTTATTGACGAATTAGTCTCTCGCTTAAGTATGGGCAACCATCAAAATTTGGGTAGGTAGGAGACATAATCTTATTAAAAAGCAGAATAAAAATTATTGAAGAAATGCAAGTAAGTTTTCATAAGTTGAAAATTTATATAGGAACTTTAAATTAAGGGAAACCATTGTTTACTCGTAAAACGGTATAGTTGAATTCATACGTGGTTTATAGACAAGTGAATTAATTTGATCCTGAAATAATAGATGAATTAGATGAAAATATAATACTTAATCTTGAGATTGAGGTAAAATAGCAGAAATGGCGATTCTGAGAGCAAGGCTTCCGGGCACAATAGCAATAATATCAATAAACAAGAAGATAAAATTATATTAAGCTTTGAATAGAGTGTAGCGTATATTTGCCAGAAAATTCGCGTCATTTACAATGATAATAGAGTTCACTATTTATAGTTGTACCTAGGGTCCTAGGATTAAGCCCCTCTTTAATGTTAATTATGAGGGCCATTGAAGAAAGTATAACGGCAGGCAATGAATGTTATATTATTCGTAATGGACCGCGTACTTAATGCTATAGATTATTCCTCACTTAATGCTACCGGGTGACAAGTATTTATTTCATCTTTCTGAGTATTATTCTCTGGTAATAGACGGGATCGTCGCCTTTGGATTGAACTGTCTTCTATCTCCGGCTCCACGCATCACTTCTTTATTCGATCATTTAATGTAAACATATTTTATCCTATACAACCATAGTAAATCATTTAATTTAGGAATTTTTACCTCATATAGCAAAGGTTAACATCTTATTTATTTTAAATAAATATCATTTAAAAAATTATATTCAATAGATACCTTTTAAATTTTAATGTTTATAGCAAAATATCTAATTTTGGTTACCTCATATCCCTAAGCCACTAAAGACGTTATTCAGTTACACTAAAGGTTACCTCCTATCTAATTTTGATACATGTCATTCTCTTCCCCCATAAATGAAAACACGATGCTCAATCTCAAAATTCCTCTCACCCACATCACCTACCAGTAGTCACAAACGGTAATTTTGCCTTCTCTTTATTCTTCTGATAAGCTGCTGAGAATGGATATATTAAGGATTTAATTAGTTGAACTCATTGTTCCTGAAGAATCTATCGATCGCTCAGGTTCTTACTTTAACCGTGTTGGTTCTTATGTTCCTTTTTTTCTCATTCAGTATTCTAAGACGCAACATTATCAAAAATGATATGCTACGTCTTGCCATGATTTTTGCTCGGCTGTTGTATAGGATGCGTGGGAACAGTGAGATTTAGGGTTTTTGCTCGACGACGGATTTACCGAAATTTAGGGTTTGTTCTTGAACAAAGACGACGGAGTTTAGGGCTGAGCAACTTGACTTTCTGTTAATATATTTCAATGTATTTTCTACGTATCACGCTGTATTTTCATGTATTTCATTGTATTTTTTTCATTGTATCTCGCTGTATTCCATGTATTTCATTGTATTCACTGTCTTTTTTTTCATTGTATTTCAATGTATCCCGTTGTATTCTATGTATTTCATAGTATTCACTGTCTCGCTATATGCCATGAATGTATTCATATGTTTTTTTAATTAATATAATTTATGTATTCAGGTGTATTATATAATTTCTCTGAAGATTGCTATGTTTTTGGGGTATTTTTCGGTTGAGAATCTTTTTTATAACTGAAAATACAAAATTTGTGTGTTATCATTGAGTTTGTTGAGTTATATTAGGAGTCTATTATGTTAATTGATTCACTTTCCGTTTAAAAACAGTGTAATCCCCTGTTTTTACGCCGTGAATACAGTCGAATACAATAATCTGTCCAGCTATAATCCCATGTTTTACGTCATGAATACAGTCGAATACACTCGAATATAACAACTGATTAGCTGGACTTCCCTAATTCACGCCTATTTTTGCTATTGTATTCATGAATATAATAGCTTAAATACATCTTGTGAACACCTAATTTTTGACAACATTTAATTTTTTATCACTTCTTTTATGTAAATATTTTAGGGGTTTTTAACCTACTATTATTTTAGCTTTATCACACTTTTTATTATAGGATAAAAATACAAAAAAAAAAATTAAAAGGTGAATTATCACTATTAATATTTTTTTTTGTTTTTTTTATAAAAAGAAATTCGAAAATATTATTTTTTTTAAAAAATAATAATTTCGGGAATGATTTAAAAAATAAGAAAAAGGGAAGTATTGAATAAAAAAAATATAAAGGAAAAAATAGGTGGAATTCTCTTTTAAAAAAAGTAAAAGAATGTAAAAAATTTAAAAAAATAAAAAGTTTTGTGGAAATTTTAAAAAATTAAAAAGTAAAAGAAGGTTGGAATTAAAAAATAAATATAAAGGTATCTGAAAATTTAAAGTAAATGAAAGTAGTATTTTTAAAAGAAAAAGGAAAAGAAAGTGGTTTGTTTTTTTAAAGAAAAGTTAAATAAAGTGAGATTCTCTTTAAAAAATATAAAAAGTGGGATTTTAAATAAGATAAAAGTAATTAAAGTTAGAATTTTAAAAATAAAAGTAAATAAAGGTGGGATTTCTTTTTCTAAAAAAATAAAAGCAATTTGTAAGTGGGATTTCTTTTAATTAAAAAATAAAAAAATAAAAAAAAAACAAATCTGAAAAATTTCAAAGATTTTGCTATAAATAGAAGAGAAAATTTAGGAAGAAGGGGGTTCAAGAAAAAAGAGGAAAAAATAGAGGGGAAGAAAAAAAGAAGGGGGCGGAGATAGCGGTATACACTCGATATACACTCTGGATACACTTGATATACAGAGGCAGAATTCATTTTGGAGAGAGTAAAAAGATAGAACCAAATTTTCTGAAATAATGAGAGTGGAAGAACACCAGAGAGAGTTTAAAGCTAGAAAGAGAAAACAAAGAGAGATTTTCGGACTATTTTTCTTCTCCATTTTTACTAGTTTTCTCCGTGTTGCTGGGATTTCTGGATTGAGGTGTTGAAGCTACTGTTTTAGGCTTTCTGCTGCTGTATTTTGTTGTTTGCTGTTGCTGATTGCTTACCCCATTTTTCTGTTCTACATACCAGGTACACATTTGAACCTGTTTTGATGTAATTTCTCCAAGTGGCGACTCTGAATTAAATAATAAATCTCATTTCGATTGTCCTTTAATTGGAAAAACTCTCTTTACGTCCCTTCACGGGGGTGTAGGTAAAAAGGAGGTGTGACATAAGGGACTAGTTGGATTATTAACATGCTATGTACTGTTTTGTAACTTGTGGACAATAGGTACTTGTATAATTAGGATGGTTGTTAAACCGATTTGAGTTGTTTTGAATTGTGAGGGACTGTGAACTCTAATATGTAACTCATTTCTCGATGAAATCAAGTCCATAGTGTCAAATAGTTTCACTGTTCGGGTTAATTGCTCGCCACACCAAAAATCAAAGGCAAATCACAGCAAATAGGTGCATATTCACGTTGGTCCAGGTCACGTATGCTTAGTTTCGAATTGAAAATTATCCATGACACCATGTGTGATTTAAGTCATTATTGGATAAGTGATTCATTAGAGTGAGTTATAGGTAAGACAATTCCTACTCTAATAGGGATGAGCAAACAATTGTGAGTTATGTGCTAAACCAAATGAGAATTGAGCTATGTGTTAAAATCAGTGCTACAATAGCTTAGAAATGATGTCAATCTCGAGTGCAAAAAATTAGAAATTATGAGTATGATTAATTCTGTAAATTAGCTCCCCCTACACCCATAGATCAAGTTGGACTGTCATGATCCCTGAGGCCTAAATAATTCCTGCCCTGACTATGGAAGTTCAATTGATAGGATACTAGGCGTATGAACCATTGCGGGCTCAGACGACCCATTTTCTGTGAAATGAAACTTTGGTCGTGTACTGAAAATGTCCCGCTCTCTTTGTTCAACTCTGGGGCTTAACTGTTTGAAATCGAGTTAGGTAATTTCGGATCTTTCACGTACATTAATTAACTAGGACTGCTTTCATTTTAGAGACGAATTAAATAGAAAATTATAGATTGTTTTAGGATGGACCTTTAAAATAATAAAAACGAGACGAGCCTCGCCAAATAAAAAATACAAAGATCGCAGGGCCCTCGTTAAATGTATATATTAAAACACTTAGATTGCGGGACAGACTGTCTAATGAATTTCACGGCTTTCCTCAAAATAATAACGGGTTAGTCTCTTTAGGCGCGTATTTTAATAACATTACCTCCCTAAACTCGGGTGCGCATTTATGTGACCCAAATCCAAATCTCAACGAAGTCAAAATGTGTCGCTAATCACGGGTACATTGATTGTGACATGGTTCGAGATGCATTTCCACGACGTTGCAAATTCTTTTTTTTTTAAATAATGAATGAGACGAGCCTCGACAAACGAAAATACACATGCTACGGGGCCCTCTATACGTGTTGGTAAGATTACTTAGACTTCGGGATGGGCCGTTTAGCAAAATTTCACGGCCTTACCCAAAATAATGATGCGCTAGTCGCTTTAGTCACGCCTTTAATAATTTAATTTCTTAAACTTGGGTGCACATTTATGTGACCCAAATCCAAATCTCAATAGAGTTGAAATGTGTCAATAACCACGGGTGCATTGATGTGACGTGGTTCAAGATGTATTTTCACGACGTTGCAATTCTCGTTAAAAATAATAATAATAAAAGCGGTAAACAGTTAAAATTTGCACATAGGTTCAACATGTATTAAAATCAGATAAATAAGCCGAATATGACAATTGATCGACCGTGCTAGAACCACGGAACTCGGGAATGCCTATCACCTTCTCCCGGGTTAACAGAATTCCTTACTCGGATTTCTGGTTCGCGGACTGTAATATAGAGTCAATCATTTTCTCGATTCGGATTCAACCGGTGACTTGGGACACCATTAATCTCTCAAGTGACGACTCTGAATCTTTAAATAAAATTCCGTTTCGATTGTCCTTTAATTGAAAAAAACTCCTCTGCGCCCCTGCGGGCGCGGGTAAAAAGGAGGTGTGACAGCTTTGGCGACTCCGCTGGGGATCAGAGAACCCAGAACTTTTGGTTCAGGGTTCAGAATTCGAGCTTAGATAAACTGTTAGATTTGGCTTTATGTGATTTTTTTACATGTTCGGGCTTAATGTGCTAAATGATGCTTTTACCGCTTTGATATTATCTGAACTGTATATAAACTGTGTTGAAACCCTTCTCTTCTTGCCTCCGGGGATGTGCTTACTGGTTGCGACTCCCTATTCTGTTAGTGTCATACCCTGAAATAAGAAAGAGGTCGGACAAGTTACAAAGTCGGACGATCCTGCGGGTCCCCGGTACGTTGCCCCTCCTCGACTCGAGTTGTCCGCTCGGGTACACAGTCTATAACAAATACCTAGGCTTTGAACCTAGAATAACGTGACTTCATGCCGGATCCCTAGTAGGAACGATTATTTGCATCATGTTGCATTTGACTTAGGGGACTCAACACAGGGGTTGAGTCTATCTAGGACTAGCAACCTGAAACGGAAATGACCATCCTGATGCATCTTACTTGCTACTTGTGCATTTGTTTGCTTCGGACTTGCATGCTGACCGACTTTTGAATATTTTGAGGAAAGAGAGATAGAGGTACGAGGGTTAAAAAGAGTTAAATCGCTTGTTTTGAAAACTAGTGTCCAAATAATGTTGAAACTCTGCCGAATTTTTGAGAAAATGAAAAAAAAAGAAAAGTTGTTTATGAAAAATAATTTTATTTGCCAATGAAAAAGAGTCTTGTTTTCAAAAGAAGTTTCTTTTATCGGCCCGAACTATGCCG
This sequence comes from Nicotiana tabacum, assembly GCF_000715075.1. Classification (NCBI taxonomy): domain Eukaryota; kingdom Viridiplantae; phylum Streptophyta; class Magnoliopsida; order Solanales; family Solanaceae; genus Nicotiana; species Nicotiana tabacum. The sequence continues at coordinate 164,526,014 of NC_134095.1, forward strand.
GTTTGATTCTCACCTGGTGTGAGATACGTAGGCAACCTTCATCGGGTCCAACCTCCCCTTTTGCAAAAATAGCCAAAAATGTTAAATTTTAATTGTCAACCTAAATAAATTGGGTGATGCCATTTTTGTCAAAAATAGCCGAATGTCCCCAAAAGGGACGACGGAAGGCCGATTTTGCATAAATAGCCACCTTTGGTTATTTTAAGATTTCGATCAGTTAATCCATACAGCCTTACAATCTGCGTTCTCGAAATGCTGAAAGGCCGTATGTGCGAAATCGGGTTTTTATTTTTATTTTTTTTGGGAAAAATGTGTGTTAATTTTATTTTGAGTCAAATAAATCTTAAATTTTAAACACCCTAATAAATGTGCAGAATGAGCACTAGTCAGAATTTATACATAACAATAGTGAACAAGATCCCTTTGGAGTTGCACATGTGGTGGGATGATTTGGGTGGATCAGAGCACGACGCGGTCAAGCTATACCTGGGAGGCCTCACTGGGTGGCTGAAGATTAATCCTAGGGGGATATCATAAAGGCTTTGGTTATATTTTTTTTGGAACACGACCCACAATGTATTCCACTTCTCAGATTTTAAACTCCCCCTAACCTTAGAAGAGGTAGCAGGTTATATGGACATTACTGAGGGGCTAAGGCACAAATATCGGATTGCTCCAAGAGCCGTCGATACGCACCAGGTCATGTATCTACTAAAGATAAGCAAGGGAGTCCCGTACTCTAAGTCGGGTAAAGTTTTTCTACTCTGCAGTTCATGGGCATATATGAGGGTTCGACAATCCAAAAAGCGGGGTTTGCAGCAAAGGGAATCAGATAAAATGGGATGAACGTAGGCAGTTCGCCTTCATGGGAGCATCCTTGGGCATTGTGGTGCTTCTCCGGAAAGACAGAAATATTGATTTAAAGGTGGCAAGAGTCGTCAAAACCCTGAGTACCAGCAATAAAAGCACGCTTGCCCCATGATGGTATCCAAGATGTACCGAGCTCCCACAACTTGTAAAGCCGAGGCAGATTTCTTCAAGGGGTACATAAGCGCGAGCAAAGCATACGCGGCAAATAAAGAGGGACTACGAAGGGAACATTGCTATATTGAGAAAAACAATATCCACTCTCAAAGAGTGGATCTTTAGACAAGCCCGAGATGCCAAAACAGATAGGAAGCGCTGCTATGATCTGATGGCCCGGATGGAGAAACAGATGAATGAGTTTCAAGATCAACTCTTTTACAACGCTCAAGTTTTGGGGATGCAGAATCAACAAATAGAGCGATTGCTTATGGAAAGGGACATAATCAAGGGAAGAATCGACGATATCGGGCACTACATCACCATAAAGTGCCTAGCTTTTGAGGATATGTCCCGTACCACCTTCTTTGCTTCAATAATGATTCACGTCCACCAGATCATGGAAGATTTAAAAGATCTGCAGAGGGGCCTTGCACCAAAACCCGTGGCGAGGCCGAACGACGCCCCGCGGGCGCCAAAATTCAAAACTCTGAGACATTTACAGTTTGAAGTTTGTATGTTCCTTGTCTTCAGAGTCGGTTGTCCATTGGAGTTTGTATTTCCCTTTTTGCATAAAGTCTGTAGTCTGTATCAAGTCTGTCAGTTTCCTTTCAAAAATGTGTTGCCTTGTAATAGAACGTTTTGCTAAATTGAAAACTCCAAAAATGGTGTCTTTATTTTTCACACTTGTGGACAGAACTACGCACGGTCTGATTCATGTGGGGACATGATACGTAGGAAATCTCTATAGGATTCGACCACCACTAAAAAAAAGAAAAAAAAAGAAGGAAAATGAAAAATAAATAAAGGAGGAAGCTTAAAAGAAGGGGCACAATTATAAGAAGCCGGAATGACGCACGTAACTGAAGCAAATGCATGATAGAAAGGGTTAACTGCCTAGGTGCATTGCATACTCAATATGTGTTTACCTATCTGTCAAATGCCCTAACGCTAACGTGATGACTCCATTTTGTTATGTTCATCCAGAAAGGTGGTTGGTTGTGATTCTAAAGTAAAGCTTCCCCACAACACAAAGGCAATAGACAATGGCAGAGAACAACAGAACTGAGTGGGTTGGTACCGATGCCCGAAAGTAGTTGGTTGAACAGGACTACGGGTTGGTAGAAGAGGTAAAAATGTTGAGACAGCATGTGGCAGACATGTATCGGGCATAGATGACTGGGAAAGCACCACCCCCGCTACCACCCAGCTTCGTGAACTCTATCCTTACCCAAACACCTAACACAATAACGGACGATCCTCCATACTCTCCATATCTACCCACTTATGACAGTTTTCCCAGCCACCCGAGAAGCTCCATCACTCGTCGTCCAATTATATTTTTCTAACGCTACTTCTTTCCACGGGACTCCCAAAAACATGCTTCACTCTCTAAGTACCCAGCTCTACAAAATGCCTATCCACCCCCACGAGCACACCAGAAACCCCCTGGATCAGGTTTTAGGCCACATCAGGCATTTAGGAACGAGAGGTTGCTGAAACGAGGAAAGGCTCTCACCCCTATCGGAGAATCTTATGCAAGTCTGTTTGAAAGACTAAAACATGCTGGCCTGATTGAGCTGCTCCCCGGATATACTCCAGATCCACATGCAAGAAGCTTTGATCCTACTACATGATGCGCATGCCATTCCAATGTCCCAGGGCATAGCATTGAGAGTTGTCATTCGTTAAAAAGGGAAATAGAAAGAATGATTCACGAAGGAGTGATTGCGATCGACGACAGTAATAAAGAGCATGTGAACCCTCTTAGGATATTGACTAAAGTTGAAGATGTTGAAGAAGATGGTGTTCTTGATGCGAAGCTCAGTGGCTAAGATGTCGTGCTTGGTAATTAGGAAGACGCTCCCTTTCTTGGTCAGCCGGAGCAGAGCTTTGGTGGTTCATTTTGTTATCATTTCTGTTGTCCAGGTTATTTGCAGGGTTGTAATCCGGACGTTGTCTTATGTCAAACCCTCTTATCCTTCCATTTTGTCATAGTGGTTTGTTTAGTGTTGTATAGGATTGTTTTAGGTTTGTTCCAAGGTTGTACCCCAGTTGTTTTGCTTGTTTCGTTATACGAATCGTTTCACCGCTTGTCTAATGCAAATTCCGGTCTTTTGTTACCTCCAGTCATCTTCTTTGTTTAGTTCTTTTTATCCTTTTGTTTTGTCTTTGTTCAACGCCGATTCTAGTGACATGACATGCGCGCACAGTTTGGGCCTAATCTTAAGAGTTAATTATAAAGCCATTGGGAGATGATCGGGACACTTAAGGGAAATAGGAATAGCTTGAGATCATTTGAAGCCCGAGCCACGTGAAACTGGGGCAGGTAAAACATAAAGAAAACCATAAAAGCAAGTTAGCCATATTGACAAGGGGGTCGTTCATGGTAACGAAAGTGAGAGTGTTGCCCAACGGTGCTTTAAAAATGACAAATGAAAAGGCGAATGTATGGATATGATTATCAAGTCTGGCACAATCAGAAGATGTGGCGAATGTTTAATTGTGTCGTTTGTGCTTGACATATTCTGAAGATTGGAATGACAAAGGCATTTTATTCTGCTATCTAAACACTTTATCTTTCGTTAACTCTTTTGAGCCTTATTGGTTTTCTTTCGTACCCCTCGTTCGGAATCAGTAGCAAAGACTAGAAAACACAAGCATGGAAGATAAAGAAAAAGAAAAAAAGAGGAAAAGAAAACAATAGAAACAACAAAACAACAAAACGACAAAGGAGAAAGGAGAAATGAGAAAGAGAAAGAAAAGAAAAAAAAATAATAAATAAGTGAAAAGGAAAACAAAAAGAGGAATTGGGAACTACGTCTGACCTGATTCCTCAAAGAGGATACGTAGGCGTTTCACAGCCCGGTCATAGTGTAACAAAAAATCAAAAATCCCCAAGCAGAAAATGGGGCAGAAGTTGTGTCTGAGGTAAAGAAATCTGGTTCCGAAGGTTGTAAATTTTGAACCCAAATTGATTCGTTTTGAGCCGCTAGTACCCTTTCTTTCTAGACCTATCCAAAACCCCACGTTACGGTCCAAAGAAATACCTTTTGACCAGTCTTCGAAAGATGCCAAATCATACAAATGGAAGTCGAGAATAACACTCTGATCCCCGGCAGAAAAGTAATAAAATGAGAGAGTCTTATCGGTGAAAACCTTCACGGGCTCCTTGAGGCGGCTATAAGTTGAGAGAAAAACCAAAATGAGAGAGGCTTGATAGTGAAAACCCTTCGGGTACTACAAGTCGAATAAAGATTGAGAATCATACAGGAAAGCACCAGACGAAGATTGTGGAAGGCAATTAACGACGGAGGATAGGCCACGTGTGCATATCATGGCCAATAGAGTTGGTATCCACATCTGATAGGTTTTACTTTGTAGTTTTCTTGGTAAGAGTCATCTCTTTCTTTTGCCTTTTACTCTGTTCCTTTTACCGTTGTCATTTCCTCTTCTTGAGTCTCTTTGGTCAGAACAAGCGAGAAATGATTTCAAAATTTGCCATCAGCTTTCCAATTATGCAAGACGAGATCTGACTAGTACATCAAAGTGGTATAAGTCAGGAAAGAACAAGCGCAATAAGCTGGTAATAGTCAACGTGCTTTGAGGTTCGCGCAAAATACCCAAGATTGGTCCATATCAATTCAGGGACAGTGCAACAAAAAGAGGGCCAGAGGGATTGAACCGAGGGTATATTCGATGGTGAGATTGACAAAAGGATGGACCGGTGTCAAGAAGGATATCCCCAGCAGAAATCGAGGGTTATAAGGCCAAGGCCAACGGAAAATCAAGAAAGAACAACACGGAAAGCAATGGACATAATTGGAAAATTCATAGGAGACTCAAAGGTTGGGGAAATGCCAGTTCACAGATAGTACCGCAAAAGAAGATATTGGGTCTGCACTGGAAAAAGGTATTTCTGTAACACAGACGATGGAGGGAGTGGTTAATCAATGAACATGCAAGATCTTCAAGTGAAATCAACTGTCATGAAAATACATGAGGTCAAATAAGGAGATTGGGAAAATGGTTAAGAGGTTTGTGAATAAGGAATCGTCAAGAAGGTCAGAAGGTATCAGTCAAGTTTCAAGATGGTCAGACAACGCATAGATGGGAAAATGGTTGATAGCATCCCCAGCAGGAGTATCACAACCAACCACCACGTTTTAAACTGACCAAATTTTCTTTGATTTGAAGCAGGGACAGGGAATGTTACTGATGGCGGAAAGATGCGCCACAAGAAAGATTGTCAAACTGGGGCAGAAAATTTTCGTTCATTTCGAAAATTTTCGGGAAGTCTAACACAAGTTTGGTGAAAACGGTATCCCCAGCAGTTTTTCGGGAGAAGGCAAAACAAGTTTTAAAGAAAGCAATGTCAGGAGGAAGATAACACGAGTTTTAAGGGAGGTAGTCTTCGAAGGAAGAAGATAAAAATAGAGAAAAAAAAAGAAGAAAAAAGAGGAAGACCAGTTTTGCAAAAGGAAACGGTTTGCAGAGGAATGAAACATCAGTCTTAAGGGAAGTAGTCTTTGAAGGAGTAAGATAACATATTTTTGAAAAAGTGTTATCCCCAGCAGTTCGTAGAGAAATGGGACACCAGTTTTGAGGGAAGTAGTTTTGAAAAAGGAAGACAATACAAGTTTTGAGGGAAGTAGTTTTGAAGAAAGATAATTCAAGTTAGAAGGAAAATGGTTCAGGAGGTAAGGGGAAACAATGGCGTTTTATTTTTCGAAGTTATTGATTGAAGTCAGGAGCCCGCCTGGAGAATGGAGGTGTTATATCTTTAAATTGTAGTTGAAGTCAGGAGTCCGCATGAAGAATGAAGGTGTTATATCTTTAAATTGTAGTTGAAGTCAGGAGCCAGCCTGGAGAATGGGGGTGTTATATTTTTTAATTTATAGTCAAAGTCAGGAGCCCGCTTGGAGAATGGAGGTGTTATATTTTTTAATTTATAGTCGAAGTCAGGAGCCCGCCTGGAGAATGGAGGTTGTTATATTTTCAAGTTGTAGTCGAAGTCAGGAGCCCGCCTAGAGAATGGAGGTGTTATATTTTTAAGAAGTTGAGGTCAGGAGCCCGCCTGAAGAGAGGAATGATTTTTTATTTTTAAGTTGTTGTTAAAGTCAGGAGCCGAAGGCAAGGGGGAACAATGGCAATACGAATGCAGTTCTAAGTTGTTGTTGAAGTCAGGAGCCCGCCTGGAGATCGGAATGGTGTTATATTTTTAAGTTGTTGTTGAAGTCAGGAGCCCGCCTGAAGAGAGTAATGGCGTTTTATTTTCTAAGTTGTTGGTTGAAGTCAGGAGCCCGCCTGAAGAGAGGAATGACGTTTTATTTTCTAAGTTGTTGTTGAAATCAGGAGCCCGCCTGAAGAGAGGAATGACGTTTTATTTTTAAGTTGTTGTTGAAGTCAGGAGCCCGCCTGAAGAGAGGAATGGCGTTTTATTTTCCAGTCTTGAAGTTGGGAGCCTGCCCATATAACAGAGGAATACATTTCAGTCTTTACATTTCAAGTTTTGAAGTTGGGAGCCCGCCCATATAACACAGGAATACATTTCAGTCTTTACGTTTCAAGTTTTGAGGTCAGGAGCCCGCCTGGAGAACGGAAAGGCGTTATCTTTTTAAGTAGTTGTTGAAGTCAGTAAAGCAGAGGAATACAACAAAAAATCCCCAGCATAAATTCAAGTTCAGAAATCAGAAGGAAGGCAACAGTGGTCATAAGAAGGCAGTTCAAACTTCGAAGGAAAAATAATGCGAAGCTCACAAGTAGGAAATAAGCAGTTCGAGTTCGACAATCAAGAGAGAATACAAGTCAAGTCAGAAGTAAAGAAACATCAGAGGAAATACAAGGCAACAAGACAGCGAGGCAACAAGGCAACAACAGTCCCATGACCAAGTTTGAGAATAAATCTTTGTAATTCATAGACCATAGCTTAGTATAACTTCTTTATTTTTTATCAAGGTGTAATAAGGAGGTCAGTAAGCAGTAGCAGCAACAGCAACATCAGTAACAGTAAAACCACAGCTTCATGGTAGTCCCAGCTACCAAAAATTCTAAACTACACGCGACCTGATTCCCTTATAACCAGGGATATGTAGGCTGTCCAAAACCAGGACTCGGTTGCGCCTTTCCTTTTTATTTTCTTCCTCTTTTGAATAACGATATGATCAAAAATTAGTCGCATTGTTCACTTTATCTTTGCCCGAAAGCTCTTCGTGTTTTCGAGCAAAGAGGGCAGCTGTGAACACCTAATTTTTGACAACATTTAATTTTTATCACTTCTTTTATGTAAATATTTTAGGGGGTTTTAACCTACTATTATTTTAGCTTTATTACACTTTTTATTATAGGATAAAAATACAAAAAAAATTAAAAGGTGAATTATCACTATTAATATTTTTTTATTATTTTTTGTTTTATTATAAAAAACCGAAAATATCCGAAAATATTATTTTATTTTTTAAAAAAATAAAATTTCGGGAATGATTTAAAAAATAAGAAAAAGGGAAGTATTGAATAAAAAAAATATAAACGTAAAAATAGGTGGAATTCTCTTTTAAAAAAAGTAAAAGAATGTAGAAAATTAAAAAAAATAAAAAGTTTTGTGGAAATTTTAAAACATTAAAAAGTAAAAGAAGGTTGGAATTAAAAAATAAATATAAAGGTATCTGAAAATTTAAAAAATTTTAAGTAAATGAAAGTAGTATTTTTAATAGAAAAAGGAAAAGAAAGTGGTTTGTTTTTTTAAAGAAAAATTAAATAAAGTGAGATTCTTTTTAAAAAAATAAAAAGTGGGATTTTAAATAAGATAAAAGTAATTAAAGTTGGAATTTTAAAAATAAAAGTAAATAAAGGTGGGATTTCTTTTTCTAAAAAAATAAAAGCAATTTGTAAGTGAGATTTCTTTTAATTAAAAAATAAAAAAACAAATCTGAAAAATTTCGAAAATTTTGCTATAAATAGAAGAGAAAATTTAGGAAGAAGGGGGCTCAAGAAAAAAGAGGAAAAAATAGAGGGGAAGAAAAAAAGAAGGGGGCGGAGAGAGCGGTATACACTCGATATACACTATGGATACACTGGATATACAGGGGCAGAATTCATTTTGGAGAGAGTAAAAAGATAAAACCAAATTTTCTGAAATATTGAGAGAGGAAGAACACCAGAGAGAGTTCAAATCTAGAAAGAAAAAACAAAGAGAGATTTCCGAACTATTTTTCTTCTCCATTTTTACTAGTTTTCTCCGTGTTGCTGGGATTTCTGGATTGAGGTGTTGAAGCTACTGTGTTGGGCTTTCTGCTGCTGTATTTTGCTGTTTGCCGTTGCTGATTGCTTACCCCATTTTTCTGTTCTACATACCAGGTACACATTTGAACCTGTTTTGGTGTAATTTCTCCAGTGGAATGGAAAGGCAATTGTTGTTTGACATTCATTAAAGCTTTACTGTTTTTTTTAGTTTATTATGATACAGTTAGCTTTAAGATTTGTATGATAGATTTGTGCATTAATGCGCCTGTAAGGGACTAGTTGGATTATTAACATGCTATATACTGTTTTGTAACTTGTGGACAATAGGTACTTGTATAATTAGGATGGTTGTTAAACCGATTTGAGTTGTTTTGAATTGTGAGGGACTGTGAACTGTAATATGTAACTCATTTATGGATGAAATCAAGTCCATAGTGTCAAATAGTTTCACTGTTCGGGTTAATTTCTCGCCACACCAAAAATCAAAGGCAAATCACAACGTGAATATGCACCTATTTGCTGTGATTTGCCTTTGATTTTTGGTGTGGCGAGCAATTAACCCGAACAGTGAAACTATTTGACACTATGGACTTGATTTCATCCAGAAATGAGTTACATATTAGAGTTCACAGTCCCTCACAATTTAAAACAACTCAAATCGGTTTAACAACCATCCTAATTATACAAGTACCTATTGTCCACAAGTTACAAAACAGTACATAGCATGTTAATAATCCAACTAGTCCCTTAAATGTGCATTAATGCACAAATCTATCATACAAATCTTAAAGCTAACTGTATCATAATAAACTAAAAAAAACAGTAAAGCTTTAATGAATGTCAAACAACAATTGCCTTTCCATTCCACTGGAGAAATTACACCAAAACAGGTTCAAATGTGTACCTGGTATGTAGAACAGAAAAATGGGGTAAGCAATCAGCAACGGCAAACAGCAAAATACAGCAGCAGAAAGCCCAACACAGTAGCTTCAACACCTCAATCCAGAAATCCCAGCAACACGGAGAAAACTAGTAAAAATGGAGAAGAAAAATAGTTCGGAAATCTCTCTTTGTTTTTTCTTTCTAGATTTGAACTCTCTCTGGTGTTCTTCCTCTCTCAATATTTCAGAAAATTTGGTTTTATCTTTTTACTCTCTCCAAAATGAATTCTGCCCCTGTATATCCAGTGTATCCATAGTGTATATCGAGTGTATACCGCTCTCTCCGCCCCCTTCTTTTTTTCTTCCCCTCTATTTTTTCCTCTTTTTTCTTGAGCCCCCTTCTTCCTAAATTTTCTCTTCTATTTATAGCAAAATTTTCGAAATTTTTCAGATTTGTTTTTTTATTTTTTAATTAAAAGAAATCTCACTTACAAATTGCTTTTATTTTTTTAGAAAAAGAAATCCCACCTTTATTTACTTTTATTTTTAAAATTCCAACTTTAATTACTTTTATCTTATTTAAAATCCCACTTTTTATTTTTTTAAAAGAGAATCTCACTTTATTTAACTTTTCTTTAAAAAAACAAACCACTTTCTTTCCTTTTTCTTTTAAAAATGCTACTTTCATTTACTTTAAATTTTTTAAATTTTCAGATACCTTTATATTTATTTTTTAATTCCAACCTTCTTTTACTTTTTAATTTTTTAAAATTTCCACAATTTTTTTTAATTTTCTACATTCTTTTACTTTTTTTAAAAGAGAATTCCACCTATTTTTACTTTTATATTTTTTTTATTCAATACTTACCTTTTTCTTATTTTTTAAATCATTCCCGATTTTTTTTTTAAAAAAAATATTATTTTCGGATTTTGTTTTATAAAAAAAACATAAAATAATAAAAAATATATTAATAGTGATAATTCACCTTTTAATTTTTTTTTTGTATTTTTATCCTATAATAAAAAGTGTAATAAAGTTAAAATAATACTCTCTCCGTTTCAATTTATGTGAACCTATTTTCTTTTTGGTCCGTGCCAAAAAGAATGACCCATTTTCTTATTTGGGAACAATTTACGTTTATGCAATGATTTATAGCCACACAAAATATATGTGCCTTATTTTACACCACAAGTTCAAAAGTCTTCTCTCTTTTCTTAAACTCCGTGCACAGTCAAATGAGTTCACATAAATTGAAACGGAGGGAGTAGTAGGTTAAAACCCCCTAAAATATTTACATAAAAGAAGTGATAAAAAATTAAATGTTGTCAAAAATTAGGTGTTCACACATCTAATACATCTTATAATAACAGAAAATATATCTACAATCCGTAATATAGCAAATGGTATCTATAAATAGCTAATTACCAATAAAAGATAGTACTTTATGAAAATTTCTCTTTAATGTATTGCTTTGTGGATGTAAAAGAAATTGGTGAAGCTGCTGACTGACTTTTCCATTAGTTTACCTTTTTTTATGTTAAACTAAAATCAATAAATTAATTTATTATTAATTAACGAAGGTTCCATTTTGATAAATGAAACATATTCCCAAAAAGAGAGTGTGAAGGCAAAATATCCAAATATAAAAGTGGGATATAACAAGTTCACATTTTCACATATTCACATTAATTCATTACAGCAAGAAAGTTCTAGTTTTCTTTCTTTCTATTTTTCCCTTTCCTTTTTTCAAATTTATGTTGCATTTAGCAGTTGTTTAACTATCCAGATATATGATTAATCGAAAATAAACAATTTTAGTTGGTTTAATTATTAATTTATACTCATATAAAAGTGTTAATTTATAAATGTTTTAGAGATTTAATAGTGATATTCTTTCAAGGTTTTCTAAAACTTATTCTATCTAAATGACAATCTAACCGCCCAAATATTTTTTTAAATAAAAAATTAAACTCACGATAATTCTTTTAAAATCAAACAAAAAAAATCAAAACCGAATGTTTGTTTTGATGGGCTTTAATTCCTTATTTGTTTTCATAATCTTTATTAGTTTCTGTTTTATAGCTATCTGAAAAAAAAAAAATTCACTTTTGCTGCTATCGTTCTTGTTTGATATTTTATATGATTCGCCTTCATAGAAAATACGGAAAAAATAAAAAAATAAAAAATAAAAAAGTGATACTAGTAATTCACTTTTTCTTTCTTTATGGGGTCAACTGGATACATAGGCAAATGAAATTAAATTAGGTAAAGCTAGCATTAAGTTCTTTTGAAAACTAATAAATTTTCTTTTTTCTTCACATTAACTAATAACTATTCAATGAATTGTATTCTCATCATATAATTAAGCGTACTTTCAAAGTTTCAATAAAATCGAACATATTTTTTTATACTAAGTGTTCGGTATTTTTAGGACATCGATTAATTTGAATTTGTACCGCGTAACACCCATCAAAACGAAAAGCACTTCCGATGAGGGTTCTTTTTATTCCTAGAAATCGAACACAAAACCTCTGATTAAAAATATATGGATCCTATCTATCCCAGCAAAACTTATGGCCGTAAACTATTAACTATTCATTATGAATCTATGAGAAGTGAGTTAGGACTTAGTATGCAAACGTTCAAATAGTCATTTTCCAGCCCACAATAATTTTTTTCTAAAGTAAGATCAACAGGATATTACTTTTCTTTGTTCACATTGATGTGACAATAAATTTCTCCAGCTCTTAGAGTCCAAAATTTTTGTTATAAAAAGAATCATATGTTATGAAATAAAAGCAATTTAGTAAAACATGAACAAGAAATAAAGACAATTTAGTAAAACATGAACAAGAAATAGAGATAGAGAGAAATGAAGAGATTTTCTTCTTAAATTGTATGTATTTTCTTATCTATTACAATGCCTTTATATATGCATGAAAAGTAAAGAAAATATGTCATGGAATATGTCATTGAACATAGAAAATATGTCATTGAATATGTCACTAACCATTTGAGAGAAAGATCATGGAGGAAGAGTAGACATCCACCATATTTTGATTTTTATCATAACACTCCCCCTTGGATGTCCATAAATAATGTGCCTCGTTAAAACCTTATTAGGAAAAAAAACCTATGGGAAAAAAAAATTCTAATGAAGGAAAAAGAGTACACATATTTAGAAATACGCCTTTTGGTTGCCTCGTTAAAAACCTTGCAAGGAAAACCCAATGGGACAAAACCTTGTAAGGGAAAAAGAGTACAACGCGTATTAACTCCCCCTGATGAGATCATCAGTTCACATCGTTGAGCCTTCGTATTCCAATCTTGTACACTAGTTTCTTGAAGGTTGACGCCGGTAGATATTTGGTGAACAAATCAGCCATATTATCACTTGAACGGATCCGTTGCACATTAATATCACCATTCTTTTGAAGATCATGTGTGAACAATAATTTAGGTGAAATGTGTTTTGTCCTAACTCCTTTATGAATCCTCCCTTTAATTAGGCTATGCATGTTGTATTTTCTTCATACAAAACTGTGAGTAGTTTATCACACTTCAAACCACATTTGTCTCGAATAAGATGTATAGTAGACCTCAACCATACACATTCTCGACTTGCTTCATGAATAACAATTATCTCAGCATGATTAGAAGAAGTAGCCACGATTGATTGCTTAGTCGATCGCCAAGATATTACAGTGCCACACATGTAAACACATAACATGTTTGAGATCAAGCCTTGTGTGTGTCAGATAAATACCCCACATCAACATAACCAACAAGATCGGTATTGCAATCATTGCCATAAAATAAGCCCACACCGGTAATTCCCCTTAGATAACGCAATATGTGCTTGATTTCATTCCAATTTCTCCTTGAGCGGGGCTATATCTTTCTAAGACATTAACTGAAAAAGTTATGTCATGCCTTGTAGTATTAGCAAGATATATTAGCGCACCCATTGCATTAAGATATGATACTTTAGGACCAAGAAGTTCTTCATTATTTTCATGAGGTTAGAGTGGATCTTTATTTATATCGAGTAATCTCACAACCATCGGGGTACTTAATGGATGTGCTTTATCCACATAGAAGCTCTTTAAAATCTTTTTAGTGTATGATGATTGAAGGACAAAAATTCCATCTTTCATATATTCAATTTGTAGACCAAGATAAATTTTGTCTTTCCAAGATCTTTCATTTCAAATTCTTTCTTTAAACAGTCTACTTCTTTAGGAAGCTCTCCGGGAGTTCTAATGATATTTGAATCATCAACATACATGGCGATTATAACAAATTCAAATCCATATCCTTTTATAAGGACACAAGGACAAATTGAATTATTCTTATACCCTTCTTTCAACAAGTATTCTCTCGGGCGATTATACCACATGGGCCCTGATTGTTTCAATCTGTATAAGGATTTTTGAAGCTTTATTTAATAAATTTCTTGGAAACCTTAATATGGTTCAAGACAATTTAAATCTTTCAATGATATCCACTATACGCATATAAGGTTTTTCATATATTGCCAGATTAAAACCTGAAGTGACTATATCCACTATAAGAGAACATGTCTCCATATAATCAATGTGAGGATATTTACTAATTTTCTTGTGCCACAAGTCGTCTTTATGTCTATCGACTTGAACCTTTCGCACAAGAACATATTTATACCTCAATTGACTTTATACTTTCAAATGTTGGACTATCCGTCCAACTTCACATTTTTCAAGTGAAGTCAATTTCATTGCGTATTTTTTATTTGGCCAATCTTTTATCCGTCCAAATTTCATGACAGATTTGATCTCAAGATCCTCGTCAATATTAATCATATTGAGCGCTATATTATATTAACAATATCGTCGACAATCATTTTATGTCGGTTCCACTATTACCCAATAAAGACATAACTTATTGAGATCTCTTTATTTCATTATTTTCAGGTACCTGAGCCTCTCCCATGAGGTCTTATGAAGTGTTATGTCGTGGTGCTCTTCTAGGGTACTTGTCTCCTTATTATGACCATTTTGAATATTTGTCCCTCTCCTTCTTCAAGGAGTTTTATCTTTGGAATCGATTGGTTTGTTACACTTCATGCGTGCCATAAACTCTTTCCTTTATGGACTTTATTCTATTTGGAGCATTGACAGCTGAAATATGACATTTAGCTTTGGGTCAGCAAATGCGTCTGACAATAATTTGTAAATGAATTATCACTTGAACTTCAAGTTTATATTTTCTTGTACGAGGATCTATATGTATTCATAATAATTCATTTCACGTATCACTTTCTCAGCTGCCCATTTTCTCCCCCTAATGTTGGGATCACCAACACATTTCCCAACCATCTTTGGGAACTCATCTTTGTGCATTTTGGTGTCATAATTAAATCATATAGCACATCCATATTTCTATATAGAAATTATTTGGTTCCTGACCCTGAACCGATTGTGATAGAGAGAAATTTTTATAACTTGGCTAGATGTGTACAAGTGCTGCTGTATATTAAATAATAAATCTCATACCAAATTTCGTTTTTGGGAGTTTTGTTCTCATAACCAATGATTTAGCTATAATTGGAGGCATACAATTTCTGCTAAACCAACTTGGCTTTAAACCAGTATTATTAAGATAAATCATCATAATTTATATTCTGGAATTGTGCTCTAATAATTTGAGCAAGCAATCTTGCAAAAACCAAACTGCAAGTTGATAACAAATGCACATGTGACCATAAAATAGATGCATCTATTAAAATCATATAATAGTAAACGGTCCACATGGCAGGTGACTGGGCCCATATATATATATCACCTTTTATTCCTTCCAGAAATCAAAGGATTCATTTCCAACCTTTAACTGGTATATCATGAGAATAAGCAGCACAAGAGAATTCTTGAAGAATTTTCTATTCTTCAATATGTGTCAATGTAATTCTTAATTAATTTTTCTCATCATAATTGAACCGAAATGGTCAACCGGTCATGCCAATTAATATTTGTTTTAGTAAACCTCTAGTTTACTTGTGGCATATGATTCCAGCATCATGCTTATATTTGTGTAGTACAAATAGAAAGAAGATCGGGTAACCTTTCATATATACCCGGTATGATTATAGAAATATGAAGATATTCAATCTTCCTTTCATTTATAGTCTCAATATGCCAATCACTTTGACTTATATATTTGAAACTCAAAAAGTTTCTTTTGAGACTTTATAATATCAATGTCATGAATAAGTTTATTCATCTGGGTAGTAATAAATTAGTTTTTCTGGAGTTCTTAACAACTTTTGTACTACAAGATCTTTTATCATACCATTCATATGGTAAATGTCTCCTTCACGAATAAAATTATATCATAATAAATTGTCATGGTCAAAATCATCATAAGCAAAATCATTTCTTGCTTTAACTTTGCCTTTAATAACTTTTATAAGGCATGACAAAATAATATTTGGTTAATCACATGTACGTAACCAATGACATATTCATGTAACCACACAATAATATTTATTCTCTTTATTTTACTCAAACCTCCCTTAGAGTTGAGTTGTGTGGTATTCATATAATCATGAATTGCATGTCTTTATTCATTGTTTTTATCACATATTGCCACATTCAACTTTAGGAATGGGTTTGCATTCTCAATGCTTATCACAAGTCACATTCTCTTCAAGAAATGGATCATAATCAGCGACTTGCTTTATTATTTTCATACCAATTTGATGGTAAACATTGCCTTCATATTTTGAAGGATTATTTTGAGAACCCTTATTGTTCTCCTTTTATAATCATAGTGATGATTATTATTATTTTGATATTTGGAACGCCCACGTTCATTGTTCAACTACTTGTCTTCATTAAAACTTATTATGCACTGTTATCACATTCACTTCAAGAATAGAGCAAATCAAGTGGGACAATTTTTATGCCTTATCATGAAAAATATATTATTTTTCTTTAGTCATCATTATATCATCAATATGGTACATTGGGACTCAAACCCAATGTCTTACCAATATAAAGGCATGTTAAGCCATAATAAATTGGGACTCAAACCCAACTCTTATCTTTATGGAGCATCAGGACTTGATCTCGATGTCTTATCCTCAATTAATGGCATAATAGGCTAAACAATATTGAGATTCATTCGCAAGCCTTAATTTCAATCACATGCCAAGAAAGTTATACACAACTAATTTGTAACTTAGCAAATCAAATTTGCTTTCTTAAATAAGTGTACAAATTTCAAATCAGCGTAAAGCTTTATTAATTATTTGTAGCATCTATATGAAATACAATTGTTTGTAGTCCGAATATTTCTTCTAAATTCTATTAGAGTTTAAAAGGATCATAAAATCATTGTCATAATATTTTTTGAGTCTCTCTCAAAAATATTGTTATTTTCGGGGTATACCCTACCTATTGGATTTGATTTAACGCCATGACTTTCTTTCACTCAATTCAACCAAGCAATTAGTGAATAAATTTATCAAAAGTACACCATATAGGTAACAACACATATATAGTATTAATACATAAATTTAGCATTTATATTACCTGAAAAATGACATTATAGGTAACAACTTACCAGTTGTAGCCTGTGCATCATTCATATAAAATACTTAAAAATGGTAAGTCAGTAGCAAACATCAAGTAGGTCATGGATACTCAAAAATACCTCTTCTAGTAGTCATACTAATCATTGTTTGCTTTCAAATGATACGACCATAAATTATGAAGTATACTTTCTCAATAGCTGGTTTGTTTTCCAAACTTCAAAGAAGTAATTAATCAACCTAGATAAAGATGTGAAGTATTTCTTGTTTTCTTCAAGATGATTTATGCTTTTAATCAGTATGACCAATTTTATTTTATTTTTTATTCCTTTTTTTGGTACTATATGCAAGTGTAAAAATCCAAAAGGAAAAAAAAATATTCATCCAAGTAAAAGAAAATGTTAAAAGTGGCAGGACAGATTGAAGATAGTTAACACATAAATATGCATAAGACAATTTATATAAAATATCCTTGGTTACCATGGCATGCATCATATCAACAATTAACTGCTACTATGATTTTAACATACAGAACTTCGAAAATTTTATTTCATTCATGTGATATAAAAGATGTAATATTAATATGTGCTTATGCAATACAGGTGTAGTACGAAGTTATGTGCATATGAGATTTTAAAGGAATGACAAGTATAAGATAATCATACCTTCTTACATTTCATTACTTATCATATGTAGTTTCTCTTTACATTTAATCATGTGATGATATGTATGGCTTCTAATTGTAATCTTTCTGGATGTAGGAAATTTTTTGTAGATATATATATATACAATTGGTTAGAGACTCGTGCTGATAACATGTTATAAAATAAAAGCAATTTAGTAAAACATGAACAAGAAATAAAGACAATTTAGTAAAACATGAACAAGAAATAGAGATAGAGAGAAAGGAAGAGATTTTCTTCTTAAATTATATGTATTTTCTTATCTATTACAAAGAGCATGAAAAGTGAAGAAAATATGTCATGGAATATGTCATTGAACATAGAAAACATGTCATTGAATATGTCACTAACCATTTGAGAGAAAGATCATGGAGGAAGAGTAGACATCCACCATATTTTGATTTTTATCATAACATCATAGACTTAGTGATGATGAGACATATACTCTTTTTATTTTACCAAAGTGTGACATTGCATTTCAACTAAAGTCAACAACGTTAGTAAAGAACAATGAACCTTTTTATGGTTAGTGTTTGCATAGTCAAAGGGGATATTATTACTTTTTGTTTTTGTTTAGAGATCCCTACGTAAATGCAGGGTAAGACTGCGTACAATAAGTCCTTGTGGTCTGGCCCTTCTTCGGGCCCCACGCATAGCGGGAGCTTAGTGCACCGGACTGTCCATTTTGTTTTTGTTTAGAGAAGTGGATAATATTAGGTCATTCTTATATACGTTTTTCCAATTATGTTGCTCGAATCCTCTAAAGTTATCACATTAATCGTATCAGATCTTCCAAAAATAATAACTTTTGAAGGATTCGACGCGCACTCAATGATACTTTTGAAGAACCCGAGCAACACAAATTTTCAATAAGAGTCCTAGACAATTTTTATAATGATTTGGAGTTGCTCTACATGTTTTCTTAAAGTACTGAATTGGTTGCTAAATTCTTTCACGAGGTTAATTTAGCATTCAGAAATTACCTTTAAATTAAATCTTTTTTTTTCGATAAAGAATCCAAAAATAAGCACACGTATATACACATACAATAAGAAATACAGATACTATATTTACATTGTTTAATTTAGACAAAAGAACTTGTATTCGTAAGCAATTACATAATTATCACGACCCAATTTAGGATCGTGATCGGCGCTTAGGAGCAAGTGCTCCCAAGTAAGCCTTATCGGTATTTTACAGAAAATCGGACAGAGTTTCCCCTGTTTTTAAACTATTCCAAAAATTTTCCTGTCTCAAATCAACAACCAAACATCCTAATATCATACCAAATAATCGACAACTTATCAATCAACCAAAACGAGTCTCCACCATTACTAATCACCAACTAACCACTAGAAATACTAATTTATCTCCAACTTTGATAATAAAGAACGATACTCAGCATAAGACTATAATAAATAAATAATACTCATGACACTAAAAGAATGACTATGGAGCGACTCTAAGAATTCAAAGAATAGACCATAACAATAAATAAAATCTCCGCCCACGCGAACAAGTGCGAGGCTCACCAAGAACTATCAACCTGTGCGCTCTAATTAACGAAATCCTCGCCTGCGTCAACTGCTGTCTCTGTAAAAAAAAATTAGCGGGGAATGAGTCGCTAGCTCAGTGAGTAAAAACACTTAACCACAACCGTTTTTATTGGGGACAAGTCAGAAAACATGCTAGTATCTCAAACAGATAACATCAAAATGCCCTTTCAGAAACAATAAATAATTTTCAGTCTCATCATGCTTTTCTTGTAGTATAATACAATTAACAGTTCAATAATAAGCTCGGTAACCACTGTATAATATCAATATTCATATTTGGGAGGTTTCAATGAACGAATCATGTAATCAGTATAACTGTGGACTTCTTCGCAAAAAAGTCAAATATAACGGTAGTCCCTACTCGAGGGAAGTCGGTAACGGTATGCTAATTCTACCTTCCCACTAGCGAGGGCTATAACGGTAATCTGTAATTACAAGGTGCACCAGGTCTAACGAACCCACTGTTAGCTACGGGATCCTTCAATGTCTCCTCCAATTTATACTTGTCTTTGTAATCCGTATATACTCGTAGAAAATATTTTAAAACAATATAGGACATTTCGGTTTTTAATAAATCATGTACTTTCAATTCAATAACGGTAAATCTTATCTCAAGTAACAGTAAAACGTATTCCGTAACAATGAGAATATTCAGAATAACTGTAATGTCTACAATAAATATAGTAATATCATATCGAGTAAAGGACTTGTCCCACATGTCGATTCAAATCAGTCGGTAACATGCTCATATTAAAATTATATGTAAATCATGCTAGTTGTAGAAATACAAATTGAGGTAAGGTTACTACTCACAGTACTCGTGTGAAATACCAAACTCGTCACCTTGAGCGATCCGTACAACTTTCTTCAATCAATCTATAACCACATCAACATCGATCTCGTGTTAATTGCCTCATTTAGGCTAAATTCATCACTAATTTAGAATACCCAATCCTTCGAGTTTTATATTTTATCATCAATTCACCGAATTATATTTACCCATGCTACGAGTAATTTAAATTAGTCCAAAATCTTTTAAATAAAAAGGTATTTATATGGTTTATTCCCTTTACTGTTCAATTTCCTTAATCGTGTGCATAAATTGAAACTAAAATAACTTTATTGTCCATCATATTCCTTCTTAATTGGTACCTATCTTTTGTACTCAATACTAGACTCATAACATTCAAACCCAAATTCGATATTGTCATTGCAATATAGTTAACACCAAAACTCAATCCTTGCACCCTAACTTAATTTACACCTAACAAGGATCATATATAATAAGGCTAGTTTAAGTACAAATACATCAATACCCTTCTTTTTCCAAGTTAATTTATCCTACAATATTGACCAATTTTCAATTGCATAATTTGCCCAGAATAACTCTTATTAGTATTAAATTTCTTATACCTTGTGAAACCCATCAAATATATGAACTGAGATAAAAAAAAATTAGGAGAAGAAAAGAACCCAGATGAGAAAATTCGAGTATTACCCGTAAGAAATAGTGCGTATTTAAAATTTCTCAAGTTTTGGTTTCAACCTTTTTTTTCTTCTTCTTCTCCCTTTGAAATTTTGTTTTCTCGGCGATCTGAAGCTTCTGCTTCAACGTAGCAGCAAACCTTTGGTTTGCCCTTTCTTTTGTTTTGGCTAAATGGACTTCAGACCTTTTTGCTTTACTTTTTTTTTGAGTTATTATGTTTTAGTAATTTTCTCCCTTTTTTTAGTTATTATTATTATTGTTATTTTGTTAATGACCAATACACCCTTATTAAATATAGGGTATTACATCCTCCCCATCTTATGAAATTCGGTTTCCGAATTTAACTCAAGTACGTACCTGTAAACTGAAACAAATAGGGATATTTTGCTTGCATATCTTTTTCTACCTCCCAAGTAGCTTCTTCAACGGTATGATTTCTCCATAAAACTTTAACGAACACCATTTCTTTTGACCGTAGCTTTCTTACTTGTCTATTAATAATTGCCGTCGGCTCCTCCTCGTAAGACAACTTCTCATCAAGCGGTATAGTTGGTGCTTCAAGCACCTGAGATGAGTCTGATATACATTTTCTTAGCATTGAGACATGAAACACTGGATGAATAAAGGACAACTTGGGAGGAAGTGCCAAATAATAAGCCACAACTCCCACTCAATCTAGTATCTCATACGGTCCTATAAACCTGGGGC
This sequence comes from Nicotiana tabacum, assembly GCF_000715075.1. Lineage (NCBI taxonomy): Eukaryota > Viridiplantae > Streptophyta > Magnoliopsida > Solanales > Solanaceae > Nicotiana > Nicotiana tabacum. The sequence continues at coordinate 164,547,164 of NC_134095.1, forward strand.
TCAACTTGCCTCTTTTCCCAAACCGCATCATACCTTTCATAGGAGAGACTCGTAGGAACACGTTGTCTCCAATTGTGAACACTAAATCTCTTCTCTTATTAGCATAAGACTTTTGTCAGTTTGAGCTGTAAGCAATCTCTGTCTGATCAACTGGACTTTGTCCATTGTTTCTTGTACTATGTCGAGTCCCAATAAGTTAGTCTCACCAACTTCAAACCATCCAATAGGAGAACGACATCTTCTACCATGCAATGCTTCGTACGGTGCCATTTGAATACTGGACTGGAAGCTATTGTTGTAAGCAAATTCAGCTAACGGTAGATAAGTGTCCCAACTACCTCCAAACTCAAGAATGCAAGCTCTCAACATATCCTCTAAGATCTGAATAGTACGTTCAGACTGCCCGTCTGTATATGGATAAAATACAGTACTAAGATCTACTCGTGTACCTAATGCTTCTTGAAAAGATTTTCAAAAGCGTGAAGTGAACTGTGATCCTCTATCAGAGATGATGGATACTGGAACTCCGTGAAGTCGGACAATTTCGTTCATAAATATCTGTGCATACCTGACTTTACCATATGTAGTCTTCACCGGCAAAAAGTGTGCTTATTTCGTCAGTCGATCTACAATCACCCATACCGAGTCATAACCTCTAAGGGTTCGCGGTAGCCCGGTGACAAAATCCATAGTAATTCTTTCCCATTTCCACTCTGGAATCTCAATTTGTTGTAGTAGTCCTGCGGGTCGCTAATGCTCAGCCTTGACCTGCTGACAAGTCAAACAACTAGAAACAAAGTTAGCAACATCTTTCTTCATACCTTCCCACCAATAAAATTGCTTCAGGTCATGGTACATTTTTGTGGATCCAGGATGTATAGTGTATTTAGTGTTGTGAGCTTCTTTAAGAATAACATGTCTCAACCCATCTACGTCTGCTACACATAGTCTGTCACCCATTCAAAGAACACCATCACTTTCAACAATCATATCCTTGCTTTTACCAGCTAAGGCCTCATCCCTGTATTTGCATAATCGTTCATCCTCATAATGGGTGGCTTTAATGCGCTCAACTAATGAAGACTTAGCCTGAGCACAAGCCAGCAATGCCTCTGAATTTCCGACACTAAATCTGATACCTGTATCTTCTAGTCTCTGAATATCTTTGGCCAAAAGTCTCTTTGCAGGGGCTATATGTGCCAAACTCCCCATAGATTTTTTGCTCAATGCATTAGCCACCACATTGGCTTTTCCAGGATGATATAAAATAGAACAATCATAGTTTTTGAGTAATTCCATTACCGACGCTGCCGAAGATTCAGATCTCTCTGCTGAAAGATATACTTCAGACTTTTATGATCGGTATAAATCTCACAAGTTTCGCTGTATAGATAATGCCTCCAAATTTTTAGAGCAAATACCACTGCAACCATCTCCAAATCATGTGTAGGATAGTTTTGCTCGTGCCTTTTCAATTGTCTCGAAGCATAAACTATAACACGACCATTTTGCATGAGAACACATCCTAATACCACTCTCGAGGCGTCACAGAATACTGTAAATCCTCCAGAACCTGATGTTAAGGCTAATATTGGTGCAGTTGTCAGACACGTTTTGAGTTTCTGAAAGCTTTGCTCACATTCCTCCATCCACTGAAACTTTGCATTTTTCTGTGTTAGCTTGGTCAGTGGCACTGTTATTCTGGAGAAATCCTGCACAAAACGCCTGTAATAGCCTGATAAGCCTAAAAAGCTGCGAATCTCTGTAGGAGAAGTAGGTCTGGGCCATTTCTGCACAGCTTCAGTCTTCTTAGGATCAACCATAACTCCATCTTTGGATACAACATGTCCCAGAATCAACCAGAAGTTTCCCTGTTTTTGGACTATTCCAAAAATTTTGCTGTCTCAAATCAACAACCAAACATCCTAATATCATACCAAATAATCGACAACTTATCAATCAACCAAAATGAGTCTCCTCTATTACCAATCAACCCACTAACAACCAGAAATGCTAATTTATCTCCAACTTTGATAATAAAGAATGATACTCAGCATAAGACTATAATAAATAAATAATACTCATGACACTAAAAGAATGACTATGGAGCGACTCTAAGAATTCAAAGAATAGACATAACAATAAATAAAATCTCCGCCCACGCGAACAAGTGCGAGGCTCACCAAGAACTATCAACCTGTGCGCTCTAATTAACGAAATCTTCGCCTGCGTCAACTGCTGTCTCTGGAAAAAAATTAGCGGGGAATGAGTCACTAGATCAGTGAGTAATAACACTTAACCACAACCGTTTTTATTGGGGACAAGTCAGAAAACATGCTAGTATCTCAAACAGATAACATCAAAATGCCCTTTCAGAAACAATAAATAATTTTCAGTCTGATCATGCTTTTCTTGTAGTATAATACAATTAACAGTTCAGTCATAAGCTTGGTAACCACTGTATAATATCAATATTCACATTTGGGATGTTTCAATGAACGGATCATGTAATCAGTATAAATGTGGACTTCTTCGCAAGAAGTCAAATATAACGGTAGTCCCTACTCGAGAGAAGTCGGTAACAGTATGCTAGTTCTACCTTCCCACTAGCGAGAGATATAACTGTAATATGTATATACAAGGTGCACCAGGTCTAACGAACCCACCGTTAGCTACGGGATCCTTCAATGTCTACTCCCATTTATACTTGTCTCTGTAATCCGTATATACTCGTAGAAAATATTGTAAAACAATATAGGGCATTTCGATTTTTATCAAATCATGTACTTTCGTTTCAATAACGGTAAATCTTATCTCAAGTAATAGTAAAACGTATTCCGTAACAATGAGAATATTCAGAATAACTATAATCGTCTACAATAAATATAGTAGTATCATATCGAGTAAAGGACTTGTCCCACATGCAGATTCAAATCAGTCAGTAACATGCTCATACTAAAATCATATGTAAATCATGCTAGTTGTAGAAATACAAATTGAGGTAAGGTTACTACTCACGGTACTCGTGTGAAATACCAAACTCGTCACCCCGAGCGATCTGTACAACTTTCTTCAATCAATCTATAACCACATCAACATCGATGTCGTGTTAATTGCCTCATTTAGGCTAAATTCATCACTAATTTAGAATACCCAATCCTTCGAGTTTTATATTTTATCATCAATTCGCCTAATTATATTTACCCATGCTACGAGTAATTTAAATTAGTCCAAAATCTTTTAAATAAAAAGGTATTTATATGGTTTATTCCCTTTACCGTTAACTTTATTGTCCATCATATTCCTTCTTAATTGATACCTATCTTTTGTACTCAGTACTAGACTCATAACATTCAAACCCAAATTCGATATTATCATTGCAATACAGTTAACATCAAAACTCAATCCTTGCCCCCTAACTTAATTTACACCTAACAAAGATCATATATAATGAGACTAGTTTAAGTACAAATACATCAATACTCTTCTTTTTCCAAGTTAATTTATCCTACAATAACATTGACCAACTTTCAATTGCATAATTTGCCCAGAATAACTCTTATTGGTATTAAATTTCTTATACCTTATGAAACCCATCAAATATATGAACTGAAATAAAAAAAATTACGAGAAAAAAAGAACCTAAATGAAAAATTCGAGTATTACCCATAAGAAATAGTGCGTATTTAAAATTTCTCAAGTTTTGATTCCACCCTTTTTCTTCTTCTTCTTCTTCTCCCTTTTGAATTTTTGTTTTCTTGGCGATCTGAAGCTTCTGCTTCAACGTAGCAACAAACCTTTGGTTTGACCTTTCTTTTGTTTTGGCAAAATGGGCTTCGACCCTTTTTGCTTTACTTTTTTTTTGAGTTATTTTGTTTTAGTAATTTGCTCCCTCTTTTTTTTTTTAGATATTATTATTATTATTATTATTTTGCTAATGACCAATGCACCCTTATTAAATATTAGGGTATTACAATAATCAAGGAATCTTTCTTAGGTAGGCAAAGAGGAACTTTACTGAGTGAATATTCTAAAAAGAATTCATCAGTTTTTCCAACAATTCAACTACAAATATACCAGGTTTGAATCTTATTAAGTCTCACCAAATTGACTAAAGGGGAAAAAAAAAATCCCCTTCACCCCTGGAAGTGTTGGAAGCAACAAAACTCTAACAAAAAGAAGATTTTGGGACGATTTTTAAATTGAAAAACATAAATTGAATTATTGAAAGATGAGCTGATTGTTTAGCACTAATTGATTGAACGTAGTTAATTAGTACCGACATCAAATATATTGCGGCCAAATGCATACACAAGTATATGTAATCAACAAGTAATAAAATAGTAAGTAAAATATCGCTCCCACGAGAACTTATTAAAAACTAGTATTAACTAGGTTAAATGATTTTAATTATCTAAATAAGAATTAAACCCAAAAGTGATAATTCTGAACTAACTAAAGTAAAAAAAAAAATGGAACTTTGAACAAATGAAGAGTCGGTTTTTATGTGATATTATCAATATGATGAAAACGACCTAGGGTAATGGGCTATCTAACAATCATATGTTGTATTCTTTAACTGATTCAACTTCTTAATCTATCTAGTTTATCTTTGATTGACCAAAAAAAAAAAAATCTTAATCTATCTAGTTTATTAATCACAAGGTTAATATTGCTAATAACATTTGATCTCGTAGCATTCGATCTCGCAAAGTACTACTCCCTATTCAAGTCAATCTAATGCTTCCTGTAGAATTCGAGTTTAGAAGAATGCCTTTGTAATTGCTGTACAATGAGTAAGCAAGACTGTTAGGTATATTTCTATCCTAATTGCAAATTCATTCCTCGAAGCACGTGTTTAGAAACATGCTTTACTCAATTCTATGTGTAACCTAGAATTTTTTTCTCCCCGGTTCAACCTTAGATTCATAGATAATTTAGATTCGCATTGAGTAAGCCCGCTAAGAAATATAATGCTTTATACAAGAACTTTTAGTTCCAATGACTCAAAACGCAAAGAGTGAAGGGATCTCAACTATCCTTATACCCGTGGGTGATCTTACTAAGCACTCATCAACATAAGAATTAAAATAGAAAACATATATATAAGTAGAATGAAAAACACAACATTTCAACTAAATAGACCTGAAATTGACTTATAAGTTATAATTGTGGCATCTACCTAATTATCTTACCAAAAAATTCAAATGACGAAACTTAATTTCAACATGTTGAAACTCAATTGGACCCATGTCACCATTGCTGTTAGCGTAAGTCTTTATTTTATACAAAAACAAAAGTAATCTTTGAAAACCTCCTCACTAAGGCACTACAATTCTTAATACTAATCCAGTAAGCAACAATTTACTTTAATTAATTCATCATTTCGGTGAAAAAATAATCTTTTTATTGGAAATTCTTCATTATTGACTTAATCGTCACATTATGTTTTTTTTTTTAAAAAATTTCTAACAACTAGGATGGTTTGTTCTGATTCATTTAATAACTCTAACGTTCTGTCTTATTTTATATTTTGACAGTTATATCCTAACAAATTATTTTTAGAAAAATAGAACTGGACAAACGCACGAAGAGTTTAGTATGACACCATCTTCTTAGTTGAAAATTGGAAGATATGATTTGGTTATCTAATTGTTTGATTATTTAAATGAAGCAATCTAAAAATCAAATTGAAAAATAGCAAGTAGCCAAGAATTTCCTATAAAAATTAAGAAGATTTTTTGTCTAAAAAAATATTAGGCCACTTTGTGGGAAAATGGAGCTATATGTTGTTCAATATTAAAAGTGGTAGTGGAATGGATATGATTCTCTTATAACCCTTAATTAATTATAGATTTTACGTTCGAGCTCTAAGAATGTAAAAAAGTTTGAATAGAAAATGCTTAATTAAAGTGATAATATAAACATGAAACATTTTCTTTAGCTCTTTAGGAAAATAATTATGAATTTTGTTCAAGGACAAAAATAAATAAGTTGGTGCTGAAATTATGTTACAAAAGATTAAACGTAGTTAATTTATGTTTTAAGATACTATGAAAATACTTTTTATAAAGAATGGTGATGAAAGAAATACTTTATCCTGTATATTCAGGAAGGTATCTTATACTCCACATTCTTAAATAGATTGCGTCATATATGTGGGTTTTTGTTTGATTTCTCATCCAATATTCACATTAATGTGGCGCTATTAATTCGGCTTCACATCACGTAAAATTAATTAAAGGAGAAACGCTTTCTACCATTAATTGTACGCAAAGATAACTTCCGCTCCTTTAATTTTGCGTTAGTCAATGATTAATTTTCTAATACAAGTACAAAATCTAGCATCTTTTACACTTTTTTTTAATTATCTATTTTAATTTTGTGCTTGGAGGGTGGGGAAGGTTGTGATTTCCACTTCGAACTTGCGACTTAATTCACAAATTAGTAGGCAAAGTTGTTGATTAATTATTTGACTTTCTTAATTCATATCTAATTTATGAACTTAAATTATTATTTGACGCTTGAGCGTGAAAGTTCATAGAGTAACTGCACGTCTTTATCAGTTAGGTAGGATTATTTTTAATCCTTCCTACAGATTGTTTTATCTTTATAATATTGCAACTTTCTCAAGGAAAAAGTCGTGGTAAAATTATATATGTATATTAGTATTTTTTTTTTTTTTGGAGGAAAGACATTTAACTGATCAACCTTCCCTGGCTTAGCTTCTTGCCTTTTGTCTATGATTAAGATCTATAAAGAGTAATATATATTTTTTACTTTTATTCTCCAACTTAAAATGTGATGACCCAAAATGTCATTTCTTATTTTAAAAGTCAAATTTGTGTTTCGAAATCTTAAAAACCTCCTTTTGTCTCACCTCGAGTTGTGTGCACAATCCGAACGCATTTGCGGAAAGCTTTTGTGTGAACTTTAAGAGAAATATTGAATTTAGCCTTTAAAATTGAATTTAGATTGACTTCGGTCAATATTTTGGGTAAACGGACCCGGACCCGTGATTCGACGATCCCGAAGAGTCCGTAGAAAAATATGGGACTTGGACATATGTCCGGAATTGAATTCCGAGGTCCCTAGCCCGAGAAATAAATTTTTTAAGAAAATTGTTTAAATGAAAATATAAGACTTTTTGAAAATTTAACAATGTTTGAATTTGATGGTATCAGACCCGTATTTTGGTTCCGGAGCCCGGTACAGGTTTAATATGGTATTTAAGTTGTGCTTGTAAAATTTGGTAAGAAACGGAATCCATATGACGTGATTCGGACCGTCGGTTGGGAAATGAAAACTTTAAGAGTTCTTGAGATTTTTCCTTGATTTTGATGCTAAACTCGTAGTCCTAGGTGCTATTTTGGCGATTTGATCGCACAAATAAGTCTGTATGATGTTTTTAGACTTGTGTGCGTGTTTGGTTTGGAGCTCCGAAGGCTCGGGTGAGTTTCAGATAGGTTTCGAGATGTTTTGGACTTAAAACTTCTGCTGTTTTGTTGCTTCTGGTGTAAAGCATTTTATGCTTCGCGGTCGCGAGATACTCTCGCGATCGCAAAGTGAACTCAGGACTGGGATTGGGTTTATTTATCGCGAACGCGGAGCACTGGGGGGCTGCTCTACGCGAATGCGACCGGTGTCACGCGAACGCGTATAATAAATTGGAGGTGGGCTGGGAATCGATCATTTCTTCTACGCGAACACGTACATTGGTCCGCGAATGTGAAGGCCAGGGGACATACCCTTCGCGAACGCGTGGAAGACTCTCGCGATTGGGTAAGCTTGAGGAAGGCTGCTTTTCACGAATGCGGCTGTGCTCACGTGAACACGATGAACACTGTCGCCCATCACTTAAAACAAAAACAGAACGGGAATAAGGCCATAAATTCATATTTTCAAAAACTAGAAGGCATAGAGACGATTTTCAAGAGACAAGTTCTTCCCCAAAATGTTGGTATTATGATTCTAAACCACTTTTTTAATTACCCATTGCATTTCATCAATTTTCATCCAAAAATCTAGGGTTTTCATGGTAGAAATTAGGGATTTGGATAGAATTAGGACTTTTTGTATAATCGGAATTTAGACCTCGATTGGGGGTCGAATTTCGAAACTAATTACATATTCGGGCTCGTGGGTGAATGGGTAATCAAGTTTTGGTCCGAACCTCGAGTTCTGACCAAGCGGGCCCAAGGTCGATTTTTGACTTTTTGGGAAAAATGATAGAAAACCTATAATTAAGCATTGGAGTTGAATTCTTAAGCACTTATTGATATTGTTAAGTTAATTATGACTATATACAAGTGAATTGGAGGTGAAATATAGAGGGAAAGCGGTATTTGAGGCTTGAGTTTGGCCGTGGAATCCGAGGTAAGTGTTTGGTCTAACCTTAGCTTGAGGGAATATGTGTTGTGTCTTATTTGCTACGTGTTAGTGTCGAGTACGACGTATAGGTGAAGTGATGAGTATCTATACGTTGGTGTCAAGCATGCCCGTGAGTCTTATACCTTGATTGTTGTGTCTTTTATTATGTACTGTTCATGCTTAAATTGATGATTATCACTGTGGAACAAAACTTATGATAAATTCTTGGAGTTTGACCATTGTCGAGTATTAGTTCAAGTTGAGGTTTATTTTGTAAAGTAACTGTTGAAACTAGGTTGGTTATAGCTGATTCCCTTGCCGGGACGGTATTGTTCTATTGTTGATTCTCCTGCCGGGATGTTATTATTTCTATTGTTTGGGTGAGGAAGAGTGTAAAGCACGAAGGGTGATGCCGTGCATGATATTGTGAGTTAGTGGTAATGCACGAAGGGTGATGCCGTGCCGATATTGTGATGTCAATGCACGAAGGGTGATGCCATGTCGTTTCTGTTGATTTCTATGGTGAGGACGAGAGTAAAAGCACGAAGGGTGATGCCGTGCACTTGTTGCCGCGTTATCATATCCGTTGCTTCAAGTTTGATATTTACTTTGTTGCTTTAATTTATTATTGTCATAACCTTATTTCCCCTCAGCATGTTCCCCCTTTTTCTGTCTTATTCTGCTAAATTCCTGTTATTATTGCTTCTCGTATATGATTTAACTGCACAGGTATATATGGTTGTCGTGTCCTAGCCTCATCACTACTTTGCCGAGGTTAGGCTCGACACTTACCGGTATATGGGGTCGGTTGTACTGATACTATACTCTGCACTTTTTGTGCAGATCCCGGTACTAGAGCATACGGACCATAGTTAGAGGTTGCTGCCTTCAATCCAGTGGAGACCCGAGGTAGTCCTGCAGGGGTCCGCATGCCTTGGCACCCTCTTCTATCCCGTTTCTTTTCTGTTTTATCAATTTCTGAGACAAATTTGCATTTTCTTGTTTAGACCACTATTTGTAGTATTCGTAGATAATCCGTGAAATTGTGACATCGGTTATGGGTGGAGTTTTATTATGGATTTCGTATTGGTATTAAGTTAAACTATTAAATTCTGTTCTTCCGCATTTCGATTTCCGCTGATTTTCTTATATTATATGGTAAATTGTTAAAGATAAGGGAAAATAATAAAATAATCAGTAACGTTGGCTTGTCTAGCGGATTTAATGTTAGGCGCCATCATGATCCGACGGTGAAAAATTCGAATCGTGACATAAAATAAGTTTAAAGGCTTCCTGGACTTTATTTGAATACTTTCTGTTGTGGCCCTATTTATAAAGGACGAGGATGTCGTCTTTTTTGTGATAATAATTGCGAAATCATTCTATATTTTTGAGAATCATTTCTTGTTTCGAACCCTCTTACTTAATTTTAGAATCATAATTAATTAGTATGAATGGTAATCATCATAAAACAAATTCTTGAAGAAGTAGAAGAAGGGGAGGAGAAGGACGCGGAAACATTTCAGAAAAAAATAATTATTACTCTCAAGTCTCATGCAACATATTATGTCTGTAATCAAGTACTTGTTCTTATATATAATGAAACTGTGAGGCTCTTAACCAAGTACCATATTGTTTATACTTTTTAATTCGGACTCACGCCTAAAAATTCCAATTTGGGGTAAAGTATTCATGCTAAAGAGTTCGAACCCGAAATCTCTATTAATGATGGAGGAATATATACTTATCACTCCATCACAATTTTTGACGATATACCATCTTCTCGTAACATTGCAGGGTGATTGATAGAAAGTCAATAAAAATAAAACATGCAAATGAAGTTAAGAAAAGAGGTGGACACTTTTGTATAAAATAATATTCATCCATAATGTACTGGCAGGTTCATTCTGATCTGCCATTTAACATTTGTAACCAAAAAAAACAACAACATAAATATCTAATGGGGCTTTGTGTTTTTGTCCCCATATATATAGTATCTGTCTTAAACTTTTATTGTCCATTTACTTTAGTAACAACTACCATCTAAACTTCTATATTAAAAAAAAAAGGAAAAAAAAAAGAAAAGAAAAGAAAAAGAAAAAAAAGGTGACTTGCCAATCAAAAGAACAAAGCTTAATTTAGCTCCCTTTTGAAAATTAATCACAAGTAAAATTTGCTCAAACTTCCAACACCTTTGACCAATCTTGGGAAATGACATTATTCATGTCAATATCATCATTAAGTAAATAATCCAATGTTCTGCTGAAATCATCTGCCCAATTGAAATCAAACTGCATATCTTCAAGAATAATGGATGTTGGAGAAGAAGATGATGATGATGTTGAAGTGGTTGATTCAGAATGGAATAAAATTTCATGTGGTTTAATTACGGGGGCTTCGTCAGTATAGAAGCTTGTCCCCGTATTTTTATTATTATTGTTGTTGTCGTCGTCTAATTTGATATCTGTAATTGTTGATAATATAGGAGTTTCAACCAGCTCCTTGTTGTGATCAAGAATATTCATTATTTCTGGGACAGCATGAGATGGGGAAATTGGCATTGTTTTTTGTTTTTCTTGTTGAATAATTGGTTGATTTTTTGTTGGATGTTCTATGTTTGGTTGGTCAACAGTAATTGGCTGGTGAGTGGCTGGATCAATCCCCATTTTCTTCAGCTTCTTCTTGATATGTGTATTCCAGTGATTCTTGATTTCATTATCAGTTCGTCCCGGTAAATGAGAAGCAATCTTGGACCACCTGCAAATAATTTGTTGACATGAAGATATTTTTCACTAAGATTTTTACGTTCTATGCACCTACAAATTATATTTCTTACAAATTATTTACGAGTAAATTTCATGTTAAACATTAATTGACTATCTAGTAAAATAATAAGTAACCTTGTATTATATGATAAAATATACTGTTAGTGTAAAACTTTTATGTTGTTAGTATATATTATTTAAATCTTTTTACTGATAGAATAAAAGGAGAAATACTCTACACATATGAAATAACATCAATCAACTATGTCATAATCTAAAAAAAAAAAATTATGTCAGTCATACGAATTTTTTTAATATATGTTTCTTTCTATCCAGACCTGCTTTTCTAATATTAATGTATTAATCATTAATCATTATCCGAGAAAAGGGAAACGAATTTTTGAAGTTCAATATTACGATAACTTATTCCCCACTTGTTTAAAAAGTGTATTAAATAGAAAAAAAGAAAAGAAAATTGATTATGAATAATGAGTTGAAAGATACACAGTGGAGAATGGGTGCCTAAAATTGAGTTGAAGTTGTTGTCTGCCACTCTAGACATCATTTTAACTCATTCCTTTTCTTTGTTGAAGTTGCTTTAAATGAGCTTCACATAATAGATATGCTTTTGGCGAATTCAGAATTTAAACGTCATAAATTTAAGGTTAAAAGATTCAGAAAAACATATCTAAGTCTATTTATACTTATTTTTTTCGTTCTCACACATATATATAGAGAATTAGACACCGAAAAGTTAGATTATGCTAAACCTGCTCGGGGGCGAAACTATGTGTGGTCAAGGGTGGTCTACTGAATACCTTTTGCCGAAAATTTATATTGTGTATAAGGTAAAATATAATTTGTTATTGATTAAAAAATAAACTCTGAACACCCGTGTATAATTTACTGGTATTTTGAACACCTTTATTGAATTTTCTGATTTTATCTACCTATGGTTGAATCCAAATACATATCACAAAGCTAAAGGTGGAATCATAGATGATCATTACTCTAAAGACATTTGCATGGTTTTTCAAAAGATGAATGGTTTACCGGTATGAGTGTGATGTGATAAATATGATTTCTCCTCCCTAATAAGATGTTTCGAGTTCGAACCTTGAGTATGAAAAAATTCATATTAGGGAGCGTTTTCTCTTTAAATGGGACTTACATGACGCAAATTCGGATATAATCGAGCTCCAATATAGATATCAAACACCGAATAGGTATAAACCCAACGAGAAAAAAAAAAAGATGAATAGTTTAATTACCTGTTGCCAAGCTGAGCATGAAGATCAATAACCATTTTCTCTTCATATTCAGATAGAAGTCCCCTCTTCAAATCTGGTCTTAGATAGTTTGTCCATCTCAATCTACAGCTCTTTCCACATCTCAGCAGCCCTGCACCAAATAAGTCATCTCAACATTATTAATGATGAAATTTTAAAAAGAAAAACAAGATTCCAAGAATCATTGTAATTCTAAACTATCTGGTGAATACTTCTACTATCAAGAAAATAAATTTATTGTCTGTCATTTTCATTTATATTTATAAAAGAAAATCCAATTTTTAATTAACAAAATCACCCCCACCTTTGGATTTCTTTTTTAGAATTGGACCAATGGGGTTGGTACAATCATTCAAATTAAACCACTCCCTTTTCATTTTTCAATTAGCTTATTAAAAGGTACAACCCCTACACCTTTTTTACCCCTCGTTATGTACTAGCGCCGAAACCAGAAATTTTACTAAGAATATTCAAGATTTTCTTTTTATGATCTATATACATATAATTTTACAGCAAAAGATGTTCAACTGACCACCCTTCGACACACGCAACCATGTCAACCAGAATAACAAAATTTTGAAAAATGAGAGAGACCTGCAAGTCTAGGGAGAGATCTCCAGCAGCATTGGCCATTAATAAGAATGAAGTTAATAAGCTTCTTGTCTTCTTCAGCTGACCATGGACCTTTCTTTACTTCATCTTTGTCACAACAAGGTTTTCTCCCCATATTCTTCTACAAAACAATACTAACCAATAGTTTTAGCAAGATTTATTGTTGATGAAGATTGATTTGAGAGAGAATTGTAGAAGGAGAAAAGAGTTGCAGCAATGGAAGAAGAGACCCTATAGAATAAGTCTATTAAGACAAGCACCAAAGACTACCTACATATATATATATAATCAAAATCTACCCCCTCCCCCCAAATCCCCACCCACCCACAAAAAAAAAACAATATTGGTATATAACTAATTTTCTTTTGGATTCACATAATATTCCCTTATGTAAATATTAGTAGTTTAATTTAATCTTTGAAAATAAACTAGTTACCATACTTGTACATTTATTAGATTACCAATTAGTAAGACTTATTTTTCTGAGAAGGAGATCCTTCACGTAACTGGTAAAGTTGTTGTCATGTGATCAGAAGGTCACTGGTTCAAGCCGTGAAAACAACCTCTTACAAAAATGCTAAGATTGCGTACAATAGACCTTTATGGTCTGACTCTTCTCCGAACCCAGCACATAACGGGAGCTTAATGTACCGGGCTGCCCCTAAATTTTCTTAGAAGTAATTTTATTTTGAAAATATTTTTACACAATTAATACATAGAAATTTTTTAAAATTTATTTCTAGATTTATTGATATGTTTTTAAGAAGAAAATTTTGACTTTCACCACAAGTGTTGCTCTGTTCATGCAGCGCGTTCCAGCGCGTGACACTGTTACCTTCTGAAAGCGCCACCTCAACATCTCCTTTCTTCTCTTTGCTTTAGTTTGAAGAATTAAGTCTGGGACAATACTCAAACTCTCACAGTATAGGTCTAGGAAATGGTCTTATTATTGTATTTTAAGAGCAACTTTTGTGTAATTATACAATATACTTCAGACATTTTTCTATACCTTGACAATATAATTAATCTTTAAATATTTAATGTACTTAAATACGGAACAAAAGATGTCACCGTAATCCTTATTTCTTTTACCGCTCATTATAATTCTATAATTTCTTTCGTTTTATTTAATATTTTGACTTGGTGTGAAATTCAGAATATAAAAAATATTTTTGAATCTAATAGTATAACATACCAAAAGTATGTATAACTTACCAAAAGTCTTAAACTAAAAAAGTGTATAACATACCAAAAGAGAGTTTCAATAAGTGTAAAATAAAAATATTGGAATTAAAAATTTACTAAATATAAAACTGTGATATTTTTCATTTATTAACAGACTTTAAAAAAAGAGTAAAAACGCATAAATTTAAATGAATGGACTATACTCTAACATTTATCAGTTATAAAATAAAACCCGAAAGTTATTATAATTATATGTTTATCCTGTATATCTTCACAAGTATGATAACAATTTGTTGCTTAATAAAAATATAAAAGAGGGTAGTGTTCTGAGTTTTGATTATTCGAGATTGATTCCCATGATTTTTTTTTTTAAATCTTTTTTTTTCCCTTCATTTTTACCTGGTCCATGAAGTTGAAAGAAACTGCAAACTTAACTTGATTTCTTGAAGTTAAATTCATCAAAAAAAAAAGGTAAAATTAATTGAAAACATTGATCTTTCCTTAGACATAAATTCAGGGGATATATAAAATACTCATAAAATTAAGACTCTTTAAATGTGTATATAAATACAAGAATATTGTACATTTACACTCCAAAATGGACCCACATTCGTATACACTAAGTAAAAATTTGCCCCACTCTTGTCTAAAGATTAGGATCAAAGAAAATGTCCTTCGCCAGCTGGTGGTCAAAGTTAGTGTAATATACTGTTTTTACCAAATTCATAAAATACAAAAAGTCTACTAGAAGACTATTAAGAGCGAGTAAAATATATATTATAACTAATATGTGTAAATATACCCAAATTTTGTGTCGTGATTATTTGTTTTGAATAAAGTTTGATAATGTCAATTGACAGTTCAGATATTCGATATTATCAATCCCTATTTTCCATTTTTTATTTACTCTGTTTGAAATACAAGATATATACAAGTAGTATATAATCTACTCTTAGATGTTATACCTAATTGTAACTATATATATATATATATATATATATATATATATATATATATATATATATATATATATATATATATATATATATATATGGACTTATCGAACTATTAATTTGTTTTTCTCTTTGTTACCGAGTCAACAAATTTTCTTATATCAATTTACTGTCATGTAGGATATCAATATTGATAGATGGATGAAGGATAATGTTTAGGTCAAGTCAATCAAGATTGATTAAGAAAATTAAGGATTCCAAACAAGAGAAGAATAAGGCAGTTTGTCCATTAACTCGTTTGTTACTTTTTTATGCCTATTTTGTTTTCCAGTAACAGCTTGCTTGGTTGTTGTTATCGTATTGTTTCATAATGTGTTGTATTGTAATGTATTGTTTGATAAGGATAGATTGTATTGTTTGTCGTCGTTTTATGATGTCATGCACTAACAATATGAAGAATAAACTTGCAATATTACTAAGAAAAATAGGATACAGAGTAAAATTATTATATAAAAAAATAGGTAAAGGAAAAAATATAATTATTTAATAATAAGCAAGGGCATGTTGAGAGAAAAAAGCAAGGTAACGATGCCACTATACCAAATCCGTCGTTCCATAACGTGTCACTTTTTTTCGTTATGTAACAATAGATTTAACGATACGATAAAATTTAAGTAACAATGTCACGACCAAAAATTCACTAGTCGTGATGGCACCTAACCCAACCCACTAGGTAAGCCAAAAACGATTATCCATTTTCAATTAATTTAATAAAATAATTAAACAAAGGAATTATCTGAATCTTATATATTCCCCAAGGACTGGTAGTATAAATCATGAGCTTCTAAGAATAGAGTTTACAAAGCTGATATGAAGAAAATACATCTTCTGTTTGAAAAGTACATAAACAGAATTTTATAATCTAAGGCTACCGTGAACAAGAGGTAGTTACAGCAGGAACACAGGCACGCCTTCAAATCCAGCAACCATCGAACACAGCAACATCGACATCCGGGATCTGCACGCAATGTGCAGGAAGTGTAGTATGAGTAAAATCGACCCAAGTACTCAATAAGTAACAAACCTAAACTTAGATTGAAAGCACTGACGAGCTGGAACATAGGTCGGGTCCAACACTAATAATCAATAGCAGTTCATAACAGCATAGAGCATATAATAATAAGGAAATAACTCAGAGATAAATTGCCCAGCTTTTTCATAGTTTTCCGAAAATAGTTTTGCTTTTCAAGAATATCAGTGAAAACCCAAATCCTTTACCGAAATCGTCGTAAAATATGAGATAGTTTGAAAATTGTAATTTTTTAAATCCTTTTTACAATAAATAAGATGTCTCATTTTCAGATAGCATGATAGCAAATGTGAAATACCTCTCTATGAACACATATCAATGTGTGTAAAAAGTCATGAATGACGTGATACCGTACAACATGAGGAAAAATACATCTCTATGCCTGTATGTCATGTGTGCATGCCAATGCCATGTATCTGAGAGATGAATCATGTACTCACACTCTCAGAGTACTCAACCTCACTGTCTCACACTTTCCACTCATCATGCTCAACTACTCGGTACTGTATATGGCCCATACGGTCCATGGAAGATCCATCCCGGAGTAGATACATCACTAACCATCAGTCACTCGGTACCGAGGAAGGCCAATCCAGCCCCATGGAGAAGATCCATCTCCAGGTATATAAATATTTCGGACAAGATCCATGTCCAGGGAAAATCCATCCCTCAAAATAATCAACCGCGCTTACTAGGGGTGTGCAGACTTTGGAAGTGCTCCTTCAACCGAAGCGCTATAATCTACACGGACACCTTACGTGTCGCACAGACAACTCACGTGCTATAGTATCAATATCAGAATTCGCACGGACAACTCACTTGCTATAGTAAAAATAACCTTACAATTAGGCCCTCGGCCTCACTCAGTCATCAATCTCTCAAGTCTCACTCACGGGCTCACAATGTCATGAAACTAGCCCGACAACAATGATATGATGTATCAATAAACAACAACTGAGACTCAGATATGATATGAATGCATGAATATGACTGAGTACGAAATATCAATGAAATCAGTGAGATGACAGCATGAAACAATAACTATGAGTCCTAACAATATCAGCATAAAGCCTAAACACGATATCTAGCATGATTGACAACTCATTTACTTAATCACATGGTGACAATAAAGATATGAACAAAATAGGGCTACTAAACAGTGCCATAGGAACAACGGAGTCACAAATCATAGGGTGCACGCCCACACGCCCGTTACCTAGCATGTACGTTACCTCAATACCAATTACACAACACGTAATTTGGGGTTTCGTACCCCCAACACTAAGTTTAGAAGAGTTACTTATCTCAAACAAGCCAATTCCAATGCTGAGCAAGCCAAGCGATGCTCCAAAAATGCCATCACGCACATAGCGACCTCTGAACGACTCAAAACTAGCAAAAAGCAACTCAAATACATCAAATAAAGCCCAAGGAAACAATTACAAATGGTAAAGATCGAATCCTAAGTCAATTCCCAAATCTGGCCAAAAATCACACCCGATCCCACACCCTCGGAATCCGACACAGCTCAGAAAATCCGACAATTCATTAAATTATGAGTCCAACCATACTAGTTTCACTCAATTCCGACTCCAAATCATTGATCAAAACTCAACAATTCATATTATGAAACTTTAGGTCAAAACCCCCAATTTCTCTTTTAATTCATCAACCAATTGCTAAAATGAAGATGGATTCATGAAATATAATCAAAACTGAGTAGAGAACACTTACCCCAATTCTTATGATGAAATTTGCTCCAAACATTGCCTCAATCCGAGTCCCCACATCTTAAAATATGAAAAAAGAACCAAAACCTCGATTTATAGCTTCTGCCCAGCAATTTTCGCATTTGCGGACAATATGTCGCATCTAGGACTCCCGCTTTTATGGAAAAGGACTCGTATTTGTGAGCGGCCGCTTTTGCGATGGCCATGACCGCATCTGCGGTCGCGCTTCTGCGCAATTACCTCCGTATTTGCGGACTTTCACTCCTCAATGAAATCTCGCATCTGCGACGCTTGGCTCGCATATGCGGACATTGCACCTGCGCGATATCAATCGCACCTGCGGAACACAGGAACCAGCAGCTCCTCAGCAATGAAAACATGAAGGAAAATGATCCGAAAATAATCTGAAACACGCCCGAGCCCTCGGGACCCCGTCCAAACATACCAGCAAGTTTCAAAACATAATACGAACCTACTCGAGGCCTCAAAACACACATAGCAACATCGAAACGACGAATCACACCTCAATTCAAATTTGATGAACTTGAAACTTCATACTTCCACAACCGATGCCGAAACCTATTAAATCACGTCTGATAGACCTCAAATTTTGCACACAAGTCACATTTGACATTACGAACCTGCTCCAACTTTCAGAATCGGAATCCGGCCATGATATCAAAAAGTCCACTCCCGGTCAAACTTTCTAAAATTCTAAATTTTGCCATTTCAAGCCATATTCCACTACGAACCTCCAAATCACGATCCGAATGCGCTCCTAAGTCCAAAATCACCCAACGGAGCTAACAGAACCATTAGAAATCCAATCCGAGGTCGATTACTAAAAAGTCAAACTTGGTCAAATCTTTCTAATTTGAAGCTTCTAGCTGAGAATCATTCTTCTAAATCAATTCCGAATAACCTGAAAACCAAAATCGATGATTCACATAAGTCATAATACATCATACAGAACTACTAATGCCCTCAAACAACCAAGTGAACTACAAATGCTCAAAACGATCGGTCGGGTTGTTACATCCTCTGCCACTTAAATATACGTTCGTCCTCGAACATGCCCAGAGTTGCTCCATAAGCCAAATTACCGTGTAACCTCACTATGCACATACCCAGGGGTGATCCCACATCACCCTTTCCCATATAGGTATGATAACACAATATGACTGAATTTTTCTTAATCTTACCTAGCCCATAAGCCTTAGAATCCAATTTCCACATCCAAAATTTTCTATAAGATCAGAATCGTGCATCTACCCATTGTATAAGTCTGAACAAGCTGTATCAAGCCATAGCCATAACTCAAGATGAAATCACATAATATACCACATAACTCAAACACTCATAGCGATAATTTCTAATCATAGTAGCTGCTCAAAACAACCCAATACCAGTAATAAACCTCTTATCAAACAGAGCCTTGTTCTAACACCTTCATACACTGCCAACGATGAAAGAAACATACAGAAACTCATAACCATTCGCCAAATCAACAAGTTGTGGAACTCCCTCTCCTTCGATAGGAACTATAACAAATTTCTAAGCAGATCAACATCAATATCCTTCCAAATATACCGTAATCAGATCCGATAACACCCATTCTAGGTATGATGACCTCATCCCATCTAGCATAATCACTCTAGTGACATGACACATCAATACAACTTAAAGCCACAACCTATGCAACTCGTGTACCAAATAGCAACATTCCAAATATACTTAATCCTGAAAATGCCTCAAATGAGAGGACTGTCCCGCCAGCTTAACAAGTACCATTACAATACCATGCTAAGAGCCTAGCACACACCGTAGAACCAAAACACACGAATCCAACATAAAGGATCATATCTCAACATAACTTCACTACAATGCATTACCCCGTCTAAACTTTGGTCCATATTATATACCTCGAGCCGCTTGCTCAAAATCAATAACCACATGAAATTTGACATCAAGTACCCAAAGTGCATTACCATAACCACAGAAAGCAAATAACACAATACCAAGATCCGGAAAGAACATAGCCAATGCACAATCAATCATGCAATACCCAAATACTCATCCCGCTAAAATTCCGATATAGCATATAATCAACGAATCACAACTCCTACTAGCATATAAAAGTAATTCACTGATCATTTCAGAACAAGAATAAGCTCAACAACAACTGAATGGCACGTCCCTCAACAATGGCAGTATGGAGCCAACCAATCTGACTCGGTGCAGAACACACATCCATATCGGGCCTACCAATAAACCCCAAATCAACTCCCATCACCCACAATAGATAAATAGCCCTCGAAAAATCCACAATAACTGAATCACAACACATACTATCTTCTGACTAATCTTGGCTATGTTTTCACAGTCCATAACCACGAAACAATCTACTCATGAGAACTCCCAGTCTCCAAATCCATAGAACACACGAATCGCCATATCTGATCTCAACTCCACCGCCTGAATGTCTAACACTTCTCCAATACACGATCATCCCACAAAGAATACTTCTATAATTCTTTTGTGCCATAAAGAAAAATTGAACACCAGCAGTCGATCAAACAAGAGAGTGTCGTAATACCAATGAAGTATCCCTAAATCAAAACACATTGCCCCTTCTGAAATGTATACTCTCATCAAGCCATACCAGATAGTAATATCATTTACCTAGTCGTCTGAAACTGTCCATGCTGCCTAAGGACTCATGACCTTCCCTTCAAAATTGAACCGTGACCTTACACATGCAAATCTCAATCCTAAACAACACACCGCACATATTATGCCATCATATGAAAAATACGAGAGCTTTGTAGTCCACTCCAAGTCACAAGCAACTGCATAATTAATCACCCAAGAACTTTCCATTTGATCCTATGCAGAAGAAAAACACTATACATCACATGCTCCTCACGCCAGTAGAAAATATACATCTCTAACCATGGTAGAAACCATTAAGAACTCTCCGAATCCCATTTGCACAAAACCAAACCGTCAGGACTAAACTCCTCTAACTCAACCAGGCTACGCAGGCCGCTAAAACCCAAGAGTATCGCCAAAAAACACCTGCAGAAACTCACTACATCATAAGCACGAAAAAAGCCAATCGCATCCGTTACCATGCCGATCCAACCTACTACCAAGCTGTCCTATTCCCCCGAGATCCTTCTAAATTACATACTTTTCCTTGCTATAATACGATAATCCTCAACCAAGACTCACCACACAAGACCCAAGTATAAAACCACACCGCCCTAATGCTCATAAGCATTGAATGCTCTCTTAAGCACCACAAAAGTACCACAACCGAGATACCCACTCTGAAGACCTTCTGTGAATTTCAAGATGTTCACCTTACCTTCCTGATACTGAAATGTAGAATTTACAATGATGTAGAAATAGTGCGAGTCTCGACACCATCCAATGTAACTCTCAGCTTCTAGCCATATACAAATCCGTAAAAATTCTCAGTTGTCACATATAAATCTTGAATTCATTATAACCATTCTCAAGAGTCATCCACTCTGCTCAAATCTCAATTAAACTTGTCAAACGGACCGAACGACCTGTGCTCCATTTGCACACCAACACCATAAGAAGTAGTCCATACTTCTAAGCAGCCGAGTGAATCCCTATTCCATGCACACTACATCCTTTACGAATAACAACTCAATAATCCCATGATTTACATTTACCCTTAAAGTGTAACATACCATGTATCCATAAGTTCCTTGCTTAATTCATCATAAAAATTGACCTATACAAGCCCTAACTGCTTCACAAGTATACCTCAACCGACACTAATACAACACATAACCGTGCAATCAACTTATCAATAGCAGACTCCCACACTTGGCTCAAACCCACAGATCAAAAGACACAATAGCTCATAGTACCCATACTCTATTACTGCCATAATACCATAGTGAGATTCAACTAAATCCTTCATAAGCTCATGCAACACAAACCATCTAATATCTCAAATCATATGCAAATCTCGCATTCACCCTTGTAACAGTCAAGCCCACTCTCATAAGCGATCCAAACTCAAATTGCAACACATATAATCCACTGGTAAAAGAGAATTCGCTCCAAAACAACAAATGGATCACACAACCCTCAGGACACCCCGCAGGAGATAACACACCTACTTCGCCTCAAACTAACATCTCTTTATATCCCTCTACAGTCATAACCATTACGTAATCACTTAATTTTCCTGAATCTGAACTCATATCACGACATGAAAATCTACTTCACTCCTTGACTAAACAACACGAAAAGATCCTTCAACACACCCATAACTCGAGGCTATACGTCAAATCAAGATGGAAATCAAGCACCCAATAATTCTTTCTACACCTCAAGAAAACCCTTCTCATCACCTTCAAACCATATGAACACATCTCACAATCACATCATACTCATGACGTAGCCATCAAGCCACAAATTCCACTAATAGGGACACTACTGGACATATAAATCCAAAAGTATGTGCTTACATAATCAAAATCCCCATGCTCAAGCTACAGTAAAAACTTGGCCTCAAGTCCTCCAGACCGGCCCATCATCAATGCACTGAGATCATATCTCACACCACATCCATGGAATCGCAAGCCGTCGATACACAACTGATACTGAGCGCTCATGTGCGCATACGAATACATGCAAGGAATTCAAAGGATTACGCTTCAAGCTGAATCAATGTCGCACGATAACGAAGAAAGATGGCAAGTATATCCTAAATTTCCTGTAGCCTCTCAAAGATAGGTATAGACGTCATCATACCGATCCACAAGACTCTACTAAACACTTGCTCATGACTTGTAGAACTTATGAATCTAGAGCTTTGTTACCAATCTGTCACGACCCGAAATCCACTAGTCGTAATGTCACCTAACCCAACCCTCTAGGTAAGCCAATTAACGATTATCCATTTCCAATTAATTTAATAAAACAATTAAACACAGGAATTATCTGAATCTTATTCATTTCCCAAAAACTGGTAGTACAAATCATGAACTTCTAAGAATAGAGTTTACAAAGCTGATATGAAGAAAATACATCTTCTGTTTGAAAAGTACATTAACAAAATTTTATAATCTAAGGCTACCGTGAACAAGAGGCAGTTACAACAGGAACAAAGGTATGCCTTCAAATCCAGTAACCATCGAACACAACAATATCGACATCCGGGATCTGCACGCAATGTGCAGAAAGTGTAGTATGAGTACAACCGACCCCATGTACTCAATAAGTGACAAATCTAAACTTAGGTTGAATGTAGTGATGAGCTGGAACATAGGTCGGGTCCAACACCAATAGCCAATAGTAGTTCATAGCAGCGTAGAGCATATAATAATAAGGAAGTAACTCAAAGATAAAATGCCCAGTTTTTTCATAGTTGTTTCGAAAATAGTTCTGCTTTTCAAGAATATTAGTGAAAACTCAAATCCTTTACCAAAATCGTCATAAAATATAAGATAGTTTGAAAATTGTAATTTTTTCTAAAGATCCTTTTTACAATAAATAAGATGTTTTATTTTTAGATAGCATGATAGCAAGTGTAAAATACCTCTCTATGAACTCATATCAATGTGTGTAAAAAGTCATGAATGACGTGATACCGTACAACATGAGGAAAAATGCATCTCTATGCCTGTATGTTATGTGTGCATGCTAATGCCATGTATCTGAGAGATGAATCATGTACTCACACTCTCAGAGTACTCAACCTCACTCTCTCATACTTTTCACTTATCATACCGAACCACTCGGTACTGCATATGGCACATACGGCCCAGGAAAGATCCATCCCGGAATATATACATCACTGACCATCAGTCACTCAATACCGAGGAAGGCCATTCCGGCCCCATGGAGAAGACCCATCTCCAGGTATATAAATGTTTCGGACAAGATCCATGTCCAGGGAAGATCTATCCCTCAAAATAATCAACCGCGTTCACTTGGGGTGTGCAGACACTGGAGGGGCTCCTTCAGCCCAAGCGTTATAATCTGCACGGACAACTCACGTGCTATAGTATCAATATCAGAATCCACACGGACAACTCACGTGCTATAGTATCAATAACCACACAATTAGTCACCCGGCCTCACTCAGTCATCAATCTCTTCAGTCTCACTCACAGTCTCACAATGTCATGAAACTAGCTCGACAACAATGATATGATGTACCAATAAATAACAACTGAGACTCAGATATGATGTGAATGCATGAATATGACTGGGTACGAAATATCAGTGAAATTAGTAAGATGACAGCAAGAAATGACCACTATGGGTCCTAACAATATCATCATAAAGCCTAAACACGATATCTAGCATGATTGACAGCTCAGTTACTTAATTACATGGTGACAACACATATATCAACAAAATAGGGCCAATAAACAGTGCAATGGGAACAACGGAGTCACAAATCACAGGGTGCACGCCCACAACTCCCCTAACCTAGTATATGTGTCACCTCATTACCAATCACACACCACGTAATTGGGGTTTCATACACACAACACTAAGTTTAGAAGAGTTACTTATCTTAAACAAGCCAATTCCAACATCGAGCAAGCCAAGTGATGCTCCAAGAATGCCATCACGTGCGTAGCGACCTCTGAACGGTACAAAACTAGCCAAAAGCAACTCAAATACATCAGATAAAGCCCAAGAAAATAATTACAAATGATAAAGATCGAATCCTAAGTCAAATCCCAAATTCGGCCAAAAATCATACCGGGCCCACACCCTTGAAATCCGATAAAACTCACAAAATCCGATAACCCATTCAATTACGAGTCCAACCATACTAGTTTCACTCAATTCCACCTCCAAATCGTTGATCAAAAGTCAAAAATTCATATTATGAAACTTTAGGCCAAAACTCCCAATTTTTTCTTTCAATTCACCAACCCATTGCTAAAAATAAAGATGGATTCATGAAATATAATCAAAACCGAGTAGAGAACACTTATCCCAATCCTTGTGATGAAATTTGCTCCAAAAATCGCCTCAATCCGAGTCCCACATTTTAAATTATGAAGAAAGTACCAAAACCTCAATTTATAGCTTCTACCCAGAAATATTCTCATTTGCGGACAATAGGTCGCATCTACGACTCTCGCTTTTGTGGAAAAGAACTCGCATTTGCGAGCGGCCACTTCTGCGATGGCCATGACCGTACCTGCGGTCGCGCTTTTGCGCAATTACCTCCGCATTTGCGGACTTTTACTCCTCAATAAAATCTCGCATTTGCGATGCTTGGCTCACATCTGCGGCCATCGCACCTGCGCAATATCAATCGCAGGTGCGGAACACCAGAACCAACATCTCCTCAACAATGAAAACATAAAGGAAAATGATCCGAAAATAATCTGAAACACGCCCGAGCCCCTCGGGACCCCATCCAAACATATCAACAAGTTCCAAAACATAATACGAACCTACTCGTTGTCTCAAAACACACATAGCAACATCGAAACGACGAATCATACCTCAATTCAAATTCGATGAACTCGAAACTTCATACTTCCACAACTGATGCCGAAACCTATCAAATCATGTCCGATAGACCTCAAATTTTGCACACAAGTCAGATTTGATATTACAGACCTGTTCCAACTTCCGGAATCGGAATCCAACCCCGATATCAAAAATTTCACTCCCGGTCAAACTTTCCAAAATACCAACTTTCGCCATTTCAAGCCAAATTTCACTACGGACCTCCAAATCACGATCCGGATGCGCTCCTAAGTCCAAAATTACCCAACGGAGCTAACAGAACCATCAGAAATCCAATCTGAGTTCGATTACTAAAAAGTCAAATTTGATCAAACCTTTCCAATTTGAAGCTTCTAGCTAAGAATCATTCTTCTAAATCAATTCCGAATAACCTGAAAACCAAAACCGATGATTCACATAAGTCATAGTACATCATATGGAACTACTCATGCCCTCAAACAATCGAGTGAAGTGCAAATGCTCAAAATGACCGATCGGATTGTTACAAACAATCAAAATAAATATTATATCTAATGTAATAATATGATACAATACAATAGGTAACAACCATCTAAATAAGATGTAAAAGATCATTCGGGTTAGGCTTGGACCCTTACCTGTGTGTACACAAAAAAATAGGACGTAGTCGCCTCCAGTGTATAAACATTTCCCTGTTCTTTTTTTGAAGGCATTTCCCTCCTCCCACTGAATATCATATTAAGGATTTATATAATCATAAGTTGAGCCAACATACTATAGGTAATAATTATCGTCTTTTTTTTTTTTTTTTTTTATACAAATTTATGCTCTGCCTTCAAAATTATGAGTTTAATTGACCCGTAGCTATAATACTATATCCCTTACTGATTTTAGACTATCCTACTACCCGAACATTAATTTATTACTAATGTTATCATCAAGATATTTCAATATTATTTTTCTCGATAAGAATTAGGATTCCTCTCAAGTACGGAAGGTATGTAAAACGTCTCTGCCAAAGTTATTTAGGTATGTGATTATGTTTTTTTAGGTTATTTGATAATCCTACCAATGGAATTAAATAAGATATTAAACTAAGGGGCTATATGTCTCAGATTCGATTCATGGAATTAGTAACCTCTTGATAGGGAGAACTTTACTCTTTTAGTGCACTTACATGACATAAATTCGACTTAAATACACCAATTATAAGTTCAAAATACCAAATCTCTACAACTAAAAAAAAATCAGCCAAACGGAAGCTATGTCAAAATATTTACATTCAGTAGCCAATACACACACATATATATATATATATATATATATATATATATTGGAAGGACTTCTATACCGTCCAAAAATCCCAAAACGAATTTGTTGATGTGTGAGGCCAAGCAACCAACTTCCCTAATTTGCCTGCAAAAGAGCAAGTTAATTGAGGATAAATGAAAGAAAAAGGATATTTAACTAATTCTGTACTATTGATTCAAACCAGATATGAGACAAAGATATTTAGCCGATCTGGCAAGAAAATATCAAGATTTTCAAAAAGTAAAACAATTAGAAATTAGTTATGAGAAAGAATTCGGAATCAGAAATATCTAGTGTCTCTTGTTTCTTCATATATGATAGTGATAGATATTATTAATTTTTCGAACAGTTACGTACACGAGAAATTGATGATCTTCAATGTTATCTCGTAGTGTTCAATGACTTGTGTTTCTGCAGAATTAATTGTTCGATCAGTTAGATCCACAAGCAGTTGATCATGATTAACGTTGTTTCGTGTGCATGGTTGGCCACATGGGCGGATCTATGTCACGATCCTAAACCCGAATCCGATTGTGATGACGCATTTCGTGAAGATAAAGCCAGCCGGCATATTCACACTTCATTTTAAGCAATTAAAATAATAAGTATTAAGTCTTTAACCTAATAAAATTCCAAAATAAGCAGTGAACACTACAATTTGCGGAATTAAAACCAACACAGCCCGACATCGGGGTGTCATCAGTCATAAGCATCTATCAATATACTACAGGTCTGAAGAGTCTACTCAAATTATTACTAAACACTAATAAGAGAAAAGAAATGAGATAGGGGGAGAAGCACGGGGCTGCGAACGCCGAACAACTACCTTGTGAATTCCGGAATCTGATGGAAGCTCTCAATCCTTGCTAGCAGGACCTGAAGCGCCTGAATTTGCACTATCATGATCCCAGTTCGCCCTCCGCGAACCATCGTGACGACACCTAGTCTCTATGACTAGGTAAGCCTAACTTTGCAGAAGATAACCAAACTTGCGGAAGTAAAACAATTTAAAAACAGAAATAAAGCAATAACAATGCGTAAATGTGCTGCTCGGCTTACACCGTATTTAACTCTCAACACCAAACATAAATTCAAGACCCGAAAACCCATGAATCACAAGCTAAGAAAGAAATACTACATAGCTCTAGCTCCGGAATTTCTAATAAAGAACAGAAAAGTACAGAAGGGCTAAATACTAAAGGCAGGAATAGAAAGAGACTCCTTGGTTTGCGGACGCGACAGATGTACCTCGGAGTCTCTACGCAATCGCCTCCCTCAATGATAATAGGCCTGATCAGTGGTACCTGAATCTGCACATGAAAAACATGCGCAGAAGAGGCATGAGTATACCACATCGGTACTTAGTAAGTGCCAAGGCTAACCTCGGTTGGATAGTGGCGAGGAAGGTTAGGGCCCTACTGAGATTAAATAAAATATAAAGGTTAACAGTATAGAAGTATAAATAAGTACAACAGTAAAACAACACAGGGTGAACAGAATAACGACAACTATACAGAACCAGGTAAACATGGAAAGGAAAAATAACTCAGCACCGATAGTAACAATCGGGGATCTCCCAGGATACCATCCTGTAGTCCCATCTTTACATATTCAGTGGATCTCCCGGGATATCGTCCCGTAGTTCATCATATATATGTCCGTATATATATCCGAAAGATCTCCCGGGATACCGTCCCGTAGTCCGACTCATAGTGCACAGGGATCTACCGGAATCCCGTTCTGTAGTCCCAAATGTAAATATCCAGTACTAGGGGAAATCTACCGGGTGCATTAAGTATGCGCTCGTCACCTCATGCACAAGGCAATTCAGTTACCAAACATACCAATTCTAAGGAGAAGGTTCCCCCCACAAGGTTAGACAAGCCACTTACCTCGAATCGGCTCAAAATCAACCCAACACCACATCTTTGCCACGAGTACTCGACTCCAAATGACCCAAATCTATTCAATTCGATTGCATAATGTAAATAACACTTCAAGTAACTGATTCTATAGTTAAATTCTAAGCTAATATGCGAGATTATGTAAAATGATCAAAATGCCCCTCGGGCTCACGTCTCGAAATCGGGTAAAATTCACATTTTCAGAATCCTCATACCCCCACGAGTCTAACCATACTAAAATTATACAATTCCGATACCATTTGGTCCTTCAAATCATCATTTTATATTTTTGAAAGATTTCACAAGTTTTCTTCCCAATTCCATCCCAAATCACGAATTAAATGATGAATTTAATGATGGATTCATGTACTCTAGTCAAATTTGAGTTAGAATCGCTTACCCCGATGATTTTCTTGAAAAACCTTCGAAAAGTCGCCAAATCCGAGCTCTCTAGGTCAAAATATGAAATAAAACCCAAAACTTCGTATTTATAGGGCACCCCCCCAGATTTCCACCTCTGCGGACCGCACAAAAATGACCGCGGTCCGTACAGAACCAGTGCAGTCCGCACAAAAACGACCGCGGCGGCACATGTTGTGACTGCAATGACAAGCTTTAGTATTTTGGCCATAACTCTTTCTACAAATGTCCAAATTGTGGTTTCTTTACCTTTCTTGGAAACTAGGCACAAAGGACTGCAACTTTCGTTGTTGAATCATCCCAATATTCTTTGTAGATCAAACGATATGAGCTTCCGAAGTAGGACCAGTAAAATTTTCCCTACCACGGACCGCACTGCATTTTGTGCGGCCGCACAACCCCCACCGCGGACCGCACTGCATTTTGTGCGGCCGTGCATCCCCACCGCGGACTCACTGGACCTTGTGCGGACCGCA
The DNA here is from genome assembly GCF_000715075.1 of Nicotiana tabacum. Classification (NCBI taxonomy): domain Eukaryota; kingdom Viridiplantae; phylum Streptophyta; class Magnoliopsida; order Solanales; family Solanaceae; genus Nicotiana; species Nicotiana tabacum. The sequence goes on from NC_134095.1 coordinate 164,576,778, forward strand.
CTGGTGGGTTCCGAGGCCTGCAACTCTTTGGACCTGCAACAATTATAATTTTTCAGCCTAAAATATCCTGGAACCAACCCGGAACTCACCCAAGTCCCGGGGACTTCAAACCAATTGTGCCAACACATCCCATGACATCGTTCAAACTTGTTCAAAACTTTAAAACGCTCAAACAACATCAAATCACCAATTTAACCTAGGATTCAAGCCTAAGAACTCCAAGAACTCTTAATTTATGATTTCGATCAAAAGGTCTAGCAAATCTCGTCCGAACGACCTGAAATTTTTCAAGCACATCACATTCAACACTACGGAGCTACTCCAATTTTTGGAATTCCATTCCGAACCTTAAATCAAAATCTCACTATCGGACCGAAAACTTCAAAAATTCGACTTTCACCAATTCAAGCCTAAATTAGCTACGGACCTCCAAAACACAATCCGATCACGCCCCTAAGTCCAAAATCACTCAACGGAGCTAACGGAACCGTCGGATTTCCATTCCGAGGCCGTCTTCACACTGTTCTAACTACGGTCAACTTTCCAACACTTAACTCTCATTTAGGGACTAAGTGTCCCAAAACTCCCGAAACTCAAAACCGACAAATCACATTAGCAGAAATAAACTTGGGGAAAGCAGTAAATAGGGGATCGAGGCATTAATTCTTAAGACGACCGGATGGGTCGTCACATCCTCCTACACTTAAACATTCGTTCGTCCTCGAACGAGCATAGAGACATACCTGAAGTAGTGAAAAGATGAGGGTAATGGTTGCGCATATCCTGCTTGGTCTCCCAGGTCGCCTCCTCGACCGGCTGGCCCCGCCATTGAACCTTTACCGATGTAATGTTCTTTGACCTCAATTTTCTGACCTGCCTGTCAAGTATTTCCACTAGCTCCTCAACATAAGATAGATCCTTTTCCAACTGGACTGAACTGAAATCCAACACGTACGACGGATCGCCGTGATATATCCGGAGCATCGAAACATGAAATACTGGATGAACTCCTGCCAAGCTGGGAGGTAAGACCAGCTCATAAGCAACCTCCCCAACACGCCTCAATATCTCAAAAGGGCCAATAAACCTCGAACTCAACTTCCCTTTCTTCACGAACCTCATAACGCCCTTCATAGGTGACACCGAAGCAAAACCCGCTCTCCAACCATATAGGAAACATCACGAACCTTCTGGTATGCGTAACTCTTCTACCTGGACTGGGCTGTGCGGAGTCTATCCTGAATCACCTTAACTTTATCCAAAGCATCCTTAACCAGGTCTGTGCCCAACAATCTGGCCTCACCTGGCTCAAACCAACCCATAGGAGATCTACACCGCCTACCATATAAAGCCTCATACGGTGCCATCTGAATGCTGGACTGATAGCTGTTGTTGTAAGCAAACTCTGCCAATGGCAAGAACTGATCCCAAGACCCTCCAAACTCAATCACACACGCGCGGAGCATATCCTCAAGAATCTGAATGGTGCACTCGGACTGTCCGTCCGTCTGAGGGTGAAATGGTGTACTCAACTCTACCCGAGTGCCCAATGCACGTTGAACGACCCTCTAAAACCACGATGTAAACTGAGTACCTCTATCCGAAATAATAAAAACTAGAATGCCATGCAGACGAACATTCTCCCGAATATAAATCTCCGCCAACCGCTCCGAAGAATAAATAGTACACACAGGAATGAAATGAGTGGACTTGGTTAGCCGATCCACAATCACCCAAATAGCATCAAACTTCTTCAAAGTCCGTGGGAGTCCAACTACAAAGTCCATGATGATTTGCTTCCACTTCCACTCCGAAATCTCTATCTGCTAAAGCAACCCACCCGGTCTCTAGTGCTCATACTTCACCTGCTGACAGTTGAGACACCGAGCTACGAATCCAACTATGTCTTTCTTCATCCGCCTCCACCAATAGTGCTGCCGCAAATCCTGATACATCTTTACGGCACCGGGATGGATAGAATACCGCGAACTATGGCCTCCTCTAGAATCAACTCTCGCAGCCCATCAACATTGGGTACACAAATCTGACCCTGCATCCTCAATACCCTATCACCTCCAATAGTCACATCTCTAGCATCACCGTGCTGAACCTTGTCCTTGAGGACAAGCAACTGAGGGTCATCGTACTGCCGCTCCCTGATGCGATCAAATAAGGAAGACCAAGAAACCACGCAAGCTAGAACCCGACTGGGCTTCGAAAGATCCAATCTCACAAACTGACTGGCTAAGGCCTGAACATCCTTTGCCATAGGCCTCTCTGATGCTGGCAAATATGCCAAACTCCCCAAACTCTCCGCCTGGCGACTCAAGGCATCAACCACCACATTCGCCTTGCCCGGGTAATATAAAATAGTGATATCATAGTCCTTTAGCAACTCCAACCACCTCCTCTGGCGCAAATTTAGATCCTTTTGCTTGAACAAATGCTGCAAGCTCCGATGGTCAGTATAAATCTCACAGGGAACCCCATATAAATAATGGCGTCAAATCTTTAGGGCGTGAACAATGGAAGCTAACTCAAGGTCGTGAACAGGGTAGTTCTTCTCATGTATCTTTAATTGTCTGGACGCGTAGGCAATCACCCTACCGTCCTGCATCAACACTGCTCTAATGCCAACCCTCGAGGCATCACAATAGACTGTATAAGACCCCGAACCAGTAGGCAATATCAAAATTGAGGCTGTATTCAAAGCCGTCTTGAGCTTCTGAAAGCTCGTCTCACACTCCTCTATCTACTGAAGTGGAGCACCCTTATGGGTCAATCTAGTTATAGGGGCTGCAATCGATGAAAACCCCTCCACAAAATGGCGCTAGTAGCCCACCAAGCCAAGGAAACTGTAAATCTCTGTAGCCGAGGATGGTCTGGGCCAACTCTGCATGACCTCTACCTTTTTCGGATCTACCTGAATACCCTCACTTGATACTACATGGCCTAAGAATGCCACTGAATCCAACCAAAAATCACACTTCGGGAATTTAGCATATAACTTCTTCTCTCTCAGAGTCTGGAGCACTGTCCTCAGGTGCTTTTCATGATCTTCCTGACTCCGGGAATACACCAGAATATCATCAATAAAGACAATGACGAACGAGTCAAGATACGACCGAAACTTGTGCATCAAATGCATAAAGGCCGCTAGGGCATTGGTCAACCCAAATGACATAACAAGGAACTAGTAATGACCATACCAAGTAGTAAAAGCAGTCTTCGGGATATCTGGCTCCCGAATCTTCAACGAATGGTAACCTGAGCGCAAATCAATCTTAGAAAACACATGTGCGCCCTGAAGCTGGTCAAACAGATCATCAATACGAGGCAAAGGATAATGGTTCTTCAATGTAACCTTGTTCAACTTGTGATAATCAATATACATACGCATGGAACCATCCTTTTTCTTCACAAACAAGATAGGAGCACCCCAAGGTGATACACTAGGCCGAATATAACCTTTATCAAGCAATTCCTGTAATTGATCCTTCAATTCCTTCAACTCAGGAGGAGCCATACGATACAGAGGGATAGAAATGGGTTGAATGCCCGACAATAAATCAATGTCAAAATCAATATCTCTATCAGGCGGCATGCCTAGAAGGTCAGCAGGAAACATATCGGGAAAATCCCGTACTACAGGGACTAAGTCGACAGAAGGGTTATCAATACTGATATCTCTCACGTAAGCTAAATATGCGTCACACCCTTTCTCAAACATACACTAAGCTTTAAGAAAAGAAATAACTCTACTGGGGGTTATTTCTAAGGTACCTCTCCACTCAACACGTGGTACACCTGGCATAACCAGCATTACGGTTTTCGTGTGACAATCAAGAATACCATAATGGGGTGACAACCAGTCCATTCCCAAGATAATATCAAAATCGACCATGCTGAGTAACAATAAATCGGCTCTGGTCTCAAAACCACTAAGAGAAACCAAACATGAACGATAAATGCGGTCCACAACGAGATAATCTCCCACAGGAGTAGAAACATAAACATGGGAACTCAAAGAATCCCGAGGTACACCCAAATGCGGAGCAAAATTAGAAGACACATAAGAGTAAGTAGAGCCTGGATCGAATAGAACCGATGCATCTCTGTGGCAAACCAGTATAATACCTGTGATAACAGAATCAGAGGCAACATCCTCATTACGGGCAGGAAGGGCATAGTATCTGGCCTGGCCTCCCCATCTAGGGCGACCTCTACCTAATGCTGTATTCTGGGCCGGGCCCGAGCCTAAATGGGCCAACCGGCCTGGCTTAATGGCCCTGGGCTTAGCGGGCCTGGGCTCTGGCAGTCCCGGGCCTCACGGTCCCGGGCTTCATGGGCTCAACGAGTGGAACCAGCCCGTGACGGGCCTAAGCCCATATGGTCCTGGGCTAAACGGGCCGGGCTCGTGGGCTTAGCAGGCCTAACAGGCTTTTTTATTTCCGGGCTTTTTTTTTAATTTTTTTTTGTTTAAGGCAATTTCTTGTAAACCATGGCTATATAAATAATATAAATGTAATATATATGTAGAAATCTAATTATTAAAGTGCTTGAAGAAAAAGTAAAATAACAAAACAATAGTAAAACTAAATTGCCATGCATAATAAATTAATAAGAAAGTACAACATGAAGCATAAATACGTCTAATAATTTTAAAATAACACAAATTGTTGAAATATCTTAAAGACGAATTTGCGGATAAATACCATCAACACAATACGTTATATGCCTCCTTAAAATGCCTGTGGTACACCCTGAACGAAAATTTAAGACTCTTCCACAGTTCTTGCATTTTAATATTTGGCTTTCTACATTTTCTTCAAGCACTTCATAGTAGTGCGAAACAAATAAGCGCACTCTTTCCGAACGAGGCATGATGTAACTTGAAAATTAAGATTGAGACTTGAAGTCTTGAAAATTGGAGATTGAGAGAAATTTAGATTGAGAAATGAGTATTGAGTATTGAAATGAAGAAGAGGGAGGGGGGTATTTATAGTGTTAGAGAAGGTTAGTTTTGTAAATTGAAAAAAATGGCTATTTGTGCAATATGGCCGTTATATATTTTCTTGTAGTATATATTGTATGTTATGTATATATATTACCTTATATATTTTCTTGTAGTATATATTGTATGTTATGTATATATATTACCTTATATATTTTCTTGTAGTATATATTGTATGTTATGTATATATATTACCTTATATATTTTCTTGTAGTATATATTGTATGTTATGTATATATATTACCTTATATATTTTCTTGTAGTATATATTGTATGTTATGTATATATATTATCTTATAAATTTTCTTGTAGTATATATTGTATGTTATGTGTATATATATATATATATATATATATATGTTATGTATATATATTCCCTTATATATTTTCTTGTAGTATATATTGTATGTTATGTATATATATTACCTTATATATTTTCTTGTAGTATATATTGTATGTTATGTATATATATTCCCTTATATATTTTCTTGTAGTATATATTGTATGTTATGTATATATATTATAGCTTATAAATAATTGCAAGTTAAAGACAAAAAAATATTGCAAAAAGATATTCAAGGGCATGTCTTATAATTTTTATTACCAAAAATGGCATATCTTTCTTAGTCTTCCTCCCCCAATGGAATGAGCACAACAAGGTACTAATACCACCATTAAAAGGAAAAAAAACTAAAAGAAGATATGCCAAAGTACAAGGTACACCATAATCTACATTGTATCTCTAACAAATTTCATAAATCCTTCAAGGTTCGGAGGAGGTTGCGTTGGTGGTGGTGGAAAAGAAGCTTGTTCATCACCACTTCCGGGTGAAGCAGCATCCTCCGCAAGTTGCGCCATCATTTCTTCATAAGCTTCATCTATCGCCGGTTGTGATTCCGCAATTCCAAAGTTTCTTCTTTCCGAGCGGATCCAATCTCTGAACAGTACAGATTTTTCCAAGCTCTCCCTCATTGACGCTCTATGATCACCTATTTGAAGTCTTGCTTGACTAAAAGCGCTCTCTGATGCAACAGTTGAAGTTTGAATAGATAAAATATCCCGAGCCATCCTTGCAAGAACCGGAAAATATTTTTCCCTTGCCTTCCACCATTCCAAAAGATCAAAAGTGCCGTCTGGATTCTCCTTTTCAAGTCCCTGTGACAAATAAACTTGAAGCTCATTTAGATGTGAAGTTTCATCATAATTATCACCTTGAGAACCCCTGAACTTCGTCCAAGATTTAAGTGCTTTTAAGCCCGCAGCTTTTTAGACGATTGTGAACTAGACGAAGTAGGGGTTGGGACATTTGGCCTAGCATGCTCTAAGGCAAGTTGATAATCATTATAAATTGTTTGAGCATTGATTTTAATTGAGGATTTTGCATCTGCAAGTGTAGCAAATTCCTCATTTGAAAGATCTAAAGCCTTATAAATATTTGAGTACCAAAAATGAGGACCTCCTAATTTCATTGTAGGATTTAACATTGCAGCAACACCATAAATAGGAGGGATAGGGAAAAAATATTTTTTAAACTTTTCTTTCATTGCATTTATAGCAAGTTGATAAATTTTCCCACCCTCGGAAAATTCAACAAACAAATCACATAGTGCTGCAATATAAACTAAACAGTTTGAAATAGTAGGATAATATTGCCCAGAAAATGCATTTGTAGCAATTTGAAAATGTTCTAAAAAATCTATAAGAATTTTAACATTCGTCCAATCTTGAGTTGTAAGCATTTCATCATCATCCTCACCACCTACCCGAGCATTAAACGTTGCATTAATTGGGTTTCTATATTCATATGCAACTACTAAACTTTCATACATATAATTCCATCTAGTCGGGCAAGGTTTAGGAACCTTTCTTTCTCTAAGGCCATATTCATCATATTTTTTAAAATATTCTCTTAGTCTACTTCTACGGTTTGAATAAAAAAGCCAATTAAGAGCCATTCTAACCTTTTCAATTTCTAAATTTAAAATTCGCATACCATCACCGACAATTAAATGATAAATATGACAAATATATCTAACATGGAATATATTTCTAAATGCGGGATTTAGTGTTGTTGTAAGTATGCCTATAGCACTAGTGTTACTAGAAGCATTATCCATAGAAATTGACATTATTTTATCTCTAAAGCAAAAATATCTACAAATATCTGCAACAGTGTTAGCTATAAACTTACCTGTGTGACATGAATTAATTATTCTATACGCAATAATACGTTTTTGCATTGTCCACTCCTCATCTATCCAATGACTTGTAACAGTTAGATAATCACAATCATTACCACTTCTACCAATATCAGTAGTAATAGAAATCCGATTACTTATATGAGTAAATAAATACCGCAAATATTGTTCATATTCATGTTTATATTTATAAATATCGCTCTTAACTGTTGCGCGAGGCCAACCTTTATAAGTAGGATTAAAAACTCTTCTAATATAATGCACCCAATTAGGATTAGAGGGAAAAGAATAGGGTAAGCACATAACGGTAACCATCTTTGCTAATTCTTCACGATCTCTATTTGGATCGTAATATAAAATACCTTCGGTCACAGTGTTAATTCCTGGTTGAACTAGATTTGAACCTATACTAGGGTTAACATCAGAATCTACATGTGTTCCCTCTAGCTGCGCTTTCATTTGTAAATATCTAGCTTTATCTCTAGGGTGTGTTTTTATGTGCCTAGTCAAACTACCCGTGCCGCTACGGTCTCCAGTATATTTATGCGCCAGTAATTTCCCACATGTTTTACACATCCTTATTTTGTTCTCTTACTTGAGTAAAAAAATTCCAAACTAATGATGTTTCTAGGCGTTTAGAAGGTTGTCTATTAAAACTAGGGGTTTCTACAGGTGGGTCGGACGGTACATCAGTTGGGTTATTAACAGGACTAGTAGGTGTATCATCTAAATCCGGTTGGGTTTCATCTTCATCCTCATTTTCCTCATCATTTTCAAAGATAGTTTCATTAGGATAAAGAGCATTCATAGTTTCATCATCTAAATTTTGACCTGGTGCAACATTATGGCAAAATTGACTATCGGAAAATTGAAAACAGGGGTTATCACTATCAAGAATAATAGGAGCAGCATGACGTCTACCAGGTCTGGGTCGGGGAGCCGGGGGAAGGGCAGTAGGTTGGCCACTACTTTCACCAATTTTAGCTTTACCCTTACCACCAAAAATATTTTTCAAAGAAAATGCCATATTAATTATAATTATACTAAATAAAACTAACAAAACTATAATATTAAAACTTAAGAGTTGGAACGTGTTTACCGAATTGCCGAACAACTTCTTGAAAATTGAAAATCGTTGAAGACTTGAATACTTCAATTCACCAACTTCACAATTTTTCACGAAATTTCAACAATAAAATAAGCAATTATAGTAGAGAGATTGAGAGAGATTGATGAATTGGTGAGTAAAAATGAAAGAATGAGGGGGTATTTATATTTGAGAAGTGGGAAAAAGTGTAATTATATAAAGTTTGGGGGCAAAATGGCTATTTTCTAAACATCCAAACGGTCAAAATTGCAGCCCAGACGACTACTTTTTAAATTTTGACCTTTGGATTTTTTTTAAATTTTTTTAAAATAAAAACTAGCCATTAGACCCGGTCCAGGCCCGCCAGCCGGTCCCGGGCTTAACGGTCCCGGGCTCGTGTGTTTTCTAGGAAAAACCGGCCTGCCACGGGCTTTAAGGAACCGTTAAGACCGGCCCACCATGCCCGTTAGGACCGCGGGACCGGTCCGGTCCGGTTCAGGCCCGACCCACAGTGCACCATTAGCTCTACCTTTCCGACCTCCACCTCTAGTTGGCTGAGCAGGTGGGGTAGCAACTGGAGCTGTAACCATAGCCTGAGAACTCTGCGAGGCACGTTGTGGCTTAGAAGTCTGTTGAGGTGCACCCCTCCCAAGTCTCGGGCAATCCCTCACCATATGGAGTGTGTCACCACACTCAAAACAAAGCTCTAGGAGGATGTGGTGGTTGTGTCTGGCTCGCGCTAGGTCTGCTGGACTGACCTCTGAAAGTTTCCTACACAGGAGGCGCGTTAGAAACAAGAGCGCATAATACGACTCCTGAGGCCTAGGAGAAGCTGGAGCGCTGCTGGCTGCTGGAAGAGCTGAATGAACGGGGCGGCTCATATAACCCCTACCATGACGACCTGTAGTTAGGGTATGGGGACCAGAGTAATGGCCCGACTCTCGAGAGTTCTTGGCCTCTCTCTCCTCTCTCTTCCTAGCATGCATACCCTCAATTCTCCTAGCGATGCTCACCACTTGCTGATAAAAATTATCCATCTCCAAATCACGAGCCATGCTAGATCTGATGGTAGGAATAAGCCCCTTAATAAGCCGGCGAACCCTCTCGCGAACACTAACAACCAAGGCTGGTGCATGCCTAGCCAAACTGGTGTAACGGACAACATACTCTGAAACAGTCATAGCACCCTGGTGCAAATGCTCAAACTCTGTGCGCCATGCGTCCCTGACGCTTTGAGGAACATACTCTCTCAGGAACAGATTCAAAAACTGAGCCCAAGTCAGTGAAACAGCCTCATCTGGACTGTCAAACTCATAGGTGTGCCACCAATCGTAGGTGGCTCCTCGAAGCTGGAAGGTAGTGAATGAAACCTCGCTCGATCCTGAAATAACCATGGTACGGAGAATGCGGTAACACTCATCAAGAAATTCCAGAGCATCCTCCGATGCTAGACCAACGAATACAAGAGGCTTGTACTTCTTGAACCTCTCAAGCCTCAGCTGCTCATCCTCGAAAGCGGATGCCCTGTCCTCGGGCTGAACTGGCACTGCAGGCTGTGCAGGAATAATCTCAGGGACCTGCTCAACATGCACTCGCTGCTCAGGAGTGTGGGCGGCGGGAGTCTGTGCTCCTCCCCCGGCCTAGGATATGGCAGCAGCAAAGGGAAGCAACCCTGTCTGAGCCAGAGTGGTGTACATGCTCATAAACTGTGCTAGAGTCTCCTGAAGTGCTGGCGTGGTAGTAGTAGTAGGTGTGTCAGGCGCCTGGACTCCAGCTGGATCCGCTGGTACCTCAGCGGCAAATCGTGCAGGTACTCTGGCTGTACCACGTGCGCGTCCTTGGCCTCTACCCCGACCCCGACCTCTGATGGCTACAGTAGGGGGCGCGAGTGCCTAATTGTATCGGGTAGCACGTGTACTCACCATCTGTAAGAGAATAGAAGACAAAAGTTTAAAATGGTGATGTGAAGATATTGCATGACAAGGAAATCAAATGAAGTGGAATTTTTTTTCCTAACAATTATATAGCCTCTCGTAGATAAGTACAGACGTCTCTGTACCAATCAACGAGACTCTAATAAACCGGCTTGTGATCCATGACTCCTATGAACCTAGAGCTCTGATACCAACTCTTCATGACCCCGGTTCGCCCTCTGTGAACTATCGTGACGACACCTAGTCTCTATGACTAGGTAAGCCTAACTTTGCGGAAGATAACCAAACTTGCGAAAGTAAAACAATTTAAAAACAGAAATAAAGCAATAACAGTGTGTAAATGTACCGCTCGGCATACACCGTGTTTAACTCTCAACACAAAACATAAACCCAAGACCCGGAAACCCATGAATCACAAACTAAGAAAGAAATACTACATAGCTCTAACTCCGGAATTTCTAATAAAGAACAGAAAAGTAAAGAAGGGCTAAATACTAAAGGCAGGAATAGAAAGGGACTCCTTGGTCTGTGGACGCGGCAGATGTACCTCGGAGTCTCTATGAAATCGCCTTCATCAATAATAGTAGGCCTGATCAGCAGTACCTGGACCTACACATGAAAAACATGAGCAGAAGAGGCATGAGTACACCACATCGGTACTCAGTAAGTGCCAAGTCTAACCTCGGTTGGGTAGTGACGAGGAAGGTTAGGGCCCTACTGAGATTAAATAAAATATAAAGGTTAACAGTAGAGAATAGAACAGTATAAATGAGTACAGCAGTAAAACAACACCGGGTGAACAAAATAGCGATAACTATACAGAACCAGGTAAACACAGAAAGGAAAAACAACTCAGCACCGATAGTAACAATCGGGGATCTCCAAGGATACCGTCCTGTAGTCCCATCTTTACATATCCAGTGAATCTCCTGGGATACCATCCTGTAGTCCATCATATATATATATATATATATGCTGTAGTCCCAATATACATATCCAGTGGATCTCCCGGGATACTGTCCCGTAGTCCAACTCATAGTGCGCGAGGATCTACCGAAATCCCGTTCCGTAGTCCCAAATGTAAATACCCAGTACTGGGGAAAATCTACCGGGTGCATTCCCGTAGTTCCATATAACTGTGCAGGGGGATTTACCGGGAATCTAACCCATAGTCCCAAAGTAAATATGTAGGGGGGTCTACCGGGAATCTAACCCGTAGTCCCAAAGTAAATATGCGGGGGGGGGGGGGGGATCTACTGGGAATCTAACCCGTAGTCCCAAAGTAAATACGCAGCAACAACAAGAAGATATTCAGAAATGAAATTTCATATCGAGGAAACAAGTAATTCTAGCTTAACATGCTTCACGTAGTGCAATCAAGGCAATTTAAACAAATAGGCAATTTAAGTCAACTAAACATGCTTTCTAACTAACAACATGCTAAATTTTGCAAGTATAATAAAGCAGGAAAGGGAACATGCTAATAAATACTTTAAGAAAATCGGATTTCCAAAAATTTGCACAAGTACACGCTCGTCAGCTCACGCACAAGGCAATTCAGTTACCAAACATACCAATCCTAAGGGGAAGGTCCCCCTCACAAGGTTAGACAAGCCACTTACCTCGAATCGGCTCAAAATCAACCCAACACCACATATTTACCACGAGTACTCGACTCTAAATGGCCCAAATCTATTCTATTCGATTGCATAATGTAAATAACACTTCAAGTAACTAATTCTACAATTAAATTCTAATCTAATATGCGAGATTATATAAAATGACCAAAACGCCCCTCGGGCCCACGTCTCGAAATCAGGTCAAAATTTACATTTTCAGAATCTTCATACCCCAATGAGTCTAACCATACCAAAATTATCCAATTTCGATACCATTTGGTCCTTCAAATCATCATTTTATATTTTTGAAAAATTTCACAAGTTTTCTTCCCAATTCCATAGGAAATCACGAATTAAATGCTGAATTCGTGTACTCTAGTCAAATCTGAGTTATAATCGCTTACCCCGATGAATTTCTTGAAAAATCTTTGAAAAGTCGCCGAAATCCGAGCTCTCTAGGTCAAAATATGAAATACAACCCAAAACCTCGTATTTATAAGGCACCCCCCGGATTTCCACCTCTGCGAACCGCACAAAAATGACCGTGGTCCGCACAGAACCAGTACGGTTCGCACAAAAATGACCGCGGCCGAACAGGTTGTGACTACAGTGATAGGCTTTAGTATTTTGGCCATATCTTTTACTACAAATTTCCAAATTGTTGTTTCTTTACCTTTCTGGAAACTAGGCACGAAGGACTACAACTTTCATTTTTGAATCATCCAAAAATTTATTGTAGATAAAAAGATATGAGCTTCCGAAATAGGACCAGTAAAAGTTTCTCCACCGCGGACCGCACTGCATTTTGTGCGGCCGCACAACCCCCACCGCGGACCGCTCACAACAACATCAAATCACCAATTTAACATAGGATTCAAGCCTAAGAACTCCAAGAACTCTTAACTTATGCTTTCGATCAAAAGGTCTATCAAATCTCGTCTGAGCGACCTGAAATTTTACAAGCACGTCACATTCAACATTACGGAGCTACTCTAATTTTTGGAATTTCATTCCGACCCTTAGATCAAAATCTCACTATCGGACCGGAAACTTAAAAAATTCGACTCTCGCCATTTCAGGCCTAAATTAGCTACGGACCTCCAAAATACAATCCGATTACGCCCCTAAGCCCGAAATCACCCAATAGAGCTAACGAAACCGTCGGATTTCCATTCCAAGGCCGTCTTCACACTGTTATGACTACAGTCAACCTTCCAACACTTAAGCTCTCATTTAGGGACTAAGTGTCCCAAAACTTCCCGAAACTCAAAACCGAACATTCCGGCAAATCACATTAGCAGAAATAAACTTGGAGAAAGCAGTAAATAGGGGATCAGGGCGTTAATTCTTAAGACAACCGGCCGGGTCGTCATATGCACACGGAGTACAGGAAGTAAAGTGAGTACTCCAACTCAGTGAGTAATAATAATAAATGAATACTGAGAAATAAGAAATCACGCAAGGCACGTCAACATGCTATAAAGAAACAGTAAAAGCCAATAAAAGCAATGCAATAACAACAACAACGACCCAGTATAATCCCACAAGTGGGGTCTGGGGAGGGTAATATGTACGTAGACCTTACCCCTACCCCGAAGGGTAGAAAGGCTGTTTCCAGGAGACCCTTGTCTCAAAAAAGCAACAGGAGTCGATATATTAGTACCATAAAAATGCATAATAAAATAACAGCAATATAAGAGATATGAAATACAGAATACGAAATACGAAATAGATGGCTGGTATAGTAAAAACTAGCAGGTAAAGCCCTGCATCAATAGACGACCAATGACATTCTTAGTCTAACTCATAACTGGCTAGTCTCACTCTATTGTGCTGTAGAAATATTCACAACTTTCCCCTAACCTACAACCTTAATGTTCGACCTCCATAATTCCCTGTCAAGGGCCATGTCCTCAGTAATCCTAAGTCGCGCCATGTCCTGTCTGATTACCTCTCCCCAATACTTCTTAGGTCGCCCTCTACCTCTTCGCGTTCCCACTACAACCAGTCGCTCACATATCCTCACCGGTGCATCAGTGCTCCTCCTCTGAATGTGCCCGAACCATCTGAGTGTTACTTCCCGCATCTTGTCCTCCATGGGGGCCACGCCCACCTTCTCTCGAATATCTTCATTCCTAATCTTATCCATCCTTGTATGCCCGCACATTCACCTCAACATCCTCATCTCTGCTACTTTCATCTTCTGGATATGTGAGTTCTTTACCGGCCAACATTCAGTTCCATATAACATTGCAGGCCTAACCACTGCTCTATAAAACTTACCTTTTAGTAATGGTGGCACTTTCTTGTCACACAAGACTCCAGATGCTAACCTCCACTTCATCCACCCCACCCCTATACGGTGTGTGACATCCTGGTCAATCTCCCCGATCCCCTGAATAACCGATCCAAGGTACTTGAAACTACCCCTCTTGTGAATGACTTGAGAGTCAAGCCTCACTTCAATTCCCGCTTCCATCTACTCAACTCCAAATTTGCACTCGAGGTATTCCGTCTTCGTCCTGCTCAACTTGAAACCTTTAGACTCAAGAGCATGTCTCCAAATCTCTAGCCTCTCGTTGACGCCGCCTCGTGTCTCGTCAATTAGAATAATGTCATCAGCGAATAGCATGCACCATGGCACCTCCCCTTGAATATGATGAGTCAGTGCATCCATCACAGGGCAAATAGGAATGGGTTGAGCGCAGACCCTTGGTGCAACCCCGTAATAATTGGAAAGTGTTCAGAGTCGCCTCCTACTGTCCTAACCCGAGTCTTAGCTCCATCATAAATATCTTTAATCACCCTAATATAGTCAACCGGGACCCCTTTATCCTTTAAGAAGCTCCATAAGACCTCCCTTGGAACCCTATCGTACGCTTTCTCCAGATCAATAAACACCATGTGGAGATCCTTCTTCCTATCCCTGTACTGTTCCACCATCCTCCTAATAAGGTGGATAGCTTCTATGGTAGATCGCCCCGGCATGAACCCGAACTGGTTGTCTGAAATAGACACCGTCCTTCGCACTCTCATTTCTACCACTCTCTCCCAAACTTTCATGGTATGACTTAGTAATTTGATGCCCCTATAGTTGTTACAGCTCTGGACATCACCTTTGTTCTTATACAACGGGACCATTGTACTCCACCTCCACTCTTCAGACATCCTATTAGTCTTGAATATAATAGTAAACAATGCAGTAAGCCATTCCAAGCCTGCTCTACCCACACACCTCCACAATTCAACCGGAATTTCGTCTGGCCCGGTAGCTCTTCCCCTTCTCATCTTACGCATTGCCTCCATGACTTCATCGATCTCAATGTCCCTACAATTACTTAATTCATGGTGACTGTCGGCATTCCTCGATTCCCTAAGTATAATATCTTGATCCCCTTCTTCACTTAGAAGTTTATGAAAGTAGCTCTGCCACCTCCTCTTAATCTGGTCATCTCCAATCAAAACTTTGTCGTCATCATCTTTTATGCACCTCACTTGGTCCAGATCCCGAGTTGTCCTCTCTCTCACCTTAGCGAGTCGGAATAACTTCTTCTCCCCACCTTTGTTCCTTAGTTCCTCATACAGACGAGCAAAAACTGTCGTCTTAGCCTCCGTCACTGCCATCTTCGCCTCCTTCCTAGCTACCTTATACCTTTGACTGTTCTCTCTCTTCTCCTCCTCGTCAGTGCTCCCTACTAACCGCAGGTAAGCCGCCTTCTTTGCTTCTACTTTACCTTGGACAACTGCATTCCACCACCAATCCCCTTTGTGGCCACCATTGTGGCCCATAGATATCCCTAACACCTCTCTCGCCGCCTTTCTTATACAGTCCGCCATCGTCGGCCACATTGTGTTTACGTCCCCACTACTTCTCCAAGCTCCCATTGCCGATAACCTTTCTTCCAACTCCTTAGCTTTATCCTTAGTTAAGGTGCCCCACCTAATCCTGGGGCGTCCTTGTACTGACCTCTTCTTCCTACTTATCCTAATACAAATGTCCATCACCAAAAGCCTATGCTGCATTGAGAGGGTCTCACCTGGGATAACCTTGCAGTCCTCACACAACCTCCTGTCGCATTTCCTGAGGAGGAGATAGTCAATCTGAGTCTTCACCACCGAATTTTGGTAAGTAACCAAATGTTCATCCCGCTTCGTAAAACTCGATTTCGCAATGACTAGATCGAAAGCCTTGGCAAAGTCCAACAGCGAAATGCCCCCTTCGTTCCGCTCCCCGAAACCAAAGCCGCCATGCACCTCATTGTACCCACCTGCAGATGACCCAATATGACCATTGAAATCTCCTCCTATGAATAACCTCTCAGAAGGCGGTATACTACGAACAATCTCATCCAACCCCTCCCAAAAGTGCCTCTTAATATCCTCATCCAAGCCTGTTTGTGGTGCGTACGTGCTAACGATATTTAAAGTACCCTCACCCACCACCAACTTAATAGTCATTAGTCTATCATTCACCCGCCTGACCTCTACCACGGAATCTCTAAGATGGCTATCTACCAGGATACCCACTCCATTCTTACCCTTCAGGACACCAGAGTACCACAACTTATACCCATCTACGTTTTTCGCCCTCGATCCGACCCACCTAGTCTCCTAGACACTCACACGCTATATTAATCTTCCTCTTCTACATGTGTCGCACCTCCTTTTTCCGCCCCCGCGAGGGTGCAAGGGAGTTTTCTCCAATTGAAGGACAGTCGAAACGGGATTTATTTAATTATTTAAGAGTCGCCACTTGGAAATTTTAAGGCGTCCCAAGTCACCAATTTTAATCCCTGAATCGAGGAGAATATGACTCTGTTTATTATTCTGCGAACCAGAAATCCTGAGTAAGGAATTCTGTTAATCCGGAAGAAGGTGTTAGGCATTTCCGAATTCCGTGGTTCTAGCACGGTCGCTTAACTGTTTTATTATTGGCTTAATTATCTTGATTTTATATAAATGTTATCTGATTTTATTACCGCTTATACTTATTGTGATTGGGAACCCTTCTTTGAATCGAATTACGCGTACGTATATTCGTGTTATAAATTAAAAAGATGCGGAATTGTGCCACGCGCACGTGTACACAATAACTTTTGACAATATATTTATTGAGCATATTTTTTCGAGATTGTGTTGAATCAAGAATAATTATTTTTCTTAAATAATGAACCGCACATCGCGAGTTTTCATGAAATTAATTTAACGCCTTTAAAAAAAAAATCCTTTTATTAAATATTCGCTCGAAATTGCGCGTACGCATAATCCGAATTTTTGCTTTAAAAAATATAATCAGAGTACGCGAACGTATCCCTAATTGCGCAAAATATTTGCAATGATGTTAGAGATTTTTCCACAAATTGTTTGTTTATATGAAAATACTGAGAAATTCATACTCAAGGGGTGTCTTTAAATTCTTTTAAAAGAAATTCACAAATTTGAATATTGCCCGTTGACTATAATTTTCGAGTATTAATTATGTTCATCCCAAGACTATTCAAACTCTCAATGAAAGGATAAAAATATGATTAATGCTATTTTTGACAATTATAAAACGTATATACGCTAAATAATGAATTGTATATAAAACTGAAAATAAATTATAAAGGAAAGAATATTTTCAAGAACTTTTATTATTATTAATTAGTGCAAATTCTATTCTAATTACCATTGGTATAAAGTTTTGCAATTTGTATCTTACTCTTATATACTTGTTTTGATCCAATAGGCGAAATTAACTTAATTAATTATGCCTATGATTGAGTTATATATATAATCAAACCCATTTGATTCTAGATCTATATGAATTATTACAACCATTAACTTTCACATCGTATAAGTTCATAAACCCTTTTATTATTAAGAAAGAGAACAAGTCTAATTGACTAAATAAAATGAATATTGCATACAATATTACTTACCATATTTGACATCATAAACATAATGGATTATACTAACTCGTCTTTCAACTGTGGATTATGAACACAACCAATGTTATGCCAAAAGATAGCTAATTGCAATCAATCATCATCTAGCTTTAAACAACAATTAATTATCTAACAAAATAAACTGATAGCATATTTTCCTTGATATTTCCATATTATGCTATACCTATCTAACAATACCGCAAAAAAATGTAAATAAAGCCAACTTTCTGCAGGCTTCCTATTTACACAACTCATAGATAACTAAACTAATGAAATTTGACATGAATAACATTATTACAAAATTTTATATGAATTTCAAAAATAAAACAGTTAACTTGTAGCCATCGAGTCGAACTCACTACTGGTTAACCAACATGAAGCCAAAGCTGAAATTTTCAACTAAAGAACTCAAATGAGTAGAAGACAGTATTACAATTCAAACTCTATTTATTTGTCATGTTGAATCTCTTTCCAACATAAAATTTAAAAGACATGTACCTGAAAATGAAGGTAGGAGGAGTAAATTTCAGTAGTAGCAGCAATAACAAAATCAGTAGAATATACCAATAACACAACAAGCCTGAACAAGACCCGTTGACCCAGATGAACAGTGACAGAGACTTAAGGAAATTTCAGATTTTCTGAATAACATTCACAAGCAAACAACGGACAGATTCCAGAAAGAATGCATTTCATATTTCAGTTTCTTTCTGTTGTGGATTCCTTATTTCTGATTTTTCTGTTTCAGATTGTGTGTGTGTGTGTGAATGTTCTCTTTTCTATTTCTCTTTCTGTTTTCTTCCTCTCTTTCCTTTTTAAACAAAATCTGAGTTCTTTTCCTTTTTTTTTCAGAATCTTAATCCTAAAAATCTCTTCTTTCTCCTTTTCTTTTTCTTTCTTAAAATCTTCTCTAACTCTCTTTCTCTGAAAAACTGCCTTTATTTTCTGAAAAGAACCTCCTTTCAACTGTCTGTCCAGCTCCTGTATTTATACAGGGCTGGTCCTAGGCAATTTAAGTGCTTCTTGGACCCCCTTCTTCTTTTAAAATCAAAAGTTCCATTAAAAACTGCTTTTACTACTTTAAATCCCATTAAGTGAACTTTTTTCCTGATTTCCAGCATTCCATTATCCCTTGTTCCCCATTAGTATCATTAACTAATAGTCACTAACATTACATTATCAGCCCACTATTATATCATATTACCCTTACTGTTTTATCCCGGAAATGCCCTGTAATTTTACTGTTATTACAGCCCCAAACCAAACTGCCTAAACCTTAACAAATTTATCTGAACTAACAAGTTTAGCAGCAAATAACCAACCCCTGAATCAAACAAACCTTTTGTCTTTACAGATTATGCTAAACAAGGAGAGCTAAATTTAGATTGAACACTGAACTTGCATACAGACATATTAACAATACACACAACTCAACAGAACATTTCAACTGAAATTCAACAACTGAACAAAGAGCAACAAATGCAGGAGCATTGTCAGTTTTTTGACACTGCCCTGAACTTTAATGTTCAGAAATTATAACACTTATTTGATGAATTTTATTGAACTAGGAACAAAGATGACTTAATTAACGAATATTAATCAAACTGATTATCAAATAAGAAACGACTAATTACAACAAAATAATCCACCCGAAATAGGTTGCTTCAGTCAACATTTTTAGAAACAAGATTAACAATATAACTAATCGACGAACTTAATCGAGTCGATTACACACATTGTAATTAGTCACAACCAACAGAAACCATTCACATTCGGATCAAGTAGATAGGTAGGAGACAGAAATGACAGAATTGATCAAAACAAATATGAAAAATTAAAAAGCTATTAAAACAGGCAACAATACATGTAGAATAATACAAAAAGAAATAGAAAATACCTCTGAATCTTCAATCAAACTCGAACTCAACTTGGACTTCGGATTTTTTTTGTTTGAAATCAAACTGACCTTAGTCGAAGTATTTTCCACTGAAAATACTTCGACTAAGGTCGATTAAACCTCAATCTTTATTTAATATGCACGGAATCCAAAAGTTTGGTATTTTTTAGGGTTTCAAGTTCTCGGATCTTAAATCCGAACATTTTAGGGCGGATTCGAAGGGAACCAAACATGATACAAGGGTGAGGGTAGCCTAGGGGTCATTTGGTGTTAATTTGAAACGGATCTGAGTTTGTTCTTGTTTGGTCCGAATCTTCAAAAGAAGATTCGAGAAGTTCAAAGCTGATTCGAACTAAACTAACTTCAGATCCATAACAAGGGTTGTTAGGGGAAGCCATGGTGTTAATTTGGGGCTGATTGGTTTAGATCAGGTTTTCAGGCCAACCTTCGATTTAAGATTCGAAGGGTTGGGGCCTGATTCGAAGGAAACTAAGGTCGGATTCGTGTAGGGGATGTTCAGGAGGTCCTAGGGTGTTAAGTTGGTGACCGGCGGCGTTGATGCCGCCGGGTTTCAGGCGGTGGAATCCTAGGGCGGCTAGGGTTAGGAGTGGGGGTTTGGGACGATGATGAACAATGTAGGAAGGGGGGGGGTGTTTGGTTAGGGGCCGGGGTAAGGTTTGGGATTTATATAGGGGTGGGGTGGACTGGTATCGTCCGTTGGATCAAGTAGAATGGATGGCTGAGATCTACTCACTTAACCAAACGATGTCGTTTGGTTTAAGTTGGAGGACGGGTTGAACCGGGGCAGTGGGTCGGGTAATGATCACGGGTTAGGGTGATGAGATCTCAGCCGTTGGATGAATTGAATCCAACGGCCCTTGATGAAGGGTGATGAAACGTCGTCGTTTCGATTTGTTTGAATTGGACCGGGCATGGGGCTGTTGGGATTGGGCTGTGAAGGGGATTAATTTGGTTGGGCCTGGATTTAAATCCAGGCCCGAATTTTATGTATATGTATTATTATATATATATTTTTTTAATACAAAATTCTAATTGTAATTAAAAACAATTTTACCTTTACAAAAATATATTAATTACTCTATAACAATTATTTAACACATAGACAAGAACATCAATCACACAGTGAAACATTTAAAATAAAACCAATGCATATTTTTGTGATTTTATTTAAATTATCTCTTAAATGCATAATTAAATCCTATATGCATGCAATATGTATCTTATTTTATTTTTTCATTTTATTATGACAATGTAAACACTTACGGACATAACACAAGTATTTGACACCACGCAAATTCAAAAATTACACAGTAAAAGAAATTTATTTTATTTTTTAATTTATTTTGGAGTAGTTTTTCGTTAAAGCAAAAATCACGTGCTCACAGCTGCCCCTCTTTGTGCGGAAACTCGAAGAGTTTTCGTGCAAAGATAAAGTGAGCGGATACGAGCGATTTTTGCCCGTTCGAATACTCCGTGGGAAGCATTTTTAGAAAGATTTGACCGAACCTCTGCTTCGAAGGTTTCCTACATATCCTTGGCTATAAAGGAATCAGGTCAATGTAGTTCGGGAAAATTTTGGGTAGCTGGGACTACCGTGGGACTGTGATGTTACTGCTGCTTCGTGCTGTTTTTACTGCTTGCTGACCTCCTTATTACACCTTACTTTAAAGGAAATACAAAAATTAAACTAGATTATGGTACATGAATTGTAAAAATCTTATCTAGATCATACCCTTGCGTTTCTTGTTGTCTTGATATCTTGGTGACTCTTGGGCATTTGGCTTGTTCCGTATTCTTTTCATTATGTCTTGTATTTTCTTTTGGGACTCTTGTTGTTTCTTGCTAGGGATTCTGTTGGACTCCTCTGCTTTATTGATTCTAAGTGTGCTCCTTTTCCATATGAGCGGGCTTTTGATTTCAACATTTCGATTTCATTCCCTCGTTCTTCAGGTGGGTGCCTTGACTGCTTCTTTTCTTTCTTCATCCTTATTCTCCAGGTGGACGCCTGACTTTTTAATTCTCTGTCCTCATTCTCCAGGTAGACGCCTGACTTCTTCTTCTCTTTGTCCTCATTCTCCAGGTGGACGCCTGACTTCTTCAATTTCTTTATCCTCATTCTCCAGGTGGACGCCTGATTTCTTCAATTCTTTGTCCTCATTCTTCAGGTGGACGCCTGACTTCTTTTATTCTTCATCCTTATTCTCCAGGTGGACGCCTGACTTCTTTAATTCTCATCCTCATTCTCCAGGTGGACGCCTGATTTCTTTAATTCTTCATCCTCATTCTCCAGGTGGACGCTTGACTTCTTTTATTCTTCATCCTTATTCTCCAGGTGGACGCCTGATTTCTTTAATTATTCATCCTTATTCTCCAGGTGGACGCCTGACTTCTTTTATTCTCATCCTCATTCTCCAGGTGGACGCCTGACTTCTTCTTTAATTCTTTGTCCTCATTCTCCAGGTGGACGCCTGACTTCTTCAATTCTTTATCCTCACTCTCCAGGTGGACGCCTGACTTCTTCAATTCTTCATCCTCATTCTCCAGGTGGACACCTGACTTCTTTTATTCTCATCCTCATTCTCCAGGTGGACGCCTGATTTCTTTAATTCTTCATCCTTATTCTCCAGGTGGACGCCTGACTTCTTTTATTCTCATCCTCATTCTCCAGGTGGACGCCTGACTTCTTCTTTAATTCTTTGTCCTCATTCTCCAGGTGGACGCCTGACTTCTTCAATTCTTTATCCTCATTCTCCAGGTGGACGCCTGACTTCTTCTTTTCTCATCCTCATTCTCCAGGTGGACGCCTGACTTCTTTTATTCTCATCCTCATTCTCCAGGTGGACGCCTGATTTCTTTAATTCTTCATCCTTATTCTCCAGGTGGACGCCTGACTTCTTTTATTTTCATCCTCATTCTCCAGGTGGACGCCTGACTTCTTCTTTAATTCTTTGTCCTCATTCTCCAGGTGGACGCCTGACTTCTTCAATTCTTTATCCTCATTCTCCAGGTGGACGCCTGACTTCTTCTTTTCTCATCCTCATTCTCCAGGTGGACGCCTGACTTCTTCAATTTCTTCTTCAGGTATTTCCTGACACAAATATTGTATTTGCCCCTGTTTTAAATCAAAGAAAACTTCGTTAGTTTAAAGCAGGGTGGTTGACTGGGGTATTCTTGCCGATGGTGATGCTTCTCTTCGTTTCTTTTTGTTGCTTTAGAATGGTTGAAAAGACTGTTTTGTATTTGTAATTGATTCTCGACTATAGGATTTCCCTCTGTATGTTTTCCTTCAAAACCTTTTTAACTGTAATCATATGTCCCTTCTGACTTTGCTGATCCACTTTTGATTTCACCCTTCTTATACCCATATCTTTTATCTCCCACCTTTCGTGGTTGTATTTCGTAACCTTGAATCTTGGTAGCATACCTTGACATTCCTTCTTGTTTGTTTGGAATAAAACTTATCTCAAAGCTTTTAGAAAAGTAAGATTATTAGTGACGAAATACGTTGATTTCGACAATTATAAAAAGAAAAATCCAATTTTGGATGACTGTTTGAGAAAGAATAAAAACTTATCTGATTGGAGTTACTGGCACCAATGATCAGGGCATGCATTTTGGATTAATCAACCTAGTCTTTTAATCAATCTCCTCTCAATTGTCTTATTTTTGTTTTCCCCCAAAATTTCCGTGATCTAACTTCATTTTTCATTTCACAAGCCTGTTGGTCTTGTAACATCTCAAAGAGTTTTTACTGATAAACCTTCCTCATTTGTTCATTTCTCATTTCCTTTTCGCCTTATGGTGCCTACAAAGGTTTTCACCAATAAGACTCTCTCATTTTTACTTTTTCTCTCAACTTCTGTCACCTTATGGTGCCCGTTTGGGTTTTCACCTATAAGACTCTCTCGTTTTTACTTTCTTTTCTTGTTTGTACCAGAATGTTATGAACCATTAGCATTTTTCTAAGATTGATCGAAAGGTCTTTTTGGTATGGGGTTAGAAATGGAAAAGCTTAAACAATTTTGGTATGTGTTTGAAATTACAACTCTTGGAATCTTTTCCTATTTCCTAATACAATTCTTGCCCCATTTCCTTGATTGGGGTCGCTTAATGTTTCTTTTTGTGCACATTTTATGTATATTGTGCACCCTATGACCGAGCCGTGAAGCGCCTACGTATCCTTCTTTGAGGAATCAGGTCAAACGTAGTTCACCCCATAATAATGATGATTTTTTTTTTAATAATACTTGATTTTTATTGATTCCAAGAGAGGGTAGGAAAGAAACAAGTATGGCTCAAAGGGGAAGCAAATGGTATAGTGTTTGGATAGCAGAATAAATTGCCTTTGTCATTCCAATCTTCGAAATAATGCTAAATATAAACACCCAAAAAGTTATGCATAATATCTCTTTACTGCGTCAGAATTGATCGCCATATCTATGCATTTGCCTTCAATGTCTGTTAAGCATAGTGCACCATTTGATAATACTCTGGTCACAATGAATGGTCCTTGCCAATTCGGGGCAAATTTGCCTCTTGCTTCAACCTGATGTGGAAGAATACGCTTCAGCACATGCTGACCCACTTCAAACTTTCGGGGACGCACCTTTTTGTTGTATGCTCTTTCTATTCTTCTTTGATATAATTGACCATGGCATACTGCGGTCAATCATTTTTCGTCAATCAAGTTCAACTGTTCCAGACGGGTTTTGACCCATTCATCATCATCAATCTTTGCTTCGGCGATGATCCAAAGGGAAGGAATCTCAATTTCTGCAGGAATTACTGCTTCGGTACCATATACCAACAAATAAGGAGTGACTCCTACTGAAGTGCGAACAGTAGTGCGGTATCCCAATAATGCAAATGGTAATTTTTCATGCCATTGTTTTGAACCTTCTACCATTTTCCGAAGTATCTTCTTTATGTTTTTGTTGGCTGCTTCTACTGCTCCATTCGCCTTGGGCCGATATGGGGTAGAGTTACGATGTGTAATCTTAAACTGTTGACATACTTCTTTCATTAAGTTGCTGTTGAGATTAGCACCATTATCTATGATGATCACCTTCGGGATTCCGAATCGACATATGATATTTGAGTGGACAAAATCAACCACAGCTTTCTTGGTTACTGATTTGAATGTCTTGGCCTCAACCCATTTGGTAAAATAATCAATAGCTACCAGAATGAATCTGTGTCCATTGGATGCTGCCGGCTCAATTGGTCCAATCACATCTATGCCCCAGGCAACAAATGGCCATGGTGCCGACATTGTGTGCAACTCGGATGGTGGAGAATGAATCAAATCTCCGTGTATTTGGCATTGATGACACTTGCGTACAAAACTGATACAATCTCGCTCCATGGTAAGCCAATAGTAACCGGCTCGGAAGGATTTTCTTTGCCAATACATATCCACTCATGTGGGGTCCGCAAACTCCTGAATGTACTTCAGACATGACAGTTGTAGCTTGTCTGGCATCTATGCATCTTAATAATCCAAGATCTGGTGTTCTTTTATACAACACTCCTCCGCTCAAGAAGAAACCATTTGCTAATCGCCTAATGGTCCTCTTTTGATCTCCTGTGGCTTGTACGGGATATATCCCCATTCTGATATACTCCTTGATGTCGTGGAACCATGGTTCACCATCAAATTCTTCTTCAACCATATTGCAATAAGCGTGCTGATCGTGGACTTGAATATGTATTGGATCTACATAAGCTTTGTCCGGATGGTGCAACATTGATGCTAGGGTAGCCAATGCATCGGCAACCTCATTATGGATTCTTGGAATATGTTGGAATTCCACTGATTGAAACCACTGACAAAGATCATGTAGACATTGTCGGTATGGGATGAGCTTTAAGTCTCGGGTCTCCCATTCTCCTTGAATTTGATGTACCAAAAGATCCGAATCTCCCATGACTAAGATTTCTCGGATACCCATGTCTGCAGCTAGCCTTAACCCCAAAATGCAAGCTTCATATTCAGCCATATTATTGGTGCAATAAAATTGCAATTGAGCCGTAACAGGATAGTGATGCCCTGTTTCAGAAATGATTACAGCTCCTATTCCGATTCCTTTCATGTTGGCGGCTCCATCAAAGAAAAGTTTCCAGCCAGGTTTTTCAATTTGTTCCACCTCGTCGATATGCATTGTTTCTTCATCAGGAAAATAAGTCTTCAACGGCTCATATTCCTCATCGACCGGGTTTTCGGCTAAATGATCGGCCAGTGCTTGAGCCTTCATTGCAGTTCTAGTCACATAGATGATGTCGAATTCCGTGAGCAATATCTGCCACTTTGCAAGTCTTCCCGTTGGCATAGGCTTTTGAAAAATGTATTTCAATGGATCCAACCGAGAAATGAGGTAAGTAGTGTATGATGACAAATAGTGTTTCAATTTTTGAGCTACCCATGTTAGGGCGCAACATGTCTTTTCCAGATGAGTATACTTAACCTCATAGGCTGTGAACATCTTGCTAAGGTAGTAGATGGCCTGTTCTTTTCTGCCAGTGAGGTCATGTTGCCCCAATACACAACCAAATGAATTTTCCAAAACCGTCAAGTAAAGAATCAAAGGTCTTCCTGGCTCTGGCGGGACCAACACGGGTGGGTTTGACAAGTACCCTTTTATTTTATCGAACGCTTCTTGACACTCATAGGTCCATTTGACTGCAGCATCCTTTTTTAACAATTTGAAAATTGGCTCACAGGTTGTTGTGAGCTGAGCAATAAACCTGCTGATATAATTTAACCTCCCCAACAAACTCATTACTTCAGTTTTGTTTTTTGGAGGTGACAGTTCTTGGATGGCTTTAATCTTCGACGGATCTAGCTCGATGCCTCGTCGACTGACTATGAATCCCAGCAACTTTCCGGATGGAACTCCAAATGCGCATTTGGCAGGGTTAAGCTTGAGGTTGTACCTGCGAAGTCTTAAGAAGAACTTCCTCAAATCCCCAACGTGGTTGGCCTGATGTTTTGATTTTATGATCACATCATCCACGTACACCTCAATTTCCTTGTGTATCATATCATGAAACACTGTGGTCATTGCTCTCATATAGGTTGCTCCGGCGTTCTTTAGACCGAATGGCATTACCCGGTAGCAATAAGTTCCCCATGGTGTGATGAATGTCGTCTTTTCTGCATCCTCTTCATCCATAAGAATTTGATGATACCCGGCATAACAATCCACGAAAGACCCTATATCATGCTTGGCACAATTGTCGATCAAAATATGGATATTGGGTAATGGGAAGTTATCCTTTGGACTTGCTTTGTTGAGATTGCGATAGTCGACGCATACTCTAATTTTGCCATCTTTCTTTGGCACAGGAACGACATTAGCCAACCAGACAGGATATCGAGTGACTCGAATGACCTTTGCTTCCAATTGTTTGGTGATTTCTTCCTTAATTCTCACACTCATATCAGGCTTGAATTTTCTCAGCCTCTGCTTGACAGGAGGCACCGTTGGATCAGTGGGCAATTTGTGGACCACTAAATCAGTGCTCAAGCCCGGCATGTCGTCATACGACTATGCAAAAACATCTTTGAATTCTATGAGTGCTTTAATTAACTCTTCTCGGATCTTTGGTTCGAGATGGACACTTATTTTAGTTTCCCGGACATTACTCGTGTCCCCTATATCGACGTCCTCGGTATTACTCAAGTTAGGTTTGATTTTTTCCTCAAAGTGAATTAACTCTTTACTAATCTCCTCAAAAACCTCATCTTCATCATATTCTGATTCATAATCACAATATATTTCTTGAATTAATATTTCGGAACCAGATTGATTTTTAAGACTGGGCTGAGGATTCCTCATGCATGCCATATCACTAGAGCCAGCGTAAAAGGAACTGTACAAGAAAGAAGAAAAAAGAAAAGAAAGCTATTAGGAATGATAATAAAAGGAAACTGCTTTTTATTGGATGATGAAAGATAACAAGGTTTTGCACACTTCAAACCGACTGTAAGATAAACTTTGGGATTACAACCTTGAAATAACCCAAACAAACTGAAATAAAATCAAAATAAACTACCAAGACTCCTTTCGAATTGGGAGAGGAGTGGCTTTCCAATTATTGAGCTTTGTTTCTGGCCCAACGAATTGAACTTCTGCGTTGCTACACCCTTCTCTGCTTTCCAACATATTCACATCATTAAACAATTTCTCGAACCTTTCAATTAATTCCTCCTCAGGATTGACCCGGGATTTAGGAATTGTTGTTATCGGGCGGTTTTTAGCGCCGGTCTTGACAAAACACTTTGACAGATGTGGTACTGGTTTTGGAAGAAACCATGCTTGGTGTTTCAACCTCCTGTCCTTTATTACGTCGTTGGCGGTGGGTACGAACCCTAAACCGAATGTTCCCCAGTTCTCGGGGAGAGATACTGGTTGTACAATTCCTTGCAGAGATAAGCCCAGACCTTTGCCGGGTATAAAGCCATTCTTTAACATTTCATAAGCTATCATGACTGATGCAGAGGATATCCTTGGATTCGGAAGGTATTTCCCTTCTGGAATTTTCTCTATCGACACTGTGTTTGTCACTTGGTATACCCATGGTCCCTGGTCATTTTCTGTTCCCTCGACTGGTACAATGGTACTGCTGTGAGCATTTAAACTTTCTTCTCCATACACGACTACTTCTTGATGATCCCATTCAAACTTGACAGCCTGATGTAGTGTTGACGGGACTGCTTTAGCAGCATGGATCCATGGTCGACCCAATAACAAGTTGTAAGAAACAGATATGTCCAACACTTGGAATTCCATTGTGAATTCAACTGGCCCTATAGCTAGTTCCAACACTATGTCGCCAAATGAATCTCTGCTTCCACCGTCAAATCCTTGTACGCAGATACTATTCTTCTGGATCCCCTCCTCTTTAATTTTCAATTTGTTTAAAGTGGAGAGAGGGCATATGTTTGCACTGGACCCATTGTCAACCAATACCCGGGTTACTACGGAGTTTTCACATTTCACGGTGAGGTAAAGAGCTCTGTTGTGCTCGGTACCTTCCACAGGTAATTCATCATCAGCAAATGTAATTCTGTTTGTCTCAAAGATTCTGTTGGCTATTTTGCCCAAATGATTTACAGAGATCTTTTCAGGAACATGAGCTTCATTCAGGATTTTCATCAACGCCAGACGGTGTTCCTCTGAATGGATCAGTAATGACAACAATGAAATTTGAGCGGGGGTCTTCTTTAATTGATCCACAACAGAATAATCATGGAGTTTCATTTTTCTTAAAAATTCCTCCGCCTCTTCTTCCGTCACAGCTTTCTTTGTTGGCATTGGATTGTTTTTAGTTTTTCTCAATTCTTCGGGAGTAAAACATCTTCCCGAACGAGTCAAGCCTTGCACCTCACACACTTCTTCCTTGATTTTTTTGCCCTTGTACATTACGGTCACCTGTTCATAGTTCCATGGGATGGTTTTGTTGTTGATGATTGGCAGCTGAATTACAGGTGAAATAATAACCTGATCTGTACGTGCTCCTTCCACGAATACAACGGGTTTGTTAGCAACCCCTGGTACTATCACCTTCAGCCTCTCTTGTTTTGCGGCAACTTTGCTCGATGACCCCTCGTCAACTATCATAGACGGTTCATCACCATTTTTGTTCTGTTTAGACACCGGCTTCTCCTCCATTAACTGCTTATCTGGCTTGGTTTCATGAGACTTGATCATCATGACAGTTTGTGACGGCTTCTTTGTCTCCCCATCAGCTTGTATGATTTCTATCATGTTAGCCTCTTGATGGGCTGGCATTGGATTTCTATTGATATTTGGAGCTTCGGGGGTTTGAACCTCGATTTTGTTAGTATCAATCAGCTCTTGTATTGCATTTTTCAAATGCCAACATTTCTCCGTATCATGGCCTGGTGCACCGGAGCAATATTCACAGCTAATGGTGTAATCCAGATTCTTTGGTGGAGGATTGGGTAGTTTGGATTGTATTGGTCTCAGCATGTCTAGCTGTCTCAACCTGTGGAACAGACTAGTGTAAGACTCTCCCAATGGAGTGTAAGTTTTCTTTTTCTGTTCCCTTTCTCCCCTGAATGCTGGCCTAAGCCTGAAACCTGGTCCGGGATAGGCTCGTGGGTAAGTACTTGGTGTGGCAGGAGCACGCCAATTGGTGTGAACAGGTGGCTGATTGTATGCTTGAGCATGGTTAATGGCAAACTGAGGCTCTGAAGGGTGATAGTAGTGTTGGGATGAATCATGGTGGTAAGCTGATTGGCGAGGTCGTTGTTGATTATAGTAAAGTGGTGAACCTCTGGGTCCCGGCCAAATTCCTGAATCAACTACTGCTGTTTCCTCCCTTTTCTTTCTCCCGATTCCTCCTACCCCGCCTTGAATAGCTTGAGTAGTTGCCTTAATTGCTGAATAGCTCATGATTTTATTTGTTTTGAGGCCTTCTTCCACTATACCTCCCATCTTTACTACCTCGTTGAATGATTTTCCAACCGCTGAAACCAAGTGGGCATAGTAAGTTGGTTCCAAGTCTTGGAGGAAATAATCTACCATTTCGCTCTCCTTCATAGGAGGATCCACTCTTGCTGCCTGTTCTCTCCACCAAAAACCATACTCTCTGAAACTTTCATTGTGTTTCTTCTCAAATTTGGTCAAAGATAATCGATCTGGGATAATTTCCAGATTGTATTGGAAATGGTATGCGAATGCCTGTGCCATGTCATCCCAGGTGTACCATCTTCCATGGTCTTGGCGTGTATACCACTCCAAAGCTGGTCCGCTTAGAATTTGACTGAAGTAAGCTATCAACAATTCATCCTTTCCCCCAGCTCCTCGCATCTTGCTACAGAAACCCCTTAAGTGGGCTACTGGGTCGCCGTGCCCGCTGTATAGGTCAAATTTGGGAATCTTGAAGCCGAATGGCAATTGTACATTAGGGAATAAGCATAAATCTTTGTATGCTACACTGACTTGCCCACCTAATCCCCGCATGTCTCGGAACGATTGTTCTAGACTTTTGACCTTCCTGAACATCTCTTCTTGTTCAGCATTTTTGGCTGGCTTGTCAATTTCGGTTGGGAGATCAAACCGAGGAGCAGGTGAATTGATTTCGGAGGCTTTGAAGGTGGGCTCCGGGGGTAATATTGGTTGTCTTGGGCCTGAAATGTAGGCTCACTAGGAGATTTGTGAAATGTAGCAGGGGGAGGTGCTACGAAAACAGGAGTCATAGGTGGAGGAAGGTACGGAACTGGTTTTGGAGGTGGAGACTGTGGTGTCTGAGAGGTGGTGCCTCGGTAGTGCTGATAAATGGGGAAACTTGGGGATAATTCAGTGGTGATATTATCCTGAGTTTGGATCTTTGATGGAGCGGGGTTATTTGGGTAAGATGGGGTAACTGTCCTGTAGACCAAGCTTGGTACATTTCAGCCATTTGCTGCTTGAGCTTAAACATCTCTTCTTTCATTTTCCCGACATCCATCTCTTCTATCTCCATACCTGTGTCAACATCTGGGATAGACATACTTTCGGGTATTGGTCCTTTTGATCTTGTGTGATAGTGATAATATGCCAGTATACTCTTTAGAGAAACTAACTGGTTGAATTCTAAAAATGGACAAACTTGTTAGTTTTGAGAGTTTAACACATATATAATCACACGTTGAGATGCAATGCTCCTAGACAAATAATCCCTTTCTATTATGCATTCGCTCGGTTGTTTGTGTCGTCCCAGCTTTCTTGAAATTGAAAAATTGTCATTCGCTTTTATTTACTATATATATCTTTATCGTGGTGGTCGAATCTTAGAGATTGCCTACGTATCATGCCAAACATGAATCAGACCTTGCGTAGTTCGGACCAAAGGCAATCATTTTTATTCATGACACAAAGATGGAATTATATTTGAAAATTTTAAGAAAATAGCTTTGAAATTCACACACTTAAATCAAAAATAAAAGATACAATTCATAACATCTCACAACATGCCCCACTTTCCACTTTTGTTCTCTAATATTGGATTATCTGCTCAATGTGGGGCTTGACCTGGATGGCCTCCCAGCGTACGATACATCCTTTCCAACTCCAATGCTAGATGACGAGCAAAAGTGGGCGCATGCTCTGTAAACCTTTCATAATCCATTCCTTGGCAGTTTACATAACTTTGAGATGTGAAGACTGCTAGGTCGTGGATTTGTGCCCTGAAACCTTGGAGACGTTGGTCTTGGTCTTGCAATTGCTGCTGACGAGTGGTGGCTATGTCTCTGACACGGTTTTCACGATCTAAAGCTGATTCTAATAGAGCTCGGAGTCTGGCCTGCTCTAATCTTGCTTGCGATCTTTCCCTGTCGAGGTCTGCTTGTTGATATTCTCTGTTGCATCTTCTTGCCTCTTCTATTTGTGCACGAAGCTGGTCTTCTGATCGCATCCAATAGTCTTTTTCCTTCTTGAATTGAGCCTTGTCTTTTTCGTATTGCCTATCTTGGCGTTCCTTGTTAGATCTGGCTTCTTTGTTTAATTGTTGGATCCTTTCTTTTGCTTTGCTCAAATCCCTTTTGTTTTCCGCAAGAATGGAATCATAATCTTGCATTTTTTCAAAGAGATTGGCGATGGTTTTTTGATCCTTCCAGCTCCTTCTTGGCGTTTCAGAGACTCTTTTCATTTTTTGGAATCGAGCATGAAGATTTTCATTCTCACAAGCTAGACTCTTTTTCTCGCCTTCGGCTTCTTGTTCTTGCAAATCTTTCTCCAAACTGAGGCTTCTTAGATTTTCTTTTAGGACGTGGATAGTCGCTTTGTACCCTTTTTCTTTTTCTCCCCAGATCAACCGCTCTTGGATTTTATCATTGAAGTTTTGAACATGGGGTCTTTTTGTTGGCCTTTTTAGCTCGGGTTCTGGTACATCATCCACGCGAGACCGCTTTTCGAACCACCTTGCATATCCAGGATTTATCTCACCCTTGGTAGTGTCTAGGACTTGAGTATCACTTTTCAAGTATCGACACCCATTCCACATTTGCTGAAGTAAAGCTTCGGGAATAGTGGCTTCTGGGTGTAATTTGATTACTTGCATACTCAAATCTTCCTCATCAGGAACTATTTGATATCTCCCTAGTTGCCTTAAAACTCTTAGTGGTGCATACGGCTGAATGCTTCTTAATCCCAATAGTAGTAGATAACTATTTGAGGTTGACATATGTATTACTTCTCTCATCGGGAGCCATCCTAGAGTCCATTCAATTTGATTTGCAGTTAAAGCCTTTAGATGAGATACCCATGCTTCTATCCCTTCTGGAGCTTGATAATCTTTTGTTCTTTCCTCATAGCTCTCGATGCAATTAGCTTTGTTCGACCCATACTGTATGATCTTGGGCTGTTGTTGGAGATGTTCAATCACCCACATTTGCAACAAAATTTTGCATCCTTCGAAAACTTTCGCTCCTGATTTGCATAAAGTCAAAGCCCGATAAATATCTGATAGAATGATGGGGACAAGGGTGTGATTTTCTTTAGTGGTGATGATTTGCACAACTTTTGCGGTGCGAATATCAATTGTTCGCTCTTTATTTGGGAAGACCATGACTCCTAGAAAAGCCACCATGAAAGCAAATCGACGGTGCATCTGCCAAGTGTCTTTGTTTTTCTTATTAGTAAGGCCTTTCTCATGAATTTCGAACCCATCTGATTTTCCAAACCTGGAATACAAAAAATTGAAGGAACAACATCCATTGATGACATTGCTTTTCCTGATTTGACTGCTGATGTTCAGAAGACCGAAGAATCGATGTATTGAAGGAGCCTTTGTGAATATCAAGCTTTGATTTCTTAAACTTCCGTCAAAACCAACATAGCCAGCTATCTCCTCTAATGTAGGAGTAAGCTCGAAGTCAGAGAAACGAAAAACATTGTGAACAGGATCCCAGAACGTTACTAATGTCGTAATCAGATCATCCCGAGGCTCAACTTTCATAATGTCCGTGAGATTTCCCAAATGCTTGACGACCCATTTTTGACCGTCTTCGCCTAAATCATACCACCACATTTGAAGCTGACATAGAAATTCCTCCGTACTTGTGGATGAGGGGCTTTGTATAGTGCTCATTTTGTATCTGAAATTTAATTTTAATAAAGTCAAAATTTATACTAAAAATCATTTTCGAAATTTTTTCTTTTATTTAAAAAAAAATTTAAAACTATATTTTTTCGAAATTTTTAAAGCAACCCATTTTATTCCTTGCTTCTCACCATGATTTTATTTAAGCTGGTCAACAAGCATGTTCGAGGCGAATGAATGCACAAATAACAAGTAGGATGCATCATGATGGTCTTTTAATTTTTGGTTCACCTGTCCTAGACAGACCCAACCCCTGTGTTGAGTCTCCAAGGCCAAATGCATATGATGCAAATATTCGTTCCTACTAGGGATCCGGTACATGACTGAGTTATTCTAAGTGTAAAACCTTAGGTTGATTGTTCTAAACCTGGCTTACCCAAACGGACAGTTTGAGCCGAAGCGGGGATAATGTACCGGGAGCACGAAAGTCTGCCGGGCCTAGTTACTTGTCCCAACTCCGTCTTATTTGGTATGACTTTAACAGAAAGGTGGGTCACGCGCACGTGTACACCATAAATTCAGAAGACTCAGAAAGAAGGGGGTTTCGCAGCAGTTGTATATATTCACAATTCAAATAATATTAAAGCGGTAAAAACATTTAGCATATTAGCATATAAACAGTTGATAATTATATAGTAAATAAAGCCAATAAAAACAGATATTTTAAGCTCGAATTCTTTAAACCCTGAACCAATGGTTCTGGGTTATAGTAACAACTTTTATCCCCAGCAGAGTCGCCAGAGCTGTCGCACCTCCTTTTTCCGCCCCCGCGAGGGTGCAAGGGAGTTTTCTCCAATTGAAGGACAGTCGAAACGGGATTTATTTAATTATTTAAGAGTCGCCACCTGGGAATTTTAAGGCTTCCCAAGTCACCAATTTTAATCCCTGAATCGAGGAGAATATGACTCTGTTTATTATTCTGCGAACCAGAAATCCTGAGTAAGGAATTCTGTTAATCCGGAAGAAGGTGTTAGGCATTTCCGAATTCCGTGGTTCTAGCACGGTCGCTTAACTGTTTTATTATTTGCTTAATTATCTTGATTTTATATAAATGTTATCTGATTTTATTACCGCTTGTACTTATTGTGATTGAGAACCCTTCTTTGAATCGAATTACGCGTACGTATATTCGTGTTATAAATTAAAAAGATGTGGAATTGTGCCACGCGCACGTGTACACAATAACTTTTGACAATATATTTATTGAGCACATTTTTTCGAGATTGTGTTGAATCAAGAATAATTATTTTTCTTAAATAATGAACCGCACATCGCGAGTTTTCATGAAATTAATTTAACGCCTTTAAAAAAAATCCTTTTATTAAATATTCGCTCGAAATTGCGCGTACGCATAATCCGAATTTTTGCTTTCAAAAATATAATCAGAGTACGCGAACGTATCCCTAATTGCGCAAAATATTTGCAATGATGTTAGAGATTTTTCCACAAATTGTTTGTTTATATGAAAATACTGAGAAATTCATACTCAAGGGGTGTCTTTAAATTCTTTTAAAAGAAATTCACAAATTTGAATATTGCCCGTTGACTATAATTTCCGAGTATTAATTATGTTCATCCCAAGACTATTCAAACTCTCAATGAAAGGATAAAAATATGATTAATGCTATTTTTGACAATTATAAAACGTATATACGCTAAAGAATGAATTGTATATAAAACTGAAAATAAATTATAAAGGAAAGAATATTTTCAAGAACTTTTATTATTATTAATTAGTGCAAATTCTATTCTAATTACCATTGATATAAAGTTTTGCAATTTGTATCTTACTCTTATATACTTGTTTTGATCCAATAGGCGAAATTAACTTAATTAATTATGCCTATGATTGAGTTATATATATAATCAAACCCATTTGATTCTAGATCTATATGAATTATTACAACCATTAACTTTCACATCGTATAAGTTCATAAACCCTTTTATTATTAAGAAAGAGAACAAGTCTAATTGACTAAATAAAATGAATATTGCATACAATATTACTTACCATATTTGACATCATAAACATAATGGATTATACTAACTCGTCTTTCAACTGTGGATTATGAACACAACCAATGTTATGCCAAAAGATAGCTAATTGCAATCAATCATCATCTAGCTTTAAACAACAATTAATTATCTAACAAAATAAACTGATAGCATATTTTCCTTGATATTTCCATATTATGCTATACCTATCTAACAATACCGCAAAAAAATGTAAATAAAGCCAACTTTCTGCAGGCTTCCTATTTACACAACTCATAGATAACTAAACTAATGAAATTTGACATGAATAACATTATTACAAAATTTTATATGAATTTCAAAAATAAAACAGTTAACTTGTAGCCATCGAGTCGAACTCACTACTGGTTAACCAACATGAAGCCAAAGCTGAAATTTTCAACTAAAGAACTCAAATGAGTAGAAGATAGTATTACAATTCAAACTCTATTTATTTGTCATGTTGAATCTCTTTCCAACATAAAATTTAAAAGACATGTACCTGAAAATGAAGGTAGGAGGAGTAAATTTCAGCAGTAGCAGCAATAACAAAATCAGTAGAATATACCAATAACACAACAAGCCTGAACAAGACCCGTTGACCCAGATGAACAGTGACAGAGACTTAAGGAAATTTCAGATTTTCTGAATAACATTCACAGGCAAACAACGGACAGATTCCAGAAAGAATGCATTTCATATTTCAGTTTCTTTCTGTTGTGGATTCCTTATTTCTGATTTTTCTGTTTCAGATTGTGTGTGTGTGAATGTTCTCTTTTCTATTTCTCTTTCTGTTTTCTTCCTCTCTTTCCTTTTTAAACAAAATCTGAGTTCTTTTCCTTTTTTTTTCAGAATCTTAATCCTAGATCTGGTGTTCTTTTATACAACACTCCTCCGCTCAAGATGAAACCATTTGCTAATCGCCTAATGGTCCTCTTTTGATCTCCTGTGGCTTGTACGGGATATATCCCCATTCTGATATACTCCTTGATGTCGTGGAACCATGGTTCACCATCAAATTCTTCTTCAACCATATTGCAATAAGCGTGCTGATCGTGGACTTGAATATGTATTGGATCTACATAAGCTTTATCCGGATGGTGCAACATTGATGCTAGGGTAGCCAATGCATCGGTAACCTCATTATGGATTCTTGGAATATGTTGGAATTCCACTGATTGAAACCGCTGACAAAGATCATGGAGACATTGCCGGTATGGGATGAGCTTTAAGTCTCGGGTCTCCCATTCTCCTTGAATTTGATGTACCAAAAGATCTGAATCTCCCATGACTAAGATTTCTCGGATACCCATGTCTGCAGCTAGCCTTAACCCCAAAATGCAAGCTTCATATTCAGCCATATTATTGGTGCAATAAAATCGCAATTGAGCCGTAACAGGATAGTGATGCCCTGTTTCAGAAATGATTACAGCTCCTATTCCGATTCCTTTCATGTTGGCGGCTCCATCAAAGAAAAGTTTCCAGCCAGGTTTTTCAATTTGTTCCACCTCGTCGATATGCATTGTTTCTTCATCAGGAAAATAAGTCTTCAACGGCTCATATTCCTCATCGACCGGGTTTTCGGCTAAATGATCGGCCAGTGCTTGAGCCTTCATTGCAGTTCTAGTCACATAGATGATGTCGAATTCCGTGAGCAATATCTGCCACTTTGCAAGTCTTCCCGTTGGCATAGGCTTTTGAAAAATGTATTTCAATGGATCCAACCGAGAAATGAGGTAAGTAGTGTAGGATGACAAATAGTGTTTCAATTTTTGAGCTACCCATGTTAGGGCGCAACATGTCTTTTCCAGATGAGTATACTTAACCTCATAGGCTGTGAACTTCTTGCTAAGGTAGTAGATGGCTTGTTCTTTTCTGCCAGTGAGGTCATGTTGCCCCAATACACAACCAAATGAATTTTCCAAAACCGTCAAGTAAAGAATCAAAGGTCTTCCTGGCTCTGGCGGGACCAACACGGGTGGGCTTGACAAGTACCCTTTTATTTTATCGAACGCTTCTTGACACTCATCGGTCCATTTGACTGCAGCATCCTTTTTTAACAATTTGAAAATTGGCTCACAGGTTGTTGTGAGCTGAGCAATAAACATGCTGATATAATTTAACCTCCCCAACAAACTCATTACTTCAGTTTTGTTTTTTGGAGGTGGCAGTTCTTGGATGGCTTTAATCTTCGACGGATCTAGCTCGATGCCTCGTCGACTGACTATGAATCCCAGCAACTTTCCGGATGGAACTCCAAATGCGCATTTGGCAGGGTTAAGCTTGAGGTTGTACCTGCGAAGTCTTATGAAGAACTTCCTCAAATCCCCAACGTGGTTGGCCTGATGTTTTGATTTTATGATCACATCATCCACGTACACCTCAATTTCCTTGTGTATCATATCATGAAACACTGTGGTCATTGCTCTCATATAGGTTGCTCCGGCGTTCTTTAGACCGAATGGCATTACCCGGTAGCAATAAGTTCCCCATGGTGTGATGAATGCCGTCTTTTCTGCATCCTCTTCATCCATTAGAATTTGATGATACCCGGCATAACAATCCACGAAAGACCCTATATCATGCTTGGCACAATTGTCGATCAAAATATGGATATTGGGTAATGGGAAGTTATCCTTTGGACTTGCTTTGTTGAGATTGCGATAGTCGACGCATACTCTAATTTTGCCATCTTTCTTTGGCACAGGAACGACATTAGCCAACCAGACAGGATATCGAGTGACTCGAATGACCTTTGCTTCCAATTGTTTGGTGATTTCTTCCTTAATTCTCACACTCATATCAGGCTTGAATTTTCTCAGCCTCTGCTTGACAGGAGGCACCGTTGGATCGGTGGGCAATTTGTGGACCACTAAATCAGTGCTCAAGCCCGGCATGTCGTCATACGACCATGCAAAAACATCTTTGAATTCTATGAATGCTTTAATTAACTCTTCTCGGATCTTTGGTTCGAGATGGACACTTATTTTAGTTTCCCGGACATTACTCGTATCCCCTATATCGACGTCCTCGGTATCACTCAAGTTAGGTTTGATTTTTTCCTCAAAGTGAATTAACTCTTTACTAATCTCCTCAAAAACCTCATCTTCATCATATTCTGATTCATAATCACAATATATTTCTTGAATTAATATTTCGGAACCAGATTGATTTTTAAGACTGGGCTGAGGATTCCTCATGATGCCATATCACTAGAGCCAGCGTAAAAGGAACTGTACAAGAAAGAAGAAAAAAGAAAAGAAAGCTATTAGGAATGATAATAAAAGGAAACTGCTTTTTATTGGATGATGAAAGATAACAAGGTTTTGCACACTTCAAACCGACTGTAAGATAAACTTTGGGATTACAACCTTGAAATAACCCAAACAAACTGAAAGAAAATCAAAATAAACTACCAAGACTCCTTTCGAATTGGGAGAGGAGTGGCTTTCCAATTATTGAGCTTTGTTTCTGGCCTAACGAATTGAACTTCTGCGTTGCTACACCCTTCTCTGCTTTCCAACATATTCACATCATTAAACAATTTCTCGAACCTTTCAATTAATTCCTCCTCAGGATTGACCCGGGATTTAGGAATTGTTGTTATCGGGTGGTTTTTAGCGCCGGTCTTGACAAAAGACTTTGACAGATGTGGTACTGGTTTTGGAAGAAACCATGCTTGGTGTTTCAACCTCCTGGCCTTTATTACGTCGTTGGCGGTGGGTACGAACCCTAAACCGAATGTTCCCCAGTTCTCGGGGAGAGATACTGGTTGTACAATTCCTTGCAGAGATAAGCCCAGACCTTTGCCGGGTATAAAGCCATTCTTTAACATTTCATAAGCTATCATGACTGATGCAGAGGATATCCTTGGATTCGGAAGGTATTTCCCTTCTGGAATTTTCTCTATCGACACTGTGTTTGTCACTTGGTATACCCATGGTCCCTGGTCATTTTCTGTTCCCTCGACTGGTACAATGGTACTGCTGTGAGCATTTAAACTTTCTTCTCCATACACGACTACTTCTTGATGATCCCATTCAAACTTGACAGCCTGATGTAGTGTTGACGGGACTGCTTTAGCAGCATGGATCCATGGTCGACCCAATAACAAGTTGTAAGAAACAGATATGTCCAACACTTGGAATTCCATTGTGAATTCAACTGGCCCTATAGCTAGTTCCAACACTATGTCGCCAAATGAATCTCTGCTTCCACCGTCAAATCCTTGTACGCAGATACTATTCTTCTGGATCCCCTCCTCTTTAATTTTCAATTTGTTTAAAGTGGAGAGAGGGCATATGTTTGCACTGGACCCATTGTCAACCAATACCCGGGTTACTACGGAGTTTTCACATTTCACGGTGAGGTAAAGAGCTCTGTTGTGCTCGGTACCTTCCACAGGTAATTCATCATCAGCAAATGTAATTCTGTTTGTCTCAAAGATTCTGTTGGCTATTTTGCCCAAATGATTTACAGAGATCTTTTCAGGAACATGAGCTTCATTCAGGATTTTCATCAACGCCAGACGGTGTTCCTCTGAATGGATCAGTAATGACAACAATGAAATTTGAGCAGGGGTCTTCTTTAATTGATCCACAACAGAATAATCATGGAGTTTCATTTTTCTTAAAAATTCCTCCGCCTCTTCTTCCGTCACAACTTTCTTTGTTGGCATTGGATTGTTTTTAGTTTTTCTCAATTCTTCGGGAGTAAAACATCTTCCCGAACGAGTCAAGCCTTGCACCTCACACACTTCTTCCTTGATTTCTTTGCCCTTGTACATTACGGTCACCCGTTCATAGTTCCATGGGATGGTTTTGTTGTTGATGATTGGCAGCTGAATTACAGGTGCAATAATAACCCGATCTGTACGTGCTCTTTCCACGAATACAACGGGTTTGTTAGCAACCCCTGGTACTATCACCTTCGGCCTCTCTTATTTTGCGGCAACTTTGCTCGATGACCCCTCGTCAACTATCATAGATGGTTCATCACCATTTTTGTTCTATTTAGACACCGGCTTCTCCTCCATTAACTGCTTATCTGGCTTGGTTTCATGAGACTTGATCATCATGACAGTTTGTGACGGCTTCTTTGTCTCCCCATCAGCTTGTATGATTTCTATCATGTTAGCCTCTTGATGGGCTGGCATTGGATTTCTATTGATATTTGGAGCTTCGGGGGTTTGAACCTCGATTTTGTTAGTATCAATCAGCTCTTGTATTGCATTTTTCAAATGCCAACATTTCTCCGTATCATGGCCTGGTGCACCGGAGCAATATTCACAGCTAATGGTGTAATCCAGATTCTTTGGTGGAGGATTGGGTAGTTTGGATTGTATTGGTCTCAGCATGTCTAGCTGTCTCAACCTGTGGAACAGACTAGTGTAAGACTCTCCCAATGGAGTGTAAGTTTTCTTTTTCTGTTCCCTTTCTCCCCTGAATGCTGGCCTAGGCCTGAAACCTGGTCCGGGATAGGCTCGTGGGTAAGTACTTGGTGTGGCAGGAGCACGCCAATTGGTGTGAACAGGTGGCTGATTGTATGCTTGAGCATGGTTAATGGCAAACTGAGGCTCTGAAGGGTGATAGTAGTGTTGGGATGAATCATGGTGGTAAGCTGATTGGCGAGGTCGTTGTTGATTATAGTAAAGTGGTGAACCTCTGGGTCCCGGCCAAATTCCTGAATCAACTACTGCTGTTTCCTCCCTTTTCTTTCTCCCGATTCCTCCTACCCCGCCTTGAATAGCTTGAGTAGT
Source organism: Nicotiana tabacum (assembly GCF_000715075.1). NCBI lineage: Eukaryota > Viridiplantae > Streptophyta > Magnoliopsida > Solanales > Solanaceae > Nicotiana > Nicotiana tabacum. Next base: position 164,618,355 of record NC_134095.1, read on the forward strand.
TCCCTTAATTGCTGAATAGCTCATGATTTTATTTGTTTTGAGGCCTTCTTCCACCATACCTCCCATCTTTACTACCTCGTTGAATGATTTTCCAACCGCTGAAACCAAGTGGGCATAGTAAGTTGGTTCCAAGGCTTGGAGGAAATAATCTACCATTTCGCTCTCCTTCATAGGAGGATCCACTCTTGCTGCCTGTTCTCTCCACCAAAAACCATACTCTCTGAAACTTTCATTGTGTTTCTTCTCAAATTTGGTCAAAGATAATCGATCTGGGATAATTTCCAGATTGTATTGGAAATGGTATGCGAATGCCTGTGCCAGGTCATCCCAGGTGTACCATCTTCCATGGTCTTGGCGTGTATACCACTCCAAAGCTGGTCCGCTTAGACTTTGACTGAAGTAAGCCATCAACAATTCATCCTTTCCCCCAGCTCCTCGCATCTTGCTACAGAAACCCCTTAAGTGGGCTACTGGGTCGCCGTGCCCGCTGTATAGGTCAAATTTGGGCATCTTGAAGCCGAATGGCAATTGTACATTAGGGAATAAGCATAAATCTTTGTATGCTACACTGACTTGCCCACCTAATCCCCGCATGTCTCGGAACGATTGTTCTAGACTTTTGACCTTCCTGAACATCTCTTCTTGTTCAGCATTTTTGGCTGGCCTGTCAATTTTGGTTGGGAGATCAAACCGAGGAGCAGGTGAATTGATTTCGGAGGCTTTGAAGGTGGGCTCCGGGGGGTAATATTGGTTGTCTTGGGCCTGAAATGTAGGCTCACTAGGAGATTTGTGAAATGTAGTAGAGGAAGGTGCTACGAAAACAGGAGTCATAGGTGGAGGAAGGTATGGAACTGGTTTTGGAGGTGGAGACTGTGGTGTCTGAGAGGTGGTGCCTCGGTAGTGCTGATAAATGGGGAAACTTGGGGATAATTTAGTGGTGATATTATCCTGAGTTTGGATCTTTGATGAAGCGGGGTTATTTGGGTAAGATGGGGGTAACTGTCCTGTAGACCAAGCTTGGTACATTTCAGCCATTTGCTGCTTGAGCTTAAATATCTCTTCTTTCATTTTCCCGACATCCATCTCTTCTATCTCCATACCTGTGTCAACATCTGGGATAGACATACTTTCGGGTATTGGTCCTTTTGATCTTGTGTGATAGTGATAATATGCCAGTATACTCTTTAGAGAAACTAACTGGTTGAATTCTGAAAATGGACAAACTTGTTAGTTTTGAGAGTTTAACACATATATAATCACACGTTGAGATGCAATGCTCCTAGACAAATAATCCCTTTCTATTATGCATTCGCTCGGTTGTTTGTGTCGTCCCAGCTTTCTTGAAATTGAAAAATTGTCATTCGCTTTTATTTACTATATATATCTTTATCGTGGTGGTCGAATCTTAGAGATTGCCTACGTATCATGCCAAACATGAATCAGACCTTGCGTAGTTCGGACCAAAGGCAATCATTTTTATTCATTACACAAAGATGGAATTATATTTGAAAATTTTAAGAAAATATCTTTGAAATTCACACACTTAAATCAAAAATAAAAGATACAATTCATAACATCTCACAACATGCCCCACTTTCCACTTTTGTTCTCTAATATTGGATTATCTGCTCAATGTGGGGCTTGACCTGGATGGCCTCCCAGCGTACGATACATCCTTTCCAACTCCAATGCTAGATGACGAGCAAAAGTGGGCGCATGCTCTGTAAACCTTTCATAATCCATTCCTTGGCAGTTTACATAACTTTGAGATGTGAAGACTGCCAGGTCATGGATTTGTGCCCTGAAACCTTGGAGACGTTGGTCTTGGTCTTGCAATTGCTGCTGACGAGTGGTGGCTATGTCTCTGACACGGTTTTCACGATCTAAAGCTGATTCTAATAGAGCTCGGAGTCTGGCCTGCTCTAATCTTGCTTGCGATCTTTCCCTGTCGAGGTCTGCTTGTTGATATTCTCTGTTGCATCTTCTTGCCTCTTCTATTTGTGCACGAAGCTGGTCTTCTGATCGCATCCAATAGTCTTTTTCCTTCTTGAATTGAGCCTTGTCTTTTTCGTATTGCCTATCTTGGCGTTCCTTGTTAGATCTGGCTTCTTTGTTTAATTGTTGGATCCTTTCTTTTGCTTTGCTCAAATCCCTTTTGTTTTCCGCAAGAATGGAATCATAATCTTGCATTTTTTCAAAGAGATTGGCGATGGTTTTTTGATCCTTCCAGCTCCTTCTTGGCGATTCAGAGACTCTTTTCATTTTTTGGAATCGAGCATGAAGATTTTCATTCTCACAAGCTAGACTCTTTTTCTCGCCTTCGGCTTCTTGTTCTTGCAAATCTTTCTCCAAACTGAGGCTTCTTAGATTTTCTTTTAGGGCGTGGATAGTTGCTTTGTACCCTTTTTCTTTTTCTCCCCAGATCAACCGCTCTTGGATTTTATCATTGAAGTTTTGAACATGGGGTCTTTTTGTTGGCCTTTTTAGCTCGGGTTCTGGTACATCATCCACGCGAGACCGCTTTTCGAACCACCTTGCATATCCATGATTTATCTCACCCTTGGTAGTGTCTAGGACTTGAGTATCACTTTTCAAGTATCGGCACCCATTTCACATTTGCTGAAGTAAAGCTTCGGGAATAGTGGCTTCTGGGTGTAATTCGATTACTTGCATACTCAAATCTTCCTCATCAGGAACTATTTGATATCTCCCTAGTTGCCTTAAAACTCTTAGTGGTGCATACGGCTGAATGCTTCTTAATCCCAATAGTAGTAGATAACTATTTGAGGTTGACATATGTATTACTTCTCTCATCGAGAGCCATCCCAGAGTCCATTCAATTTGATTTGCAGTTAAAGCCTTTAGATTAGATACTCATGCTTCTATCCCTTCTGGAGCTTGATAATCTTTTGTTCTTTCCTTATAGCTCTCGATGCAATTAGCTTTGTTCGACCCATACTGTATGATCTTGGGCTGTTGTTGGAGATGTTCAATCACCCACATTTGCAACAAAATTTTGCATCCTTCGAAAACTTTCGCTCCTGATTTGCATAAAGTCAAAGCCCGATAAATATCTGATAGAATGATGGGGACAAGGGTGTGATTTTCTTTAGTGGTGATGATTTGCACAACTTTTGCGGTGCGAATATCAATTGTTCGCTCTTTATTTGGGAAGACCATGACTCCTAGAAAAGCCACCATGAAAGCAAATCGACGGTGCATCTGCCAAGTGTCTTTGTTTTGCTTATTAGTAAGGCCTTTCTCATGAATTTCGAACCCATCTGATTTTCCAAACCTGGAATACAAAAAATTGAAGGAACAACATCTATTGATGACATTGCTTTTCCTGATTTGACTGCTGATGTTCAGAAGACCGAAGAATCGATGTATTGAAGGAGCCTTTGTGAATATCAAGCTTTGATTTCTTAAACTTCCGTCAAAACCAACATAGCCAGCTATCTCCTCTAATGTAGGAGTAAGCTCGAAGTCAGAGAAACGAAAAACATTGTGAACAGGATCCCAGAATGTTACTAATGCCGTAATCAGATCATCCCGAGGCTCAACTTTCATAATGTCCGTGAGATTTCCCAAATGCTTGACGACCCATTTTTGACCGTCTTCGCCTAAATCATACCACCACATTTGAAGCTGACATAGAAATTCCTCCGTACTTGTGGATGAGGGGCTTTGTATAGTGCTCATTTTGTATCTGAAATTTAATTTTAATAAAGTCAAAATTTATACTAAAAATCATTTTCGAAATTTTTTCTTTTATTTAAAAAAAAATTTAAAACTATATTTTTTCGAAATTTTTAAAGCAACCCATTTTATTCCTTGCTTCTCACCATGATTTTATTTAAGCTGGTCAACAAGCATGTTCGAGGCGAATGAATGCACAAATAACAAGTAGGATGCATCATGATGGTCTTTTAATTTTTGGTTCACCTGTCCTAGACAGACCCAACCCCTGTGTTGAGTCTCCAAGGCCAAATGCATATGATGCAAATATTCGTTCCTACTAGGGATCCGGTACATGGCTGAGTTATTCTAAGTGTAAAACCTTAGGTTGATTGTTCTAAACCTGGCTTACCCAAACGGACAGTTTGAGCCGAAGCGGGGATAATGTACCGGGAGCACGAAAGTCTGCCGGGCCTAGTTACTTGTCCCAACTCCGTCTTATTTGGTATGACTTTAACAGAAAGGTGGGTCACGCGCACGTGTACACCATAAATTCAGAAGACTCAGAAAGAAGGGGGTTTCGCAGCAGTTGTATATATTCACAATTCAAATAATATTAAAGCGGTAAAAACATTTAGCATATTAGCATATAAACAGTTGATAATTATATAGTAAATAAAGCCAATAAAAACAGATATTTTAAGCTCGAATTCTTTAAACCCTGAACCAATGGTTCTGGGTTATAGTAACAACTTTTATCCCCAGCAGAGTCGCCAGAGCTGTCGCACCTCCTTTTTTCGCCCCCGCGAGGGTGCAAGGGAGTTTTCTCCAATTGAAGGACAGTCGAAACGGGATTTATTTAATTATTTAAGAGTCGCCACCTGGGAATTTTAAGGCGTCCCAAGTCACCAATTTTAATCCCTGAATCGAGGAGAATATGACTCTGTTTATTATTCTGCGAACCAGAAATCCTGAGTAAGGAATTCTGTTAATCCGGAAGAAGGTGTTAGGCATTTCCGAATTCCGTGGTTCTAGCACGGTCGCTTAACTGTTTTATTATTTGCTTAATTATCTTGATTTTATATAAATGTTATCTGATTTTATTACCGCTTGTACTTATTGTGATTGAGAACCCTTCTTTGAATCGAATTACGCGTACGTATATTCGTGTTATAAATTAAAAAGATGCGGAATTGTGCCACGCGCACGTGTACACAATAACTTTTGACAATATATTTATTGAGCACATTTTTTCGAGATTGTGTTGAATCAAGAATAATTATTTTTCTTAAATAATGAACCGCACATCGCGAGTTTTCATGAAATTAATTTAACGCCTTTAAAAAAATCCTTTTATTAAATATTCTCTCGAAATTGCGCGTACGCATAATCCGAATTTTTGCTTTCAAAAATATAATCAGAGTACGCGAACGTATCCCTAATTGCGCAAAATATTTGCAATGATGTTAGAGATTTTTCCACAAATTGTTTGTTTATATGAAAATACTGAGAAATTCATACTCAAGGGGTGTCTTTAAATTCTTTTAAAAGAAATTCACAAATTTGAATATTGCCCGTTGACTATAATTTCCGAGTATTAATTATGTTCATCCCAAGACTATTCAAACTCTCAATGAAAGGATAAAAATATGATTAATGCTATTTTTGACAATTATAAAACGTATATACGCTAAAGAATGAATTGTATATAAAACTGAAAATAAATTATAAAGGAAAGAATATTTTCAAGAACTTTTATTATTATTAATTAGTGCAAATTCTATTCTAATTACCATTGATATAAAGTTTTGCAATTTGTATCTTACTCTTATATACTTGTTTTGATCCAATAGGCGAAATTAACTTAATTAATTATGCCTATGATTGAGTTATATATATAATCAAACCCATTTGATTCTAGATCTATATGAATTATTACAACCATTAACTTTCACATCGTATAAGTTCATAAACCCTTTTATTATTAAGAAAGAGAACAAGTCTAATTGACTAAATAAAATGAATATTGCATACAATATTACTTACCATATTTGACATCATAAACATAATGGATTATACTAACTCGTCTTTCAACTGTGGATTATGAACACAACCAATGTTATGCCAAAAGATAGCTAATTGCAATCAATCATCATCTAGCTTTAAACAACAATTAATTATCTAACAAAATAAACTGATAGCATATTTTCCTTGATATTTCCATATTATGCTATACCTATCTAACAATACCGCAAAAAAATGTAAATAAAGCCAACTTTCTGCAGGCTTCCTATTTACACAACTCATAGATAACTAAACTAATGAAATTTGACATGAATAACATTATTACAAAATTTTATATGAATTTCAAAAATAAAACAGTTAACTTGTAGCCATCGAGTCGAACTCACTACTGGTTAACCAACATGAAGCCAAAGCTGAAATTTTCAACTAAAGAACTCAAATGAGTAGAAGACAGTATTACAATTCAAACTCTATTTATTTGTCATGTTGAATCTCTTTCCAACATAAAATTTAAAAGACATGTACCTGAAAATGAAGGTAGGAGGAGTAAATTTCAGCAGTAGCAGCAATAACAAAATCAGTAGAATATACCAATAACACAACAAGCCTGAACAAGACCCGTTGACCCAGATGAACAGTGACAGAGACTTAAGGAAATTTCAGATTTTCTGAATAACATTCACAAGCAAACAACGGACAGATTCCAGAAAGAATGCATTTCATATTTCAGTTTCTTTCTGTTGTGGATTCCTTATTTCTGATTTTTCTGTTTCAGATTGTGTGTGTGTGTGAATGTTCTCTTTTCAATTTCTCTTTCTGTTTTCTTCCTCTCTTTCCTTTTTAAACAAAATCTGAGTTCTTTTCCTTTTTTTTTTCAGAATCTTAATCCTAAAAATCTCTTCTTTCTCCTTTTCTTTTTCTTTCTTAAAATCTTCTCTAACTCTCTTTCTCTGAAAAACTGCCTTTATTTTCTGAAAAGAACCTCCTTTCAACTGTCTGTCCAGCTCCTGTATTTATACAGGGCTGGTCCTAGGCAATTTAAGTGCTTCTTGGACCCCCTTCTTCTTTTAAAATCAAAAGTTCCATTAAAAACTGCTTTTACTACTTTAAATCCCATTAAGTGAACTTTTTTCCTGATTTCCAGCATTCCATTATCCCTTGTTCCCCATTAGTATCATTAACTAATAGTCACTAACATTACATTATCAGCCCACTATTATATCATATTACCCTTACTGTTTTATCCCAGAAATGCCCTGTAATTTTACTATTATTACAGCCCCAAACCAAACTGCCTAAACCTTAAAAACATTTATCTGAACTAACATGTTTAGCAGCAAATAACCAACCCCTGAATCAAACAAACCTTTTGTCTTTACAGATTATGCTAAACAAGGAGAGCTAAATTTAGATTGAACACTGAACTTGCATGCAGACATATTAACAATACACACAACTCAACAGAACATTTCAACTGAAATTCAACAACTGAACAAAGAGCAACAAATGCAGGAGCATTGTCAGTTTTTTGACACTGCCCTGAACTTTAATGTTTAGAAATTATAACACTTATTTGATGAATTTTATTGAACTAGGAACAAAGATGACTTAATTAACGAATATTAATCAAACTGATTATCAAATAAGAAACGACTAATTACAACAAAATAATCCACCCGAAATAGGTTGCTTCAGTCAACATTTTTAGAAACAAGATTAACAATATAACTAATCGACGAACTTAATCGAGTCGATTACACACATTGTAATTAGTCACAACCAACAGAAACCATTCACATTCGGATCAAGTAGATAGGTAGGAGACAGAAATGACAGAATTGATCAAAACAAATATGAAAAATTAAAAAGCTATTAAAACAGGCAACAATACATGTAGAATAATACAAAAAGAAATAGAAAATACCTCTGAATCTTCAATCAAACTCGAACTCAACTTGGACTTCGGATTTTTTTTGTTTGAAATCAAACTGACCTTAGTCGAAGTATTTTCCACTGAAAATACTTCGACTAAGGTCGATTAAACCTCAATCTTTATTTAATATGCACGGAATCCAAAAGTTTGGTATTTTTTAGGGTTTCAGGTTCTCGGATCTTAAATCCGAACATTTCAGGGCGGATTCGAAGGGAACCAAACATGATACAAGGGTGAGAGTAGCCTAGGGGTCATTTGGTGTTAATTTGAAACGGATCTGAGTTTGTTCTTGTTTGGTCCGAATCTTCAAAAGAAGATTCGAGAAGTTCAAAGCTGATTCGAACTAAACTAACTTCAGATCCATAACAAGGGTTGTTAGGGGAAGCCATGGTGTTAATTTGGGGCTGATTGGTTTAGATCAGGTTTTCAGGCCAACCTTCGATTTAAGATTCGAAGGGTTGGGGCCTGATTCGAAGGAAACTAAGGTCGGATTCGTGTAGGGGATGTTCAGGAGGTCCTAGGGTGTTAAGTTGGTGACCGGCGGCGTTGATGCCGCCGGGTTTCAGGCGGTGGAATCCTAGGGCGGCTAGGGTTAGGAGTGGGGGTTTGGGACGATGATGAACAGTGTAGGAAGGGGGGGTGTTTGGTTAGGGGCCGGGGTAAGGTTTGGGATTTATATAGGGGTGGGGTGGACTGGTATCGTCCGTTGGATCAAGTAGAATGGATGGCTGAGATCTACTCACTTAACCAAACGATGTCGTTTGGTTTAAGTTGGAGGACGGGTTGAACCGGGGCAGTGGGTCGGGTAATGATCATGGGTTAGGGTGATGAGATCTCAGCCGTTGGATGAATTGAATCCAACGGCCCTTGATGAAGGGTGATGAAACGTCGTCGTTTCGATTTGTTTGAATTGGACCGGGCATGGGGCTGTTGGGATTGGGCTGTGAAGGGGATTAATTTGGTTGGGCCTGGATTTAAATCCAGGTCCGAATTTTATGTATATGTATTATTATATTTTTTTTTAATACAAAATTTTAATTGTAATTAAAAAACAATTTTACCTTTACAAAAATATATTAATTACTCTATAACAATTATTTAACACATAGACAAAAACATCAATCACACAGTGAAACATTTAAAATAAAACCAATGCATATTTTTGTGATTTTATTTAAATTATCTCTTAAATGCATAATTAAATCCTATATGCATGCAATATGTATCTTATTTTATTTTTTCATTTTATTATGACAATGTAAACACTTACAGACATAACACAAGTATTTGACACCACGCAAATTCAAAAATTACACAGTAAAAGAAATTTATTTTATTTTTTAATTTATTTTGGAGTAGTTTTTCGTTAAAGCAAAAATCACGTGCTCACAACATGATTTTCGCCAACTCTATGGATTTACTCGTTAGTGAACCTATTTTCCATGACCCGACTCTCAACCTATAGGCTCCCTTGCCCCCTCTACCTCCCCTGCTACCCGACCCACCCCCTGACCCTAGCCTTACACTCTGCCCCACCCGAGGACATGCCCTTATTCTATCATCCCAGACTGCAGCCACTACACCTACAACAATCTAGAGAAGACTCGCTAGTGCACAACGTACACAAAACAAAGTAGAAGGAAACAAGTGGTAACTAGTATCCTAGTTGAAAGGTTTAACTATTGCTAAGTAAAGTAACAATAATTTTGCTAACACCAAAAGGAAAACGGTAAAACCGGAGGTACCAACTATCGATAACAAAACCTGTGGCTGATTTGCTGTACTCGATGTAGTTGTACGCTCACGCACCACTTCCGACCGCCCTTTGCTGACACTCGCCCAGGTTGCTCTCCTTTGCCAGTGCTCGTGCGCCCAACTTGTCTCCAATACTCCGAGAATTCCTGAAAACACAAAAAATACCACGACCCAAAAACCAGAAGGAGCTATCACCGCTACACTGGTATAGCCCCAACAATATAAAATGTACCAGGAAAGGAGAAGAAGAAAACGAGAATATAAGGGAATCCTCCTGCTTTATTTATTTTGGCTAAGAGCAGGAAGGGAATCCTCAAATTTAGAAAATGAATTGAAATCTACCTTAGAAACAGTAAATAAACGAGCAGCTCCCAAAACCCTAACGAATCTGAACTGAAATCTACCTTAGAAAATGAAGAAACAGTAAATAAAAATGGAATACACTTACTTTATACTAGGATGAACAAATAGTGAGAAACCCATTTCTCAAAAATTAAACGAAAATCTTCGATTAAAATTGACGGAACTAAAACATCAGTAATTGCAAGGACTTTCAGAATTTGTAGTAACAGTTTCTTAAATGTGAAAACTAAAACATCGGTTTAATCTCAGCGCCACAAAGCTTATAAACCGAAAATGGGTTTAAAAAATTAAAAGAGCTGAAACTGCAAATGGGCTGACAATGAGAGTATGATTTTGATGAGAGAGATAGAGCTTACCAAAGAAAGAAGGAATATAGAATTGAATCCCCAATAAAAGCAATGAAATAGTGAAAAATAGCTAAAATTACTTTAGTTCAGTTAAAACTTCTTTGGAATACCTTTTAACAATTAAGCAAGTAAATGATAGGCAATTAGGAAAGATAAACACATAAAGAACCGCTCCTCGGGCACAATACCACAGAATTAACCCCTCGGGCAACACATGGAACAATACCAGCCCCTCGAGCTATATCTCACGTCACAATGGGTACCCGCGCTCACTGGGGGTGTGCAAACTCCTGGAGGGGCCCCTTACGGCCCATGCGCAATATCAAACCATCTCGTGGCATAATCACATAGGCTCTCAGCCTCTATCACAAGCCACCTCGTGGCGTACAAATCTCAGGCCCTCGGCCTCATATCAACATCAGTGTTTCCTCACAACAATAGGCCTTCGGCCTTACTTAGTCAAAATCTCATAAGTCACTCGGGCAACAGTAAAACATGATGATCAGCCACAAAATATCATTTTAAGTGTTAAAGTAGAGTAAACATAGCTGAGTTATGGAAATAGTAGAATATAATATGACTGAGTTCAAGTATAAAGTCAAAACAGTGAGGAAATATCAATAAAGATCCCCTAAGGTTACAAATAGTTGGTAGGAGGCCCAAATATGGCATTCATCCCAAAACATGATGATAGAAAATAGTTTTCAATCAAATACGCGATAAAACAGTCATTCGGGATGGATTAAGTCACAATCCCCAATGGTGCCCGACCCCACGCTCGTCATCTAGCGTGTGCGTCACCTCAATATAGCACCACGATGTGCAATCCGGGGTTTCATACCCTCAGGACAACATTTAAAATCATTACTCACCTCAACCCAGTCCAAACTCTAGCCCGCGATGCCTTTGCCCCTCGAATCGGCCTCAACTCGCATCAAATCTATCCAAAATCAGAATCATGACGTCAAAATATACTAAGGGAACGAAGCCCAAGTGAAAATAATCAATTTATAGCATGAATCCCGAAATTACCAAAACTCGACCCCCGGGCCCACGTCTCGAAATTCGATAAATTTTACATCAATAGATTCCTTATCTCCCTACGAGTTCATATATATCAAAAGTCCCAAAATCCGACCACAAATGGCCCCTCAAATCCTCAAGTCTAGGTCTCCAATACCAAGCCCTAGTTTCCCCAATTTTAACCCTTAAATTCCATTAACTACAACTCTAATCCGTGAAATAATACCATAGAAACGAGTTTTAGGTCCAAAATCCTTACCTCAATGAAATCCCCTTGAAATCCTTCTTCAAATCGCCCAAAAAGCTCCAAAAATCGACTTAGAAATGATGGAATAGCTCAAAAATTGCGAAGGAAATAATTTATACCTTCTGGCACATGCATTTCAAATCTGCGGCCCCTTCTACCGCTTTTGCGGTACCGCTTTTGCGGTTAATGGACCGCTTTTGCGGTCATCACTTAAATCCTCCACTTTCGCATCTGCGATGCCCAACCCGCACCTGCGCCTTCGTAGGTGCGGTTCTTCAACCGCTTCTGCGGTTTCTGCCTTCCCAAGCCCTGTCCGCTTATGTGATTCAAATCTCGCTTTTACGAGACTGCACCTGCGGTGCCCTAACCGCAAGTGCGGTTATGATAACAATGAGAAACTTCCGCTGTCATAATCAACTCCAAATCTTTCTGCCAACCATCCGAAATCACCCCGAGGCCCCCAAGACCTCAACCAAAAGCACAAACACATCATATACTGCCTTCCAAACTTATACCAATCTTCAAAACACCTCAAACAACATCGAATCAATCAAAACACTTCGGATTCAAGCCTAAATTTCCAAAATCTTTCGAATTACGCTTTTGATCAAAAAGCATACCAAACCACGTCCGAATGACCTAAACATTTGCACACACATCCCAAATGACCCAACAGAACTACTGCAACTCTCGGAATTCCATTCCGACCCCTATATCAAAATCTCGCCTATCAACCGGAAAATGCCAAAATACCAATTTCGTCAATTCAAGCCTAAATCTACTCCGGATCTCCAAAGCACATTCCGATCTCGCTCCTAAGTCCTAAATTACCTCCCAAAGCTATCTGAACCATCGGAACTCACATCTGAGCCCTCTAACACATAAGTCAATATCCGGTTGACTTTTCCAACTTAAGCTTCCTCAAAAGAGACTAAGTGTCTCAAACCTTACCAAAGCCATTCCGAACCCGAGACAACCAACCCGAACACTCATAGAACCGATAAACAAAAAAATAAGAAGCAGAAATGGGGAAAACGGAGCGGTAACTCATGAGACGACTGGCCGGGTCGTCATAATCTAGCTCATTACTTGTGGTTTCAAATGGATTAGTAGTTTTGGCTCTAACAATGTACATATGTATTTTTAAATCCATTAAAATGTAGGACTGGGCGTGTATCAAGTAAAACCGATAACCCAAATCGAAAAAATACTATTGAGTTATCGGTATCGGGTTATTGAACGAATGATTTGATAATAATTTAATGTTATTTGATTATTGAGTTATTGGTTCGGGTCAATCGATTTGCTCAATTCTATTAACGGTTTAACTCATAACCCAATAAGCTTTATCAAAATTATAATTTTACACACTAAGTGTATAAAGCCACATTCTCTCAGCCGTCACTCTTCATCTTCATATCATATTCCTTAGGGAAAGTTTTAAACTTTTTTGAATTTCTTATCTTCATTCTTCAGTTAAGTTTTTTAGTTTTAAACTCTAAAGAATTATTGGTCGTATTTTTGGTTTTTCTATTTGTTTCTTTTGATGCATTGCTTCCTTTAGCATATACAAGATTAAGTTTTTTATTTTTTTGTGAACTATGTTCATCCGTACTGCGATAGTTAGTAAGATTAGATTGTCAAATATCTTATTAATTACTCCGACTAACTTTTTCTTTTTTGACTTTGTGAATTGAGATTATTCATTGAGATTTTCACATGCAAAAAAAATTTTACTTTCTATTTTTTTACTTTCTAAAGTTGAATCTAATCCTTTTTTAGTTCCTTTTTTCTTAATAGTATGGTCATGATTTTCATAATAAAAATATAAAAATTATAATATTTCTTATTCCAATTGGATAAACCAGTATCTGGACCGATAACGATCGATAGCTGACTAACTGATACTCAATAACGAATATCTTATCGGTTCGATTTAGCATATTTATAAATTCAATAATTATCGATATGTCGAATCGATAACATTTAGAAGTGAATCAAACCGACCGATACCCATCCCTACTAAAAAGTATAAATAATTAAGTAATAGATTTCGAACCCAATAATCAAATACCTTGTGACAAAATCTCAATCTCAAACTCATAATGTTCAAAACTTGAATCCGTCTCTGATATTTTTGAATCCATAAAATCAAATAATTGTGTTCAATGCTCTTTTTTCTTCTTTTTTTTTTCTTTTTTGCAGATATGAAAAGCATGCCATTAGATTTTTAACAAAAAAAAAAAAAAAAACATTTTGAGCGGCATGGTAAAACAAAAAGTGTTGGATGTCTCGTAAATTTATGCAGTCTTGAATTCTAAAAGAGATTATTCGATCTATTTCCGGCTCATGATATATATCAAACACTCGGATATCTATTGCAAGTGCATATACCAATTTTATACAACAGAATATATATAGTATTTGAAAAATTATATTTCTCTAAAGAAAATCTAATAAAAATTGACTTTGTGCTTAAATCAACACTAAATGTGAAGAATTAATTGATTATATGGATTTAGCCATTAAGAGACGGATTCAAGATTTGAACATTATGAGTTTGAGATTCTATGACAACGCATTTAATTATTGGGTTCAAAATCTATTACTTATTTATACTTTTTAGTGGATTTTTAAATAGACATACTTTGTTCGAGCTGAAGCTACAGATTCATTCAAACCCACAACTAATGAGCCAGATCCACCCCTATAGCTAACCACATAAAATAACGTTAATCATAATCAACTATTGTGGTTCTAACTGATCAAAAAATAAATTTTGCAGAAACATAAGTCATTGAACATCATGAGATAACGTTAAAGATTATCAATTTCTTGTGGATCTAATTGTTCGAAATTTTTTGATAATAACTATCACTATCATATATGAAGAAACAAGAGACACTAGCTAATTATGGTTCCAAATTCTTTCTCGTAGCTAATTTTTAATTGGTTTTTAAAAATTTTATTTTTATTTTGGGGAAATCTTGATATGCTTGCCAAGCCCGCTGAATATCTTTGTCTTCCGGCTGCTTTGAATTAATAGTAGATAATTAGTTAAAGATTATATTTCTTCTATCTTTTCTTAACTAATTTGTTCTTTTGCAGACAAATTAGAGAAGTTAAGCTGCTTGGCCTCCACATCAGCAAATTCGTTTTTGGGGATTTTTACACTGTATAGAAGTCCATCCTAAAAGATAGCCGATATATATATATATATATATATATGACTTCCCTTTGGCTAATTTTTTTTTTTAAATTTAAAAGTTTTAGAGATTTGGTATCCGGAACTTACAATTGGTGTTTTAATTCGAATTTGCCTTGTGTAGGCCCACTAAAGGAGTAAAGTACTCCCTATATTTCGGGTGATTTGCATCTATACTCGCTTTTTGGGTCACGTTTTAATTTGTGCTCGTTTTACAAAAAAAATTACAAGCGTACCCACTTTTTCGTGTAACTTAGCATAAGGGGCTGAAGTTTTTGTTTGTAACCGGCGAACTTCAGCTTTTTTAGAGTTGAAATTTTAACTGTCTTTCCATATGATTCGAACTTCAGCCTTCAAACAAGAACTTTGAAAGCACCAGCTATTTAACAAACTTCACTACAACTATTTATCAGTAGAAATCTACAGCTTTGTTTTCAAACAGTGTAGAAACAAGTTATGCAGAACACTCATAATGCAACTTAATCAAGCAAACAGTCAGTTGTCAAAAATTTCTGACCTTCGTCCCTAAAGTTTCAGCAGATCTTAGAAATTATACGATCAATATAATTTCAAAATTCTTAAAACCAAGTATCCTATCTTCGAACAAAGGGGTATACGCAATTCCAAAAAAGTAAACCCATATCGTTAAAATGACTTTCCATTGTCTATAAACAATGGAGTGAAAAATAGGAAGGAGTGGCCTATCGGATTGAGGGCGGATATAACTTTGAGGAGGAGAAGAATGAGGAAAAAGGAAGTTGAATTATTTAAAACGTGGGTACAAATTAAAACTTTTTTAAAAAAATAAGTATAAGTTAAATGAAAACGACCAAATAGGACGTCTTGTGTAATTTTTACCTATATTTCCAATTCCAAAAATTGAATTGAGACATATAACCCCTTAGTAGGTTAATATCTTTATTCAGTCACCTAACAAATAAACACATACCTAAATAACTCTAGCAAATCTGTACTTGAGAAAATATCTTGAGAGGAATCCTAATTCTTATAGAAAAAAATAATATTGAAATATCTTGATGATAATATTAGTAATAAACTATTGTTCAGGAGGTAGTAGAATAGTCCTAAAAGTTTAAATCTCCTAGTGGGATACCAAGAGAATTGAATAAAGATAATACCCTATTAAGGGTATTGAACAAAAACAGAGTTAGGATAAAAATTCTATTTGTTCGACGTTTAAGGTTTTTAGTATTGAACTCATCATATTTTAAGGTTATAGGTTCATACCTACTCTTTTTTTTTATTTTTACAATTTTAATAATTTTGACACTTAAATTTATGCTCCGCCTGAAAATCTATAAGTTCAATTGAATTCGTAGATATAAGTAAAGGTGTTAAATGGGTGGGCCGGGCCGGACCGAGTCGCTATTTTTTGGGCCCGTACGGGTTATGGTCTGGGCTGGTTACGGGTTGGGTCTTAACGGGTTTAACAGGTTCGGGTTCATCCGGGTAAAAATTGAACCGTAAGGGTTACGGGTTGAGGGGGTCGAGCCAGGACGGGCCGGGTTTAGTCTATTTTTTTTGTATTTTGTATAACAATTATAAGTTGTATTAATACTTTGTATTAATTTAAAGATTACACGTTATATTAATACAAAAGTATTAATATAAATTGCAAGTGCTACATTTATTTCAAAATTCAAAATTAAAGTTTGCATTTCAAAAGTAAATTAACAAAAAATAGTAAAACAAAATTTTCATGCATAATAAATTAAAAATACTTCAAATTAATCTAACAAACTAAAACATTAAGCATAAATTGTGACGACCCAAAGGGGTCATCACCGTAGTTCTTCCTTGTTCTGCGCTTCCGAGACCTTGAAAACCTCGCTTTTAGTTGCCTCGATTTGCGTGCAGAGTTCGGGCGCGTAGCCGGAAAGTTTTTATGTTAGAATATGTGAATTTTGTGAAAACATTGATGAATTTTGATATTAATATGCATAATATTGACTTCGGTCAACATTTTGGGTAAACAGACTCGGACCTGTGATTCGACAGTCTCGGAGGGTCCGTAGAAAAATATGGGACTTGGGCGTGTGCCCGGAAGTAAATTCCGAGAAACCAAGCCCGAGAAATGAATTTTTGTGTGAAATTAATTAAGGAAAATGAAGAAGAAAATTGATCGGAAAACTGTGGTATCGGGCTCGTATTCTGGTTCCGACGCCCGATATGAGTCTTAAATATGTTTTAAGCACTATCTGTAAAGTTTGGCTAAAAACGGACGTCATATGACGTGTTTCGGATTTAAAATGGGGAATTTGAGTTTTATGAAAGTTGAGAGAAAATCATGTGTTTTGAGGCTTGATTCTATGTATATGATGTTATCTTGGCGATTTGATCGCACGAGTAAGTTTGTAAGATGTTTTAAGGTTGTGTGCATGTTTGGTTTGTAGCCCCGAGGGCTCGGGTGAGTTTCGAGTGGGGCCCGGGAGGTCTTAAACTTAAAAAAATGCAGGTTCAGGTGTTGCAGGTCCGGCGCGGCCGCGGCCATTTCCGTGCGGTCCGCGCTGGCAGCCACTCGACCACGACACTTTTCTATGCGGTCCGCGTGGTGGGGTTCAGAGGGGGGTGGCCAGGCCGACCAGCGCGGCCGCGCACCAAATCAGTGCGGTCCGAGCTGGGTGGGTTCAGAGAGAGCCCACTTATTCCCTCCCTCGGCGCGGCCATGGTACATTTCCGCGCGGTCCGCGCTGGCAGCCACGCGGCCGCGGTGTATTTCTGCGCGGTCCGCGCCAACCCCCCAGCATATATATAAATTCGGGATTTTCAGTCATTTTTCCACTTTTCAAAAACCCAAAACCTAAGAGGCGATTTTCCAAACAACTTTTCTTCTCCAAAACGATTGGTAAGTGATTTCTAACTTAATTTCTTTATTCCTTGACATCTTTTAACATGATTTCAAATTCAAATCAAAGATTTTCATGGGTGAAATTGAGTATTTTGGGTAGAACCTAGGTTTTCTACAAATGGAGAAGTTGGACCTCAATTTGGGGTCCGATTTGAAAACAAATCATATATTTGGATTCATGGGGGAATGGGTAACCGGGTTTTGGTCCGAACCTCGAGTTTCAACCACGTGGGTCCGGGGGGTATTTTTGACCTTTTGGGAAAAACCTTGTAAAAATCTATTTTCATGCATTGGAAGTGATTCATTTAGTAATTATTAATGTGATTAAGTAACTTATGACTAGATTCGAGCGGATTGGTGGTGGAATCAAAAGGTAAAGCTATAATTGAGACTTGAGTGGTGTTCAAGGCATCGAGTGTTTGTTCTAACTTTGGTTTGAGGGAATAAGATTAGGATGTTATTTGCTACTTGCTAATGTGGAGTACGGTGTATAGGCATGGTGACGGTTATATATGCACCGAAGTCTAGCATGACCGTGAGTCTTAATTGCTTTTAATTCGAAAAATGTGACACAATCTCCTTGTTTACTTGATGGGTTTCATATAATGTGAACGATTGAGGTAGAATTGTGATTGGTGCACTTTTGGAGCGTTAGCTCGAACATGAATGTGTTAGTTGAGGAAGAAGTGATTTAAAAAGAGAATGTGTTGTGAGTACTCCCTTGCCGGGATGTGTAGACTGATACATACTCTCCCTTGTCGGGATATTTTGGGCTGTTAGCTGTACCCTTGTCGGGTTAAAGGTATTGAGTTGTTATCCTCCCCTAAAGGGGTCTACTATATGAAGTCAGATATTATATATGATATTATGGGATCGTGTGGCACGCCGTCCACTTATATATGATATTATGGGATCGTGTGGCACGCCGTCCACTTATATATGATATTATGGGATCGTGTGGCACGCCGTCCACTTATATATGATATTATGGGATCGTGTGGCACGCCGTCCACTTATATATGATATTATGGGATCGTGTGGCACGCCGTCCACTTATATATGATATTATGGGATCGTGTGGCACGCCGTCCACTTATATATGATATTATGGGATCGTGTGGCACGCCGTCCACTTATATATGATATTATGGGATCGTGTGGCACGCCGTCCACTTATATATGATATTATGGGATCGTGTGGCACGCCGTCCACTTATATATGATATTATGGGATCGTGTGGCACGCCTATATATATATATATATGGAAAAAGGAGTTTCTTCTGTTTATTTCCGATATTTCATTTTTTATCTGTTACTCCCCGATAGCATGTCCCCTCCCAGCTTTACTTTGTATTATCTTGTTATTGTTTTCTTGCACTTGTTATATATATCTGTACAGGTTAATTGTGGTAGGTCCTATCTAGCCTCGTCACTACTTCGCCGGGGTTAGGCCAGACACTTACCAGCACATGAGGTCGGTTGTGCTGATGCTGCACTCTGTGCATTTTTGTGCACAGATCAGGGAGCAGCTTTCGGACCGCAGCAGTAGGACTTTTGGGAGCTATCTTCAGTCCAGGGACTCTCGAGGTAGCCTAGCTGGCGTTCGCAGGCCGAAGTCCCTTTCCATGTTTTTCCTTTGTTTATCTTGTATCAGACAAACATGATGTATTTTCCTTTCAGACATTGTTTGTAGCATTCTGTAGTAGTTCGTGAGCTTGTGACACCAAACTCTGGGTAGCATTTTGGTTCAAACTTCCGCACTTTTGGTTTTCAATTGTTTTAAATTTAAAGTCTTCCGCTTAGATTTTGTCTCGCTTATTATTGTTGAAAGAAAGCAGGAAAGGTGTTTTAAACATTTGGCTTGCCTAGCTCACGACCCGGATTTCCTACCATCGGGTGTCGTGACAACTAGCCAGTTAGGAGTTAGTCTTGGGATGCTACTGGTCAGCTACTGATGCAGGGCTTTATCTGCTGGATATTATTATATCTTCCATCTTTTTCGTACTTCCTATATTTCTTATATTGTTGTTATTTTTATTTTATGTTATGTTATGTTATTTTATGTTATTTTATTATGAGTCTATTGATAGTACGTCTCTTGTTGCTCTCTTGAGCCGAGGGTCTCCTGGAAACAACCTCTCTGCCCCTCGGGGTAGGGGTAAGGTCTGCGTACATATTACCCTCCCCAGACCCCACTTGTGAGATTATACTAGGATGTTGTTGTTGGTGTTGTTTGTCAGGATCAAGAACTGAATGAAATAAATGGATTACGGAAGCAAATTGCCATAAATTACTTAAAATTCTATTTATTCTTAAAATACTTCATATATACTTTATATATTATATTATTGTGGATTGGCCACTTTCAACGAAACTCATTTTCTTTAATCCGTGTACCCCTTTATCCTTCATAACACTTATTTATCGCTTGTTATAAATAGCGTAAGTACCTTAACGTCAAGATGATCCCATCCCCGAGTTTACGTCGGTTAATTGAAAACGAAATTTTAACGTACGAAAATGTGAGATGTAACATTAGTGTAGAGTCCAAATATCTTCCTGAGTCGGAAGAAATCAGCGCTCCTATCTCATTTCCTCGAGCCAACGACAACAGGAGTAGCAACAACAACAACAAGAAGAAGTTAGTGCAATCCCGCTCGGAGAAAGACAGCTTTGAGAAAGAGTCGTTGCGTAGCCGATGAAAATGCTGCCGCATGACCCTACGGTCACAGGCGTTAAACATGAGAAATAATATTGTATGGGGGCGATGATAAGAAAGGAGTTGAAAATTGGTGAAGAATGACTGAGCGAAATTTTGATTCAAGAAAGCTTCCAATTATAGAGAAAGGGTAGCACAATCGACAAGTGCAGTCAATACTCTTTGGAAAACGTATCGGCAGGCGCAATCAATATTTGTGAGAAATGGATCGGCGGCGGCGTTAATACTTTGAAAAAATAAATTGGCGGTGTAATGAGTGTTCCTAGGAAAAATGCATCGATGGGATGTCTCAGCTATCACAAAAGCTGATGTCATACGCGTGACATCGTCACAAGAGGCTCGAGGAGATCGGTGTCAGAGCCGTTTCTTATCACTTTCACTCTAAGAAACGTGGGAACTATCTATATGCGTTAAAATCGGAGGGCCAATTTTTCGTCGTTACGATGTCGCGTAAGCACGTTTCAAAGGTTCAAGACTATGGTCGAGATTCACCCCTGAGGGCTATCGACACTCGACCTCGGGGCAATATAGACCGATAGTTATGGTGAAAAAGTGGGGAGTTCCCAAGGCACGTAACTAGAACTGACAAAGTCTAGTGGGCTAGTTCAGACCCAAATCAAGGCATTAAATGGTTGTACCAACCCCATATATTTGTAATAAATGCATTTGTACTATGTTGAGATTCTCCCTGATATATAAAAGGGATCCTTATCATTTTGTAGGGGATCAGATACTTAATACAAAATACACAAGAACATCCTCTCTGCTCTCTAACATACTCTCTTAATCTCATTATTTCCATTTATTGATTATATTCAGTGTGTTCTATTTATTATTCTTTATTTATTGCTTATCATTGATCATAAAGAGCCACCACCGTAGCTCTCATAATTGTTAATCCTCCCTCGATTGCCCTAAGCCGGCCATCGGACTCGACCTCTAGGCCCCATTTACGCCAGCTCGAGGCCCAGATCTCCAGCCGTTTGGTTTGACTATCACATCGTTTTCAAGCTATAATCTTGCTTTCCAATTTTTTACTTAGTATCCATTGCCTAAAAACTAGCATAAAAATAGATCACGTATTTTTAAAACCACAAAATCAAATTTAATTGTTATTATCATTTTTACGATAAACAATGTTGATCAAGAAGCAATCATATTCATGATTTCATAACCCAACTATATGGCACTTGTATCTTGCTTTCTCATGTAGTGATCACAACATAGGAACATGCATATTTATTTTGGGAATAAAATCATAATCATGGAAAAGATAGTTTTCTACTATACACTTTGAAGTTTCAATACCTTCCTATCCCCCCCCCCCCCAATCTTTCTTATATGTGGAAAACCAAACACAAAGAATAATAGTATTCGCATTCGTGGTACATTCACTTATATCTAAAGGTGTTAAACGGGCTGGGTTGGATCGGTTCCGGACCAGCCCAGACCAGTAGAACTCGGAACCGGCCCGGACCGGTAATAGGGGGCTGGACTGGGCTATGTAGGAGGGTTTGGGAGGTTGGCTCGGTTTAGTTGGCCCAAACGGGTAACCGGAACCGGTTGAACCCGATAGAGTGAATAGTACCTCTTACAGGGCTAACCGACCCGGTTCAAACGGCTATATTTGTTTTTTCAAATTGGTGGGCTCCATAGATCGTTGGCAACAGTCAGACCATGTTTTGGTCCGTTGGCTAACGGAAATATTGCACAAATAGCCTATTTATTTTTTAATTTTTAACCCTTTTTTAATTTACAAAATTAACCTTCTCTAAAACTATAAATACACCTCCATCTTCTTCATTTCTTCACTCAACTCTCATTTCTCAATCTCAATTTCTCTCATTCTTTAATTTTCAAGATTTCAAGTCTCAATCTCAAATTCTCAATTCTCAAATCTCAAATCTCAATTCAATTTAAATCATGCCTCGTACTTCTAGAGTGCGCTCATATGTTTGGCAACACTTTGAGGTGGTAGAAGAAAAAGAAGAAGGTCAGAAAGTAAAGTGCAAGAACTGTGGTCAAGTCTTAAATTTTTATTCAGAGTTTGGCACAGGCAGTTTAAGGAAGCATATAAATTATTGTCTTGAGCGTCCTCCGAAAATTTGTATTTAAGATTTTAAGACAATTTGTGTTATTTTAAAATTATTAGACGTATTTATTTCATGACCCGGATTTCCCACCATCGGGTGTCGTGATGGTGCCTACTATCGGATCTAGGCAAGCCAAATGTTTAAAACACCTTTCCTGCTTTCTTTCAACAATATAATAAGCGAGACAAAATCTAAGCGGAAGACTTTAAATTTAAAACAACTGAAAACTAAAAGTGCGGAAGTTTGAACCAAAATGCTACCCAGGGTTTGGTGTCACTAGCTCACAGACTACTACAGAATGCTACAAACAATGTCTGAAAGGAAAATACATCATGTTTGTCTGATACAAGATAAACAAACGAAAACATGGAAAGGGACTTCGGCCTGCGAACGCCAGCTAGGCTACCTCGAGAGTCCCTGGACTGAAGATAGCTCCCAAAAGTCCTACTGCAGCGGTCCAAAAGCTGCTCCATGATCTGTGCACAAAAATGCATAGAGTGCAGCATCAGCACAACCGACCCCATGTGCTGGTAAGTGCCTGGCCTAACCCCAGCGAAGTAGTGACGAGGCTAGACAGGACCTACCACAATTAACCTTGTACAGATATATATATAACAAGTGCAAGAAAACAATAACAAGATAATACAAAGTAAAGCTGGGAGGGGACATGCTATCGGGGAGTAACAGATAAAAATGAAATATCGGAAATAAACAGAAGAAACTCTGGTTCCCATAATATATATATATATATATATATATATATATATATATATATATATATATATATATATATATATATATATATATATATATATATATATATAGTGGAAGGCGTGCCACACGATCCCATAATATCATATATAAGTGGACGGCGTGCCACACGATCCCATAATATCATATATAAGTGGACGGCGTGCCACACGATCCCAATTCATCTTTATCACAGTGCACAATATGTCACCGGCAACAGAGGCCAATAACCAAGTGGACGGCGTGCCACACGATCCCATAATATCATATATATAATATCTGACTTCATATAGTAGACCCCTTCAGGGGAGGATAACAAATCAATACCTTTAACCCGACAAGGGTACAACTAACAACCCAAAATATCCCGACAAGGGAGAGTATATATCAGTCTACACATCCCGGCAAGGGAGTACTCACAACACATTCTCTTTTTAAATCACTTCTTCCTCCACTAACACATTCATATTCGAGCTAACGCTCCAAAAGTACACCAATCACAATTCTACCTTAATCGTTCACATTATATGAAACTCATCAAGTAAACAAGGAGATTGTGTCACATTATTCGAATTAAAAGTAATTAAGACTCATGGTCATGCTAGACTCCGGTGCATAGATAACCGTCACCATGCCTATACACCGTACTCCACATTAGCAAGTAGCAAATAACATCCTAATCCTATTCCCTCAAGCCAAAGTTAGAACAAACACTTACCTCGATGCCTTGAATACCACTCAAGTCTCAATTATAGCTTTACCTTTTGATTCCACCATCAATCCGCTCGAATCTAGTCATAAGTTACTTAATCACCTTAATAATTACTAAATGAATCACTTCCAATGCATGACAATAGATTTTTACATGGTTTTTCCCTAAAAGGTCAAAAATACCCCCGGACCCATGTGGTCGAAACTCGAGGTTCGGACCAAAACCTGGTTACCCATTCCCCCATGAATCCAAATATATGATTTGTTTTGAAATCGGACCCCAAATTGAGGTCCAACTTCTCCATTTGTAGAAAACCTAGGTTCTACCCAAAACACTCAATTTCACCCATGAAAATCTTTGATTTGAATTTGAAATCATTTTAAAAGATGTCAAGGAATAAAGAAATTAAGTTAGAAATCACTTACCAATCGTTTTGGAGAAGTAAAGTTGTTTGGAAAATCGCCTCTTAGGTTTTGGGTTTTTGAAAAGTGGAAAAATGACTGAAAATCACGAATTTATATATATGCTGGGGGCTGGCGCGGACCGCGTAGAAATGCACCGCGGCCGCGTGGCTGCCAGCGCGGACCGCGCGAAAATGTACCGCGGCCGCGCCGAGGGAGGGAAGAAGTGGGCTCTCTCTAAACCCACCCAGCGCGGACCGCGCTGGTCGGCTTAGCCACCCCCCTCTGAACCCCACCACATGGACCGCACAGAAAAGTATCGCAGCCGCGTGGCTGCCATCACGGACCACACAGAAATGGCCGCGACCGCGCCAGACCTACAACACCTGAACCTGCATTGTTTTAAGTTTAAGACCTCCCGGACCCCACTCGAAACTCACCCAAGCCCTCGGGGCACCAAACCAAGCATGCACACAACCTTAAAACATCTTACGGACTTACTCATGCGATCAAATCGCCAAGATAACATCATATACATAGAATCAAACCTCAAAACACATGATTTTCTCTCAACTTTCATAAAACTCAAATTCCCCATTTAAGTCCGAAACACGTCATATGACGTCCGTTTTTAGCCAAACTTTACAGATAGTGCTTAAAACATATTTAAGACTCGTACCAGGCGTCAGAACCAAAATACGAGCCCGATACCACAGTTTTCCGATCAATTTTTTTCTTCATTTTCCTTAATTAATTTTAGAAAATAATTTCACGCAAAAATTCATTTCTCGGGCTTGGGACCTCAGAATTTACTTCCGGGCACACGCCCAAGTCCCATATTTTTCTACGGACCCTCCGAGACCGTCGAATCACAGGTCCGGGTCTGTTTACCCAAAATGTTGACCAAAGTCAATATTATGCATATTAATATCAAAATTCATCAAATGTTTCACAAAATTCACATATTCTAACATAAAAACTTTCCGGCTACGCGCCTGAACTACGCACGCAAATCGAGGCAACTAAAAGCGAGGTTTTCAAGGTCTCGGAAGCGCAGAACAAGGAAGAACTACAGTGATGACCCCTTTGGGTCGTCACATTCTCCACCTCTAAAACAACTGTTCGTCCTCGAACGGACAAAAGAAAGAAGTACCTGAGTCGGGAAATAAATGAGGGTAACGGCTCCGCATATTGGACTCGGACTCCCAGGTCGATGCCTCAAGAGGCTGACCTCTCCACTGAACACGCACCGAAGGAAAACTCTTTGACCTCAACTGTCGAACCTGCCGGTCTAGAATAGCCACCGGCTCCTCCTCATATGACAGATCCTTGTCCAATTGGACAGTGCTGAAATCTAACACGTGCGACGGATCTCAACGATACTTCTGGAGCATAGATACATGAAACACGGGATGCACAACTGACAAGCTAGGTGGCAAGGCAAGTCTATAAGCCACCTCTCCCACATGATCAAGGATCTCAAATGGACCGATGAACCTAGGGCTGAGCTTGCCCTTCTTCCCAAATCTCATCACGCCCTTCATAGGCGATACACGGAGCAATACCCGCTCCCCAGCTATGAAAGCAACATCTCTGACCTTGCGGTCTGCATAACTCTTTTGTCTGGACTGAGCTGTACGAAGTCTATCCTGAATAATCCTGACATTGTCCAAGGCCTCCTGAACCAAATCAGTACCCAATAATCGAGCCTCTCCCGGCTCAAACCATCCAACTGGAGACCGACATCGCCTACCATACAACGCCTCATATGGAGCCATCTGGATGCTGGACTGGTAGTTGTTGTTGTAGGCGAACTCTGCTAAAGGCAAAAACTGGTCCCACGAGCCTCCAAAAATAACACAGGCTCGGAGCATATCTTCAAGAATCTGAATAGTCCTCTCCGACTGACCGTCCGTCTGGGGATGAAATGTTGTACTCAACTCAACCTGGGTGCCCAACTCTCGCTGAATCATTCTCCATAAATGCGAGGTAAACTGCATACCCCGATCTGAAATGATACATAGCGGCACCCCATGAAAGCGAACAATCTCCCTGATATAAATCTCGGCGAACCTTTCAGACGAATAGGTGGCTGCAACAGGAACAAAATGCGCTGACTTGGTCAGCCTATCAACAATAACCCAAACTGCATCAAATTTCTTCCGAGTCATCGGAAGTCCAATAACAAAATCCATAGTAATCCTCTCCCACTTCCACTCGGGAAGCTCAATCCTCTGAAATAAACTACCGGGCCTCTGATGCTCGTACTTAACCTGCTGACAGTTCAAACAACGAGCCACATATGCAACAATGTCCTTCTTCATTCTACACC
Organism: Nicotiana tabacum; assembly: GCF_000715075.1. Classification (NCBI taxonomy): domain Eukaryota; kingdom Viridiplantae; phylum Streptophyta; class Magnoliopsida; order Solanales; family Solanaceae; genus Nicotiana; species Nicotiana tabacum. Next base: position 164,644,808 of record NC_134095.1, read on the forward strand.
ACCAATAGTGCTGCCTCAAATCCTGATACATCTTCGCGGCGCCCAGGTGAATAGAATACCGAGAACTGTGGGCCTCCGCTAAGATCAACTCTCGAATCCCATCAACATTGGGCACACAAACTCGCCCCTGCAATCTCAATACACCATCATCATCTAAGGTCACTTTCTTGGCACCTCCACACTGCACCGTGTCCCTCAAGACACACAAATGGGTATCATTGAACTACCGATCACGGATACGCTCCAATAATGAAGATCGAGCGACCGTGCAAGCTAATACTCGACTAGGTTCAGAAATGTCCAACCTCATAAACTGATTGACCAAAGCCTAAACGTCCAAAGCAAGCAGTCTCTCACCGACCAGAATATAAGCAAGACTGCCCATACTGGCTGACTTCCTACTCAAGGCATCGACCACCACATTGGCCTTTCCCGGGTGATATAAGATAGTGATGTCATAATCTTTCAACAATTCCAACCACATCCTCTGCCTCAAATTCAACTCCTTTTGCTTGAACAAATACTGAAGACTCTTATGATCCGTGAACACCTCACACGCCACACCATACAGATAATGTCTCCAAATCTTCAATGCGTGAACAATGGCTGCCAACTCCAAATCATGCACTAGATAGTTCTTCTCATGAACCTTCAACTGCCTCGAAGCATAGGCAATGACCTTTCCATCCTGCATCAACACTGCACCAAGTCCAATACGAGATGCATCACTATAGATTGTATAGGGCCCTGAACCTATGGACAAAACCAACACCGGTGTCGTGGTCAGAGCTGTCTTGAGCCTCTGAAAGCTCGCCTCACACTCGTCTGACCATCTGAACTGAGCACCTTTCTGGGCCAATCTGGTCATAGGGGCTGCAATGGATGAAAACCCTTCCACGAACCGACTATAGTAACCTGCTAACCCCAGGAAACTCCGAATCTCCGTAGTTGAAGCTGGTCGAGGCCAGTTCTTGACTGCCTCTATCTTCTTCGGGTCTACCTGAATACCTGCTGCTAATACGACATGACCCAGGAAGGCGACCGAACTCAACCAAAACTCGCACTTCGAGAACTTAGCATACAACTGACTATCCTTCAGGGTTTGAAGAACCGCTCTGAGGTGCTGCTCATGCTCCTCCTGACTGCGGGAGTATATAAGAATATAGTCAATGAAGACTATCACGAACAAGTCCAAAAAAGGTCTGAACACTCGGTTCATCAACTCCATGAACGTTGCTGGGGCATTAGTCAATCTGAATGACATGACCAAAAACTCACAGTGCCCATACCGAGTGCGAAATGCTGTCTTAGGGACATCAGACGCCCTAATCCTCAGCTGGTGGTAGCCAGATCTCAAATCTATCTTTGAAAACACCCTCGCACCCTGAAGCTGGTCGAATAAGTCATCGATCCTCGGCAGTGGGTACTTGTTCTTAATCGTCACCTTGTTCAATTGTTGGTAATCAATGCACATCCTCATCGAACCATCCTTTTTCTTCACAAATAGCACCGGTGCGCCCCAAGGCGAAAAACTGGGTCAAATGAAACCCTTCTCAAGTAAATCCTGAAGCTGATCCTTTAACTCTTTCAATTCTGGCGGCGCCATACGATACGGTGGAATGGAAATGGGCTGAGTGCCCGGAGCCATATCAATACAAAAATCAATATCCCTGTCGGGCGGCATGCCCAACAGGTCTGAAAGGAAGACCTCGGGAAACTCCCGAACAATAGGAACAGAATCAATAGACGGGACCTCAGCACTGGAGTCGCGAACATAGGCCAGATAAGCTAGGCACCCCTTCTCGACCATGCGTCGAGCCTTCACATAAGAAATAACGCTGCGAGTAGAATGACCAGGAGTCCCTCTCCACTCTAGTCAGGGCAAATCTGGCAATGCCAAGGTCACGGTCTTGGCATGGAAGTCCAAGATCGCATGATACGGGGACAACCAATCCATCTCTAATATGACATCGAAATCCACCATATCCAAGAGCAACAAGTCAACACGGGTCTCAAAACCCCTGAATACCACAACACAGGAACGATGAACCCGGTCCACCACTATAAAATCCCCCACTGGTGTAGACACGTATACAGGAATACTCAAGTCCTCACTAGGCATAACCAAATAGGGTGCAAAATAGGACGACACATATGAATACGTAGATCTGGGATCAAATAGCACAGAAACATCCCTATCACAGACCAGAATAGTACCTGTAATCACAACATCTGATGACTCAGCCTCTAGCCTGGCTGACAAGGCATAACAACGGGGCTGGGCCCCACCTCCCTGAATCATATCCCTGGGACGATTTGCTGCTGGCTGACCCCTACCTCTAGCGGTCTGAACTCTACCTCTAAGGCCTCTATCTCCATCTCTATGTCCTCTACCCTCGCCTCTAGCTGGCTGGGCAGGCTGTGGGGCAACTGGTGCCTGAATCATCGGGCGAGGACCCTGCTACTGCGAGCTGATAGAAGCTCGAGGGCAATATCTGGCAATGTGACTCACATCACCGCAAGTATAACAAGCCCCTGGCTACTGAGAATAACGAAGTGGTGGTGCACTGATAGGTGCTGATGGTGAACTGAAGAGCTGCTGGTCAGAATACTGCAGCTGAGAACCACGACCACCTGGTGTACCATGAGAATCCTGGAGAGCTGACTAAAAGGGCGTCGAAGGATGCCATAAGAATCCCTACCTCCAGACGAGGTACCACTGAATCTACCCGAATGACGGGGCCTCTTATCAGACCCATGACCACCTCCCTGAGAAAGTGTCAGCTCTATCCCACGGGCACCATCTGCCGCCTCCTAAAATGTAATCTCACTCCCGGCACTCATGGCCATCTGAACACGGATCGACTGAACCAACCCATCGACAAACCTCCGCACCCCCTCTCTCTCTCTCTCGGCGGGGAGTATCACAATGGCATGATGAGCGAGATCAATGAACCGGGTCTCATACTGGGTAACCGTCATAGGACCCTGCTGGAGACGCTCAAACTACCTGCGAAGAGCATCCCGCTGAGTAACTGGAAGAAACTTCCCCAGAAATAACTCTGAAAACTGATCCCAGGCCAATGATGGCGACTCTGCTGGCCTGGCTAAACAGAAATCCCTCCACTAAGTCTTGGCAGATCCTGCCAGGCGAAAAGTGGCGAAGTCGACCCCATTGGTCTATATAATGCCCATAGTCCGTAGAACCTCATGATAGCTGAAGATGAAATCCTGAGCATCCTCTGAGGGAGTGCCACTAAATGTAGTAGTGAAGAGCTTGGTGAAACGATCAAGCCTCCACAAAGCATCCGCGGACATAGCCGCACCATCACTGGACTGAGCTACAATACCTGGTTGGGCTGCCACAGCTGGCTGAACTGCCACGGCTGGCTGAACTGCTGGAACCTAAGCCTGAGGAGCTACCGGCTCTGGAGTACGAGTATCGGGAGTCTGAACTCCTCCCCCAGCCTGAGATGTGGCTGGAGCTACGGGAAGCAAACCCGCTCTAGAAATGCCCTCCATAAAGTCTACCAGTCGGACCAAAGCGTCCTGAAGCACTGGAGTGGCTATGAAACCCTCTAGGACCTGAGCTGGGCCCACTAGAACAGCTGGGGCCGGAACCTCCTCCTCAAAATCGACCTGAGGCTCCGTCGCTGGGACTGCTGCTCGGGGCTGAGCTCTGCCCCGGCCTCGGCCTCGCCCTCTGCCCCTAACAGTCTGCCCCTATAGGAGCTGCTGCTGGGGGCTCAGGCTACTGCGCGGTAGAAGAGGAAGCACGTGTTCTCGCCATCTGCAAAAGAACAGAATGGAAAGATAATCAATATTTGAGAAACAGAATCGCACGACAAGAATGAACAAAGTGAAGTTTTCCTAACTCAGTAGCCTCTGCGGGATAAATACAGACGTCTCCGTACCGATTCCTCAGACTCTACTGAGCTTGTCCGTGAGTTGTGAGACCTAAGTAACCTAGTGCTCTGATACCAATTTGTCACGACACCCGATGGTAGGAAATCCGGGTCGTGAGCTAGGCAAGCCAAATGTTTAAAACACCTTTCCTACTTTCTTTCAACAATAATAAGCCAGACAAAATCTAAGCGAAAGACTTTAAATTTAAAACAACTGAAAACCAAAAGTGCGGAAGTTTGAACCAAAATGCTACCCAGAGTTTGGTGTCACTAGCTCACGGACTACTACAGAATGCTAAAAACAATGTCTGAAAGGAAAATACATCATGTTTGTCTGATACAAGATAAACAAACGAAAAACATGGAAAGGGACTTCGGCCTGCGAACGCCAGCTAGGCTACCTCGAGAGTCCATGGACTGAAGATAGCTCCCAAAAGTCCTACTGCTGCGGTCCGAAAGTTGCTCCCTGATTTGTGCACCAAAATGCACAGAGTGCAGCATCAGCACAACCGACCCCATGTGCTGGTAAGTGCCTGGCCTAACCCCGACGAAGTAGTGACGAGGCTAGACAGGACCTACCACAATTAACCTGTACAAATATATATAACAAGTGCAAGAAAACAATAACAAGATAATGCAAAGTAAAGTTGGGAGGGGACATGCTATCGGGCAGTAACAGATAAAAAATGAAATATCGAAAATAAACAGAAGAAACTCCGGTTTCCATATATATATATATATATATATATATATAGTGGACGGCGTGCCACACGATCCCATAATATCATATATAAGTGGATGACGTGCCACACGATCCCATAATATCATATATAAATGGACGGCGCGCCACACGATCCCATAATATCATATATAAGTGGACGGCGTGCCACACGATCCCATAATATCATATATAAGTGGACGGCATGCCCCACGATCCCATAATATCATATATAAGTGGACGGCGTGCCATACGATCCCAATTCATCTTTATCACAGTGCACAATATGTCACCGGCAACGGAGGACAATAACCAAGTGGACGGCGTGCCACACGATCCCATGATATAGTATATAATATCTGACTTCATATAGTAGACCCCTTCAGGGGAGGATAACAACTCAATACCTTTAACCCGACAAGGGTACAACTAACAACCCAAAATATCCCGACAAGGGAGAGTATATATCAGTCTACACATCCCGACAAGGGAGTACTCACAACACATTCTCTTTTTAAATCACTTCTTCCTCAACTAACACATTCATGTTCGAGCTAACGCTCCAAAAGTACACCAATCACAATTCTACCTCAATCGTTCATATTATATGAAACTCATCAAGTAAACAAGGAGATTGTGTCACATTATTCGAATTAAAAGCAATTAAGACTCACGGTCATGCTAGACTCCGGTGCATAGATAACCGTCACCATGCCTATACACCGTACTCCACATTAGCAAGTAGCAAATAACATCCTAATCCTATTCCCTTAAGCCAAAGTTAGAACAAACACTTACCTCGATGCCTTGAATACCACTCAAGTCTCAATTATAGCTTTACCTTTTGATTCCACCACCAATCTGCTTGAATCTAGTCATAAGTTACTTAATCACATTAATAATTACTAAATGAATCACTCCCAATGCATGACAATAGATTTTTACAAGGTTTTTCCCCAAAAGGTCAAAAATACCCCCGGTCCCACGTGGTCGAAACTCGAGGTTCGGACCAAAACCCGGTTACCCATTCCCCCATGAATCCAAATATATAGTTTGTTTTGAAATCGGACCCCAAATTGAGGTCCAACTTCTCCATTTGTAGAAAACCTAGGTTCTACCCAAAACACTCAATTTCACCCTTGAAAATCTTTGATTTGAATTTGAAATCATGTTAAAAGATGTCAAGGAATAAAGAAATTAAGTTAGAAATCACTTACCAATCATTTTGGAGAAGAAAGGTTGTTTGGAAAATCGGCTCTTAGGTTTTGGGTTTTTGAAAAGTGGAAAAATGACTGAAAATCCCGAATTTATACATTTTTGCTGGGGGCTGGCGCGGATCGCACAGAAATGCACCGCGGCCGCACCGAGGGAGGGAAGAAGTGGGCTTCCTCTGAACCCACCCAGCGCGGACCGCACTGATTTGGTGCGCGGCCGCGCTGGTCGACCTGGCTACCCCTCTCTGAACCCCACCACGCGGACCGCACAGAAAAGTGTCGCGGCCGCATGGCTGCCAGAGTGGACCGTGCGGAAATGGCCGCGGCCGCGCCGGACCTGCAACACTTGAACCTGTATTTTTTTAAGTTTAAGACCTCCTGGGCCCCACTCGAAACTCACCCTTGCCCTCGGGGCTCCAAACCAAACATGCACACAACCTTAAAACATCTTACAGACTTACTCGTGCGATCAAATCGCCAAGATAACATCATATACATAGAATCAAGCCTCAAAACACATGATTTTCTCTCAACTTTCATAAAACTTAAATTCCCCATTTAAAGTACGAAACACGTCATATGACGTCCGTTTTTAGCCACACTTTACAAATAGTGCTTAAAACATATTTAAGACTCGTACCGGGTGTCGGAACCAAAATACGAGCCCAATATCACAATTTTCCGATCAATTTTCTTCTTCATTTTCCTTAATTAATTTCAGAAAACAATTTCACACAAAAATTCATTTCTCAGGCTTGGGACCCCGGAATTTAATTCCGGGCACACGCCCAAGTCCCATATTTTTCTACGGACCTTCAGGGACCGTCGAATCATAGGTCCCTGTCCGTTTACCCAAAATATTGACCGAAGTCAATATTATGCATATTAATATCAAAATCCATCAAATATTTCACATAATTCACATATTCTAACATAAAAACTTTCCAGCTACGTGCCCGAACTACACACGCAAAACGAGATTTTCAAGGCCTTGGAAGCATAGAACAAGGAAGAATTATGGTGGTGATCCTTTGGGTCGTCACACTAGTCTCACTCTAGTGCGTTGTAGAAATACTCACAACTTCCCCTAGCCTACAACCTTAATGCTCGACCTCCACAATTCCCTGTCAAGGGCCATGTCCTCAGTAATCCTAAGTCGTGCCATGTCCTGCCTGATCACCTCTCCCCAATACTTCCTAGGTCTCCCTCTATCTCTCCCCGTGACCACCACAGCCAGTCGTTCACACCTCCTCACCGGTGCCTCAGTGCTCCTCCTCTGAATGTGCCCGAACCATCCGAGTCTTGATTCTCGCATCTTATCCTCCATAGGGGCCACACCCACCTTCTCTCGAATATCTTCATTCCTAATCTTGTCCATCCTTATATGCCCACACATCCACCTCAACATCCTCATCTCTGCTACTTTCATCTTCTGGATGTGTGAGTTCTTAACCGGCTAACACTCGGTCCCATACAACATGGCAGGCCTAACCACTACCCTATAAAACTTATCTTTTAGTAGCGTTGGCACTTTCTTGTCACACAGGACTCCCGATGCTAACCTCCATTTTATACACCCCACCCCTATATGGTGTGTGACATCCTCGTCGATCTCCCCGATCCCCTAAATAACTGACCCAAGGTACTTGAAACTACTCCTTTTAGAAATGACTTGAGAGTCAAGACTCACTTCCACTCCCGCTTCCGTCGGCTCGGCCCCAAATTTGCACTCGAGGTATTCCTTCTTTGTCCTGCTCAACCTGAAGCCTTTATACTCAAGGGCCTATCTCCAAACCTCTAACCTCTCGTTGATGCCGCCTCGTGTCTCATCAATTAGAATTATGTCATCACCAAATAGCATGCACCATGACACATCTCCTTGAATATGATGAGTTTGTGCATCCATCACTAGGGCAAATAGGAAAGGGTTGAACACAGACCCTTGGTGTAACCCCGTAACAACCGAAAGTGCTCGGAGTTGCCTCCTACTGTCCTAACCTGAGTCTTAGCTCCACCATACATGTCTACCCAGTTAACTAATAAGTGAATAAAAATTAAGAATTATACCACCCTCCCACGTGGCAACATGATACTAATTAGGGAGGATGATTCATAATATACATGTATAGGTGTCTTGAAGGTAAGTCTTAAGTAAGACTTATAAATCATCATCCATAAGTCTTGAATAAGACTTGAAACCAAGAATGTATAAAAAGCAAGACTTCAAACGTTAAAGCCTTGATTTCAAGCCAAAAGTTAACAAAGATAAGACTTAGAAAGTCTTATCTCTTTTCAACATTAGGGACTTCTGCCTTGGTTTGAAACATTGAAAACCCATTTGTTCAAAAACGTTGGAAGCTAACTACACCAAGACGTGAAAAGCAGAACAATTTCGTTCCAAGGATTTCGAAGGATTCAAGCAAATCTCGTTCAACATATTTCACTAAAGCAGAAGCTTCATTTCATTCGAATAATTCCTGGAACAGGTATGTTAAGGCTAAGCTTTTCCTTCATTTTGGCATATCTCGTCATTATAAAAGTTTGATAAAGAGGCATAAAGAAAAATTCATATCCCGGAATTTACGTATATTTTGCTAGTCTCACAAATTGCGTATATTTTCCTAGTTTTGTAAGTTATAATATTCTCATTATCGGGACTTCATATTCAGTTGAGTATTTAATTCTTCCAGTCAAGAGGGCAGAGAATTTACATATATACTGTATTAAAAGTATTTTCATTACCATCGAGCTATAATCGATGGGCAGACCCCTATTGGGCAACCTCTTATCAGATGGTAAGTTATATACCGAGCCTACTATGGCCGAGCACCTATGAGCGAGCTCAGCATGGCCAAGATACTGAGCCTAGTATGGCCAAGCACCTATGAGCGAGCCTACTACGGTAGAGCAATTATATATATACCGAGCCTTATAGGGCGGACGAACAACTATTTTACTTACTATATTGAGAGAGTTGAGTCAGTATCAGCAGGTAAGCATATCTTCAGATTATCTTTGGCTCTCAGTTACTTTCAGTTATTATATTATCAGTTTAGTTTCAGCTTTTAGTTATTCTGTTTCCTTACATACTCAGTACATTTTTTGTACTACCGCGCTATTTCACGGGGCCTGCGTTTCATGCCCGTAGGTGCAGGTAGGCAAGCTGACAGTCGCCCTTCTTAGGATCTCTGATCAACGAGAGTTGGCGTGCTCCATTTGATCCGGAGCTGCTTTTGATCTTGGTACGATACGTTTGTATATATATGTATGTATGTATGTATATGGGTATGACGTGGCTCAGTCCCATCTTTGTACAGTTATGTTTATGTTAGAGGTCTGTAGACAGTATGTCTAGTTGGGATATATGTGGCCTGGTCGGCTTTTAGTTATTGGATGTATAGTTGTCTATAGCAGCATTGCCGGTTCGGCCCTTGTATTCTGCAGATATATGTATATATGCCTTGTTGGCAGGTTTCCTTCATATATGTTATCTTCGTAATTTAGAAGATGTTATATAGGTTCATACCCTAGACGTATGCTTAGGGGTGTTTGATAGGTAGGACTCAGGCACTCGTCGCGGCCTATCAGTTTGGGTCGTGACAAAAGTGGTATCAGAGTAGTTCTGCCCTAGGGTTGTTTATAGACCATGTCTGGTAGAGTCTTGTTTATGGGTATGTCATGCACCACACTTATAGACAGGAGGTTACAGGACATATACGATGCTATCCTCTCTTTGTTTTTATCTTAAATCGTGCGATATAAGGACTCATGTTCCTAACAATGTGTTACATTTTTAGAGATGCCTCCAAAGACTACAGCCGCTAGCACGGGTCAGAAGGCTAAGAAGGTGTTAGAAAGAGAGATAAGTTATATTATGGATTCAGACCCATCAGAGATCATGGTTTCTATTGAGAAGGATCCATCCGAAGATCTATATGAGTCATCCGTTCGAGCTGTTTCAACCAATCCGATAGTAGATGGGGTGAGAGGAGTTTCGACCTCACTAAGGCCCTTAGTTTCAAAACCCGTTGACCAGGGTATGAGGGGAGTAGTGCATGGAGTGGCACAACCAGGATTCCCTCAGGTCAAAACTATGTCAAGGTAGTTGCGGACACCCGCTCTTCTGAGGTTTCGGATAGTCCAAAGTCTTGGGAGTCCGTCAATCAAGATTCGTTGGTGTATGTTATGGGATATGCATAGGAAGAAGATAGTAGTCGGGCCAAGAGGAGGAAGGTAACTGATAAGGACATAAAGATTCCACTTCGATGTGTATCCGATCGAGGTTCTTATATAGGACGAGGCAAGGACCTTCTGCTTTAAACTTCATATAGTTCCACCTCTTCTTGGAATATTACCAAGTCATGGTTCTAAATATGTTAGGTTGTTTTATGAGAACATAGGGAGCCCCGTCCTGACTTGTATATAGTATGGTTATGCCTACTTAGAGGTTTTGCAGACATTATCCTGTATATAGTTTTGGGTATGATATGTCTACGGCCTAGTCGACCCCTATGTATATAAACTTTTTTGTAAGTTATTCATGCAAGTTATGTTTTAATATTGTTACCTATATATATGGATGTGGCCTGAAATGGCCCGTGATAGATTTGATAATAAACAAGGATAAGATACGCGGGTGTTCGGCTGGGTAGACCTTGATGTCATAATAGGTATGGATTGGTTGGCCTTTTGGTATGCTAACATCAAGTGTAGATCAAAGATGGTTTGATTTCAGTACCTATGAGAGCCTATTTTAGAATGGAAAGGTGATACGACATCGCCAAGAGGTAAATTTATCTCCTAATCTCAAGTCAAGAAAGATGATCAGAAAGGACCATAATTATCACTGAGTTCGAGTTTAAGATGCGGAAGTAGAGTTACCAACCATTCAGTTCTTTCCTATAGTTACTGAGTTTCCCGATATTTTTCCCAATGAGCTTCTGGGTCTTCTGTTAGAGTGAGAAATTGAGTTTGTCATTGACCTACTACTACTAGATATTCATCCAATATCTATTCCCCCTATAGAATGGCCCTTGCAGAGCTGAACAAGTTAAAGGAACAACTAAGGGGCTTTCTTGGAAAAAGGTTTTATCAGATCTAGTATGTCACCGTGGAGAGCACCTGTGTTTTTTGTGAGAAAGGAGGATGATTCCTTACGAATGTGTATTAATTATAGGCAGTTGAATAAGGTGACGATCAAGAATAAGTACCCTCTCCCAAGGATTGAGGATTTATTTGATCAGTTATAAGGTGCCAAGTGTTTTTCAAAGATAGACTTGAGGACCGGGTACCATCAGATAAGGGTTAAAGAGGAAGATATTCCGAAGACAACATTCAGGGCCGGATACAGGCACTTTTAGTTTCATGTTATGTCGTTTGGTTTGACCAATGCCCCAACAATATTCATGGATTCGATGAACTGTGTTTTTAGGACCTTTTTAAGATCTGTTCGTAATCGTATTTATCGGCAATATATATTGGTATATTCTCAATCAGAGGCTGAGCATGCAGATCACGTGCGTACTGTGCTCAGAGTTCTACAAAAAGGGAAGTTGTATGCAAAATTCTCTAAATATGAATTCTGGTTGAACCCTGTAGCTCTCCTTGGGCATATCATTTCGGGTAAAGACATCCGGGTGGATACACAAAAGAGTGAGGCATTAAAGACTTGGCCTAGATCCACAAAACCAACGGAGGTTCGTAGCTTCTCTATTTGGCAAGTAATTACAGGAAACTTGTTACAGAATTTTCTTCTCCTCTAAGCACCTTCGACCAAAATAGTATGTGGTGTCTCGCTTAATGTTCTGGAATAGCATAAAGAAATTTATGATGCAAGTAAGTTGAAGAAAGGTTGTGAATAAGTATAAATAGATATGTGTAGGCCGTAAAGCTAAAGTATGGTAGAGCGACAAGGTTTTAGGAAGACATGAGGAAGGATAAGAAAAGATGAGTGAAAAGGTAACAAGAATAGATAAATCCTTGGGAAAAAATTCAAAAGAGAGTTGATGGTTTCTCTAAGTTATAGAAGGCTCAGTATATCCTAAATGAACTCAAAGGAGTCTACGACTAGTAACGTTTAGAATAAGATGAAATGCTGCCCTAATAGTGGGATAAGGGCGTAATTGTGATGGATAAAAGATGAAGTTTGGGCCTCCGAAGAGGGGAATTTCCTGAATTGTAAAAGATTAGGATACCCATATAAGTTAACTCAGAAGGGAACTAAGTTTGAATGGACCAATCATTGCAAACGGAGTTTCCACGCATTGAAGGAAAGATTAACTTCAACACCGGTTCTAATGCTTCCAGAAGGGACCGATGGTTACGTTATCTATTGTGACGCTTGAGGCATTAGATTGGGTCGTAAGGTAAGGTTGTGGCTTATGCTTCTAGACAACTAAGAAAGCACGAGAAGAACTACCCGACCCACGATTTAGAATTAGCCGTGGTGATTCATGCACTAAAAATGTGGAGGCCTTACTTGTATGGCGTTCATGTTGATATCTATATGGATCATAAGAGCATCCGGCTTATTTTCAAGCAAAAAGAATTGAATCTTTGTCAAAAGAAATGATTGTATCTACTTAAAGACTATGACGTTGATATTCTATACCATCCGGGGAAGGCGAACGTAGTAACCGACGCCCTCAGCCGTAGATCTATGGGTAGCCTATCGTATTTACAGCCAGAAAAGAGGGGAATAACCCATGAGGTTCATAAGCTAGCTAGTCTTGGAGTTCGAATACTGGACTCAGGTGACATTGGAATTACTCTTCAAAATACGACAATATCCTTATTAGTAACTGAAGTAAAGGAACGCTTGTACGAGGATCCTGTGTTAGTTCATTATAAGGATACCACCCTTCAAAAGGAGAAGACACCATTTGGAATTACACAAGATGGGGTCCTCAGATATCAAAGACGATTGTGTGTGCCCAATGTTGTAGGGCTGCGTCGGCAGGTTATGGGAGAAACTCATTATTCTCGTTATTCTATCCATCCAGGAGAAACAAAGAGGTATCATGATATCAGGGAAGTGTATTGGTGGGACAGAATGAAAAAGGATATGGCAAATTTTGTTGCTCAGTATCGTAACTATCAGCAGGTTAAGATTGAGCATCAAAAACCCGGTGGATTATTGCAGGCTATGGAGATTTCGACGTGGAAATGGGAAGTAATCAATATGGATTTCATCATAGGCTTACCTCGTACCCAACGTAAGTTCGATTCGATATGGGTGATTGTTGATAGGCTTACAAAGTCATCCCATTTTCTGCCTGTTAGAACTACATATTCCTCAGAGGATTATGCAAGGCTTTATATTAAAGAGATAGTACGACTGCATGGTGTCCCTGTATCTATTATCTCGGATAGAGCAGTTCAATTTACAGCTAACTTCTGGAGGTCCTTTCAAAAAGGATTAGGGACTCAAGTAAGTCTTAGTACATCATTTCATCCTCAGACAGACGGACAAGCTGAGCGTACTATTCAAACACTAGAGGATATATTACGAGCTTGTGTAATAGATTTCAAAGGTAGCTGGGATGATCATCTGCCGCTTATAGAGTTCACATATAATAATAGTTACCATTCCAGTATTCATATGGCTACACACGAAGCTCCTTATAGACGGAAGTGTAGGTCGTCTGTGGCCATAAGGTCATGTGACAGCGTTTTCATCGGCTACGCAACGACCCTTTCTCAAAGCTATCTTTCTCCGAGTGGGATTGCACTAAATTCTTGTTGTTGTTGTTGTTGTTGCTACTGCTATCGTCGTTGGCTCGAGGCGATGAGATAGGAGCGCCGATTTCTTCCGACTCAGGAAGATATTTGGACTCTACACTACTGTTACATCTCGCATTTTCGTACGTTAAAATTTCATTTTCAGTTAACCGACGTAGACTCCGGAATGAGATCATCTTGACGTTAACGTACTTAAGCTATTTATAACAAGCAATAAATAAGTGTTATGAAGGATAAAGGGGTACACAGATTAAAGAAAACGAGTTTCATTGATAGTGGTCAATTTGGAATAAAATATGGGTCGAGCAATAATACTCGATAATTATAAACTAGTACCATGCAAGGTACCATATGACCACGATAGTATAATATATAAAGTATATATGAAGTATTTTACAAATAAATAGAATTTTAAGTAATTTATGGCAATTTTTTAATTATGCGGTAATTGATTAATTACCGGGTAAAAGGACATTACCCAGTTAACTAATAAGTGGATAAAAATTATAAATTATACCACCCTCCCACGTGGCACAAGGCCACTAATTAGGGAGAATGATTCATAATGTACATGTATAAGTGTCTTGAAGGTAACGCTTAAGTAAGACTTATAAAACCTTATCCATAAGTCTTGAATAAGACTTAAAACCAAGAATGTATAAAAAGCAAGACTTCAAACGTTAAAGCCTTGATTCCAAGCCAAAAGTTAACAAAGATAAGACTTACAAAGTCTTATCTCTTTTCAACGTTAGGGACTTCTGCCTTGGTTTGAAACATTGAAAACACCTTTGTTCAAAAACATTGGAAGCTAACTACACGAAGACGTGAAAAGCAAAACAATTTCGTTCCAAGGATTTCAAAGAATTCAAGCAAATCTCGTTCAACATATTTCACTGAAGCAGAAGCTTCATTTCATTCGAATAATTCCAGGAACATGTATGTTAAGGCTAAACTTTTCCTTCATTTTGGCATGATCTCGTCATTATACAAGTTTGATAACGAGGCATAAAGAAAAATTCATATCCCGGAATTTACGTATATTTTGCTAGTCTCGCAAATTGCGTATATTTTCCTAGTTTTGTAAATTGTAATATTCTCCTTATCGGGACTTCATATTCAGTTGAGTATTTCCTTCTTCCAGTCAAGAGGGCAGAGAATTTACATATATACAGTATTAAAAGTATTTCATTACTATTGAGCTATAATCGATGGGCAGGCCCCTATTGGGAAACCTCTGATAAGATGGTAAGTTATATATCGAGTCTACTGTGGCCGAGTGCCTATGAGAGAGCCCAACATGGCCGAGATACAGAGCCTAGTATGGTCGAGTGCCTATGAGCGAGCCTACTACGACAGAGCGGTTATATATATATATATATATATATATATATATATATATATATATATATATATATATATATACCGAGCCTTATAGGGTCGGATAGCTATTTTACTTACTATATTGAGAGAGTTGACTCAGTATCAGCAGGTAAGCATATCTTTAGATTATCTTTGGATCTCAGTTACTTTCAGTTATTATATTATCAGTTCAGTTTCAGCTTTCGGTTATTCTGTTGCCTTACATACTTAGTACATTTTTCGTACTGATGCCTTATTTCACGGGGCCTGTGTTTCATGCCCGCAAGTGCAAGTAGGCAAGCTGACGGTCCCCCTTCTTAGGATCCTTGATCAGCAAGAGTTGGCATGCTCCATTTGATCGGGATCTGCTTTTGATCTTGGTACGATACGTTTGTATATATATATATGTATATGAGTATGATGTGGCTTAGTCCTATCTTTGTACAGTTATGTTTCTGTTAGAGGTTTGTAGACAGTATGTCTAGTCGGGATATATGTGGCCTTGTTAGCTTTACTTATTAGATGTATAGTTGTCTATAGTAGCCTTGCCGTCTCGCCCCCTGTATTTTGCAGATATACGTACATATGCCTTATTGGCAGGTTTCCTTCATATATGTTATCTTCGTAATTCAGAATATGTTATACAGGTTCATACCCTAGATGTATGCTTACGGGTGTTTGACAGGTAGGACTCAGGCACCCATCGCAACCCATCGGTTTGGGTCGTGACAACTATTGCTCAGGAGGATGTTCGGACTTTACACCGCTGCTCACCTCCCTATTCCGGCCTAGTGTCACTTCATCCCTCTTGCTTTCCATGGGGTGAAGTGGAACTACCGGCTGCTAACTTGCATGGCACAATGTTCCAAGAAGTGGATTCAAAGTAGCCGTGCAGGTAAGGTCGACGCTCGCCAAGTCTTCTATTAGGCCGTGATTTTCTTGGCCTGGTAAAAGCTTTTGATCTTTGGCGGGCTACGACTTTTTCTTCATCTTTTTTTTGCTTCTTCTGCATCATTTTCCTCTTCTTTATCTTCTC
The DNA here is from genome assembly GCF_000715075.1 of Nicotiana tabacum. Classification (NCBI taxonomy): domain Eukaryota; kingdom Viridiplantae; phylum Streptophyta; class Magnoliopsida; order Solanales; family Solanaceae; genus Nicotiana; species Nicotiana tabacum. Next base: position 164,660,780 of record NC_134095.1, read on the forward strand.
CCTTAAAGATGCCATTTTGGAAGATCGAGATGAGGCCCCCGAGGAGATGGTGCTCGAAGATACTGCCGCCGATGATGCACCTCCGAGAATAGATTAGACTCTTGGCTTTTATTATATATATACACTTTTTTGCTTCTTTATTTCTGTGTAAGGACCCCTCATGGGCTTTTTTAATCATATGTAAGGACTCATCGTGGGCTTTTGTAATCATAGTTTAGTAATACAAGGATATTTCTTCGATTTGTCTCTGATTTATGTTGAATTCCATCTTTATTTGCGTTTGTGAAAAATCTAAGCATGTGACTCTACCGGTTGGCCCGAATATCGGATCAGGGAATAGGTATTCCCTCGGTTCTAGATCGGCCGATATAATTTTCCCTGAAAAACTTTTTTGTCTCTCGGACCGAGCCCAGATTAACCCGGTACAGACTTAGACTGCCGAAACTGGCGACTTTGAATCGTGTGAAAATGATGCCTTGATTTTTAGAACCAACTTATCTCCATTTAGGTCCCGTTGGTAGTTCTCGAGGGAGAATTTTCTCGAGTGCCTGGGAATAAAGATAGCCTCAGGACTTTCGCGGTCAGTCCCCGAGTGAGATTTAGCCTAAGTTGGGTGGCCCAAAAAACAAGATTTGAACTTAGCACGAAGGTAGACTTAGGGCTTCATTAGTAATTCTTGAGTGTGAACTAGCTCAAACTCAGGCAGCTCGAGGGCCAAGGAATCGGGTAAATGACCCGTATTCGCAATAGCAGAAACCCTTAAGGCACGTTGCTACCTCGAGATTGGGCTTATATATGAGCAGCTCTTTTTAGAGCTTAACTTTCATTTTGGCAGGGATCCTCGAGACTCATAGTAATATTAACGACTCCTTAGAAGCCTTTCTTTTTTTGTTTTTTTTTATGGAGGTCCTCGAGATCAGGTACCATCTCGAGGCCTGTAATGATATTGATGGCTCCTTAAAGCCTTTCTTGTTTTTGATGGAGGTCCTCGAGATCAGGTACAATCTCGAGGCTTGGTCGATGCAGGGGTCTCTTACCCCAAAACGTCGTATGGCGGCGTCAAGTGTATGACATGGTTATGAAATGACCGAGGCGATCTCGCCGGCACATCTTCCCAAAGCGATAAAGGCTTTAGCTAGTATTTTTAATTGGCCTTTGAGGCAGGCGGATAGTCGCCGCTTTCTCCATATATAGGGTTGTCTTCGCCCTTTTGAAGATTCCTCTATTATTAGTAGTTATCCTCTTTTATAGATTTTTCCTTTTCTGCGTTAGTCCTTTATCATTTCAATTTTGATGCCCTTGCTCAAATTCCCGCTCCTATTCTCTAGTTTTACCATAATCATGGATGCTACGTCAGGGTCCGCTCGGCAAAGAGAAGGGAGTTCCGCCTCTGGTTCCCGCCTGGTTGGCGGTGTGCCGTCAGTTCCAGGTGATTCATCCTCTATGAATTTTACTTCAAGGGGGGATCTTACGTTAGAAAAGTCTCCCAACGTTCGAGGTCATTGGGAGTATGCCTCGAAGTTTATTTCTTTAATAGAAGATGAGTACCTTGAGTCGGTGATGAAAGATTGTGGATGGGGGGAAAAGATAGTATTTCGGGTACCTTCCCTGGAAGAGAGCATCATGGACCATGCCGAGGGTTTTTTTAGCGTTACACGTACCCTTTTACGTTGGGCCCCCTTGATAGGGTTGTGTTCTCCTTCTATCAAAAGTATCAGATTACCTTGTCGCAGAATCACCCGTCATTTTGGGAGATAGTATTGATGATGAGGTTCTTTGTGGAAGATGTAGGTCTTGAATTCACTCTTATAGCCCGTTTGGCCAATCTGCAAAAATCAGCTTATTTTGAGAAGTGCTTTTTTTTCAAAAGTGCTTTTCTCAAAAGTACTTTTGGTGAGAAGCAGTTTGTGTTTGACTAATTAGTTTGAAAAGTACTTCTAAGTAGCAATTAGTGTTTGACCAAGCTTTAAAAACTACTTCTAAGTGTATTTTTCTCAAAAGTGCTTCTCAAAAAAGTGCTTTTAGAGAGAAGCTACTTTTTTCTGCTTCTCCAAAACTGCTTTTGCTTCTCCTCAAAAGCACTTTTTTCCTTCCAAAAGCTTGGCCAAACACCTCAATTTTTGGCCAAAAGTGCTTTTGGCCAAAAAAGCACTTTTGGCCAAAATAAAGCTTGGCCAAACAGGCTATTAGTCATCTTATCAGGCTGTACCAGCCTTTTCACCATCGGGGTCTGCTGACCCTACGATGCCGATCCACCACACCTTTCATTGTTGATAATAAAGAAGGTGGGGATCGGGGATGGATGAGTCGATTCGTCCGAGTACGAACAGTCGATATTATCCCTGTGGAGCTTCTGCCATTTCCCGAGGAATAGAATTCTACACGTAAGTGATATACTTGTGCCTTTGTAATTTTGTTTATGGCGCAAGCGGATTCCGTAAATGTGCCTTCCTTTACTTTTATGCAGCAATTTCATGGATGTTGTGCGAGGTCCTCGATCTGCCGAATTGGGCTCGGAAGTTGGCGACCCACTCGACTTATAATGAGCGTAAGTGGCGAGCTTCGTCTAAGGGTAGGTGGGAGGCAAAACACCACGGTACGTGCTATGTGATTTGCTCTACCCTTTTCTTGGAAGGGTGCTTTTTCTTTATGCGTACTAACTCTATCATCATAGGCATTGGGGAGCTCTTTAAAGTGAGATCGTGCCCTCTAGGAGAGGGAGAAGGACCATCGACTTTAGGACCGAGGGAAGATAATAATAACAATAAACAGAAAAGGTTTTTGCAGGGCGACGATGATTATATCAAAACACGTCCGGCCCGGAGGCTTAGAGAGAGCGTATCAGCCGAACTTGCAGCACCCGAGATCTTTGGCTTAAGAAAAACGGTCCGTCCTTCGCTGCCATCTTCTTTTCCTCTCGTAGGTACATCGAGGAGCGAGGGATCCGTGTCGCCGACTTCTTCTCTCGTCGAAGGTACTTCGAGGGGCATTCGAAGCTTGGGTCCATATACATCGAATGACCATATACCAACTGGGAGTGGTTCTGGTTAGGTTGACAGAGCCAAGCTAGCAAATGTGCGCTCGACTTTAGAGGGAGCTCAGTGGCTCTGCTTCGTGGTGAGTTTTAGCCGATCACATTAGTTTTGTAGTTTTTGTAATTTTCGCTCTCTTATCACATTTCTCTTCCACAGGCTTTTAACAAGCTCAAATATGAGCTGCTTCGCCGTGAGGCCAGGTTGCGAAAAGCCGTAAATGGGGAGAAATCCCTCAGGCTTCTTTGCGATGAAAGGAAAGACGAATTGGCATATTTGCGGTATGAAACGATTCACAGTTTGAACTACAAAAGCTACCTCGAGGAACAGGTAACTTCTGTTTCAAAATAGTACATGTTTCTTCTTTTATCTTCTGAGGCCGATGTTTCATTTACTTCAGTTGTAGAAAATAACATAAGGCCTAGAATGCCTTAGAAGCAAAGTTGGTCAAGCTAAGCACGAGCGCATTGAGCTAAAGGCTCGGGTGGACACCCAGATATCGGCTAGAAAAGATGCTTTGGCCAAGGCTTCTACCCGAGAAGTGCAACTTCGCAACGCTTATGGGAATGGCTTGGTTTGAATGGACATGATTCTAAGGCTTGAGTCCGAGCTCCTGAAGATTAAGGCTAAAGTTGCGGATACCCGGGCTGAAGCCGAAATAATCCGAACTAAAGCTGATAGGAAGTTGGCTGCCTATTTGAAGGATGCTGCCAACGCTTGTGCTGGGCTAAGGGGGGCTCTCGACCAGGAGAGAAGGAATAAAGAGTACATGAGATGTAATTCTTGGAGGGAAACCCTCGAGGAAATTCATGCCAGGGGCTTCGGTCTCTCGGAAGAGATAAAACAGGTGAAGGCGGAAGAATATGATGCTAAGTTCCTTCTGTCTGATGCCGAAGATGGCAAGAAAGAGGTCGACGACCATAGTCCCCGAGGGGACGTCAAAGGAATCCTTGCGGTCTTATTCTTCATGAATTTCCTTTTACCTTGATTTTAGCCAGATGAATTGGTCTTTGAGTTAAAAGGAATCCTCAGATTCATGGTATGGCCCTGGGGCTCATTGGGCTGGCCCATAGGCTTTTACGCACTTGGTCAGTACGACCGTTTAGTATAAGCTGGCGTTCAAGCTGTTTTGCTTTTTCTCTTAGGCATATTTAGTTAACTGTTTTGGGTTCAGTCTCCAAGTTGGGTATCAACTCGAGCTCATTCGACCCACATGTTTTTGAGTTTAAAGCTGGCCCTTAGGCTCTTACGTGTTTAGTTGGTACGACCTTTTATATGGGCTGGCGATAGTGGCTCTTACGCATTGGGTCGGTATGACCTCTTGTGTGGGCTTTATGTTTCCCTCGTTAAGGACTTTTTGAAATTGTGTTTGCCTGACTCTTCGACGGTTCGATAAACCTAGATTGTGAGTCGTTGTATGGTGATGATCGAGCACCTTGGGAGGTTTGGCTTGGTGGCTGAGTATCTCGAAGCCTTATAGTTTAGAGCTGACACGATCGAAGCTCTTTTGCCTATATTGAGGGTAGCTTATTTAACCGATTCTTTTTGAAGTATTTTCGAAGTAATTTGAAGGCCTGTGATTTTATAGCGACGGTCGAGCATCCCCGAGTCACATTAGTTTGGCTGGTACAGCCTTGTGACCGTAGTCATTATGTTTGGCCGAAGCCTTTTAGTCCCCGGGTGAAATAGTTTCAGCGTCTATAACAAGGGTATGCCTTTTTAGGGGTCTTACAAGTTTGATATATAGCCTTAACTTTAAGATCGGGATTATGCCTTTGATAACTAGGGATTATGGTGCATTTTACACGCCTTCTTACTTGTGTTTTGATTAACAATGTGCACAAAATAGTGCGTACTTTGCTAAAGATCTATGTGGTTTGGGAGAAAGTATCAACTTGATGCCCTACTCAATTTTCAAGACTTTCGGTATTGCGCAACCGAGGCCGACTTCCATGAGATTGCAAATGGCTAATAAAACTATAAAGAGACCATTGGGTATTATTGATGATGCCCTTGTCTGGGTGGACAAATTTATTTTGCCAGCTAATTTTGTGATCTTGGATTGTGAGGTAGATTATGAAGTTCCAATCATATTGGGAAGACCTTTCCTTGCTACTGGGAAGACCTTAGTTGATGTGGAAGCAGGGGAACTCACCTTTCGGGTGGGTGATGAGAAAGTGGTCTTTCATGTATGCAAGTCAATGAAGCAGCCCAACAATTCTGAGGTGTGCTCTTTTGTGGACCTTGTCACAACAATGATAGTTGATGATACAAGTGCAATGATCAATGTGGAGGACCCTCTAGAGGCTGTGTTGTTGAATCTTGATGTAAATGAGGATGAAGGCCGAGTGGAGTGCGTGAATACTTTACATGGAATAGGCTCTTACTCTTATGAGCCTAGGAAACTCTCTTTGGATCTTGAGAATAGGAAGACTCCACCAACAAAACCTTTAATTGAGGAACCTTCGGTGTTGGAGTTGAAGCCATTGCCTCCACACCTCAGGTATGAGTTATTAGGCACTAGTTCAACTTTGCTAGTTATTCTTTCTTCTTGTCTTACTAACATGTAAGTTGATTCCACATTGGTGGTGCTTCAAAAGCAAAAAAAGGCAATTGGATAGACTTTAGCTGATATTCGGGGAATAAGCCCCATATTCTGTATGCACAAGATCATTCTGGAAGATGATGCAAAACTCTCCTTGGAACATCAAAGGAGGTTGAACGAGGCAATGCAATAAGTTGTGAAAAAGGAGGTGATCAAGTGGTTGGATGCCGGGGTTGTGCACCCTATCTTTGATAGCTCTTGGACTTCGCCGGTGCAATGTGTACCGAAGAAGGGTGGCATGACTGTGGTTGCAAATTCGCAAAATGAGTTGATTCCTACCAGGACCGTCACCGGGTGGAGGGTATGCATGGACTACCGCAAGTTGAATAAAGTGACCCGCTAGGATCACTTTCCATTGCCTTTTCTTGATTAGATGTTAGATCGACTTGATGGGCGTGCCTTCTATTGTTTCTTGGATGGGTATTCTGGATACAACCAAATCTTGATTGCTCCGGAAGATTAGGAGAAGACCACATTCACTTATCTATATGGCACCTTTGCCTTTTCTAGGATGCCGTTTAGGTTGTGTAATATACCAGCTACATTTCAATGGTGTATGATGGCCATTTTCACCGATATGGTAGAAGATATTTTAGAGGTGTTCATGGACGACTTTAGTGTTGTGGGTGATTAGTTTGATGATTGTTTAAAAAATCTTGATAGAGTATTGGCTCGTTGTGAAGAAACCAATCTTGTTCTTAATTGGGAGAAATGCCACTTCATGGTGGAAGAGGGCATAGTTCTTGGGCATAAAATTTCAAAGCATGGTATAGAGGTGGACAAAGCAAAAATTGATGTGATTTCAAGGATCCCTCCCCTACCTCTGTCAAGGGAGTTAGAAGTTTTCTTGGGCATTCGGGGTTCTACCGGAGATTTATGAAAGACTTTTCGAAGGTAGTGAATCCCTTATGCAAGTTATTGGAAAAAAGATGCCAAGTTTGTGTTCGATGAGAGATGTATGCAAGCATTTGAACTTCTCAAGCACAAGTTGACCACCACTCCTATTATTATCGCACCCAATTGGAGCTTGCCTTTTGAGCTCATGTTGTGATGCGAGCGATGTTGCGGTTAGGGCGGTTTTGGGTCAAAGAGTGAACAAAATGTTTCATCCGGTGTACTATGCAAGCAAGACAATGAATCAAGTGAACTACACGGTGACCGAGAAAGAGCTTTTGGCTATTGTGTTCGTGATGGAGAAATTTCGGCCGTATCTCATGGGTGCCAAGGTCATAGTCCATATTGATCATGCCACACTCCGGTACTTGATGACGAAGAAGGATTCCAAAGCTAGATTGATGTGATGGGTCTTGTTACTTCAAGAGTTTGATTTGGAGATTGTGGACCAGAAAGGTAGTAAAAACCAAGTGGCGGACCACTTGTCCCGCTTGGAGGAGGAGGGGAGGCCTCGTGATGGCCTAAATATCAATGATTCATTTGCTGACGAACAACTCCTTTTAGTGTCGGTGAATGGTATGCCATGGTTTTCGGATGTTGCTAATTTCCTTGTGACTGGTATAATCCCGTGTGAGCTCTCTTCTAACCAAACGAAGAAGCTTAAACGAGATAGTTTGGATTTATATTGGGATGAGCCGTACTTGTTCAAGATTTTCATGGATGGTGTGATCAGAAGGTGTATCCCGAATAAGGAGCAATTGAGTATCTTAGAGGCATGTCATTACTTTCCCTATGGTGGCCAATATGGCGGGGCGAGGACGGCTTCAAAAGTTTTTAGTTGTAGGTTTTATTGGCCAACTTTGTACAAAGATGCAAGTGAACTTATGAAGAGGTATGATTAATGTTAAAGAGCATGTGGAATTTCAAAGAAAGATGAGATGCCTCTCAATACAATTCTTGAAGTTGATATTTTTGATGTATGAGACATTGATTTTATGGGGCCGTTTGTTAGCTCATGTGGGAACACATACATTCTTGTGGCGGTTGACGATGTTTAAAAGTGGGTTGAAGCCGTGGCTTTACCCAACAATAAGGCCCAAAGTGTTGTTGCGTTTCTCAAGAAGAGCATTTTTACAAGGTTTGGCACTCCTCGTGCAATCATAAGTGATGAGGGGTCTCATTTTTTCAATAGAGCTTGTGATACTTTGCTTGCAAAGTATGGTGTCAACCACAAAGTTTCTACTCCTTATCATCCTCAAGCGAGTGGCCAAGTTGAAGTCTCAAACAGGAAAATCAAGAGTATATTGTCAAAGACGATCAATGCAAATATGACCGATTGGTCAAAGAAGTTGGATGATGCTCTATGGGTTTATAGGACTGCTTACAAGACTCTGATTGGTATGTTTCCGTACTGGTTGGTGTTTGGGAAAGCTTGCCATCTACCGGTTGAGTTAGAGCACAAAGCCATGTGGGCTTTGAGGAAGCTGAATCTTGAATGGGATGTGGCAGCGAATCTTCATGTGGAGCAGCTTAATGAGCTTGATGAATTTTTATTCTATGCCTACTCTAGTTTGTCCTTGTACAAGGACAAGATAAAGTACCTTCTTGATAAATATCATCGTGGCAAGGAGTTCAAAGTGGGTGGTTTGGTTCACTTGCTCAACTCTCAGTTACGTCTGTTTTCGGGAAAGCTTAAGTTGAAATGGAGTGGACCTTTTGAAGTGGTGTTTGTGACTCTATTTGGTGCACTTGACTTGAAGAACAAAAATGGGGAGGTTTTCAAAGTTAATAGGCACAGGGTCAAACACAACTTGGGCAAGATTGATGACAGCCACCTGGTGTCACTTCTTCATCTAAAGTGATTTGATGGTAACATACGTCGTGACGCGACGTTAAATCAGGCGCTTCTTAGGAGGCAACCCATGTGTCTTTCTTTTTGTTTTTCTTTGATTCTCTTCTTAGTGTAGGATTTGTTTTTGGACTGACTGGTTGTGAGATGTTGTAGAATTGTTTTGATGCAGTGCAGGACCAAGTTGAAAAAAAATGCACACTCTCTGAAGTTTGCAATGTGGACCGCACTTCATTTTGTGCGGCCGCAAAGGCCTCTTTGCGGGGGCAACATTTCAATGCGGATCACAGAGTATTTGGCCAAAAATGAGGAGTCTCTGAAGTTTTCCACCACAGCCGCAATGCATTTTGTGCGGTCCGTGGTGGACCACTGCGGCCACATTGCATTTCTTGCGATTCGCAGTGGCCATCTTTCTAGTGTCATTCATTTCTGAGTACCGCGGACCGATGATCGTGGCCTACTCCGCACTACTAATTATGTAGCGAGAGAGGGTCGGAGCAGCTTTTACCCGATTTTGGGTCGGGATAGATATCCACAGAGATCTAGAAATGGAGTCGAGAATCTATCTCGTTTAGGATTGCGTATATGTTCCAAATTACACTTCTAATCATTTTTGGGAGTTTCTTTATAATTCTACATTTAATAAACTACAAATTGTAAATTAAGCTAAGAGTTAAATGCTACGGGTTGTTCAAATAGTTTAAAGGACACTAGGGTAGTGACATCCGTCTAGGTGGTAAATTAACGGGTACTTGAGTCTAAGGCACAATTGACATGATTGGGGAGTATGATATAACACTTGCACTACTTTACTGACTCTATACCTCTCGGTGGTTCAAGTGATTTTGCCCAATTGACTTTCTCAAGACCAACTGGATATGCAAATTTGCACAAGCAACTTAGGTTTCAAGTCGGGTATTACTCTCTCGAGGGTTAGCCCTTTAATTGGGGCTATCAATCTCTTGAGTACGCCCCAATTCCCTGTTGGATCAATTTCGAAGACTTAGACTCTCTTTCTCAAGAAGAGCCCTAGTCAACTAAACACAAACTAATATTTGCAACCACTAATTCAACAATTAACCATGAAATTAACCCAAATATCAAACACCCATAATTAATTTAGCCCTAAAATACAAGACCCATCAATTACCCACACTAGGATTGAGCTACAACCCTAGATATGGGGTCTAGCTACTCATATTCAAAGAAGAAAAACAAGAAATAGATGAAGATAAACACATATTAACTAATTTCTAAACTAAATACAATGATGAAATGTAGTTAAAGTTGCCCAAAATGACCAAGAAAATTCGACCCACGAGTGCAGCTATGCTATTACAATATCTGATAACCTAAAAATGGAAAAAGGTTCTATTATACTAAGCTGAAAAATCTAGACAAAAATGCCACTATGAGATTAGTGTGGACCGCACAGAATGGACTACGACCGCACTAGGACTCTTGGCTTCAAAATACATCTCCATGAACTCAGGCTCCGTGGACTGCACAGAATGGACTGCGGTCGCGGTGACTTCTAGTGCGGTCCGCACAAAGTGTACTGCGGACTGCATTAGCTTGAAAGCTCTAACTTCAACTTCTCTGAATCTTGGATCTGCGGACCGCACAGAATGGTAGTGCGGCCGCATGGACTCCAGTGCGGACCATACTAAATCTATTGCGGACGCATTGCCTTTTAGCCTGAAAAACCTGCTCTCTGAACCTCCTAGTGCGGACCGCACAGAATGGTGTGCGGCCGCACTGGACCTATTTTGCCTGATCTTGTCTTGTCTTTGACTTTTGTGCAGGTTTCACTCCTTTTGAGCTGATCTTTGACATCTTGTTACTTTGTTGATCAAACCTGCAATCAAGCACAACTTATGTGCCTTTTGAGACTATTTTGTATGAATATTTAACCAAAGCATAAGCAAGAAGGAGTATAAAATGCATCAAAATCCCTAGTTATCAACTCCCCCAAACTTAAGCTTTTTCTTGTCCTCAAGCAAACAAAATAAGACCCACCCTTTAAGGGAACATCCAAGAAATTTTCCGCTGTCCTAAAGCAACCTCAACTAGCATCAATTGGGATAAAAAATTGCCCTCAATACAAATGAATCAGTAACAACATTTACTCTTTGAAATACCATGGATCAAGTGCGATACAAGAGCATCAAGATTTGACTCAACACATCAAAGAACTCTTTTAATTACTTTGGTCATTGTGGAACCCAAACTCACACATCCTCAACTCTCCCTAAGCAAACCTCACCTTTAGAATAGTGGCACGCAAAACGAGGTTAATGGAAATTCACTCATCTCTCTCAAGAAAAAGTCACGAGTCCGGATCTAAGTACCATATGCTTGCCCCTTATGTGAGTATCAACTAATGCAAGCTTCATTCAACTCAAGATCATATAGGGCTTTTGTGGAGACATTATGAAGGCTTTTGGTTCAGGGTAGGAAATGTTTTGGTCTAAGTGGGTTCTATCATCCCTTAAGCACTTCTTTTGATTCATTTGGAATCCATTCACTTGACTCTTTGAGTCATTTTCACTTCTTTCTAAGGGGTTAAAGAGACACATTGTCACTCTTTTTTCTGTACTTCAAAACCTTTTTCTCCTCTTTCAACTTTCCACACCTTTCATTCTTTATTTTTTCTTGAATCCCTTTTTATTCTTTTTCACATTGATCATTATTTTTTTTTGTCTTTTTGCTTTTCTTTCTTTTTCATTGTCTTTTCTTTTCTTCATTTTTGTGCCTTTTTACCACTTTGTAGCAATCCTCGTCTTTTCCCCCAAACTTATACTTTTGACATGTGCTAAAGGAAAGATTGGGTGCCAAGAGAGGGTATCTTTTAGAACGGGTATAGGCTTGTATCATGGTTCTTGAAAGGCTCAAAAGGGTTGACTAGGTATCATATCATTGGTAGGCTATGGAATTGTTCAAACTATCATTTGGATCAAAGAGAGCCAATAATTATGTCTCAAGTCAAAATTCACTTATGATTTCGCCTCAACAAACATTCAGGACAAGTTCTAGACCAATGGCTTGGGACTTGGACTTGCAATTATTCACCACACAAGCTAAGGGATTTCTAAAGACATAGAGTCGGGGGCCCACAATGACCTTAGATACGATTTGAGCACATAATGGTCCCGAAAAACCACTTGATGATTATCGGTCAACACAAGAGTCTAAAGGTCATGATTTTCACCATCTTAAACACAAAAATTTGTTTTTGACCATGAGATCAAAGGTAAATGTGTTAGGCCCAAGTGAAGCTTTGCTTGAGGTACCCTTAACTACCAATCTACGAAAAACGAAAAGAAAAATAGACTCAAACCCTTAAGAAGGTTGTCACACCATACATCATTGGGAAGAGCCACCCAATTCACACAACACTCCTCCTTTAGAAAGAACCGTGGCATTAAGAAAACCAAAGGCTTATTGCAAACTTTGAAAACAAGAAGCTACGAATCACAAATAAGAAGCTAAGAACAAAACATTTACGGAAAATAGAATGAATATATACAAGAGGGGATTTGAATATGCAATAGATGGGATGAATATGTACAATGAAACATAACTTTATATACAGATCCAAAGTAAAATAAAAGTACGATAAATCTAACAAAATATCAGAATTATATACAGACCAAAGATGAAAAATCAAGAAAGCATAAAAATGTATCAAATATATATACAATCATCCGAATGAATAACAGGTAGGGTCTACCCCCTCAAATGAAAGCTGACATTGTCCCAAATGCCAACTAGTCTAAATAATGCACCAAAAGGATAAGAGGAAAAATGATATAAGAAACTCTCTATGGCCTGTCTGTCTGCATAGGCTCATGTGTGGTTCCTGGGTCCTCTTTATGCTCGGGGACCTCAGACTGGTCCCCTGTGGCCTGCTGCTCTGTTACTGGGACCTGGACCTGGACAGGCTCTGTAGGTAGTGCACCCTGTGGCTAACTGGAAGAGGTCTCCTGTGGGTCAGCCAGCTGGATGACTGCATCATCAGCTCGAGGGATCATCCTCTTCCTCTTGGGGGGCCTTTGCGACTTCTCTGGCTCTAGATGAACTGTTGGTGCTGGGTCCTGGAGCAATAAATCCAAAGGCAGGTGATCCGCCTTCAGTCTGTCTACATTAGCTCTCAACACCTTTACGGACTCTTTGAAGGCTCGTGTCTTCCTCAACTTCTTGTACTCCCGAGAAAGCTCCTTGAGAGCCTTGCTATGTGAATCAACTGCCTTTAAAAGCACTTCCTGAGTGTCGAGGATATTCTTCTGGTTGTCAAGTATCTCCTTAAGCGCATCCTCTATCGAATATGGAACCTATGCTGGCTGAGGTGCCGACTGACCCTCTACCACAATGGTGAGTGTGGACAACTTGGATAAGGTAGTCTGCATCCAGTTGTTTATGCTAAGAAGCGCCTGGCTCAGTCGATGACCAGTAATAGGATGGGCCCGAGAATATGGAATCTCCGGGCCTGCTGAGGTGGATGGACCGGCAGGAGTGGCTGTGGATATGGAAGTACCGGGAGGGATGTCTGTAGTTATGGAGGTAGGCTTAGCAGGAGCCACTACCACAACTGGCTCTTCAGACTGTCCAGTTGGAGCAGTAGCGACACTTTTGAAGTTCTTGCTTTTGGGGTTCTTATCCCTCTGCATGATGTACCGGGAAAAAGGGGCCTTCACCTTGACCTAGGGCCTCTTGTCCACATTCAGGTCCCGGAAGTACATTGTGAGGAAACTGGAGAAAGGATAGTTCTGGTCATGCTCCGCGCCCACAACAGTAATAATTCTGGACAAAACATTCCCCACATTGATTGGATACCCCTGCCATGATAGAAGCCACTAATATAGCCCGGTGGAGAGGTAAGGTGTTGTCATGAGTGGTAGGGTCTAATCGGATGCAAACAAAGGTCTCCCATCCCCTTTCTTCAAAGTTCAAGCTCCTTCTCAATATCTTAACTCCAGCAGTCAACCAGTCGGGGACGGTACCTAGGATTGCCAGGTACTGTACTAGCCATGGACAGACCTCATCGCCCATTTCCATCTTTGCCATGTACAAGGTCCCATCCTCTTCATTGAAGCCCGGGTATTCATTGATCGACTTCCCATCAAACAACACTTTTATGTTCCGAACCTTGGTCACTTTGGAGCCCTTTTTGATGTGGGCTACATTGCAATAAAATTCCTTGACCAAGTATTCGTTGACGTCCACACAGGCATCCATAAAGTGCTCCCAACCCACTCTAGTCCTAAACTGTCTCTGTATATCGGGGTTGTGAGGTAGTAGGTCTCTATCTATGAAGCTCCTCTCCGAAATTAATTTTCTCACCGGCCACCACTCCCGAAACTTATGGTACGCCACCTCACTCACAAATCTATCTTCTCAAGCTTCGGGCTTCCTAGTTCTAGCAACGCCTCCCACCTGAGGCTCACCTCCTTCAGCTACCTCCTCATTTACCTATACTTCCTCCTCACCTCCTTCTGCACCCTTCCCGGATAATGAAGTTGTGGGAGAGGTGAAGTATTCCTTACTACCTGCTACTGAGCCCTCAGACAAATCAGAGTTAAATGTTACGGGTTGTTCAAATAGTTTAAAGGACACTAGGGTAGTGACTTCCGCCTAGGTGGTAAATTAACGGGTACTTGAGTCTAAGGCACAACTGACATGATTGGGGAGTATGATATAACTGTTGCACTACTTTACTGACTCTATACCTCTCGGTGGTTCAAGTGATTTTGCCCAATTGACTTTCTCAAGACCAACTGGGTATGCAAATTTGCACAAGCAACTTAGGTTTCAAGTTGGGTATTACTCTCTCGAGGTTTAACCCTTTAATTGGGGCTATCAATCTCTTAAGTACGCCCCAATTCCATGTTGGATCAATTTCAAGACTTAGACTCTCTTTCTCAAGAAGAGCCCTAGTCAACTAAACACAAACTAGTATTTGCAAGCACTAATTTAACAATTAACCATGAAATTAACCCAAATATCAAACACCCATAATTAATTTAGCCCTAAAATACAAGACTCATCAATTACCCACACTAGGATTGAGCCACAACCCTAGATATGGGGTCTAGCTACTCATATTCAAACAAGAAAAACAAGAAATAGATGAAGATAAACACATATTAACTAATTTCTAAACTAAATACAATGATGAAATGTAGTTAAAGTTGCCCAAAATGACCAAGAAAAGTCGACCCATGAGCGCGGCTATGCTATTACAATATCTGATAACCTAAAAATGGAAAAAGGTTCTATTTATACTAAGCTGAAAAATCTAGACAAAAATGCCCCTACGAGATTAGTGTGGACCGCACAGAATGGACTGCGACCGCACTAGGACTCTTGGCTTCAAAATCCATCTCCCTGAACTCAGGCTCTGTGGACCGCACATAATGGACTGCGGTCGCAGTGACTTCTAGTGCGGTTCGCACAAAGTGGACTACAGACTGCATTGGCTTGAAAGCTCTAACTTCAACTTCTCTGAATCTTGGCTCTATGGACTGCACAGAATGGTATTGTGGCCGCATGGACTACAGTGCGGACCATACTAAATTTATTACGGTCGCATTGCCTTTTAGCCTGAAAAACCTGCTCTCTGAACATCCTAGTGCGGACCGCACAGAATGGTGTGCGGCTGCACAGGACCTATTTTGCCTGAGATTGTCTTGTCTTTGTCTCTTGTGTAGGTTTCACTCCTTTTGAGCTGATCTTTGACATCTTGTTACTTTGTTGATCAAACCTGCAATCAAGCACAACTTATGTGCCTTTTGAGACTATTTTGTATGAATATTTAACCAAAGCATAAGCAAAAAGGAGTATAAAATGCATCAAAATCCCTAGTTATCAACTCCCCCAAACTTAAGATTTTTCTTGTCCTCAAGCAAACAAAATAAGAACCACCCTTTATGGGAATATCCAAGAAATTTTCCATTGTCCTAAAGCAACCTCAACTAGCATCAATTGGGATTAACAATTGCCCTCAACACAAATGAATCAGTAACAACATTTACTCTTTGAAATACCATGGATCAAGTGCGACACAAGAGCATCAAGAAATGACTCAACACATCAAAGAACTCCTTCAATTACTTTGGTTACTGTGGAACCCAAACTCACACATCCTCAACTCTCCCTAAGCAAACCTCACCTTTAGAATAGTGGCACGCAAAATGAAGTTAATGGAAATTCACTCATCTCTCTCAAGAAAAAGTCACGAGTCCGGCTCTATGGTCTAAGTACCATAAGCTGTCCCCTTATGTGAGTATCCACTAATGCAAGCTTCATTGAACTCAAGATCATATTGGACTTTTGTGGAGACATTATGAAGGCTTTTGGTTCAGGGTAGGAAATGTTTTGGTCTAAGTGGGTTCCATCTTCCCTTAAACACTTCTTTTGATTTATTTGGCATCCATTCACTTGACTCTTTGAGCCATTTTCACTTCTTTCTAAGGGGTTTGAGAGACACACTGTCACTCTTTCTTCTGTACTTCAAAACCTTTTTCTCCTCTTTCAACTTTCCACACCTTTCATTCTTTATTTTTTCTTGAATCACTTTTTATTCTTTTTCACATTGATCATTATTGTTTTTGTCTTTTTGCTTTTCTTTCTTTTTCAATATCTTTTCTTTTCTTCATTTTTGTGCCTTTTTACCACTTTGTAGCAATCCTCGTCTTTTCCCCCAAACTTATACTTTTGCCATGTGCTAAAGGAAAGATTGGGTACCAAGAGAGGGTATCTTTTAGAACGGGTATAAGCTTGTATCATGGTTCTTGAAAGGCTCAAAAGGGTTGACTAGGGATCATATCATTGGTAGGCTATAGAATTGTTCAAACTATCATTTGGATCAAAGAGAGCCTATAATCATGTCTCAAGTCAAAATTCACTTATGATTTCGCCTCAACAAACATTCAGGGCAAGTTTTAGACCAATGGCTCGGGACTTGGACTTACAATTGCAATTACTCACCACACAAGCTAAGGGATTGCTAAAGACATAGAGTCGGGAGCCCACAATGACCTTAGATACGATTTGAGCACATAATGGTCCCGAAAAACCACTTGATGATTATCGGTCAACACAAGAGTCTAAAGGTCATGACTTTCACCATCTTAAACACAAAAATTTGTTTTTGACCATGAGATCAAAGGTAAATATGCTAGGCCCAAGTGAAGCTTTGCTTGAGGTACCCTTAACTACCAATCCACTAAAAACAAAAAGAAAAATAGACTCAAACCCTTAAGAAGGTTGTCACACCATCCATCATTGGGAAGAGCCACCCAATTCACACAACACTCCTCCTTTAGAAAGAACCGTGGCATTAAGAAAACCAAAGGCTTATTGCAAACTTTGAAAACAAGAAGCTACGAATCACAAATAAGAAGCTAAGAACAAAAAATTTGCGGAAAATAGAATGAATATATACAAAAGGGGATTTGAATATACAATAGATGGGATGAATATGTACAATGAAACATAACTTTATATATAGAGCCAAAGTAAAATAAAAGTACGATAAATGTAACAAAATATCAGAATTATATATAGACCAAATATGAAAAATCAAGAAAGCATAAAAATGTATCAAATATATATACAGTCATCCGAATAAATAACAGGTAGGGTCTACCCCCTTAAATGAAAGCTGACATTATCCCAAATGCCAACTAGTCTAAATAAAGCACCAAAAGGATGCCAAATCCGGCGCACGTTCTCTTCTGGGAAGGCAGCTTTTGGATCTAACTCAATGACTTGCTGACTCAAATCTTCATCGTGTGGGATGGTCTGGTATCAGCCCAACTGACGCAAGACTCTATGCAGAGCATAAGGCTGGATACTCCGAAGACCCATCAACAGCAAAAAATACACCTCGGCCGACATATAGATTACTTCGTCGGCTGAAAGCCAACCAAATGTCCATTCGATCTTATTTGCGGTCAAATATCTCAGATGAGCATGCCATGCTTCCGTACCATCTAGAAACTCACAACCCTCTATTCGCTTTTCATGTTTTTCAATGCACTCGAGACTAGTCATACCGCAATTCAAGTATCCGGGACGGTGGCAAAGGTGTTCCTCCTTCCATATTTGTAATAGCATATTGCACCCTTCAAAGAACTTTGATCCTTCTCGACAACGAGTAAGATCTCGGTAAATTTCTGCCAAGATCAGCGGAACTATAGTCCCATTTGCCTTTTCATCATAAAGTTAGCTATCCCTACTAACCCCATGTCTATGTTCCCGTCTTTTTTCGGGCAAATCAAAATACCCAGGAACGCCACTATGAAAGCTAATCCTCTCTGAGCTTCCCACTTGTCTTGATTCCCATCATGAGTAAGACCAGTATCTGGTTTTTCGAAGCCACGGGGATTCCCGTATCGTCGGTACAGAAAGTAGAAGGTACAAAATCCTTTGGCCAAATTTCTGTCTCGGATGTCCCGACTGATGCTTAACAAGTCCAAAACTTTGTGAGGGGTCACTACTCTTGGTGCTACCGGGTACTGACTTCTAAGATTCCCTTCCAACCCGGCATAGCCTGCTATCTCTTCCAGCGTAGGAGTTAGCTCGAAATCCGCAAAGTGGAACACATTATGTGTTGGGTCCCAAAACAGTATCAAGGCCTCAATCACATCTTTTCTGGGCTTAACCTTTAAAAGCCCAATAAGACCGCCCAATGCTTTTGTTACAACTTTTCTGCTGTCGTCCCCCAAATCATGCCACCACATATGTAGCTCCAAAGGGATCTCTTCACGGACTGAGAAAGGTTCATTTTGATTTGTGCTCATCCTGCACATTTATTAAGGAGATTTTGATTAAAAGAAAACTATGACTCATTTTGACTTAAGAGAAAAGACCGTTTTCAAAATTTTCCACAAAACATCCGGCCTTGCCAACACGGCCTTTCAGCACTTTGAAAACGAAGATTTTAAGGCTGTGTCGGCTAACCAGTCAAAAACCTTTAAAAGTGACCAAAAGTGGATGTTCTTGCAAAAACAGCCTTCCGGTGCCCTTTTTAGGGACATTCGGCTATTTCTGACAAGAATGGCATCGCCCTGATTATTTTCAAATTAAAGTAGAATTTTTGGGCTTTTGGGCTATTTTTGCAAAAAGGAAGTTGGACCCGATGGGGTTGCCTACGTATCTCATATCCTGTGAGAATCAAACTGGCGTAGCTCGAGCAAATAAAACAAACTATTTTTTTATTTGAAAACAAGACTTTTTTTCTCTTTTTTTTTCATTTCATTGGCAAATAAAACTATTTTTTGAAAACACCAACTTTTGTTTTTCCTCTTTTTTTTTGTTTTTATTTTCTCAAAAATTCGACAGAGTTTCGACAATATTTGGAGATTGTTTTTTTAGAAGAGGCGATTAACTCTCTTTAGCCCTCATACTGCTATTTCTCTTTCCTCAACTTTTCCCAATATTCATAAGTCGGTCAGCATGCAAGTCCGAAGCAAATAAATGCACAAGTAGCACGTAGGATGCATCAGGATGGTCTTTTTGTTTCG
Source organism: Nicotiana tabacum (assembly GCF_000715075.1). Lineage (NCBI taxonomy): Eukaryota > Viridiplantae > Streptophyta > Magnoliopsida > Solanales > Solanaceae > Nicotiana > Nicotiana tabacum. The sequence continues at coordinate 164,679,689 of NC_134095.1, forward strand.
GGTGTACCTGTCCTAGACAGACCCAACCCCTGTGTTAAGCCTCCAAAGCCAAAATGCACATGATGCAAACAAACGTTCCTACTAGAGATCTTGCATGAGGTATTGTTATACTAGGTTTAAATCCTGGGGTTTATTGTTCTAGACTTGGCTTACCCGAGCGGACAGCTCGAGCCGAGGGGGGGCAGCGTACCGGGAATACAGAAGCTTCACCGGCTTTGCAACTTGTCCGAACCTCGTTCTAAATTTGGGATATGACTCTAACAGAAAAGAAGTCACACAAAGTGCACACTTCTTCATGATTTAGAAGACTCGGAGAGAGGAGGGGTTTCACAACAGTTTATATACAGTTCACGGAATATCAAAGCGGTAAAAGCAATCAATTAGCACATTAGGCCCAAATCATGTAACAAAATCAGATAATGGATAAAGCCAACTATAACAATTATTCTAAGCTCGAATTCTTGAACCCTGAACCAGAGATTCTGGGTTCGATCCCCAGCAGAGTCGCTAGAGCTGTCACACCTCCTTTTTACCTACACCCCGGAAAGGTATAATATAAGGGAGTTTTTCCAATTAAAGGACAATCGAAATGGGATTTATTATAAAGATTCAGAGTCGCCACTTGGGAGATTTATGGTGTCCCAAGTCACCGATTGAATCCCGAATCGAGTAAAACATTGACTCTGTTTAACAGTCCATGAACCAGAAATCCGGGTAAGGAATTCTGTTAACTCGGGAGAAGGTGTTAGGCATTCCCGAGTTCCGTAGTTCTAGAACGGTCGCTCAACTATTATATTTGGCTTAATTATTTGATTTAAAAAAACTTTTAACCTATGTGCATTTTAACTTTTAACCGCTTTTAATTGATTTATAAAGAAGATTGAACGTCGTTTAAAACGTGCCTTTGGATCGCGCCACATGAAATGCACCTGCAATCCGGAACACATTTTATTCAACGTTTTAGGATTTGGATTTGGGTCACATGAAATGCGCACCCGAGTTTAGGAAGGTAATTTAATTACGCGTGCAAAGCAAATACGCGTTTGCAATTTTGCGAGGGCCATGTATTTGAAGACTTTTGTTCGGCATGGCGCACCTCGACTTCCAACTTTAAAAGGGAATTTTAACTACATTTGGAGGGCCATAAATTATTGGTATTAATCAGTTCCCTACAACGAAGACAAACTTTACAAATATACCAAAATATAAGACTAAAAAACGTCCTCGGCATACTCCTCGCATCACAATAAATATTATTGAATCTAAACCAAAATATTGATCCAAAAGAGAGACAAGTCAATCAGTCAACAACTAGTTAAAATCACGTGTACAAAATTAGCACAAACACATAGAGAGAGTGCCCGTGATTTTCCTATTCATTTAGCTATAATTCACTTAAGTTAATAAAGTAAATCAATATTCCGGACTCATTTTATCCTACCGTTTCTATATGCCTGAGCTGTATTTAGTGTAACACCAGCTCTTTCCCATCTTGAATTATTACAGACAAGTACTAAACAATGTATCATAAACATATCCAAATTGGAGTTCGTTCTGTAGCTCAAGTTAAGGTGCAAAATTAGTAGTAGAAATTAAGAACCAACGCCTGATCTCAAATACCACTTCAATCCATTATTGGAATAATGCATTACGTAACAGAAGTGAATCAATTCAATTTTATTCCATTAGCATAAGAGTTCAACAAATTGCACCAATAGCAGTAACGAAACTTCAATTTCTGAACTAAGTAATCAACCTTTTCGACTAAACCCATCCCAACCTTTAAGAATCGAAGTGATAAGCTGAGAGTAAAAACAACAGACACCATTAGCCATAACAGTCTTCTAGTTTCTAGAAAAACTTGCATTAAACCAGTAAATTCAACACCTAGTAAAACTTGAGTTTTCCAAACAACACTAAAGCTTAAGAAGCAAAAACAGAAAACAGAGGAAAATCACTACTAGTTGAACGCATAATCAATCTGAAGCTAAGAAGTGCTATTTTCTAGCATAATGTTCATTAACAACTTCAACACACATGAGTCCACTTCAAGATCCACAATATAGCAGGCTTAATAGCCTTGAACAATACCATTTAAAGGTTTAAAACAGTCCTTGAAGCAACTATGCTCAAACAAACTCAAATCCAATACTTAAACCAGAACAGGTGACATGAATGGTTACACTTAAGAAGCTAAATTAAATAAAAAATGGACATCAAACCAAAATAAGATAAGGTCACATAGCCAATAGGTAATAGAGTGTTAGCATTGATCGACTTCCTCAACTTGAATTCATAAACAACATCATAGTTTAGCCAGAACTTCATTTCTCATTCATGGTGTGAAGGGAATACCTGGATACAACAGTCAAAACAAAAGAAGAGAGATGATTAAGGGTCAAAGCTTCAGCTCACAGCAGCAGTGTAACAATGAAAACCAATTTCAAATCGAAATGATACACAGCAGGTCGAAACTAGTTTCAATTAAGCTATAATCCAGCATACTTCAAACCAGCTTTTCATAAACCCAAACTTAAACCCTTTTGAATCCCACAATGAGGAACTACTATTTTCAGACGTTTGAAAAAGAATCAGAAAATCACTGGAATTCAATGAAACAATAGAATTTTTTTTTGTCGTTTCTATTTTCTGGATTTTTTATCTCTTCTAAAATCTCCCTTGAGCCTCAAGTAACAATGCCTTTATAGGCAAGCTACTAGGGCAGCCTCAAAGAGTTCAAAATTTGCACTTAAAACCTTCTAAAATTTTTATTTTAGCTTAGAAATCCCTAGTGTAAACCTCAGAATTTCAAAATAGCCCCCACCCCAGCTTCTAGGAAGCTTCCTAGTTCAGTTATATAAAATTCCCCTACCTATACTACCCATATTACCCTTAACAACCCTGTTTATTACCCCTGGGACCTCAAATGGGTCATGGGTCAAATGACCCAATGATCAAACCAGACCTGGGCTCGAAAAATCCATTCGAACTCTTTAGAATGGTTTATGAAATGAATTCAGAACCCAAATGAAATGAACCCAGGTTGAGCAGACTATGGCAAACAACAGGAAAATGACTAAAACAACTTTCAGAAAACTTAAAACCTAAGCTAAGGGACTAAATTGTCATATAATCCTAATTAAACTAACAGGGCTAAACAAGCAAAATGAAATCAGAAATTAATCGTGATGTCAACAAAAGAACTAGACCGACCAAACAAAAATCACAGAACCAACTTGGAACGGAAAACCGAAACAGAACAAAACGGACAGTACTCGATCTCAGCTAGAAAACTCGTTCAATTTTATTTTAATTAACCGGAGGGAAAGAGAAGAAGAGAAGAGGAAAGAAAGATGAAGGAATCACAAGCGTAAACGAAAGGAAAGAAAGAAACTCACCAACTCGGGCTCGACCCTTCGACTGACTTTCCGATTTAAACCCTTAATATCGTCAACTACTTGTTCTTTGTCGAATAATGCTATTCCTTGGTAGAACTGGCCCGGAACACTCATAAAATCTGGAAAAACACCGTTGCATGTGCAGCTTTGGCTTTGGCTTCTGAGGCTCGAACCTTAGACTTAAGATTCGAGATGTTCTAGAAAAATTCGAGGGGAACGGAGTGTGGATTTGGTACAAGGGGGTTATGGCAGTTCTATGGTATCAATTTGGTAGTGAACAGAGGCGGCGCTGCCACCAGAGGAAATGAGGGCGGCGCTAGGGTTTGTGACTTCAACCTCAGATTCAAGGGATTCTGAGTGTGTTCGAACGAAGTTGGTTGTGGATTGGGATTGTGGAAGGGATGGGGAGTTTAAGGTGTGAATATGGTGGTCATCGGAGGTGGTGCCGCCGGCTTGGAGCGGTGGAAAAAAGAGGCGGCGGGCTAGGGTTTATTGGTGAGAGTCTCAGGGGAGGGCTGAACGGGATGGAATGAAGGGGGGTGGGGCAACGTTTGGACATATAAATATCCTCACCTCCCCATTTCTGATCTGTCCAATCAGATCAATTCAACGGTCCAGATGAAAGGAGCTGAAACGATGTCGTTTGGTTGAGGGGGAAAGCCGGACCGGGTTGGACACGGGTTTGGGCTGATTTGAACGGGTAAGGGGAAAGGATTTTGGGCCTGCTTATTTTAACTGAAGGCAGCCCAATATGTCTATATATTCTTTTATTTTCAAATCAAAATATTTTTCAATAATTCTTTTCTTTCTCTTTTTTTAAAAACCAAATTAAAAATCAAATTAAATCCTAAAATCTAATTACCCCATCAAAACACTAATTAAACCCAAACAATAATTGTCATAATTAATAAGAAAGTAAAAAAACTACTTGAAATTGAAAATTAAAATTAAAAGTGCAAAGTAAACTATTTTTGTTTTTTGTGATTTTTCCATTTCGTGCAACAATTAATTTTCTAATTAATCCTAAAATGTAAAAATTAAACCTAAATGCAAATGCAACATATTTTGTATTTTTCATGAATTAAATAAAATAAACGTGCACAGACAAATGCAAATAATTAAAAGAAAATGCTACGAAATCCAACAAACTGAAAGAAATTATTTTGTTTTGAATTTGTTGGAGTAATACATATAGGGCAAAAATCACGTGCTCACAATTAGAAGTGCAATTAAGAGCAATTACGCATCTCTAACTTAGATAGAAACCCAATTCCCATTTCTATCTCCCTGTGGAAATCGATCCCGACCTTCTCGGGTAAAAGCTGCTTCGACCACTCTCGCTACTTTGTAGTAGTGCAGGGTTGGCACCGATTAGCCTTTCGTAAGGTCTTATAAGTTTTTGCATGCCGTTGAGGTCTTACATATCGACTTATATTTCGAAAGTCATATAGCCGTTTTTTGCAAAAAAACACCGAGCTTCTTTGGAACACGAAATGCTTTGATGAAAGGGAAAGTATTCTTTGATTACTTGGTGCAAGTATACATGTTTTCGCTATTGAGGGCTCGGTTATTCTATACGTACACAGTTCGTTTGACTGTTTGGCCCGGTACATTATTTTCCTATCGATACCCCGTTCAGCATATCTTGGCTTCTCTAAGTAGGTGACTTTTCGGGGGGAATGCCCCCAGTATTCGAGGTTGATCAAAAAGAAACCTTGAATACTTGTAGAGTCTTCCTTAGGTAGCATATGGGTGTTGCCTCATTAAAAACCTTGCCGGTAAAACCCTTTTCGAGATAAAAACCTGGGTTGAAGGAAAAGAGTTCAACGTATGCTTTGAAATCTTACGGTCTTCGAGCTGGATAGTGCTTCAACTATCTCGGTCGGACACCTGCATAAAGGTTAGTGTGAAGTGAAAATAAAAAAAGGGGATGATTATACCTTAGTGGCGATGGTGCTTTGAGCCTTGGTAGGCCTTCAATATTTGCTCCGAGGACAAGGTACGACCCTTTATTTGTTTATTTGGGTATAGCTGAGAATGTGTCTCGTGATTGCTATTTTGCTATTTGTTTGTCCTATGGTTTCTTTGACGTCAGAGGCGACGGTACCGGTGCCACATTGTGTACCGCAAACATCTCCCTTGCTGCATGTTGTTCGCCGTACACGGTTTTTATTCCGTCCTTTGTCGGAAACTTCATCATTTGGTGAAGGGTTGATGGTAATGCTCTCATGCAATGTATCCACGACCTTCCGAGCAAAGCGTTGTACCTCATGTCTCCTTTGATGACGTGGAATTTGGTATTTTGGATAGTGCCGGCCACGTTGACTGGGAGGGTTCTCCCCTTTGGCCGTCTCGCTCACCATATTGAATCCGTTAAGGATTCGAGAGGCGGGCACAATCTGGCCGAGCAGTTTGAGATGCTCCATGACCCTTGACATTATGATGTTGGTCGAACTACCTGGATCCACAAGGACACGTTTAATTTGAAATGTATTCAGAAGGAAAGAAATTACCAGTGCGTCGTTGTGAGGCTGAGACAAGGTCTCGATGTCCTCATCGCTGAATGTGAGGGCGTCCTCGGGTATGTAACCTCGAGTTCCTTTCTCTCTGGTGATAGATATTTTTGTTCTCCTATTAGTGTGTTCTTATGGGATGTCGTCCCCTCCCATGATCATGTTTATACATGTTGCGGCTCATCTGCTTCGTTCTTCTTGGTCGCTTTTTTTCCGGAACTGATTTTTGGCTCGGTCACTGAGGAATTCTCGGAGGTGACCTTTGTTGAGTAGTCAGGCTACCTCTTCCTGAAGTTGTCGGTAATCTTCGGTCTTATGACCATGCGTGTTGTGAAATTCACATACTAAATTATGGTTCCTTTGTGAAGGATATGATTGAACATGCCTTGTCCACCTGGTGTCTCTGATCTTACTGATGGCGAACACGATATCTGAAATATCGATATTGAAGTTATATTCCGACAAGTGGGGCGCCTCTGTCGGCCTCATATGCCTATCAAACCCAGCTCTGTTGATGAGTCCCCGAGGATTCTATCCTCTGTTCGTTCTTCAATCATTCCGGGGTATGTTACACCTCGGGGCATTTCTCCTGTCTTTGGTGTATGGCTAGTACCTTTTTTTGTTTGTCTTTGGCTCCTTCACCAGAAGCCTTCTTGGATACACCGAGCCCGAGGGGGCTCCTAATTGGTTGTCCTCGACCCTGATCTTCGATTGATATCAGATGTGAACATCTGACCAAGTTATGGCGGGGTATTCAACCAAATTCTATTTCAGTTGTTTCGAAGCCACCGAGCTTCGTTCATTCAAACCTTGAGTGAAGGCCTGCATTGCCCAGTCGTTGGAGACTGGTGGTAGTTCCATTCGTTCCATTTGAAAGCGAGAAACGAACTCTCACGCATTTCGTTTTCTATTTACTTGATTTTGAAGGTGTTGGATTTCCTTGTAGCTACGTTGATGGCACTAGCATGTGCTTTTATAAAAGAATCTGCCAGCATGGAAAATAAATCTATCAAATTTGGGGCCAGGTTGTGATACCACATCATCACCTTGAAAGCGTTTCTCCAAACTTTTCAGTAGGACGGATTCGATCTTGTCGTCCTTTAGGTCGTTGCCCTTCACTGCGCAAGTGTAAGCAGTGACGTGTTCGTTGGGGTTCAAGGTTCCATTGTACTTTGTAAGGTCTGGCACTCTGAACTTCTTTGGAATGGGTTTTGTAGCCGCTTCCCGCGGGAACGACTTCTGTATGAACTTCTTTGAATCCACACCCTTCAAGATCGAGGGTGCGCCCGGAATTTGGTCGACCTTGGAATTGTAGGTCTCGACCTTCTTGTCGTTGGTTTCTATCTTTTTCTCGCCCTACTCGATCCTCTTGGTGAGGTCCTCGAGCATCTTTACGATGGAGGGGTTGGTTGCCGACCTGTTGTTGCTTGATCTTTTTAGTGCTTGTTCGGTCCGAGGGGTCGTTCCTGGGGCCATTGTACTTGGGGTTTTTTTGTGGCTCTACAACTGAGCGATTGCCAACTGTTCTGCCTACAACATCTCAAAAATAATGTGAAGGCTAACCTCCTGTTCCTCCCGAGCTGAGATTTTTTGGACTTCTTGTTGATCTCCTTGATGTATGCTCCTGTTAGTATGGGAGCTTATATCGACTGTTGGACATCGCATGAGACCGCGTCCACGGGAATTGGTTCTAGTGCATTCTCAAGGTTTCTTGGTGGTACACCAACACCTGGAACATCCACACCATTCTCTCCATGGTCCTCAAGATTGTTGTTTTCATGTGCGTTTACTGAGTTAGACATTTTAACCTGAAATCAAAGATATTGGACAAGAAAAAGTGTGAAAGGTAACTTGCGTTATGTAGTTAAACCAGCAAGAAAATAATCACTATTATTTTTAGCCCCACGGTGGGCGCCAAACTGTTTACCGTGAAAATGGTAATAACAATTAAATTTGATTTTGTGGTTTTAAAAATACGTGATCTATTTTTATGCTAGTTATTAGGCAATGGATGCTAAGTAAAAGATTGAAAAGAAAGATTAAAGCTTGAAAACGATGTGATAGTCAAACCACACGGCTGGAGATCTGGGCCTCGAGCTGGCGTAAATGGGGCCTCGAGGTTGAGTCCGGTGGCCAGCTTAGGGCAATCGAGGGAGAATTAACAATTATGAGAGCTACGGTGGTGGCTCTTTATGATCAATGATAAGCAATAAATGAAGAACAATAAATAGAACACAATGAATATAAGCAATAAATGAAAATAATGAGATCAAGAGAGTATGTTAGAGAGCAGAGATAATGTTCTTGTATATTTAGTATTGAGTATCCGGTCCCCTACAAAATGACAAAGATCCCCTTTATATATGAGGGGGAATCCCAACATAGTACAAATGCATTTATTACAAAGATATGGGGCTGGTACAGCCATTTAATGCCTTGAATTGGGTCTGAACTAGCCCACTAGACTTTGTCAGCTCTAGTTACGCGCCTTGGGAACTCCCCACTTTTTCACCATACTGTCGGTCTATACTGGCCCGAGGTTGAGCATCGATAGCCCTCAGGGGTGAATCTCGACCATAGTCTCGAACCTTTGAAACGTGCTTACGCGGTATCGTAACGACGGAAAATTTGACCCTCCGATTTTACCGCATACAAACATGTCCACCTTCTTATATTTAGGTCGTTAGGTTTTTTTACAATTTTAGATATCGACAATTGGATATAAATCGTGAAACTTCATTATTTTTACAATATACATTAACAAATTACCAAATGGTGTGTTAGGATAGATGAGATCCTTTCACTCTAATCAGAGTTCTCAGGCTCGACTCATAAAAATAGAAAAATCTCAAATTGATGAGAGAAAGATCTTTGTAGCGTGAATATGAATTAATCGTATCCAATTTCTCTTCGTTGAAACTGTGTTTTTCCCTTTTGACATTTCCTTCTATTAGGGTTTTTATGGATAAAACGTGAGTATTAGAGATTTAGAAAGGTTCCTTTTATATCTCACCTTCCATTAAGTCAGAAATTACTAAAACTTATATCGGAATGACCCCTCAAACTTTAATTTGTTAATTAGACTTTAGCCTTCAATATTTATTAACCTAATAACTTAATAGAATAGATCAAATAAGATAAATACATGCGATGACTAAGGTCACTGGTCAAGAGAAGAACTAGCATGATTATAGGCTATCAAACTTTCGAGGAGGGGCGATATTTAACACCTTAGGCAATCACAAAATACTATATAATACAAAAATACAAGTTCACATAGTGTACGCTTTTAAAATTGATGATATCTCGACCCAAGAGACAAGTTAATAAGGTCTGTTGGGCCAAAACATACAATATGAACCATGAGCTTAGGCCGTTAGACCACATATCTCCAGCCAAACCAAAAAAACAAGGAATTAATCTAACTTTAACTTGGTATATATGAACGGTTGTAGTCATGAGACTATTCAACATGAAGTTCTAGATGATAATATAAAGTCAACATGTTTGAAAACTGAATTGTCAAACATAGATTTCTCCTGTTACAATTTATAAAGCTATTGGTCAACCTGATAAGCATGCAAAAAGCTTTTCAATTATCGTCCAATCACTACTAAAAAATCAGATTTTAGTGACGGACAAATTTTGTATCTAAATAGAAAAATCCGTCGCTAATCTCATTTAGCGATAGATTAGCAACGGATTATCATGAAATTCTGCTAGCTACGAGGGTTTTAGCGACAGATTAGCGACGACGTTCGTAGCTAATTTCAATTTTTTTGTAGTGGATGAATTTCAGAATAATATATAGCATTGTCTACACGTATCGTAGCCCCGACTAATTCGGATTCGAATAAGGCACATAAAAGGAGTTTGCATTCCTTATAAGAATTTTTTTCATTTCCAACGCTCGAACATGAGATCTCTGATTAAGAGTGGAGGGATTCTATTTATCCCAACCTTGCACAACCTTTAATTAGTGGTAGTTGCGACTAATTATTTGCTCTTTTTTTCAAAATCTTGAATTGTCTTGTTTGCATGGATGCTTCCCTTGTTTTAACAATTTGATTTCTTTGCTTTCCTTTATTTTCTTTTTTCAGTTTGTTACAGTTAAGATTCAACAAGTAGTCAAAGTCTTAAAAATGCATTTTACTTCTTGTGGGTTTCAACGTTAATATGCTTTGTTGTTGAGAGAAGATGCTACTTCCTGTGGAGTTGATGTGCTTTCTGATTTAGCGAAGATGTGACTACTAGTAAACTACACACAAATACATCTAAAGGTACAAATTGTTAGCATTCTGTATTCAAAACCAGAAAATAAGAAGATGTTAGTTTAAGAAAAAAATCTGAGCCCACAAATGATGGAAAAGGAAAGTAAATTTGGTCCAAGCCAAAGTCGAGCGACGATGATGATGACGCGAGGTTTGCTCTCTTCTCAACTCTTTAAGAGCTAGTGCTTCCATATACAAGCACAAGAATCTTTCTCTTGTTGGAGTTAAGAAGTTGGACCACAATACTGTTGCTGATGTTGAGGCATACCCCACATAAAAGAAGAAGTCCATTTGTTGTATTTATTTGTATCAGCCCACTTATTTAGTGAGGCCCATTTTTTAGTCATTCTTTAGTAGTTAGCCTTTTTCAGTAGTTAGCCCATTTTGCATAGAGCAAAAACTTTGGACTCTGCTAGAACATATAGAAATTATTTTCTCTTTTTCAGTTTGTGAAATGAAAAAATCTCCTTCTCTCTTCTCTCGTTATTTCTTCAGAAGCTTGACATAGACTTCGATCAATCCATGGAAATTATTTCTTTCACATGGTATCAGAGCGGAGATTCCATTCCTACTCCTCAACATCTTCTTTGCGATGTTTCCCTCACCTATTTTCATCAGAGTTTTCTTGTTCGCTGAGAAATTTAGGGTTTTTCTGATTTCATTGAGTCTTCTTCCGCAATCGCTGGTTTTAGAGGTTTGTCGTACCTGAGATTCATCAAATTGATGTGGAAGTAAGTTGATTCCTTCGGATTTTTCATTTTCCAGCTGTTAGGATTTGATTCCTTTCAAGTTCAAGGCCGTTACCGTCTTTCGGTTGCAAAGACGAAGGGTATTCTCTTATCTAGCTCATTTTTGCTGTTTAAATCTATTAGATACTGATTGTAGTGAAGATATATGACTGCATGTGCTGTGGTTGAATTCTATAAATTTTCTCACTGAGTAATTGAACTCCAAAAATGGTTAATTATTGTTGATGATTCTGTACCTGCTAGTTCCTCTGCTAATTTCATACCTGACCCTTCGAGTCCCTTGTTTCTACTGTCTTCTGATGTTTCGAGAATTTCTTTGGTTAGTAATCCTTTTTCTGGGACTAGATTTGGGGGATGGAGACGAAATATGATTGTCTCCCAATCTGCTAGGAATAAGATAGGGTTTATTTATGGAACAATTTTCAAACCTCCTGAAAATTCTCCTCAATTTAAGGAGTGGTATAGGTGTAACAATATGGTCATATCTTGTCTAACTAACTCCTTTACACCAGACATTGCTGAAAGTTTCCAGTACTCTGACACTGCCCAAAGTATTTGGACTCGGCTTAATAAAATGTATGGTACTGTCAATGGTACCAAGGTTTTTGAGATAAAGTAAGAGTTAGCATCCACTAGTCAAGGGTCTTTAGATATAGCATCTTACTTCAATAAGCTAAAGAGATTGTGGGATGAATTGGGTTTCATGCGTGCATCTCGTGGTAGTTCTTGCATATGTGCTGCCAAATCTGAGCTCCAAAGAGAAGATGATGAGAACAAGTTGCATCAATTTCTCATGGGGCTTAATGACACCTATGTTGGAGTTAGGATTAATCTGCTTGTGATGCATCCTCCTCCATCTCTAGACACTGCCTACAACATCTTGCTTCAGGATGAGAGACAAAGACAAGCATCCTTACCATCCCAATTTTGTACTGATTCTGCCTCTTTCAATGCCCATCTCACTAACAAGTTCTCAGGGACACCTACTCCACCTAAACAGTTCAATAAAAGAGTTAACTTTGATCTCAACAAGTCAAATATAGTGAATAGGTATTGCAAGAATCCTGGACATTTGGTTGACAAATGTTATAAGCTCCATGGGTTCCTACCAGGTTTCAAATTTACAAAGGGTAAGAGGACTGATGCAAATGTTGAGGTGCAGGGTTATCCAAATTCTGTTGGTTTTCATAATACTGTTGAGAGTTCTCACTCTCCAGCTGAAGGGTCTTCTGAGTCAGAGTCTTTGATTCCTGGGTTAACCAAGGATCAATATTCACAACTTATGATGCTGCTTCAACACACACAAATTTCAAAGTCATAGCCCTAGTCCAGCCTCATGGCATCTGCCAACTTTGCTGGTACTTTCTCTCCACCCAGTTATATGAAAAATGTATCTTATGGTGCTTTCATGTTAACTAAAGTAGATGAATGCATTTGGATTATAGATTCTGGGGCCACTGACCACATGACCTCCAATAAAGACCTTCTCTTTGACATTAAACCATTAATCATACCATACTTAGTTACTTTTCCAAATGGTTATAAGGTCAAGGTAATATGCACTGGTTCCATTCAATTCCTTTGCTTCACATTGCATCATGTCCTTTATATTCCTAGTTTTCATTACAACCTTATCTCTGTATCCAAACTTGTTTGCCAGTTAGATTTTATTGTCCTATTTACTATGTTTTCCTGTTTAATACATGCCCCTTCACTAAAGAGGCCACTAGAAATTGATAAATTGGATAATGGTATTTACAGACTTGTGCAGTCCTCCCCTTCTCTTCAATCTCATGCAATAGCATGTCAGTCTAGTTTTATAATTGCCCCTTTACTTGTTGAAAATATTCCTTGTAAATATCATTCTCCATTAGCTGTTGATTCTGTTTCTTGTTCTCATTGTACATATAATTCTGAATTGAATAAAATGGAGATGTTATGGCATAATAGACAGGGGCATATACCATTTGTTAGGATGAAAGAAATTTCTCACATACCTTGTAAATTTTCCACTAAACATCCTTTCATTTGTACTGTTTGTCCATTAGTAAGGTAACTTTGGTTACCTTTTCCTGATAGTTCTATTAAAACTACACATCATTTTCAACTTATACATGTGGATACCTGGGGTCCTTATGGAACTCCTACTCATAATGGGTTTAAATATTTCCTAACCATAGTTGATGACTTCACTAGAGCTACTTGGACTAACCTTATGGGGTCCAAGAGCAATGCTTTTTCTCTTATCAAAGCTTTCATTGCCATTATCAAAACACAATTCCAATTTGTTGTACAAACCATTAGAAGTGACAATGTATTTGAGCTTGGGTCTAGTAATTGTGGCAGTAATTTCTTTGCTGAAAATGGAATAATCCACCAAACTTCTTGCTCTCACACACCACAACAAAATGGTGTGGTTGAAAGAAAGCATAGATATCTATTAGAAACCTCAAGAGCCTTACTCTTTCATTCTCACCTACCTATTAGATTCTAGGGTGATTGTGTGCTTACTGCTACCTATCTTATAAATAGATTCCCTTCTAAACTTCTTAACAACAAATGCCTTTTGAGTTACTTTTTGGACAAACTCCTTCTTATGACCATATTAAAACATTTGGTTGTCTCTGTATTGCCTCAGTCCCCAAATGTCATAGGGATAAGTTTCAACCTAGAGTTGACCCTTGTGTTTTTCTGGGATATCCATTGTCTAAAAAGGGTTACAAATTATACAACTTGAAAACTAAGCTTACCCTAATATCCAGGGATGTAGTCTTCCATGAAAATGTCTTTCCCTTTGCTTCTTCTGTGTCCATTCCCAATGCTATTTCTCTTCCTCTTAACCCCTCTACTAGTTGGAGTTTCCCTACTAACAATTCCTTGCATGATACTTCTTCAACTTATGTACCCCCTACTTCCCTTTCACCATCTCCTTCTTTTTCACATCAACAATCTCCTTCTTCCCCATCTCCTCCTTCTTCACAACACCAATCTCCTTCTTTGCCCACACCACCTGCTCCAAGGAGGTTCAGCAGGACTCATGTTCCTCCTTCTCATCTACAACATTATGTTTGTAACCTTCCTCCATCTCTGTCTGGCCCCAGTTCTTCTTCTGCTTGTCTTCATAGTTTAGTTAACACTGCTGAGGTAGAGCCTACCTTATATTAGTAGGCTGCCTCTATTCCTGCATGGCAGGAAGCCATGAGGAAGAAGTTTGAAGCTTTAGAAGCCAATCATACTTGGTCTATAGTTCAACTACCTCCAGGTAAGAAACCCATTGGTTGTAAATGGGTTTATAAGATCAAGTATAAGGCTGATGGGACTGTGGAAAAATATAAGGCTAGATTGGTTATTAGGGGTGACACCCAAGTTGAGGGTGTGGATTTCACTGAAACCTTCTCCCCTGTTGTCAAATTTTCAACTGTTAAGTGCCTTGTTGCTATCGCTGTCAAACAAAATTGGCCTCTTTTTTAACTTGATGTCAACAATGCTTTTTTCATGGTGATTTGGATGAAGAGGTTTATATGAAGTTGCCCCCTGGGTTGTCAGCCACCCCTTTATCTGGTTTTGCTTCATCTTCTTCTCCCTTGGTTTGCCTTCTTCAGAAGTCCTTATATAGTTTGAGACGGGCTTCTAGGCAATGGTATGCCAAGATGTCTCAAGCCTTATGTTCCAAGGGATACTCTTCTTCTCTAAATGATTTCTCCCTCTTTTCTAAGAAGTCTGCTTCTTCTACTGTCTTGTTGGCTGTATATATTGATGATATTATTCTCAATGGTAATGATTTGGAAGAAATTACTTATTTAAAGAGTTTTCTGGATAATGAGTTTAAGATCAAAGACTTGGGGGTTCTCAATTACTTTCTTGAAATTGAAGTTGCTTACCACTCTGATAGCCTGCTCCTTCATCAGAGAAAGTTTATTAAAAGTTTATTAAAGACCTGTCTGTCAAGCTCAAGGTAGATATGGGTGATCCTTTTCCTTCTCATGAGACCTATAGAAGTCTGGTGGGTAAGCTCAACTTTCTCACTCACACTAGACTAGACCTGGCTTTTGTTGTACAACATCTCAGTCAATATCTTCAGAAGCCTACTTCCTCTCACATGCATGCAGCCTTGCATATACTCATATATCTTCAAGGTTCTTCTGAAGTTGTGGTCTTCATCAGCAGCTCCCCTCATCTTTCCCTATCTGCTTATTGTGATAGTGACTGGGTTGCCTGCCCAGACACCAGGATATCTGTTACTGGGTTCTGCATTCTCTTAGGTGGTTCTCTTATTGGTTGGAAGGCTAAGAAGGAGCATGTTGTGTCTCTTTCTTCTACTGAGACTGAGTATATGGCCATCAGTAAGGTTGTTGGTGAGCTCACTTGGCTTGTTAGGCTGCTTTCTGATTTTGGTGCTCCTGTTCCTGCTGATGTGCCTGTTTTCTATGATAATCATGCATCCATCCACATTGCCAAGAATCATGTCTTTCATGAAAGGACAAAACACATTGAGGTGGACTGCCATTTCATTAGGACAAAGCTTCATAAGGTTCTTATTGCCTTGCACCATGTTCCTACTACTTCTCAACTTGCTGATGTCTTTACTAAGCCTTTGACTGGCCTTGTCCATCATTCCTTACTGCTCAAGCTGGGGGTTCAGTCACCTTCCACCTTGATGGGGGTGTTGGAGTTAAGAAGTTGGACCACAATACTGTTGCTGATGTTGAGGCACACCCCACATAAAAGAAGAAGTCCATTTGTTGTATTTATTTATATCAACCCACTTATTTAGTGAGGCCCATTTTTTTAGTCATTCTTTAGTAGTTAGACTTTTTAGTAGTTAGCCCATTTTGTATATGGCAAAAACTTTGGACTCTTCTAGAACATATAAAAATTATTTTCTCTTTTTCAGTTTGTGAAATGAAAAACTCTCCTTCTCTCTTCTCTCGTTATTTCTTCGGAAGCTTGACATAGATTTCAATCAATCCATGGAAATCAATGTTTTCACATCTCTTTATATCCAATGAGGGACAAAGTTCCTTTGTAAAAATAACAACAACAACAACAACAACAACAACGGCCTAGTGTAATCCCACTAGTGGGGTCTGGGGAGGGTATTGTATGCGCAGACCTTACCCCTATCCTGAGGGGCAGAGAGATTGTTTCCAGGAGACCCTCAGCTCAAGAAAGATACAAGAGACGATATATTAGTACCATCAATAGAATAATAATAAAATAATAGCAATATAGGAAATACGAAATAGATGGAAAGTACAATAATAACCAGTAGATAAAGCCATGCATTAGTAGATAACCACTAGCATCCTAAAACTAAATCTTAACTGTCTAGTCCTACTCGGGTGTGCCGTAGAAATATTCGTAACTTCCTCCTAACCTACAACCTTAATGCTCGACTTCCACAATACCCTGTCAATGGCTATGTCCTCAGTAATCCTAAGATGCGCCACGTCCTGCCTAATCACCTATCCCCAATACTTCTTGGGCCTCCCTCTACCTCTCCTCGTGCCCACCACAGCCAGTCGCTCACACATCCTCACCGGTGCATCAGTGCTCCTCCTCTGAATGTGCCCGAACCATCTGAGTCTTGCTTCCTGCATTTTGCCCTCTATGGGGGCCACGCCCACCTTCTCCCAATATCTTCATTACTAATCATATCCATATTAGTGTGCCCGCACATCCACCTCAAAATTCTTATATTTGCTACTTTCATCTTCTGGATGTGTGATTTCTTAACCAGCCAACACTCAGTCTCGTACAACAAGGCATGCCTAACCACTACTCAATAGAACTTACCTTTTAGTAACGTTGGGACTTTTTTGTCACACATGACACCTGATGCTAACCTCCACTTCATCCATCCTACCCCAATATGGTGTGTGACATCCTCATCGATCTCCCCAATCCCCTGAATAACCGACTCAAGGTACTTGAAACTACCCCTCTTGGGAATAACTTGAGAGTCAAGCCTCATGTCCACTCTTACTACCGTCGGCTCGATGCTGAACTTGCACTCTAGGTATTCCGTTTTAGTCCTGCTCAACTTGAAACCCTTCGACTCAAGGGCCTGTCTCCAGACCTCCAACCTCTCGTTGGCGGCTCCTCGTGTCTCATCAATCAGAACTATGTCATCAGCAAATAGCATACACTATGGCACCTCCCCTTGAATATGATGAGTCAGTGCGTCCATCATCAGGGCAAATAAGAATGGGCTGAGCACAGACCCTTGGTGAAACCCCATATCAACCGGAAAGTGCTTTGAGTTGCCTCTTACCGTCCTAAATCTTTTCTTAGCTTCATCATACATATCTTTAATCACCCTAATATAGGCAACCGGAACCCCTTTAGCCTCCAAGCAGCTCCATAGAACCTCCCTAGGAACCCTATCGTACGCTAGTCTCCTTTGTGTCCACAGGTGCGGCCCGAAGATATCCCTAATAGCTCTCTCGCCACCTTCCTTATACAGTCCGCCGTCGTCGACCACATAATGTTCGCGTCCCCACTACTCCTCCAAGCTCCCATAGCCGATAACCTTCCTCCCAACTCCTGAACTTTATCCTCAGTCAAGGCGCCCCACCTAATCCTCGGACGACCTCGTACTGACCTCTTCTTCCTCCGTATCATAATACCAATGTCCATCACCAAAAGCCTATGTTGCGTTGCGAGGGTCTCACCTGGGATAACCTTGCAATCATCACACAACCTTCTATCACATGAGAAGATAGTTAATCTGAGTCCTCGCCACCGAACTTTTGAAAGTAACCAAATGCTCCTCCCGCTTCGGAAAACTTGAGTTCGCAATCACCTGCTCGAATTCCTTTGCGAAGTACAATAGTGAAGTGCCCCCACCGTTCCGCTCCCCGAAACCGAAGCCGCCATGCACCTCAGTATAACCACTTGCAGATGACGCAATATGACCATTGAAATCTCCTCCTATGAATAACCTTTCGACAGGCGGAATACTACGCACGATCTCATCTAACCCTTCCCAAAAGTGCCTTTTAATCTCCTTATCCAAGCCAGCTTGCGGCACGTACGCGCTAACGACATTTAACGTACACTCACCAACCACCAACTTGATAGTCATTAATCTATCATTCACCCGCCTAACCTCTACCACAGATCCTCTGAGATGTCTATCTACCAAGATATCCACTCCATTCTTACCCCTCAGGACTCCAGAGTACCACAACTTATACACATCTGCATCTTTCGCCCTCGATCCGACCCACCTAGTCTTCTGAACACACGCTATATTAATCTTCCTCTTCTGGAGGATCTTTGCCAACCCTATAGACTTACTCGTTAGTGAACCTATGTTTCATGACCCGATTCTTAACCTATAGGCTCCATTGCCCCCTCTACCTCTTCCACCGCCTGTCCCACCCTCTGGCCACCGCCTCACACTCTGCCCTACCCGAGGACATGCCCTTACTCTATCATCCCAGACTACAGCCATTACACCTACGACAAGCTAAAGAAAACTCGCTAGCACACAACGATCAACGAACCAAACTGGAAAGAAACAAGTAACTACTAGCACACTAGTTGTAAAATGGAATTAGTGCAAACTAAAGTAACATTAATTTAGCTAACACCAAAAGGGAAACAGTAAAACGGGAGGTACCAAACCCCGAGAACAGAACCTGTGATTGATTTGATGTACTCGATATTGTTGCACACTTACGCCCAGCTTCCCACCACCCTTCGCTGACACTCACCCAGGCTGTTGTCCTTTTCTTGTGCGCGTGCGCCCAACTTATCTCCAGCAACTCCGAGGATTTCCCTGAAAAATACAGAAAATACCACGTACACAAAAGGGGCTATCACCACTACCACTAGTGTAGCCTTGACAGCAAACGAAGACAGGAAAGCAAAACAACAAAAATCTTAGCTAACTAAAGTACACCTTATCAGTGAAACTAAATCTTTGAAAACTTTTACAAATTTTCCAATTAATGAATGAGCCCTTAGTACTGTTGCTGCAGTAGATGGCTAAACAAGAGGATTGAGAATATGAGATAGGGAAAATGACATACCTAGGCCACTGATCAGAGAGGTCGGAACCAACTCACCTGAAGAGGGCGTTCGTCGGAGAGAGATTGCGATGGTCGAAGTCGACCGTTAGTCGAAGAGAGAAAAGGAACTAATTCAAAATTTTATTTTCCTCCATTTTTTTTCCACCATTTTCCATTCACACCTCTTTTATTTTAACTAACAAAACCCAACACAAACTTCAGGAGAAAATGTAAATACATTACTGGTGTGTTTGCTATGTACTCGGTACTTGAGGATTATCTAATACAAGGAATTCCCTAATATATACTCTAATGATTATATCTCTAATATATTAAGAGGTTGTTTGTTGTAATAGTGCGATATCCCATAGGATTAACTATTCCATATCAATCCCACCATTATAAAATAAAATTTATCCCAAAATTAGCTAATACGTATAAACAAACATGGGATTAATACAATCCAAAATTTTATTCTGAGATTATTATCTTTATCCCTGTTCCAAACGATCCCTAAAGTCATCTAGTAAGCATTAGTCTTATGTAGGGGTGTCAATGGTTCGGTTCGGACGGTTATTTTATAAAATTTGTGCCATACCATTTTTTTCGGTTATTCTATTATGTATAACCAAAATTCGACTTTTCGAAGCCGTCCCAATCATGTCGGTTTCTCTTCGGTATCGATACGGTTAGATTAATTTTCGGTATTTTTTTAAATATCATGTAAAATTTACAAGTAGAAATAGAATGCAATAACATACGTTCTTTTATAAGATTTAGCAAAACTCTCTAGACATTTTTACTGTCTAAAGGGTGATGAATTAAAAAAAAAATACGGCTAGAGTATAGATCCATCAATTATTTTACAACAACGTAAAAGAAATCAAACAAAGACAAAGAAAATATAAATCACACGAGTTGAAAGATATACCAAAATGGGACTCAAGAATAAAGTCTATAGAAAATAAAATATTCAAAAAGATAAATCTAAATTATATGAAAAGAAACATATTCAATACATTGTAGTTTTCTACTCATAATCGCTAGAATACTTTGTATCTTGCTAATACAGATACTTGAAATAATTTAGTTTAAGTAGAAGTAGCATAATATTTTTTAGGAATTAGTATTTTGAGTTTAATTACTTGTTGGCTTATAATAGTTTTCATAATTCCAAGGCCCAAAGAAAATTTAATGCATTATTATTTTTAAACTTACCAAATAGATATATTTTTCACATATAAAATTTATTCGGTACGGTTCGGTATTTTTTCTGCTTATTTTTATATAATAAAAAACCTACCCTAATTATCGGTGCGATTATAAATTTTAAAAGAAACCTAAAAATCAGTTCGGTACGGTACTGTTCGATCGGTTTAGTCGGTTTTCGAATATCCATTGACACCCCTAGTCTTATGTTAGCCTAGTGAGTTAAATTTGTCTGCAAAAAAAAGGAAATCTATCCAACTGCTTCTAGATGCGAAATTCAGGTCGCTAAGCTAAAATGACCATAATTTAAACATTTGCCTTAAATAAGGGAGGAAGTGCACAAACAACCATTCTTAGGACGTGCCACATTGATCCATAGATCGTGTCTCGCAAATTGGTCGATTTATGTGAATTTACCATATGTATTTCATTTTATCTAAGCACGTTTCATTTTAATACTGAATTAAATTGAGGCACAAATATGCAAATTTGTCCTGGAAGCGGAAGAACTGCTGAAATTGCGTGAAAATCCTTACATGGAAAACAAATTCGAGCTTTGTAAATCTCTATTTATTCATACATTGACATGCTCATCCTTAACCAGACTAAAGACATAATATAAACATCGGATATCTACGATAAATACAACAACTTATAAACCTTAATTCCGAAAAAAATTTAGCGAGAAAATTAAATCTTTTGCGGAACGTTCCCAGCAAAACTGAAGTAACAATGGGTGAGAAATGTTCGGAAGAATGTGACAAAGCTGAATGGGACTCCGGAAAAATTGAGCTGACAAATTCAGGATATATTGACTAATTCCTAAATAGTAACCCTTTAAAGAGGCTACCTGGTGTCATTTCTACTAAAAAAGGCCATGTGGTGCAAATATTTCGGAATGTGCAGCAGTACTGGGCCATCATTACTAGATCAAGATATTTGATTCAAAGTTAAAAGTCCAAACCAAATCACATTAAGGCCCAACTCAAATTTTAACTCAAGACCACAACAATAACCATAGGGATCTCTACAGCTGATCATCTCTTAGATCATCTTCTCCAATGTACCAAAACGATAAGCCAAGCAGAATCTTCCAGAAGTTCCAGAAAATACCCCATTAAATCTCCAACATATTTAAGACGCTCTTATCCTCAAAAGTACACAACAGATTAAAAAAATTGAGAAAAAACGCAGAGAAAAAGGAAAAAAAAGTGTAGAAATGGCGCTTTTTGGTGATCCTTTCAGACGATTCTTATTGAGTCCCACAATTTATCGCAACTCTTCTGGTTCTGCTGCTCTTCTAGATTGGTTTGAATCTCCTAATTCTCACATCTTCAAAATCAATGTCCCAGGTATTGTAGATTTTATTCAAAATCAACTTTTATTTGCTTTTGTTTGAAACTACTTGTAAATAGAAATTGTCATAACCAATTGTGATAATCGACTTGATTGATATTTTTGGTATAGTAGATGTTATTACCTAGACAACCATACTCAATTCAGTAAAATTGTTTGATCTTAAAAATATACCTCAATAACTATAACATTGTCTGCCATTCACATCATTAACAATCCATTTGAATGGGCTTATTTTAAGCCAAATATCAATAATTTTTAAGCCGATCCAAACGAGCACTAAGTAGAATTTTCTGGAAAACAAAAAACTACTAGTTTGAGGAAGATCACCTAGGAATGAGAGGCATAGGGCCAAATGGAGAGACAAAATAGGATGAGTGAGATTAGGGTGGCAAAGGGCAGGTCGAAAATAGTAATGCAAAAATGAATAAATTATTTGTTCCGGCCCACATTTATTACGTATAAAAAACAATTGACCGGCGAATATTATGAATATTCATATTATCCACGGCTTCTTAAATATAATTATTTTTGGAAGAATTTCTAGCCTCTTAAACTTGAGGAATCCCCAATTTGAGGCGTTAATGTAAAAGTTAAACCTATTAGTATTCATTTTATAAGTGTATAATATAATTTTTATCTATATTTAACCTGTTCTTAAATAGTTTATTATCCAACCTATTTGAAATGGATAATATGGGTGGATAATTATTATTTTTTTAATCATTTTGTCACCACTAATGATGATCATATAATCAATTGTAACTTTAAGATTGAGGTGTAGTGGTCAGGGGTGAAGCTTTATGTGACCAAGACTAATCAATTTAACACCCTTCGCTGAAAGATTGTACTGTTTATAGGGTAAAATATTACTACTTATTATTGCTAAAAAATACACTTTCAACACCTTTATTGAATATTCTGGCTTTGTCACTGGTAGTAATGGTTGTACTATAGATCCACTCTTGATTTCGGTTAGGATGCAATCGTTGAAAGGGTTTATGCAAAGTTGTGGAATGAAATTTGACAGGCTATAGCAAGGAGGACATAAAGGTGCAAGTTGAAGATGGGAATGTACTAGTGGTGAAGGCGGAGGGTGGCGGCAAAAAAGACGAATTCCTCGGAAAAGAGAAGGAGATAGTGTGGCATGTGGCGGAGAGAGGCGGAGGAAGAGGAGATTTCTTTAGGGAAATTGAGCTGCCGGATGATGTGAAGGTGGATCAAATCAAAGCTCAAGTTGAGAATGGTGTTCTCACCATTGTTGTTCCAAAAGATGTAACTTCAAAACAATCCAAAGTTAGGAACATTAATATTACCAGTAAGCTGTAAAACCTTGGTTATGGAACAATGGAAATAAGGATGTTTTGTGTAGGTTGTGTTATGGAATTTAATGAATGTAACAAAATTGTTGTAGAATAATCAAAGTATTTGTATCTAAGCTTATGCACTTTATCTATCTTTCCTTTTTCTCTTTCCTAATTTTACACTACAATATACTAAACCATAGATCTTGTTGAAATGCCATTAGTCTTGATTATAGGTTCTTGATTATATATCTAGAATATTATGTTTTTGGTAACGTTGTTTGGTTTAATTATATTTGTGATCTTGTTCTCTTGGAAACACTTTTTATCTTCTTGGCAAGATGATCAGTAAGTATGGTTGGATAATTTATCTATTTTTGAATTACTTATTTTTCTAATATATGAATTGAATTTTGGATTCTAGCAGCAATCAAGTTGGGGTCATTTAATTTGGTTCGGGGAAGTGTAAACACGATCGGTCCCTACAACACTAGGCGTTGGTCCGACTACACTAGGTGTTACCATGTGAATATGATCGGTCCCTACTACACTATATATTACTGTGATAGCAAAGGAGGCCAGACTAGTGGTGAAAAAATGGTTAAAAGAAAATAATTATCTATTTATATTATTCATCAAAAATATGTTGGATAATGAATTTTTTAGATGCGGGTCAAATATGAATAAAAATTATATGAATTTAACTTTTATATTTGTAAAGCCTCAAATTGGAGGCACCTCAAGTTTGGGAGACTAAGATATTCAAGAAGCCATGAATAATATGGATATTCATATTATCCGCCAATTAACCTATTTTTATCCGTATTAAAAATCGATCAGGTCGGATAATTTATTCGCTTTTGTATTACTTGTTTTTGACTCGTTCATATCTGATCTCAATCCGTCCATTTGCCACCTCTAACCGAGACGGTGACAATTGAGAGTTGTCATTGATATTCCTAATCATACAAAAAAAAAAAAGATCCAATGGCAAGGCAAGGATGTTACGCCCGTTTGGTCCTCACAGAATATAGCTCAGATTCAAACATTGGAGAACGGAGCAACGCTCATGAAGCTCTCCCAAAATATGTTGGAATTATAATACATAAATTATAGTATGACATTAATAATTTTGGGAGTATTTAATACTTATCCATAAGGCATAATACTCTGGTTGGGTCTGAACGCAATTAAGTTTTCTATTTGTCAACTAATGAAAAAAAAGAAGCTAACACACAAAACCAGATTTGGAATAAGCCCTGCGTATATCTTGCGCGCAGGGGCAAATCGACCTGTTTTGCCTTCTGGATCAATTTTTTATGTGAGTAAAATCACTCTGTTTTACTAGCTCATTACAAGCCAACAAAGAGCAATTCAATGTAAAGAGAAGGAAAAGACTTTCCACCACCAATGAGGGACACTTTACCTTCCACAAAGACAAAGAAGTAAAGAAAGAAAAGGGACCACAAAGAAATCTTTGACTTTGCATTATAAATAGAGAGTTGTTATTCGGCCAAACTCAGCGTGGCCCAACAATGACCACACTGGTGAAATACCAGTAAAGCCATTCATTTTACATTTGGCTTAATGGCCATTTTTCCCTCCAAAATTAGTTAATAAATATTGATTATCCCAAAACATTGATCCCATAAATCATCATTCTCTCATGGGAAGATCAACCAACTTCGTATATATATCTATACTATTACGTATTTATTTTATTTTTTAAATAAAATTCATAAGGACGGGAAGATCAAAAGCCTTCGTATACAAATACCTATACTATTACGTATTTTAAAAAAAATACAATTTATATGATGGGATGATCAAAAGTCTAATATTTATACATAATATTATTTTTTATACTGCATACAAACGTATAATAGCCTGTTGATGAGGTGGTTGTCAAATAGCTCATTGATGAGGTAGATGTCAAATAGCCGTTTATATTAAGGTCATTCGTATCGGCATATAGCTACCATATAAGACCATTGACTAATATGGTTGTAGTCATACAACCTATGCTAATTATATCATTGTGATTCATAGTAATATCGACCGCTTGTATAATAGTCGGTTATATTAATTTCATTCATTAAGGTCATTTGTATCAGCAATTATATAAGTCCATTGACTAGTATGGTTGAAGTCATATAATTTATGGTAATTATATCGTTGTGATTCTTAGTAATATCGACCGTTTATATAATAGGCGTTTATATTAATTTCATACATATCGGCATATAGCAACCATATAATTCCATTTGCTCGTATGGTTATAGTCATATAACCTATGCTAATTATACCGTTGTGATTCTTAATAATATCGACCATTTATACAATTTCAGATATATATCGGCATATAGCAATTATATAAGTCTATTCACTAATATGGTTATAGTCATATAACCCATGGTAATTATATCATTGTGATTCTTAGTAATATCGACCGTTTATATAATTGCCGTTTATATTAATTTCATACATATCGGCATATAACAATTATATAAGTCCATTGACTAGTATGGTTGAAGTCATATAATCTATGGTAATTATATCGTTGTGATTCTTAGTAATATCGACCGTTTATATAATAGGCGTTTATATTAATTTCATACATATCGGCATATAGCAACCATATAATTCCATTTGCTCGTATGGTTATAGTCATATAACCTATGCTAATTATATCGTTGTGATTCTTAGTAATATCGACCATTTATACAATTTCAGATATATATCGGCATATAGCAATTATATAAGTCTATTCACTAATATGGTTATAGTCATATAACCTATGGTAATTATATCATTGTGATTCTTAGTAATATCGACCGTTTATATAATAGCCGTTTATATTAATTTCATACATATCGGCATATAGCAACCATATAAGTCCATTCACTAAGATTGTTGTAGTCATATAACCTATGCAAATTATATCGTTGTGATTCTTAGTAATATCGATCATTTATATAATATCCGTTTATATTAATTTAATACATATCGGCCTGTAGCAACCATATAAGTTAATTCACTAATACGGTTGTAGTCATATAACCTATGATAATTATATCGTTGTGATTCTTAGTAATATCGATCGTTTATATAATAGTCGTTTATATTAATTTCATACATATCGACCTATAGCAACCATATAAGTCCATTTATTTGTAGCCATATATAAGTCCATTCACTAATATTGTTGAAGTCATATAACCTATGCTAATTATATCATTATGATTCTTAGTAATATCGATCGTTTATATAATAGCCGTTTATATTAATTTCATACATATCGGCCTATAGAGACCATATAAGTCCATTGACTAATATGGTTGTAGTCATATAACCTATGCTAATTATATCGTTGTGATTCTTAGTAATATCAACTATTTATATAATAGCCGTTGATATAATTTAATTCATTATGGTCATACGTTTCGGCTTATAGCAACCATATAAATCCATCGACTAATAAGGTTGAAGTCATATACCTATGGTAATTATATCGTTGTGATTCTTAATAATATCGTTCGTTTATATAATAGCCGTTTATATTAATTTCATACATATCGGCCTATAGCAACCATATAGTCCATTCACTAATATAGTTGTAGTCATATATAAGTCCATTCACTAATATAGTTGTAGTCATATAACCTATTCTAATTAAATCATTGTGATTCTTAGTAATATCGACCGTTTATATCATAGCCGTTTATATTAATTTCATACATATCGGTTTATAGCAACCATATAAGTCCATTGACTAATATGGTTATAGTCATATAACCTATGCTAATTATATCGTTGTGATTCTTAGTAATATCAATCTTTTATATAATAGTCGTTGATATAATTTAATTCATTATGGTCATACGTTTCGGCCTATAGCAACCATATAAGTCTATTCACTAATATGGTTGTAGTAATATAACCTATGATAATTATATCGTTGTGATTCTTAGTAATATCGATTGTTTATATAATAGTCGTTTATATTAATTTCATACATATCGGCATATAGCAACCATATAAGTCCATTCACTAATATGGTTGTAGTCATATATCCTTTTCTAATTATATCGTTGTGATTCTTAGTAATATCGACCATTTATATAATAGCCGTTTATACTAATTTCATACATATCGGCCTATAGCAACCATATAAGTCTATTGACTAATATGGTTGTAGTCATATAACCTATGGTAATTATATCGTTGTGATTCTTAGTAATATTGACCGTTTATATAATAGCCGTTTAAATTAATTTCATACATATCGACATATAGCAACTATATAAGTCCATTGACTTGTATGGTTGAAGTCATATAACCTATGGTAATTATATCGTTGTGATTCTTAGTAATATCGACCGTTTATATAATAACTGTTTATATTAATTTCAAATACATCGGCCTATAGCAACCATATAAGTCCATTCACTAATATGTTATAGTCATATAACCTATACTAATTATATCGTTGTGATTCTTAGTAATATCGACCGTTTATATAATACCCGTTTATATTAATTTCATACATATCGGCCTATAGCAACCATATAAGTCCATTCACTAATATGGTTGTAGTCATATATAAGTCCATTCACCAATATGGTTGTAGTCATATAACCTATGCTAATTATATCATTGTGATTCTTAGTAATATCGACTGTTTATATAATAGTCGTTTATATTAATTTCATACATATCGGCCTATAGAAACCATATAAGTCCATTGACTAATATGGTTGTAGTCATATAACATATGCTAATTATATCGTTGTGATTCTTAGTAATATCGACCGTTTATATAATAGTCGTTGATATAATTTAATTCATTATGGTCATACGTTTCGGCCTATAGCAACTATCTCGACCCCAAATACCCGGTCGTAATGGCGCCTATCACATTACTAGGCAAGCCAACCCAAACCATTTAACTTCAACGAATTCCTTTTATAAAACCATTTTCTAACACAAGTTTAAATACCAATTTTTTTTAATAAGCGTTTAAAACACAATTACATATGCGGAGGTCAAATAAACATGAAAACTAAACAGCCCCAAATATCTGATGTGACGAGTCTAGAGCCTCTACTACATAACTGACTGTCTGATACAACATAAGTCTAGAAATGCGGAAAAGAACAAGATAAAAAGGAGAAAACAGGGCTGCAGACGCCATGCAGCTACCTTGAAATCTCCAGCAACCTCTGGATCAGCTGAGGACCCTCACAGTACCAGTCGGGCACCTGGATCTACACACAAGGTGTTGGAAGTAACGTGAGTACGCCAATTCTGCCCTGCTGGAACTAACCCCTCGAAGGAGTACTACCAAAGCTACCAGATCCCCAAGGCCTCTTGGACTCCCTCTCCTCTCGCTCCTGGCGGCGAATCGACTCAATCTCATAGGTGATGTAAACAACCTCCTCGAAAGTAGCACCTGTCACCCACTCCCTAGTCATGAGAATCCGAAGATGATATGTGAGACCATCAACAAACCTCATAATCCTCTCTCGATCTGTGGGAACCAACCAAACCGCATGACGGGCTAACTCAGAGAACCGCATCTCATACTGCATCACAATTATCTCTCCCTTACACAATTGCTCGAACTACATGCACAGCTCCTCTCGACGAGATTGTGGCACATACTTCTCCAGAAAGAGAACAGAGAACTGCTGTCAGGTAAGGGGCGGTGCACCAAAAGGCCTATGCCTCTCATACGCCTCCCACCAAGTGAAGGCAGCCCCAGAAAACTGAAAGGTGGTAAAAGCTACACCACTGGTCTCTAGAATCCCTGTTGTACGAAGCATCCTCTGGCACTTATCTAAGAAACCCTGGGCATCCTTCCCCTCGCACCGCTAAAAGTCAGAGGCTTGAGTCGACCAAACCTCTCTAGTCGACGATGCTCGTCATCCGGTATAACTGGTACCACAAACTCCTGAGCTGGTGTAACCGGCTGGGCTGGAGGTGCCCCCAGTGTCTAGAGTCCCTGCACAACCTGCTCAGGTGTGCGAGCAACGGGAGTCTGGATGCCTCCCCCGGCCTGAGAAGTAGCTGCGGCCGTAGTAACTGAAACCACCTGAACCAAACCCGTACACAC
Source organism: Nicotiana tabacum (assembly GCF_000715075.1). NCBI lineage: Eukaryota > Viridiplantae > Streptophyta > Magnoliopsida > Solanales > Solanaceae > Nicotiana > Nicotiana tabacum. The sequence goes on from NC_134095.1 coordinate 164,708,622, forward strand.
TGATAAGATCTGAGCTAAAGCCTCCTGAAGGCCTGGAATCACAATAGGCACAGTTGGTGCCTGAGTTGGTGCTGCTGTAGTGTTCACAATTGGGACTTGATCGGGAACTGGGGCAGCTGGTGGATCTGCAAGTGCTGCCCTAGCTGCTCTGCCCCTACCACGGCCTCGACCGCGTCCTCGACCTCTAGTGGCCCCAATTGGTGGAACTGGTGGTCGTCCACCCTGCCCGGTAGCACGTGTCCTCACCATCTGTAAGAGAATGGAATAACAGAAGTTTAGTATTCGGATCAACAAGTTCGTACAACAAGAATTTCAAGAATATGAAGATTTTCCTAAAGGTTCTACAACCTCTTGAGGTTAAATACAGACGTCTCCGTACCGATCTGCGAGACTCTACTAAACCGGCTCATGACTCGTGAAACCTATGTAACCTAGGTTCTGATACCAACTTGTCACGACCCCAAATACCTGGTCGTGATGGCGCCTATCACATTACTAGGCAAGCTAACCCAAACCATTTAACTACAACAAATTCTTTTTATAAAACTATTTTCTAACACAGGTTTAAATACCAAATTTTCATAATAAGAGTTTAAAACACAATTACATATGCGGAAGTTAAATAAACATGAAAACGACACAGCCCCAAATATCTGGTGTCACGAGTCTAGAGCCACTACTACATAACTGACTGTCTGATATAACATAAGTCTAGAAAATGCGAAAAAGAACAAGATAAGAAGGAGAAAATAGGGTTGTAGATACCTTGAAATCTCCGACAACCTCTGGATCAGCTGAGGACCCTCACTCTGCCACTCTGGCACCTGGATCTACACACAAGGTACAGGGAGTAACGTGAGTACGCCAACTCAGTAAGTAACTAAAGTAAATAAGGTCTGAAAATAGTAACGAGCAGTTAAAAAAATCATATAACTGAATAAACAATAGGATAACAGGTCAACCTCACAGTTTAAAACCAGTTTCATCGTAAAATCATCAATTTTACAGTTTAAACACTAGAAATCATATACTTAGAAATTTTTCCAACAGAGGCTTATTTTAAAAGAAGAGTGAAATCAGTAAAAATATCATAACTGGGCCTCTTGGGCAGGAATCACTCAGAATATGGCCTCTGGGGCAGCCTCTCAGTCACTCGTGACTCGCTTTCGTTACTCAGTACTCACTTTCAGCACTCAGGCTCATTAATATCTCATAATAATAGAAATCATATTAACCGCTGCGGCGTGCAGCCCGATACGTAATTTATAGTCGACTATACTCATTGGGGGTGTATAGACTTCGGAGGAGCTCCTACAGCCCAAGCGTCATATCGCTGTGGCGCGCAACCCGATCCAATAATATATATATATATATATATATATATATATATATATATATATATATATCGCTGTGGCGTGTAGCTCGATCCAATATATATATCACTGCGGCGTGCAGCCCGTTCCATAATATATACATATAATATCCTCACTATTAAGTTCTTAACCTCTCTCAGTCATTAACCTCACAGCCTCTCGGGCACAACAATAAAAATTAAGGAACTCAGCCCAAACAATCCTCACAATTAGAAGTGGAGTGATAAAACCAATTTTAAACATTTAAACTGGTAAAACATGACTGAGGCTATGCTTTCATCAAGTAAAGTGAGGAAAAACAGTGAAAATGCCCCTAAGGGTTTCAACCGGTCGGCACAAAGCCCCAAACATGGCATACAACCCATAATACAGTATAAATGACTAAAGTACGGAAAAATATAAGATTCCAAATCAAATATGCAACTTAATAGTCGCTACGGGATGGACCAAGTCACAATCCCTACCGGTGCACGCCCACACGCTCATCACTTAGCATGTGCGTCACCGCATTTATCAAAACAAGTCAAATATAGGGGTTTGTACCTTCAGTTCCAGATTTACAATGGTTACTTACCTCAAAACGGTGAAAATACTACTCCACGACGCCTTTGCCTCTCAAATTGGCCTCCACTCGCGTCGAATCTATTCAAAAACAGAATCACGACGTCAAAATATGCTAAAAGAATGAAGCCCAAGCAAAAACAATCAAATAATACCAAAAATCCCGAAATTGGCCAAACCCGACCCCCAAACCCACATCTCGAAATTCGATAATTTTTACATCAATAGCTTTTTTATCTCCCCATGAGTTCATACATATCAAAAGTTCTGAAATCCGACCTCAAATGGTCCTTCAAATCCTCAAGCAAAGGTCTAAGTTTTCAAGCCCTAGTTTCCCCAATTAGCCCTTAAATTCCATCAATCAAAGCTCTAATCCGTGAAATAGTAGCATAGGAACAAGTTTTAGGTCCAAATTCTTTACCTCAATGAAGTTCCCTTGAAATCCCTCTTCAAAATCGCCCAAAAAGCTCCCAAGCCAAATTAGAAATGGTGAAAATAGCTCAAAATCGCGAAGAGCACAATTTATACCTTCTGCCCAGACATTTTTGCATCTGCAACCCTATTTACTGCTTCTGTAGTACCGCATTTTCGGTTATTCATTCGCTTCTGCGGAAATCACTTAACTCACCACTTTCCGCATCTGCGGTATCGCAGATGCGGTACCTATAACCACTTCTGCGGTTTCCTGACACCTTACTAAATTCCTCTTCTGTGACCCCTTTCCCGCATACACAGCGTTGCACCTGCAATCCCAATTCGCAGGTTCAGAAATACTAGAAGCAACACAATCTGCAACTGCAACAATTCCTCAAACTCCCCGTCGACCATCCGAAATCACCCCGAGGCCCCCGGGTCCTCAACCAAAAGCACCAATGTATCCCAAAACCTTATTCAAACTTGTACCAATCTTCAAAATACCTCAAACAATATCAAATCAACCAAAACACACCGGATTCAAGCCTAAGTTCCCAAAATCTTCCAGATTCCTCTTTTGATCAAAAACCCAACCAAACCACGTCCGAATGACCTGAAATTTTGCACACACATCCCAAATGACACAATGGAACCACTAAAACTCTCGGAATTCCATTCCGATCCCTATATCAAAATCTCGCCTATCAACCGGAAATCGCCAAAAGTCCGATTTCACCAATTCAAGCCTAAATCTACTCTAAACCTCTAAAACGCATTCCGATCACGTTCCTAAGTCCCAAATCACCTCCCGAAGCTATCTGAACCATAGGAACTCACATCTGAGCCCTCTAACACATAAGTCAACATCCGGTTGACTTTTCCAACTTAAGCTTACTCAAAAGAGACTAAGTGTCTCAAACCTTACCAAAATTATTCTGGATTCGATCCGACCAACCCGATACCACATAACACGGATAAACAAAGCATAAAGAAGCAGAAATGGGGAAAATGGAGTGGTAACTCATGAGACGACTGGCCGGATCATCACATCCTTCCCAACTTAAACAAACGTTCGTCCTCGAACGAGTCAAGAAACATACTTGAAGCCTCAAACAGGTGAGGATATCTGCTCTGCATCTCTCGCTCGGTCTCTCAAGTAGCCTCCTCTACGGGCCGACCTCTCCACTACACTTTCACTGAAGCTATATCCTTTGACCTTAACTTTTGAACCTGAAGACCCAAAATAGCTACTGGCTCCACATCATAAGTCAAATCATCATCCAACTGAACCGTGCTGAAATCCAAAACATGAGACGGATCCCCAATATACTTCCAAAGCATAGAAACATGGAACACTAGATGCACACTCGACAAGCTGGGTGGCAAAACAAGCTCATAAGCCACCTCCCCAATCCTACGAAGCACCTCAAAAGGCCCAATAAATCGAGGACTCAATTTCCCTTTCTTCCCAAATCTCATAACACCCTTCATGGGCGAAACCTTCAACAGAACCTTCTCGCCAACCATGTAGGACACATCTCGTACCTTCCTGTCAGCATAACTCTTTTGCCTCGACTACGCAGTACGAAGCCTCTCCTGCACCAAGTCTGTCCCTAGTAGCCTAGCCTCACCGGGCTCGAACCAACCAACTGGAGATGTACACCGCCTCCCATACAAAGACTTATGGAGCCATCTGAATACTCGACTGGTAGTTGTCGTTATAAGCAAACTTTGCAAGCAGTAGAAACTGATCCCATGACTCTCCAAAATCAATGACACAAGAACGCAACATGTCCTCCAATATCTGAATAGTGCGCTAAGACTGCCCATCCGTCCGAGGGTAAAAAGTTGTGCTCAACTCAACCTGAGTACTCAACTCTTGCTGCACAGACCTCCAAAGCTGCGATGTAAACTGAGTTCCCCTATCTAAAATGATGGAAACTGGGACACCATGCAAACGAACAATCTCCCGGATATAGATCTCTGCCAACCGCTATGAAGAATATGTAGTACACACAGGAATGAAGTGTGCGGACTTGGTCAGCCGATCCACAATCACCCAAATAGCATCGAACTTCCTCAAAGTCGGTGGAAGTCCAGCAACAAAGTCCATAGTGATCCTCTCCCACTTCCACTCAGGAATATCCATCTGCTGAAGCAAGCCACCCGGTCTCTAATGCTCATATTTCACCTGCTGACAATTGAGACACCGAGCTACAAATCCCACAATGTCTTTCTTCATTCTTCTCCACTAATAATGCTGTCTCAGATCCTGATACATCTTCGTTGCAACTGGATGAGTGGAATACCATGAGCTATGGGCCTCCTCCAAAATCTACTCCCGAAGCCCATCCACATTAGGCACATAAATTCGGCCCTGCATCCTCAACACCCCATCATCACCTATAGTCACATCTTTGGAATCATAATGTTGAACTCTGTCCTTAAGGACAAGCAAATAAGGATCATCATACTGGCGCTCTCTGATGCGATCATATAAGGAAGACCGAGAAACCACACAAGCCAAAACCCAACTAGGCTCCGAAACATCTAACCTCATGAACCGATTGGCCAAGGCCTGGACATCAACTGCAAGAGGTCTCTCCCCAACTGCAATATATGCCAAACTCCCCATACTCACTGCCTTTCAGCTCAAAGCATCGGCCACCACATTGGCCTTCCCTGGATGGTGCAATATAGTGATATCATAATCCTTAAGCAACTCCAACCACCTCCGCTACCTCAAATTGAGATCCTTCTATTTGAACAAGTGTTGGAGGCTGAGATGATCAGTAAACACCTCACAAGATACACCATACAAGTAATGCCACCAAATCTTCGACGTGTGAACTATGGCAGCCAATTCCAAATCATGAATGTGGTAGTTCTTCTCATGGGGCTTCAACTGACAAGAAGCATAAGCAATAACTCTACCCTCCTACATCTAAACACAACCAATACCAACTCTCGAAGCATCAAATACACGGTATATGAACCTTAAGCTGATGGCAAGACTAACACTAGAGTTGTGGTCAAAGCTGTCTTGAGCTTTTGAAAACTCTCCTCGCACTCGTCCGACCATACAAATGAAGAACCCTTCTGAGTCAACTTGGTCAAGGACGATGCAATAGATGAGAATCCCTCAACAAACCGGCGATAATAGCCTACCAAAACAAGAAAGCTACAAAACTCTTTGGCTGAGGACGGTCTGGGCCAACTCTGAACTGCCTCTATTTACTTTGGATCAACCTGAATACCCTCGCTGGACACCACGTTCCCCAATAAAGCCACTGAATTGAGCCAAAACTCACACTTGGAGAATTTTGCATAAAGCTTCTCCTCTCTCAATATCTGCAACACAACTCTTAAATGCTCCGCGTGCTCCTCCTGATTACGCAAATACACCAGAATATCATCAATGAAGACTATGACAAACGAGTCTAGATAAGGCTGAAACACACTGTTTATCAAATGCATGAACGCTACTGGGGCATTGGTTAGCCCAAAAGACATCACCAAGAACTTATAATGACCATATCGGGTCCTGAAAGCTGTGTTAAGAATATCCGAGTCCCTGATCTTCAACTGGTGATAACCCGAATGGAGATCAATCTTGGAGAACACTCTCGCTCCCTGAAGCTGGTCGAATAAATCATCAATGCAAGGCAAAGGATACTTGTTCTTAATTGTTACTTTGTTCAATTGCCTATAATCAATGCACATACTCATAGTTCCATCCTTCTTCTTCACAAATAGAACCGGCGCACCGTAAGGTGACACACTAAGCTAAATGAATCCTTTATCAGGGAGTTCCTGAAGCTGCTCTTTTAATTCCTTCAACTCTGTTGGTGCCATACAATACGGTAGAATAGAAATGGGCTGAGTGCCCGACACCAGGTCAATACCAAAATCAACATCCCTTTCCGGTGGCATGCCTGACAGGTCTGCAGGAAACACATCGAGAAAATCCCTCACAATTGGAACAAAATCAATATTGGGAGTCTCAGTAGGAAACACATCGGGAAAATCCCTCACAACTGGAACAAAATCAATACTGGGAGTCTCAGCTCCGACATCCCTCACAAAGGCTAGATACGAAAGACATACCTTCCCAACCACGACACGGAGATAACCAGTCCATGCCCAAAATGATATCGAAATCCACCATACACAATAATAAAAGATCCACTCGGGTCTCCAGACCCCCAATAGTCACCACACACGACCGGTACACACGGTCTACAACAACAGTATCGCCCATTGGAGTAGATACATGAACAGGTGAAACAAGAGACTCACGTGATGTATCCAGATAATGGGCAAGGTATGATGACCCATAAGAAAAGGTGGAACCGGGATCAAATAATATAGAGGCATTTCTGTGGCAGACTAAAACAATACCTGAAATCACGACATCTGAAGTAGTAGCATCTGGTCTACCCGGAAGATCATAGAAACGGGCCTGACCACCACCTGATCGACCTCCCCCCTCTAGGGCGACCCCTGGCTGACTAACTTCCACCCCTAACTGGCTGGGCGGGTGGTGAAGTAACTGGAGCAGAAGTCGAGGGTTGACTCCTCTGCTAAGACTGACCATCATGAAGATGAGGACACTGCCTCCTCATATGCCCAAACTCTCTATACTCATAACAACTCCCCAATGCTGGAGACGGGGACTGAAGGGAACCCCTAGAATGGAATGACCAGTAGAAGGACTTGGCATGGAAGAACCCTGCACTGATGGAGCATGGGACGAACTCTGGGCTGGACGGGCACTGAGCGAGGAGTGGCCCTGATGAGAACTATGTGAACCATAACCCGATGATGCCACACGATACCATGGGTGAGCTGAATGATCCTGTCTGAATGGGCGGCCTCTGCCCTACTGGGACTGACCCCTTGAAGGAGCACCACTAAAGCTACCAGATCACCGAGGCCTCTTGGCCTTACTATCCTCTCGCTCCTAGTGGCGAACCGACTCAATCTCACGGGCGATGTTAACAACCTCCTTGAAAGTAGTACCTGTCACCCTCTCCCTAGTTATGAGAACCCGAAGCTAATATGTGAGACCATCAACAAACCTCATAATCCTCTATCTATCTATCGGAACTAGCTAGAATGCATGGCGAGCTAACTTAGAGAACCGCATCTCATACTGCATAACAGTCATCTCTCCCTGACACAACTGCTCAAACTACATGCGCAGCTCCTCTCGACGAGACTGTGGCACATACTTCTCCAGAAAGAGATAGAGAACTGCTGCCAGGTAAGGGCGGTGCACCAACAAGCCTACGCCTCCCACCAAGTGAAGGTAGCCCTAGAAAACTGAAAGGTGGTAAAAGCTACACCATTGGTCTCTAGAATCCCTATTGTAAGAAGATCCTCTAGCACTTATCCAAGAAACCCTGGGCATCCTCGCCCTCTACACCACTGAAAGTGGGAGGCTGAAGTCTACCAAACCTCTCTAGTCGACGCTGCTCGTCGTCCGGCATAACTGGTACCACATACTCCTGAGCTGGTGCAACCGGCTGGGCTGGAGGTTCCCTCGGTGTCTGAAGTCCCTACACAACCTGCTCAGGTGTGCGAGCAACGAGAGTCTGGGTGCCTCCCCCGGCCTGAGAAGTAGCTGCGGCCGTAGTAACTAAAACCGCCTGAGCCAAACTGGTACACACTGATAAGATCTGAGCTAAAGCCTCCTGAAGGCCTGGAATCACAATGGGCACAACTGGTGCCTGAGCTGGTGCTACTGTAGCATCCACAACTGGGACCTGATCCTGAACTAGGGCAGCTGGTGGATCTGCAGGTGCTGCCTTAGCTGCTCTGCCCCTACCACGGCCTCAACCGTGTCCTCGGCCTCTGGTGGCCCCAACTAGTGGAACTGGTGGTCGTCCACCCTGCCCGGTAGCACCTGTCCTCACCATCTGTGAGAGAATGGAATAATAAAAGTTTAGTATTCGGAACAACAAGTTCGTACGACAAGAATTTCAAGAATATGAAGATTTTCCCAAAGGTTCTGTAGCCTCTTAAGGATAAATACAGACGTTTCCGTACCGATCCGCGGGACTCTACTAAACCGGCTCATGACTCGCGAGACCTATGTAAACTAGTCTCTGATACCAATTTGTCACGACCTCTAATACGCGGTCGTAATGGTGCCTATCACATTACTATGCAAGCCAACCCAAACCATTTAACTACAACAAATTCCTTTTATAAAACCATTTTCTAACACAGGTTTAAATACCAAATTTTTATAATAAGCGTTTAAAACACAATTACATATGCGGAAGTTAAATTAACATGAAAACGACACAGCCCCAAATATCTGAAGCCACGAGTCTAGAGCCTCCACTCCATAACTGACTGTCTGATACCACATAAGTCTAGAAAATGTGGAAAAGAACAAGATAAGATAGAGAAAATAGGGTTGCAGATGCCATGCAGACACCTTGATATCTCCAACAACCTCTGGATCAGCTGAGGACCTCACTCTGCCACTCGGGCACATGGATCTGCATACAAGGTGCAGGGAGTAACGTGAGTATGCCAACTCAGTAAGTAACTAAAGTAATAAGGTCTGAAAGCAATGACATGTAGTTAAAAAAAGTCATATAATTGAATAAACAACAAGATAACAGGTCAATCTCACAGTTTAAAACTGGTTTCGTCGTAAAATCATCAATTTTATAGTTTAAACACTTGAAATAATATACTTAGAAATTTTTCCAACAGAGGCTTATTTTAAAAGAAGAGTGAAATCAGTAAAAATATCATAACTGGGCCCCTCGGGCAAGGTATCACTTAGAATATGGCCTCTCGGGCAGCCTCTCAGTCACTCGTGACTCAACTCTCGTCACTCAGTACTCCCTCTCAGCACTCAGGCTCATTAATATATCATAATAATAGAAATCATAGTAACCGCTGCGGCGTGCAACCCGCTCCATAATATATACATATAATTTCCTCACTATTAGGTTCTCAACCTCTTGTTGATACCCAATTTTTCCCTATATATTTTTTTATACTCAAAATACTTTCGTTGTGGTGTGCAGCCCGATCCATAATATATACATATAATATCCTCACTTATAGGTTCTCAACCTCTCTGAGTCATTAACCTCACAGCCTCTCGGGCACAACAATAGAAATTAGGGAACTCAGCCCAAACAGTCCTCACAATTAGAAGTGGAGTGATAAAACCAGTTTTAAACATTTAAACAGGTAAAACATGACTGAGGCTATGCTTTCAACAAGTAAAGTGAGGAAAATAGTGAAAATTCCCCTAAGGGTCTCAACAGGTCGGCACAAGGCCCCAAACATGGCGTACAACCCATAATACAGTATAAATGACTAAAGTACAGAAAATGTAAGATTCCAAATCAAATACGCGGCTTAATAGTTGCTACGGGATGGACCAAGTCACAATCCCTACCGGTGCACGCCCACACGCTCGTCACCTAGCATATGTGTCACTGTATTTATCAAAACAAGTCAAATATCGGGGTTTATACCCTCAGTTCCAGATTTACAATGGTTACTTACCTCAAACCGGTGAAAATACAACTCCACGACTTCTTTGCCCCTCAAATTGGCCTCCACTCGTATTGAATCTATTCAAAATCAGAATCACGGCGTCAAAATATGCTAAGGGAACGCAGCCCAAGCGAAATCAATCAAATAATACCAAAAATCCGGAAATTGACCAAACCCGACCCCCGGGCCCACGTCTCAAAATTTGGTAATTTTTACATCAATAGCTTTCTTAACTTCCCACGAGTTCATACATATCAAAAGCTCTGAAAGCCGACCTCAAATGGTCCTTCAAATCCTCAAGCAAAGGTCTAAGTTTCCAAGCCCTAGTTTCCCCAATTAGCTCTTAAATTCCATCAATCAAAGCTCTAATCCGTGAAATAGTAGCATAGGAACGAGTCTTAGGTCCAAATTCCTTACCTCAATGAAGTTCCTTTGAAATCCCTCTTCAAAATCGTCCAAAAAGCTCCCAAGCCGAATTAGAAATGGTGAAAATAGCTCAAAATCGCGAAGAGCACAATTTATACCTTCTGCCCAGGAATTTTCGCATCGCGAAGAGCACAATTTATACCTTCTGCAGTACTGCATTTGCGGTTATTCATCTGCTTCTATGGAAATCACTTAACTCATCACTTTCCGCATCTGCGGTGTCATTCCCGCATCTGCGGTATCGCATGTGCGGTACCTATAACCGCTTCTGCAGTTTCTTAACACCTTACTAAATTCCTCTTCTGCGGCCTCTTTCCCGCATATGCGGCGTCGCACCTGCGGTCCCCAATCCTCAGGTGCGGAAATGCCAGAAGCAGCACAATCTGCAGCTGCAACAATTCCTTAAACTCCCCGTCAACCATCCGAAATCACCCCGAAGCCCTTGGGACCTCAACCAAAAGCACCAACGTATCCCAAAACCTTATTCAAATTTGTACCAATCATTAAAACACCTCAAACAACATCAAATCAACCAAAATACACCCGATTCAAGCCTAAGTTCCCAAAATCTTCCGGATTACGCTTTTGATCAAAAACCCAACCAAACCACGTCCGAATGACCTGAAATTTTGTACACACATCCCAAATGACACAATGAAACTAGTGCAGCTTCAGAATTGCATTTCGGCCCCCATATCAAAATCTCCCCTATCAACCGGAAATCGCCAAAAATTTGATTTCGCCAATTCAAGCCTAAATATACTCCAAACCTCCAAAACTCATTCTGATCACGCTCCTAAGTCCCAAATCACCTCCCGAAGCTATCAGATCCATCAGAACTCATATCCGAGCCCTCTAACACATAAGTCAACATCCGGTTGACTTTTTCAACTTAAGCTTCCTCAAAAGAGACTAAGTGTCTCAAACCTTACCAAAATCATTCCGGTTTCGATCTGACCAACCCGATACCACATAACATGGATAAACAAAGCATAAAGTAGTAGAATTGGGAAAAATGGAGCGGTAACTCATGAGACGACTGGCCAGGTTGTCACAACAACCATATAAGTCCATCGACTAATATGGTTGAAGTCATATAACCTATGGTAATTAAATCGATGTGATTCTTAGTATTATCGATCGTTTATACAATAGCCGTTTATATTAATTTCATACATATCGACCTATAGCAACCATATAAGTCCATTTACTTGTAGTCATATATAAGTCCATTCACTAATAGTGTTGAAGTCATATAACCTATGCTAATTATATCATTGTGATTCTTAGTAATATCGATCATTTATATAATAGCCGTTTATATTAATTTCATACATATCGGCGTATAACAACCCTATAAGTCCATTGACTTATATGGTTGTAATCATATAACCTATGCTAATTATATCGTTGTGATTCTTAGTAATATCGACTGTTTATATAATAGTCGTTGATATAATTTAATTCATTATGGTCATACGTTTTGGCCTATAGCAACCATATAAGTCCATCGACTAATATGGTTGAAGTCATATAACCTATGGTAATTATATCATTGTGATTCTTAATAATATCATTCGTTTATATAATAGCCGTTTATATTAATTTCATACATATCGGCCTATAGCAACCATATAAGTCCATTCACTAATATGGTTATAGTCATATATAAGTCGATTCACTAATATAGTTGTAGTCATATAACCTATTCTAATTAAATCATTGTGATTCTTAGTAATATCGACCGTTTATATCATAGCCGTTTATATTAATTTCATACATATCGGCCTATAGCAACCATATAAGTCCATTGACTAATATGGTTATAGTCATATAACCTATGTTAATTATATCGTTGTGATTCTTAGTAATATTAACCTTTTATATAATAGTCGTTGATATAATTTAATTCATTATGGTCATACGTTTCGGCCTATAGAAACCATATAAGTCTATTCACTAATATGGTTGTAGTAATATAACCTATGATAGTTATATCGTTGTGATTCTTAGTAATATCGACTGTTTATATAATAGCCGTTTATATTAATTTCATTCATATCGGCCTATAGCAACCATATAAGTCCATTCACTAATATGGTTGTAGTCATATAACCTTTGCTAATTATATCGTTGTGATTCTTAGTAATATCGACCATTTATATAATAGCCGTTTATACTAATTTCATACATATCGGCCTATAGCAACCATATAAGTCTATTGACTAATATAGTTGTAGTCATATAACCTATGGTAATTATATCGCTGTGATTCTTAGTAATATTGACCGTTTATATAATAGCCGTTTAAATTAATTTCATAGATATCAGTCTATAGCAACTATATAAGTCCATTGACTAGTATGGTTGAAGTCATACAACCTATGGTAATTATATCGTTGTGATTCTTAGTAATATCGACTGTTTATATAATAACTGTTTATATTAATTTCATATATATCGGCCTATCGCAACCATATAAGTCCATTCACTTATATGTTATAGTCATATAACTTATGCTAATTATATTGTTGTGATTCTTAGTAATATCGACCGTTTATATAATAGCCATTTATATTAATTTCATACATCTCGTTCTATAGCAACCATATAAGTCCATTCACTAATATGGTTGTAGTCATATATAAGTCCATTCACTAATATGGTTGTAGTCATATAATCTATGCTAATTATATCATTGTGATTCTTAGTAATATCGACCGTCTATATACTATTCGTTTATAATAGTTTCATACATATCGGCCTATAGCAACCATATAAGTCCATTGACTAATATGGTTGTAGTCATATAACCTATGCTAATTATATCGTTGTGATTCTTAGTAATATCGACCGTTTATATAATAGCCGTTGATATAATTTAATTCATTATGGTCATACGTTTCGGCCTATAGCAACTATCTCGACCCCAAATACCCGGTCGTGATTGCTCCTATCACATTACTGGGCAAGCCAACCCAAACCATTTAACTACAATGAATTCCTTTTATAAAACCATTTTCTAACACAAATTTAAATACCAAATTTTTATAATAACCGTAACAATTACATATGCGGAGGTCAAATAAACATGAAAACTAAACAACCCCAAATATCTGGTGTCACGAGTCTAGAGCCTCTACTACATTACTGACTGTCTGATACAACATAAGTCTAGAAATGTAGAAAAGAACAAGATAAGAAGGAGAAAACAGGGTTGCAAACGCTATGCAGCTACCTTGACATCTCCAGCAACCTCTGGATCAGCTGAGGACCCTCACTCTACTAGTTGGGCACCTGGATCTGCACACAAGGTGCTGGGAGTAACATGAGTATGCCAACTCTGCCCTGCTGGAACTAACCCCTCGAAGGAGCACCACTAAAGCTACCAGATCACCGAGGCCTCTTGGCCTTACTCTCCTCTCGCTCTTGGCGGCGAACAGACTCAATCTCACGGGCGATGTCAATAACCTCCTCGAAAGTAGCACATGTCACCCTCTCCCGAGTCATAAGAATCCAAAGCTGATATGTGAGACCATAATCAAACCTCATAATCCTCTCTCTATCTGTTGGAACCAACCAGACTGCATGACGAGCTAACTCAGAGAATCGCATCTCATACTGCTTCACAGTCATCTCTCCCTGACACAATTGCTTGAACTGCATGCGCAGCTCCTCTCGACGAGACTATGGCATATACTTCTCCAGAAAGAGAACAGAGAACTGTTGCCAGGTAAGGGGAGCTACACCAACAGGCCTGCCCCTCTTATACGCCTCCCACCAAGTGAAGGCAGCCCCAGAAAACTGAAAGGTGGTAAAAGCTACACCACTGGTCTCTAGAATCCCCATTGTACGAAGCATCCTCTAGCACTTATCTAAGAAACTCTGGGCATCCTCGCCATCTGCACCGCTAAAAGTCGGAGGCTTGAGTCGACCGAACCTCTCTAGTCGATGATGCTCGTCATCCGGTATAACTGGTAGCACAAACTCCTAAGATGGTGCAACCGGCTGGGCTGGAGGTGCTCTTGGTGTCTGGAGTCCATGCACAACCTGCTCAGGTGTGCGAGCAACGGGAGTCTGGGTGCCTCCCCTGGCCTGAGAAGTAGCTGCAGCCATAATAACTGAAACCGCCTGAGCCAAACCGGTACACACTGATAAGATCTGAGCTAAAGCCTCCTGAAGGCCTGGAATTACAATGCGCACAGCTAGTTCCTAAACTGGTGCTACTGTAGCATCCATAACTGGGACCTGATCCTGAACTGGGGTAGTTGGTGGATCTGCAGGTGCTGGCCTAGCTGCTATGCCCCTACTATGGCCTCGACCGCGTCCTCGGCCTCCGGTGGCCCCAACTGGTGGAACTGGTGGTCGTCTACCCTGCCCGGTAGCACGTGTCCTCACCATCTATGAGAGAATGGAATAATAGAAGTTTAGTATTCGGATCAACAAGTTCGCACGACAAGATTTTCAAGAATATGAAGATTTTCCTAAAGGTTTTGCAGCCTCTTGAGGATAAATACCTACATCTCCGTACCGATCCGCGAGACTCTACTAAAGCGGCTCATGACATGCGAGACCTATGTAACCTAGGCTCTGATACCAACTTGTCACGACCCCAAATACGCGGTCGTGATGGTGCCTATCACATTACTAGGCAACCCAACCCAAACCATTTAATTACAACAAATTCCTTTTATAAAACCATTTTCTAACTTAGGTTTAAATACCAAATTTTCAAAATAAGCGTTTAAAACACAATTACATATGAGGAAGATAAATAAATATGAAAATGACACAGCCCCAAATATATGGTGTCACGAGTCTAGACCCTCTACTACATAACTGACTGTCTGATACAACATAAGTCTAGAAAATGCGAAAAAGAACAAGATAAGAAGGAGAAAATAGGGTTGCAAATACCTTGAAATCTCCGACAACCTCTGGATCAGCTGAGGACCCTCACTCTGCCACTCGGGCACCTGGATCTGCACACAAGGTGCAGGGAGTAACGTGAGTACGCCAACTCAGTAAGTAACTAAAGTAAATAAGGTCTGAAAATAGTAACAAGCAGTTTAAAAAAATCATATAACTGAATAAACAATAGGATAACAGGTCAACCTCACAGTTTAAAACCAGTTTCATCGTAAAATCATCAATTTACAGTTTAAACACTTGAAATCATATACTTAGAAATTTTTCCAATAGAGGCTTATTTTAAAAGAAGAGTGAAATCAGTAAAAATATCATAACTGGGCCTCTTGGGCAGGAATCACTCAAAATATGGCCTCTCGGGCAGCCTCTCAGTCACTCGTGACTCGCTCTCGTTACTCAGTACTCACTCTCAGCACTCAGGCTCATTAATATCTCATAATAATAGAAATCATAGTAACTGCTGCGGCGTGCAGCCCGATCCGTAATTTATAGTTGACTACGCTCACTGGGGGTGTACAGACTCTGGAGGAGCTCCTACAGCCCAAGCGTCATATCGCTGCGGCGCGTAATCCGATCCAATATATATATATATATATATATATATATATATATATATATATATATATATATATATATATATATATATATATTGTTGTGGCGTGTAGCCCGATCCATATAAGTATCGTTGCGGCGTGCAACCCAATCCATAATATATACATATAATATCCTCACTATTAAGTTCTCAACCTCTCTCAGTCATTAACCTCACAGCCTCTCGGGCACAACAATAGAAATTAGGGAACTCAGCCCAAACAATCCTCACAATTAGAAGTGGAGTGATAAAACCAGTTTTAAACATTTAAACAGGTAAAACATGACTGAGGCTATGCTTTCAACAAGTAAAGTGAGGAAAAACAGTGAAAATGCCCCTAAGGGTCTCAACAGGTCGGCACAAGGCCCCAAATATGGCGTACAACCCATAATACAGTATAAATGACTAAAGTACGAAAAAATATAAGATTCCAAATTAAAATATGCGGCTTAATAATCGCTACGGGATGGACCAAGTCACAATCCCTATCGGTGCACGCCCACACGCTCATCACTTAGCATGTGCGTCACCGCATTTATCAAAACAAGTCAAATATAGGGGTTTGTACCCTCAGTTCCAGATTTACAATGGTTACTTACCTCAAACCGATGAAAATACTACTCCACAACGCCTTTGCCTCTCGAATTGGCCTCCACTCGCGTCAAATCTATTCAAAATCAGAATCACACTGTGAAAATATGCTAATGGAATGAAGCCCAAGTAAAAACAATCAAATAATACCAAAAATCCCGAAATTGGCCAAACTCGACCCACGGGCCCACATCTCAAAATTCGATAATTTTTACATCAATAGCTTTTTTATCTCCCCATGAGTTCATATATATCAAAAGATCTGAAATCTGACCTCAAATGGTCCTTCAAATCCTCAAGCAAAGGTCTAAGTTTCCAAGCCCTACTTTCCCCAATTAGCCCTTAAATTCCATTAATCAAAGCTCTAATCCGTGAAATAGTAGTACAGGAACGAGTTTTAGGTCCAAATTCCTTAAATCAATGAAGTTCCCTTGAAATCCCTTTTCAAAATCGTCCAAAAAGCTCTCAAGCCAAGTTAGAAATGGTGAAAATAGCTCAAAATCGCGAAGAGCACAACTTATACCTTCTTCCCTGACATTTTTGCATTTGCGGCCCTATTTACCGCTTCTGCGGTACCGCATTTGCGGTTATTCATCCGCTTCTGCGGAAATCACTTAACTCACCACTTTCCGCATCTGCGGTGCCATTCCCAAATCTGCGGCATCGCAGGTGCGGTACCTATAACCACTTCTGTGGTTTCCTGACACCTTACTAAATTCCGATTCTGCAACCCCTTTCCCGCATACACGCCGTCGCACCTTCGGTCCCAATTCGAAGGTGCGGAAATACTAGAAGCAGCACAATCTACAACTGTAACAATTCCTCAAACTCCCCGTCGACCATCCGAAATCACCCCGAGGCCCTCGGGTCCTCAACCAAAATCACTAACGTATCCCAAAGCCTTATTCAAACTTGTACCAATCTTCAAAACACCTCAAACAACATCAAATCAACCAAAACACACCGGATTCAAGCCTAAGTTTCCAAAATCTTCCGGATTCCACTTTTGATCAAAAACCCAACCAAACCACGTTCGAATGGCATGAAATTTTCCACACACATCCCAAATGACACAACGGAACCACTGAAACTCGCGGAATTCCATTCCAACCCCTATATCAAAATCTCGCCTATCAATCGGAAATCGCCAAAAATCCGATTTCACCAATTCAAGCCTAAATCTACTCCAAACCTCCAAAACTCATTCCGATCACACTCCTAAGTCCCAAATCACCTCCCGAAGCTATCCGAACCATCGAAACTCACATCTAAGTCCTCTAACATATAAGTCAACATCTGGTTGACTTTTCCAATTTAAGCTTCCTCAAAAGAGACTAAGTGTCTCAAACCTTACCAAAATTATTCCGGATTCGATTCGACCAACCCGATACCACATAACACGGATAAATAAAGCATAAAGAAGCAAAAATGGGGAAAATAGAGCGGTAACTCATAAGACGACTGGCCGGATCGTCACATCCTTCCCAACTTAAACAAACGTTCATCCTCGAACGAGTCAAGAAACAAACCTGAAGCCTCAAACATGTGAGGATATCTGCTCCGCATCTCCCGCTCGGTCTCTCAGGTAGCCTCCTCCACGGGCCGACCTCTCCACTGCACTTTCACTGAAGCTATATCCATTGACCTCAACTTTCGAACCTGAAGACCCAAAATAGCTACTGGCTCCACATCATAAGTCAAATCATCATCCAACTGAACCGTGCTGAAATCCAAAACATGAGACGGATCCCCAATATACTTCCAGAGCATAGAAACATGGAACACCAGATGCACACTCGACAAGCTGGGTGGCAAAACAAGCTCAAAAGCCACCTCCCCCTTCCTCCGAAGCACCTCAAAAAGCCCAATGAACCGAGGACTCAATTTCCCTTTCTTCACAAATCTCATAACACCCTTCATGGGCGAAACCTTCAACAGAACCTTCTCGCCACCCATGTAGGACACATCCCGAACCTTCCTGTCAGCATAACTCTTTTGCCTCGACTGCATAGTACGAAGCCTCTCCTGAATCACCTTCACCTTTTCTAAGGCATCCTTCACCAAGTCTGTCCCTAGTAGCCTAGCCTCACCGAGCTCGAACCAACCAACTGGAGATCTACAACCCCTCTGATACAAAGACTTATGGAGCCATCTAAATACTCGACTAGTAGTTGTTGTTAAAAGCAAACTTTGCAAGCAGTAGAAACTGATCCCATGACCCTCCAAAATCAATGTCACAAGCATGCAACATGTCCTCCAATATCTGAATAGTGCGCTCGGACTGCCCGTCCTTCTAAGGGTGAAAAGTTGTGCTCAACTCAACTTGAGTACCCAACTCTCGCTGCACAGACCTCCAAAGCTGTGATGTAAACTGAGTTCCCCTATCTGAAATGATGGAAACTGGGACACCATGCAAACGAACAATCTCCCGGATATAGATCTCTGCCAACCGCTTTGAAGAATAGGTAGTACACATAGGAATGAAGTGTGCGGACTTGGTCAGCCGATCCACAATCACCCAAATAGCATCAAACTTCCTCAAAGTCCGTGGAAGTCCAGCAACAAAGACCATAGTGATCCTCTTCCACTTCCACTCGGGAATATCCATCTGCTGAAGCAAGCCACCCGGTCTCTGATGCTCATATTTCACCTAATGACAATTGAGACACCAAGCTACAAATCTCACAATGTCTTTCTTCATTCTTCTCCACCAATAATGCTGTCTCAGATCCTGATACGTCTTCGTGGCAACCGGATGAATGGAATACCGTGAGCTATGGGCCTCCTCCAGAATCAACTCCTGAAGCCCATCCACATTGGGCACATAAATTCGGCCCTGCGTCCTTAACACCCCATCATCACCTATAGTCACATCTCTGGCATCATCATGTTGAACTCTGTCCTTAAGGACAAGTAAAATAAGGATTATCATACTGGCGCTCACTGATGCGATCATATAAGGAAGACCGAGAAACCACACAAGCCAAAACCCGACTGGGCTCAGAAACATCTAACCTCACGAACCGATTGGCCAAGGCCTGGACATCAACTACAAGAGGTCTCTCCCCAACTGCAATATATTCAAAACTCCCCATACTTGCTGCCTTTCAGCTCAAAGCATCGGCCACCACATTGGCCTTCCCCGGATGGTACAATATAATGATATCATAATTCTTAAGCAACTCCAACCACCTCCGCTGCCTCAAATTAAGATCCTTCTATTTGAACAAATGTTGGAGGTTGCGATGATCAGTAAACACCTCACAAGATACACCATACAAGTAATGCCACCAAATCTTCAACGCGTGAACTATGGCAGCCAACTCCAAATCATGAATGGGGTAGTTCTTCTCATGGGGCTTCAACTGACGAGAAGCATAAGCAGTAACTCTATGATCCTGCATCAAAAAACAACCAATACCAACTCTCTAAGCATCATAATACATGGTATATGAACCTTAAGCTGATGGCAAGACTAACACTGGAGTTGTGGTCAAAGCTGTCTTGAGCTTCTGAAAGCTCTCCTCGCACTCGTCCGACCATACAAATGAAGCACCCTTCTGAGTCAACTTGGTCAAGGACTATGAAATAGATGAGAATCACTTAAAAAACCGGCGATAATAGCCTGCCAAACCAAGAAAGCTACAAAACTCTTTACCTGAGGACGGTCTGGGCCAACTCTGAATCGCCTCTATTTTCTTCGGATCAACCTGAATACCCTCGCTGGACACCACATGCCCCAAGAAAGCCACTGAACTGAGCCAAAACTCACACTTGGAGAATTTTGCATAAAGCTTCTCCTCTCTCAATCTCTGCAACACAACTCTCAAATGCTCTGCGTGCTCCTCCTGACTACGCAAATACACCAGAATATCATCAATGAAGACTATGACAAACGAGTCGAGATAAGGTTGAAACACACTGTTCATCAAATGCATGAATACTATTGGGGAATTGGTCAGCCCAAAAGACATCACCAAGAATTTATAATGACCATATCGGGTCCTGAAAGGTGTGTTAAGAATATCTGAGTCCCTGATCTTCTATTGGTGATAACCCGAATGGAGATCAATCTTAGAGAACACTCTCGCTCCCTGAAGCTGGCCGAATAAATCATCAATGCAAGGTAAAGGATACTTGCTCTTAATTGTTACTTTGTTCAATTGCCTATAATCAATGCACATCCTCATAGTGCCATCCTTCTTCTTCATAAATAGAGCTGGTGCACCCCAAGGTAACACACTAGGCTGAATGAATCCTTTATCAAGGAGTTCCTGAAGCTGCTCTTTTAATTCCTTCAACTCCGCTGGTGCCATACGGTACAGCAGAATAGAAATGGGTTGAGTTCCCGGCACCAGGTCAATACCAAAATCAACATCCCTTTCCGGTGGCATGCCCGACAGGTCTGCAGGAAACATATCGGGAAAATCCTTCACAACTAGAACAGAATCAATACTGGGAGTCTCAGCTCCGACATCCCTCACAAAGGCTAGATACGAAAGACATACCTTCCCAACCACGGCACGGAGATAACCAGTCCATGCCCAAAATGATATCGAAATCCACCATACACAATAATAAAAGATCCACTCGGGTCTCTAGATCCCCAATAGTCACCACACATTACCGGTACACACGGTCTACAACAACAGTATCACCCACTGGAGTAGATACATGAACAGGTGAAACAAGAGACTCACGTGACGTATCCAGATAACAGGCAAAGTATGATGACACATAAGAAAAGGTGGAACCGGGATCAAATAATATAGAGGCATTTCTTTAACAGATTGAAACAATACATGAAATCACGACATCTGAAGCAGCAGCATCTGGTCTACCCGAAAGAGCATAAAAACGGGCCTGACCACCACCTGATCGACCTCCCCCCTCTAGGGCGACCCTTGGCTGACTGACTTCCACCCCTAACTGGTTGGGCGGGTGGTGAAGTAACTGGAGTAGAAGTCGAGGGTTGACCCCTCTACTGAGACTGACCATCATGAAGATGAGGACACTGCCTCCTCATATGCCCAAACTCTCCACACTTATAACAACTCCCCGGTGCTGGAGATGGGGACTGAAGGGAACCCCTAACACCGGAATGACCAGTAGAAGGACCTAGCATGGAAGAACCCTGCACTAATGGAGCATGGGACAAACTCTAGGCTGGACGGGCACTGAGTTAGGAGTGGCTCTGATGAGAACTGTGAGAACCAGAACCCGATGATGCCACACGATACCATGGTGAGCTGAATGAGCCTGTCTGAATGGGAGGCCTCTACCCTGCTGGAACTGACCCCTCAAAAGAGCACCACTAAAGCTACCAGATCACCGAGGCCTCTTGGCCTTACTCTCCTCTCGCTCCTGGCGGCGAACCGACTTAATCTCACAGGTGATGTTAACAATCTCCTCGAAAGTAGCACCTATCACCCTCTCCCTAGTCATAAGAATCTGAAGCTGATATGTGAGACCATCAACAAACCTCATAATCCTCTCTCTATCTGTCGGAACCAACTAGACCGCATGATGAGCTAACTCAGAGAACCGCATCTCATACTACGTAACAGTCATCTCTCCGTGACACAACTGCTCGAACTACCTGCGCAGCTCCTCTCGACGAGACTGTGGCACATACTTCTCCAGAAAGAGAACAAAGAACTACTTCCAGGTAAGGGGCGCTGCACCAACAAGCCTACGCCTCTCATACGCCTCCCACCAAGTGAAGGCAACTCCAGAAAATTGAAAGGTGGTAAAAGCTACACCGCTGGTCTCTAAAATCCCCGTTGTACGAAGCATCCTCTAGCACTTATCTAAGAAACCCTGGGCATCCTCGCCCTCTGCACCGCTAAAATTTGGAGGCTTGAGTCGACCAAACCTCTCTAGTCGACGCTGCTCGTCGTCCGGTATAACCGATACCTCAAACTCCTAAGCTGGTGTAACCGGCTGGGCTGGAGATGCCCCCAGTGTCTGGAGGCCCTGCACAACCTGCTCAGGTGTGCGAGCAATGGGAGTCTGGGTGCCTCCCCCGGCCAGGGAAGTAGCTGCGGTCGTAATAACTAAAACCGCCTGAGTCAAACCAGTACACACTGACAAGATCTGAGTTAAAGCCTCCTGAAGGCCTGGAATCACAATGGGCACAGCTGGTACCTAAGTTGGTGCTGCTGTAGCATCCATAACTGGGACCTGATCCTGAACTGGGGCAGTTGGTGGATCTGCAGGTGCTGCCCTAGCTGCTCTACCCCTACCATGGCCTCGACCGCGTCCACGGCCTCTGGTGGCCCCAATTGGTGGAACTGGTGGTCGTTCACCCTGCCCAGTAGCACGTGTCCTCACCATCCGTGAGAGAATGGAATAATAGAAGTTTAGTATTCGGATCAACAAGTTCGCACGAAAAGAATTTCAAGAATATGAAGATTTTCCTAAAGGTTCTGCAGCTTCTAGAGGATAAATACAGAAGTCTCCATACCGATCCGCGACACTCTACTAAACCGGCTCATGACTCGCGAGACCTATGTAACCTAGGCTCTGATACCAACTTGTCACGACCCCAAATACGCGGTTGTGATGGTGCCTATCACATTACTAGGCAAGCTAACCCAAACCATTTAACTACAACAAATTCCTTTTATAAAACCATTTTCTAACACAGGTTTAAATACCAAATTTTCATAATAAGCGTTTAAAACACAATTACATATGCGGAAGTTAAATTAACATGAAAACGACATAGCCCCAAATATCTGATGCCATGAGTCTAGAGCCTCTACTACATAACTGATTGTCTGATACAACATAAGTCTAGAAAATGTGGAAAAGAACAAGATAAGATGGAGAAAAAGGGTTGTATATGCCATGCAGATACCTTGAAATCTCTAGCAACCTTTGGATTAGTTGAGGACCTCACTCTGCCACTCGGGCACCTGGATCTGCACACGAGGTGCAGGGAGTAACGTGAGTATGCCAACTTAGTAAGCAACTAAAGTAAATAAGGTCTGAAAGCAATGGCATGCAGTTAAAAAAAGTCATATAACTGAATAAACAACAAGATAAAAGGTCAACCTCTCCGTTTAAAACCAGTTTCGTCGTAAACATCAATTTTACAGTTTAAACACTTGAAATCATATACTTAGAAATTTTTCCAACAGAGGATTATTTTAAAAGAAGAGTGAAATCAGTAAAAATATCATAACTGGGCCTCTCGGGCAGGAATCACTCAGAATATGGCCTCTCGAGCAGCCTCTCAGTCACTCGTGACTCGCTCTCGTCACTCAGTACTCACTCTCAGCACTCATGCTCATTAATATCTCATAATAATAGAAATCATAGTAACCGATGCGGCGTGCAGCCTGATCCGTAATTTATAGTTGACTATGCTCACTGGGGTGTACAGACTCCGGAGGGGCTCCTACAACCCAAGTGTCATGTCGCTGCGGCGCGCAGCCCGATCCAATATATATATCATTGTGGCGTGCAACCTGATCCAATATATATATATATCCAATATATATATCGCTGCAGCGTGCATCCCAATCCATATAAGTATCACTGCGGCGTGCAGCCTGATCCATAATATATACATATAATATCCTCACTATTAGGTTCTCAACCTCTCTCAGTCATTAACCTCACAGCCTCTCGGGCACAACAATAGAAATTAGGGAACTCAGCCCAAACAGCCCTCACAATTAGAAGTGGAGTGATAAAACCAGTTTTAAACATTTAAACAGGTAAAACATGACTGAGGCTATGCTTTCAACAAGTAAAGTGAGGAAAACAGTGAAAATGCCCCTAAGGGTCTCAACAGGTCGGCACAAGGCCCTAAACATGGCGTACAATCCATAATATAGTATAAATGACTAAAGTACGGAAAACTATAAGATTCCAAATCAAATACGCGGCTTAATAGTTGCTACGGGACGGACCAAGTCACAATCCCTACCAGTGTACGCCCACACGCTCGTCACCTAGCATGTGTGTCACTGCATTTATCAAAACAAGTCAAATATCGGGGTTTATACCCTCAGTTCCAAATTTACAATGGTTACTTACCTCAAACCGACGAAAATACAACTCCACGACGCCTTTGCCCCTCAAATTGTCCTCCACTCGTATTGAATCTATTCAAAATCAGAATCACGGCGTCAAAATATGCTAAGGGAACGAAGCCCAAGCGAAAACAATCAAATAATACCAAAACTCCCAAAATTGGCCAAACCCGACCCCCGGGCCCACGTCTCAAAATTTGATAATTTTTACATCAATAGCTTTCTTATCTTCCCACGAGTTCATACATATCAAAAGTTCTGAAAGCCGACCTCAAATAGTCCTTCAAATCCTCAAGCAAATGTCTAAGTTTCCAAGCCCTAGTTTCCCCAATTAGCCGTAAATTCCATCAATCAAAGCTCTAATCCGTGAAATAGTAGCATAGGAACGAGTTTTAGGTTCAAATTCCTTGCCTCAATGAAGTTCCTTTGAAATCCCTCTTCAAAATCGTCCAAAAGGCTCCCAAGCCGAATTAGAAATGGTGAAAATAGCTCAAAATCACGAAGAGCACAATTTATACCTTCTGCCCAGGTATTTTTGCATCTGCGACCCAATTTACCGCTTCTGCGGTACTACATTTGCGGTTATTCATCTGCTTCTGCGGAAATCACTTAACTCATCACTTTCCGCATCTACAGTGCCATTCCCGCATCTACGGTATCGCAGGTGCGATACCTATAATCGCTTCTGCAGTTTCCTGACACCTTACTAAATTCCGCTTCTGCGGCCTCTTTCCCGCATATGCGGCGTCGCACCTGCAGTCCCCAATCCTCAGGTGCGGAAATACCAGAAGCAGCATAATCTGCAGCTGCAACAATTCCTCAAACACCCCGTCGACCATCCGAAATCACCCCGAGGCCCCCGGGACCTCAACCAAAAGCACCAACGTATCCCAAAACCTTATTCAAATTTGTACCAATCATCAAAACACCTCAAACAAACATCAAATCAACCAAAATACACCGGATTCAAGCCTAAGTTCCCAAAATCTTCCAGATTCCGCTTTTGATCAAACACCCAACCAAACCACGTCCGAATGACCTGAAATTTTGCAAACATATCCCAAATGACACAATGGAACTAGTGCAACTCTCAGAATTCCATTCCGACCCCCGTATCAAAATTTCCACTATCAACCGGAAATCGCCAAAAATTCGATTTCGCCAATTCAAGCCTAAATCTACTCCAAACCTCCAAAACTCATTCCGATCATGCTCCTAAGTCCCAAATCACCTCCCGAAGCTATTCGATCCATCGGAACTCATATCCGATCCCTCTAACATATAAGTCAACATCTGGTTGACTTTTCCAACTTAAGCTTCCTCAAAAGAGACTAAGTGTCTCAAACCTTATCAAAATCATTCCGGATTCGATCCGACCAACCCGATACCACATAACATGGATAAATAAATCATAAGTAGTGTGAGCACGTGATTTTTGCCTTACGAAAAACTACTCCAAAATAAATCAAAAATAAAATAAATTTCTTTTACTGTGCAATTTTTGAATTTTTGCGTGATGTTTGGTAAATATTTGTCTTATATCCGTAAATGTTTACTTTGTCATAAAAAAATAAAAATAAAAATAAAAATATATGTTGCAGGCATATCTAGGATTTAATTATGCATTTAATAATTGATTCAAAAATAAAATCACAAAAATATGTGTCTGTTCTAATTTTAATATTTCACTGTGTGATTAATGTTTTGTCTATGTGTTAAATAATTGTTATAAAGTAATTAATATTTTTTATGAGGTTAAAATTATTTTATAATTAAAATTAGGAATTTGAATTAGAAAATGAAAAATAAAAAATATATATAAATGAAACTCGGACCTGGATTAAAATCCAGGCCCAAATCAAGATACCCCCCCTCAGCCCAATCCAGGTAGCCCAGATCCGGTCTAATTCAAAGCTAAGACCAAACGACGACGTTTGGTCACATTTTATCAAGGACCGTTGGATCAACGCCAACCAACGGCTGAGATCCCACGAACCGTAACCCATAGCCCTTACCCGACCCAATGCCCCGATTCAGCCCGACCCCATCAGTAAACCAAACGACATCGTTTGACTAAATGAACTAATCCTGGCCCTCTATTCTCCTAAATCTAACGGTTAGAATCAACCCACCCCGTCCCTATATAAACCCATAATCCTTACCCCGGCCCCCCTAACTAAACACCCCCTCCTCTCACTGTTCATCATCGTCCTCAGACCCACCCCTAACCCTAGCCGCCCTAACATCCCATCGCCTGAAACCCGGCGGCATCAACGCCGCCGGTCACCAAAATAACACCCTAGAACCCCCTGAACATCCTCTATCCAGATATGCTAGCCACTTGGCTCGAATCTTCCTGAAGGTTCTCGAATCTTCGTTTGAAGATTCGAGCCGAGCTTAGATCTAAACCAAACAACCCCTAGTTAACACCATAGTACCCCCTAGTATGCCTCGTTATGGATCTGGTGTTTGTTTGGTTCGAATCCCCTCAGAACTCTTCGAATCTTCTTTTGAAGGTTCGGACCAAACAAGAACAAACTCAGATCTGTTCTAAACTGACACCAAATGACCCCTAGGCTACCCTCACCCTTGTGTCGTATTTAGTTCCCCTCGAATCTGACCAGAAACGGTTAAGTCCCAAATCGAACCTTCAAGAACCCTAGAAATACCAGACTTTTGGATTCTGCCCAAATTAAATAAAGATTGAGGTTTAATCGACCTTAGTCGAAGTATTTTCAGTGGAAAATACTTCGACTAAGGTCTGTTTGATTTCAAACAAAGTCCAAATCCTAGTTGAGTTTGAGTCCGGTTGAATTTGAAGGTTCAGAGGTATTTTTTCTGTTTCTTATGTGTATTCTACGTATATTCTATGTTTGTTTCATTAAGTCTGTTTAATTTTTCATAATTTTCTAGTCAATTCTGTTATACTGTCTCCTACCCGTCTACTTGATTCTAAATATGAATTGTTTTTGTTGATTGTGATTATGTACAATGTGTGTAATCGACTCGATTAAGTTCATCGATTAGTTGTATTGTGAATCTTGTTTCTGAAAATGTTGACTGAAGCAACCTATTTCGGATGGATTATTTTGTTGTAATAAGTTGTTTCTTATTTGATAATCAGTTTGATTAATACTCGTTAATTAAGTCATCTTTGTTTATAGTTCAATAAAATCCATCAAATGGATGTTGTATGTGTGTTGATTTCTGAGCATTAAGCTTTAGGGCATTGTCAGTATATTGACAATGCTCCTGTATCTGTTTGATCCTAACTCAATGTTGAAGTTTTGTTTAAATTGTTATGTTGAATTCAGTGTGATCTTACAAATGTTGATTAGATGTAATTGTGTTAGAAGGTTACATTCTTAGTTAGGATTCAGTCCAAAACTTTAGGATTGGTTGTAGCTGTCTTAAATCAGATTAATAATCAGGTTTGAACAGATTTTAAAAATCTGTATTGTTAGATTTTAAGTTTGACAGCAGTAATAATAGTAATCACAGTAGGATTTCTGAGGGTATTTCTGGACAGAATAGTGAGGGTAATATGATAACATAATGGGCTGAAAGTGGAAAGTTATTGGCTATTATTTAAAGTGATAATGGGAAACAAAGGGTAATGGGGCTGCTTAAAATCAGGATAGGATCACTTAAAGTATTAAAAAGCAGTTTTAATGGAACTTTCTGATTTTTAAAGAAGAAAGGGGGTCCAGGCAGCACTTAAAAAGATAGGACCAGACCTGTATAAGTACAGGAGACCATCAGATTTGAAAAGAGGAGAAGAAAAAAAAAAGAGCTTTCAGACAGAAAGAAAGGAAAGAGAGAAAGAAAAAATCTGATCTGGAAGACAGATTTTAAAACTGAAGAGAGGAAAAATCAAAAGGAAATTAGGAGAAAAGATCTGATTTTAAGAGAAGAAAACAGATTTTAGAGGAGGAGAAAGATCAGTTTTCAGAGAGATACATTTGAGAAAAATAGAAAGAAAGAAAGAGATAGAAATAGAATCAGAAACAGAAATTTGAAAAGAAAAAGAAACAAAAAAGGAACACACACACAGTGAAGCTGAAACAGACACCAGAAAAGAAAAGAAAAATCCGAAACCTTGTTGTTCTTTTTGGAATCTGTCCGAGTCTGTGTATTGATACTATTTGGTTTTAAAATCTGAAATTCTTTAAGAAGTGTTGCTCTTGTGAATCTGGGTTTCTCGGGTCTTATTATTGCTCAAATCTATGGAAATACTGATATCCTGCCAGTATTTTGTTACTGCTGCAACTGCTGAAACTTACTCCTTCTACCTTCATTTCCAGGTACTTATCTTTTAGATTCTATGTTGGAAAGAGATTCAGCATGATGAATCAATGAAGCTTGAATTGCAATTCTATTTTTATTTTGTCTAAGTTCATTATTTTAAAAGTTCATTCTTGTTTTGTGTTTGGTTAATATAGTAGTATGTTTGACATGATAATTAGTAGTTGATTATTCTCTTTTAAAACTCATAAGTGCTGTAATAATATTATCTATACTAGAATTTCTCATTAGTATAGTTATACGTGAGTTGTCAAAACAGGGAGTATGGCATAAAAATGGGCCATTGATTACATCCCATAATACTTTTAGCTAAATGTAAAGTAGAATGGAAGTATTAAGAAGTTACATTAGTAGTATATCTTTTAAAAAAAAATATGATTTTGTTTAGATTGATATAAGCTATTATATGGCATGATGACAGGTATATTTATAATCATATGAGTAAGGTGAGTTGGTATAGCTCGTTATGATGTTAAGAATATTATGAATGTTTATGCGCACAACTATGTTGTATGTAATACAATTTTATTGAATCAATTCGAATAATAACTCCTTTCTTATCAATTTGATTATTTAGCGTTATAAATAAACTAAGCAATTATAATTTTGATTAAAAACAAGTATGTGAGAATAAGATGAGATGTACAAACACAAATTGCAACACTTTATATCAATGGTAATTAGAAATAGAATTTGCACTAAATAAATAATGTAAAAATTATTCAAAAATACTTCTCCTTTCATAAATCATTTTTGTCAGTTTCATATACAATTCATTCTTTGGCATATATATATGTTGTACTTGTTAAAAAATAGTATTAATCATATTTTTATTCTTTTCTTTGAATTTGAATAGTTGGAATGAATATAATTTATGCTCAGAAATTATAATCGACGGGCAACATTTAATAGATTGTGAATACTTTTCAAAGAATTTAAGGGCCTCTAAAATGGGAGTTCTCATGATTTTCACATAAAAAATGTATGAATATAATAAACAATTTGTGGAAAATCCATAATACAATTACAAATATTTTGCGCAATTAGGGATGCGTTCGCGTACCCTGATTATATTTTTAAAAGAAAATTCGGATTATGCGTACGCGCAATTTCGAACTAATATTTAATAAAAAGGATTTCTCCAAAAAATGTTAAATTAATTTCATAAAAACCCGAGATGTGCGGTTCACTATTTAAGAAAAACAAATATTCTTGATTCGACACAATTTCAAAAAAATGATTGTTTGAATATATTATCAAAAATTATCGTGTACACGTATGCGTGA
The DNA here is from genome assembly GCF_000715075.1 of Nicotiana tabacum. NCBI lineage: Eukaryota > Viridiplantae > Streptophyta > Magnoliopsida > Solanales > Solanaceae > Nicotiana > Nicotiana tabacum. The sequence goes on from NC_134095.1 coordinate 164,738,677, forward strand.
CACAATTCCGCATTTTTAAATTTATAACACGAATATACGTACGCGTAATTCGATTCAAAGAAGGGCCCTTAATCACAATAAGTAAAAGCGGTAGTAAAATCACGTAACAAAAACGATATTTAATAAAATCAAGATAATTAAGCCAACAATAAAAACAGTTGAGCGACCGTGATAGAACCACGGAATTCAGAAATGCCTAACACCTTCTTCCGGATTAACAGAATTCCTTACTCAGGATTTCTGGTTCGCAGAATAATAAACAGAGTCATATTCTCCTCAATTCAGGGATTAAAACCGGTGACTTGGGACGCCTTAAAATTCCTAGGTGGCGACTCTGAAATAATTAAATAAATCCCGTTTCGACTGTCCTTCAATTGGAGAAAACTCCCCACGCGCCCCGCGGGCGCGGTAAAAAGGAGGTGCGACAGCTCTGGCGACTCTGCTGGGGATTCCAGTATATTATTATAACCCAGAACCACTGGTTCTGGGTTTAAAGAATTCGAGCTTAAAATAACTGCGATAATTGGCTTTATGTACTATATGATTTTCAACTGTTTATATGATTAACATGCTAAATGTTTTTTTTTACCGCTTTAATATTATTTGAATTGTGAATATATACAACTGCTACGAAACCCCCTTCTTTCTGAGTCTTCTAAATTTATGGTGCACACGTGCGCGTGGCCCACCTTTCTGTTAAAGTCATACCAAATAAGACGAAGTTGGAACAAGTAACTAGGCCGGGTAGACTTTCGGGCTCCCGGTACGTTGCCCCCACTTTGGCTCAAACTGTCTGTTTGGGTAAGCCAGGTTTAGAGCAATCAACCTCAGGTTTTTCACCTAGAATAACTCAGCCATGTACCGGGTCCCTAGTAGGAACGTCTATTTGCATCATGTACATTTGGCCTTGGAGACTCAACACAGGGGTTGGGTCTGTCTAGGACAGGTGAACCCGAAACAAAAGGACCATCCTGATGCATCCTACTTGCTACCTGTGCATTCATTTGCCTCGAACATGCTTGTTGACCAGCTTAAATGAAATCATGGTGAGAACCAAGGAATAAAATGGGTTGTTTTAAAAAATTTCCAAAAAATAGTTTTAAATCTTGAAATAAAGGTTTTAATAAATAAAAAAAATTGAAAATGATTTTTTTTAGTGTATATTTTCAAAATAAGTCTTGACTTTATTAAATTAAATTTCAGATACAAAATGAGCACCACGCAAAACCCCCCATCCACGAATACAGAAGAGTTTCTATTTCAGCTTCAAATGTGGTGGTATGATTTAGGCGAAGATGGTCAAAAATGGGTCGTCAAGCATTTGGGAAATCTCACGGATATTATGATGGTTAAACCCCGTGATGATCTGATTGCGGCGTTAGTAACTTTTTGGGACCCTGTTCACAATGTCTTTCGTTTCTCTGACTTCGAGCTTACTCCTACATTAGAGGAGATAGCTGGATATGCTGGTTTTGACGGATGTCTAAGAAATCAAAGCCTGATAATCACAAAGGCTCCTTCGGTACATCGATTCTTCGGTCTTTTGAACATCAGCAGTCAAATCAGGAAAAACAATGTCATCAATGGATGTTGTTCCTTCAACTTTTTGTATTCAAGGTTCGAAAAGTCAGATGGGTTCGAAATTCATGAGAAAGGCCTTACTAACAAGCAAAACAAAGACATTTGGCAGATTCACCGTCGCTTTGCCTTCATGGTGGCTTTTCTAGGAATCATGGTCTTCCCAAACAAAGAGCGAACAATTGATATTCGCACCGCAAAAGTTGTGCAAATCCTCACCACCAAAGAAAATCACACCCTTGTCCCCATCATTCTATCAGACATTTATCGGGCTTTGACTTTGTGTAAGTTAGGAGCAAAAGTCTTCGAAGGATGCAAAATTTTGTTGCAAATGTGGGTGATTGAACATCTCCAACAACAGCCCAAGATCATACAGTATGGGCCAAACAATGATAATTACATTGAGAGTTATGAGGAAAGAATAAAAAATTATCAGGCTCCAGAAGGAATAGAAGCATGGGTATCTCATATAAGGGCTTTAACGGCAAATCAAAATGAATGGACTTTGGGATGGCTCCCGATGAGGGAAGTAATACACATGTCAACCTCAAATAGTTATCTACTACTATTGGGATTGAGAAGCATTCAGCCGTATTCACCACTAAGAGTCCTAAGACAACTAGGGAGATATCAAGTAGTTCCTGTTGATGAAGATTTGAGTATGCAAGTAATCGAATTACACCCAGAAGCCACTATTCCCGAGGCTCTACTTCAGCAGATGTGGAATGGATGTCGATACTTGAAAAGTGATACTCAAGTCCCAGACACTACAAAGGGTGAGATAAATCCTGGATATGCAAGGTGGTTTGAAAAACGGTCTCGCGTGGATGATGTACCAGAACCTGAGCTAAGAAGGCCAACAAAAAGACCCCATGTTCAAAACTTCAACGATAAAATCCAAGAGCGGTTGATCTGGGGAGAAAAGGAAAAAGGGTACAAAGCAACTATCCATGCCCTAAAAGAAAATCTGAGAAGCCTCAGTCTGGAGAAAGATTTGCAAGCACAGGAAGCCGAAGGCGAGAAGAAGAGTCTAGCTTGTGAGAATGAAAATCTTCATGCTCGATTCCAAAAAAGGAAAAGAGTTTCTGAAACACCAAAGAGGAGCTGGAAGGATCAAAAAACCATCGCCAATCTTTTTGAAAGAATGCAAGATTATGATTCCATTCTTGCAGAAAACGAAAGGGCGTTGAGCAAAGCAAAAGAAAGGATCCAACGATTAAACGAAGAAGCCAGATCTAATAAGGAACGCCAAGATAGGCAATCCGAAAAAGACAGGGCACAATTCAAGAAGGAAAAAGACCATTGGATACGATCAGAAGACCAGCTTCGTGCACAACTAGAAGAGGCAAGAAGATGCAACAGAGAACATCAACAAGCAGACATCGACAGGGAAAGAGCGCATGCAAGATTAGAGCAGGCCAGACTCCGAGCTCTATTAGAATCAGCTCTAGATCGTGAAAACCATGTCAGAGATATAGCCACCACTCGTTAGCAGCAATTGCAGAACCAAGACCAACGTCTCCAAGATTTCAGGGCACAAATCCACGACCTGGCGGTCTACACTTCTCAAAGTTACGTAAATTGCCAAGGAATGGATTACGAAAGGTTTGCAGAGCATGCACCCACTTTTGCCCGTCATCTAGCAATGGAGTTGGAAAGGATGTATAGTACGCTGGGAGGTCATCCAGGTCAAGCCCCACATTGAGCAAATAATCTAATAATCTATAACACAAATGGAAAGTGGGGCACATTGTGAGATGTTAAGAATTATATCTTTTATTTTGATTTAAGTGTGTGTGTTTCAAGCCATTTTCTTACAAAAGTTTTCAAATGTAATGTCTGTTCATCTTTGTATAATGAATAAAAGTGTTTGCCTCATGTCCGAACTACGCAAGGTCTGATTCATGCAGGGGAATGATACGTAGGCAATCTCTATAAGATTCGACCACCACGATAAAAGATATATATAATAAATAAAAGTGAATAACAATAAAAATTTCAAGAAAGCTGGGACGACGCAAGTAGCCGAGCAAATGCATAATAGAAAGGGATTATTTGTCTAGGAGCATTGCATCTCAACGTGTGATTATATATGTGTTAAACTCTCAAAACTAACAAGTTTGTTCATTTCCAGAATTCAAGCAGTTAGTTTCTCTAAAGAGTATACTGGCATATTATCATTATCACACAAGATCAAAAGGACCAATACCCGAAAGTATGTCTATCCCAGATGTTGACACAGGTATGGAGCTAGAGGAGATGGATGTCGGGAAAATGAAAGAAGAGATGTTTAAACTCAAGCAGCAAATGGCTGAGATGTACCAAGCCTGGTCTACAGGACAGTTACACCCGTCTTACCCAACTAACCCTGCTTCATCAATGACCCAAACTCAGGATAATATTACCACTGAATTATCCCCAAATTTCCCCATTTAGCAACACTACCGAGGCACCACCTCTCAGACACCGCAGTCTCCACCCCCAAAACTAGTTCCATATTTTCCTCCACCTATGACTCCTGTTTTCGTAGCGCCTTCCCCGGCTACATTCCACAAATCTCCTAGTGAGCCTACATTCCAGGCCCAGGACAACCAATATTACCCCTCGGAGCCCACCCTCAAAGCCTCCGAAATCCATTCAACTGCTCCTCGTTTTGATCTCCCAGCCGAAATTGACAAGCCAGCCAAAAATGCTGAACAAGAAGAGATGTTCAGGAAGGTCAAGAGTCTAGACCAATCGTTCAGAGACATGCGAGGATTAGGTGGGCAAGTCAGTGTAGCATACAAAGATTTGTGCTTATTCCCTAATGTACAATTACCAGTTGGCTTCAAGATGCCCAAATTTGACCTATACAACGGGCACGGCGACCCAGTAGCCCACTTAAGGGGTTTTTGTAGCAAGATGCGAGGAGCTGGGGGAAAGGACGAATTATTGATGGCTTACTTCAGTCAAAGTTTAAGCGGATCGGCTTTGGAGTGGTATACACGCCAGGACCGTGGGAGATGGTACACCTGGGATGACCTGGCACAGGCATTCACATACCATTTCCAATACAATCTGGAAATCATCCCAGATCGACTATCTTTGACAAAATTTGAGAAGAAACACAATGAAAGTTTCAGAGAGTATGGCTTTCGGTGGAGAGAACAGGCGGCATGAGTGGATCCTCCTATGAAGGAGAGTGAAATGGTAGACTACTTCCTCCATGCCTTGGAACCAACTTACTATGCCCATTTGGTTTCAGCGGTTGGGAAATCATTCAACGAAGTGGTGAAGATGGGGGGTATGGTGGAAAAAGTCCTCAAGACAAATAAAATCATGAGCTATTCAGTGATTAAGGCGACTACTCAAGCTATTCAATGCGGGGTAGGAGGAATCGGAAGAAAGAAGAGGGAGGAAGCAGCAGTAGTTGATTCAGGAATTTGGTCAGGACCCAGAGGTTCACCGCCTTACTATAATCAACAACGACCTCGCCAATCAACTTACCATCACGATTCATCCCAACACTACTATCACCCTTCGGAGCCTCATTTTTCCATTAACCATGCGCAAGCATACAATCAGCCACCTGTTCACACTAATCGGCGTGCTCCTGCCATACCAAGTACTTACCCACGAGCCTATCCCGGACCAGGTTTCAGGCCTAGGCCGGCATTCAGGGGAGAAAGGGAACAGAAAAAGAAAACCTACACTCCATTGGGAGAGTCTTACACTAGTCTGTTCCACAGGCTGAGACAGCTGGACATGCTAAGACCAATACAATCCAAGCTACCCAATCCTCCTCCAAAGAATCTGGATTACACCATTAGCTGTGAATATTGCTCCGGTACACCAGGCCATGATACGGAGAAATGCTGGCATTTGAAAAATGCAATACAAGAGCTGATTGATACTAATAAAATCGAGGTTCAAACCCCCGAAGCTCCCAATATCAATAGAAATCCAATGCCAGCCCATCAAGAGGCCAATATGGTAGAAATCATACAAGCTGATGGGGAGACAAAGAAGTCGTCACAAACTATCATGATGATCAAGTCTCATGAAGCCAAGCCAGATAAGCAGTCAACATAGGAGAAGCCGGTACATAAGCAGAACAGAAATGGTGATGAACCATCTATGATAGTCGAGGAGGGATCATCGAGCAAAGTTGCCACAAAACAAGAAAGGCCAAAAGTGATAGTACCAGGGGTTGCTAACAAACCCATTGTATTCGTGGAAGGAGCACATACAGATCGGGTTATTATCACACCTGTAACCCAGCTGCCAGTCATCAACAACAAAGCCATCCTATGGAACTATGAACGAGTGACTGTAATGTACAAGGGAAAAGAAGTCAAGGAAGAAGTGTGTGAGGTGCAAGGCTTGACTCGTTCGGGAAGATGTTTTACGCCCGAAGAGTTAAGAAAAACTAAAAATAATCCAACACCAATAAAGAGAGCTGTGACGGAAGAAGAGGCTGAAGAGTTTTTAAGAAAAATGAAACTCCATGACTATTCTGTTGTGGATCAATTGAAGAAGACGCCCCCTCAAATTTCATTGTTGTCATTACTGATCCATTCAGAGGAGCACCGTCTGGCTTTGATGAAAATCTTGAATGAAGCTCATGTTCCTGAAAAAATCTCTGTAAATCATTTGGGAAGAATAGCCAACAGAATCTTTGAGGCAAACAGAATTACATTTTCTGATGATGAATTGCCTATGGAAGGTACTGAGCACAACAAAGCTCTTTACCTCACCGTGAAATGTGAAAACACCGTAGTAACCCGGGTATTGGTTGACAACGGGTCAAGTGCAAACATCTGCCCTCTCTCCACGTTAAGCAAATTGAAAATCAAAGAAAAGAGGATCCAGAAAAATAGTATTTGCGTACGGGGGTTTGACGGTGGAAGCAGAGATTCATGTGGCGACATAGTGTTGGAACTAACAATAGGGCCAGTTGAATTCACAATGGAATTTCAAGTAATAGACATAACTGTTTCTTATAATTTGCCGTTGGGTAGACCATGGATCTATGCTGCTAAAGCAGTCCCGTCAACACTATACCAGGCGGTCAAGTTCGAATGGGATCATCAAGAAATAGTTGTGCATGGAGAAGAAAGTCTAAATGCTCACAGCAGGGCCATTGTACCGGTAGAGGGAACAGAAAATGACCAGGGACCATGGGTATACCAAGTATCCGACACATTGTCGGTAGAGAAAATTCCAGAGGGGAAATACCTTCCGAATCCAAAGATATCCTCTGTATCAGTCATGGTAGCTTATGAAATGTTAAAAAATGGTTTTATACCCGGCAAAGGTCTGGGCTCATCTTTGCAAGGAATTATACAACCAGTATCTCTCCCCGAGAACTGGGGAACATTCGGTTTGGGGTTCATACCCACTGTAAATGATGTGAAAAAGGCTAGAAAGTTGAAACACGAGGCATGGGTTCTTCCAAAACCAGTCCCACATCTGTCAAAGTCTTTTGTCAAGACCGGTGCCAAAAATCGCCCGATAACAACAATTCCTAAATCCCGGGTCAATCCTGAGGAGGAATTAATTGAGAGATTCGAGAAATTGTTTAATGATGTGAATATGTTGGAAAGCGGAGAAGGGTGTAGCAATGCAGAAGTTCAATTCGTTGGGCCAGAAACAAAGCTTAATAATTGGAAAGCTACTCCTCTCCCCATTCGAAAGGAATCTTGGTAGTTTATTTTGATTTTCTTTCAAGTTTGTTTGGGTTACTTCAAGGTTGTAATCCCAAAGCTTATCTTACAGTTTGTTTGAAGTATGCAAACCTTGTTATCTTTCATCATCCAATAAAAAGCAGTTTCCTTTTTCTTATCATTCCTGATAGTTTTCTTTTCTTTTTCTTCTTTTTCTGTACAGTTCTTTTTACGCTGGCTCTAGTGATATGGCATGCATGAGGAATCCTCAGCCCAGTCTTAAAAATCAATCTGGTTCCGAAGTAATAATTCAAGAAATATATTGTGATTATGAATCAGAATACGATGAAGATGAGGTTTTTGAAGAGATTAGTAAAGAGTTAATTCACTTTGAGGAAAAAATCAAACCTAACTTGAGTGATACCGAGGACATCAATATAGGGGACACGAGTAATATCCGGGAAACTAAAATAAGTGTCCATCTCGAACCAAAGATCCGAGAAGAGTTAATTAAAGCACTCATAGAATTCAAAGATGTTTTTGCATGGTCATATGACGACATGTCGGGCCTGAGCACTGATTTAGTGGTTCACAAATTGCCCACCGATCCAATGGTGCCTCCTGTCAAGCAAAGACTGAGAAAATTCAAGCCTGATATGAGTGTGAGAATTAAGGAAGAAATCACCAAACAATTGGAAGCAAAGGTCATTCGAGTCACTCGATATCCTGTTTGGTTAGCTAATATCGTTCCTGTGCCAAAGAAAGACGACAAAATTAGAGTATGCGTCGACTACCGCAATCTCAACAAAGCCAGTCCAAAGGATAATTTCCCATTACCCAATATCCATATTTTGATCGATAATTGTGCCAAACACGATATAGGATCTTTCGTGGATTGTTATGCCGGGCATCATCAAATTCTGATGGATGAAGAAGTCGCAGAAAAGACGGCATTCATCACACCATGAGAAACTTATTGCTACCAGGTAATGCCATTCGGTTTGAAGAACGCCGGAGCAACCTATATGAGAGCAATGACCACAGTGTTTCATGATATGATACACAAGGAGATTGAGGTATACGTGGACGATGTAATCATAAAATCAAAGCATCAGACCAACCACGTTGGGGATTTGAGGAAATTCTTCTTAAGACTTCGAAGGTACAACCTCAAGCTTAACCCTGCCAAATGCGCATTTGGAGTTCCATCTGGAAAGTTGCTGGGATTCATAGTCAGTCGACGAGGCATCGAGCTAGACCCATCAAAAATCAAAGCCATCCAAGAATTGCCACCTCCAAGGAACAAAACTGAAGTAATGAGTTTGCTGGGAAGGTTAAATTACATCAGCAGGTTTATTGCTCAGCTCACAACAACCTGTGAGCCAATTTTCAAATTGTTGAAAAAGGATGTTGCGGTCAAATGGACCGATGAGTGTCAAGAAGCGTTCGATAAGATAAAAGGGTACTTGTCGAACCCACCCGTGTTGGTCCCGCCAGAGCCAGGAAGACCTTTGATTCTTTACTTGACGGTCTTGGAAAATTCATTTGGTTGTGTATTGGGGCAACATGACCTCACTGGCAGAAAAGAACAGGCCATCTACTACCTTAGCAAGAAATTCACAACTTATGAGGTTAAGTATACTCATTTGGAGAAGACATGTTGTGCCCTGACTTGGGTAGCTCAAAAATTGAAACACTACTTGTCATCCTACACTACTTACCTCATTTCTCGTCTGGATCCATTGAAATATATTTTTCAAAAGCCTATGCCAACGGGAAGACTTGCAAAGTGGCAGATATTGCTCACAGAATTTGACATCATCTATGTGACTCGAACTGCGATGAAGGCCCAAGAACTGGCCGATCATTTAGCTGAAAACCCGGTCGATGAGGAATACGAACCATTGAAAACCTATTTTCCTGATGAAGAAATAATGCACATCGACGAGGTGGAGCGAATTGAAAAACCTGGCTGGAAACTTTTCTTTGATGGAGCCGCTAACATGAAAGGAGTCGGGATAGGAGCTGTAATCATCTCTGAAACAGGGCATCACTATCCTGTTACGGCTCAACTGCGATTTTATTGCACCAATAATATGGCTGAATATGAAGCTTGTATTATGGGTTTAAGGCTAGCCGCAGACATGGGTATCCAAGAAATCTTAGTCATGGGAGATTCGGATCTTCTGGTGCATCAAATTCAAGGAGAATGGGAAACCCGAGACTTAAAGCTCATACCATACCGACAATGTCTACATGATCTTTGTCAGCGGTTTCAATCAGTGGAATTCCGGCATATTCCAAGGATTCGTAATGAGGTTGCCGATGCATTAGCTACCTTGGCATCAATGTTGCACCATCCAGACAAAGCTTATGTGGATCCACTACATATTCGAGTCCACGATCAGCACGCTTATTGCAATATGGTTGAAGAAGAATTTGATGGTGAACCATGGTTCCACGACATCAAGGAGTATATCAGGATGGGGATATATCCCACACAAGCCACAGGAGATCAAAAGAGGACCATTAGGCGATTGGCAAATGGATTCTTCTTAAGCGGAGGAGTTTTGTATAAAAGAACACCAGATCTTGGATTATTAAGATGTATAGATGCCAGACAAGCTACAGCTGTCATGTCTGAAGTACATTCGGGAGTTTGCGGACCCCACATGAGCGGATATGTATTAGCAAAGAAAATCCTCCGAGCTGGTTATTATTGGCTTACCATGGAGCGAGATTGTATCAGTTTTGTGCGCAAGTGTCATCAATGCCAGATACACGGAGATTTGATTCATTCTCCACCATCCGAGTTGCACACAATGTCGGCACCATGGCCCTTCGTTGCCTGGGGCATGGATGTGATTGGACCAATTGATCCGGCAGCATCCAATGAGTACAGGTTCATTCTGGTAGCCATTGATTATTTTACCAAATGGGTTGAGGCCAAAACATTCAAATCAGTGACCAAGAAGGCTGTGGTCGATTTTGTCCACTCAAATATCATATGTCGATTCGGAATCCCAAAAGTGATCATCACAGATAACAGTGCTAATCTTAACAGTAACTTAATGAAGGAAGTATGTCAACAGTTTAAGATTATACATCGCAACTCTACCCCATATCGGCCCAAGGCGAATGGAGCAGTCGAGGCAGCCAACAAAAACCTAAAGAAGATACTTCGGAAAATGGTAGAAGGTTCAAGACAATGGCATGAAAAACTACCATTTGCGTTATTGGGATATCGCACTACTGTTCGCACTTCAGTAGGAGCAACTCCTTATTTGTTGGTATATGGCACTGAAGCAGTAATTCCTGCAGAAGTTGAGATTCCTTCCCTTCGGATCATCGCCGAAGCAAAGATTGATGATGATGAATGGGTCAAAACCCGTTTAGAACAGTTAAACTTGATTGATGAAAAACGATTGACTGCAGTATGTCATGGTCAATTATATCAAAGAAGAATAGCAAGAGCATACAACAAAAAAGTGCGTCCACGGAAGTTCGAAGTGGGCCAACATGTGCTGAAACGTATTCTTCCACATCAGGTTGAGGCAAAGGGCAAATTTGCCCCGAATTGGCAAGGACCATTCATTGTGACCAGAGTATTATCGAATGGTGCACTATGCTTAACAGATATTGAAGGCAAATGCATAGACATGGCGATCAATTCTGACGCGGTAAAGAGATATTATGCATAACTTTTTGAATGTTTGTATTTAGCATTATTTCAAAGATTGGAATGACAAAGGCAATTTATTCTGCTATCTAAACACTATACCATTTGTTTCCCCTTTGAGCCATATTTGTTTCTTTCTTACCCTCTCTTGGAATCAATAAAAATAAAATATGTAATAAAAAAAAAAGAAAAGAAAATCACTATTATTTAGTGAACTACGTTTGACCTGATTCCTCAAAGAAGGATACGTAAGCGCCTCACGGCTCGGTCATAGGGTGCACAATATACATAATGTGCACAAAAGAAGCATCAAGAGACCCCAATCAAGAAAACTGGGGCAGGAGTTGTATTGGAAATAAGAAAAAGATTCCAAGAGTTGTAATTTTAAACCCATACCAAAACTATTTAGTTTCTGATACTTTTCCGTTTCCCACCACAAACCAAAAAGACCTTTCGATCAATCTTAGAAAAATGCTGAGATAAGCAAATGAAGATGGTTCATAACACTCTGGTACAAACAAGAAAAGAAAGTAAAAATGAGAGAGTCTTATAGGTGAAAACCCACACGGGCACCATAAGGTGACGGAAGTTGAGAGAAAGTAAATGAGAGAGTCTTATTGGTGAAAACCTTCGCAGGCACCATAAGGCGAAAAAGAAGTAAGAAATGAACAAATGAGGAAGGTTTATCGGTGAAACTCTTTGAGATATTGCAAGTCCAACAGGCCTGTAAAATGAAAAATGAAGTTGGATTACGAAAATTTTGGGGAAAACAAAAATGAGACAATTGAAAGGAGATTGATTAAAAGACTGGGTTGATTAATCCAAAATGCATACCCTGATCATTGGCACCAGTGACTCCAATCAGATAAGTTTATTCCTTTTCCAACAGTCATCCAAATTTGGATTTTTCTTTTCATTCTATAATTGTCGAAATCAGCGTGTTTCGTCACTAATAATCTTACTTTTCTAAAGCTTTGAGATAAGTTTTATTCCAAACAAATAAGAAGGAATGTCAAGGTATACTACCAAGATTCAAGATTACATGATGCAAAATACGGCCATGAAAGGCGGGAGATAAAATAATAAGATGTGGGTGTAAGAAAAATGGAATCAAAAGCGGATCAGCAATGTCAGGAGAACATATGATTACGGTTAAAAGGGTTTGAAGGAAAACATACAGAGAGGAATCCTATAGTTAAGGATCAATTACAAGGACAAACAGTCTTTCAACCATTTCAAGGCAACGAAACAAGACAGAGAAGCCCCACCGTCGGCGAGAATGCCCAGTTAACCCTCCTGTTTTAAAACTAACAAAGTTTTCTTTGATTTTAAAACAGGGGCAAAAACAACATTTGTGTCAGGAGAAACCCGATAAAAAGAATTAAAGAAGTCAGGCGTCCACCTGGAGAACGAGGACAAAGATTTGAAGAAATCAGGCGTCCACCTGGAGAATGAGGACAAAGAATTGAAGAAGTCAGGCGTCCACCTGGAGAATGAGGATGAGAAAAGAAGGAATCAGGCGTCCACCTGGAAAACGAGGATGAAGAATTAAAGAAAGAAGTCAGGCGTCCACCTGGAGAATGAGGATGAGAATTAAAGAAATCAGGCGTCCACCTGGAGAATGAGGATAAGAATTGAAGAAGTCAGGCGTCCACCTGGAGAATGAGGATGAAAAGAAAAGAAGAAATCAGGCGTCCACCTGGAGAATGAGGATGAGAATTAAAGAAATCAGGCGTCCACCTGGAGAACGAGGATGAGAGCTAAAGAAGTCAGGCGTCCACCTGGAGAATGAGGATGGGAAAAGAAGGAATCAGGCGTCCACCTGGAGAACGAGGATGAAGAATTAAAGAAAGAAGTCAGGCGTCCACCTGGAGAATGAGGATGAGAATTAAAGAAATCAGGCGTCTACCTGGAGAATGAGGATAAGAATTGAAGAAATCAGGCGTCCACCTGGAGAATGAGGATGAAAAGAAAAGAAGAAATCAGGCGTCCACCTGGAGAATGAGGATGAGAATTAAAGAAATCAGGCGTCCACCTGGAGAACGAGGATGAGAGTTAAAGAAGTCAGGCATCCACCTGGAGAATGAGGATGAGAAAAGAAGAAGTCAGGCGTCCACCTGGAGAACGAGGATGAAGAATTAAAGAAGGAATCAGGCGTCCACCTAGAGAACGAGGATGAGAATTAAAGAAATCAGGCGTCCACCTGGAGAATGAGGATAAGAGTTAAAGAAGTCAGGCGTCCACCTGGAGAATGAGGATGAGAATTAAAGAAATCAGGCGTCCACCTGGAGAATGAGGATAAGAATTGAAGAAGTCAGGCGTCCACCTGGAGAATGAGGATGAAAAGAAAAGAAGAAATCAGGCGTCCACCTGGAGAATGAGGATGAGAATTAAAGAAATCAGGCGTCCACCTGGAGAACGAGGATGAGAGTTAAAGAAGTCAGGCGTCCACCTGGAGAATGAGGATGAAGAATTAAAGAAATCAGGCGTCCACCTGGAGAATGAGGATAAGAATTAAAGAAGTCAGGCGTCCACCTGAAGAATTTAAGAAGAAATCAGGCGTCCACCTGGAGAATGAGGATGAAAGAATTAAAGAAGTCAGGCGTCCACCTGGAGAATGAGGATAAATCCGCAGTCAGGCACCCACCTGGAGAACAAGGGAACACAATTGAAGTATTGAAGTCAAAAGCCCGCTCATATGAGAAAGGAGCACACTTAGAATCAATAAAGTAGAGTGATCCAACAAAGTCCCCAGCAGGAAACAACAAGAATCCCAAACAGATAAAGAAAATACGGGACACAATGAAAAGGAATACGGAATAAGCCAAATGCCCAAGAGTCACCAAGATATCAAGACAACAAGAAACGCAAGGGCATGATCTAGATAAGATTTTATAATTCATGTACCATAGTCTAGTTTAGCTTTTTGTATTACCTTTGAAGTAAGGTGTAATAAGGAGGTCAGCAAGCAGTAAAAACAGCACGAAGCAGCAGTAACATCACAGTCCCACGGTAGTCCCAGCTACCAAAAACTTCCCGAACTACATTGACCTGATTCCTTTATAGCCAAGGATATGTAGGAAACCTTTGAAGCAGAGGTTCGGTCAAATCTTTCAAAAAATGCTTCCAACGGAGTATTTGAACAGGCAAAAATCGCTCGTATCCGCTCACTTTATCTTTGCACGAAAACTCTTCGAGTTTCCGCACAAAGAGGGGCAGCTGTGAGCACGTGATTTTTGCCTTACGAAAAACTACTCCAAAATAAATTAAAAATAAAATAAATTTCTTTTACTGTGCAATTTTTGAATTTTTGCGTGATGTTTGGTAAATATTTGTCTTATATCCGTAAATGTTTACTTTATCATAACAAAATAAAAATAAAAATAAAAATATATGTTGCAGGCATATCTAGGATTTAATTATGCATTTAATAATTGATTCAAAAATAAAATCACAAAAATATGTGTCTGTTCTAATTTTAATATTTCACTGTGTGATTAATTTTTTGTCTATGTGTTAAATAATTGTTATAAAGTAATTAATATTTTTTATGAGGTTAAAATTATTTTATAATTAAAATTAGGAATTTGAATTAGAAAATGAAAAATAAAAAAAATATATATATATAAATGAAACTCGGACCTGGATTAAAATCCAGGCCCAAACCAAGATATCCCCCCCCAGCCCAATCCAGGCAACCCAAGACCGGTCCAATTCAAAGCCAAGACCAAACGACGACGTTTGGTCACATTTTATCAAGGACCGTTGGATCAAAGCCAACCAACGGCTGAGATCCCACGAACCGTAACCCATAGCCCTTACCCGACCCAATGCCCCGATTCAGCCCGACCCCATCAGTAAACCAAACGACATCGTTTGACTAAATGAACTAATCCTGGCCCTCTATTCTCCTAAGTCTAACGGTTAGAATCAACCCACCCCATCCCTATATAAACCCATAATCCTTACCCCGCCCCCCCTAACTAAACACCCCCCTCCTCTCACTGTTCATCATCGTCCTCAGACCCACCCCTAACCCTAGCCACCCTAACATCCCATCGCCTGAAACCCGGCGACATCAACGCCGCCAGTCACCAAAATAACACCCTAGAACCCCCTGAACATCCTCTATCCAGATATGCTAGCCACTTGGCTCGAATCTTCCTGAAGGTTCTCGAATCTTCATTTGAAGATTCGAGCCGAGCTTAGATCTAAACCAAACAACCCCTAGTTAACACCATAGTACCCCCTAGTATGCCTCGTTATGGATCTGGTGTTTGTTTGGTTCGAATCCCCTCAGAACTCTTCGAATCTTCTTTTGAAGGTTCGGACCAAACAAGAACAAACTCAGATCTGTTCTAAACTGACACCAAATGACCCCTAGGCTACCCTCACCCTTGTGTCGTATTTAGTTCCCCTCGAATCTGACCAGAAACGGTTAAGTCCCAAATCGAACCTTCAAGAACCCTAGAAATACCAGACTTTTGGATTCTGCCCAAATTAAATAAAGATTGAGGTTTAATCGACCTTAGTCGAAGTATTTTCAGTGGAAAATACTTCGACTAAGGTCTGTTTGATTTCAAACAAAGTCCAAATCCTAGTTGAGTTTGAGTCCGGTTGAATTTGAAGGTTCAGAGGTATTTTTTCTGTTTCTTATGTGTATTCTACGTATATTCTATGTTTGTTTCATTAAGTCTGTTTAATTTTTCATAATTTTCTAGTCAATTCTGTTATACTGTCTCCTACCCGTCTACTTGATTCTAAATATGAATTGTTTTTGTTGATTGTGATTATGTACAATGTGTGTAATCGACTCGATTAAGTTCGTCGATTAGTTGTATTGTGAATCTTGTTTCTGAAAATGTTGACTGAAGCAACCTATTTCGGATGGATTATTTTGTTGTAATCAGTTGTTTCTTATTTGATAATTAGTTTGATTAATACTCGTTAATTAAGTCATCTTTGTTTATAGTTCAGTAAAATCCATCAAATGGATGTTGTATGTGTGTTGATTTCTGAGCATTAAGCTTCAGGGCATTGTCAGTATATTGACAATGCTCCTGTATCTGTTTGATCCTAACTCAATGTTGAAGTTTTGTTTAAATTGTTATGTTGAATTCAGTGTGATCTTACAAATGTTGATTAGATGTAATTGTGTTAGAAGGTTACATTCTTAGTTAGGATTCAGTCCAAAACTTTAGGATTGGTTGTAGTTGTCTTAAATCAGATTAATAATCAGGTTTGAACAGATTTTAAAAATCTGTATTGTTAGATTTTAAGTTTGACAGCAGTAATAATAGTAATCACAGTAGGATTTCTGAGGGTATTTCTGGACAGAATAGTGAGGGTAATATGATAACATAATGGGCTGAAAGTGGAAAGTTATTGGCTATTATTTAAAGTGATAATGGGAAACAAAGGGTAATGGGGCTGCTTAAAATCAGGATAGGATCACTTAAAGTATTAAAAAGCAGTTTTAATGGAACTTTCTGATTTTTAAAGAAGAAAGGGGGTCCAGGCAGCACTTAAAAAGATAGGACCAGACCTGTATAAGTACAGGAGACCATCAGATTTGAAAAGAGGAGAAGAAGAAAAAAGAGCTTTCAGACAGAAAGAAATGAAAGAGAGAAAGAAAAAATCTGATCTGGAAGACAGATTTTAAAACTGAAGAGAGGAAAAATCAAAAGGAAATTAGGAGAAAAGATCTGATTTTAAGAGAAGAAAACAGATTTTAGAGGAGGAGAAAGATCAGTTTTCAGAGAGATACATTTGAGAAAAACAGAAAGAAAGAAAGAGATAGAAATAGAATCAGAAATAGAAAATTGAAAAGAAAAAGAAACAAAAAAGGAACACACACACAGTGAAGCTGAAACAGACACCAGAAAAGAAAAGAAAAATCTGAAACCTTGTTGTTCTTTTTGGAATCTGTCCGGGTCTGTGTATTGATACTATTTGGTTTTAAAATCTGAAATTCTTTAAGAAGTGTTGCTCTTGTGAATCTGGGTTTCTCGGGTCTTATTATTGCTCAAATCTATGGAAATACTGATATCCTGCCAGTATTTTGTTACTGCTGCAACTGCTGAAACTTACTCCTTCTACCTTCATTTCCAGGTACTTATCTTTTAGATTCTATGTTGGAAAGAGATTCAGCACGATGAATCAATGAAGCTTGAATTGCAATTCTATTTTTATTTTGTCTAAGTTCATTATTTTAAAAGTTCAGTCTTGTTTTGTGTTTGGTTAATATAGTAGTATGTTTGACATGATAATTAGTAGTTGATTATTCTCTTTTAAAACTCATATAAGTGCTGTAATAATATTATCTATACTAGAATTTCTCATTAGTATAGTTATATGTGAGTTGTCAAAACAGGGAGTATGGCATAAAAATGGGCCATTGATTACATCCCATAATACCTTTAGCTAAATGTAAAGTAGAATGGAAGTATTAAGAAGTTACATTAGTAGTATATCTTGTAAAAAAAATATGATTTTGTTTAGATTGATATAAGCTATTATATGGCATGATGACAGGTATATTTATAATCATATGAGTAAGGTGAGTTGGTATAGCTCGTTATGATGTTAAGAATATTATGAATGTTTATGCGCACAACTATGTTGTATGTAATACAATTTTATTGAATCAATTCGAATAATAACTCCTTTCTTATCAATTTGATTATTTAGCGTTATAAATAAACTAAGCAATTATAATTTTGATTAAAAACAAGTATGTGAGAATAAGATGAGATGTACAAACACAAATTGCAACACTTTATATCAATGGTAATTAGAAATAGAATTTGCACTAAATAAATAATGTAAAAATTATTCAAAAATACTTCTCCTTTCATAAATTATTTTTGTCAGTTTCATATACAATTCATTCTTTGGCATATATATATGTTGTACTTGTTAAAAAATAGTATTAATCATATTTTTATTCTTTTCTTTGAATTTGAATAGTTGGAATGAATATAATTTATGCTCAGAAATTATAATCGACGGGCAACATTTAATAGATTGTGAATTCTTTTCAAAGAATTTAAGGGCCTCTAAAATGGGAGTTCTCATGATTTTCACATAAAAAATGTATGAATATAATAAACAATTTGTGGAAAATCCATAATACAATTACAAATATTTTGCGCAATTAGGGATGCGTTCGCGTACCCTGATTATATTTTTAAAAGCAAATTCGGATTATGCGTACGCGCAATTTCGAACGAATATTTAATAAAAAGGATTTCTCCAAAAAATGTTAAATTAATTTCATAAAAACCCGAGATGTGCGGTTCACTATTTAAGAAAAACAAATATTCTTGATTCGACACAATTTCGAAAAAATGATTGTTTGAATATATTATCAAAAATTATCGTGTACACGTATGCATGACACAATTCCGAATTTTTAAATTTATAACACGAATATACGTACGCGTAATTCGATTCAAAGAAGGGCCCTTAATCACAATAAGTAAAAGCGGTAGTAAAATCACGTAACAAAAACGATATTTAATAAAATCAAGATAATTAAGCCAATAATAAAAACAGTTGAGCGACCGTGATAGAACCACGGAATTCGGAAATGCCTAACACCTTCTTCCGGATTAACAGAATTCCTTACTCAGGATTTATGGTTCGCAGAATAATAAACAGAGTCATATTCTCCTCAATTCAGGGATTAAAACCGGTGACTTGGGACGCCTTAAAATTCTCATGTGGCGACTCTGAAATAATTAAATAAATCCCGTTTCGACTGTCCTTCAATTGGAGAAAACTCCCCATGCGCCCCGCGGGCGCGGTAAAAAGGAGGTGCGACAAGTAGAAATGGGAAAATGGAGTGATAACTCATGAGACGACTGGCCGGTTGTCACAACAACCATATAGGTCCATCGACTAATATGGTTGAAGTCATATAACCTATGGTAATTATATCGTTGTGATTCTTAGTACTATCGACCATTTATATAATATCCGTTTATATTAATTTCATATATATCGGCCTATAACAACTATATAAGTCCATTCACTAATATGGCTGTAGTCATTTAACCTATGCTAATTATATCGTTGTGATTCTTAGTAATATCGACCGTTTATATAATAGCCGTTTATATTAATTTCATACATATCAGCCTATAGCAACCATATAAGTCCATTAACTAATATGATTGAAGTCATATAAACTATGGTAATTATATCATTGTGATTCTTAGTAATATCGATCGTTTATATAATAGTTGTTTATATTAATTTCATACATATCGGCATATAGCAACCATATAAGTTCATTCACTAATATGGTTGTACTCATATAACCTATGATAATTATATCGTTGTGATTCTTAGTAATATCGACCGTTTATATATTAGCCATTTATATTAATTTCATACATATCGGTCTATCGCAACCATATAAGTCCATTCACTAGTATGACCTTATTTATATAATAGTGAATATATTATTTGACATATTTTTATTGGTTAATCTTAAGTACAATAATCTTTATCAAAAATCTTAATTCTAATAAAAGGAAAATTATAATTAAATTTTAGAACTAAAATGTATTCTAACTTCTTTATTAGGAGGGCAAGATGACATTTTTGGACTAAAATGTCAAATATAATTTTCGAAGGGAAACAAAGGGAAAAGTAAAAATATGATTGGAGGGAAATAGAAAGTTTTGAATCTTTATATATATATCTTAAACACAAGAACAATATTTCCAACTCTTTAAACAAAATAGATACTCTAAACATGAATGTTAACGGATGGATTGAAGATGAATTCTATCCATCGTGTCGGATGGACGTGCCCATATCGTACATCAAGCGTGATTATCTTGTATATTGTTTTTAATATTTTCATGATCTGATAACTGTTGATTATCCCAACTAGCAATGAACTGTGAACCATATCTTTACATTATGTTCTTGTTGTTTCTTCCAAAGAGTATCAGTAGCTATCTTCCTCCTATTTCGGTTAAAACAATGCTTCGATATAATGGGAAGGAGAGGACTATGACTCTCACAAGTGGTGTTCAGACAAGACTCGTTAATGTGTGAAAACAATTTATTGTCGACAATAATCTGAAGAAAGGGAGTGTTCTTCTCTTTGAACTAGTTCAGGCTACATCAGGGGTTGTGATCTTCTCTGTTGAAGTGCTAGGATAAACTAATTCTTAGCTTGATAATTTCTTCTCTTTAGTTATATGTATGGATCAATGTAATGGATTAATATGATTGTTCCTTATAATATTATTTGTGTTTTTTCCATTTATTATTGTTATATTTATTTATCTTAAGAAGACTATTGATTTTAAAATAGCCAATTAAAATTGAGAAATCATTTAACAATATATTTATTTCAGAAGTCCCCTTATTATTTTCTATCATTTTACAACCAAGAACAAGACTAACAAGATTATTATAATTTTTTAAAAAGTTTAAAAATCAACATTAATTTGCTCATTGAGAAGTGGAAAAATCAACACGAAAAATCAAAATTGTATTTACCAATACAAAATTCTGGAGACCAATCTCATATTAATTAGAAATCAACCACCAAGTTGAAGGTTAAGACTATAAGATAAAACCTATAAAGTGCACTACCACTATATGGCAGAAGTTTAAAAAAAATTCAAAATTTGTGAGGTGCACTGCCACTATATGGCAGAAGTTAAAAAAAATCCAAAATCTATATAGACGGATGGATAAAGACAAAATTATATAATTAATTGTAATCATGGAGGAGAGTAATGGTTGCTTGGAGGAGTCTAATGGTGCATAGATGTGACGACCCAGCCAGTCGTCTCATGAGTTACCGCTCTGTTTTCCCCCATTTCTGTTTCTTATTGCTTTATCTATCAGTTCTATATGTGATCGTGTTGGTTGACTCGGGTTCGGAAAGGATTTGTAAGATTTGAGATACTTAGTCTTTTTTGAAGAAGTTTAAGTTGGAAAAATCAACCGGATGTTGACTTATGTGTTAGAGGGCTCGGATGTGAGTTCTGATGGTTTGGTTAGCTTCGGGAGGTAATTTGGGACTTATGAGCGTGATTAGAATGAGTTTGGGAGGTTCAGAGTAGATTTAGGCTTGAATTGGCAAAGTTGATATTTTAGCGATTTCCGGTTGGTATGCGAGATTTTGATATAGGGGTCGGAATAGAATCCAAGAGTTGCAGCAGTTCCGCTGTGCCATTTGGGATGTGTGTGCAAAATTTCAGGTTATTCGCACGTGGTTTGGTTGGGTTTTTTATCAAAAGTAGAATTTGAAAGATTTTGGAAACTTAGGCTTGAATCCGATGTGTTTTGGTTGATTTGATGTTGTTTGAGGTGTTTTCAAGATTGGTACAAGTTTGAATAAGGTTATGGGATATGGTTGTACTTTTGGTTGAGGTCCCGGGGGCCTCGGGGTGATTTCGGATGGTTGACGGAGGAGTTTGAGATTTTGTGAAGTTACAGATTTTTCTGCTTCTGGTATTTCCGCACCTGCGGATTGGGGAACGCAGGTGTGACATCGCATATGCGGGAAAATGGTCGCAGAAGAGGAAGCTGGGAAGTAGGCAGGAAACCGCAGAAGGGTTATAAGGACCGCACATGCGATATCGCATATGCAGGTATGGGATCGCAGATGTGGATAATGGGAAGTTAAGTGAAAAACCGTAGAAGCGGTTGGTTGACCGCAAATATGGTACTGCAAAAGTGGAATATTGGCTACAGATGCGAAAATGCCTGGGCCAGAAGGTATAAATTGTGTCCTTCACGAATTTTGAGCTATTTCACCATTTTTGAGTCGGCTTTGGAGCTCTTTGGACGATTTTGAAGAGGGATTTCAAGGGAACTTCATTGAGGTAAGTATTTTGGACCCTAAAACTCGTTCCTATGGTATTATTTCACGGATTAGAGCTATAATTAATGGAAGTTAAGGGTTAAAAATGGGGAAAACTAGGGCTTGGTATTGGAGACCTAGACTTGGGGGTTTGAGAGACCTTTTGTGGTCGGATTTTGGTACTTTTGATATGTATGAACTCTTGGGGAGATAAGGAATCCATTGATGTAAATTTTATTGAATTCCGAGATGTGGGCCCGGGGGTCGTGTTTTGGTAATTTCGAGATTTGTGTTGTATATTGATTATTTTCGCTTGGGCTTCGTTCCCTTAACATATTTTGACGCCGTGATTCTGATTTTGGATAGACTCAACGCGAGTGGAGGCCGATTCAAGGAGCAAAGGCATCATAGGCTAGAGATTTGACCGGATTGAGGTGAGTAATGATTGTAAATGATGTTCTGAGGGTATGAAACCCCGGATTGCACATCGTTGTGCTATATTGAGGTGACATATACGTTTGATGACGAGCGTGGGGTCATGCACTATTGGGGATTGTGACTTAGTCCGTCCTGAATAACTATTTTACCACGTATTTGACTGAAATCTATTTGTTATCATCATTATCTGGGCTGAATGCCACATTTGGGCCTCGTGCCAACTATTTGAACCCTTTGGGGATGTTTATTGATATTTCCTCACTGTTTTGACTTTATACTTGAACTCAGTCATGATATATTTCATTGTTTTCATACTCAACCATGTTTTCCATGTTTTAACACTTATATGATCTTTTAAATGATAATTGGGCTGGGAATCATGTTTTACTACTACCGAGTGGCTGGTGAGGATTTTTGACTAAGTAATGTCGAGGGTCTATATTGTGAGGAAACACTGATCATGAATTGAGGCCGAGGGCCTGAGATATATACATCACGAGGTGGCTTGTTGATATGAGGCCGAGAGCCTAGTGATGATGCCACGAGATGGCTTGATATTGCGCTTGGGCCGTAAGGGGCCCCTCCAGGAGTCTGCACACCCCCAGTGAGCGCAGGTACCTATTGTGATGTGAGATATAGCCCGAGGGCTAATATTGTTCTGAGATATTACCCGAGGGGCGAATTTGTTGATACGGTGCCCGAGGGGCGAACCTTTATGTGTTTATTTTCCTTAATTGCCTGTCATTTACCTACTTAATTGTTGAAAAAGGTTTTCATGAAGTTTAACTTGAGCTAAATGACTTTCACATATCTTTTACTGATTCTACTGCTTTCACTAGTCTCACTGCTTCATTATAGTCAGCAAATGTGCCTTACGTGATTTCCTGCTTTCAGTCTTTATTTATGATTATTACTCACTGAGTTGGAGTACTCACTTTACTCCCTGCACCCTGTGTGCAGATTCAGGCGCATCTGGTCCCGCTCCCGAGTGCTGATCTTTCCAGCTCAGGCGGATCCGAGGAGTCTCTAGGTAGTTGTCGGCGTTCGCAGCCCGGAGATTCTTATCTATCTTATTTCTCCTTGTTCTTAATTTTTGTATTAAACTCTATAGATTTCTCTGAGTATTCCGAATTTTTAGATGCTCATGACTAGTAACACCCCGGTATCGGGCTGTGTTGGGTTGTATTCTGCAAATTATGCTATTACATGCTTAAACATTGGTTTATTTTATCATGCTTTAGACTGTTTCTTACTATTTAACTGTTAAATACTAAAATGGAACGTGTCGGTTGGCCTTGTCTTCACAAGAGGCGCCATCACGACTGAGTCCGGTTTAGGGTCGTGACAAGTTAGTATCAGAGCCTAGGTTACATAAGTCTCACGAGTCATGAGCAGGTTTAGTAGAGTCTCATGGATCGGTACGGAGATGTCTATATTTATCCTCGAGAGGCTACAAAACCTTTAGGAAAAACTTCATATTCTTGAAATTCTTGTCGTGCGAATTTGTTGATCTGAGTACTAAACTTCTGTTATTCTATTCTCTCATAGATGGTGAGGACACGCGCTACTGGTCAGGATGTACGACCACCAGTACCACCAGTTGTGGCCACCAGAGGCCGAGGGCGCGGTGGTGGTCATAGTAGGGGCAGAGGTGTGACTCGCACAGCAGTTAGGGCAGCACCTGCAGATCCACCAGCAGCCCCAGTTCAGGATCAGGTCCTGGTCATGGATGCTCCAACAGCACTAGCTTAGGCACCAGCTGTGCCTATTGTGATTCCGGGTCTTCAGGAGGCCTTGGCTCAGATTCTATCAGTTTGCACAGGCCTAGCTCAGGCGGTCTCAGTCACTACAGTCGCAGCTACTTCTCAGGCCGGGGGAGGCAATCAGACTCCCGCCGCTCGCACACCTAGGCAGGTCGTGCAGGGACTTTATACGTCGGGGGCATATCCAGCCCAGCCGGTTACAGCTGCTCAGGACTATGTAGTTTCTGCCATGCCAGAGGATGAGTAGCGTAGGTTGGAAAGGTTTGGTAGACTTCAGCCTCCGACCTTCAGTGGAGTAGAGGGCGAGGATGCCCAGGGTTTCTTGGATAAGTGTCAGAGGATGCTTCGTACAACAGGTATTCTGGAGACCAGCGGGGTCGCTTTCACTTGGTGGGAGGATTTTGAGAGGCATAGGCCTATTGGTGCAGCACCCCTTACGTGACAGTAGTTCTCTGTTCTCTTTCTGGAGAAGTATGTGCCGCGGTCTCGCAGAGAGGAGCTGCGCAGGCAGTTTGAGTGGTTGCATCAAGAAGGGATGACCGTGTCGCAGTATGAGTTGAGGTCCTCCGAGTTAGCTCGTCATGCCATTTAGTTGGTTCCGACATATAGAGAGAGGATTAGGAGGTTCGTTGATGGCCTCAATTATCAGCTTCGTATTCTTATGACCAGGGAGAGGGTGACTGGTGCTACTTTCGAGGAGGTTGTGGATATTGCCCGTGAGATTGAGTCTGTTCGTTGCCAGGAGCGAGAGGAGAGGGAGGCCAAGAGGCCTCGAGGATCTGGTAGTTACAGTGGTGCTCCTTCGAGAGGTTAGTTTCAGTACGGTAGAGGCCGTCCATTCAGGCATGCTCAGCCAGCTCGCCCAGGTTATCATGGGGCGTCATCAGGTCATGGTTCTCACAGTACTCATCAGGGCCAGTCATCAATTAGTGCCCTTCCAGCTCAGAGTTCGTCCCGTGCTCCATCAATTCAGGGCTCTTCTATGCCCGGTGCATCTGCTAGTCACTCCAGTGCGAGGGGTTCCCTTCAGTCCCCTTCTCCGACACCTGGGAGTTACTATGAGTGTGGAGAGATGAGTCATATGTGGAGGCAGTATCCTCGTTGTCTTGCGAGTTCATCTCAGCAGAGGGGTCAGTCATCGGCTTCAGCGCCAGTTACTTCATCACCGCCCGCTCAGCCAGCTAGGGGTGGAGGTCAGTCAGCTAGGAGTCGCCCCAGAGGGGGAGGTTGATTAGGTGGTAGTCAGGCCCGTTTCTATGCACTTCCAAATAGACCCGATTGTCACACCTCCTTTTTCCTACACCCCCGTGAAGGGGTATATAAGGGAGTTTTTTTTTCAACTTAAAGTGACAATCGAAACGGGATCATTTATTAGATTCAGAGTCGCCACTTGGGATAATTTTATGGTGTCCCAAGTCACCGGTTCGAATCCCGAATCGAGGAAAAGATTAACTCCGTATTACAGTCCGCGAACACAGAAATCCGGATAAGAAATTCTGTTAACCCGGGAGAAGGTGTTAGGCATTCCCGAGTTTCGTGGTTCTAGCACGGTCGCTCAACTGTTATAATTGGCCTATTATCTGATTTTAGTACATGTTTTGGCCTGTGGTATAATTTTAACTTCATAGCCGCTTTTAATTAATTATTTTTTGAAAAGATTCAACGTCATCTAAAACACGCCTCGAACCACGCCACATAAATGCACCCGCGGTCCACGACGCATTTTATCTAACGTTGTTGAGATTTGGATTTGGATCACATAAATGCACACCCGAGTTTAAGAAGGTAATTTTAATTACGCACCTAAAACAACTACGCATTTTTAAATTTGCGAAGGCCATGGAAGTTCAACTAAATGGCACGTCTCGATTTCTAAGGATAGAAATATTAATTAAGCGAGGGCCATGCAATTTTGAAATTTTATTTGGCACGGCACCCCTCGATTCTAAAGAGTTAAAATTATTTAAATGAAGGCCATGGGTTTTAAGATTTATTTATGAATGGCATGCCTCAATTTATTTCAAAAGATTGTACTCAACCACTAAATTCATTAATTAAAGCCGGCATTCGTCAAAGTTCGCGCATGAAACAGACTACGAATGTTTCGTACGTTGGTTATTTTCCTACGTTAAGTGTGAAAGCCATAACCATGAAACTCGATTTGGAACAAAATGTGCAGATTACCACCTAAATGTGAAAGCCCAGATGCTAACAAAAAATCACAAACTTGGAATTATTATTACGCTACCAACCCAGTTAAACAAACTTTGCATTATGAAATTAAAAGAATACAAATCAGCACATGAAATCCCAAGTACACGCGGCTGCTCATGTCATTACAAAATTTTAATTAGAGTAACAGTAGGTGCTTCAAAATCTGCCTTAGTTATACTTATTATATCAGAAAAATTACCATTATAATTTTAAATAGTCAAGAATGGTGCACACCCCTCCCTCATTGCTACTGTTAACAGATATCCAACCAAGGAACAAAGCACAAACTGTTATAGAAAAATATATACGGATTCCAAAGAAAATGGATCTGGTTGAATGAAATAAATCACTTATTTTGTAGTACTGTATCCTAACCCATAATATTAGATCTCCTAAACCACTAATATTGAACCTAAAACCCCTCTCGTTCTTAAACTCAACCAAGCCCAAGATATGGAATCATATCAACAAAATTAAACAAAAATTAATATAATAAGCAAATTGATACTAAATCATGATAGACCCGCGAGAAAGCTTTCAATGAGCTTTAAATAATAAGGTATCACCAGTGATATCAATGTAAACCTCATTTAAAACAACATATCTATATTGGAGAAAAAGTACCTGGATTGCCAAAAATGATGACTGATTTCGAACACAAAAAAAAAAAAAAAAAAAAAAAATAGAGTGGAGCTTAGCCAACAGTCTTAGACAGTAGTCAACCACGAACAATAGTGATAACTCTTAGAACCCAGAAAATGAGAAGTTTAACGAGCTTCTTCTTTTCCAGATCTGTGTATGTGCGTTTGATTTTTGCGAGCCAAACGTCACTCTTGTTCCCACTCTACTGTTTCTGTTCCTGTGTTCAAGGATGAGATGAATTATAGATGAAGGGGAGGGTGCTGTTGGGTTAGGAAATGGGGATCCTGTTCTTGGTTTTTTCCAGAGAGGAGCGCCGTTGTTCTCTCTAGGGGAAGGGTCTATCATCTCCCTATTCCTCTTAGAATCTCTCTCAGAATGTCCTTGAAAGTCCCCTTTATACACAAATTCAAACCTCATGACATCTAAGTAACTAAGCCATAACTTGTTCTATGTTTCAAACCAAAGATAATTCTAGAACAAAGAACTTAGCAAGTGCATCCAACAATAAGGTGATTACAAACCTATTCACACTCTATTCAACTATAAATATACCTCGACCAAGCTATCTCCGAACTAAATGATATACATTATGCATGAAATGGAAAGAAACAGAAGTGAGAATTCAATAGCAACCATCATCCAATTTGTTCACATTTCAGAACCAAGCTTCAAACTACCTTTAAGTGGTGTCCATGAAATTGATAAATACCTGGAAGTAAAGATGAAACGAAAGGGTGAGGATTTCAACAGAATTGAGTTCAGATCCAAGGAAATAGTGCCACAGATCAGTTCAAAATCGTAAAAGGCAACCAAGGATCCAATTTCGGATTCACAGTAAAACCAACAAACTCGACATCCAAGATAAATGACTTAAACTCAAACTATTTCTAAGTCCAAACAGTTAAGAAATTGATTCAAGGAGGGAAAAATTTCAGATTAGCAAATTCAAACTCAATGGAACAGTGCTAAAATTTTCAACTGTTTTCAGATTTTTTTTTCTTTCTTTTTTTTTCCCGATCTTTCTCTTAGCCCCCCTCTTTCAGGTCCATGTATTCTCCTTTTAAACTTCCAGCCTCTCTCCCTTTCCAGCTCCTCTTTTTCTTTACAATTGTATTATTTCAGCTTTTTGAAATGTTCCTCCCATGTTGTCTTACTTTCCAACTCTTAAAAGTATTGAACAGGGTGTCCTTTGCATTGCTGATCCCCTTTTTATTAAATTAATCCCTAAACTGATCCTACCATGTGCTAGCAACTTCTTAAGTAGGTGAGATACACCTTTTCATTAAACAATTTTTAGGCTATCTTAAAGGCTTCCTAATTAATTTCAAACACAGTTGGGATTTGAATTCTTTCAGACAAATAAATATCCCAAACTTAGTTCAAACCCTATACACTCCTCTACACACTGTTATGCATGTCCAAAAGAAAAGAACAGAACGATTAGGCGTCGATGAGAACCAACAGAGAACCAAACAGAAGGCCAGTTAGAAAACCAAACAGAAGGTGGCCTAAATATCTTGGCGCTTGAAATCACACATACTAGAAAATCAGAGAACCAAACAGAAAGCCATGAGAAATGCATCGCTGGTTCAGACTTATTCAAACAAATCCTAAAGTCAGACAAATCGTCCATTTCAACTCGAGAAAACTTAATCCCAAGAGATACTTCAACACCATAAACAGCTAAAGGCATTCGAGACATAGAAAACGAACATTCAAATTAGCTTTTGTTAACTGAACATGCTCGAGGTAAATCAGAACAGTGAATACAGGATTCCAAACAACAAAATGACATATCAAATACAATTTCCAAACACGAATCGAGAACAAATGCTAATTCCGAATCCAAACTCAACTGAAATTAATCGCAGGCCTATGTTTATAGATGGATTAGCATAGCTCTTATCACATTTTCCCAATCGACAACCAAACAGATATAAAAAAAATATTGAACCTGATTGCGCGAAGCCTCGATTAATTTCGTATCCAATACGAATGAATCCGGCCTTGAAATTAAGAGTAACAACCGCTGAGAAATAGACACTAGTGGCCACGAATAAACGGTGAGCGCAGGCAAATTCCATCTCTATCGAAACAGAAGTTGAATAAAAAAAAGAAACATTAATTGATTCTGCCCGGAATCTCTTCAGGCGAGTACAGAGATGAAAATAAATCAACCCGACTCAATTACATAGCAAATCGACTCAACCCGGAACATTTCTTATGGGAATTGTTTTTCGTTTCTCCTCCGATCATGGTTGTTTCCTTCTCTTTACTTTCTGTTTTCCAGTCATCCTCTCTATGCATGTTTGTGTGTTTGTGTTCAGTGTGGTTCAAGAAGAAGCTTGGTCTATCGATGAAGACGAGGGGCTTAGGGTGTGTAACGTTGCAGAATATCGGTGGAGATGGCTGGATAGTCGTTTGGGGATGGGGTGGTTCAAAGAAGATGATCTGAGGGGGTGGGGTGATGGGTCTATTGCGATTGCCCCTCTCTTTAGTATATTCTAGGTTAATTTAAGAGGGATCCGGGTCGGGGACGGGTTTGGGTCGGGTCGTGGGAGGGTTTTGGGCCGGATTGGATTGGGTCTGGGTGGGTTTTTGTTTTGGGCCTGGGATTCTGACCAAATTGGCCCAAACCAGATTTTCCTCTTCTTAACTTCTTTTTCTTTCAATTTTCTTTCTAATTAAAATAAAATACAAGCCTAAATTTAACCTTGGCCAAATTATCTTATAAATATTAATTAACTCTAAGTAGTTATTATCACAAATAACTAAATACCAAATTAAAAGAAAATCACACAATTTTGACATTAAATACTAAAATGCGAAGTACGTTATTTTGTGATTTTTTTTTATTTTTGTAAAACAAATATTTAGTTGGCTAATCCTAATTGTAAAATTAAATTCTAGATGCTGCGACATATTTTTGTATTTTCATTAATTTAACAAATAAACATGCACAGACAAATGTAAATAATAACTGAAAATACTACAAAATTCACAAAATTGCAAACAACGGAAAAATTATTTTATTTTGAATTTTTTTGGGAGTAATTCTCATGGGGAAAAAATCACGTGCTCACACCGATGCTATTGCTTCAGATGTTGTCATCACAAGTATTGTTTCAGTATGCCACAGAGATGCCTCTGTATTATTTGATCCCGGTTCCACCTTTTCTTATGTGTCATCATACTTTGCTCGTTATTTAGGTATGCCCCGTGAGTCTCTTGCTTCACTTGTTCATGTATCTACCCCAGTAGGCGATACTGTTGTTGTAAACCGTGTGTACTGGTCGTGTGTGGTGACTATTGGGGATCTGGAGACTCGAGTGGATCTTCTATTATTATGTATGGTAGACTTTGATGTCATTTCGGGCATGGATTGACTATCTCTGTGTTTTGCTATTCTGGACTGTCATGCTAATATAGTCACTTTGGCTATACCGGGTGTGCTACGGATTGAGTGGCGAGGTGTGACTGATTATGTTCCTAGTAGAGTGATCTCATTCTTGAAGGCCCAGCGTATTGTTGGGAAGGGGTGCCTTTCGTATCTAGCCTTTGTGAGGGAGGTCGGTTCTGAGACTCCCAGTATTGATTCTATTCTAGTTGTGAGAGATTTTCCAGATATGTTTCCTACAGACCTGTCGGGCATGCCACCAGACAGGGATATTAATTTTGGTATTGACTTGGTGTCGGGCACTCATCCCATTTCTATTCTGCCATGTCGTATGGCACCATCGGAGTTGAAGGAGTTAAAGGAGCAGCTTCAAGAACTCCATGAAAAGGGGTTCATTCGGCCTAGTGTGTCACCTTAGGGTGCGCCGGTTCTATTTGTGAAGAAGAAGGATGTCACTATGAGGATGTGCATTGAATATAGGCAATTGAACAAGGTAACAGTTAAGAACAAGTATCTTTTGCCTCGCATTGATGATTTATTCGACCAACTTTAGGGAGCGAGAGTGTTCTCCAAGATTGATCTCCGTTCAGGTTATCACCAGTTGAAGATCAGGGACTCGGATATTCTTAAGATGGTTTTCAGGACCCGATATGGTCATTATGAGTTCTTGGTGATGTCTTTTGGGCCGACCAATGCCCCAGCAGCTTTCATGCATTTGATGAACAGCGTGTTCTGGCCTTATCTCGACTCATTTGTCATAGTCTTCATTGATGATATTCCAGTGTATTCGCGTAGTCAGGAGGAGTACGTGGAGCATTTGAGAGTTGTATTGCAGAGATTGAGGGAGGAGAAGCTTTATGCAAAGTTCTCCAACTATGAGTTTTGGATCAGTTCAATGGATTTTTTGGGGCACGTGGTATCCAACGAGGGTATTCAGGTTGATCCGAAGAAGATAGAGGCAGTTCAGAGTTGGCCCAGACCGTCCTCAGCCATAGAGATTCGCAGCTTTCTTGGTTTGGCAGGCTATTATCGCCGATTTGTTCAGGGATTCTCATCTATCGCATCGCCCTTGACCAAGTTGACTCGGAAGGATGCTCCATTTGTATGGTCGGACGAGTGCGAGGAGAGCTTTCAGAAGCTCAAGACAGCCTTGACCATAGCTCCAGTGTTGGTTTTGCCATCTGCTTCAGGTTCATATACCGTGTATTATGATGCTTCGAGAGTTGGTATAGGTTGTGTGTTGATGCATGAGGGTAGAGTTATTGCTTATGCCTCTTGCCAGTTGAAGCCCCATGAGAAGAACTACATCGTTCATGATTTGGAGTTGGCTACCATAGTTCACGCGTTAAAGATTTGGAGGCATTACTTGTATGGCATGTCTTGTGAGGTGTTTACTGATCATCGTAGCCTCCGACACTTGTTTAAGCAGAAGGACCTTAATTTGAGGCAGCGGAGGTGGTTGGAGTTTCTTAAGGATTATGATATCACTATATTGTACCATCCGGAAAAGGCCAATGTGGTGGCCGATGCTTTGAGCCGAAAGACATTGAGTATGGAAAGTTTGCCATATATTCCATTTGGGGAGAGACCTCTTGCAGTTGATGTTTAGGCCTTGGCCAATCGGTTCGTGAGGTTGGATATTTCTGAGCCTAGTCGGGTATTGGCTTGTGTGGTTACTCGATCTTCCTTATATGATCACATCAGAGAGCGCTAGTATGATGATCCACATTTGCTTGTCCTTAAGGACAGAGTTCAGCATGATGTTGCCAGAGATGTGACCATTGGTGATGATGGGGTGTTGAGGATGTAGGGCCGGATATGTGTGCCCAATGTGGATGGGCTTCGGGAGTTGATTATGGAGGAGGTCCGTAGCTTGTGGTATTCCATTCATCTGGGTGCCGCGAAGATGTATCAGGATTTGAGGCACCACTATTGGTGGAGAAGAATGAAGAAAGATATTGTAGGATTTGTAGCTCGGTGTCTCAATTGTCAGCAGCTGAAATATGAGCATCAGAGACCGAGTGGCTTGCTTCAACGAATGGATATTCCAGAGTGGAAGTGGGAGATGATCACTATGGACTTTGTAGTTGGACTTCCATGGACTTTGAAGAAGTTCGATGTTATTTGGGTGATTGTGGATCGGCTGACCAAGTCCACGCACTTTTTTCCTGTGTGTACTACTTATTCTTCAGAGCGGCTGGCAGAGATCTATATTCGGGAGATTGTTCGTTTGCATAGTGTCCCAGTTTCTATCATTTGAGATAGGGGCACTCAGTTTACATCGCAGTTTTGGAGGTCTGTGCAGTGAGAGTTGGGTACTCAGGTTGAGTTGAGCACAACTTTTCACCCTTAGACGGACGGGAAGTTCGAGCACACTATTTAGATATTGGAGGACATGTTGCGTGCTTGTGTCATTGATTTCGGAGGGTCATGGAATCAGTTTTTACCGCTTGCAGAGTTTGCTAATAACAATAGCTACCAGTCGAGTATTCAGATGGCTCCATATGAGGCTTTGTATGGGAGGCGGTGTAGATCTCCAGTTGGTTGGTTCGAGCCCGGTGAGGCTAGGCTATTGGGGACAGACTTGGTGCAGTATGCTTTATAAAAGGTGAAGGTGATTCAGGAGAGGCTTCATAAAACGCAGTCGAGGCAAAAGAGTTATGCGGATAGGAAGGTTCGAGATGTGTCCTATATGGATGGGGAGAAGGTTCTGTTGAAGGTTTCGCCCATGAAGGGTGTTATGAGATTTGGGAAGAAAGGGAAATTGAGTTCTCGGTTCATTGGGCCTTTTGAGGTGCTTCGGAGGATTGGGGATGTGGCTTATTAGCTTGCTTTGCCACCCAGCTTATCGAGTGTGCATCCGGTATTTCATGTTTCTATGCTCCGGAAGTATATTGGGGATCCGTCTCATGTTCTAGATTTCAGCACGGTTCAGCTGGATGATGATTTGACCTATGATGTGGAGCCAGTAGCTATTTTGGGTCGTCATGTTCGGAAGTTGAGGTCAAAGGATATAGCTTCAGTAAAGGTGTAGTGGAGAGTTCGGCCCATGGAGGAGGCTTCTTGGGAAACCGAGCGGGAGATGTGGAGAAGATATGCTCACCTGTTTGAGGCTTCAGGTATGTTTCTTAACTCGTTCGAGGACGAACATTTATTTAAGTTGGGGAGGATGTTGTCACACCTCCTTTTTACCACCCCAGAAAGGGTATAAGGGAGTTTTTTCCAATTAAAATGACAATCGAAACGGGATTATTTAAATTAAAATCAGAGTCGCCACTTGGGATAATTTATGGTGTCCTAAGTCACCAGTTTAAAATTCCGAATTGAGGAAAGTTTACTCTATTTACGGTCTGCGAACATAGAAATCCGGGTAAGAAATTCTGTTAACCTGGAAGAAGGTGTTAGGCATTCCCGAGTTCCGTAGTTTTAGCACGGTCGCTTTGATCATACTTGGCTTATTAAATTATTTAATTACTTATTTTAGAACCTATGTGAATTTGCCTTTTTTTTAAATTATCCTGAAACGGTCACGCGTACGTGTACCCATTTGTTTGGCGCATCAAAAATCATGTCACGCGTACGTGTCCACAATTAATGATGCTTTATTATTATTAAGAAATATTTGGCCAAAGTTGCGCGAACACATACTCCGGTTTTGTTTTTAAAATCGTAATCATGTCACGTGAACGTGTCCATAATCACAATAATATATTAGACGGGCCTAGAGAGGCTACGAGCATTTGTCATTTTTATATCTAAGTCATAAGAAATTAATATGAGGGCCAGGTATGATTAAATCGTGGATGACACACCTCGGACTATATAAACTAAATTTAATTTAGCGGCCTATTAAAATAATTTTATTATTTTCACCGAAGTTGCGTGAACGCATACTCCGAATTGGTTTTTAGAATTGTAATTATGTCACGCGAACATGTACACAATCACAATAGTATTCTAAATGCGCCTAAAGGCTTTTCTATGAATATTCATTTTTAATTTCTAAATTAAAAGATTAGTGAGGGCCATAAACGATTTTATTAATACGACACACCTCCTACTTAGAGAATTATATCTAATTAAGGTAAAATCTAATGATGTTTCTATACAACTATTAGGTGAAGGAAAGAGGAATGGGTGCTCATAAGGGACTTTTAATTACTCACATCGATTCTGGTTTGGGGCTTAAAGCCAAGACTAATTGAAAGAAGAACTAGGCCCAAGATCAGGCCCAAAAGGAAGACCAAGCGGACTGTTGCTTCTTTTCGAATGGACCAACAAATCCAGGTCCACTCCACTACTTGAAAGAGGCCGCTTAAAACACACGCTTAGGGGCAGCTGGGCTCTAGATCGAACCTAAATGAAAGAAGGGAGATAACCTGGGCCGAACAAGACTGGCCACAGCCCCGGCTACCTCATTTGGGCCAACTCCAAAAGCTGGGCAGTGGTGAATCAAACGCTCAAGCCCTAATGAGGCCCAGCTAATTACAACACACAAAATAGCATAATAAACAAGTTTTGAGAATCACGACACCTAAATAACCATATTATGGACTTTTAAATCACTGTTACTATTCATATTAACAACATGATCCTAGATTATGAAACTACTCATTAATCTTACAATGACTCCAATAAGCATGCTATTAATCTCAACAAGAGGTCAATTTCTGAAATTCACTCAAGGATTAACATAAGATATACACCCATCAACATGCTTAACAATAAAAACACATGAATTTACATTCGACAAACCATTGAAAAACAACCCCAAATAATTACAATTACTAAGTATAGCAAATTGTTAACCACTTATGAATGAGCTAAAACAACCTAAACTCTTAAACCATCCACCTATACTAAGTCAGCGTTGACAGTACTTAAGCAAAGCTGAAGCAGCATCATGAGCAATAGAAAAGAAGCATTTAGCCAAATGAATAAGAGGGTCCCATTCCAAATCAGCAAATTACAAGCCCATTTTATTACTTCAAGCTCATGAACACACC
The DNA here is from genome assembly GCF_000715075.1 of Nicotiana tabacum. Taxonomy (NCBI): domain Eukaryota; kingdom Viridiplantae; phylum Streptophyta; class Magnoliopsida; order Solanales; family Solanaceae; genus Nicotiana; species Nicotiana tabacum. The sequence continues at coordinate 164,773,876 of NC_134095.1, forward strand.
TGAAACAACAAAAAAAATAGCCACAGAACTTTAGTAAGGAAATAGAAATATCAGCAACTTTTAGACAGCAGTAATCAGCAACTATCAACCAGCTATAACCATGTTTTGAACCCTGACAAATAGTAGTGCATTCAAGCTTTTAAAAACCAAGAAATATGAAAACCGGCTGCAATGGAATAGTGCTTGCAATTTTTTTGTGTTTTTCTTTCTAATTTTTCAAACTCTAACAGTGTGTGTATTCTTCAGCCGTTTGCTATTTTCAGGTATTCTAATCTCTGCCCGAAACTGAAGGAAGTGAGCCCTTTTATAGTCAGATTTTAGGGCAGCAAACTTAATTTTATTCATTTACTACCCTCCCCTCTTCAATTCCCTTTTTGTTTATTTCCAACCCCAAACTTTACACCTATTTGCTAAATCAACCTACTCCCCACTTTCCTAGAACCTTCCTAGATAGTTAGGAAAGATTCCCATCCTCCAAATGACCAAAACAACCCTTGACACCCCTGTATTTACCTCCCAAACTGAATCATACATGGGTCAAATTTGACCCAAGACCTAACCCTAAATGAACGGGCCTCTTTAAACCGGGTCAAAGATGACCAAGAAGCCCAATTAACCAAAGTGACCAAAACCAAAATCAACTTCAGTGATTGTGAAAAGAAGAAAAAAGAAGAAAGTACCGAATTAAATGATTTCAAAATCAGCAATATAGCTAAGCAAAGCAATTTATGAAACTAATCTAAATAGATTAGGATTAATCTAAATTAATAAACCGAAACAAAACCTAATTAAACCTAACTCGAAGATTGAAACAGGAATGACTCTCAGATGAACACAAGCAATCTAACAGACTAAAGAAGGTAAGAAATTACTGACTCACCAGAGAATATGAAGAATACAGTGGTGAAACTCTATCGTTTATGCATGAACAAAACGTGTGTGACATCTCGATGCCCTACTCCACGCTAATTGACCACTCAAAGGTTTTTTCTCCCAAGGAACCCGGCGTTGCATGGAGCTTTGACCGAATTTTTTGGGAGAAAAGACTCATGAGAGTCCAAATCTCTTGAGAGCAACACAAGAGAACCCTTCGAACTCGAACGCTGAGGACAAAACAAACTCAATGACTTCCGACCAAATTGACCTTTTCTTAGATCTAAAACTTAGGGCTTTCTGGGGTGTTTTGCAAAGAACTGAGTCGATGTATGAGATGAGGAGGAGGAGAAGGTTATAGGGTGTGATTTTCGGTAGGTTCAGAGGAGGTTGAGTGGTAGCCATCGGCTAAGGGTTCCAAGTCGGTGGTCTCTGGGGTTTCCTGATTGAGAGAGATAAAAGAGTGGGAGGGGTTCGAATGGGGGGTAGCCATTTTAGGACAGTTAAATACTCAGGGATAATAAGTTCCGAGCCGTTGGATCATTGAAATCCAATGGCTGAGATGAAAAGCCACGAAAACAGGGTCGTTTTGGTCAATACAGGACTAGACCGGGTTGGGTAGGGGGCTTGGACGGGTTTGTGAGAAAAGGGATTGGTCTTTGGGGTGAAAGGGGCTTGGGCTTCAGCAACTAGCCCAATAAACAACAGCCCTCTAATTCCTTTTTTCCTTTTCTTTTCATTTGTTCTCTTTTTTCCTTTTAATTAATTAAAATACCTAAATTAAATTCCTAAAAACGATTAATTTACAACATTAAGTTAATTATCTACCATAATATTTATAAAAATTAATTACTCCCAAATTTAAAAAAAAAATTACTAATTCAAAACTAAAAGGCTAAAATTGCAAAAGCAAGCCAATTTTTGTTATTTTCATCTTCTTAATAAAGCAACTAATTTACTAATTAACCTTAAAAATGTAAAAATAAATCATAAATGCAATGCATGGTATTTTTGACATTTTCATAATTTTTAACAGAAATAAACATGCACAAAAATGCAAACAATTAGCACAGATTCTCACAAAATCCTATAAAATTGTAAAAAATAGAAAAATTGTTTTTCGTGTATTTTATAGGAGTAATTCCTATAGGGCAAAAATCACATGCTCACAGCTGCCCCTCTTTGCTCGAAAACACGAACTATTTTTGTGCAAAGATAAAGTGAGCGGATACGAGCGATTTTTGCCCGTTTGAATACTCTATGGGAAGCATTTTTGAAGGATCTGACCGCACCTTGCTTCTGAGGTTGCCTACATATCCTTGGCTATAAAGGAATCAAGTTAGTGTAGTTCTGGAAGTTTCAATAGCTGGGACTACCAGGAAGTTGTGATTTCACTGTTGCTGTTGCTGTTGCTGCTTGCTTAACTCCTTATTACACCAAGACAAAATAAAAGAAACTAGACTAAACTATGATCTATGAATTACAAGAATCTTATCTATATCTTCAAACTTGATCTCGCTATTTCTACTGCCCTGCTGGCTTGTACTTCCAAGGCGATATTCCTTTATCGCTGCTTTGAATTGCATTCTGAAATGAGTTCCCTTATTTTTCAGGTAGGCGCCTGATTGCCAATACTCGAACTGTCTTCCTTCAGAACTTGAAGTGCTTTCTATATTATCCTCCGGGTGCCTGATTGCCAAAACTTCAATTGTATTCCCTTGCTCTCTAGGTGGGTGCCTGATTTTCAAAACTTCAATTGTATTCCCTTTCTTTCCAGGTGGGCACCCGATTACCAAAACTTCAACTGTATTCCCTTGCTCTCCAGGTGGGCGGCTGATTGCCACAACTTTAATTGTATTCCCTTGCTCTCCAGGTGGGCGCCTGATTACCAAAATTTTAACTGTATTTCCTTGCTCTCCAGGTGGGCGCCTGATTGCCAAACTTGAATTGTATTCCCTTGCTCTCCAGGTGGGCGCCTGATTACCAAAACTTGAATTGTATTCCCTTGCTCTCCAGCTGGGTGCCTGATTACCAACATTTGCACTACTTTTCCCTCGAAACTTGACTTGTTTTCCCTTATTCTCCAGGTGGGCTTCTGATTGCTGAACTTGAACTGTCTTCCTTTGAACATTGATGTTTTCCTTTTGTTCTCCTGGTGGGTGCCTGATTACCAACATTTGCACTATTTTTCCTTGAGACTTGAACTGTTTTCCTTGTTCTCTAGGTGGGCTCTTGATTGCTGACCTTGAACTGTTTTCCTTTGAAACTTGAGCTGCTTTCCCTTTGTTCTCCAGGTAGGCGCCTGATTGCTGAACTTGAACCGTTTTTCCCTAAAACTTGAGTTGTTTCCCCTTGTTCTCCAGGTGGGCGCCTGACTGCTGAAACTCGAACTGCTTTTCTCTTAAACTTGAGCTGCTTTCCCTTGTTCTCCAGGTGGACGCCTGATTACCAACATTTGACTTGTATTCCTTTCCTCTGAAACTTGAATTGTTTTCCCTTGTTTGCCAGGTGGGCGCCTGATTGCTGAACTTGATCAACTTTCCTTTGAACTTGTGGCATCTTCCCTTTGTTCTCCAGGTGGGCGCCTGATTGCCAAAAATTAATTGCTTTCTCTTGAGACTGTTTTTCCTTTGAACTGTCTTCCCTTGTTCTCAAAGTGGGTGCCTGATTGCTTGAACCTAAATTGCTTTCTATTCTTGAAACTCGTGTTGTCTTCCCTGGTTCCTTAGGTGGGCACCTGATTTCAACAAAACAGACAAAACAAAAGAAATTTTTCTGCCCCAGTTTGATATTGGGAACATTTGTGAGTGTTAACCGATTCTTGTTATCAAAACAAATTCTAAACTAAATTCCTTTATCCTGAACATTTCAAACCAAACCTCATCTCGAAAGTGAAAACTCAAATGCCAAATTGTACTTCCCAAAAGTGGACCTCTCGTCAGACTTTGTCATTTGCGAGGGTCTCAAAACTTTACTAAATCCTGTTATCAAGAAGGGTACTAGAACTTACTGTCGAGCCTGTATGGCACCTGTTTTCCTCACGGAGGGTTTCTCCGAAATGAACGAAATTTTTCTTCCCCTGTTTCAATCAAAGAAAAATCTTGTTAGATAGAAAATGTGGTGGTCAGTTTGCGGCATTCTTGCTGAAAGTGGCCCTTTCGCTGTCGTGCTTTGCCTTGACTAGCTGCCCTGAATTGACCACGAATTGTTTGCCTCTCTGATTGAATTTCAACCACAGGAATCTGAATGACCTAAATGCTCTACACCCAACCCGTTGTTTTACATTTTTGTCCTACCAATTTGAACCTCGGTTTCTTCCACAAAATTCACAAACCACTCGACCGCTTGAACTTTCATTAACACCTTATTTTTTACATTTGCATCATGTTATTTCTGGTATGCTTTGGCCGCACTTTGCTTTACACTTTTGGAAGTTGGTAGTGAGCTTTGCAATCCTTTCTTTTGCTTAGCGAATCTAACATTGAAAAGCTTTAGAGGAATAGACCCAAAAAGAAATGAAATACAATGACTTCGAGAGTTATTAATAGAGAAGAGAATCAAAACAGAAAGACTGTTTGAGGAAGAAAGGGAAAAATGACTTATCTGAGTGAAGCTAGTGGCATCAATGGTCATGACATGCACTCCGGATTAATCAGCCTAGTCCATTCAGTCAATCCTTTTTTAGTCTTCACACTTTATGCCTGAGGTTTCCATAATCTGATTCCTTTGCAAAGTCGACAACCTTATTCGGCTTGCGGTGCCCCGAAGGGTTTTCACCAGCAAACCTCTCTCATTTATTCATTTCTCAACTCACTGTTGCCTTATTATGCCCGTGATGGTTTTTACCAGTAATAATCTCTCATTTTTTAATTTCTCTCAACTTTCTGTCGCCCTACGGTGCCCGAGAGGGTTTTCACCAATAAGGCTCTCTCACTTTTTCATTTTTCCTGCTTAGTCCGGAGTGTTGCCCCTTATATGAATCACACTTCTACTTTGTCAACTTGGAATATCTTGAAGACTGATCTGAAGGTCTTTCTTTGGACCGTAATGTGGGCTTTTGGATAGGGTTAGAAAGAAAGGATATCAAAATGCTTAAAACTACTTGAATGAGTTCAAAATTACAACTTTTGGAATCAGATTTCTTACAACAACCACAACTTTCTGCCCCAGTTTCTTTGCTTGGGGACTTTTGGATTTTTATTTTGATGGGACCGAATCGTGAGGCTGCCTACGTATCCTTAAAAGGAATCAGGTCAAACGTAGTTCATGACATAGGAATTGCTTTGTTGTTGTTGCTTTTCTCTTTTCTTTTTCTTTTTCTTTTTCTCTTTTCGTTTTCTTTTCTCTCTCTTTTTCTCTTTCTTGTCTCTCTTTTTTTCTTTTTCTTTTTCTTTTTCTTTTTCTTCTTTTTTTCACTCTTTTCCCTTCTTTTCTTTCTCTTTTCTCTTTTCTTCTTTACTTACTTCTTGCGTTCGTGTTTCTGAATTTTGTTACTGATTCCAAAAGAGGAGTATGAAAGGAAATAAATAAGGCTCAAAGGGGTAACTAAGGGCAAAATATTAAGATAGCGGAATAAAATATCTTCGTCATTCCAATCTTCAAAATATGTCAAGTACAAACAACAAGTTAGACAAAACAAAGAAATCATACATAATATCTTTTTACTGCATCAGAGTTTATAGTCATATCTATACATTTTCCCTCTATATCTGTTAAATACAAAGCACCATTGGACAACACTCTAGTTACAATGAATGGCCCTTGTCAATTTGGGGTGAATTTTGCCTTTTGTTGCAGCCTAATGTGGAAGGATGCGTTTCAATACTTGTTGACCCACTTCAAATATTTGGGAACGCACCTTCTTATTGTATGCTCTTGCCATTCTCTTTTGATAAAACTAGCCATGACACATTGCTGCCAATCTTTTCTCATCAATCAAACTCAATTTCTCCAGACGGGTTTTGACCCACTCATCATCATCAATTTCGGCCTCAGCAACAATTTGAAGGGATGAGATTTCAACTTCCGCTGGTATCACTACTTCTGTGCCATATACCAACAAATAAGGAGTGCACCTACTGAAGTGCGAACAATAGTACAATAACCCAACAGAGCAAAGGGCAACTTCTCATGCCATTGCCTGGAACCTTGCACCATTTTTCGAAGTATCTTCTTTATGTTCTTATTAGCTGCCTCGACTGCTCCATTCACCTTGGGGCGGTATAGGGTGGAATTGCGATGTGTAATCTTGAACTGTTGACACACTTCTTTCATCAGATGACTGTTAATATTGGCACCATTATCTGTGATGATCACCTTTAGGATTCCAAACTGACAAATGATATTTGAATGAACAAAATCGACCACTGCCTTCTTGGTCACAGATTTGAAAGTTTTAGCTTCAACCCACTTAGTGAAATAATCAATGGCCACCAGAATGAACCTATGCCCATTGGATGTTGTTGGCTCGATTGGTCCGATGACATCCATGCCCCAAGCAACAAAGGGCCATGGTCCGGACATTGTGTGCAACTCAGATGGCGGAGAATGAATCAAGTCTCTGTGTACCTGGTATTTGATGACACTTATGCACAAAGCTGATGCAATCTCGTTCCATGGTGATCCAATAATACCCTGCTCTTAGAATTTTCTTTTCCAGAATATACCCACTCATATGTGGCCCGTAGACTTTGGAATGCACTTCGGTCATGATAGGCATGCTTGTCTAGCATCGATTCACCTCAACAATCCGAGATCTGGAGTTCTTTTGCATAAAACGCCTCCACTAAAGAAAAATCCGCTTGCCAAACGTCGAATTGTTCTCTTTTGATCCCCTGTGGTTTGTACCGGATATACCCCCGACCTGATACCATGTTACAATAAGCATGCTAATCGCAGACCCGAATATGCAAAGGGTCAACATAAGCCTTATTTGGATTATGTAACATCGACGCCAGAGTATCCAAAGCGTCAGCAACCTCATTGTGGATCCTAGGGATATGTCTGAACTCCATTGGTCTGAACCGTTGACAAATATCTTGCAGACATTATCAATATGGTATGAGTTTCAAATCTCGGGTCTCCCATTCTCCCTGGATCTGGTGCACCAACAGATCTAAATCACCCAAGACCAGCACTTTTTGGACTCCCATGTCCACGACTAACCTTAAACCCAAAATGCACGCTTCGTACTCAGCCATGTTGTTGGTGCAATAGAAACAAAGCTGAGTTGTGATAGGGTAGTGGTTCCATGTTTTAGAAATAAGTACAGCTCCTATTCCAACGCATTTCATGTTAGCAGCCCCATCAAAGAAAAGTTTCTAATCGTGCTTTTCATCCTTCTCGACCTCATCAATATGCATTACCTGTTCATCAGGAAAGTAATTCTTCAAAGGTTCATATTCTTCATCCACTAGGTTCTTAGCCAAGTGATCGGCCAAAGCTTGGGATTTCATCGTCGTCCGAGTCACATATAAGATGCCAAACTCTGTGAGCAAGATCTGCCACTTTGTGAGCCTTCCTATGGGCATGGGCTTTTGAAAGATATACTTTAAAGTATCCAGGCGAGAAATGAGGTAAGTAGTGTAGGATGACAAATAATGCTTCAGCTTCTGTGCTACCCAAGTCAAGGTGCAACATGTCCTTTCAATGGGAGTATACTTAACCTCATAAGATGTGAACTTCTTGCTGAGATAATAGATGGCTTGCTCTTTCCTGCCAGTGATGTCATGCTGACCCAACACATAACCAAATGAGTTATCTAGGACTGTCAAATAAAGAATCAAAGGTCTCTATGGCTCCGGTGGGACCAACACAGGTGGGTTCAACAAATACTCTTTGATCTTATCAAATGCTTCCTAGCACTCATCAGTCCATTTAACCACATCATCCTTTTTTAGCAACTTAAAGATGGGCTTACAAGTTGTCGTGAGCTGAGCAATAAACCTACTGATGTAGTTCAGTCTCCCTAGCAGAATCATCACCTTGGTCTTGTTCTTTGGTGGTAGTAACTCCTGGATAGCTTTGATCTTTGACAGATCAGACTGAATGCCCTACGATGAATCCCAACAATTTCCCGGATGGAACACCAAATGCACACTTTGCAGGATTGAGCTTAAGATTGTACCTTCGGAGCCTCCGAAAAAACTTTCTCAAGTCTTTGAAGTGGTCAGACTGCTTCCTGGACTTTATAATCACATCATCCACGTAAACCTCGATCTCCTTGTGTATCATATCATGGAATATGATAGCCATTTCCCTCATGTAAGTTTCCCCCGCATTTTTCAAACCAAAAGGCATGACCCGGTAGCAATATGTTCCCTATGGTGTGATGAATACCATCTTTTCCGCATCTTCCTCATCCATTAAAATCTGATGATACCCTACATAGCAGTCCACAAAAGACCCAAACTCATACTTGGCACAATTATCAATCTGAATGTGGATATTTGGCAGTGGGAAATTGTCCTTTGGACTTGATTTGTTGAGTTCACAGTAATCAACACACACTCTGGTTTTACCGTCTTTCTTTGGCACAGGCACAATAGCGTGACTCGAATGACCTTTGCATCAAGCTGCTTTGTAACTTCTTCTTTAATCTTCACACTCATGTCAGTTTTAAACTTTCTCAACTTCTGCTTGACGGGAGGGAATGCTGGATCAATTGGCAATTTATGAACCACCAAATCAGTACTCAAGCCTGGCATATCATCATACGACCATGCAAAAATATCCTTATATTCAAACAATGCCTTGACTATTTCCTCCCTAATTAGTGGTTGAAGGTGGACACTTATCTTAGTTTCTCTGACATTATCTGGATCCCCTAGATTGATCGCTTTCGTATCATTCAGATTAGGCTTGGGTTTTTCTTCAAAGTGATAGTTCCTTACTAATCTCCTCAAAGGCCTCATCCTCATCGTATTTTGATTCATCATCACACTTTATTTCCTGGATTATTATTTCAGGATTAGATTGACTTTTAAGACTTAGCCGAAGATTCTTCATGCATGTCATGTCATTGAAACCAGCATGAAAAGAACTGTACAAAGAGGAAAAGAAAAACAAAAATAAAACTATCAGGAATGACGGAAAATGGAAATTGCATTTCATTGAAAATAAAGGATAACAGGGTTTGTACATCAACAAGAAAAAAATAAAATCTAGGTCACAACCCTGGAATGACCGAGATGGAAAGGAAAATAAAACAAACTACTAAGACTCCTTCCGAGTAGGGAGAGGAGTAGCCTTCCAATTGTTAAGCTTTACATTCGGCCCGACGAACTGCACGTCTGCTTTGCTAGAACCTTCTCCAAGTTCTACCATGTTCACATCATCAAACAACCTCTGGAACCTCTCAATTAACTCTTCATCATTGTCAACCATAGGACTTGGAACTGTCGTTACCGGGCGTTTCCTAGCACCGGGCTTGACAAAAGACCTGGAGAGACGTGGGATAGGCTTCGGAAGTGCCCACGCTTTCTGTTTCAACCTTTTAGCCCTTTTCACATCTGCCGATATAGGCTTGAATCCAAGACCGAACGTACCCAAGTTTTCAGGGAGGGGCACTGGCTGTTTGATACCCTGCAAGGATGCACCCAGACCTTTACCTAGAACAAAGCCATTTTTCAGTATTTCCGAGGTCACCATGACGGATGCAGAGGCTATCTTTGGAGTCGGAACACATTTCCCTTCTGGAACCTTCTCGACCGGCACTGTTTCAAAAACTTGATAGACCAAAGGCCCTTTGTCATCTTCAGCCTCAATAAATGGGACGGAGGCATCACTATGAGGACACAAATTCTCTTCACCATGTACGACAATCTCCTGCCTTCCCCATTTAAACTTGACCATCTGGTGCAGAGTGGACGGGACTGCTTTGGCGGCATGAATCCAAGTTCGACCTAACAACATATTGTAAGAGACAGCTACATCCAGTACCCGGAACTCCATGGTGAATTTCATCGGTCTTATTATCCATTCAAGCACTATATCACCAACCGAGTTTTTTCCTCCACCATCAAAACCTCGGACGCATATTCTATTTTTGTGAATCCCCTCATCATCAACTTTTAACTTGTTCAGAGTAGAGAGAGGGCATATGTTTGCACTGGAACCATTGTCAACTAACACCCTGGTGACCACAGAATCTTCATATTTTACCGTAATATAGAGAGTTTTATTGTGTTCAGTACCTTCCACAGGCAACTCGTCATCTGAGAAGGTGACCCTGTTCACCTCAAATATTTTGTTGGCGATCTTCTCCGGGTGGTTTACTGAAATTTTTGTCGGGGACATGAGCCTCATTCAAAATTTTCATTAGGGCCCGATGATGCTCGTCTGAATGGATCAGCAATGATAGCAAGGAAATATGAGCAGGCGTCTTTCTCAACTGCTCCATAATGGAATAATCTTGTACCTTCATTTTCCTCAAGAACTCCTCTACCTCTTCTTTAGTGACTGCTTTCTTTACTAGAACTGGATTATCTCTGGATGTTTTTGCTTCCCTTAACTCTTCCGGGGCAAAGCATCTCCTTGAACGAGTTAATCCTTGGGACTCATTGACTTCTTCTTTCACTTCCTTTCCCTTATAAGTCAGTATCACCCGTTCATAGTTCAATGGGATAGCCTTGGTGCTGATTACCGGCAACTGGGTTACAGGCTTAATGATGACAGGATCCGTACGGGCACCCTCTACAATTATTATAGGCTTATTTGCTAACCCTGGAACGACCACTTTTTCTTGCTTTGCTACAACATCACTTGGAGATCTTTTCTTAATTACCACAGATAGTTCACCATTTGTCATGCTCAACTTGTTCACTGATCCTTCAACCGTTGGTTTTTTGACTGGCTTGACTTCACTGGACCAAATCATCATGACAGACTGTGAAGAATTCTTGGGCTCCCCCCCCCCTTTGTGTACTATCTCAATCATGTTTGTTCCCTCATGGGTTGGCAATGGATTCTGGTTGATGTTGGATGCCTCTGGAGTTTGGATTTCAATCTGGTTTGTGTCGATGAGCTCTTGGATGGCATTTTTCAAGTGCCAGCACTTCTCTGTATCATGCCTCGGAGTACCAGAACAATATTCATAGCTCATGGAGTAATCAAGATTCTTTGGAGGAGGATTTGGTAATTTTGACTCAATTGGCCTCAGCATATTCAACTGCCTTAATCTGTGGAATAAACTGGTATAAGATTCCCCTAACGGCGGTGAAAGTTTTCTTTCGCTGTAACCTCTCGTTTTTGAATGTTGGATTAGGTCAAAAACCTAGGCCGGCTGGGTTTTAGTAGGCTCGTGGGGGTGGGTAAGCATTTTGTGGAGCTGGGTAGGTATTTTGTGGGGTCGAGGCACGCCATTGTGAGTAGGCGGGAGGTTGAGTATATGTCTGGGCGTGGTGGACAGAAATCTAAGGGTCTGGTGATGGAAAGTAATGCTGGGATAGATTATATTGGGTTTGGGTATAAGTTCGGTGATAAGGTCGAGGTTGAGTATAGCGGTGTGATGGGCCCCTCGGTCCAAACCATGATCCTGAATCAATCGTTGCCACATCTTCTTTCTTCTTCTTTCCGATCATTCCTCCGTACCATTCTGAATGGCTTGGGTAGTTGCTTTGATAGCAGAGTAACTTGTGATTTTGCTTGATTTAAGCCCTTCTTCCACCATGCCACCCATCTTCACTACCTCATTGAAAGACTTGCCTATGGCCAATATCAGATGGCCAAAGTAAGTGGGCTCTAGAGCCTGCAGAAAGTACTCCACCATTTCGCTCTCCTCCATCGGGGGGTTAACTCTTGCTGCTTGTTCTCTCCAGCGAAAACCATATTCCCTAAAACTTTCACTAGGCTTCATCTCAATTTTAGTCAGAGACAAACGATTTGGCACGATCTCGATGTTGTATTGGAAATGACGAGCGAATGCTTGGGCCAAATTATCCCAGGTATATCATCTATTGTGATCCTGATGAGTGTACCACTCCAATGCTGCGCCACTCAGACTCTGTCTAAAGTACGCCATCAACAGCTCATCTTTCCCGCTGGCTCCTCTCATTTTACTGTAGAAACCCCTCAAGTGGGCCACCGGGTCTCCATGCCCGTCATATAGATCAAATTTAGGCATCTTGAATCCCACAGGCAACTAAACATTGGGAAACAGACACAAATCTTCGTAGGCGACACTCACCTGGCCTCCTAATCCCTGCATGTTTCTGAATGACTGTTCCATGCTCCTAACCTTCCTGAACATCTCCGCCTGGTCTGGGTTTTTAGGTGGTTTCTCAGTCTCAACTGGGAGGTCGAAACGAGAAGTGTAGGAGTAATATTCTGGGACCTTGAAAGTAGGCTCCGGGGGATAGTATTGGTTATCTTGGGTCTGGAATAAGGGCTCACTGGAGGATCGATGGAATGTAGCGGGTGGGGGTGCTACGAAAACATGGGTGGCTGGTGGATGGGGGTATGGGATTGGTCTAGGTGGTGGTACTTGTGGGGTTTGGGAAGTGGTGCCTTGATAGTGGTGGAAATGGGAAAAAGCTGGAGATGAATCAACAGTAGGAGGTTCTTGGGATTGAGCCAATGGCGGGACAAAAGTTGGGTTGGCGAGGTATGATGTCGGTAGAGGCCCTTTCATTCATGCCCGGTACATCTCTACCATCTGGTGTTTCAACTTATGTAACTCTTCTTTCAGGTTAACATCAGATTTTTCCCTTTCCCTTGACGGATCAATAACATTTGCATCTAGTTCTTGGCCAGCCATGATCAACTTGTCTTTGGACCTGGTGTGGTATGGGTGAGTTGCCAGAATGCCAAACAAACTAACCACCTGCCTGAACTTGATGACAACAAGCAAACTTGTTAGCGATTAGAGCTTAACATATAGGCAACCGCACGTTAGGGATGCAATGTACCTAAGCAGTTAACTATTTCTATTATGCATTTGAACGGTTGCTTGCCTCATCCGAGCTTTCACTAATTTCCATTTTGCAATTTCTTTCATTCTCTCCTTTCTTTCTTTTTTTCATACCTGCTTCTCTTTGCTTGACTCTTGTTTTAATCCTTTTATTCTCTCATTTTTCTGCTCTTGTTTTGCCATTATTTCATTTCCACAATTTTCTTGTTTTCTCCTTCTTATTTTCATTTCACGGTTATGATCGAATCCTATGGGGATTGCCTACGTATCATGACACCGCATGAATCAGACCAAGCGTATTCTGGGAACATGTTCGGAAAAAAAATTGGGGTTTTCAAATTTTCATAAAATAAAATAAAACATCTTGACAACTTTCCCTACAGAGTAAACATAAAGACTGACAGACTCGACGAGTGGACCAACAACTTTAAAAGAAAACTGAAAATACAGACTCGAAAGTGAACTAACAAACTTAGAAGAAACTGACAATATAGACTCAAAAATGAACTAACAAACTTAGAAGAAACTGACAATACAGACTCGAAAATGGACTGACAAAATACAGACTCGAACAACAAAGTCAAAAATACATTAGTGCCTCAACTGTTACTCCAGTTGGTCTTGCTGGGGGCCTTTGCGCCATATCTTCCTGGAGGTGAAACAAGTCATCCATGATCTGTCAGACAAAAATCATAACTGAAGCGAAGAATATGGACCTTGTCATATCTTCACACTCGTTGCACTTCATCACGATGTAGTCCACGATTCTCCTAACCATTTCCCTGATAATACCCTTCTCTTGTAGCAAGTGTCCGATCTGCTGATCTGGCATCCAAAACTTGTTCAGCTGTGTGATTTTGCTCTTGAAGCTGCTGCAGGTCTTTCTCTAGCTATGCCATCAGGGCATAGCAGTGCTCCCTTTATACTTTGAAGTCTCTCGCCTGCTTGGCCATTTCATTCTCAAGGACATTGACCTTTTTCTTTATACTTACCATTCTCTTGTCATACTTCTCCTTCAGTTGCCGAACGAAACTGGCCCGTCCCTCCGTATTGTTAGCTAACTTAGCTCGGGCATTTGCTAGCTCTGCTTCAGTCTTTTACAAATCATACTCAAAATCACGTACTTTTTGCGTAAGGGTGTAGATGAGCTTTTCATCTTTTCTGCTCCTGCCCGGGTTCTCAACTGTTATTCTTATTTTTCGAACTTGGGCTCGGAGAGCTTCATTCTCTTGGGCCAACTTTTTTCTTTCACCTTCAGCTTCTTGTGCTTGGAGATCATTGTTGAATTCCATGTTCCTCAGCTTCTCTTTCAAGGCGTCAATCTCCGCTTGATATTTATTCTCCTTTTCTCCCTAGGCCAATCTTTCTTGGATTTTGTCGTCAAAAGCTTGAACATGAGGTCTCTTGGCAGGCCTCTCGGGCTCAGGCTCAGGCTCTGTATCGGGCTCAAGCTCTGGCTCGGTGTTTACACAAGACCTTTTCTCAAACCATACAGCATAATTTGGATCTACTTCCCCCTTTGCAACATCTGGTACCTGGGTACCATTTTTTAGATATCGGCAGCCATTCCAATCCTGCTAAACTAAAGCCTCGGGCAATGCAGCTTCTAGATGTAGCTCAATGACCTGGGTGGTTAGATCTTCATCTTCGGGCACCACCTGATGTCATCCTAACTGCCCTAAGACCCTCTACGGTGCATATGGATGGATACTCCTCACACCCATCAACCTCAGGTAACTCTTGGTAGTCGTCATGTATATGGCTTCTGTCATCGCGAGCCATCCTATAGTCCACTTGACCTGACTTGCTTTGATAGCTTTCAAGTGGGAGACCCAGGCTTCAAACCCTTCTGGCACGTTGTAGTTTTTTACCCTTTCCTCATAACTCTCAATGAAGTTATCCGGGCTCGAACCATAACTCATGAATTTGGGATGATGGCGGAGATGCCTTATCAACCACATTTGTAGAAGAATATTGCAACATTAAAAGAACTGAGCCCCCGCTTTGCATAATGTCAATGCTTGATAAATGTCTTCCAGCACTAACGGACAAGTGTATGATCCTCCTTGGTTGTAAGGATTTGTGCAATTCTAACCATACGAGTATCTACTATCCCTTCCGCATTTGGAAAGACCATGATACCCAAAAATGCCACAATAAAAGCTAACCGACGATGGATTTGCCAAAGGCCCTTATCTTGTTTATTGATAAAGCCCTTTTCATACATTTCAAACCCAGCTGAGTGCCCGAACCTGAAGTACAATAAGTGGAAAGAACAACACCCTTTGCTTACATGGGCCTTTTTCATCTGTTTAATAATATTCAGGAGGTCAAAGAATTTGTGCACCGAAAGAGCCCTTGGAAATATAAGTTGTTGTTTCCTCAAATCCCGGTCAAACTCAATATACCCATCCATCTCCTCCAAAGTAGGGGTGATATCAAAGTCCAAGAAACGAAACACAGTGTGGGCAGGGTCCCAAAAAGTTAACAAAGCCTTGATTAGATCTTCCCGTGGTTTGATTTCCAAAATATTTATAAGGGCGCCCAACTGTTTTTTCACCCACTTCTGACCTTCTTCATCTAGATCATTCCACCACATATGCAACTGCAACTGAGCCTGTTTTATGACCACCTCTAACGGGTTCTGGGTGGTGTTCATTCGTGATGGGTCCTAGACAGTATTCATTTGTACCTGCGGAGGGTTAAGGTTAGGTTTTCCTCTGGTAGACCTTTTTTGTAAAAACAGGTTTTTCAATTTCTATAAGAAAAATCAATGGACCATGCTTCCTTCCCCTATATGCTAATTTTAGCAAAAATGATCGTTTTGCAAACCTAGCCCCTTCCCAATGCCAAATGAATTGTGAGGCTGGGGAGGACTACTTTATGGAAAAATGACACTTCATTGACATACTTGTCCATTCTTTTATGAAAATAGTTCTTCGACAACTGAAGATACTCTAAGGCTATCTCAGCAAGAATGGATCGGTTTATTTTTTGACTAAAACCCCAAACTATATTTACTTGACCATTTACTCTCTCTTTTTCTCTTTTTTTTTAAAAAAATAAGGCCGAACCTTATGTAGGTTGCCTACGTATCCCACATCCAATGAGAATCAGACCTGTGTAGTTCGGTCAGTTTTAACACATTTGAAAAGGACACAGTATTGACTCTTTTGAAATGAAAAATTTTGGCAGAGTTTCGGGACATTTCCAAATACCGGGGATTTTTCAAAATCGAGTTTTATTTCCTTCCCTACATCACTCTTGGTTTTTCTTTTAATTATTTTCCTAGCCAGTCAGCATGCAGGCCGAAACAAATAAATGTTCACATAGCACATAGGATGCATCAGGATGGTATGTTATCTTGGGTCAACCTATCCTAGACGGACCCAACCCCTGTGTTGAGTCCTCTAAGTCAAATGCACATGATGCAAACAAAACGTTCCTACTGGGGATCCGGCATGACTCTGTGTTCTTCTAAGTTTAAATCCTGGGGTTGTGTTCTAGACTTGGGTTACCCGAGCGGACAACTGGGGCCGAAGAGGGGACAACGTACCGGGAGCCCTAAAGTCTACTCGGCCTTATTGCTGGCCCAGCCTCGTTCTATTTGGTATAATTTCAACAGAAAAAGCGACCCACGCGAACGTGTGCATCATTCTCAGAAGACTCAGAAGGGTGGCGTAAGAAAACAATTATATACAATTCAAACAATATTAAAGCGGTAAACAGATAGCATTTAACACAAAAGGTTCACAAAATACAATAATATTAACAATAAAAAAAGCCGAGTAAAAATCATAAAAAAGCTCAAATTCTTGAACCCTAAAGCAGAGATTCTAGGTTCTGATCCCCACCAGAGTCGCCAGAGCTGTCACACCTCCTTTTTACCACCCCAGAAGGGGTATAAGGGAGTTTTTTCCAATTAAAGTGACAATCGAAACGAGAATATTTAAATTAAAATCAGAGTCTCCACTTGGGATAATTTATAGTGTCCCAAGTCACCGGTTTAAAATCCCGTATCAAGGAAATTTGACTCTATTTACGATCTGCGAACACAGAAATTCGGGTACGGAATTCTGTTAACCCGGGAGAAGGTGTTAGGCATTCCCGAGTTTCGGGGTTCTAGCACGGTTTCTTTGATCATACTTGGCTTATTAAATTATTTAATTACTTATTTTAGAACCTATGTGCATTTGCCTTTTTTTTATTAAGAAATTATCCTGAAACGGGACACGCGTACGTGTACCCATTTGTTTGGCGTGTCAAAAATCATGTCACGCATACGTGTCCACAATTAATGAAGCTTTATTATTATTAAGAAATTTTTGGCCAAAGTTGCGCGAACGCATGCTCCGGTTTTGTGAGCATGTGATTTTTGCCTTGTTTATCTAGTCCTATAAATTCATTAAAATAAGGATTTTTATTTATTGTTTGAATTTTTAGTGATTTAATTGCATGGTATTGTGTTTGTTTGCATTCTTGTGTGTGCATATTTTTTTGTAATTGATATGATTCAAAAATACAAAATAGCATCAAAGTTTCGATTTTAGCATTTTTCTATTAGTAAAATCAATAATACAAAAATAAAGAAAACAACAAAAATGATTCTTTGCATTTCTATTTTTACTTTTTGCCTTAGTTTTCTTTTAAATTAGGAATTAGTTTATTTAGGAATTAATTAGTATAATCTTAGAGTAAATTTTGGTCCTTGCTTTAACTTTGCATTTAATAAAATCAGAAAATTTAAATAATAAAAAGAGTAAATAAATAAAAAAAAACAAAAGAAGAAGAGAAAGCATATAAAAAAAATTAAATGAAAGTCTAGTCTTAGTAATACCCAATTTTGGGCCATGCCTAGTCCCAATTTCACCCCAGAATCCGGCCAAAATGGCCTAAGTGCATCCCTACCCGGTCCAAATGACCATACCCCTGAGACTAATAAAACGACGTAGTATAGGAGGGAGACTACGTCGTTTTGAATTAGTGAGGCCAAATTAAATCTTGACCGTCTATTTTTCATCATCCAGTGGTCCTCATTCGTTCAAGGCTTT
The DNA here is from genome assembly GCF_000715075.1 of Nicotiana tabacum. Taxonomy (NCBI): domain Eukaryota; kingdom Viridiplantae; phylum Streptophyta; class Magnoliopsida; order Solanales; family Solanaceae; genus Nicotiana; species Nicotiana tabacum. The sequence continues at coordinate 164,791,708 of NC_134095.1, forward strand.
TTAATAAAAATGTCCGAAAACTCTTCATTAACCCTAGATCAAACTCGTCTTCCTCGTACCATTGTTCCTCCACCGTCCGCCGCCGGCCGGAAATCGCCTCCGCCGGCAGGGATTATCCAATGGGACCCAAAAATACACCCTAGGTTCCTATCACTCTCCTCTCCCCAAATCCACCCTCAATTTACCTTGAATCATCACCAATCGATTCGAATATTGGATCGAAAATCCGGCCAAAACCTCAACTCACACAAATCCAACCAAATTCACACCCTGTACTCTCCTAACCCCCCTCTTCCCGAATCCTTATTTAGAATCTTTCGAATGTTATCAAAAACCCTCGAATTTTAGATCTTAAAACCGGCGGAACCCTAAGAAATTTGGGGTTCCTCAAATTTTCCCCAATTCTTGAGTCCAGAGCTCGAGCCAGGCTTCGAGAAAATGTGTTCGTGTGTTGTTTGTTGAAGAACACACGTTCACATCATTCCGGGGTTGACTCGGATTCCAGTCGGATTAATTGCAAAATCAGTAAGTTTCCTACTGCTTTTCTTTTCTTTATTATTTGAATCCTATAATTAGTTTAAACTTTTGTTTAATCAATTCATGCATGTTTCTGTAGGTTTTAGTTAATTTAGACATGATTTAGGTTTTTTCATATTCATATTAGGTTAGTTTAACTCGTAATAGGTAAGTTTTAAATTTATAAATTGGTCAGTAATTGATATATGTTCATGGTTGATCCTACTTTGTTGATTGTTAGTTTAGTTTTCTGCTTTTTGGTTTAGTTCAGGGTTAACCCTGTTTCATTGGTTTTGATTAGTTAATTCAAGTGTTAGTTCTTATTTTTTGATGATTCATTTTTATTGTTTTTAATGTAACTAGTCTATTGTTAGTTGATAACCGGATAGTAGTGTGATTTAGGATTAATTTTAAGTCTCAATTAGCATGAGTTGGATTCAGTCTTAGAATTTTTGGAATTATTTTGGTTATAGCTGAATAGTTTAGACCATTTTAGTTAACCATGGCCAGTAAAAATGGGTTGGGGTCAACTAGTATAGGATCTGCAATTTCCAAACAAATGTAGGGGTATTTTGGTATTTAGAATTGCACAAGAATGTTGTAGTTAACACTAGAATTCCCTAGAATCTTCTAGAATAGGACTTTAGTTTAGATTTCAGTAAATTTAGTGTAGTAACTTGAGTAACAAGTCAGAAAATGAGGGACAAATAAGTAAAACTGAAAATCTTAAAGAGGGACTAGGGGTGTAAATGAAATTTAGGAAACATCCCTTTAACTTTGCCTATAAAAGGCAGTCATTTCAACCTTGTTGAAGGGGGGAGAGCATTACAGATCTGAAAAATTCCTTCTAAAGTATTCTCCAAGTTTCCCAACTGAAATTTGAATTTCAAAACTCCAAATCTTCAAAAACCAAAAAAAATAGTAAAGCATCACAGAACACTCCAAAAAAAGACTGTTTCTTTGAAAGTTTTTTAAGTTTGGTTGCAAGCTAGTTTAATCCGAGTTCCCTAGTATCTCTAGATTCAATTTCAAGTCATTTTGGGTTTTGTTCAAGCTGTTCGGTTTATTTTTGGTTACTGAAATCTCAAAAGCAGTCATGGTTTTAATTGCAAGCTTACTGGGTTCGATTGAATTTGTTTCTTCATTGGTGTTACCCCATCTTCCTCCACCTCTGGTTTATTGAGGTTGTTTAAGCTCGAATCTGACCCTGTGCTGGTTGGATTTTAATTGTTGTTGCTTGCTCATTACTGCTGCTGATACTCCATTTTCTGAATTTTCAATACTCTTCCAGGTACACTTTCTGGTTCCAAGCTGATGTAGATCTCAAAGTTGAAGGAATGAAATAAAGTTGTCACCTAGTTTTATTGCAAATTTTAGTTGTTTCACACTGTATGATGCTTACTTGTAATGGATTTGGACTATAATAGACTGTGAATTTTTTGGCTATGTTTGTCTATTTAGACATTAGTTTAGTCTACCTTAGTTAAATGCTTGTATTAGTTTAGTGTTAAAACAGGAAGTGTGATAAACTTAGATTAACTTCAGTAATCTAGTTCTAAAAGCAGAAAATAGGCGTCTTAGTTTGACATTTGGGCTGTTTGCCGTCAGTTTGTCATCGTAGTCGTGTAATGGTTGTGATTTGCATAATTAATTGATAATGAAATAGCATCGGTTTAGACCTAAAACGTTAAATGCATAGGAAATGGTAAACTTAGGTCAATAAATGAAATAGTGTTTAATTCGTCAAGGTTGATTGTTTAAATTCAATATTTCAACTCAGTTAGTAATTACTTTAGTTCAATCATGGATTCTAAAGTAATATAGCAATCCATTAATCTGAATATGGGAATTTGAATTTAATACATAGTACTTGTTGATTTGGAATGTGGTTGCATTGTTTTATTGTTATAAAGGATCATGGAGTACAGTACTAATGTGACCCAGTAGCTATGAAATTTGGTTAAGGTGGATTAGTTTGGGCCTGCTCTAACATTTTAAGTGGGCCTCGGCACTTTTTTAAGGCATGGAACAGATCCAGGTGTAGTTCATTTCACATTCAGGCCTGGGCAAAGGCTTGCGTTTGGCCAACTTAACGCCAAACTAGATACCATCTCTTTTGGATTGGTTTCTGAAGCCCAAGCGTTTTCAAATATTTAACTGATTGGAAATGTTAAGTTAATTAGGGTCTTTTCTTCTTTTTAGAGACAATACATAATAGAAAATTGTAGTTGCTTTAGGTTGCCCTTTTAAAATAAAAATGAGGTGCGCCGCGCTAAACAAAATCTTACATTGCGTGTCCCTCTTAATCAAGTTAAATTTATTTTAGACCTCGGGACGTGCCGTTTAGTAAATTCCATGGCCTCTCACAAAGATAATAATACGCTAGTCACCTTAGGACCGTCATTTAATAATATTACCTTCTTAAAATTGGGTGCGCATTTATGTGACCCAAATCCGAATCTCAACGGAATCGAAATGTGTCAACCACCACGGGTGCATTGATGTGACGTGGTTCGAGACGCATTTTCACGATGTTGCAATTCTCATTAAAAATAAATATGAAAGCGGTTTACAATTAAAAAGCACATAACCTAGAACATGTTTTGAAATCAGATAAAATCAAACATGACAGTTAAGTGACCGTGCTAGAACCACGGAACTCGGGAATGCCTAACACTTTCTCCCGGGTTAACAGAATTCCTTACTCGGATTTCTGGTTCGTGGACTGTTAACAGAGTCATATCTTTCCTCGGTTCGGGATTCAACCGGTGACTTGGGACACCATTAATCTCCCAAGTGGCGACTCTGAACAAATAATAATAAATCCCGTTTCGATTGTCCTTTAATTGAAAAAACTCCTTTATGCCCTCACGGGTGTAGTGAAAAAGGAGGTGTGACAGGTTTTGTTTTTAGAATCGTAATCATGTCACACAAACGTGTCCATAATATATATTAGACGGGCCTAGAGCAACTACGAGCATTTGTCATTTTTATATCTAAGTCATAAGAAATTAATACGAGGGCCATGTATGATTAAATCGTGGATGACACACCTCGAACTATATAAACTAAATTTAATTTAGCGGCCTAATAAAATAATTTTATTATTAAGCAAAGTTTGACCGAAGTTGCACGAACGCGTACTCTGAATTGGTTTATAGAATTGTAATTATATCACGCGAACGTGTATACAATCACAATAGTATTTTAAACACGCCTAAAGGCTTTTCTACGAATATTCATTTTTAATATCTAAATTAAAAGATTAGTGAGGGCCATAAACGATTTAATTAATACTGCACACCTCCTACTTAGAGAATTATATCTAATTAAGGAAAATCTAATGATGTTTCTATACAACTATTAGGTGAAGGAAAGGGGAATGGGTGCTCATAAGGGACTTTTAATTACTCACACCTATTCTAGTTTGGGGCTTAAAGCCAAAACTAATCGAAAGAAGAACTAGGCCTAAGATCAGGCCCAAAAGGAAGACCAAGCGGACTGTTACTTCTTTCCGAATGGGCCAACAAATCCAAGCCCACTGCACTACTTGAAAGAGGCCGCTTAAAACACACACTGAGGGGCAGCTGGGCTCTAGATCGAACCCAAATGAAAGAAGGGAGATAACCTGGGACGAACAAGACTGGCCACAGCCCCGGTTGCCCAATTTGGGCCAATTCCAAAACTCCAAATGTTGGGCAGTGGTGAATCAAACGCTCAGGCCCTAATGAGGCCCAGATAACTACAACACACACAATAGCATAATAAACAAGTTTTGAGAATCACAACACCAAAATAACCATATTATGGACTTTTAAATCATTGTTACTATTCATACTAACAACATGATAATAGATTATGAAACTACTCATTAATCTTACAATGACTCAAATAAGCATGATATTAATCTCAACAAGAGGTCAATTTCTGAAATTCACTCAAGGATTAATGTCACGACCCAAATTCCAACATCCGAATCGTGATGGCGCCGGACACCGCTGTCAGGAAAGTCAACCATAAATGCTTAATTTAATTCTTATCTTAATAATTTTTGAAAACTGAAAATTTCCTTCAATTCAGTTAGTAAAAGATAATATTTGCAGAAAAATAAAAAAAAGAATGTTGGAAGTAAATACAGAATACCCCGTAATCATCCCAGAACCCGGTGTCACAAGTACACGAGCAATTTTTAGGAAATAATGTAATACAACAACCGTCCGGAATACAATATTAGACAGAAAGTAATTACAATAATCTGAAAGAGACTCTGCTGGCTGTGGGTCGTCTCGAGAAGTGCAACTCACCTAAGTCTCCGTATCAACCATGCCGCTACTCCCACTAGGCCACTAGAGATGCAGGTGCCTATGCAACAAAAATGCACAGCAAGTGTAGTATGAGTACAAAAATAACGTGTACCCAACGAGTATCTCATCTAATCTCGAAGAAGTAGAGACGAGAGGTCGGCTTCGACACTTACTAGTGGTCCAATAATAATATTTGCAAAAATGGGAGGTGAGCATGGATTTTATAAAGCAATTATAAAGTTATAAAGTTGGATAGCATGTAAACAACTTCTCAAATAATAAAGGATTTCCAAGGATTTACTTTTCATTACCTTTATCAATTTATCACTGGCCAGGAAGGGCAATTATCAACATTTATAAATCTCAAACAGCAATCCAAGCATGCGTATATCATGACGAGGTTGTATGGCCCGATCCAACATAAATGTAAAATGTGCATTGCCGAGGGTCGAACGGCCCGAACCGTAGATGCATCTATTACCCCGCTCGCGAATCATACATGCGACGCGGTCAACATAAATAAACAAACACCATGCTCGTGAATCATACATGCGACGTAGGTACACATAGAAATACATGCTCAAACAACAAATTAAGAATTTATCGGGGAACGATTATCCAAATAAAAGCCTATTCTCTTTTAGCGATTTAAGAAAATGAACTTTAATCCTTTTAGAAATTCATTTACCAATTCGATAAGATTTAAGCAGTTCAACTGCCAACAAGATTACAGATATTCCAAGTATAACATGTTTTTGTGTCCTAGACTACCCAGACTTACATATAAAAGTAGTTACGCACGGACTCTCATCACCTCGTGCGTACGTAGCCCCCATAAATAGAAGCACATAACCAATTATTTCACCTATGGGGACAATTCCCTCTTACAAGGTTAGAAAGGAGACTCACCTCGCTCCGAATAACCACAACCGACATTCCACACCCTTCCGGAGACTCGAATCGATGCTAAATGCTCCAAAACTAGCCAATAATTATGCAAATCCATTAGTATATGTGTAATTACTCATTACAATCCGATTTATAAAAATTCCTAATCCCGATCGAAAATTTGACTAAATCGCCATCGGGCCCACATGTCCGGATTCCGGAATTTTTTGAAGATAAAGTTTACCCATAACCTCACGAACTCAAATATGTAATTTACTTTTAATTTCATGCCCAAAATCGTGGTCAAAAACCAAGAATACCAATTTTCTAGGTTTTCCCTCAAACCCCAAGTTTTCTACAAATTTTCATGCTCAAATCCATATACAATCATGTATTTTCAAAACTAGCATAAACCACTTACCTCATGGTTGGTGGTGAAAATGGCACCTCAAAGTTGCTCCAAAATCGGTTCCAATGGAAGAAATGGGGTTGAAATGAACCCAACCCCCGATTTAAAAGAACCTTACTGCCTCCAGCAATTCCGCACTTGCGGTCACACAACCGCTTCTGCGATTCCACAGGTGCGGCCTCTCTACTGCTCCTGTGGTTTCTCTCCGGGCTCCCCTTTCCGCTTCTATGCCTCAATTCCCGCAGGTGCGGTCCCGCTTCTGCGGCGAAATGACCGCATCTGCGGTCCTTACACTTCCAGCCCAAAAATGCATCTGCGACTCTCCTGGACGCTTCTGCGGCTCCGCACCTGCGGCCCAAGCCTCACAGGTACGGTTACACCAGAAGACAGCTGTTGCACTTCCTCTTCCAAATTTCCAAAATTGATCTGTTAACCATCCGGAATCAACCCGAGGCCCCCGAAACCCCAACCAATCATACCAACCAGTCCCAAAACACATTATGGACTTGCTCGAGGCCTCAAATCATATCAAACAACGCTAAAATCATGAATCAACCCCCAATCCAAGCTTAAGGAACTTTAGAATTTCAACTTCTACATTCGATGACGAAACCTATCAAATCACATCTGATTGATCTTTAAATTTTGCACACAAGTCATATTTGACATTACGGACCTACTCCAACTTCCGGAATTGGATTCCGACCCCGATATCAAAAAGTCCACTTCCTGTCAAACTTTTAAAAAACCTTCAAATTTATATGTTTAGCCAAATGACTCCAAAATGACCTACGGACCTCCGAATTCATTTCCGATCATGCTCCCAATACCAGAATTACCATACGGAGCTATTCCCAGACTTGGAATCTCTAACGGACATCAATAACACTGAAATGCACTTCAACCCAAACTTATGGAATTCTTCCAAAAATGTTAACATCTGCAATAGGTGCCGAAACGCTCTCGGATCTTCCAAAACCCGACTCGGACATATGCCCAAGTTCGAAATCATCATACGAGCCTGCTGGAACCTTCGAATCCTGAATCCAAGGTCATTTACTCAAAAATCCAACCTTAGTCAATTCTTTCAACTTAAAGCTTCTAAAATGAGAATTCTCTTTCCAATCAACTCCGAACTTCCTGGAATTCAATCTCGACCGTGCGCACAAGTCATAATACCTGAAGTGAAGCTGCTTATGGCCTCAAACTGCGGAACGACGTGCTAGAGCTCAAAACGACCGGTCGGGTTGTTACATTCTCTCCCACTTAAACATACGTTTGTCCTCGAACGTGCTGAGAACTACACTGAAATAGTATGAAATCACTGTTTAACACCTCGTGCACTTACTCGTGCTACCACAACTCAGTTGAGCACATTAGCTTGATCAATTCTGAAGATATTCCCTTTTATTCAAGAAAATAATCCTTAGAGCCTAATTCCAACATCCGAAATTCTATGCCATGCATGTTTCCAACATACGTTCACCGTATCAATAACTACACACAACACCAAAACATGACTGCATACCTTAGTCGAATTCGCACCTTGCACCACTTTACTCACAGGACCACAATAACATTGTCTGATCAAATTAGTCAAAATTCTACGAATCTGATGCTCCCAATGCACCTCATGATATATATAAGTCGTGATATAACTCTTACAATACCGCTACGACAGAAGATCTGTGTAGAAATTCATAACCAACTGCCGAATCAACAATTCATTGGGTCTATACTCTTGACAGGAACCATCACCTCATTCTAAACCAAATAATGGTCTTTGCTCCTTAATATACTTCATATAATCAGATTGCAGTAATCCTAAATCCAATGATCTCGTCTCACCTAGTACGAACTGCTCAGGCAATAAGCCACCCCGGACATGATCAAAAGTCTCATATGATGCCATAATGTGCCAATAGGCTACCAATTCGAACACGATACAAAAGGAAAACAAACTCTGAAAAGGAAATCTGATTACTCCGCTCGCGAATCATACATGCAATGTGGTCAACATAATTGAACAAACACCCCGCTTGTGAATCATACATGCGATGCAGGCACACAACTAATATGAGTGTTCCTCAGAAAAATAGGAAACAAAATGCATAAAAACAGATATAGGGAGTTGTACTCAACATCACACTCTTGCGGCGCGCAACCTGATCCAGACAACATACCCATGGTGGCGTACCACCCGATCTACCCATAAAATTCACATAAGGAGATACACACCGAGCCAGATTGCTCATTACAACAAAATACCGAATGTCGGTCACAAGTACACTAAGTGCATAATACCATCCCTGGGGAGACATAGCATTATAAGCTACAAACTCAAACACAACTGAGGTGCGATATACGATATGGATCTCAAGAGTCATTCTGCTCATATAACATCATCTCTACGTGGAACCTCAACACATAAGAAATATACCAAGCCGTCTCACAACTCACACGGTGTAATATATCATTACATGAAATAGCTGACGACGAAATAACACCCCGATTACTCTTTCATAAGTAGCGCATTGTTGAAATGAATACATCTGGCCTGATATAGAGTCATATTCACATTTAAATCCATCCACAGACCTCAAGCTGATTCTGATCACGCTAAACTAAGCTAATAACCTTTCAAAGGTCCATAATAACTCCGTTTTTCTCATAATACACAAGAACAACCATCATAACCGGAGTAATCCTCCACAGTCCACAACCTAATAAACCAAGTGCCCTTCAGGCATAAATTCTCAATTTAACGACATCACTACAATCTTCATACTTAGTTTAACTCTTCAATCAATCAAGTGACTCCATGTCACACTTATACAACCTTCCCGTGGGGCACACTCCCACAACCTTCCGTAACAGATAATTGGTCTGTACATCAAAACCGTCGGCCGCACTAACGCTGAAAAACGATCAAGAATCCTTAACCAAGATGCAAAGCCTTTTTCACAAAGCACCGATCTCAGGTGACGCTGAAGACAATACCAACTTACTTTAGATATCAAAACTCCTTTCCTGATCATTTCACCTCGTGACATCCTTGTCAACACCGAACTGCAACCTTGATCCTCACTTCAAATTCCATACCACCCGCTGCACCCAACATGCCAATATACGATAGAACACGATTTTCATCATAACTCCGGAACCACTAATAGATTAACACTTCATCATATAAAAAAAATCACTTAACTCACTTCAGGAGAACCATAGCAACACACAGGTGAATCTTCATAACCATAGAATATGTAAATCTCTAAGTGGTGGTCTAAGCCACCATAGCCCTTCCGGGATCCGCCTACACATAACAGGCCATAACAGTAGAATACTTATGAATAACATCAACTACGGCGGCCGACAAGCCTCACACGTACCATCACAAATCACTTGCATAAATTGATCACGCTGCAGGAATTGATCACTACACCAATAAGCTAATTCAACTATGGCTAACCAATCTATCGCCTCCCAATTTATCATTGATTGCCTTAGAAATAATAATAACTCCATTCGACACATAACACACTCCATCTGCACTCATCCCGAGTGACCTTGAATCACAAGACCATGCTGCCTCCAATCCCACGAACCATTTCATACCTCCCTTATGAGCACATTCGCATCCTCAACTAACATGCCCATTCTGATAATCCCTCTACGAACCCAAAGTATTTTCTCATTTTCCTCCCAAATGCTGCACTACAAGTCAAAATATCATAGAACATCCTGGGCCTCTTCTCATAAGCTGCTACAAATGCTTGCTTCTTAACCGTACCTATAGGCTCGCAATCATTAGGCACTATACTTTACCCCTTTGAATCCACTAGGACCATTGTTGAGAGCTACCCGCTCTGACTTGGCCCTGATTATAATAAACTCCATGAATCTTCTAGCACATGAATACCCTCTCGACGAAGCACCTGGCCGAATCACTTCCCTTGAAACCTACATCTATACAAGGCATAAATCTTGAATCCTTTCCCAAGTCTGAACATGAGCCAACAAGGCCTACCATAGCACACCTTTAACAATCCCTTTGCTCAAATTACCACTTATGTTCCTTTCCCGTAGCTGAAATAACCCATCAATATGCTACTAACCAGAAACCTCGTAAGTAGTTAACCATGCAACCCAATCATAGGCGGTGGGACTCTCCCACTAAGCTTGAAGCCACTATTACGCACCTCTGGGATTCACCAGGATTCTCTATCTCTTATTGACATAACCTTGCGCAATCAACCGCCAAAATTCTCGGAATCTTTCCGTAAAACCCCTTTTTATACTCTGAATCATCAACCACATTTGCACGACCGATCTCTTTGTTGTATAACCCATAGAATTCTTTGCAGAAACTTTGCCAACCATGCGACCGCCAATCTGCTCACTGGAGATAACCCACCTGTGGAATTTATGTGCCGACATCTTCCAACGGTGCTGCACGGGATACAATCACTACGATATCAATAACCCATCCTGAGTCTGAGCTCACTCTCTAGCTACACAAGTCCATCCACCTCTCGTGGTCATCAATTAAATGTGCAGCAACATCCATCCAATTCAAAGTTATGTTGTATCCTTCTACATTTCAATCAGCTCCTTTCCGTTATACGAAATCTCTTGTCGCATAATAGCCCATACTTCAATTTAAATTCGTAGACCCAATCAACAATCACTAAAATTCCCAAATCATTCCAAACTCTCATTAAGATGCGTAGTCATCCTACCACAAGACCCACATGCAACTCCGCCACTCTCCCACTTTGGCGGAACTCACCCCTTTAATCAACTACTCGACCTTCGCTTCTTATACTTGGCCTTCTAGAAATTTTAACCACCACCTGACACTCCCCACATATCCTTCCTCATCCTTTGTTGCTCAGTTGTTGCCTTAAATAAAATCTATCTTTGTAGCACTTGAACACACAAATTGCTACTAACTTTAAACCTTTCTGAAAATCATGTTTCTCGAGCCGTCAATATTAGAAACACCTATTCAATCCTGAACCACCACACCCCATGATCTCTGACAGTCATTTCTCCAATATTATTCCACAATAGCCTCCCCCAAAGGCGGGTTGAAGAAAACCATAATACCGGCGATCTTAACATATTCAATTACGGACGGCGACACAACTTAGTAGATGAAAATCCCATCACACTTGAAATCACCAAGCCTTGTTACTTCATCACTCTAAATCTGGACATCCCTAGGCCAATTGTTTTTCCTCTGCCAGAAATGAATTGTCAGATGTCTGAATCGTGCACTAAGTAGACTTCTTTTCAAATCATTCACTGCCCCAACAAATAGGCAAGTATCCTACTATCAAATCAATACTATGCGATAACCAATCATGAGCATCATAGAAATCTGTGCATGGCCTCAAAGCTCTCAGGAATACTATTACTGAACTAAAATGACAAGATATCCTTCCGCAAGGCAACGACAATAGCCCAACCAACTTTACCGGTAGAAACATCCCGTACCACATCTGTAGTATCATTACAATTCTTCAATTCTTGATTTATAACAAGCAGCTCGCATCACGTAAGATTGAGTAGGAAGGAAACAAGGGCATAAGCCTCAAGGAATCAAATTGCACGATGAGGAATCAAGAAGGGCAGTGCTCCTAACAGTCTTGTAACCTCTCGAAGATAAGTATAGACGTCTCTATACCGATCTGCAAGATTCTACTAGACTTGCTCATGACTCGTGAGACCTAAGGGAACCTAGTGCTCTGATACCATGTTGTCACGGCCCAAATTCCAACATCCGGGTCATGATGGTGCCGGACACCGCTGTCAGGCAAGCCAACCATAAATGCTTAATTTAATTCTTATCTTAATAATTTTGAAAACTAAAAATTTCCTTCAATTCAGCTAGTAAAAGATAATCTTTGCGGAAAAATAAATAAAAGAATGTTGGAAGTAAATACAGAATACCCGGTAATCATCCCAGAACCTGGTGTCACAAGTACACGAGCAATTTCTAGGAAATAATGTAATACAACAACCGTCCAGAATACAACATTGGATAGAAAGTAATTACAATAATCTGAAAGAGACTCTGCTGGCTGCGGGTCGTCTCGAAAAGTGCAACTCACCTAAGTCTCTGTATCAACCATGCTACTATGCCCTCTAGGCCACTAGAGATGCAGGTGCTTGTGCAACAAAAATGCACAGCAAGTGTAGTATGAGTACCAAAATAACGTGTACCCGATGAGTATCCTGTCTAATCTCGAAGAAGTAGAGATGAGAGGTCGACTTCGACACTTACTAGTGGTCCAATAATAATATTTGTAAAACAATGGGAGGTGGTCATGGATTTTATAAAGAAATTATAAACTCATAAAGCCGAATTGCAGGTAAACAACTTCTCAAATAATAAAGGATTTCCAAGGATTTACTTTTCATTACCTTTATTAATTTATCACTAGCCAGGAAGGGCAATTATTAACATTTACAAATCTCAAGCATCAATCCAAGCATGCGCATATCATGTCGAGGTCGTACGACCCGATCCAACATAAATGTAAAATGTGCACTACCGAGGGTCGAACGACCCAAACCATAGATGCATCTATTACCCCGCTCGCGAATCATACATGTGACGCAGTTAACATAAATAAACAAACACCCTGCTCGCGAATCATACATGCGACGTAGGTACACATAGAAATACATGCTCAAACAGCAAATTAAGAAATTATCGGGAAACGTTTATCCAAATAAAAGCCTATTCTCTTTTAGCGATTTAAGAAAATGAACTTTAATCCTTTTAGAAATCCATTTACCAATTCGATAAGATTTAAGCAGTTCAACTGCCAACAAGATTACAGATATTCCAAGTATAGCATGTTTTTGGGTTCTACACTACCCGAACTTACATATAAAAGTAGCTACGCATGGACTCTCGTCACCTCGTGAGTACGTAGCCCCCACAAATAGAATCACATAACCAATTATTTCACTTATGGGGATAATTCCCTCTTATAAGGTTAGAAAGGAGACTCACCTTGCTCTAAAGATCCACAACCGGCATTCCACGCCCTTCCGGAGACTCGAATCGATGCTAAATGCTCTCAAACTAGCCAATAATTATGCAAATCCATTAGTATATGTTCAATTACTCATTACAATCCGGTTTATAAAATTTCTAATCCCGATCGAAAAGTTGACAAAATTGCCTTCAGGCCCACGTGCTCGGATTCTGAAATTTTTCGAAGATAAAGTTTACTCATAACCTTACGAACTCAAATATGTAATTTACTTTTAATTTCATGCCCAAAATCGTGGTCAAAATCCAAGAATACCAATTTTTTAGGTTTTTCCTCCAACCCCAAGTTTTCCACAAATTTTCATGCTCAAATCCATATACAATAATGTATTTAATTCAAAACTAGCATAAACCACTTACCTCATGCTTGTTGGTGAAAATGACACCTCAAAGTTGCTCCAAAATCGGCTCTAATGGAAGAAATGGGGTTGAAATTAACCCAACCCCCGATTTAAAAGAACCTTACTGCCTCTAGCAATTTCGCACCTACGGTCACACAACTACTTCTGCGGTTCCGCAGGTGCGGCCCCTCTACTGCTCCTGCAGTTTCTTTCCGGGCTCTACTTTCCGCTTTTGCGCCTCAATTCCCGCAGGTACGGTCCAGCTTCTGCGGCGAGATGACCGCATCTGCGGTCCTTACACTTCTAGCCCAAAAACGCATTTGCGGCTCTCCTGGCCGCTTTTGCGGCTCCTCACCTGCGGCCCAAGCCTCGCAGGTGCGGTTACACCAGAAGACAACTGCTGCACTTCCTCTTCCAAATTTCCAAAATTGATCCGTTAACCATCCGGAATCCACCCAAGGCCCCCGGAACCCCAACCAATCATACCAACCAGTCCCTAAATACATTACGGACTTGCTTGAGGCCTCAAATCATATCAAACAATGCTAAAATCATGAATCGACCCCCAATCTAAGCTTAAGGACTTTAGAATTTGAAACTTCTACATTTGATGACGAAATTTATCAAATCACGTCCGATTGACCTCAAATTTTGCAAACAAGTCATATTTAACATTACGGACCTACTCCAACTTCCGGAATTGGATTCCGACCCCGATATCAAAAAGTCCACTTCAGTTCAAACTTCTCAAAAACCTTCAAGTTTCTATCTTTAGCCAAATGACTCCAAAATGACCTACAGACCTCCGAATTCACTTCCGATCACGCTACCAATACCAGAATCACCATATGAGCTATTCCCAGACTCGGAATCTCAAACGGACATTGATAACATTGAAATGCACTTCAACCCAAGCTTATGGAATTCTTCTAAAAATGCTAACTTCTGCAATAAGTGCCTAAACTCTCCCGGGTCTTCCAAAACCCGATCCGGACATACACCCAAGTCCGAAATCATCATACGAACCTGCTGGAACCTTCGAATATCGAATCCAAAGTCGTTTACTCAAAAATCCAACCTTAGTCAATTCTTTCAACTTAAAGCTTCCAAAATGAGAATTCTCTTTCCAAATCAACTCCAAAATTTCTGGAATTCAATTCCGACCGTGCGCACAAGTCATAATACCTGAAGTGAAGCTGCTCATGGCCTCAAACTGCAGAATGACGCGCTAGAGCTCAAAATGACCGGTCGGGTCATTACAATTAACATTAGATCTACACCCATCAACATGCTTAACAATACAAACACATGAATTTACATTCGACAAACCTTTGAAAAACAGCCCCAAATAATTACAATTACTAAGTATAGCAAATTGTTAACCACTTATGAATGAGCTAAAACAACCTAAATGCTTAAACCATCCACATATACTAAGTCAGCGTTGATAGTATTTAAGCAAAGCTAAAGCAGCATCATGAGCAATAGAAAAGAAGCATTTAGCCAAATGAATAAGAGAGTCCCATTCCAAATCAGCAAGTTACAAGCCCATTTTATTACTTCAAGCTCATGAACATACCTGGCACAACAAAAAAACAGCCATAGAACTTCAGCAAGGAAATAGAAATATCAGCAGCTCTTAGACAGCAGTAATCAGTAACTATCAACCAGCTATAACCATGTTTTGAATCCAGACAAATAGTAGTGTATTCAAGCTTTTAAAAACCAAGAAATATGAAAACCAGCTGTAATGGAACAGTGTTTGCGATTTTTTTGTGTTTTTCTTTCTAATTTTTCAAACTCTATCAGTGTGTGTATTCTTCAGTCGTTTGCTATTTTCAGGTATTCTAATCTCTGCCTGAAACTAAAGGAAGTAAACCTTTTTATAGTCAGAATTTCGGGTAGCAAACTTAATTTTATTCATTCACTACCCTCCCCTCTTCAATTCTCTTTTTGTTCATTTCCAAACCTTTAAACCTATTTGCTAAATCAGCCTACTCCCCACTTTCCTAGAACCTTCCTAGACAATTAGGAAAGATTCACATCCTCCAAATGACCAAAACAACCCTTGACACCCCTGTATTTACCTCCCAAACTGAATCACACATGGGTCAAATTTGACCCAAGACCCAACCCTAAATGAACGAGCCTCTTTAAACCGGGTCAAAGATGACCAAGAAGCCTAATCAACCAAAGTGACCAAAACCAAAATCAACTTCAGTGATTGTGAAAAGAAGAAAAAAGAAGAAAGTCCTGAATTAAATGATTTCAAAATCAGCAATATAGCTAAGTAAAGCAATTTATGAAACTAATCTAAATAGACTAGGATTAACCCAAATTAATAAACCGAAACAAAACCTAATTACACCTAATTCGAAGATTGAAACAAGAATGATTCTCAGATGAACACAAGCAATCTGACAAGTTATGGGGTGTGATTTTTGGCAGGTTTAGAGGAGTTTGAGTGGTGGCCGCCGACTAAGGGTTCAAAGTCGACGGTCTCTAGGGTTTCCTGATAGAGAGAGATGAAAGAGTGGGAGGGGTTCGAATGGGGGGGTAGTCATTTTAGGACAGTTAAATACTCATGAATAATAAGTTCCGAGCCGTTGGATCATTGAAATCCAATGGCTGAGATGAAAAGCCATGAAAACGGGGTCGTTTTGGTCAATACGGGACTGGACCGGGTTGGGCAGGGGACTTGGACGGGTTTGTGAGAAAAAGGATTGGGCTTTAGGGTGAAAGGGACTTGGGATTCAGCAACTAGCCCAATAAACAACAGCCTTCTAATTCCTATTTTCCTTTTCTTTTCATTTGTACTCTTTTTTTCTTTTAATTAATTAAAACACCTAAATTAAATTCCTAAAAATGATTAATTTACAAAATTAAGTTAATTATCTACCATAATATTTATAAAAATTAATTACTCCCAAATTAAAAAAAAAAAGAAATTACTAATTCAAAACTAAAAGGCTAAAATTGCAAAAACAAGCCAATTTTTGTGATTTTCATCCTTTTAATAAAGCAACTAATTTACTAATTAACCTTAAAAATGTAAAAATAAATCCTAAATGCAATGCATGTTATTTTTGACATTTTCATGATTTTTAACAGAAATAAACATGCACAGAAATGCAAACAATTAGCACATATTCTCACAAAATCCTATAAAATTGTAAAATTAAAAAAATTATTTTTCTTGTATTTTAAAGGAGTAATTCCTATAGGGCAAAAATCACATGCTCATAGATGTGACGACCCGGCCAGTCGTCTCATGAGTTACCGCTTCATTTTCCCCCATTTTCTGTTTCTTATTGCTTTGTCTATCGATTCTATATGTGATCGGGTTGGTTGACTCGGGTTCAGAAAGGATTTGGTAAGGTTTGAGACAGTCTCTTTTGAAGAAGCTTAAGTTGGAAAAGTCAATCAGATATTGACTTATGTATTAGAGGGTTCGGATGTGAGTTTCGATGGTTCGGTTAGCTTCGGGAGGTGATTTGGGACTTAAGAGAGTGATCGGAATGAGTTTTGGAGGTTTGGAGTAGATTTAGGCTTGAATTGGCGAAGCTGATCTTTTATCGATTTTTGATCGGTAGGCGAGATTTTGATATAAGGATTAGAATGGAATTCCAAGAGTTGCAGTAGTTCCGTTGTATCATTTGGGATGTGTGTGCAAAATTTCAGGTCATTCGGACGTGGTTTGGTTGGGTTTTTTATCAAAAGCGGAATTTGAAAGATTTTGGAAACTAGGCTTGAATTCAATGTGTTTTGGTTGATTTGATATTGTTTGAGGTGTTTTGAAGATTGGTACAAGTTTGAATAAGGTTATGGGATATGGTTGTGCTTTTGGTTCTGATCCCAGGGGCCTCGGGGTGATTTCGGATGGTTGACGGAGGAGTTTGTGATTTTGTGAAGTTGCAGATTTTTCTAGTTCTGGTATTTCTAAACCTGCGGATTGGGGACCGGAGGTGCGACGCCGCATATGTAGGAAAATGGTCGCAGAAGCGGAAGCTGGGAAGTAGGCAGGAAACCGCATAAACGGTTACGAGGACCGCACCTATGATGTCGCAGATGTGGGTATGGGATCGCAGATGCGGATTATGGGAAGTTAAGTGAAGAACCACAGAAGCGGTTGGTTGACCGCAAATGAGGTACCGCAGAAGCGGAATATTGGCCGCAGATGCGAAAATTCCTGGGCCAGAAGTTATAAATTATGTCCTTCGCAATTTTTGAGCTATTTCACCATTTTTTAGTCGGCTTTGGAGCTCTTTGGACGATTTTGAAGAGGGATTTCAAGGGAACTTCATTGAGGTAAGAATTTTGGACCCTAAAACTCGTTCCTATGGTATTATTTCACGGATTAGAGCTATAATTAATGGAATTTAAGGGTTAAAATTGGGGAAAACTAGGGCTTGGTATTGGAGACCTAGACTTGGGGGTTTGAGAGACCTATTGTGGTCGGATTTTGGTACTTTTGATATGTATGAACTCGTGATGAGATAAGGAATCCATTGATGTAAATTTTATCGAATTTTGAGATGTGGGCCCAGGGGTCGGGTTTTGGTAATTTCGAGATTTGTGTCGTATATTAATTATTTTCGCTTGGGCTTCGTTCCCTTAGCATATTTTGACGTTGTGATTCTGATTTTGGATAGATTCGATACGAGTGGAGGCCGATTCGAGGGGCAAAGGTGTCGCAGGATAGAGATTTGACCGGATTGAGGTGAGTAATGATTGTAAATGATGTTCTGAGGGTATGAAACCCTGGATTGCACATCGTTGTGCTATATTGAGACGCACACGTTTGATGACAAGCGTGGGGTCGTGCACTGTTGGGGATTGTGACTTAGTCCATCCCGAATAACTATTTTACCGCGTATTTAACTAAAATCTATTTATTATCATCATTGTTTGGGCTAAATGCCATATTTAGGCCTCGTGCCAACTATTTGAACCATTCGGGGATATTGATATTTCCTCACTGTTTGACTCTATACTTGAACTCAGTCATGATATATTTCACTGTTTTCATACTCAGCCATGTATTCCATGTTTTAACACTTATATGATCTTTTAAATGATAATTGGGCTGGAATCATGTTTTACTACTATCGAGTGGCTGGTGAGAATTTTTGACAGAGTAAGGCCGAGGGCCTATATTGTGAGGAAACACTGATCATGAATTAAGACTGAGGGCCTGAGATATGTACGCCGCGAGGTGGCTTGTTGATATGAGGCCGAGAGCCTAGTGATGATGCCACGAGATGGCTTGATATTGCGCTTGGGCCATAAAGGGCCCCTCTAGAAGTCTGCACACCCCAGTGAGTGCGGGTACCCATTATGATGTGAGATATAGCCCGAGGGGCTGGTATTGTTCTGATATATTGCCCGAGGGGCGGATTTGTTGATACTGTGCCCGAGAGGCGAACCTTTATGTGTTTGTTTTTCTTAATTGCATGTCATTTACCTGCTTAATTGTTGAAAAAGGTTTTCATGAAGTTTAACTTGAGCTAAATGGCTTTCACGTATCTTTTACTTATTCTACTGCTTTCACTGGTCTCATTGCTTCATTATAGTCTGCAAATGTGCCTTACGTGATTTTCTGTTTTTAGTCTTTATTTATGATTATTACTCACTGAGTTGGAGTACTCACTTTACTCCCTGCACCCCGTGTGTAGATTCAGGCGCATCTTGTCCCGCTCCCTAGTGTTGATCTTTCCAACTCAAGCGGATCCGAGGAGTCTCTAGGTAGCTGTCGGCGTTCGTAGCCCGGAACTTCTTATCTATCTTATTTCTCCTTGTTCTTAGTTTTTGTATTAAACTTTGTAGATTTCTTTGAGTATTCCGAATTTTTAGATGCTAATGACTAGTGACATCCCGGTATCGGCTGTGTTGGATTGTATTCCGCAAATTATGCTATTATCTGCTTAAGCTTTAGTTTATTTTATCATGCTTTAGACTATTTCTTACTGTTTAACTGTTAAATACTGAAATGGGAAGTGTCGGTTGGCCTTGACTTCACGAGAGGCACCATCACAATCGGGTCCAGATATAGGGTCGTGACAATAGAGGAGTGAAATTGACTACTGGAAAGTGTAATGGTTGCATGAAGGAGTGGAAGGGACTACTGAAAAGTGTAATAGATGCATGGAGAAGTGAAAGAGGCTTCTAGGATGTGTAATGTCTGGATAGAAGAGCGGATATGACTATTGGAAAGTGTAATGGTTGCATAGGGTCTCTACAAAGAGACTTTAAGTCCTACTGGAAAGTGGGCCAGCTTATAAGCTTAGCTAAATACCCTCCTAGTCACCAAGTTTTTTCACCGCTAAAGCCTAAAATATAACTAATTTTAGACAAATAATGATTTTCACTAGTTGCCTACAATATTAGAGATAAAACTAGTTTGCCACCAATAACTTTAGATATTGTGACTAATGTTACTAAATAACTAGCGACAATCCATTTTTTGGTGGAAAACCTGTGTAGATAAAACTATCGCTACGAAATTTTTGTTTCTTCACTAAATGTATGTACGTATGCATTTAAGTACGACTCTAATTTTTTGTTCCAAAAAGACAATAATTAGTGATGAACTTTTTATGGTACCTATTAATTTCATAGGTAAAATAGAGATGATACACCGATCGTCACTAATTTGTTTGTGCTATTAGTGACAAAAACTAAGTTGCAAAAAATATAAAACTTTTAGTGACGAAACTATTTCATACCGAAAATATAATTAATTTTAGGACGAACAATTATTTGCCACCAATTGTCTACAACATTAGTGACAAAACTAATTTGTCACCAATAATATTAATTTTGTGGCTAATATTAATCAATATTTGGCGCCAATTTTTTTTTCTGGGAAACTTTATTAGACAAAAAATTTTGCTACGAAATTTATGTTTTGTCACTAAAAGCATGTGCCTCGTGTATTTAAGTACGAAATATAATTTTTGTCACAGAAAATGAATAATTAGTGACAAATTTTCTATTGTAGCTAATATTTTTGTGCTTAAAAATCACATTTGTTGTAGTGGCTTCTTAGTTGAAGCACTATATATTTAAGTGTTAGGGTTAGAAAGTAATACAGTAATATAGAAACTATAATACAATAGTTTAATCGTATTTTTTTTAGTATACTATGCATATATTTTAGATTATTTCGTTTAGTTGGTATAGTATATGTATATGAGTATAAATTGCTTTATGAAAAATAGTGTAACATGCATGTGTAAATGTGAAAGAAGCATGGGGAAGGTAAGACAATTAAATTAATTAGAGAGAATTGGAGGGAAAAATTAAATTAAAAAACAAATCTGCTTAAGGGTATATTTGGAAAACAAAAATGCTTAAATATTCATTATACCCTCAAAAACCGTACGAAGTTACTATAATACCCCCATTCTGGATATTTGGGTCATTCTTAGTTTGCCCAAATATATTTTCTGTTATAAATAATACCAACATCTCTAAGATGCCTTTCGAAAAAAGAGTTGCTCAATGTTCGCCTCGAATCAATATAAAGATGTTGGTATTATAAATAATACCAACATGTTTGAGATGCCACAATTTCGAAAAAAGAGTTGCTCAATGTTTGCCTAGAATCAATATAGAGATGTTGGTATTATTTTGCCTCAAATCAATATATATATATACAAAAAATGCTTTACGTATTATCATTTTTATTGCTTAACTTCTTGTTTAGTTCAATGTAAATACTGCGGGTGTACTTTTTCGACAATTTCAGAGTGATCATGCTTATGATTAATTTGTGGTTGGTCTAGCATTTAGAGGTTAATATGATAACCTGTTTGGCCAAAGTTTCTTTTTAGCTAAAAATATTTTTTTCTTAGTGTTTGACCAAATTTTTAGAAGGTATTAAAAAAAAAAAGATAGTTTTGAGTAGAAGCATGAGCACTTTTGAAAAAGCAGAAAGCGTAGTTTCTTTACAAAAGTATTTTTTGAAAAATATTTTAGAGAAAAATATACTTAAAATCACTTTTTAAAAACTTAGTCAAATTTTAATTGTTGTTCAAAAATATTTTTAAATTAATTAGTTAAATACAAACTATTTCTCACCAAATATATTATTTTAAAAAATAATTTTAAGAATTTTTTTTTTTTAAATTAAGCTGATATTAAAAGTTTGGCTAAAAATGCTCTCGTTGCACTTTCTAGAGTAAGCTAAGAGTCGATTCAATAAATGACGACGCACCTTTCTTAGTTGTTAAGTCTAGGCTTTGCAATGGTCCATGTATTCACATTGTCAAATAAGAAGGCATAATTAAACAAGTTTGAATACAAATGTTAGTGCTTGTTTGGTATAACGTAAAATATTTTCCGTGGAAAATGTTTTCTTGGAAAATAAGTAGTAATCTTATTCATTTTCCGGTGTTTGATATGTAAATTATGGTAAATGACTTCTCAAGAGTATTCATAAATAATTTAGATATAATAAGCATGAAGCCATAAATTTTCAAACTAACAACCTTCCGAATCCACAAATTTCATAAACTTTCGAAACCGCAGAATTTCGAACACGTAAACTTTATAATTTCTAAACCGTAAACTTCCAAACAAATAAACCTCCGAACTCATAACTTTGGTACTTGTAAAATTTTGAACATTTAAACCGATAAATAAAAAAAACTAAAACAGAAAAATATATTTTAAAAATATTTGGAGGAGGGGGGCAGAAAAATGAAAAAAGCAAAATTTGAAATTACAAAAAAAAGTAAAAAAAAAAAAATTGGGAGGGGGGGAGGGGAGGGTGCAGAAAAACGAAAAAACAGAAATTTGAAATTGCAAAAAAAAGTAAGGTAAATTTTTTCTTTTAGCGGGGGGGGGGGGGGGGGAGGGTTTTGGGTGAGATTGCTGGAGGGGGTGGGGTGGAGGGAAGGGGTAGTAGGGTGGGTGGTAACAGAAAAACTGAAATTTGAAAAAAAAAGCCTTTTTTTGGAGAGAAGGGTGGGGTGGGGAGGTGAGGGTGGGGAATGTTGAGAAGGAATTTTGGAAAATCTTTTTCCTTCTCTTGATAAGGAAAATATTTTCCTCCAATTTGAGGAAATGAGTTGATAAGAAAAATATTTTCCAAAACATTTAAGCCAACCAAACATGGAAAAATTGAAAAAAAAATCCGAAAAATGTTTTCCTTCATACCAAACACACCCTTAGTGCTGGGCATTTTCTTATTCTAGAAGATATTTAATCAATTTAACTCGAAATTTGACCCAACAGATGAAAATGATGCATCGGAAAAATTCAAAAATAGCCAGATTTACAAATGGTCGTTCAAAAATAGCCCAGTTTCAAAAGTAATCGAAATTTAGCCACTTTTCATGTAAAGATAAATTTGAGCGAAAACACTGTTCAAAACCCGAAAAATACGTCAGTATATTATACTGGAGTTCCAGCATAAGTATGCTTGAACTCCAGCATATTATACTGGAGTTCCAGGATAAGTATGCTGGAACTCCAGCATAATATGATGGAGTTCCAGCATAAGTACACTAGAACTCCAGCATAATATACTGGAGTTCCAGCAAGTATAATTGTCCAGTATAATATACTGGAGTTTGGAGCACCGGTGCTCCAGTCTCCAGTATATTATACTGGAGTCAGCAAAGTATACCGGTCCAGCATAATATGCTGGAGTTCATACACAGGTGCACCGAACTCCAGTATATTATGCTGGACCGGTCTTTGTTGCAACAAAATAGTGGCTATTTTTTATTGATTTCGTAAACGCTGGCTATTTTTGAATGACCAGTCCGAAAACTAGCTATACCGTGCTATTTTTACAAACCATCTTAGCCCAAATTTGTTAAATGAATAACTAGCCTTACCTTACGATATTAACTTAGAATTAAGAAGGATATTGGTATATTAAATGCCTTAGTAGAAATAGTTTAACTTTAATAATTCTAATGAACATAAATATAGTAGATATTAATGATTTTCTAATTGAGTTCTAAACGATTAATTAATGGGTTTAAATTAGATATATTGAAAGTGTAGATATTCTTTAATACTATCATCAAATTTTATAGAGCTTTTACTTTTATTTTAATTAATGGCGGCTCGACTAAAAATATTTATAATATATAAATTATACACGATTACACGCACACATATATATTATATCTCCTTTTTTTGGAGTGGGAGATTTTTTAGGTTAATTTCTCTTTATTAATGTGTCTGAACAAAAATCTGGGGGAGAGAGAAAAAGAACTAGCATAGGGTATGAAATCCTTGCTGATCCTTCTCTCCTCTTGCTCGACGAACCAACTTCAGGCCTTGATTCGTCCTCCGCAAGGAAGGAACGAGTCGGTTCCCCTTAACTGCTTGGTTAATAGGGAAAATGCACAAACAATCATTCTTAAGATTGTTATTTAAGGATTGGCCAGTATTAATTTTGTCCAGAA
The DNA here is from genome assembly GCF_000715075.1 of Nicotiana tabacum. Classification (NCBI taxonomy): domain Eukaryota; kingdom Viridiplantae; phylum Streptophyta; class Magnoliopsida; order Solanales; family Solanaceae; genus Nicotiana; species Nicotiana tabacum. The sequence goes on from NC_134095.1 coordinate 164,815,662, forward strand.
ATATGAATTAAAAATCTTAACTTCAGGATAATTCAAGATATTTGTGTCCCAAAAAATTAAAATGAAAAATTGAAATTTAAAATATATTGGTTATTCCTAAATAGCAGCCCTTTAGAGACTACAGTGGCTACTTGATGTCATTTCAACTTGGTTAATTTTGAAACTTGAAGTTTGGGCTTAATAAATCTGGTCCAAGCAAATCTCAGCCCAAATTATAGATACCCTTTATTATAGATATCTGTGTCCCAAAAAATTAAAATGGAAAATTGAAATTCAAATTATATTGGTTAATTTCATAAAGCACCATCTTTTAGGTCTAATTAGCCATTTATAGATACTCTTTGCTATATTACGTGTTATAGATATTTTTTATGTTTTTATACAATGTATTTCATGTATTTAAGTTGTTGTATTCATTAATACAACCAAAAAAATATGCGTAAAAACTGGAATTCCAGCTAAGTTTTAAATGTAGGATGTAACTATAATTAGATATTTGACTATAAAGTATAAATAGTATCTATAGTAATATTTTAAAATGATATTTATTTAAAATAAATAGGGTAGTAAGGTTTTCGCGTAAAAATTCCAAATTAATACCTTCCTTCATTGGTAATTAAACCACTCTTCAAGTCTTTACCTTCCTTTTATTCGAAGCCTACATACATTTCCTCTTGAAAAAATCTCCGTCAATTTTCCTCTCTCCCCTCAAACATCAATGGCGTTGGAATGGGTTGTTCTCGGCTATGCCGCGGGTGCAGAAGCAATCATGCTCCTTCTTCTAACAATTCCGGGTCTTGCCCTGCTCCGTAAAGGTCTCATCACCGTGACCCGGAATCTCCTCAAACCGTTCCTCTCGATCGTGCCCTTTTGCTTGTTCTTATTAATGGATATCTACTGGAAGTACGAGACCCGACCCAGTTGCGAATCACACGAATCATGTTCCCCATCTGAATACCTACGTCATCAGAAATCCATCATGAAGTCTCAGCGCAACGCGCTCCTCATCGCGTGTGCGATCGTTTTCTACTGGCTGTTGTACTCTGTTACTGGCCTTGTTGTTAAAGTGGAGCAGTTGAATAAGCGCGTGGAGAAGTTGAAGGCTCAGGATTAGGATTGAACTGAATGATTCGTTTGGCTATTGGATCGGGTTTCAGGTTTTGGGATTTTCATTTTCGGATCAGATCGGCTCCACTTTTTTGGTGCTAGTTATATGGTATGGGATATTTAGTGAACTGTGTTTCTGTTGTACTGCCTTGATCGTTAATTACTAGTAATAATGGTGTACGCATTGGTTAACTGCTCAATAGGTTGGGTTATATTGTTCTGATATTGGGATTTTGCTAATTATACAATTAGCTAGTGCTTGTTTGATTTGTTTGTTAATTGCTGCATGATCCTGTTGATTCATGCTGGAGGTTTATCTAATTGAAGGATATATGTGGAATTTATGACTGAACGTGCAATGCGTCTTGGATTTCCTTTTATATTATGTGCATTCTCCTTGATATACCGTGTATGCTCACTTAAAGCGAGATTAAAAAACAAAATGCGAGAATCAGCCAATGTTGTTAAAGGTTACTTAGCTGAGAGTCTATCCTTGGCAGACCCCACTTGTAGGGATCCACTGGGTTGTTGTGAAAAGCTGCTTAAAGTGCCCTTAAGCCCTGAAGCTCGTGAAGCTCAGATTGTGCACTTTGCCTCACTTAGTTGGGCTTCACTGTAGGCGTCGAGGTGCTAAAGCATGGTGTCTTAAGCGCATAATGACATATACATAGCTTAATTATAGTTTTTCTATATATTTGTCCAAATAAATATTGTTTGTACTTATATTTACATTTTCTTGCATTACATTTCTATTTTCTATTTTTTCTTGGTTGGCATTTTTCTTTGCTAAACCACGTTTTTATTATGCTATGCACTTAAAGCTCCAATAGACGTTTGCGTTTTTTTGCACTTTTGACTACTTTGGAATTAGAAAAAGATTGTATGTACCCCTACCAAAACTTACTTGGCTTTCTTTTGCATTTCTCAGTTTTTTTTGTTAGTTTCTCACTCTTTAAGTTATGCATTTAGAACAATGGAGCTGCGGTATAAAAGTTGAAAAATCGAGCTTTTGGCATCTTGGCTGAATAAGTTGAGTTAAGATGAAAAGAATAAAAAAGGGAAAAAACCGACACACATAATTAAAAGTTGAAACTTTATTTCTTCATCAATGCAAAAGTATGTTAATTGATGTTGTGGAGACTGAGTATAGGTAGTAGCACACGTTCCAGAGATGCTGAATGGAATCTTATAATCTTGGTAAAGTTCTTGATTGTTGTGTATGTTGGTAGAGATTTCGATTCAAGATATTGAATAACTTGTCTGACCTTTTTGTTAACAAGGAAATTTCCAAAATTGAAAACAATACTAAAATTATTTGTCCTAGGTAAATAAAGGAAGTGGAAAAGAGAAATAATCATAAATGTGTCCAGAAGTGGATGATTGAGTGATTGATATACAAGAGTGACCCCAGGTTTCATTCCCATGTACAACGCTCACTTTATGAGTGAGTTTATATGCTCCAGGCTTGTTGAACAGGATTACCTGCCTCCTTTGCTTGTGGCGTTGTAGCAGACTACCCGTTGTTTAGTCGTGCAAGATAATCATACACGTCTTTCCTTGAATGATATCATAATCTTTTAGTACCTACAGACTTGAAATATCCTAATGGCCCATGCATTGTCTTTTTGAATGATGAGGTGGACATGGTTACTTGTACTCATGGTTGTTCTTTTGCATTTCTTATTTTTCTCGTAAGTCTGCTTGACCTGTATGTCAACAGATTTAACCAGCTGTCTATTATGGTGAACTTTGTTCTCTTTGGTTTTTGCTGGGAGCTTCGTTTGCTGATGCTTGATGCTGTCTGACATTTAGTAGTGTTAAGTTATGCAGTAGTTTACTTCTAACTTTAACTTTCTTTTGTTGTGCATAGCACATTTACTTTTAAGGTTTTCCTGCCAAGCTAGTTGGCCCCCTTTGTGGTGGAGCTCCTAATTGACAAGAAAGTTAACACCACCATTGCTTCCTATTTAAGGATGCCTATGGGCTTTCGAGTGACCCCCCCCCCCCCCCCAAAACCCCAAACTCATTGTCACAGCTCCTCTAATTGTTGCTTTATCTTCATTTTTTTTCGTTGAGAGGGGCTCCCAGAGACATCTGCACCCTTATTCACACCGTTAACCTCCTCACTTTGAAAATCCAACATCTGTAGCCTTACGCGAACCGCCAGGGTAATCGTGACTTGCTAGGAGTCGGTGAGGTCTCAAGGTGTAGAGAAGGATTTACCTATGCTTACAGAATGGGGGTATCTGTATGCTACATTCCCCCCCGGTATATAATTCCTAAGGATAGAGCTCAAAGGAGCTGAGAATAGGATTGAACACTCCTGATTTTAAAATTGTATGAGTTGCTTGACGTTGTTGGTGAAAGAACTGAACTAGGTTGTGTAAGATTAATTGGAACTTTTATTTTTCTGTCTATACTAATTCAAGAAATGGTATCAAGACTGAATTGCCAGGGAAAAAAAAGTAATGAATCAAATTTGCATTAAGAGAATTGACCATGATCTTTCCAAACACTTAACAGCCTGATATCTCCTTGTTTGAACAGCTATTAAGCTAGTATTTACGTGAATATATGACCAAATATGTTGTGGAAGCAGCCATTAATGTTTGCATTACGGTAGGTTGTCAATATCACACCCCTTGGGGTGCGGTTCTTCCCCGGACCCTGTGTGAACGGTCCTTCCCCGGACCCTGTGTGAACGCGGGATGCGTTTTGCACCGGATTGCCTTTGCTTTGCTCCACAAACAATCTTAGAAGGGTATTTTCCTTTATGTTTTTGTAATTCTCTAACAAACGATGACCAAGCATCGGAAAAATTAACATAAAATTAGGTGAGGTATTCGAGGTGCCAATGAAAAAGTTTCGTCTTCGTTGATTGGAAGTCTCTTTTGTGCATATACAGAATATACGGTGTTAAAACTATCATTTTATGTCCTAATTTACAGGAAGTGAAATCCCAAAATGAACCTTCTTTAGAAAATCCAACAACACAGTATTTTCCGGGAAACTGGCAATTGGATTTGTGTATATAACTTTGATGGAAAACGATGAGTTCAATTGAATCCATCAAACTCGTCCTATAATAGTGGAATCATGTTGGTGTTTCTTACTTCTCTGTCCAGAGATGGAATTTCCACATATCAACCTATAGAACGTGAAGTTATATTTTATATGACTCGACTGTATAAATATTATTTATATCATTAGTGGATAAAACTCAAATTCTCTTTTTGACATGGAAGGTGTACTGCAAGAAAGTGAAAGGCTTTTTGGTAAAACACACGGGAGAAATTCAAAAATAGTCAGATTTACGGGTGGTCATTCAAAAATAGCCACACTTTTAAAAGTAATCGAAATTTAACCACTTTTCATGTAAAGATAAATCTGAACGAAAACACTGTTTAAAATCTGAAAAATACTTCAGTATATTATACTGGAGTTCCAGCATAAGTATATTGGTACTCCAGCATATTATACTGGAGTTCCAACATAAGTATATTGGAACTCCAGCATAATATAATAAAGTTTCAGCATAATTATACTGGAACTCCAACATAATATACCGGAGTTCTAGCAAAGTATACCAGTCAAGTATAATAAGCTGGAAGTTCATACACAGATGCGCCAAACTCCAGTATATTATGCCGGACCGATCTCTGTTGCAGCAAAATAGTGGCTATTTTTCAATGACTTGGCAAACGCTGGCTATTTTTAATGACCAGTTCGAAAACTGGCTAGCCCGTGCTATTTTTACAAAATATACTTATCTAAAAATTAAACCAAAACCATATTTAGATAGCCCATATTTGTGTATGTATATAGAATTATAGATGGCCCATATTTGTGCATGTATATAGTTCTAATGGAAAAATTAAACATCAAGATTCGGATCTTTTAAAGACATGAAAACGTAAAGGTAACTTCACCATCTTCAGGCACTCATTACATAGTACCTATACAAAGGTAAAGTTCCTAAAAAAGACAGTGAGATAGTAAGTCTATCATGCATTTACATAACTCCAATTTGGAGAAAACAAAACAAGACAAAAACTAAATACTTCCATGATTAAGCAGATTACTCTAACTTACTCCATCACCATTGACTTCCTAGTTTTTGATAACAGAAAAAATCCCCGAGGGCAGGTGGTGCATGGTTTGAAACTTGGTGGATAATGAGGTCGCCCTTCTAGTCTTATCCACTTAAGTCTATCATGCATTTACATAACTCCAATTTGGAGAAAACAAAACAAGACAAAAACTAAATACTTCCATGATTAAGCAGATTACTCTAACTTACTCCATCACCATTGACTTCCTAGTTTTTGATAACAGAAAAAATCCCCGAGGGCCGGTGGTGCATGGTTTGAAACTTGGTGGATAATGAGGTCGCCCTTCTAGTCTTATCCACTTAAATATAAGGCTTTTACCTGTGGCAGGTTTGAAAAACATGACATGCGCCTAATCTACACACCATGTGCTACTCTCTTACCACTAGACCAAACAGTTAGGGGTTCATCATTGATTACCTATTTACAAGCTACTTTTTACCTTTGTCGTTAACATTTTAACCTCCTCCGTTAGGCTTATGGAAACTAGGCCTCTTCTGCAGGATTTGGTAGTGGTGGAGCAAGTACTTGAGCCCTGCACCCCAAGTGCAAAACAGTTCCATGGCCACCGGAGCTGCAGTTGATTCTTGAAAATAAGTCGACTTTAGTCCGCCTACTTTGTGATGTGAGTCGACTAACTAGCAACTCTAATGCTTCTTTCATCCACCCATTTTGGCAGAGTTTTCTTGCTTCTCGCACGCTCATCTGCAAAATTGATGTTTGGAAATATTAGTAAGCAAAGTCGATTATGTGATGAAGGGGAGCCTTGGCGTAACTGGTAAAGTTGCTGTCACGTGACCAGGAGGTCACTAGTTCGAGCCGTGAAAACAGTCTCTTGCAGTAATGCAGGGTAAGACATTGCGTACAATAGACCTTTGTGATCCGGCCCTTCCACGGATCCCGCGCATAGCGGGAGCTTAGTGAATCAGACTGCCTTTTAAAGAGAATTATGTGATATTGTTTATATGGAAATTTACAGTATGGGCAGCCGCATACCCAAAATCTTTTGCGGATGTCTTTCTCAGGCCAATAATCTAGCTCCTCTGTTACAAATAAAGGAAACATGTGCCCTTCATAGGCAGTGTCACCATTCTTGTTCTCAAAGTACCAAATTCCTAATTTACCCTGCAATAAGGTTTTCAACCCAAAGGACACTTGTTAGGACTACATGTAACAACCTAAAGGTAGGCATTAACGCTTTATCAAGACCAAGGCCAACAAGATTTAAGATCAAGAAGGAAAAAAGCAGTGGCGAGGTCAACCAGAAATAATTTAATCTATTTTTCTGGCTTGGCTAGGAGGGATAGCCGAGCCATTCCCTTTTCTTTTGGATAGCAGGTTAGGAAAAATCACTAAAGAAAAAAAATCTATTCAATTAGCAAAAAAGGAGAGAAAGGGATCCGAACCCTCGATATATCTTTGTTAAAACTATATCGGTTTTAAAGATCTTTTTTCACCCTAGCATACTTAGTTGACTTGTTATTGCTAAGCAATGATTTGGCAAATAAGAAAATAGTATTTAAAAGACACTAACTCACTCAAAATTCAGGATTAGTAGTGAAAAGTTGCAAATTAAAGAACTTTCAAAAGGCTTTCGGCTTCATAATCTAATTTTTATTGACATATATTTTCAGACCCTACTTGTGAGATTATACTGTATTCGTTGTTGTTGTATATCAGCCATTTGAAAGGTCCACAACAGTCAACTCTTTAACCAAAGCCAATACTCTTCCATATCTTGTCACAGCCATATAACCAAATACAGTAAGACCTCTCTATAACATCTCTATATAACAGTTATTTACTATAAAAGTCATTTTTTGCTTGGAACCGATTTTTATGTAATGTTATAATATATGTCCTATATAACAACACTTAACTATAGCAACCAAAAAATATTATAACAAACGAGGTTGTTATAGAGAGGTTGCTTATAGGCACTAAACTAAAAGCGATCGCTGTTAAAAACTAACCTCAACATCACCGCAAACACCAGCTTCCTCTATTGTCTCGCGTCTTGCTGCATCTTCAATTGTTTCATCCTTTTCCCAACCTCCCTGGCATTACAAGAGCAAGATTTGTAAATAAAACAGACAAATCATCTGATATACAGCTTAGAGAAAAACTACCATTAAGTTTGAGAACCATAGATCTGTTTGCTACCTTTGGAAACAACAATCCTTTTCCTTTTCTCTGAGGACTTATGAGAAGAACTTCAAATGCATCTTCATCCCCCATAGATAGGTCAATAATATCTTTATATCTGTACGGTATACATCTGCAGAAGACATCAAACTCATCTCAAGACAACATAAGTGTAAAGATGAAGTTACCAAATCTAAAACTCATTCTGATATGAAGAAATATTGTAAAGCATGTAGTTTAAGTCCGGTGCACTAAGCTCCCACTATGCGCAGGGTCCATGGAAGGGTGGGACCATAAGGGTCTGTCTGTACGCAGCCTTACCCTGCATTTTTGCAAGAGGATATTTCCATGGCTCGAACCCGTGACCTCCTGGTCACATGTCAATAACTTTAGGAGTTACGTCAAGACCCCCTTCCATTTCACTAAACAATCAAATACAGTAATTCAGGAAAAAAATGGTCCTTTTCCCATAGAAAAACAAAGCATGTGATGAGGTGAACAAAATGCCAAGAGCACATGATATTGACTTTTTCAAGCTAATAGAAACAGCCAAAAGAAAAATAAACACCTAACTACAATAATACACAAATTGAAGAAGAAAATGTCAAAATGAGTACCAATTGATAAGATAAAGAGGTGGAAAAAGAATGTTAACCAGTTGTTTATTTTTATCAATCTTTTGGAAAATGTCAATACTGAAACAGTTCACCTCAAGTTCATTTTCGAAAAATACAAAACTTAGTTTTCAGACGCCAGTAAATTGAGAAGCAGCAAACAAGTAATTATTTCAAAAACTCTAATTTGTGAATCAATCCATTTTGCACACAAATAAAAGAACATCAAGCACGTAAGTTGCGTGGACTGTTCGTTTTTGGTGCCGCACCCGTCTTGACATGGGATGGGACGGGTGCCGGTACGGGATACATCCCGAGTTCGGTCAACTAACTTCGGATACTTTTACCCGAGTCTATCGACAAATTTGGGGGGGGGGGGGGGGTGCATACCTTCAATATTGTAATACGTTTGTCTCATATTTGCTGTTTGTGTTTCAGAAATATCAAGAATTCAAGGGGTCGTGTTCTAAATTTGGACTTCTGGTAGATAGTAGCAGAGATATAGATGGAGGGTTTTTCACATAATCTCTCTCGAAATTCATATAGCTCTATTTTTATAATTTTGAATTTTCTTAATCGAATTTTCGTATCCACACCTGGATCCATACCCCAAATCTTAAAATTTAGATTTTATCGAATCCAATACTCGGATCCATACCTGTATCAGACCCGAGTTCGAGCAACTTAGTCTAAGCACCCTCTGGAATCTTGATGATGCACCACTGCCACACTCCCACTTACAGAACCAAAGGCTGAAAATTGAAGTTGTTCTAATAATTGCAAAGTGAAATGGACCATTGATTCTGTGTCATTTTGTTCATCCTAGAAGTCAACTCTTCATTAATTATTACACCCTCTTTCCTCCCACCTCTCAAACCAAAATTTTAGGTAAAAAGAAACTCATGGTCTACATTAATAAAGATGTGGAAAATATATATATATATTAATAAGTAAAGGTGAATTCAGGATTTGAATATTATGGATTAGAGTTTGGAATTCTACCTAACTCATCTGATTTGTTAGGTTCAAACTTTACTATTTATACTTATTCAGTGAATGTTCAACAAATATATAGGGTCTGAGCCAAAGTTATCAGGTTCGGATGATAAATCCGTTTACTGTTGAGGAAAGAGGAGTGACTTAAGCAATTCTAAAATTCTCATTAGAGAGGCTAGTTCCAAAATTCGAGCTTATTAAAGAGGCTAATTCCAAAATTCAACCATAGAAACACATTGTGCTAATCTCAGTTGCTCCAAAGGCCCATCTTGCATGATTTACATTAATAATTAATCACCCAAATTTGGACTAAACCACAAAATTTTGAAGGAAAAATAGAAGAAGTCATAGTCTAAACAAATCATAAACATTTGTGTGGCTATAAACTTAAAGTTAAATTAATTCTAAATATATAAATAGGAAAGAACATCAATAAATTGGGGGGGCGAGAGAGAGAGAGAGGAGTTTTTGAATTAACATACCCAACAACTTGGCGACGACCCTTGTTATAACGCTGCAAATGCCGGCCAGTACGTGAAACCATAACCACCATACTTTTTCAATGGGAAAAATAAATAAATGAAGTCTTTATTTTGAAATACTAAGAGTTACTATATAGATTGTAAAAACTGGAAAAGAAGAGAAACCCCAGAAAAGAAATGAGGAAAAAAGGGAGATTTACAATTTTGGAGAGAAAAATGTTGATGATAATGTCTATATGTTTCGTTTTCTGTAGTAATCTGCAGTGCAAAAACCGTTACTTAATGATAAGAAAGGGCGCCTTCAACTTCCTTTTTTAATCGGTGCGTTTGGAGGTATACGTGTACCTGACGCGGCACGTGTGTACGGTTTCTCCATTTTCTATTATTAATAATTGCACCAACAGTAAATGTGACGTACAAGAAGATTTGGACGTCGAGGATTAGGGTCGTAGGTTGATAGATAGTAATGTGTTCCTCCTAAGCCGACCAATAGTACTAGGACTATTTTTGTAATTTCCTATTTATACTTCTTTATTATGCATGTTGTGACATTCACGCTCGTTACCATGTTACATTGTTGCTAATATTCTTTGTTGTTTGGTTGCCTTATCTTCAATGTTCCTTGAGTCGAGGGTCTATCGAAAACAACCTCTCTATCTCTATGAGGTAGAGGTAAGAATTGCGTACGTATACACTACCCTCTCAGACTCCATATATGGGATCAAACTTGGGTCTGTTGTTGTTGTTGTTAGATGCTCACGGATTCTAGTACATTACACTTCTTGGATGCGGTTGAACCTTGTGTGAACACATGATGCGACTACTCTTTAACTATTACTAATTGGAATTAAATTAAAAGGATCTAAACAATGCAAAATTCTTGAATATAGAGAATTTCGGATTTGAACTTTATTTAGTTTGAGTTAGATATTCTATTACTTTTCAATTAATTTACTAGATTCGAAATTTTGATTTGTGTTTGTTTAGTGGATCTTAAACACATATATAAAGTTTGAACTAAATTTACTAAATGCCGTTGAACTCACAATTTACACTACATCGACCCTACTCTAAAGCTCTTTGAAATTTAAACTCGTGATATGACACTATAAATGAATGTGCCTCATGAGGAGTGAGTGTTACAAACTATATATGGCTAGGGTGGTGGAAGGGGATTTATTCGAAACTTTTTTGCTCAAAAATTATATTGTATATATAAGTTTATAATTAATTTTTATGTATAATTAATAAATATTGAATTCTCTTGGTGTGTCATATATTTATTTTTTAATATTTCGAATTCCTTTGATAAAAATTCCGACCCCGCTATCGATTATTGGTCAAGCTTCTCCAAATTCAAAAGTACTTTTTTTTCAAAAAGAGTGTGCATTTTTCAAATTTGAAGTGTTTGGCCAAGCTTTTAGAAGAAAAAAATGCTTTTGAGGAGAAACAGAAAAAAGTTGTTTATCTCCAAAAACACTTTTGAAAAAAAATACACTTAGAAGCAGTCTTTAAAAGCTTGCTCAAACACTAATTGCTGCTTAGAAGTGATTTACAAATTAATTAAATAAACACAACCTGCTTCTCACCAAAAATACTTCTGAAAAAAAAAATACTTCTCAGAATAAGTTAATTTTGCAGTTTGGCCAAATAAGCTAATGATCGTGCTCACAGCAGAGTGAGTGACGTTATTGGACTGTAGCAAGGTGGAAATTTCCTTTGTCTAATCAGCAATATTAATGAGGCTGAATTAATGTCAGTTCCACTTACCAAGAATTTAGGGATTGTTTGGTTAAAATATGGCCTACGCTGTGATAAGTTATGCTAAGATAATTTATGTTGGGATTAATTATGCTAAGATTAGTTATCCTGCTATTATTTTTTATCCACTGTTTAGTATGTTGTATTAAAAATGACAATTACATAATTTTTAAGAAGAAGGTATAAGTTATTCCGACACTAATTACCCCACCACCTACAAGGTATAAGTTATCCTAGTACTTATTTTAATCCCGGAATAACTTATACCGGGTAGGGATGGCAAACGGGCGGAGCGGGTCGAATATGAGCGGGTCAAAATGGGTAATTGAAAAAAACAAATAAATTATCCGACCCTACTCGTATTTGAGAAGGATAAAAAACGGGTTTATCCGGCGGATAATATGGATATCTATATTATCCATGACTTCTTAAATATGATCACTTATGAGAGAATTCCTAGTCTTCCATAGTTGAGGAACTCCAATTTGAGACTTTACAAATGTAAAAGTTAAACACATAAGTTATTCATTGTTATCCATTTGGTTAATCATTTTCTAAGTGGATAATATGGTTTTTTATCCATATTCGACTCATTTTTAAATGGTTCATTATCCAACCCATTTTTTGATGGATAATATGGGTGGATAACTATTTTCTTTTAACCATTTTGTCATCTCTGATACCAGGTTTGCTAACTAAACAAAGTATTAAGGTGACATTAAATTTTTATACCAGCACTATATCTACTTATATCTCATACCAAACGACCTCTTAGTGTTTACAATTCCTCCGGTATTAAATGTACCAACAATTTCATCTACTTTCACAAGCTTCATACTTTTTTCTTCCTCATAAAATATCATTCACAACTTATAGCCCGTTTGGCCATAAAAAAAAAATCGAATTTTTTTCACTTTTTTTTGGAAATAAATTGGCCATAAAATTTTTAATTTTCACTTGAATATGTATTTTGAAATTTTTCGAACATTTGAAAAACTTCAAAAAATAGTTTTTCAAAATTTCCATTCAGATCACTCACAAAAATTCAGAAACAACCCAAAATTATATTCATGTCCAAAAACAACTCTAATTTTCAAATACCATTTTCACTTAAAAATATTATACTTTTTTTTGGAATTTTATAATTCTTATGTCCAAACGCCCACTTAATATATCTTCTTTAATCATTTATCCTTCTAAGTTTTATTTGTCTTCTATTTTCAATATCCCCTATTTTACAATCTAATTACTCCCTAAAGACCTAATAGTTCGACAGCTATAGAATAATAAAGATATTGACTTTGCAATTTTTTTATGACGGTTGTCAGTTTACGTGTACTTTAATTAATTCTACCGGAATAGGTATCGAGTAACTTTATCAACCAAAACTTTGGCGTATGGAAGAAATAGCCAAATATTTTTGTTTGCATCGAGATATGTTTTTACCCGTAATTAAAATGGTACAATTGAATTTATAACGTGATTTATAGACACGTGAATTAATTTGATCTTAAAAATACGAAATAAGTAAGAATAAAATTAAGATTATGAAAATAGCTTAAAAGAAATACAAGTCTCATTGTATGATAAGCCTTCACGGAAGCAATAGTATGAACAAACTTAAAAACAAAAGAAAGTAAGTAATTTTATAATTTGAGAGCAGAATATGACCTTTGTGTACAGATGATTTTTTGTGTCCTCACAATGGATACTAATTCTTCTATTTATAGCTTTATTGAGGGATACAAGATCCTCAAATCAAGCTCCTCCTGAATGAGAATAAAACGACCATTGATGCCTTCATAACAGTTAGCTATTACTACAGAGTTTTTTTATAACGGGTGCTCATTGAATGCTATCCGATGGCATCCCTTCAAATCTTTGCTATCGGTTCCCATGCTTTCGGAATTCATATAGCACCGATCACATGCTTGTATCCGGTGCCAATTATATATTTGATGACTCACATCTTACATATTTTCAGTTCCACATGTCATCTCGTCATTTATCTAGCTATCGCTAACCAATTTTATCACATACAATATGAAAGATATTGCCATGTATTTCACTAGCAAAAATATTTGATGATTTGAACATATTTTTGTGAAAGTTATTTGATATAAAAATATATGGCATTCTTTTATCGTAGTTATTATCAATTGTTTGATTAATTTGATAAGGTCCTTGATTAAATTTTGGAATTTGTCATCGTGATAGAGATCATGATAATGAGAACAAAGTCTCTTATAATTTAATCTAAATTTGTTCTTGATCATAGGATTATTAATTAAGACATTAGTAATCCGGTTAGATCAATATTTATGTAATCGTCTTTATGGTATAAAGATTAGTTGATCTCATTAACTAAATTACATAGATAGATGATGCATATAGAGATATGATCATTGAACCGACTCATTTGATAATTCCTAATGGTTAGAATTACCATAAACTGTCAATAGGATATTCTCTTGAAAAATGTGATGTAAAAGTTTCCTTTGACCTGAGATCGTCATAGTAATTGACAAGCTATTTATTGTGCTTTGATATCAGACACCTATGGCCCTAGGGCGATAGTTGAAAGGATATTGGGTATAATTAAATGCTTGTAGAATTAGTGATTGATCAAGATGGAATCTGTCAACTCTTGGTAATGAGTTTAAGCTCCATGTTGTCATGAATTATAAACGACCAAATTAAGACCTTGGCCAAGGCAATTGAATGAAAAGAAGAAAAGAGTTTCTTAGGTCATTCAATGGTCGATTATATTTGACATGAACACATAGTTGGTCCCCTATTAGGATTTGACAGTTGAACCATATCATAGGGTGATCCAGAGCTATAAGGACAGAAGGAATTACTACATTATTCTTCTACTGGTTCTTGAGAGTAAATTGTATACTTCATGATATCCGGTCGTTAAGGAGTGTTTCTAGACGCCACCCTTGATTAGTATATTGATGTGGTCAATTTACTACCGATTTAGTATTGAACCTATGGGGTCGCACACTAACGAGTGTTCCGATCTTTGCTAAAGGACTAATTACTTTATTATCTGTTAATTAAATTAAAGAATTTAATTAGTCAAATAAATTTAGTTAGTTAGTCCAAATGAAATATTAATTATATTTTTTGCTAGCACAGAAGATATAATTAATATTGTGAATAAGTTAAAGTTTTCTATTTGGAATAGAAAATTAAATTATCTCTTAGTCAGAATATATATGTGATATATATAGTTATTATTTATTTATATGGGATGTATATAATATATTAATGATGAAGACTTACTTGGAAAAACCAATTTAGGATTGGATTGCCAAAGAACGTTGTGAGCTCGTTTCAATCCCGTTAAGAATTGGATTGATATTCCTTTTTAATATAATACATTAAATGATACTTCAATTCCAATTGGAATTGGATTTGAAATCGGCAGTCATGATGCCAATTAGATGGAATTACGAATTTCCATATAAAATATTTCATGAAGTTTATTTTTGGAATAAACTTTTACCCTAAGTAAATCATTACCTCAACCAAATAGGAAAAGAGTTTATAGGTGATGCTATATAAAGGGTGATGGAAGAAAATTTACCAATTTTTTTCTTGAGAAGAAAACCCACTTTGTGAAAGTGAGAGTGCAATACAAAACCAAGAGAGAAAATACAATTGCAAGAAAAGTGTTTCTTGTTCTTCTAACATTGAGTTGAATTTTTGTGAAAAATTTCAACACAATATTTCGTTCAATTTGTTCGCAGGTTTCATTGATCAAAGAGTTGATAGCAAGGATCGGTCTCGGTGTGGATACGCATAGAGTCTTCGCACTATCGAAGAAATTTTGAAACGAGACTCTCTTCAACAGATACGTCTTAGATCTGATCTATTGACATGTAAATAAATTTTAAACATAAAAAGATCTGCCTAGGATTGTTATTGTCTTCCGCTGCGTGTTACGAACACCTATACACAATCCTACAGTGGTATCAGAGCAGTGGTTTATTGTGTCTAAAATTTATTTACGAAATATTTTAAGATTATATTTGAAGCGTTCAAACGATAATACATGTGTCTTGTGCTATAGTCAAATTGTTTGAATGCATATGGATTGATATTATTTTATTGTGAATAAAAAATATGTATTCATATAACTATTGAGATAGTTCATAACTTGAATTTGAAATTATGTATTAGATACGATGGGAATCTATAATCGGTTACATGATTCTATTGTTATTTTAATTGTTATTAATTCATGAGATGTTAATTAATAATAATATTCTGGCATGAATTCTTTTTATGTGATATATAAGATAAACATGTTAGAGGATGTTGAATTTCGTTTTTATGTCATGTGCTTGTTCATTACATAATTCTGAATTATTTATTACATGTGATGTAAATTAATTTAGGACTAAGCGTGTAGACAACTTGAACTAAATTCACACGCTATAAAAGATTTGATCTTCATATTATTAAAAATTGTTTTAGTAACAATTCTCTCTTACTAAAATTTGAGTTCTTAAATAATAAAATATAAGATATTTTATTATGGAGCTATCCATCAAGGTAAATAATTTTACTTATTTCTTGTTTATAAGGAGCGGCCTGACTACCAGGAGACTTATAGTTTGAGAATATGTTAAAATTTATTTATTGCATTAGATGTATGGATTGAAAGAATTATTCAATTTTACACTAGACGCCTGGACCACCCGGGGGAGTATAAAATTTAATAAGTTCTTTGCTATCATGATGGTTGAACTCAACTATGCCAATCGGATCGACCTGACTACCAGGGGACTATTTGACATAAAGCTATTTAAAGAAATTGTATGCAGATACAATTGGTAAAAGTACCTACCTTTAAAATATATGTGAGAAATGACTTGACTTCCAAGGGGCTCATACATATTGTTAAAGGATTCCTTTACTCCACTAATAGAAATAAAGATTTCGTAAACTATAATGGGGGTAAATAGTTTAAAATAATTAGTGGAAATATCATTTAGATAAAAGTCCATGTCTTTATGATATATGCAAATATGTTCTTATATTATTGCCTTTTCTTTTCTATAATTTAGATTTCTCAATATGTCTGTTATATCACTGCGCGAAATACTTGAGACCAACAAGTTGGTAGGACCAAACTTTGATGACTGGTATAGAAATTTAAGAATTGTTCTCATGCATAAAAAGCTCATTGATGTGATTGATAAGCCTGCAAAGATAATCCCACCAAAGAATGATGTTCAGGGAACCAAGGTTTATCAGAAATACTTGGAAGAATGCCTTGCTATTAAACACATCATTCTCGCTTCTATGAATTGTGAACTCCAGACATCAGAATATGGATCTAATTGCAATCATTGAATATCTTAAGAAGATGGTTGATACACAATTAGACATTGAAAACTCTCCAGTTGGACCCCTTGTCAATTATATGATTGTTCTTACAGAAGAACATAAGAAGTTGGGGTACAAGCTTGGTAAAGAGCTTTCTGAAGATTTGATCTTGCAGTCAGTATATGATGTTGAATGTTTTCACTGTAAGAAGAAAGGGCATTGGAAGAGAAATTGCAAGGAGTATCTTGCAACTCTAAAGGACAAGAAATAAGGTGAGATATTAATGAAAAATGTTTTCAAGGTCTCTTTAGCTACTACTAATTCTTCACTGTGGGTATTAGATACTGGCAGTGGTTATAACATCTGTAATATGTTACAAGGGTTTAAGATAAGTAGGAGGCTAAAGAAAGGAGAAGTTAATCTACAAGTTGGAAATGGTGCAAAAGTTGCAGTCGTAGCTGTAGGATCAATTTCTTTAATAATGCCTACAGGCAAAGTACTTATGTTGGATGATTGTTATTACGTTCCTAAATTTGTTTCGAACATAATTTCAGCTTCTATGTTAGACAAACGTGGTTTTTGCATTAATATAGGCAATGGTATTTGCTCTATTTATTATAGTGATAATTTATATGTGAATGGTTATCTCCAACATGACGTTTATGTCTTACCTAATGTGAATGCTAATTCGATTATGCATGTTTCAAGTCTTAAGAGGAAAATAGATGATCAAGTAAATCATGCATACCTTTGGCATTGTAGGCTTGGTCACATTGGAGGGAAAAGAATTAACAAGTTGTGCAAGGAAGGGTACCTTGACAAATATGATTTTGAATCATATCCAACTTGTGAATCTTGTCTCAAAGGAAAAATGACCAAATCTCCATTTACTGGAAGTGGAGAAAGAGCTTCTGAATTATTGGGACTAATTCATACAGATGTTTGTGGGCCCATGAAAATTCAAGCTAGAGGTGGATATTCTTACTTCATCACCTTCACTGATGATATGTCAAGATATGGATTTGTGTATCTTATGAAACACAAGTCTGAATCTTTTGAAATGTTCAAAAGGTTCCGTAGTGAAGTTGAGAAGCAGACTGGTAAAAGTATCAAAGTACTAAGGTCTGATAGAGGTGGAGAATATCTTAGTGAAAATTTTACCAGATATCTCAAAGAGAATGAGATTCTCTCACAATGGACACCTTCAGGAACACCACAACACAATGGTGTGTCTGAAAGGAGAAATCGAACCTTATTAGATATGGTGAGATCTATGATGGGGTTCACTGATCTTCCAATAAATTTATGGGGATATGCTTTGGAAGCAGCAACATACTTAATTAATAAAGTTCCCACTAAATCAGTCTCTACAATACCATATGAGATATGGAAAGGATGTAAGCCTAACCTTAAACATATTAAAATTTGGGGTTGTCCAGCTTATGTTAAGAGACTACAGTCTGATAAACTTGACTCAAGATCTGATAAGTGTAGATTGATTGGGTACCCCAAGGAAACAATGAGATATTATTTCTATCACCCTTCTGACCATAAAGTGTTTGTGGCTAGAGGAGCAATCTTTTTGGAAAGGGAATTTCTTTTAGAAGGAAATTATAATGGAGAAATTGAACTTGATGAAGTTCAAGAAACTAATGAATCAACACAATGTAAAGATCATGAGACCCAAGTTGAAGAACCTTTATTGGATATTTTGAAGTTGCCAAAAAAGTTGTCATCTTCAACGGTTGAAGTTCAAAAACTAAATGAAGTTCAAGAACAGGTTAATGAACCAGTTCCAAACTAAATTAAACAACAACCAAATCCAGCACAAGGTGAACAGGTTGTACAAATACCTCTTAGAAGGTCTACACGAGAACGTCATGTACCAACTAGATTAAATTTAATAGTACAAGATGATGTATCAAATGAGGTTGATCATAATGATGATGATCCTAAGACCTATGAAGAGGCTATACAAAGTTCTGATTATGAGAAGTGGCAAAAGGCCATGGAATCCGAAATGGAATCTATGAAGGAAAATAAAGTATGGACTTTAGTTGAACCTTCAAAGGATATAAAACCTATAGGTTGTAAATGGGTTTTTAAGAAAAAGATTGGAGCAGACGGAAAGGTGGAGACCTATAAAGCCCGTCTTGTTGCCAAGGGATATCGTCAGAAAGAAGGAGTCGACTATGACGAGACTTTCTCTCCCGTGGCAATGCTCAAATCAATTCGGATTTTGCTTGCTATAGCAACATACTATGATTATGAAATATGGCAAATGGATGTGAAAACAGCTTTCCTTAATGGTGAGCTAGAAGAGGATGTGTACATGACACAACCTGAAGGTTTCACATCTCCGTCTGATCATAATAAAATTTGTAAGCTAAAAAGATCCATTTATGGATTAAAGCAAGCTTCTCGAAGTTGGAATATTCGATATTGAAAAGTTCAATTTTGTTAGATGCGAAGAAGAATCTTGTGTGTACAAAAAGGTTAGTGGGAGCACAATTATATTCTTAGTGTTGTATGTTGATGATATTTTGCTCAGGGGGAATGATATACCGGCATTGCAAAGTACCAAGATTTGGCTATCTGAACAGTTCTCCATGAAAGACTTGGGAGAAGCAACTTATATATTAGTAATAAAGATCTATAGAGATAGATCTAGGAAGCTGCTTGGACTTTCCCAGTCTTTGTACATTGATACTATCTTAAAGAGGTATAACATGGATAATTCCAAAAGAGGCTATCTACCGATTGGCACTGGAATTACTCTCAGTAGGGAGGATTGTCCTAAAACACCTGAAGAGAGAGAACACATGAGTAGGATCACATACGCTAGTGCAGTGGGAGATATCATGTATACCATGACATGTACACGTCCTGATGTGGCTTATGCACTTGGAGTGACTAGCCGCTATCAGGCAAATCCTGGTGAGGAACATTGGAAGGTGGTGAAGACCATTCTTAAGTACTTAAGAAGGACTAAAGACCAATTCCTCATCTATGGAGATTCTGAGTTGAAACTTGAAGGTTATACTGATGCAAGTTTCTCTTCAGATAGAGATGATAGCAAATCTATTTCTGGTTATGTATTCACCTTAAATGGTGGTGCAGTGAGTTGGAAAAGTTCCAAACAAGCTACAGTAGCTGATTCAGTGACTGAAGCAGAATATATAGCAGCTAGTGAAGCTGCTAAGGAAGCTATATGGATAAAAAAAGTTCTTAACTGAACTTGGTGTGGTTTCTTCAATAGAAGGTGCGGTTCCACTGTTGTGTGACAATACTGGATCCATTGCTCAAGCAAAAGAACCAAGATCACACCAAAAGTCCAAACACGTTCTGCGAAAGTATCACTTGATAAGAGAGATCATTGAACGTGGAGTCGTCGAGATTCAAAAGGTTGATGGAAAAGAAAATGCCGCAGACCCATTCACTAAAGCTCTTGGCGCAAAGGAGTTTGACAAGCACAAGTGGAAATTGGGAATGAAGTACAAGAGCGATTGGATCTAGTGCAAGTGGGAGATTATTAAGGATATAGTAGATATGCCCTAGATCCAATATCATATTTGATGATTTGAACATATTTTTGTGAACGTTATTTGATATAAAAATATATGGCATTCATTTATCATAGTTATTATCAATTGTTTGATTAATTTGATAAGGTCCTTGATTAAATTTTGGGATTTGTCATTGTGATAGAGATCATGATAATGAGAACAAAGTCTCTTATAATTTAATCTAAATTTGTTCTTGATCGTAGGATTATTAATTAAGACATTAGTAATCCGGTTAGATCAATATTTATGTAATCGTCTTTATGGTATAAAGATTAGTTGATCTCATTAACTAAATTACATAGATAGATGATGCATATAGAGATATGATCATTGAACCGACTCATTTGATAATTCCTAATGGTTAGAATTACCATAAACTGTCAATAGGATATTCTCTTGAAGAATGTGATGTAAAAGTTTCCTTTGACCTGAGATCGTCATAGTAATTGACAAGCTATTTATTGTGCTTTGATATCAGACACCTATGGCCCTAGGGCGATAGTTGAAAGGATATTGGGTATAATTAAATGCTTGTAGAATTAGTGATTGATCAAGATGAAATCTGTCAACTCTTGGTAATGAGTTTAAGCTCCATGTTGTCATGAATTATAAACGACCAAATTAAGACCTTGGCCAAGGCAATTGAATGAAAAGAAGAAAAGAGTTTCTTAGGTCATTCAATGGTCGATTATATTTGACATGAACACATAGTTGGTCCCCTATTAGGATTTGACAGTTGAACCATATCCTAGGGTGATCCAGAACTATAAGGACAAAAGGAATTACTACATTATTCTTCTACTGGTTCTTGAGAGTAAATTGTATACTTCATGCTATCCGGTCGTTAAGGAGTGTTTCTAGACGCCACCCTTGATTAGTATATTGATGTGGTCAATTTACTACCGATTTAGTATTGAACCTATGGGGTCGCACACTAACGAGTGTTCCGATCTTTGCTAAAGGACTAATTACTTTATTATTTGTTAATTAAATTAAAGAATTTAATTAGTCAAATAAATTTAGTTAGTTAGTCCAAATGAAATATTAATTATATTTTTTGCTAGCACAGAAGATATAATTAATATTGTGAACAAGTTGAAGTTTTCTATTTGGAATAGAAAATTAAATTATCTCTTGGTCAAAATATATATGTGATATATATAGTTACTATTTATTTATTTATATGGGATGTATATAATATATTAATGATGAAGACTTACTTGGAAAAACCAATTTAGGATTGGATTGCCAAAGAACGTTGTGAGCTCGTTTCAATCCCATTAAGAATGGGATTGATATTCCTTTTTAATATAATACATTAAATGATACTTCAATTCCAATTGGAATTGGATTTGAAATCGGCAGTCATGATGCCAATTAGATGGAATTACGAATTTCCATATAAAATATTCCATGAAGTTTATTTTTGGAATAAACTTTTACCCTAAGTAAATCATTATCTCAACCAAATAGGAAAAGAGTTTATAGGTGATGTTATATAAAGGGTGTTGGAAGAAAATTTACCAATTTTTTTCTTGAGAAGAAAACTCACTTTGTGAAAGTGAGAGTGCAATACAAAGCCAAGAGAGAAAATACAATTGCAAGAAAAGTGTTTCTTGTTCTTCTAACATTGAGTTGAGATTTTTGTGAAAATTTTCAACACAATATTTCGTTCAATTTGTTCGCGGGTTTCATTGATCAAAGAGTTAATAGCAAGGATCAGTCTCGGTGTGGATACGCATATAGTCTTCGCACTATCGAAGAAATTTTGAAACGAGACTCTCTTCACCAGGTACGTCTTAGATCTGATCTATTGACATGTAAATAAATTTAAACATAAAAAGATCTGCTTAGAATTGTTATTGTCTTCCGCTGCGTGTTACGAACACCTATACGCAATCCTTCAATTGCCATGTATTTCACTAGCAAAAATATAATGCAATAAAGAGTCGAACAAACGTGTGGGATCAAAAACAAGTGAAGAAAATTGGAAGGAAAGGAACACTACAAAACAAATGCGTAGATAATTACTTATGTCAAGTGTATGAGATCATTTCCTTGCGCATATTTATCCAAGTAGAACACTTGAGAAATTCATAGAAACTTACTACTAAAAATTTGATAATTCCAAAATTGTCACATCATACTTCTCTCACCCTCTAGAGTAAAGTATAGAAAGTCAAATTTTTTTCATTAAATAAATTAAAGTAGGACGAAAGAAGTTGTTTGCTTTTAAAAAAAATAAAAAATAAACAAAATGGAAAAAAGAAGAAGATACGTACTATTTTGGCATCGATTTTAGGATAGACAACAATTATACCTAACTTTATTTAGAAAATGTTTAATTTAATAAATTATAATTAAATGTGAAAGCTTAGAAAAATTTTGTTACATTGAGAGAGGCTGTAGTCAGTACCTACTAGTATAAATACAATTAAAAAATAACAAATGTGAACAAAGAATTAAGTATATGGATTTTCATTAATGTGATTCATTTTCCTACTGAACCACTTGACATCTGTGCGCTCTCTTCAATAATGTAAATTGTAATATTCAATTTGTTCATATGTAGTTGTTTAATTTCATCTTCTCTATTTTTTTTTATAGTCAATTATTCGGGACGTTCTGTCATTGTTATGGGTCCTTCACTTTCATTACATCGATGTGGATTGCCTCGTGAAATAGTAATAAAACTTTTCCACACATTTATAATTCCTGGTCTAATTAGACAACATCTTGTTTCGAACATAAATAGACATTAATTCTTTTATATGTATTTGAGGCTTGGGTAGGAAAAAACAAAATATACATAATAAAATAATAGCCTGTTGGCCAAGCTTCTCTAAAGCTAGATATAAAGTTGTTTTTGTTAGGTGAGACTTTTTCATGTGAATTTAGATTTAATAGAACTCTAATATAGGTACAAACTTCGGATGGAAAATAAAAAATAAGGTCTCAAAAGAAAAACTCATTGATCCTTAATAATTACTATGTAAATAGTCAAAACATGTTAAAAAAAGATGCGGAGAAATATTACATTAGAGAAAAGTATTGCTCCTATCCGACAAATTAATTAAGATTAACGTACGACTGAGGATGAATAGGTAAATAAAGTGGAAATGATTTTATAGGAGCATCTTTTCTGCTTAGTAAAGGACAAGATTAAAGATCCATTCTTACAAGAAAACATTTTCCAAATGAAGTGGGACCCAAACCCAATCTACGTAGGATGGCTAGTGTATACGGTCAAAATCATATGCCTTCGATTTATAGGCTCGAGGGTTTGTCATAAGTCCGAGTTCGGGTGAGGTCAAGTTTGAGACCGGTGGACCAGAATTGAGCTCGAAGACAGAGTGCAAAGCCCGAAGATAGGAGTACGAGGAATGCTGGGGCCAAGTATGCTCGACCCCGAAATAGTACCGTTATGAATTTATAACAGAATGAGCTAGATTCCTGCCACGTCCCCAAAATCATGACGCAAATCCCGGAATAGGATTGTACGATTCCGTACTAGGCGGTTAGACAGCTGTATCAAAAATATTCTTTACTGTAAATAGAAATATACTTTATTTAGGGATTCCCCTATTATATAAAGGGGACCCCAATCATTTGTAACATGATCTTATCATTGAGGAAAGAATATACTCTCTACCTTTTCGCCTACTGTTCATTAGCATTGTCTTTTAGCTCTACTGTTCTTACTTTGCTTTTATTACTTAATTGTTCTTATTATTCTAAGCCTACCTCGAGGTCACTAAGCTCGAGGTCACTGTAGTTGAGTAACATTGGTTTGATTCACTTGTCTCTTTCATTTCTACTTCATACTTCTTGATTATTAATTGGTATTGAACTAAATCACATATCTTTAAAATCACAAATTAAATTAAATTATTACTCGTATTTTTCAGGTAAACAGTTTGGCGCCCACTGTGGGACTAAATATAATAGTGATTATTTCTTTACTGATTCTCGTTACACGCGTTGTTTTTACACCTTTTCTTGTCAAGATTTTTTATTTTGAGGCTGAAACATATCTAGCACACAAAACGCACATGTTCATGACAATGAAGGTCTTGGAGAAAAAAGCAGTATAGGGGTCGGTGTACCATCGATAAACCCTGAGGAAGTGCCAAATATGGAGCCCGTTGACATCAGTTCACATAATGCTCTAAAAGCGGATTCAGGCACAGACCCCATAGGGAATGAACGCAGGAAGCCCGATCTAGTGGACAAGGAGCACGAGGAATGAGAGATGGGGGAATCAGCCTCCAAGTGATATTCGAGATGTCGCAAGCTCAGCAAAACGCCATCGCTCAACTTCAAAGTCAGAATAAGACTCCGAGCGTAGCTAAACATGAAAATGCTCGACATGCTGAACCAGCACCGGAGAGGTCGAAAGGAAATATCTCGGGGACTGACCCCACCATTATGAGGATGCTCGAAGAGCTTACTAAGATGATCGAGTCTGGAGAAAAGAAAATTGAAGACAATGATAAGAAGGTAGAAACTTATAACTCCTGTGTAGACCAGATATCGGGGGCACCTCCAGTTTTGAAAGGTCTAGATGCCAAAAAGTTCATACAAAAATCGTTCCCTCAAAGCGCAGCTCCGATGCTCATTCCTAAGAAGTTTCGCATGCCCGATTTACCCAAATATAACGGAACAACCGATCCCAACGAGCATATTACTTCATATACTTGCGGGATCAAAGAGAATGATTTGAATGGCGATGAAATCGAGTAAGTGTTGTTGAAAAAGTTTGGGGAAACATTATCAAAAGGAACTATGAATTGGTATCACAACTTAGCTCCCAACTCTATTGATTCATTTTCTATGTTAGCAGATGCCTTTGTGAAAGCACACGCCGGGGCCATAAAGGTGGCCACGAGAAAATCGAATGTCTTCAAAATAAAACAAAGGAACGACGAGATGTTAAGGGAGTTCGTGTCCAGGTTTCAGATGGAAAGAATGGAATTACCACCAGTCTCCGATGACTGGGCAGTACAAGTTTTCATGTAGGGTTTAAATGAAAGAAGCTTGATTGCGTCTCGACAATTAAAGTAGAACTTGATCGAATATCCAGTTGTGACATGGTCGGACGTGCATAATCGTTACCAGTCAAAAATCAGGGTCGAGAACGACCAGTTGGGAGCCCATTCGAGTTCAATTCATCCTAACAGATTCGCAGTCAAGCCCGTGAGGGACTCATAGCGGGCATCGAGATTCAACAAGGAACGGTATCAGCCATATGTTGATAGAAGAAATAGCGGCCCGAGCCGTAACACTCCTCGGAGCGATCGGAGAAACGATCGAGGTCAAAGTTCTCGGGGACTCATGAGTAAGAGCGAGTTCGATAAACATACCAACCCCGCAGAGGCTCCTCGATTATCAGAGTACAACTTCAGTATGGATGCGTTGGGGATTGTCTCAGTTATTGGGAGAATCAAGGACACCAAGTGGCCCAGACCTATACAGACCAATACTTCTCATAGAAACCCGAACTTGATGTGCAAGTATCATGGAACACATGGTCATCGAACAAAATATTGCAGACAGCTAAGAGAAGAAGTGGCTTGTTTGTTCAACGAGAGCCACCTTCGAGAATTCCTAAGTGATCGGACTAAGAATCACTTTAGGGAGAGAGATGCAAGGAAAAATGAACAAGAAGAACCATAACATGTAATCCACATGATCATTGGCGGAGTCGATGTCCCTCAACAACCTGTATTCAAACGCACCAAAGTATCAATCACCAGAGAAAAACGAACTCGGAGCTATGTGCCCGAGGACGTCTTATCATTTTGTGATGAGGAATCAGAAGGCATATCTCAACCTCACAATGATGCAATGGTAATCTCTATCCTTTTGCAAAATACTCAAGTTAAACATGTTTTAGTGGATCCAGGTAGCTCTACAAACATAATCAGATCGAGGGTCGTGGAACAACTCAGCCTACAAGATCAGATTATACCTGCATCCCGGGTCCTGAATGGCTTCTACATGGCAAGAAAAAACAACAAAGGGAGAGATTGTCTTGCTAGTAAATGTAGCCGGAACCATACAAAACACTAGATTCCATGTCATCGAAAGTGATATGAGGTATAACGCACTCCCGGGAAACCATGGATACACAACATGAGGGCAGTGCCTCAACCCTTCACCAGATGATGAAATTCCCAACAGAGGAAGAAGTGAAAACGGTCTACGGAGAGCAACATGCTGCAAAAGAGATGTTTGCAAACGAGGAAGTGGTGCCGATACTAAAGCCTTTGACCTCAGAGAAATTGAGAACCAAGGGTAAGCAGGCGGCCTAATAGCAATCACCGCCTCCAACCACGATGGAGTCAGAGCAACAGGTAATCGAAGACGAAGATATGGATTTCCTTACTCCTCGAACCTTCGTCGTTCCCGAAGAATCCGATACAGCCAAATCAACTATCGAGGAACTGGAGTAGGTCTGTTTGATTAAATACATGCCCAAGAGAAAGGTATACCTGGGAACATGAAAGCCTTTGACCTCAGAGAAATTGAGTACCAAGGGTAAGCAGGCGGCCTAATAGCAATCACCGCCTCCAACCTCGATGGAGTCGGAGCAACAAGTAATCGAAGATGAAGATATGGATTTCCTTACTCCTCGAACCTTCGTTGTTCCCGAAGAATCCGATACAGCCAAATCAACTATCGAGGAACTGGAGTAGGTCTGTTTGATTAAATACATGCCCGAGAGAAAGGTATACCTGGGAACATGATTGAGCCCCGAACTCAGGAAAACACTCATTCAATTTCTTTTTGATAATATGGATTGTTTTACTTGGTCCCATTTATATATGACAGGGATTCCACCGGAAATCACCACGCATCGGCTAAGCACTGATCCCATGTTCAAATTGGTGAAGTAAAAAAGGAGGCCTTAGTCCGAGGTAAAACATGCTTTCATAAAAGACGAGGTAACCAAACTTCTTAAAATAGGGTCTATTTGGGAGGTAAAGTACCCCGAGTGGTTAGCCAACGTAGTTGTAGTTCCTAAAAAAGGAAACAAACTTAGAATGTGCGTAGATTATAAAGACTTGAACAAAGCATGTCCAAAAGATTCTTCCCCTTGCCAAACATTGATCGTATGATGGATACCGCGGCTGACCACTAGACCCTAATGTTTCTCGATGCCTACTCCGGGTACAATCAGATTCAGATGAACCCGGAGGACCAGGAAAAGACTTCGTTTATTACTAAATTTGGATCTTATTGTTACAGGCTAAAAAATGTAGGAGCTACATACCAATGCCTAGTTAAAAAAATGTTCGAAGAACAAATAGGTAAAACAATGGAAGTCTATATTGATGATATGTTGGTTAAGTCCATGCGCGCAGATGACCATTTAGTTCATTTGCAGGGAACATTTGCAATCTTGAGGAAATACAACATGAAGCTTAACCCAAAGAAATGTGCCTTCGGAGTTGGCTCGGGTAGGTTCCTCAGCTTCATAGTGTCAAATCGAGGTATCAAAATCAACCCCGATAAGATCAAGGCTATCGAGGATATCACGATCGTGGGTAGTGTGAAGGCGGTGCAAAGTCTAACGGGGCGAATAGCTGCTTTGGGTCGATTCATTTCGAGGTCATCGGATTGGAGTCACCGGTTCTTCTCCTTGCTCAAAAAGAAAAAGGACTTCGCGTGGACCCCGAAATGTCGGCAAGCCTTAGAAGAATTAACGCGATATCTGTCGGACCCACCTTTGCTTCATACCCTGAAGGTAGATGAAAAACTTTACCTATACTTGGCAGTGTTCGAGATAGCGGTAAGTGGGGTACTAGTTCGAGAAGAGCAAGGTGCGCAATTTCCCGTTTATTACGTAAGTCGAACTCTAGGAGATGCTGAAACTAGGTATCCTCACTTGGAAAAATTACCACTTGCATTGATAAGCGCATCTAGAAAGCTAAAGTCATATTTTCAATGTCAACCTATATGTGTTTTGACCACTTACCCCTTTCGAAATGTTTTTCATAAAACGAGCTATCGGGCCGATTGGCCAAATGGGCCATCAAAATTAGCGGGTACGATATGGAAAATCAACCCTAAAAGACCATCAAGTATCAAATCCTAGCTGACTTCGTGGCCGATTTTACGCCAACCCTCATACCCGAAGTGGAGAAAGAACTCCTACTAAGTTTAGGTACATCGTCGGGGGTATGGACCCTTTTCATGGATGATACCTCGATGTAAAAGGGTCCGGGATTGGTATTGTCTTAAAACTACCCACGGGTGATACCATTAGGCAATCTATCAAAACTCCAAGATTAACTAACAATGAGGCCGAGTATGAGGCCATGATTGTAGGTCTCGAGCTAGCTAAAAGTTTGGGAACAGAAGTCATCGAGGCCAAGTGCGATTCTCTATTGGTGGTAAAACAAGTAAACAAAAGTTTCGAGGTTTGAGAGGATAGAATGAATCTTCGGTCGAAGATGATGACATCGTCCCGGGGACTGTCGTCCAATTATCAAGGTCTGTGGTTGAAGAGGGTCATGCCAAAATAAATTCAACAAGTTTAACATGGGACAGGAGGAATAAGTATATCGACTATTTGAAGAGTGGAAAACTCTTATCGAACCAAAATGAATCGAGGGCCTTACGGGCCAGGGCTGCTAGGTTTGCATTAGATGAAGATGGAACATTGTACCGAAGAACATTCGATGGACCATTGGCGGTATGCTTGGGGCTAGGGGACACCGATTATGTCATACAAGAAATTCACGAAGGCACTTGTAGGAACCATTCTGGTGCCTAATCTTTGGTCCGGAAAATTATCAGAGCAGGTTACTATTGGGATAGCATGGAAAAAGATACTAAGGAATTTGTCAAAAAAATGTGACAAGTGTCAACCATTTTGCACCAATGATCCATCAACCTGGAGAACAGCTCCATTCGGTCCTATCCTCGTGGTCTTTCATAAAATGGGGAATGGACATAGTTGGACCCCTACTAACGGCCCTAGGTAAAGCTAAGTTTATTTTGTTTATGACTAATTATTTTTCTAAGTGGGTGGAAGCACAGGCCTTCGAGAAAGTCCGAGAAAAGGAAGTTATTGACTTCATTTGGGACCACATCATATGCCAATTCGAGATACCCACCGAGATCGTATGTGATAATGGAAATCAATTCATCGGCAGCAAGGTAACGGAGTTCCTCGAAGCACATAAAATAAAGAGGATCTTATCGACATCGTACCATCCAACTGGAAATGGATAGGCCGAGTCAACAAACAAAACTATCATTCAAAACCTGAAGAAAAGGTTAGACGACGCAAAGGGAAAATGGAGAGAAGTTTTACCCGAGGTCCTATGGGCATATTAAACAACATCAAAGTCTACTACGGGGCTACTCCATTCTCTTTAGTTTATGGCTCCGAAGCCCTTATCCCTGTCAAAGTCGGGGAACCCAGTGTCAGGTTTCGACATGCATCGGAAGACTCAAATCACGAGGCCATGAATGCTAGTCTCGAGCTACTAGATGAAAAATGAGAAGCAACACTTGTTCGAATGGACGCGCAAAAGCAAAGGATCGAAAGATACTACAATAGAAGGACCATCCTCCGACATTTCGGAGTCGAGGACTTAGTTCTACGAAAGGTCACCCTCAATACTCGAGACCCTAATGAAGGAAAACTGGGCCCGAACTGGGAAGGACCGTATCGATACCTCGATATTATTGGTAAAGGATTTTACAAACTCAGTATGATTGAAGGTGAATAACTACCAAACAATTGGAATATATCACTACTCAAACGATACTATTGCTAAGGTATTTTTTTATCCTTTTGTCCATTTGGGTTTAAAACTAACTCATTACAGATTTCCGATCGAAGCTATCGAAGGCATACGGTTTCGAAGGCATCATTTTTTACACGAAGACCTTAAGATTTAAAGCATGTGTTGCACTCTTTTTTCCTTAGATAGGATTTTTTCCCAAATGGGTTTTACCAGCAAGGTTTTTAATGAGGCAACAACTATGTGCTACCTAAGGAGAACTCAACAGTATCCAAGGCTTCTTTTCAATCAACCTCGAATACTGGGGGCATCACCCTCGAAGATTATATTTTTGAGGAAAATACTTCACGTCAAAGAGGGTATCGATAGGAAAACTTTGTAATGGACCAAACGATCAGATGAACCGTGTCCATATAGAATAGTCGAGTCCCGACGACAAAATATGTACGCATGTATCAATTATTTAAAGAAGCATTCTGTTTATATCAAAAACACTTTGTGTCTCAAAGAAGTCTACTATTATATGAACTCTACACTTATAATCCTACAGGAAACGGCTCAAGAGCCAAAGCTTAAAAGCACCCCCGAATACTCGGGGACTTTCATCGATAGTCAATACATCCGAGTCACTAAAAACTCGAACTCATAAGACCTCAATGGGGCATCCCCTTGAAATAAAGGCCAAGGCCAATATAATCGGGGACTAACTTTTTGAACAAATTCAAAAAGTTATCGGGAAATAAGTCCAAGTGACATACCCGAAAGCTACGGCCATATTAAAGACTACGGTCATTAAAAAGGCTACGGCCTAAATAATGTGGCTTGAAGACGTCTGAATTCCGTTATAAATCAAAGGCCTTCAAACATTTTATAAAAATCGGTTAAATTAGGCTACCCTCGACAAAAGCAAAATGTAATGGGCTTCTATAAATTAAGCCCTCGAATAATCTAAGGGCTTCGATAAATTCAGCACTCGAATAATCTAAAGGCTTCGATAACATCAGCCTTCGGAAAAATCTCAAGAGGTATTCGATTATATTTACACAAACAAGTTATTAATAAAAGGTTCTGATTCGTCAAACCTTCGAAAAACCCAATGGGTACAAAAAACACATGCCAAGGCATACAAATTTTTACTAAGTCTTTTAGCCGAAAAGAGGGAAATTATATAGCCATTCTAGAGGCCGAATTGGCCCAACTTAAAGAGCCTAAGGACCGATCTAAAAGAGCCTAAGGACCGAACTAAAAGAGCCTAAGGGCCGAACTACAAGAGCATAAGGGCCAAACCATATAGAGTTCGAGACCCCGTTCTCTCAACTCGGACTCAAGAGTCCTATTATTCCGATCTCACATCAAATTGATTTAAGCTTAGCTCGAGGATTAACAAAACCTTAAAGGGTATTATATTGATCAATAAAAACCTAAGGGTTTATTATGTTCTGAATCTGAACCAATACTCGGACTGACTATTTGAATTGTTCAAATGAGAACAAAATAAAATTCAATACAAAGGATAGAGAAAAAAGATACTTTATATTCATAAGGGATGTTTTACAAAACATATTTACAACGCCCACAAGGTGGCCCTTGCACAAAAAAAACTAATCTATTTTCGGGGTCACATCCCCGAAGTTGCCATCCTCAGGAACTGTGTCCTTGATAGCTTTGTCTTCGGGAACCCCTCTTCCTCGGAGGCAATTTTCTCACCTTCCCCTCCTTCGGAGCCGCTCACAACATCTTCATCATTGGAAGAGACAAGAAACCTGGCATCGGTTTCCTGAGCCTTTTCTTCAGCTATCTCTTTAGTAAGGTCGAACCCTCGGGCGTGGATTACTTCGAGAGTCTCCCTCCGAGCTTGACACTTGGCCAAATCATTGCTCCATTTTTTCCAGTCGGAGGCCTCCCTCATCTCCGCTTGAACAGCCGCAACATCTCTTAAGTACACGGCAATGGCCTTATTAGTCGTAGCATTCGTCTTCACAACTTCAGCCTTAGGTTGTGCAGCTTCTGCCCGGGCCTTAGCAAGTCTGCCTCTAACTCCTCAATTTTTCCGGGCCTGGGCCCGACCCTTCGCTTTAATGCCTCGGAGTTGAGTTTCAGTCGAGGTCAGTTGGGCTGTAACGGCTTCCTTATCGGCAATGAGCTGATCCATGTTCTTTTTCCATTGATAGCAGTCGGCCTTCACTTGATCAACCTTGCTCCAGAGCTGCCCAATCATCTCCAACTTTTGCTGCAACTGAGATATCGAAGTGTTAGCCTCCTAAGTAGGTCCAAGAAGACCATACTCTGTTAATATCATAGTTACCTGCTCATCTATCTCGACCTCATTTTTCTGAGCTTTGGCCAATTCGGCCTGAAGGTCACTAAGCTCTTCTTTCTTTTGGCTACAGAGGAGCCTCAGGGCCTTCTCTTCGCTCGAAACTTTCCTGAGCTCGACCTCATATTGGTTCAGCTCAGCTCTGAACTTAACGATGACCTATACATGAAATAAAAATATGTCAGTCAATGGAAAGGAAAGAAAAAAATATTACAGCAATGAAAGTTAGTATTTACCCGAGAGAAGAAACGTTGAACCTCTTCGAAGATGGTGGATGCATCATTAAGGTCGGTGGTATCCTCAATCCCAGCGTAGAAACCCTGAAAGGGATCTTCCTCGAGGACCTTGCTTGGATCGGGCATACACAGAGTGTTAGCATCTTCGATTTACTCGGGGCGTTCTGATTGGATTTGAGGGTTTCTACACTCTCCCCTTTCGGTATATTTGTTGAAGGCGGAGGAACGATCTCAACCTCTGAGAACACGGGTGCCTCGCCCGAATCTTTATTTGGGGTTTCCTCACTACATGATGAGGTCTCTAGTTTGGAGGGCTTGGTGGTCACGATTGATTTCTTGGTTTGAGGCACCAACACCGACTCTTCACCATCATTTTCTTCATCATATGGGGAATCGTGGGCTAAATCTGTGTCCATATGAGCAAATCTCTTCCGTAGCCTCCGAGCAGAGGTTTTCTTGTCTTGAGGGTTTCAGGCTTCGAAACCCTTTTCCTTTTGTTGTCCTTCCCTGATTTCAGAATCGAAGGCTAGGTCCCTTCCCCAGGTGGAACTGGAATCATTTCGGATACATCTCTGAGGCCTTCACAAGTAAATACGAATGAGACAACGCCACCAATATATGAAGAGTATCAGAAACTTGGGAAGAGAATTTACCATGGTGTTTGGCCTCCCACTTTCCCCTCGATAATTCGTGCCATTTGCGCTCATCGTAGGAGGAGGTGGCAGCTAACTTTCGGACCCAGTCCTCGAGGTCGGGGACCTCATGAGGCGCCCAAGCAGTGACTACAGAAAGAGTAAAGGCATTTGTAAGGCGTGAAAACTAAGAATGAGTAGATATTGGGTAGAAGAACTCCACTTACGGTTAAAGTTCCATCTCTCCGGGAACGACATTGTATCCCTAAGGATGACATCCGAGGTCCTTACTCTAACGAACCAGCTCATCCAGCCCCGATCCTTGGCTTCGTTATTACTGGCAAAAAATAATTTCATTGTGTGATGTTGCAACTTGATCAACCCTCGAAACAGCTGGGGCTGACACAATCGAATCAGGTGGTTGAGGGTGAATTCCAACTCCTTGGCCTTTTCGAAAAAGTAGCGCAGCATGATCACGATGCGCCAAAAAGAGGGGTGAATCTGGCCGAGGGTGACTTCGTATGTTTTGCAGAAGTCGATCACCACCGGATCGTAGGGACCCAGTGTGAAAGGGTAAGTATAAACACTTAAAAATCCCTCCACGTGGGTAGTAGTGCTTTCCTCGAGGCTCGGGATCTGAACCACGATCTTGTCTCCCCAACCACAGTCCTTTTTCACATCTTTAAGATGTTTCTCCGATATCAAACTAAAATATCGAGATGCATGCTCGCATCGGCCTAGGACATCGGGGGATTTTCAATGCTAAAGTCCTTCTTAATCATGCAAGGGCCGGGGGTGACTTCTTTAAGTGTAGGCGGCTACCGGTTTGGCCGGCAGAGAGGTAGAAGAAAAAGACACTTTATCTTTTTTAGGGACTGTTTTGGAAGTTCTAGCCATGATTTTAAGCTAAAGAATACAGGTTGTATCGGAATGTGGTGTTTCTTTACGAGAACCTAGCATTTTTCGGTGCTTAAAGAGGAGGTGGAAACAGGTGATTAGGGAAAGAGATGAAGAAGGGAAAAATGTAATGAAAGAGTAAAATTCTTTACTCAAAGGAATAACCTCATATTTATAGAAGGGCAACGACAGTTTGACGATGCTAGTGGCCGACTAGTATTGGCATGAATTTAATATTTTAGGGAAGCGAACCGACAAGATGTTTCAGTCACTTCGAATGCCTGCATCATAGGGATGACGTCATCGTGATGGACTCAAAAAATCGAGGATCAAATCATTTCCTATCATCTTATTCTAATAAACGCGGGGACTACCTGTATACGGTCAAAATCATATGCCTTCGATTTATAGGCTCGAAGGTCCGTCAAAGGCCTGAGTTCGGGTGAGGTCAAGTTCGAGACCGATGGACCAGAATTGAGCTCGAAGACAGAGTGCAATGACCGAAGATAGGAGTACGAGGCATGCCAGGGCCAAGTATGCTCGACCCCGAAATAGTACCATTATGAATTTGTAACAGAATGAGCTAGATTCCTGCCACATCCCCAAAATCATGGCACAAATCCCGGAATAGGATTGTACGATTCCGTACTAGGCGGTTAGATAGTTGTATCAAGAATATTCCTTACTATAAATAGAAATATACCTTATTTAGGGATTCCCCTATTATATAAAGGGGACCCCAATCATTTATAACTTGATTTTATCATTGATCAAAGAATATACTCTCTACCTTTTCGCCTACTATTCACCAGTATTGTTTTTCAGCTCTACTATTCTTACTTTGCTTTTATTACTTAATTGCTCTTATTATTCTAAGCCTACATAAGCTTGAGGTCACTGCAGCTGAGTAACATTGGTTTGATTCACTTGCCTTTCATTTTTACTTCATACTTCTTGATTATTACTTGATATTGAACTAAATCACATATCTTTAAAATCACAAATCAAATTTAATTGTTACTCGTATTTTCGAGGTAAACAACTATAAATTAAGTTTTTAATTACTCCTACTTTGTTTTAAGTTAAAAAAAACAATTAGGTTACTATATATAACTGCACATACCACCATTACCCTATAAAGAAAATTGAACTACTAATTACAGATATTATTGTTACATAAAAGATTCAAGGTTCGATTCTCACCAAACAATTTCTTTAATATCTTATACGTACATTTCGTCTGACCTCGTCCGTCCTTGGCACCTAAAAAAAGTTAAACTATATAGTATTATATCATCAAAAATAGCCTTTGTACCTCACGCAAACAGGAGTAAGGAGCGTACACTCTACCGTCTTCCGACACTACTTGTTAGATTATAATGGATATGTTATTATTATTGTTATAGAATATTATATCATCAAGGAGTGAAATGAAATTATTGGAATTCCTCTAGCCAAAACATGAGATCTTAATTTCGAATCTTGAAAATAATGAACTCTTTGATAGGGAATCCCTTTTGATGGGCCTACTTAATACAAACTAAGTAATATTAATGAAGATCAGCAAATTTCGAATATCGATTAATTAAGTTGGAAAAAATAAAGTATAGCATCAGTAAAAAGTTGAAGGAGAGCCTTGGAGCAACAATAAAGTTATTTTCATGATCTATAGGTCACGAGTTCGAGCCATAGAATCAGCCATTAACAACAACAACAAAAATATTAATAACAATAACAACAACAACAACAACATATCCAGTGTAGTCCCACAAGTGGAATTTAGGGAGGGTAGAGTGTACGCAAACCTTACCCATGACTTTAAAAAGGCAGAGAGATTATTTTTGGAAAACCCTCGGCTTATGAAGGAGAGAGGGGAAGGGAAATAACAAGCAAACGAATCTAATAACCAAAGCAAAAAATACAAAACTAGCAAAAGGTAATGCAATTAGAAAACCGAAACACACAACAACAACAAGTAGTAACAGAAGACTAGGGGTACAAAAAAAACATGGAAGGCACCAAGTGGTGTATCAAAACTACTGCTACAAACAAGGACAACACTCGACCACCTAACCCTTTATCTTAATTCTCAACCTCCACACATTTCTATCCATGGTCATGTCTACAGTGAGCTGGAGCAATGTCATATCTTTCCTAATCACCTCTCCCCAATACTTCTTCGGCCTGCCTCTACCTCATCGTTGGCTCTCCTATGCCAGCCTCTCACACCTCCTCATCGGAGCATCAATGAGCTCCTTTTCACCTCCCCGAACTATTTAAGTCTCGCCTCCTGCATCTTGTCCTCCATAGGGGCCACACCCACCTTGTTCCGAATAACTTCATTTACAATTTTATCTAACCCGGTATGCCCGCACATCCACCACAACATCCTCATCTCTGCCACCTTCATCTTCTAGACATGGGATGTCTTGACCAACACTCTGCCCATACAACATATTCGGTCTGATCACCATTCTATCGAACTTACCTTTAAGTTTTGGTGGAACATTCTTATCACACAAAACACCGGAAGCGAGCCTCCATTTTATCCACCCCGCCCCAATATGGTGTATGACATCCCCGTCAATCTCCCAATTCCTTTTGTATAATAGACCCAAATATTTTGTTTTGGTCTTGCTCAACTTGAAACCTTTAGACTCCAAAGTCTGTCTCCAAACCTCTAATGGTCTAACCTCTTGTTAACACCACAATGCATCTCATCAGTTAGTACAATGTCATCTGCAAACAACATGCACCACGACACTTCCCTTTGAATTTGACGTGCCAGCGTATCGATCGCCAGGGCAAACAAAAATGGGCTGAGGGCTTACATTTGATGCATCCCCATCACAAACGAGAAGTGTTCTGAGTCCCCTCCCACTGTACTCAGCCGATTCTTAACACCCTCATACATGTCCTGAATAATCCTAATGTATGTAACATAAACGCCTTTAGCCTGCAAATATCTCCACATCACCTCCCTCGACACTTTATCGTAAGCCTTCTCTAAGTTGATAAACACGATATGTAAATACCTCTTCCTATCTCTATACTGCTCCATCAACCCCCTAACAAGATGAATAACTTCTGTAGTCGAACACCCCAACATAAATCCGAATTAGTTCTCTGAAATAGATATAATCCTTCCTACCCTCAGCTCCACTACCCTCTCCCATACTTTCATAGTATGGGTCAGTAGCTTGATACTACCGATAGTTGTTGCAATTTTGGATATCCTCTTGTTCTTATACAACAAGATCATCGTACTCCATCTCCATTCCTCAGTATCCTCTTCGTCCTAAAAATGATATTGAATAGCCAGTTAGCCATTCCAAGCCCGCCCTACCCACGCTCTTCCAGAATTTTACCGGGATTTCATCTGGCCCGGTCGCTCTCCCCGTTGATAATTTTATGCATAGCCCTCTCTACCTCTGCAACTTTAATATGCCTGCAATACCCAAAGTCCTGACGGTTCTCGGAGTTTTCTAAGTCCCCTAACACAATGTTTTTATTCCCCTTGTTGCTCAGGATTTATGGAAATATATCTGCCATCTCTATCGAATCAGAGCCTCGTCCAACAACACTCTACTTTCCTCATCCTTGATTCACTTCACTTGGACCAGGTCACATGCCTTCATCTCTCGTATCTTTGCTAACCTCTACAGCTTCTTGTCCCCTCATTTTCCTCCAAGTTCTTCATACAAGCATTCAAATGTGACAGTCTTGGCCGTAGTAACTGCTAACTTTGCTTCCTTCTTTGCCACCTTATACCGCTCCCTGTTCGTCCTCTTCTCCTTATCGTTCATGCTTTCCACAATCTTCAAATAAATTACTTTCTTGGCTTCCACTTTACCTGTCACACCTCCTTTTTCACCTACACCCCCGAGAAGGGAGTATATAAGGGAGTTTTTCCAATTAAAGGACAATCGAAACGGGATTTTATTTAAAGGTTCAGAGTTGCCACTTGGGAGATTTGTGGTGTCCCAAGTCACCGGTTGAATCCCGAATCGAGGAAAAGAATGACTCTGTTTAACAGTCTGCGCACCAGAAATCCGGATAAGGAATTCTGTTAACCTGGGAGAAGGTGTTAGGCATTCCCGAGTTCCGTGGTTCTAGCACGGTCGCTCAACTGTCATATTCGGCTTGATTATCTGATTTTATACAATTATGAACCTACGTGCAAATTTTAACTGTTTACTGCTTTTGTTATTATTTATTCAAAGAATTACAACGTCGTGAGAATGCATCTAGAATTGCGCCACATAAATGTACCCGCAATTTTTGATACGTTCCAACTTCGTTGAGATTTGGATTTGGGTCACATAAATGTGCACCCGAGTTTAGGAAGATAACATTATTAAATATGCGCCTAAAGATACTAACACATTGTTATTTTGAGAAAAGCCGTAAAGTTTGCTATGCGACCTGTCTCAAAATCTAAGCATTTGAAATAACTGTCCGTTGAGGGCCCCGCAGTATGTGTATTCTTGTTTGTCGAGGCTCGTCTCATTCATTATTTTTTTAAAAAGGAATTTGCAACATCATGGAAATGCATCTCGAACCACGTCACAATCAATGTACCCGTGATTAACGACACATTTCGACTTCGTTGAGATTTGGATTTGGGTCACATAAATGTGCACCTGAGTTTAAGAAAGTAAATTATTAAAAGTACGCGCC
Organism: Nicotiana tabacum; assembly: GCF_000715075.1. Lineage (NCBI taxonomy): Eukaryota > Viridiplantae > Streptophyta > Magnoliopsida > Solanales > Solanaceae > Nicotiana > Nicotiana tabacum. The sequence continues at coordinate 164,854,308 of NC_134095.1, forward strand.
TAACAGTGACTAACGCGTTATTACTTTGGGGAGGGCCGTGAAATTCACTAAACGACCCATCCCGAATTCTAGATGTTCTATTCTTTAGCCAATTATTGAGAGCCTCGCTATTTAAGTTTTACTAGGCGAGGCTCATCTCGTTTATTTTGAAAGGACAATCCTAAAGTGACTACATTTTTTATTAAGTTCGTCTCTAAAATAAAAGAGAAGAGGTCCTAATTAGTTACATGTTTATAAGCTCGTGCCTCTTATTGTTTATTAGATTAAGACAAATGCAAACGGAAAATTGCAACAGAGCTTACTTAAGGGAGATTGTATTGTTCCTTATTCTATTAGTTAATAACACTAAAGTTGAGATTATGAATAGAACACGAGATTGACGCCCAGTAATATCAAAACAAACTATCTATTCTTTGATTAATTTAAACTAATATTATTAGATGAATTGAACTATTGGAATTAACTATGTGTAATACAAAGCCATTTTTTTTACTCTTTTTACGACTTGTCGAAGAAATGCGTCAATGCTTAAAAAACTGATGTAAGCACGTGATTTTTGCCCTATGAAAGAATTACTCCCAAAAAATTCAAAATAAAACGATTTTCCTTGGTGCGCAATTTTGAGAATTTTGTGGCATTTTGGATAATTATTTGTATTTGTCTGTGCATATTTATTTGTTAAATTAATAAAAAATACAAAAATATGTCGCATTTTGCATGTAGGATTTAATTCTACAATTGTTAGTAATTAAGTTTGTTTTACAAAAATTGAAATTACAAAAATAGGCATCTTTTGCATTTTTAGCATTTAATGTCCAAATGTACAATTTTATGCTTAATTATTACTTAATTGTGCGTTAATTGTTATTGGGAGTTAATTTGGGCTTTTATAACTTAATAATAATTTAAGGATTTTTAGAATTTAGTTTTAGAAAAGTAAAAGAAGAAAAGAGAGCAAAAATACAAAGAAAATCGGAATTGGGCTCTTCTTCAAATTCAAGCCACAAGCCCAAAAAATACCCAACCTTCCCCATGACCCGGTCCATTTCAAACCGGGTCGACCCGGTCCATAACCCAAAGACCCAATACCCCCCTATCTTACATTTTCACAAAACAAACTAAAAACCCCTAAAACCAAAAAAAAAAAAAAAAAACCCATCCGCCACCCCCTCTCTTCTTCTCCAAAAGCTTCCCCAAGGCCCCTCCAATGGCTGTCCTAGCCAACCATGGCTGCTCACCTTCACACATGCGCACAACCCCTCCATCGACCACCCGTCACTAGTCGTCGAACAACCCATCGTCAACGAGCAGCCACGAACAACCCCGCCGCCGCTTCTTCAAGACTGCTGCTCATGCTTCTGCTTCTTGCTGCTTCTGCGTCGACCAAGCAGACCACACTCATGCTTCTGCTTCCTGCTGCTTCTGCGTCGACCAAGCAGACCACGCTTCTGTTTCTGCTTCATCTTCTTCGTCTCCTCTCACACCTCCATTTTCCGTCCCCGCGAGGGGTGAAGGAGTTTTTTCCAATTAAAGGACAATCGAAAAGGGATTTGTTTATTTATTTCAGAGTCGCCACTTGGGAGATTTAGGGTGTCCCAAGTCACCAATTTTAATCCCGAATCGAGGAAAAGAATAACTCTGTATTACAGTCCGCGAACCAGAAATCCGGATAAGGAATTATGTTAACCCGGGAGAAGGTTTTAGGCATTCCCGAGTTCCGTGGTTCTAGCACGGTCGCTCAACTGTCATATTCGGTTTGTTTATCTGATTTTATACAATTATGAGCTCATGTGCAAATTTTAACTCTTTACCGCTTTTATTATTATATTTTAAAAGAATGTGAACATCATTTAAAAACATGTCTTTGGATTGCGTCACATGAAATGCACCCGCACTCCGGAACATATTTTTATTCAATGTTTTGGGATTTGGATTTGGGTCGCATGAAATGCACACCCGAATTTAAGAAGTTAAGATTATTAAAATGCGTGCCTAAAGCGATTAGCGTATTATTATTATTTCTGGGTAAGGCCGTGAAATTTTGCTAAACGGTCCATCCCGAAGTCTAAGCAATTTTAAAACAAATATTTACCGAGGGCCCGCAATTTTGTATTTTTTATTCGGCGAGGCTCATCTCATTCTTATTTTTTAAGGACAATCCTAAAATGCCTACATTTTTCTATTAAATTTGTCTCTACAAAATGAAAGAGAAAAGGTCTTAATTTATTTACATACTTGAGTTAATATAGTTGAGTTTCGAATATGATTCATAAAATCTGAAAATGATGCAAGCAAGGCAGTCCGTTGCCAATGTGGGCCCAGGCTCAACGTGTATGGCATAAACTAGACCTGGGCCATCTTATTCACATGTTACTACCAAATTACATTATACTAGGTATGTTCACAGTTTGTCAAATTAAAAAAAACTTGGCAATCTAATTTTAATCCTAGACCATTTACATGCTGAAATTAACCAATAGTATTTAGCTAAACAATATTCCTACAAGTTCCGAAACGGTCTATTCGTTTAATGAACTAAGTGTTGAATATTTAAGAATAGTCTAAATCAGTTAACATGCTTTTGAGACATGATAATCATCCAACAATAATGAATTAATTAGACAGAGTTACTACACCATTTATTTATTTATTAGGAAATACCTAGATAGTTCGTCTGCTAAGATATCGTCAGATGTTCCACTATATATATTAAGCAGCTACATGATTTTGATTAGAGTAAGCTAGATAATTTATATATACAAATAAAATTCAGAACATAATCAAAATAAATTCAGAACTTCAACTTTTCATTTCGTATTCATGTTTCATATTTCAGTTTACAATAATCAACGTGTCAGTTGTGTACCTGATAATGGAAGCAAAAGAAAAGTGAGATCATCAGAAATTCAGTAGCATACAACAACAGCAACACCCAGCAACCAGTAACAACCAGCAACGAGAAACCAGTGACAGATTTTTAAATCAAGATAAAAATCCAGAAACACCGACAACAATCAACGGACAGAAGCCAAGGGAATCTTTTTAGATTTGAAAGACTAATTAATGTTCAACCCTTAATTTCTGAATCCGTATATCAGAATATTTAAATTGTATATCAGGTGAATATTACTCTCTCTTTTAATTTCTAGAATGCTTTTATTTTGTATTTTTTGGAAGTCTTAATATTTTCGGAATTTTTCTCTCTCTTAAATATTCAGCTCCCTTTTTTTCTCTCTCTATCTTCTTTTTTTGTCTTTTTTCCTCTTTCTAAATCTGTTCAAGTCCCCTCTATTTATTAACATCTTTCAGCATTTTTTAAAATATAAAACCCACTATCTTCCCACTCATCCCCCTTTTAATCTCACTACCTAATGTTTTGTCCCCCACTACATTAAACAAATACCACATTATATCTTGTCCCCCATGCTTATATTAAACAATTGCATTATTCCCCACCATTATATCTTGTCCCCCCATTATTGATTATTTTAATATTATCTTAATCTTAATGGATAGAACACTCAAAATAAATAATTGTTCAGAATTTTAATTCCAAAAATACCCCTCTGACCTTACTGAAATTTCCATTTTGCCCCTGAAAATATTGTAATTTACCAATCTACCCCGTCAACTATAACAAGTTCAGCTAATCAATTCTAACCAAAATATAGCAGCTATAACCAATTCCTAAACAGATTTTATGAACAAACTCAAACTATATGATGGACAACAAAGAAATAACTGGAATTGTTTTGATTGAACAATCTTTAAACAACAAATCTACTTTCAGATTCAACAACAATAACAAATAAGTATATTCAAATCATGAGCTCAAATTCAAATTAAACTTTAAACAAAATAAATAAACAGATTCAAACTCTAAACTCAAATAATCAATTGATCTTCAAATTAAATCCAACAAAATACAACAAAGATACATGATTCAAAACTAAATCAAAAAATTAAAAAAAAAACATAAACTCACATTAAATCACTGAATTAAAAACGAACTTCAAACAAAATGAACACGAATTAAATCTATATTAAACAACAAACATGACGGATTCAAATGACTTAAACTAACACTTTTCTATATTAAAACTAAATCCTTTTAAATTAATAAAACAAACTGAAGAAGTAATTAATTGAACTCAACTTAAATCTAACAATATTATAACTAAACTAACAATTTCTACCTAAAAATAAACAAGAAAAAATGAAACAAACTGAAGAAAATAACAAAACGATAAACATGAACTTAATATCGAGCATATCTAATTTCAGATCCGAAAATATCAAACAAATTACGGACAAAAATGAAACTCAAACCCACTAACCGGATCGAAATGATGAAGAACTTGAATGAAAGCAAATTTGTCCGGAGACAATTATTGCACCAAAATAACTCGACGCCTAAGACGACCATGAACGAACCATTGAACTGGAGGTCGACTGGATCGGAGAAGACGACGAGAAGGCTGTTTTGCGCAGCCCTTTTTCTCTTTTTTTTTCTTTTTTTTCTTTTTTCTAGGTGGAGAAGGCAGCGTGGTCGACTTGGAGTCGACGTGAGGATGGGGGTCGACGTGGGCTGCGCGTGATGGAGGAGCTGGTTTGTTTGGTCATGTATGGACGTGAGGGTGGCGTTGGGGTTGGGTTTCGAACCAGCTGCTCGACCACGCTGGATGCAGCATAAGCAGCAGAAGGGAGCTGTTGAAGACGCAGCGACCAGCAGCCATGGGAGCAGTGGCACGACGGAGCAGAAGCACGACGAGGTGGAGCTGGGTTTCGAGAAGAAGCAGCAGTGGTGGCGGAGCTGGAAGGAGCAGCTGCTCGACGAGCTTGACGCAGCCATGGCAGCGAGGATGAAGAACGCAGCAGCAGCGACGGAGGAGAACAAGACACAGCAGCCATGGCATCCATGGAATGGAGAGGTCGTTCATGGTGGTGGTTTGGTGTCGCTATGGAGGTTCGACGTGGGGGGGGGGAAGCTGGATGAAGCAGCAGGGGGTCGTTTGGGCGTTAAGGAGAAGACGATGGAGGCTTGGGCAGCCATTGGAGAGGATTTGGAGGTTTGAAGAAGAAGAAGGTAAGAGAGGGGGCGGATGGGAGTTTTCAACAGTGAATTTTTTTTAGGGTTTTGTTTTTGAAATGAAAGATAGGGAAATAGGGGTGTTGGGTCTTTGGGGTTATGGACTGGGTCGACCTGGTTTGGAATGGACCGGGTTGTAGAGGAAGGTTGGGTATATTTGGGCCTGTGGTTCAAAATTGAAGAAGAGGCTTAATTCCTATTTTCTTTTATATTTTTTGCTCTCTTTTCTTTTACTTCCTAATTAATAAAACTAAAATTCTAAATTAACTTATAAACTAAATTAACTTATAAAAAATACTAATTAATTCCAAATAACTATTATCGCACATTTAAATAGCAATTAACGATAAAATCGCACAATTTAGACGTTAAATGCTAAAAATGCAACGTACATTATTTTTTATGATTTTCTCATTTTTGTAAAACAAACTTAAATAAATACTAAATGAAAATGCGACATATTTTATATTTTTATTAATTTAAACGAATAAACATGCACAGACAAAAATACAAATAATTATACAAAAATACCACAAAAATAAAAACATTGCACACAAAGGAAAATTATTTTATTTTGAATTTTTGGGAGTGATTCTCATATAGGGCGAAAATCACGTGCTCACAGATGCCCCTCTTTGTCCGAAAACACGAAGGGTTTTCGTGCAAAGATAAAGTGAGCGGATACGAGCGATTTTTGCCCGTTCGAGTACTCCGTGTGAAGCATTTTTTAAAAGATTTGACCGAACCTTTTGCTTCAGAGGTTTCCTGCATATCCTGGACTAAACAAGAATCAGGTCAATGTAGTTCGGGAAGTTTTGGTAGCTGGGACTACCATGGGACTGCAATGTTAATGTTGTTGCATGCTACTTTAACTGTTTGCTGACTTCCTTATTACACCATGCTTAAAAGAAAAATCAAGAAGTTATGCTAGACTACGGATTACAAGATCATATCTATCTTCCATTTGTTCCCGATGCCTTGCTTTCTTGTCGGCTTGCGTCGATTCCGGTGCTTCTTTCTTCCGAGAACTGAGGGGGTGACACCGACCTTTTGCTACTCTGAATACCAATTCTCACTATCTGGTTCGGTCCGCTGGGGATCTGGCTTTCTTCATTAAGCTTTGTTATGCTGGGCATAATTCAATGTTCATAGGCTGCTTCTTTCAAGATGCGTCTTTTCTCCCTTTTGACTCATGCGCTTGATTTTGCGCTGGGATATCTTGTTGCAACCTTCCGCTTTCCGGTGCTGGGGATTTTTATTATTTCCTGCTGGGGATTCCCGTTGTAACCTTCTGCCTTCCGGTGGGTTACTGATTTCAAGATCTGCAGTATAAGACTGAAAAGTATTCCTCTCGTTATACAGGTGGGCGCCTGAATGAAAAACTATGAAATGTATTCCCTCGTTATACTGGTGGGCGACCTAGGACATGAAATGAAAAACAGAAATGTATGCCCGCATTATACTGGTGGGCGACCTAGAAAAATGAAAGAACAGAAATGTATGCCCGCATTATACTGGTGGGCGACCTAAAACATGAAATGAAAAACAGAAATGTATTCCCGCATTATACTGGTGGACACCTAGGACATGAAATGAAAACAGAAATGTATACCCGCATTATACTGGTGGGCGACCTGGAAATGAAAAATTGAAATGTGTACCTGCATTATACTGGTGGGCGACCTAGTTTGTAAAGACATGAAATGTATTCCCTTGTTATACAGGTGGGCGCCTAATTTGTAAAGACATGAAATCTATTCCCTTGTTATACAGGTGGGCGCCTAATTTGTAAAGACATGAAATGTATTCCCTTGTTATACAGGTGGACGCCTAAGACATGAAATGAAAACAGAAATGTATACCCGCATTATACTGGTGGGCGCCTAGGACATGAAATGGAAACAAAAATGTATACCCGCATTATACTGGTGGGCGACCTAGAAATAAAAAACTGAAATGTATACCCGCATTATACAGGTGGGCGACCTAGTTTGTAAAGACATGAAATGTATTCCCTTGATATACAGGTGGGCGCCTAATTTGTAAAGACACAAAATGTATTCCCTTATTATACAGGTGGACGCCTAATTTGTAAAGACATGAAATGTATTCCCTTGTTATACAGGTGGGCGCCTAATTAGTAAAGACATGAAATGTATTCCCTTGTTATACAGGTGGGCGCCTAATTGGTAAAGACATGAAAGTATTCCCTTATTATACAGGTGGGCGCCTAAGACATGAAATGAAAACAGAAATGTATTCCCGCATTATACTGGTGGGCGCCTAGGACATGAAATGAAAACAGAAATGTATACCCGCATTATACTGGTGGGCGACCTAGGACATGAAATGAAAATAGAAATGTATGCCCGCATTATACTGGTAGGCGACCTAGGACATGAAATGAAAAGACTGGAAAGTATTCCTCTCGTTATACAGGTGAGCGCCTGATGGTAGAGACATGAAATGATCTTAAACTAGGAAGTGCGTCTCCTATGGGTAAAACTAAACTTAGGAAGTGCGTGTCCTATGGGTAAAAATAAACTTAGAAAGTGCGTCTCCTAGGGGTAAAAATAAACTTAGGAAGTGCGTCTCCTAGGGGTAAAAATAAACTTAGGAAGTGCGTCTCCTAGGGGTAAAAATAAACTTAGGAAGTGCGTCTCCTATGGGTAAAATAATCTTAGGAAGTGCGTCTCCTAGGGGTAAAACTTTAATGCTTTTAAACTAGGAAGTGCGTTTCCTATGAATGAAATCTTAATTTAGGAAGTGCTCTCCTATGCACGAAATCTTAATTTAGGAAGTGCGTCTCCTATGCATGAAATCTTAATTTAGGAAGTGTGTCTCCTATGCATGAAATTAAACTTAGGAAATGCGTCTCCTAGGGGTAAAAATAAACTTAGGAAGTGCGTCTCCTAGGGGTAAAAATAAACTTAGGAAGTGCGTCTCCTATGGGTAAAATAATCTTAGGAAGTGCGTCTCCTAGGGGTAAAACTTTAATGCTTTTAAACTAGGAAGTGCGTTTCCTATGAATGAAATCTTAATTTAGGAAGTGCGTCTCCTATGCAAGAAATCTTAATTTAGGAAGTGCATCTCCTATGCATGAAATCTTAATTTAGGAAGTGCGTCTCCTATGCATGAAATTAAACTTAGGAAATGCGTCTCCTAGGGATAAAAATAAACTTAGGAAGTGCGTATCCTAAGGTAAAACTTTAACATTTTAAATTAGGAAGTGTGTCTCCTATTGGTAAAACTAAACTTAGGAAGTGCATCTCCTATGGGTAAAACTTTAATGATTTTAAACTAGGAAGTGCGTCTCCTATTAATGAAATCTTAATTTAGGAAGTGCGTCTCCTATGCGTGAACCATTTCCTTCTTCCTGAATTATTTACTTACCTGTGTTGTCTTCCCTCGAAACTGCTGGGGATAACACTGCTGGGGAATTATTTACTTACCTGTTGGGGGATAAAATGTTATCAGCTGGGGATAATGCTGTCGAGGATAACACTGCTGGGGATTTTGATTCCTTCAAAACTAGTGCTTCACTCTTCGGAAGGCTGCTGGGAATGACATTGGCCTTTTGCTTTTTCCGAGCATAAGTTTCATCATTTTGTTTTGTCCGCTGGGGAACAACTTTCTTCATTAAAACTTATTATGCTGGGGGTAACACCGGTTCAAAGACCACTTCCCTTGAGACTGGTGCTATCTTTATTCTTCCCCAAATGGGTATCTGACTTTCAGAAAAACTTTCTAAATGAAAGGAAAATTTTCTGCCCCAGTTTGATAATCTCCCTTGTGGCATGCATTCCCGTCATCAATGCCATTTCTTTTACCTGTTTCAAGCAAACAAAATTTGTTAGTTTAAAACGCGGTGGTTGGTTGTGATACTCCTACTGGGATGGTTTTCCCTTTCTCCTTCCTTGCTTTGTGTTCCAAAACTTGTTGGGGATGATATTATTTGCTGGGGATAATCCCTTTCTGCTGGGGATATCCCTCTTCTTTTGTGGCATAGCTCGGAAACTGGCATTTCCCCGACCTTTTAGTCTCGTATGAATTTCCCAAATCATGCTCATTGCTCTCCTTGCTTTGTCCATGGGCCTTGGCCTTGAGTTTTAATAACCTTTTATTTCGGCGGGGATATCCTTCTTGGCACTCGCCCATCCTTTTGTCCATCTCCTTTTGCGGGGGATATCTTTCTTGACACTGGCCTCGCGCTTGTTCCTTCCTGACTTAGACCATTTGGATGTTCTAATCGGATCTGGTCTTGTATAATTGGAAAGCTGATGGCAGATTTTGAAGTAATTTCTCACTTGTTCTGACCAAACAAACTCTACTGGGGAATTTTTCTATGAAAGGAGAAAGATAAACAAAAAAGGAACAGAATAAAGACAAAGGAAAAAGATGACTCCTTAACAAAAGAAACTATAAATAAAAACCTATCAAACGCAGATACCGACTCTAATGGTCATGACATGCACATGTGGCCTATCCTCCGCCGTCAATCGTCTTTCAAGATCTTCATTTGGCGATTCCCCATCTGATTCTCAATCTTATTCGACTTGTAGTGCCTGAAGGGTTTTCACTATCAAGCCTCTCTCATTTTGGTTTTTCTCTCAGCTTTCATCGCCTTATGGTGCCCGTGAAGATTTTCACTGATAAGACTCTCTCATTTGTATCACTTTCCAGCTGGGAATTTGGAGTGTTGCCGATATGACTCTTTCTGCTGGGGATTAGAGTCCTTTCTGCTGTGGATCAGAGTGTTATGTTCACCAGTAAGACTCTCATTTGTCTGACTTGGCATCTTTTGAAGACTGATCAGAAGGTCTTTCTTTGGACCGTAATGTGGGTTTTTGGACAGGCTAGAAAAAAAAGGTATTAAAGGCTCAAAAAACAAGTCAATTTGGGGTTCAAAATTACAACCTTCGGAACCATATTTGTCTACAGCAAGCGTAACCCTTGCCCAAGTTTCTTGCTTGGGGATTATTATTATTATTATTATTTCTTCTAATTTTTGTTACATGATGACCGAGCCGTGAGGCGCCTACGTATCCTTTTTGAGGAATCAGGTCAAACGTAGTTCCCAATTCCTCTGTTTTCTTCTAACTTTATTTTGTTTTTGTTATCATTTTTCTTTTTTTTTTCTTTTTTTCATTTTTCTTTTGTCGTTTTGTTGTTTTCTTTTCCTTTTTTTTCTTTTTTCTTTTTCTTCCACATTTATGTTTCTAACCTTTGCTACTGATTCCGAACGAGGGGTATGAAAGAAAACAAATAAGGCTCAAAGGGTTAACGAATGATAAATTGTTTAGATAGCAGAATAAAATGCCTTCGTCATTCCGGTCTTCAAAACATGCCAAGTGCAAACATCATAATTTAAACAAATATTTGTAGCCTTTTCTGATGGTGCTGGACTTGACAATTATATTCACACATTTGCCTTTTCATTTGTCATCTCTAAAGCGCTGATGGGCAACACTCTCACTCTCATTATCATGAAAGGCGAATCTTGCTTTTAACGATTTTCTTTGTGTTTTACTTGCCCTAGTTCCGTATGACTCGAGCTCCAAATAATCTCAAACCGTCCTTATTTCCTTTAAATGTTCTGATCACCTTTTCAGGATTTTATGATTAACTATTAGGATTAGGCCCAAACTATGTGCTTATGTCATGTCACTAGAATCGGAGCTGAACAAAATGATAAAAGAACTAAACGAAAAGAGGACGAGAAATAATAAAAGACCGGATTTTGCATTAGACTACCGGTGAAATGGTTTGAATAACAAAACAAACAAAAACAAACCAGAATAAAATCCTAAAATAACCTGGACAAAACTTAAACAAACCATTGTGGCAAAATGGAAGGATAAGAGGGTTTGACACAAGACAATATTCGGATTACAACCGTAAGAATAATCCAGACAACAAAAATGACAACAAAATAAGCCATCAAAGATCCTCTCCGGCTGACCCAAAAATGAAGTGTCTTTCCAACTACTAAGCATGGCATTTTAACCATTGATCTCTATATCAACATTGCCAAGACCATCACCAACTTTAGCATCATCAACATCAGTCAACAAGTTCTCAAGAGGATTCGTGTGCTCCCTGTCACTGTCATTGATCACAATTGCCCCTTCCTGAATCATTCTTTCTATTTCCTTTTTCAAAGAACGACAGTCTTCAATGCTATGTCCTTGGACATTAAAGTGGTACATGCATCGTACAGCAGGATCAAATCCTTTTGCATATGGGTCTGGAGTATAGCCAAGGAGCGGCTCAATCATGCCAGAAATCTTTAACTTTTTAAACAAACTTGTGTAGGACTCCCCAATCGGCGTAAAACTATTTCTTTTCCTTTGTTCCCCTCCCTGCCCCTGTTTTCTAGGGTCATTGGGTGCTCGAAAACGTTGTGAAGGCAAGAATGCATTATGTGGTGCTGGCGCTCGCCATAGGGGGTGACCTGATGGTTGGACATGTGACCGGACATTGTTCGGAGGATAATACTGAGGTGGATTATGTGGAGCTCGGGGATATGTTTGGGCATGATGGACAGAAAATTTTGGCTCTAGTGGGTAGTAAGGTTGTGGGGGTCTGGATTGGTAGTAGGGTGAAAGACCTCTAGATCTGGACCAAGTACCCGCTTCGACTGTTGCGACTTCTTCCCCCTTCTTCTTCCCGAGCACACCTCCTGTGTCGCTCTGAATGGCCTAAGTTGTTGCCTTAATTGCCGAATAGCTCAGAATTTTGTTGGACTTAAGTCCCTCTTCGATCATACCGCCCATTTTCACCACCTCGTTGAAGGATTTGCCAACTGACGTCACCAAGTGACCAAAGTAAGTTGGCTCTAGAGTTTGCAGAAAGTAGTCTACCATTTCCCCCTCTCTCATCGGAGGATCAACTCTGGCTGTCTGTTCTCTCCACCGGAACCCAAATTCCCGGAAGCTTTCCCCGGGTTTCTTCTCAAGCTTTAGCAATGTGAGACGGTCTGGGACTATCTCAAGGTTGTATTGGAAGTGTCCTGCGAAAGCTTGTGCCAGATCATCCCTGGTGTACCACCTGCTCGAATCTTGTCTTGTACACCACTCTAATGCCGACCCGCTCAAACTCTGGCCAAAGTAAGCTATCAGTAGCTCATCTTTGCCCCCCGCTCCGCTCATTTTGATACAAAAACCCCGTAGATGTGCCATAGGATCGTCATGCCCTTCGTATAAATTGAATTTGGGCATCTTGAACCCTGCTGGTAATTGGACGTCAGGGAAAGGGCATAGATCCTTGTAAGCCACGCTGACCTGGTTGCCTAACCCGTGCATGTTCCTGAAGGACTTCTCCAGGCTTTTAAATTTCCGCATCACCTCGTCATGCTCTGGGCTCTTAGCCGGCTTTTCAATCTCCGCCGGGACCTCAAAGTGGGGATGATAGGTATGTGGCTCGGGTGCTTTAAATGTGAGTTCAGGGGGTAATATTGTGTATCGTGAGCCTGAAACAATGGCTCACTAGACGATCTGTGCAATGGGGCTGGGGTTGGCGCCACAAAGACGGGAACATTTGGTGGAGGAGGATTCTGATTGGGTGGTGGAGCTTGGGGATCATAGGCCTCTCTTCCCTGATAGTAGTGATGGCTTGGGAAACTTGTTGAAGGACCGGGAGAGGGGTATTCTGACGTGTGTCCTGGTTGGAGAGTAGGAGTAACAGGTAGTTCCTGCCCCTTTTGGGCTCTAGCTAAGGCTATCTGCATTTCATTCATTTCCAGCCTCATCTTTTCCATTTTTTCCATGGCTTCCTTCAGCATCTGAGTTGCCGTCTTTTCTGACTCAACACTATTGTCTGAACCAGTCATGCTTTCTGGTATGAGCCCTTTTGATCTTGTTTGATAATGGTACGGTGCCAGTACGCTTTAACAAATTAACTGATATTGATTGGAAAAACAACAAATTTGTCAGTGTTAGAGTCTTAACAGATATTGTAATTGCACCTTGGGGAATGCAATGTTCTTAGGCAAGTAACCATTTATAATATGCTTTTGCTCTGACCGCGGGCATCATCCCGGCTTATTTATGACTCTTTTTATCATTTTTCAAAATAGAAAACTCAATATTGCAAACACGGCCTTTAACGCCTCGAGGACGAAGATTTTTAAGGCTGTGTGGGTCAACTGGACCAAATCTTAAACATGACCCAAAAAGTGGCCGTTTATGCAAAGTCAGCCTTCCGGCGTCCCTTTCGGGAACATTCGGCTATGTCTTGTCAAAACAGCGTCACCCGACTTCTTTATTAAAATTTGACATATTTTTTTTTGTTTATTTATTGGTTTTTGGCTATTTTAGCAAAAAAGGGGTATTTTTTTGCAAAAGGGGAGGTTGGACATCACCCGACTTATTTAAAATTTGACATGTTTTTTTGTTTATTTATTTGTTTTTTGGTTATTTTAGCAAAAATGGGAGGTTGGACCCGATGAGGGTTGCCTACGTATCTCACATCCTGTGAGAATCAAACCCGCGTAGTTCAGGATCATGAATAAAGTAAATAAACTAACCTCTTTTTTTTGAAGGAAAGACTTATAAAGAAGAAAGGTAGCATTTTTGCAAAGAAAGATTTCTAAAGAATTTTTTTATTTTTATTTTTATTTTTTTTTATTTTTTTTTTGAATTTCGAAAGAAAAACTTCTAAAGAAGAAAGAAAATATTTTTGGAATTTTACTTAAATTTTTTTTTTGAATTTTGAATTTTCTTTTCAATTTTGAAAGACGAATGAAAATTTTTTCGGATTAAAAGAAAATATTTTTTATTTTTATTATTTATTATTATTATTATTATTTTATTTTTTTAAAAACAATTAAAAAGATTTTCTAAAGAAATCAATAATGGAAAATATTTTTGGATTTTTTCTTTTTGAAAATTGGAGGTCTAAAAATAACTTTTCTAGACTTTTTGGCAAGACAAATACTTTTTGCAACAAATAAAGTATATATATATATATATATATATATATATATATATATATATATATATATATATATATATATATATATATATATATATATATATATATATATATTTGGAAATAAAGAAAAACTTTTTGGATTTTATATATATATATATATATATATATATATATATATATATATATATATATATATATATATATTATTGCAACAAATAACAAAACCACGTTCAATGCACGACTCTTTTTATTTTTAAATTTGGCATTTTCATAAACAAATAAATAAATAAATAAACCATTTTAAAAACAAGACTCATTTTCATGGCAAGATAAACTATTTTCTTTTTCTATTTTTTTTCTTTTTTTAAAAAAAAAACAAGACAGAACAACGACTCTTTTTTTTCTATTTTTCTTTTGATTTTAATAAAACAAACTAGTAAGACATTTTTTTTTGATTTTCTCAAAATTTCGGCAGAGTTTTGACAGTATTTGAGCATTGGTTTTATTCAAAAATAAATAATTAATTCCCTAACCTCTATTTCTTTTCTTTTTTTCTTTTTTTTTCCAACGTTCCCGAGATTCAAAAACCGGACAACATGCGAGTTCGGAACAAATAAATGCACAACACAAATAGGATGCATCAGGATGGTCTTTTCATTTCGGTACACCTGTCCTAGACAGACCCAACCCCTGTGTTGAGCCTCCAAAGTCAAATGCACATGATGCAAACAAACGCTCCTACTAGGGATCTGGCATGAAGCTGAGTTATTCTAGGTTCATAACCTGGGTATTTGTTCTAGACTGTGTACCCGAGCGGACAACTCGAGTCGAGGAGGGGGCTACGTACCGGGGACCCGCGGGATCGTCTGGTTTTGTAACTTGTTCGACCTCTTTCTTATTTCAAGGTATGACACTAACAGAATAGGGAGTCTCGACCAGCGAGCTTCTCCCCGGAGGTAAGAAGAGAAGAGTTTCGACACAGTTTATATACAGTTCAAATAATATCAAAGCGGTAAAAGCATCATTTAGCACATTGAGCCCAAACATGTAACAAAATCAGAGAAAACCAAATATAACAATTTATCTAAGCTCGAATTTCTAACACTGAACCAGTGGTTCTGGGTTTAGAGTCCCCAGCAGAGTCGCCATAGCTGTCACACCTCAATTTTCCGTCCTCGCGAGGGGTGAAGGAGTTTTTTCCAATTAAAGGACAATCGAAACGGGATTTGTTTGTTTATTTCAGAGTCGCCACTTGGGAGATTTAGGGTGTCCCAAGTCACCAATTTTAATCCCGAATCGAGGAAAAGAATGACTCTGTATTACAGTCCGCGAACCAAAAATCCGGATAAGGAATTCTGTTAACCCGGGAGAAGGTGTTAGGCATTCCCGAGTTCCGTGGTTCTAGCACGGTCGCTCAACTGTCATATTCGGCTTGTTTATCTGATTTATACAATTATGAGCTCATGTGCAAATTTTAACTCTTTACCGCTTTTATTATTATATTTTAAAAGAATGTGAACATCATTTAAAAACATGTCTTTGAATTGCGTCACATGAAATGCACCCGCACTCCGGAACATATTTTTATTCAATATTTTGGGATTTGGATTTGGGTCGCATGAAATGCACACCCGAATTTAAGAAGGTAAGATTATTAAAATGCGTGCCTAAAGCAATTAGCGTATTATTATTATTTCTGGGTAAGGCCGTGAAATTTTGCTAAACGGTCCATCCCGAAGTCTAAGCAATTTTAAAACAAATATTTACCGAGGGCCCCGCAATTTTGTATTTTTTATTCGGCGAGGCTCATCTCATTCTTATTTTTTAAGGACAATCCTAAAATGCCTACATTTTTCTATTAAATTTGTCTCTACAAAATGAAAGAGAAAAGGTCTTAATTTATTTACATACTTGAGTTAATATAGTTGGGTTTCGAATATGATTCATAAAATCTGAAAATGATGCAAGCAAGGCAGTCCGTTGCTAATGCGGGCCCAAGCTCAATGTATGTCATAAACTAGACCTGGGCCATCTTATTCACATGTCACTACCTAATTACATTATACTAGGTATGTTCACAGTTTGTCAAATTAAAAAAAAAAACTTGGCAATCCAATTTTAATCCTAGACCATTTACATGCTGAAATTAACCAATAGTATTTAGCTAAACAATATTCCTACAAGTTCCGAAACGGTCTATTCGTTTAATGAACTAAGTGTTGAATATTTAAGAATAGTCTAAATCAGTTAACATGCTTTTGAGACATGATAATCATCCAACAATAATGAATTAATTAGACAGAGTTACTACACCATTTATTTATTTATTAGGCAATACCTAGATAGTTCGTCTGCTAAGATATCGTCAGATGTTCCACTATATATATTAAGCAGCTACATGATTTTGATTAGAGTAAGCTAGATAATTTATATATACAAATAAAATCCAGAACATAATCAAAATAAATTCAGAACTTCAACTTTTCATTTCGTATTCATGCTTCATGTTTCAGTTTACAATAATCAACGTGTCAGTTGTGTACCTGATATTGGAAGCAAAAGAAAAGTGAGATCAGCAGAAATTCAGTAGCATACAACAACAACAACACCCAGCAACCAGTAACAACCAGCAACGAGAAACCAGTGATAGATTTTTAAATCAAGATAAAAATTCAGAAACACCGACAACAATCAACGGACAGAAGCCAAGGGAATTTTTCAGATTTGAAAGACTAATTAATGTTCAACCCTTAATTTCTGAATCCGTTTATTAGAATATTTAAATTATATATCAGGTGTATATTACTCTCTCTTTTAATTTCCAGAATGCTTTTATTTGTATTTTTTGGAAGTCTTAATATTTTCGGAATTTTTCTCTCTCTTAAATATTCAGCTCCCTTTTTTTCTCTCTCTATCTTCTTTCTCTATTCTTCCTTCTTCTTCTCTTTTTTTCTTTTTTCTCTCTTCTCTCCTCATCTTTCAGCATTTTTTTAAACATAAAACTCACTATCTTCCCACTCATCCCCCTTTTAATCCCACTATATAATGTTTTGTCCCCCACTACATTAAACAAATACCCCATTATATCTTGTCTCTCATGCTTATATTAAACAATTGCATTATTCTCCACCATTATATCTTGTCCCCCCATTATTGATTATTTTAATATTATATTAATCTTAATGGACAGAACACTCAAAATAAATAATTGTTCAGAATTTTAATTCCAAAAATACCCCTCTGACCTTACTGAAATTTTCATTTTGTCCCTGAAAATATTGTAATTTACCAATCTACCCCGTCAGCTATAACAAGTTCAGCTAATCAATTCTAACCAAAATATAGCAGCTATAACGAATTTCTAAACAGATTTTATGAACAAACTCAAACTATATGATGAACAACAAAGAAATAACTGGAATTATTTTGATTGAACAAAGAAATAACAAAGAAATACATGATTCAAAACTAAATCAAAAAATTAAAAAAAAAACAAAACATAAACTCACATTAAATCACTGAATTAAAAACGAACTTCAAACAAGATGAACACGAATTAAATCTATATTAAACAACAAACATGATGGATTCAAATGACTTAAACTAACACTTTTCTATATTAAAACTAAATCCTTTTAAATTAATAAAACAAACTGAAGAAGTAATTAATTGAACTCAACTTAAATCTAACAATATTATAACTAAACTAACAATTTCTACCTAAAAATAAACAAGAAAATATGAAACAAACTGAAGAAAATAACAAAACTATAAACATGAACTTAATATCGAACATATCTAATTTCAGATCCAAAAATATCAAACAAATTACGGACAAAAATGAAACTCAAACCCACTAACCGGATCGAAATGACGAAGAACTTGAATGAAAGCAAATCTGTCTGGAGACAATTATTGCACCAAAATAACTCGACGCATAAGACGACCATGAACGGACCATTGAACTGGAGGTCGACTGGATCGGAGAAGACGACGAGAAGGCTGTTTTGCGCAGCCCTTTTTCTTTTTTTTTCTTTTTTCCAGGTGGAGAAGGCAGCGTGGTCGACTTGGAGTCGACGTGAGGATGGGGTCGACGTGGGCTGCGCGTGATGGAGGAGCTGGTTTGTTTGGTCATGTATGGACGTGAGGGTGGCGATGGGGTTGGGTTTTGAACCAGCTGCTCGACCACACTGGATGCTGCATAAGCAGCAGAAGGGAGCTGTTGAAGACGCATCGACCAACAGCCATGGGAGCAGTGGCACGACGGAGCAGCAGCGCGACGAGGTGGAGCTGGGTTTCGACGAAGAAGAAGCAGCAGTGGTGGCGGAGCTAGAAGGAGCAGCTGCTCGACGAGCTTGACGCAGTCATGGAAGCGAGGATGAAGAACGCAGCAGCAGCGACAGAGGAGAAGAAGACGCAGCAGCCATGGCAGCCATGGAATGGAGAGGTCGTTCATGGTGGTGGTTTGGTGTCGCTATGGAGGTTCGACGTGGGGGGGGGGAAGCTGGATGAAGCAGCAGGGGGTCGTTTGGGCGTGAAGGAGAAGACGATGGAGGCTTGGGCAGCCATTGGAGAGGATTTGGAGGTTTGAAGAAGAAGAAGGTAAGAGAGGGGGCGGATGGGAGTTTTCAACAGTAAATTCTTTTTAGGGTTTTGTTTTTGAAATGAAAGAAAAGGAAATAGGGGTGTTGGATCTTTGGGGTTATGGACTGGGTCGACCTGGTTTGGAATGGACCGGGTCGTAGAGGAAGGTTGAGTATATTTGGGCCTGTGGTTCAAAATTGAAGAAGAGGCCTAATTCCGATTTTCTTTTATATTTTTTGCTCTCTTTTCTTTTACTTCCTAATTAATAAAACTAAAATTCTAAATTAACTTATAAACTAAATTAACTTATAAAAAATACTAATTAATTCCAAATAACTATTATCGCATATTTAAATAGCAATTAACGATAAAATCGTACAATTTAGACGTTAAATGCTAAAAATGCAACGTACATTATTTTTATGATTTTCTCATTTTCGTAAAATAAACTTAAATAAATACTAAATAAAAATGCGATATATTTTATATTTTTATTAATTTAAACGAATAAACATGCACAGACAAAAATACAAATAATTATACAAAAATACCACAAAAATAAAAACATTGCACACAAAGGAAAATTGTTTTATTTTGAATTTTTGGGAGTGATTCTCATATAGGGAGAAAATCACGTGCTCACATCTCCGTCGAACTCGAGCCTGAGCTCCCATGGATGCTGGTCGCAACGTGTTCAACAGCTCCCTTCTGCTGCTGCCTCGTCGCCTTTATTCCAAAACCAAGCGGCTTCTGCTGCTCCTGCTGCATCCAGCGTGGTCGAGCAGCTGGTTCGAAGCCCAACCCCATCGCCACCCTCATGTCCATACATGACCAAACAAACCAGTTCCTCCATCACGCGTAGCCCATGTCGACCCCCATCCTCACGTCGACTCCAAGTCGACCACGCTGCCTTCTCTACCTGGAAAAAAGAAAAAGGAAAAAAGAAAAAAGGGCTGCGCAAAACAGCCTTCTCGTCGTCTTCTCCGATCCAGTCGACCTCCAGTTCAATGGTCCGTTCATGGTCATCTTAGGCGTCGAGTTATTTTGGTGCGTTAATCGTTTCTGGACAGATTTGTTCTCATTCAAGTTCTTCGTCGTTTCGATCCGGTTAGTGGGTTTTGAGTTTCACTTTTGTCCGTATTTTGTTTTTGATATTCTCGAATCTAAAATCGGTAAATGTTTGATTTTTGTTTTGTTCGTGTTCATCGTTTTGTTAATTTTTCAGTTTGTTCATGTGAAATTGTTAGTTTAATTTTAATGTTGTTAGATTCAAATTGAAATTTAATTAATGTTGTCAGTTTGATTTTAATATTGTTTCTTCTTCGGTTTGTTTTTATTTGTTTAAAGAATTTAGTTATAATATGGAAATATGTTGGTTTAATCATTTGGATACGTCATGTTTGTTGTTTAATATGGATTTAATGCATGTTCATTCTTTGTTTGAAGTTCGTTTTTAATCCAGTAATTTAATGTGAGTTTGTTTTGGTTTTTGATTTGTTGATTTAGTTTGAATCATGTATTTTGTTGTTGATGTTGTTGTCTCTTTGCTCATTCATTTTTGGTCTAAATTAACTAGGATTGGTTCCCAATATGGTTAACTTATTCCCATTAATCTGAAGCTGTATGATTCAATATGTGTTCATGAGTTTTGTTGTTGAATTTGTTTAGAAATTGGTCATATTTGTTGTATTTTGGTTGAGATCGATTAGGTGAATTGGTTATAGCTGGTAGGGTAGTTTGGTAAATTGCAGTACGTTCAGGGGTAAATTGATAATTTCAGTAAGGTCGGAGGGGTATTTTCGGAATTGAATATTTGAACAATTGTTTAATATAATGGGGAACAAGACATAAATTAGAGGGGATGTGATATAATTATTTAATATAATGGGGGACAAAACATAATGTAGTGGGGTGGGAATAATGTAATTGTTTATGTTAAGCATGGGGGACAAAGTATAATGGGGTGGATATTTATTTAATGCATGGGGGACAAGACATGTGGGCATGGGGGACAAGGTTTAAAATAAAAAAAAACATTAAGTAGTGGAGACAAAGCATGCAATTGGGGGAATATTTCGGGTTGGGGATTCAAGACAAGAGTCTTGTTATAAATAGAGTCATTGACATATTATTAGGGGGACGAGGACTTGAACTTGAAAGAAGAACTTAGAGGATTTTTGGGGGAGAACATTTTTAAGAGAGGAATACATTCTGAAAATCTGAAGAGAGTGTGGTAGAGTTTAAAAAGAGAAAAAAAGAGAGTGAGAAACGAGTTTAGTTTCGGGTTTAATACACGTGGGTTTGAGTATGTTTGTGGTGATGTGGTTTGTTGTTGTTTAAGTCTTTTACAAACTTTTGGGTTTGTTCTATCGAGCTTGCTTGATTTTCCTCAAATTTTTCTGGGTCTTGATTCTGGTTCGAATTGCTGCTGTGGGGTTGCTGTTGCGTTGCTGTGTTACTACTGCTGCTGACTCCTCCTTCTTTTCTTCTTGTATTGCCATTTCCAGGTATACATTTGTACACTCTCGGTTTGAAGCGAAATGAAGTATTAACCAGGCTTTGCTCCTGTTGAATTCCTCATGTTTAGATTTATGCTTGAATTGAATTTTCCTTTCTTTGTATAAAAATGTAGTTGACTGATTAATGAGTAATAGGGTTGCATATGTATAATAATTCCTTCATCTAATAATGTTAGTTTAGATTAATCAAAGAATAATTAATTTGTTTTGATATTATTGTGTATCAATCTCATGTTCTAGTGTTATTAAATAATAGAATATAGAACAAAAGCAATCTCTTTTTGTACAAACTCGATTGCAATTTTCCATTTGCATTAGCCGTAAAATAATAACTAATAAGTTACGTCTTCTTCAACATGTAATTAATTGAGAGATTTTCTTTTATTTTAGAGACGAACTTAATAGAAAAAATGTAGTCACTATAGGTTTATCCTTTTAAATAAAAATGAGACGAGCCTCGCCAAATAAAACGCACAGATTGCGGGGCCCTCACAAAATGTATGTGTTAATTACTTAGAACTCGGGATCGGCCGCTTAGCGAACTCCACGGCCTTACCCAAAAATAATAAATACATTAATCGCTTTAGGCGCGTATTTTAATAATCTTACCTTCTTAAACTCGGGTGTGCATTTCATGCGACCCAAATCCAAATCCCAAAACATTGAATAAAAATGTGTTCCGGATTGCGGGTGCAATTCATGTGACGCAATCCAAAGACATGTTTTTAAACGATGTTCACATTCTTTTAAAATATAATAATAAAAGCGGTAAAGAGTTAAAACTTGCACAGGAGCGCATAATTGTATAAAATCAGATAAACAAGCCGAATATGACAGTTGAGCGACCGTGCTAGAACCACGGAACTCGGGAATGCCTAACACCTTCTCCCGGGTTAACAGAATTCCTTATCCGGATTTCTAGTACGCAGACTGTAATACAGAGTCATTCTTTTCCTCGATTCGGGATTAAATTGGTGACTTGGGACACCCTAAATCTCCCAAGTGGCGACTCTGAAATAAACAAACAAATCCCGTTTCGATTGTCCTTTAATTGGAAAAAACTCCTTCACCCCTCGCGAGGGCGGAAAAAGGAGGTGTGACAACTGACATTAGGCTAACATCAATCACTAACATTTGAGAATATTAGTTACTAACATTATTCACATTGCTATTTAAAATGATGTTACTTACTCAAGCGAACTCGCAATTTCAGAACTAACCCTATTAAACCAACATGTTGATTTCCATGAACTATTTGAACCTGTTTCGTGGCATAACCTATTTGAAACTATTACACGACTACTGAAAAAAGAATTAACTACACTATATTTCATAACTAGTAATCACAAACTAAGATTAATTACAATTGATATTCACATGTTTGTAGAAATAGATTCAACAGTCCAGTTTATGCATTCCAAAGTCATTCTAATACATGCTATGCGATATCAAATGAACTACTGCTTATACATTAAATTAAACACAAAGAAGCAGGAGACATTGAGAAATCCATTCCAACAACTCTTTACTGTCTTTCCATTAAATTTGAGAGCCTTAGAACATGTACCTGGATAATGGAAATACAAGAAGATGAAGGAGCAGTCAGCAACAGTAGTAACACAGCAAAATACAGCAACAGAAAGCCCAACACAGTAGCTTCAACACCTCAATCCAGAAATCCCAACAACACGAAGAAAACTAGTAAAAATGGAGAAGAAAAATAGTCCGGAAATCTCTCTTTGTTTTCTCTTTCTAGCTTTGAACTCTCTATGGTGTTCTTCCGCTCTCAATATTTTAGAAAATTTGGTTCTATCTTTTTTACTCTCTCCAAAATGAATTCTGTCCCAGTATTTTCGGATTTTGTTTTTATATATAAAAATATATATATTAATAGTGATAATTCACCTTTTAATTTTTTTTGTATTTTTATCCTATAATAAAAAGTGTAATAAAGCTAAAATAATAGTAGGTTAAAACCCCCTAAAATATTTACATAAAAGAAGTGATAAAAAATTAAATGTTGTCAAAAATTAGGTGTTCACAGCTGCCCCTCTTTGCTCGAAAACACGAAGAGCTTACGGGCAAAGATAAACTGAACAATGCGACTAATTTTTGATCATATCGTTATTCAAAAGAGGAAGAAAGTAAAAAGGAAAGGCGCAACCGAGTCCTGGTTTTGGATAGCCTACATATCCCTGGTTATAAGGGAATCAGGTCGCGTGTAGTTCAGAAAGTTTTGGTAGCTGGGACTACCATGAAGCTGCAGTTTTGCTGTTACTCCTGCTGCTGATACTGCCTACTGACCTCCTTATTACACCATGAAAAAAATGAAGAAGCTAGAGTAAGCTATAATCTATGCTTTACAAAGATTTATTCTCAAACTTGGTCATGGGACTGTTATTGCCTTGTTGCCTCGCTGTCTTGTTGCCTTGTGTTTCCTCTGATGTTTCTTTACTTTTGGTTCGACTTGTGGTCTTCCTTCTGATTTCTGCTGGGGATTTTTGTTGTAACCCTCTGCTTTACTGACTTCAAACTTCAATGTATTCCTCTGTTATATGGGCGGGCTCCCAACTTCCAGACTTGAAATGTAAAGACTGAAATGTATTCCTCTGTTATATGGGCGGGCTCCCAACTTCCAGACTTGAAATGTAAAGACTGAAATGTATTCCTCTGTTATATGGGTGGGCTCCCAACCTCCGAACTTGAAATGTAAAGACTGAAATTTATTCCTCTGTTATATGGGCGGGCTCCCAACTTCAAAACTTGAAATGTAAAGACTGAAATGTATTCCTCTGTTATATGGGCAGGCTCCCAACTTCAAAACTTGAAATGTAAAGACTGAAATGTATTCCTCTGTTATATGGGCGGGCTCCCAACTTCAAAACTTGAAATGTAAAGACTGAAATGTATTCCTCTGTTATATGGGCGGGCTCCCAACTTCAAAACTTGAAATGTAAAGACTGAAATGTATTCCTCTGTTATATGAGCGGGCTCCGAACTTCAAAACTTGAAATATAACAACCTCCATTCTACAGGCGGGCTCCTGACTCCTTTAACTTGAATCATCTTCTTTCAACTGCTTCACTTAAAACTGGTGTCTTATTCCTCCGAAAACTGCTGGGGACAACACCGGTATTTTATTCACAACTATGTTATTTTCCTTCTTCAAAGACTACTTCCTTTAAAGCTGGTGCTTTCCTTCCACTAGAATTACTTCCCTCCGACTAGTGTTTTCACTTCTCTGAAACCTGTCGGGAATAACACTGCTGGGGAATTATCTTCCTTCTTTAAGACTAGTTACTTTCCTCCCTTTAACAATGGTGGGTATGATACTGACTCAAAGACCACTACCCTTAAAACTTGGGTTATCTTGCTTCTTCCAAGATTGCTTTCTTTAAAACTTGTACTCTTTCTCCCGTAAACTGCGGGGGATTCCACTTCCTTCAAAACTTGTGTTATCTTCCATCTTCCCTAAGTGGGTATCTGATTTCAAGAAAATTTTCGCAATGAGAGAAAATTTCCTGCCCCAGTTTGATAATCTTCTTTGTGGCCATGTCTTCCCACTGTCAATAATATCTCCTTTCCCTGTTTCAAATCAAAGAGAAATTTGTTAGTTTAAAATGTGGTGGGTGGTCGTGCCACTTCTGTTGGGGATGGTTTTTCCCTTTTTCCTTTCCCTGCTTTGCTACAAAACTTGCTAGGGATGATATTATTTGCTGAGGATGATACTTCTGCTGGGGATGGTTTTTCTTTTCTCTTCCTTCCCCGCTCTGTGTTGTTCGACCATTGCGGAACTTGGTCGAGAATCTGTCGGAGTTGTTCCTGTATCTCGCAAATCTGCTGGGGATCCCCATAACCTTTTAACTGTTGCTTTTCCGTTTTTCTCCAACTTCCCCGGGAAATTTGGTCCTCTTGGGATCTAGACCCATTCATCATTTGGTCTTGCGACCAACTTCTTTTCGCTTTGTCGCCTTATCTTTGGCCTGTCCTATTCGCATTTTGCTTTGCACCATTTTGGCAACTGGTAGTAAGCTCTGAAAATCCTTTTCAAAAACAAACTGTTGGGGAGGTAAAGTCTTTAAACCAAGAAATGAAAAAGTGATGATTTCAAAAAATAGAAAAAGAAGAAATCTTTCTGAATAAATGCTGGGGAGAAAGAAAGAAAAGAACTTATCTGAATGATACAACCGATCCCAACGATCATGTCGTGCATTCCGGATTAATCAATCCAGTCTACTTGTATCAATCAATCTTTCGGACGGCCTCATCCTGCTGGGGATAAACAGTCATTCAACTCTTTTCCATCTGCGGATCCTTCCCGCCAATCTTGTCTTGTCACCTCATAGTGCCCTTCGAGGGGTTTTCACTAATAAGGCTCTCTCATTTCTCTCAACTCCCGTCGCCTTATGATGCCTGTGAAGGTTTTCACCGATAAGACTCTCTCATTTTATTTCTCTCAACTTGCATTGCCTTATGGTACCTGTGGAGGTTTTCACCGATAAGACTCTCTCATTTTGTTTTATTTTTTTCAGCTGGGGATCAGAGTGTTACCGATATGACTCTCTCTACTGGGGATTCTTTCGGCTACCAATTCATTTCCAGCTTATGATCCTCTTCTCTGCTGGGGATCAGAGTGTTATTCCCGATTTCCGTTTGCATGGCTTGGCACTTCTTGGATACTGATCGGGATGTCTTTTTGGACATCAATATGGGTTTTTGTGTATGGCTAAAAGAAAAAAGGTAAAAGGTTCAAAATAATTTTGATGGGTAAAACATTACAACTCTTGGAATCAACTTTCTTTCCCAAAATTTTAAACACAACTTCTGCCCCAATTTTTTCTTGCTTGGGGATTTTTATTTTTTGTTACACTATGACCGAGCCGTGAGGCGCCTACGTATCCTTCTTTGAGGAATCAGGTCAAACGTAGTTCCCAATTCCTTTGTTTTTCTTGTGACTTTTGTTGTGTTATATTTTCCTTTTCTCTTTTTTTTTTCTTTTCATTTTCAATACTGATTCTGAGAGAGGCGTATGAAAGAATAAATAAGGCTCAAAAGGGGAAGCAAAGATTAAAGTGTTTGGATAGAAGAAACAATGTCTCCGTCATTTCATTCTCCGATCCAATGCCAAATACAAACAAACAACAAGTACAATCAAAACAAATCAAACCTAATATCTCTTGACTGCGTCAGAACTGATAGCCATGTCGATACATCTTCTCTCGACATCTGTCAAACATAAAGCGCCATTGGGCTTGCTCTGTTCAGATTGCGATAATCAACACACACCTTGATTCTTCTATCTTTTTTGGCACTGGCACCACATTAGCCAACCAATCTGGATATCGCGTGACCCGAATAATCTTAGCATTTAGCTGTTTGTTTACTTCTTCTTTAATCTTCACACTCATGTCGGTTTTGAACTTCCTCAATTTTTGTTTGACGGGAGGAAATGCTGGGTCAGTGGGCAATTTGTGAACCACTAGATTGGTGCTTAAACCCGGCATGTCGTCGTATGACCATGCAAAACGTCTTTGAATTCAATAAGTCCTTTGATTAGTTCTTCCCTAATGTTTGGTTCAATGTGGACGCTTATCTTAGCTTCCCTGATATCATCTGCATCCCTTAGATTGACGGCTTCCGTGTCATTTGACTCAACTCTTTGTTAATTTCTTTGAATGCTTCATCCTCATCGTATTCCGACTCATCATCACAATCCCGTACTATAAGTTCGGAATCAGATTGATTTTTTTAGACTAGATTGAAGATCCGTCATGCATGTCATGTCATTAGAACCAATATAAAGAGAACTGTTTAGAAGAGAAAAAGAAGAAGAAAAATTAAAACAAAATAAGGAATGAAGAAAAAAAACTTTCACTTTATTAAAATACGGGATATCAAGGTTTCACACTTTGGCGAGCATAAAAAGAAATCTGGATTACAACCCTGGAATAATCCAGACAACAAGAAAGAAAATCAGAGCCCACTACCAAGACTCCCATAGGAAGAGGAGTAGCCATTTGTAAGCACGTGATTTTTGCCCTATATAAGAATTACTCCCAAAAAATTCAAAAATAAAATAATTTTTCTTGGTGTGCCATTTTTGTGATATTTTGAATAATTATTTGTATTTGTTTGTGCATGTTTATTTGCTAAATTAATCAAAAAATACAAAAATATATCGCCTTTCGCATGTAGGATTTAATTCTACAATTGTTAGTAATTAAATTTGTTTTACAAAAAATAAAAATTACAAAAATAGGCATCGTTTGCATTTTTAGCATTTAATGTCCAAATATACAATTTTATGCTTAATTATTACTTAATTGTGCGTTAATTATTATTGGGAGTTAATTTGCGCTTTTATAACTTAATTTAGTTCTTAATAATAGTTTAAGTATTTTTATAATTTAGTTTTAGAAAAATAAAAGAAGAAAAAAGAAAACGAAAATATAAAGAAAGTCGGAATTGGGCCTCTTCTTCGATTTCAAGCCACAGGCCCAAAAAATGGCCCAATCTTCCCTACGACCCAGTCCATTTCGAACTGGGTCGACCCAGTCCATAACCCAAAAGACCCAAACCCCTTTGTCTTACATTTTACAAAAACAAAACAAAACAAAAAGAAGACAAAATCCCTAAAAGACCTAAACCATCCGCCCCCCTCCTATCTTCTTCTTCTTCTTCCTCAAGCCTCCTCAAGCACACATCAATGGCTGCCCCTCCATCCTCCTCACCCTCACTGCACACACACAGTGCACGCAGCAGCCATTCATGGCTGCTACGACCCCGTTGCCTCCGTCTCCTTCAAACCAAGCGATGACCCCTTCGCCGAACACCTTCGTTATTTCTTCTTCTTCGTCCAGCATCCATCGACTCCTCCACCTCGCTCCAGCTGCTACTGTCCGTCGACCTCCAGCAGCCCCACGCGGACACCACCCAAACTCAGTCGACAACCCAAGTCACGCCGGAAAAACCCTCGACCAACGAAGGAGGAACCCCATCGTTGCGGCTTCCCTTCCTCCTCCCAGCTGCCGCGACGCTGCTTCTTCCTCCTTCAGAGCACGTCGAGCTGCTGCCATGGTCGACCAGCTGCTCCTGTGCTGCCCGTGTCCAGCTGCGACGAGCAGCCATGGCTGCTCCGAATGGATGTTGCCGCTGCTCCTCCTTCCTCCGCCGCTGCTTCTACTTCTTCTTCGTCTTCGTCGTCCTTCGTTCGAGCTTTGGTCGAGGCTCGGACAGATTTGTTTACAATCAAAGTTCGTCATTGATTCATCTCCGGTTAGTTGTTTTTGAGTTTTATTTTTGTCCATATTTTTGTTTGATATTTTCCGGATCCAAAATCGTTAAAGAATTCAATTCTTGTTTTGTTCGTTGTTCATCGTTGAAATTATTTTTCTAGTTTGTTCATGTTCATGTGCTTTGTTAAAATTAATTTTCAGATTTCAAAATAGAAGTTTAATTAGTTGTTTTCATATTCATTTCATGTTTGTATTATTGTTTAAGTGAATATTTGTTAGTTTGTTGTTTGTTAGATTCAAATTGAAATTTAATTAACTATTTCTTCAATTTGTTTCATGTGTTTATGTATTGTTAGAAATTGTTAGTATTGTTAAGTTCAAGTTTAAGTTCATAATTGTTTCTTCGTCGATCTTGTTATTTGTTTAAAGAATTTAGTTGTGTTAAAGGAATATATTGATTTAATCGTTTAATCCGTCATGTTTGTTGTGTTAAATAGATTCATTCATGTTCATACTTTGTCTGGATGATCTTGAATCCGAATTTTGTATAGTTTGATTTCTTGTTTATCATTTGTGATTATTTCTTGAATTGGTCTCATAATCTTGTTTAAAGTTTAATATAAGAATTGTTTGTTGTAATGTTGTTAGAGTTGATTTTAAGTTCAATATTATTGAATTTAAGAATCTAAATATACTTGTTTGTTGTTGTTGTTGAATCCGAAAATAGGTTTGTTTGTTGCTAAAAATATTGTTCAATCAAATTTTAGTTGTTCTTGGTTTCAATTTGTGTTCATGTGATTTGTTGTTGAAATGTTGTTAAAATCATGTTCATGTGATATTGTTGTTATGATGTTCATCCGTGTTCATATTGTTGTTTGAACATTGTTAGAAATTGATCATATTGTCTATATTTTGGTTAAGTTTGATTAATTGATGTGTTATAGCTGATGGGTAGTTTGGTAAATTTGTAATACGTTCAGGGGTAGTTTGGTAATTTCAGTAAGGTCGGAAGGGGTAGTTTAGGAATTGTACATTTTGTAATTGTTTATTTGAAGCATGGGGGACAAAATGAAATGGGGTGGGTTGTGATATGATTATTTAATATAAAGGGGGGACAAGATTTAATTTAAAGGGGAATCTTGCATTATTTTAAATGAAGCATGGGGGACAAAATGAAATGGGGTGGTGTGATATGTTTATTTAATGTAATGGGGATGAGTGGAAAGATAATGGGTTTGGTAGAGAAAATGGGTTGATTTTAATTGATTAAAAGATTTATGGGATGGGTTATAAAAAGTCTTGAAATCAGAATAGATATAGAGAGAGATAGAGAAAAATACACAGATACGAGAGAGAGAAACAAATCTGAAAATAAGAGAGAGAAAATGGCTGAACATTTAAGAGATAGAAAATTCTGAAAAAATATTTAAGCTTTCAAATAAATAAATAAAAAAAACTAAAAAAATATTCTGCTTTCTTTTGTTGTTTGAAATCAGAATTAATTGTTGTTTCATCAAAGCTGGAAGCTTTTGTTTTTTTGGATTACTACTCCACCGGTCCGTTACTGGGTTGTTACTGTTGCTGGGCTATTGTTGCTGTGTTGTACTGATTTTACTGCTGCTGCTGATTCTCATATTCATTTTCTTTTGCTTCCAATATCAGGTACACAACTGAAAAGCTGGTTATTGTAATCCGAAATATGAAGCGTGAATACATATGAAGAATGAAAATGTGAAGTTTTAATTTCGTTTTTTTTTCTTTGTTCCTTTTGTTGATTGTGTTTAAGCTATTTCATGAATTACTAAATAATAATTGGAATAAGAAAATAATATCATAAGTTAGTCTGTAATAAATCGGTTCGGCAAAATAGGTTAATTCACTAGTTATGAAGGCTTCAAGATTATAGGTTGATCATGAACAAGTAGCTAAATTTAGCTAAGACACGAATTTAAATTAAACATCGTAAATTAGGCATTAAGGCATGACTTGAGCTTAATCAAGATTAGAAGAACGTTTAAGTCTAATAAACTTTCTAATAAACTTTAGTAATTATGGTTAAATTTAGTTTCAAATGATTGTGAATAATTAATCTCAATAATATTTTTTAAAAAAAAATAACAATGCTAAGTTTTAATCTAGCTATATTTGTTTATTTTGAATATTAGTTGTTGAATTTTTATTTAATTTACAATTTTCGAAATTAAGAATAAAATCCCTTTTTCATCAATATTTGTATGAATCAAGCAATTAGGGTGTCATGTTTTCTTAAATAATAATAATAAAAAAAACGTAATTAATTAGGATTTTCTTTATTCATTTTAGAGACTAATTTTAAATAGCAAAATGTAGTCGCTTTAAGATTTATTCATTTAGGAAAATAAATGAGATGAGCCTCGCTTAATAAAATGTATAGATTGCGGGGCCCTCAATAAATGTACATTTAATTGCTTAGAATTAAGGAGGAGTCGTTTTAGCAAATTTCACGGCTCTACCCCAAAGTAATAAATCGCTAATTGCTTTAGGCGCGATATAATAATAATACATTCTTAAACACGGGTATGCATTTATGCGACCCAAATCCAAATCCCAAAACATTGAATAAAAATACGTTCCGGATCGTGGATGCATTTTATGTGTCCCAATCCAAAGACATATTTTTTTAACGATGTTCACATTTTTTAAAAAATATAATAATGAAAGCGGTAAAAAGATAAAACTTGCACATGAGTCCATATTTGTATAAAATCAGATAATCAAGCCAAATATAACAGTTGAGCGACCGTGCTAGAACCACGGAACTCGGGAATGCCTAACACCTTCTCCCGGGTTAACAGAATTCCTTATCCGAATTTCTGGTTCGCGGACTGTAATACAGAGTCATTTTTCCTCGGTTCGGGATTAAAATAGGTGACTTGGGACACCCTAAATCTCCCAAGTGGCGACTCTGAAATAAATAAACAAATCCCGTTTCGACTGTCCTTTAATTGGAAAAAACTCCCTTTGTACCCTCGCGGGGGCGGAAAAAGGAGGTGTGACAGCTCTGGCGACTCCGCTGGGGATAACTATGACCCAGAACCACTGGTTCAGGGTTAGAAATTCGAGCTTAGATAAATTGTTATATTTGGCTTTATCTGATTTTTACATGTGTTTGAGCCTAATGTACTAAATGATGCTTTTACCGCTTTGAAATTATGTGAACTGTATATAAATTGTGCCGAAACCCATCTTCTCTCTGAGTCTTCTGAATCATGAAGAAGGGTGTACTTCGTACGACTTCTTTTCTGTATAGTGTCAAGTCCCAATTTAGAACGAGGTTTGGATAAGTCGCAAAGCCGGTGAAGCTTCTGTATTCCCGGATTGCCGCCTCCTCCTCGGCTCGAGCTGTCCGCTCGGGTAAGCCAGGTCTAGAACAAACACCCAGGTTCTGAACCTAGTATAACAAAGCCACATGCCGGACCCCTAGTAGGAGCGTTTGTTTGCATCACGTGCATTTGACTTTGGAGGCCCAACACAGGGGTTGGGTCTGTCTAGGACAGGTGTACCAAAAATGAAAATGACCATCCTGATGCATCTTACTTGCTACTACTTGCGCATTTATTTGATTCGGATTTGTGTGCTGACTGACTTGTGAATATCAGGAATAATATTTTGAAATTGAAAAAAAACGAAATAGCGGTTAGGGAATTGATTGTTTATTTTTGAAAAGAAAACAAATGCCCAAATACTGTCAAAACTCTGCCGAAATTTTAAGAAAATGAAAAAAAAATGTCTTTTTAGTTTGTTTTATTAAAAGCTAAGAAAAAAAAGGTCGTTGTTCTGTTTTTGTTTTTCAAAAAATAAATAAATAAATATATATATAGTTTGTCTTGCCATGAAAATGAAAATAAAAAAGAGTCTTATTTTTAAAATGGTTTTTTTTTATTATTTATTTGCTTATGAAAAAAAAAAGTCTTTCATTATTTGTCGCAAATATATATATATATATATATATATATATATATATATATATATATATATATATATATATATATATATATATATAAATCCGAAAAGTTTTTTTCTTATTTCCAAAAGATATATATATCTTTATTTGTTGCAAAGAATATTTGTCTTGCCAAGAAAATTCAAAATAAAATTCCAAAAGATATGTCTTGCAAAAAATAATATAAATTTCTTTATTTTCCATTGTTGATAAAACAAAAAATAAAAAACAATTCTTTTAAAAAAAAAATTCCGAAAATATTTTGGATTCTTCTTTCAAAATTGAAAAGAAAATTCAAAATTCAAAAAATATTTTTTAGAAGCATTTCTTTTATCAAAAGTAAAATTCCAAAAATATTTTTTTTCTTTAGAATAAAAAAAAACAAATGGAAATTCGAAAAAAAAAAAAAAACTTCCTTTTACTTTTGAAATTCTCAAAGTTCAAATCAAAATAAAAGGAATTTTTACAAGTTTTTCTTTCAAAAAGAAATCAATCAAAAAAAAAATATATACTTCCTTTGAGCAGTTCTTTCACAGTTCCAATAAAAAAAATATTAGTTCATTTACTTATTCACGAGGCCCGAACTACGCGGGTTTGATTCTCACCGGATGTGAGATACGTAGGCAACCCTCATCGGGTCCAACCCCCTTTTTTGCTAAATTAGTCAAAAACCAAAAAAATAAATAAAAAACGTGTCAAAATTTTTTATTTTGTCATAAATAAGTCTAGTGGTGTCCAACCTTCCCGTTTGCTAAAATAGCCAAAAAAAAAAAACATGTCAAAATTTTAATTTTGTCATAGAGAAGTCGGGTGACGCTGTTTTATGTAGACATAGTCGAATGTTCCCGAAAGGGACGCCGGGAGGCTGACTTTGCATAAACAGCCACCTTTGGGTCATTTTTAAGATTTTGACCAGTTGACCCACACAGCCTTAAAAATCTTCGTCCCCGAGGCGTTGAAAGGCCGTGTTTGCAATATTGACTTTTCTAATTCGAAAAATGATAAAAAGAGTCATAAATAAGTCGGGTGATGCTGTTTTGTCAAAAATTGCCGAATGTTCCCGAGAGGGACGCCGGAAGGCTGACTTTGCATAAACAGCCACTTTTTTTGGGTCCTGTTTAGGATTTTGGTCTAAGTTGACCCACACAGCCCTATAAATCTTCGTCCCTGAGGCGCTGAAGGGCCGTGTTTGCAACATCAGGTTTTTAGTATAATTTGAAAAGAAAAAAAAAGAGTCAGCGGTCAGGTGAATACCGTTTGGATTTTTTTTAGTCAAAATAACCCGAGCCAACTTCGGCCGCGTCTTGAACCGTTCTTGCCGAAATAACCTTAGAGTATCTGTCAGTTGTCGAAAGGTTATTTTCGTAAAAGAATGGACAAGTGTGTAAAGTGTCATAAAATAATCCTCCCCGGCCTCAAATTCATGTGAAAGTTGGAAGGGGCCACATTTGCAAAAATAACCGTTTGGTTGCATTTGTCAAACGGGGAAAGAAATTGGCCATTTGTAAATATTTTAATTAGAATATGTGGGTTGTTTGATTTTCCACTTGTAGGTCATCTTCAAACCTTTGAAACTCAGTTTGTTTTAACATGAAAATTGAAAAAAAAATGTTTAGCATTGTTTATCTTTTATTGGGTCCGAACTACGCTCGGTCTGATTCATGCGGGGTCATGATACGTAGGCAATCTCCATAAGATTCGACCACCACCAAAATAAAAAAAATATAAAAAAATATAATAATAAATAAATAAAAGAGAGTGTGGAAGATTTTCAGGGGGCACAATTGTCTAACTGCTTAGGTACATTGTATCTCTGATACATGATTGTCTGTCCAATGCCCTAACACTAACGTGATGGCTTCCCTTTGTTGTGTCCATATATAGAAAGTGGTTGGTTGTGGTAACTCCTCCCTGCAAAGCAAAATCAAAGGACAATGGCTCAGAACCGCAGAACCGAGTGGATCGGTACTGATGACCGACAACAATTGGTCGAACAGAACAATAGGTTGGTAGAAGAAGTGAAAATGCTGAGACAGTATGTGGCAGACATGTATCAGGCATGGATAACGGGAAAAGCACCACCCCCTCCACCGCCAAGCCTCTTGAACTCGGTCATTTCCCAAGCACCCAACACCATAATGGAAGATTCTCCATACTCTCCATCCCAACCCATTTATGGCAGCTTTCCCAGCTATCCGAGTAGCTCCATCACTCTTCAATGTTTCTCCGCTCCCCAACACCACTTCTTTCCCCGTGACCTCAAAAGCCATACCTCACTTCCCAGGTACCCGACTCCACGAAATGCTTACCCACCCATACAAGCCTACCAAAAGCCATCTGGATCAGGTTTCCGGCCCTGTAACATGCAAGAATGAAGAGGTTGCTGAAACGAGAAAAGGCTCCCACCCCTATCGGGGTATCTTATGCCAGTTTGTTTGAAAGGCTAAGGCATGCTGGCTCGATTGAACCACTCCCCGCATGTACTCCAAATCCACTTGCAAGGAGCTTTGATCCGGCAGCGCGATGCGCCTACCACTCCAATGTCATAGGGCACAACATTGAGAGTTGTCATAGTTGGAGAAGGGAAGTAGAGAAAATGATCCGAGAAGGGCGGGTTGTGATTAATAACAGTGACATGGAGCACTCGAACCCCCTCGAGAACTTGCAGACGGAGGTTGATGAGATTGAAGCTAGTAATGGTCTCGGCAGTATTGATGCAAAGCTCAGTAGCTAAAATGCCAATTTTGATAAAGTGGGAGGACGTTTCGTTCCTTGGTCAGCAAGAGAGAAGCTTGTGGTGGTTCATTTTGTTGTCATTTCTGTTGTTCGGATTATTAGGGTTATAAGTCGGATGTTGTCTTGTCCAGTTTGTTTTAGGATTTTGTTCTGGATTGTTTTGTTTGTTTTGTTATTTAAACCATTTCACCGGTAGTCTAATACAAAATCCGGTCTTTTATTATTTCCAGTCATCTTTTTGTTTAGTCCTTTTATCATTTTTGTTCAATGCCGATTCTAGGGACATGACATGCGCACCCAGTTTGGGCCTAGTCTTAAAAGTTAATCATAAAACCCTGAGAAGGTGATCAAAGCATTTAAAGGAAATAAGAACGGTTTGAGATTATTTGGAGCCCGAGTCATGTGGAACTGGGGCAAACACAAAGAAAACCGTTAAATAAAGATTCGCCTAAATTGGCATGAGGGTCGTTCATAATAAAAGAGAATGAGAGTGTCGCCCAACGGTGCTTTAGAAGTGACAAATGAACAAACATATGTTTAACATAATTGTCAAGCCCAGCACCGTCGGAAGAGACTATAAATCTATTGTTTGTTGTGTTGTTTGCATTTGGCATGTTTTGAAGACTGGAATGACGAAGGCATTTTGTTCTGCTACCTAAATACTTTATCCTTCGTTACCCCTTTTGAGCCTTACTTATTTTTCTTTCATACCCCTCGTTCGGAATCAGTAAAAACGACTAGAAAACGCGAGCATGGCATGAAAACATGAAAAAAAAAACAAAAAACAACAAAACGAAAAAGAAAAGAAAAGAAAAGTGATAACAAAAAAAAAAGTCAAATGAAAACAGAGGAATTGGGAACTACGTTTGACCTGATTCCTCAAAGAGGATACGTAGGCGCTTCACGGCTTGGTCATAGTTTTGAAAAAATATAAATCAATCAAGTAAAATATCCCCAAGCAAGAAACTGGGGCAAAAGTTGCGTTTGTGGTGAATAAATCTAGTTCCGAAAGTTGTAACTAATAACCCAGAATTAATGCATTTTTGAGCCTTTAATACCCTTTTTTTTTTCTAGCCCTATCCAAAACCCACATTACGGTCCAAAGAAAGACCTTCTGACCAGTCTTCAAAAGATGCCAAGTCAGACAAATGAGAGTCTTACTGGCGAACATAACATTCTGTTCCACAGCAGAAAGGACTCTAATCTCCAGCAGAGAGAGTCATACCGGCAACACTCCAAATCCCCAGCTGGAAAGTGATACAAATGAGAGAGTCATATCGGTGAAAACCTTCACAGGCACCATAAGGCGATGAAAGCTGAGAGAAGAACAAAAAATGAGAGAGACTTGATAGTGAAAACCCTTTGGGCACTACAAGTCGAATAAGATTAAGAATCCAATGGGGAATCGCCAATTGAAGATCTTGAAAGATGATTGACGGTAGAGGATAGGCCGCATACGCATGTCATGGCCATTAGAGTCGGTATCTGCGTTTGATAGGTTTTTATTTATAGTTTCTTTTGTAAAAGAGTCATCATTTCCTTTGTCTTTTGTTTTGTATCTTTTATCTTTCTCCTTTCATAAAAAATTTCCCCCAATAGAGTCTGTCCGGTCAGAACAAGTATGAAATGACTTCAAAATATGTCATCAGCTTCCCAATTATACAAAATGAGATCTGACTAGTGCATCCAAATGGTGTAGTCAGCGAGGAACAAGCGCGAGGCCAGTGTCAAGAAAATATCCCCAGCAAAAGGGAATTGACAAAAGGATTGACGAGTGTCAAAAGGGATATCCTTGCCAAAACCAAAGTTATAAACCTCAAGGCCAAAGCCAGTGGGCAAATCAAGGAGAGCAATGAGCATGATTTGGGAAATTCATACTAGGACTAAAAGGTCGGGGAAATGCCAGCTTCCGAGTTATGTCACAAAAGAAGACGGATATCCCCAGCAGGAAGGGATTATCCCCAGCACATAATATCATCCCCAACAAGCTGTGGAACGCAGAGCAAGGAAGGAGAAAGGGAAAAGCCATCCCAGTAGGGGTATCACAACCAACCACCATGTTTTAAACTAACAAATTTTGTTTGATTTGAAACAGGTAAAGGAAATGGCATTGATGCCAGAAATGCATGCCGCAAGGGATATTATCAAACTGGGGCAGAAAATTTTCCTTCCGCTTAGAAAATTTTCTGGAAGTCAGGTACCCATGTGGGAAAGAATAAAGATAACGCCAGTCTCAAGGGAAGTGGTCTTAGAACCAGTGTTGCCCCCAACATAATAAGTTCTATGGAGGAAGTTGTTCCCCAGCAAAGGGATGAAACTTGAGCTCAGTGAAGCACTAGTTCTGAAAGAATCAGAATCCCCCAACAGTGTTAGCCTCGACAGCGTTATCCCCAGCTGATAACATTTTACCCCCCCCCCCAACAGGTAAGTAAATAATTCCCCAACAGTGTTATCCCCAGCAAGTATTCGAGGTAAGACATTTTCAAGTCTTAAGGATATTTTGGGTTCATCCGCCCTCGAATAGGATATTTTGGGTTCATCCGCCCTCGAATAGGATATTTTGGGTTCATCCGCCCTCGAATAGGATATTTTGGGTTCATCCGCCCTCGAATAGGATATTTTGGGTTCATCCGCCCTCGAATAGGATATTTTGGGTTCATCTGCCCTCGAATAGGATATTTTGGGTTCATCCGCCCTCGAACAGGATATTTTGGGTTCATCCGCCCTCGAACAGGATATTTTGGGTTCATCCGCCCTCGAACAGGATATTTTGGGTTCATCCGCCCTCGAACAGGATATTTTGGGTTCATCCGCCCTCGAATAGGATATTTTGGGTTCATCCGCCCTCGAATAGGATATTTTGGGTTCATCCGCCCTCGAATAGGATTTTATTTTCAAAGTTGTTGTTGAAGCCAGGCGCCCACCTGAATAACGAAAGGAATACTTTTCTTGTCTGTCCATTGCATATTTTAGGCGCCCACCTGTATAACAAGGGAATACATTCCACACCTTTGCCAATAGGAGACGCACTTCCTAAGTCTAGTTCTGCCAATAGGAGACGCACTTCCTAAGTTAGTTTCACCCATAGGAGACGCATTTCCTCCTAAGTTTAGTTTTACCCATAGGAGACGCATTTCCTCCTAAGTTTAGTTTACCCATAGGAGACGCATTTCCTCCTAAATTTACTTTTACCCATAGGAGACGCATTTCCTCCTAAGTTTAGTTTACCCATAGGAGACGTATTTCCTCCTAAATTTACTTTTACCCATAGGAGACGCATTTCCTCCTAAGTTTAGTTTACCCATAGGAGACGCATTTCCTCCTAAGTTAGCATTGAAGTTGGGAGCCCGCCCATATAACAGAGGCATACATTTCTGTCCTTTTACTTTCTGTTCTAGGTCGCCCACCAATAGAATGCGGGAATACTTTTAAGTTCTGGGTCGCCCACCAGTATAATGCGGGAATACATTTCAGTTCTAGGTCACCCACCAGTAAAATGCGGGAATACATTTATGTTCTAGGTCGCCCACCAGTAAAATGCGGGAATACATTTCAGTTCTAGGTCGCCCACCAGTAAAATGCGGGAATACATTTCAGTTCTAGGTCGCCCACCAGTAGAATGCGGGAATACATTTCAGTTCTAGGTCGCCCACCAGTAAAATGCGGGAATACATTTCAGTTCTAGGTCGCCCACCAGTAGAATGCGGGAATACATTTCAGTTCTAGGTCGCCCACCAGTAAAATGCGGGAATACATTTCAGTTCTAGGTCGCCCACCAGTAGAATGCGGGAATACATTTCAGTTCTAGGTCGCCCACCAGTAAAATGCGGGAATACTTTATGTTCTAGGTCGCCCACCAGTAAAATGCGGGAATACTTTCTGTTCTAGGTCGCCCACCAGTAAAATGCGGGAATACATTTCAGTTCTAGGTCGCCCACCAGTAAAATGTGGGAATACATTTCAGTTCTAGGTCGCCCACCAGTAAAATGCGGGAATACATTTCAGTTCTAGGTCGCCCACCAGTAAAATGCGGGAATACATTTCAGTTCTAGGTCGCCCACCAGTAGAATGCGGGAATACATTTCAGTTCTAGGTCGCCCACCAGTAAAATGCGGGAATACATTTCAGTTCTAGGTCGCCCACCAGTAGAATGCGGGAATACATTTCAGTTCTAGGTCGCCCACCAGTAAAATGCGGGAATACTTTATGTTCTAGGTCGCCCACCAGTAAAATGCGGGAATACTTTCTGTTCTAGGTCGCCCACCAGTAAAATGCGGGAATACATTTCAGTTCTAGGTCGCCCACCAGTAAAATGCGGGAATACATTTCAGTTCTAGGTCGCCCACCAGTATAATGCGGGCATACATTTCATAATTTTGCATT
This sequence comes from Nicotiana tabacum, assembly GCF_000715075.1. Classification (NCBI taxonomy): domain Eukaryota; kingdom Viridiplantae; phylum Streptophyta; class Magnoliopsida; order Solanales; family Solanaceae; genus Nicotiana; species Nicotiana tabacum. The sequence goes on from NC_134095.1 coordinate 164,893,770, forward strand.
GAAGCAACTTTTTAGTCTTGTATTACAAATTTTGGAATCAGTAACCCCACTAGAAGGCGGAAGGTTACAACAGGAATCCCCAGCAGTAAACAATAAAATCCCCAGCACCGGGAAGCAGAAGGTTGCAACAAGAGGTCCCAGCACAAACTCAAGTGCATGTGTCAAAAGGAAGAAAAGCATCGGAAGAAAAGCACCGGAGGAAACACAAGCCGACAAGAAAGCAAGGCAACAAGAACAAATTTTAGTCTAGCCTAGCTTCTTGTTTTCTTTTAAGCACGGTGTAACAAGGAGATCGGTAAGCAGTGATAACAGCATGCAACAGCAGTAACATCGCAGTCCCACGGTAGTCCCAGCTACCAAAAACTTCCCGAACTACATTGACCTGATTCCTGTTTAGCCCAGGATATGTAGGAAACCTTTGAAGCAAAGGTTCGGTCAAATATTTTTCAAAAAATACTTCACACGGATTACTCGGATGGGCAAAAATCGCTCGCTTTATCTTTGCACGAAAACCCTTCGTGTCTTCGGGCAAAGAGGGGCAGCTGTAAGCACGTGATTTTTGCCCTATATAAGAATTACTCCCAAAAAATTCAAAAATAAAATAATTTTTCTTGGTGTGCCATTTTTGTGATATTTTGAATAATTATTTGTATTTTTTTGTGCATGTTTATTTGCTAAATTAATCAAAAAATACAAAAATATATCGCCTTTCGCATGTAGGATTTAATTCTACAATTGTTAGTAATTAAATTTGTTTTACAAAAATAAAAATTACAAAAATAGGCATCGTTTGCATTTTTAGCATTTAATGTCCAAATATACAATTTTATGCTTAATTATTACTTAATTGTGCGTTAATTATTATTGGGAGTTAATTTGCGCTTTTATAACTTAATTTAGTTCTTAATAATAGTTTAAGTATTTTTATAATTTAGTTTTAGAAAAATAAAAGAAGAAAAAAGAAAACGAAAATATAAAGAAAGTCGGAATTGGGCCTCTTCTTCGATTTCAAGCCACAGGCCCAAAAAATGGCCCAATCTTCCCTACGACCCAGTCCATTTCGAACTGGGTCGACCCAGTCCATAACCCAAAAGACCCAAACCCCTTTGTCTTACATTTTACAAAACAAAACAAAAAAAGAAGACAAAATCCCTAAAAGACCTAAACCATCCGCCCCCCTCCTATCTTCTTCTTCTTCTTCCTCAAGCCTCCTCAAGCACACATCAATGGCTGCCCCTCCATCCTCCTCACCCTCACTGCACACACACAGTGCACGCAGCAGCCATTCATGGCTGCTACGACCCCGTTGCCTCCGTCTCCTTCAAACCAAGCGATGACCCCTTCGCCGAACACCTTCGTTATTTCTTCTTCTTCGTCCAGCATCCATCGACTCCTCCACCTCGCTCCAGCTGCTACTGTCCGTCGACCTCCAGCAGCCCCACGCGGACACCACCCAAACTCAGTCGACAACCCAAGTCACGCCGGAAAAACCCTCGACCAACGAAGGAGGAACCCCATCGTTGCGGCTTCCCTTCCTCCTCCCAGCTGCCGCGACGCTGCTTCTTCCTCCTTCAGAGCACGTCGAGCTGCTGCCATGGTCGACCAGCTGCTCCTGTGCTGCCCGTGTCCAGCTGCGACGAGCAGCCATGGCTGCTCCGAATGGATGTTGCCGCTGCTCCTCCTTCCTCCGCCGCTGCTTCTACTTCTTCTTCGTCTTCGTCGTCCTTCGTTCGAGCTTTGGTCGAGGCTCGGACAGATTTGTTTACAATCAAAGTTCGTCATTGATTCATCTCCGGTTAGTTGTTTTTGAGTTTTATTTTTGTCCATATTTTTGTTTGATATTTTCCGGATCCAAAATCGTTAAAGAATTCAATTCTTGTTTTGTTCGTTGTTCATCGTTGAAATTATTTTTCTAGTTTGTTCATGTTCATGTGCTTTGTTAAAATTAATTTTCAGATTTCAAAATAGAAGTTTAATTAGTTGTTTTCATATTCATTTCATGTTTGTATTATTGTTTAAGTGAATATTTGTTAGTTTGTTGTTTGTTAGATTCAAATTGAAATTTAATTAACTATTTCTTCAATTTGTTTCATGTGTTTATGTATTGTTAGAAATTGTTAGTATTGTTAAGTTCAAGTTTAAGTTCATAATTGTTTCTTCGTCGATCTTGTTATTTGTTTAAAGAATTTAGTTGTGTTAAAGGAATATATTGATTTAATTGTTTAATCCGTCATGTTTGTTGTGTTAAATAGATTCATTCATGTTCATACTTTGTCTGGATGATCTTGAATCCGAATTTTGTATAGTTTGATTTCTTGTTTATCATTTGTGATTATTTCTTGAATTGGTCTCATAATCTTGTTTAAAGTTTAATATAAGAATTGTTTGTTGTAATGTTGTTAGAGTTGATTTTAAGTTCAATATTATTGAATTTAAGAATCTAAATATACTTGTTTGTTGTTGTTGTTGAATCCGAAAATAGGTTTGTTTGTTGCTAAAAATATTGTTCAATCAAATTTTAGTTGTTCTTGGTTTCAATTTGTGTTCATGTGATTTGTTGTTGAAATGTTGTTAAAATCATGTTCATGTGATATTGTTGTTATGATGTTCATCCGTGTTCATATTGTTGTTTGAACATTGTTAGAAATTGATCATATTGTCTATATTTTGGTTAAGTTTGATTAATTGATGTGTTATAGCTGATGGGTAGTTTGGTAAATTTGTAATACGTTCAGGGGTAGTTTGGTAATTTCAGTAAGGTCGGAAGGGGTAGTTTAGGAATTGTACATTTTGTAATTGTTTATTTGAAGCATGGGGGACAAAATGAAATGGGGTGGGTTGTGATATGATTATTTAATATAAAGGGGGACAAGATTTAATTTAAAGGGGAATCTTGCATTATTTTAAATGAAGCATGGGGGACAAAATGAAATGGGGTGGTGTGATATGTTTATTTAATGTAATGGGGATGAGTGGAAAGATAATGGGTTTGGTAGAGAAAATGGGTTGATTTTAATTGATTAAAAGATTTATGGGATGGGTTATAAAAAGTCTTGAAATCAGAATAGATATAGAGAGAGATAGAGAAAAATACACAGATACGAGAGAGAGAAACAAATCTGAAAATAAGAGAGAGAAAAGGGCTGAACATTTAAGAGATAGAAAATTCCGAAAAAATATTTAAGCTTTCAAATAAATAAAAAAAAACTAAAAAAATATTCTGCTTTCTTTTGTTGTTTGAAATCAGAATTAATTGTTGTTTCATCAAAGTTGGAAGCTTTTGTTTTTTTGGATTACTACTCCACCGGTCCGTTACTGGGTTGTTACTGTTGCTGGGCTATTGTTGCTGTGTTGTACTGATTTTACTGCTGCTGCTGATTCTCATATTCATTTTCTTTTGCTTCCAATATCAGGTACACAACTGAAAAGCTGGTTATTGTAATCCGAAATATGAAGCGTGAATACATATGAAGAATGAAAATTTGAAGTTTTAATTTCGTTTTTTTTCTTTGTTCCTTTTGTTGATTGTGTTTAAGCTATTTCATGAATTACTAAATAATAACTGGAATAAGAAAATAATATCATAAGTTAGTCTGTAATAAATCGGTTCGGCAAAATAGGTTAATTCACTAGTTATGAAGGCTTCAAGATTATAGGTTGATCATGAACAAGTAGCTAAATTTAGCTAAGACACGAATTTAAATTAAACATCGTAAATTAGGCATTAAGGCATGACTTGAGCTTAATCAAGATTAGAAGAACGTTTAAGTCTAATAAACTTTCTAATAAACTTTAGTAATTATGGTTAAATTTAGTTTCAAATGATTGTGAATAATTAATCTCAATAATATTTTTTTAAAAAATAACAATGCTAAGTTTTAATCTAGCTATATTTGTTTATTTTGAATATTAGTTGTTGAATTTTTATTTAATTTATAATTTTCGAAATTAAGAATAAAATCCCTTTTTCATCAATATTTGTATGAATCAAGCAATTAGCGTGTCATGTTTTCTTAAATAATAATAATAAAAAAACGTAATTAATTAGGATTTTCTTTATTCATTTTAGAGACTAATTTTAAATAGCAAAATGTAGTCGCTTTAAGATTTATTCATTTAGGAAAATAAATGAGATGAGCCTCGCTTAATAAAATGTATAGATTGCGGGGCCCTCAATAAATGTACATTTAATTGCTTAGAATTAAGGAGGAGTCATTTTAGCAAATTTCACGGCTCTACCCCAAAGTAATAAATCGCTAATTGCTTTAGGCGCGATATAATAATAATACATTCTTAAACACAGGTATGCATTTATGCGACCCAAATCCAAATCCCAAAACATTGAATAAAAATACGTTCCGGATCGTGGATGCATTTTATGTGTCCCAATCCAAAGACATGTTTTTTTAACGATGTTCACATTCTTTAAAAATATAATAATGAAAGCGGTAAAAAGATAAAACTTGCACATGAGTCCATATTTGTATAAAATCAGATAATCAAGCCAAATATAACAGTTGAGCGACCGTGCTAGAACCACGGAACTCGGGAATGCCTAACACCTTCTCCCGGGTTAACAGAATTCCTTATCCGGATTTCTGGTTCGCGGACTGTAATACAGAGTCATTTTTCCTCGGTTCGGGATTAAAATAGGTGACTTGGGACACCCTAAATCTCCCAAGTGGCGACTCTGAAATAAATAAACAAATCCCGTTTCGACTGTCCTTTAATTGGAAAAAACTCCTTTTGTACCCTCGCGGGGGCGGAAAAAAGAGGTGTGACACCATTCAATTGTTGATTTTTGTTTTCAGCCCCACAAACTGTACATCCGCCTTGCTGGACCCTTCCCCATCACCATAACTGACTTGTCATCTACACAGTGCACCACTGCTTTTCCACTTGTCGGCTTTTCTTTCGAACTATTTTCACTGACACAGATCATCATTACCATTTGTGAGGGCTTCTTAAGCTCCCCTCCCTTGTGTACTAGTTCGATCATGTAGGTCTCATGGTGCACCGGTAGCGGATTCTGATTAATGTTTGGTGCTTCTGGAGCCTGAACCTCGATCTTATTTGTATCAATAAGCTCTTGCACGACATTCTTCAACTTCCAACATTTCTCAGTATCGTGTCCGGGAGCCCCCGAACAATATTCGCAGCTCGTTGAAAGGTCAAGATTTCTAGGAAGGGGATTTGGCAACTTGGGCTCAATAGGATTCAACAGGCCTAACTGCCTCAATTTATGGAACAGAGTAGTATAGGATTCTCCCAGCGGAGTATATTTCTGCTTCCTCTCATTCTTGAAAGCCTGATTCCCACGGAAACCTGACCCTGGAGGATTTCTATAGGCCATCGGAGGTGGATATGTGTTTTGTGAATGTGGGTATGTGTTTTGTGGAGGTGGGGTGGGTATGTATTTTGGGGAGAAGGTGCATGCCATTGCGGGTGAGCCGGAGGCTGGGTATATGCTTGAGCGTGATGGACGAAAAAATATGGCTCTTACGATGGATAATAAGGTCGTGGAGGGTCGTATGGAGTGTGTGGGTAATTTGGGTGATGGGGTGTGGGTTGGTAGTGAGGGGAAGGTCCTCTAGATCTGGCCCAAGTACCTGTTTCGACTGTTGTGATCTCCTCTCTCTTCGTTTTCCCGAGCGCACCTCCCGTGCCGCTTTGGATAGCCTGAGTTGTGGCATTGATAGCCGAATAACTCATTATCTTGTTGGATCTGAGTCCCTCTTCAACCATACTGCCCATTTTTACTACTTCGTTGAAAGATTTACCAACTGACGTCACCAGGTGACCAAAGTAAGTTGGCTCCAAAGTTTGTAAGAAGTAGTCCACCATTTCACCTTCACTCATTGGTGGATCGACTCTTGCTGCTTGTTTTCTCCAACGGAATCCGAATTCCCTGAAGCTCTATCCAGGCTTTTTCTCAAGTTTCAACAGTGTGAGACGTCAGGGACGATCTCAAGGTTATACTGGAAGTGACCTGCAAATGCTTGGGCTAGATCGTCCCAGGTATACCACCTGCTAGGATCCTGCCTCGTGTACCATTCCAGTGCGGACCCGCTTAAACTTTGACCAAAATAAGCTATCAGCGGCTCATCCTTTCCACCTGCCCCTCTCATCTTACTACAGAAACCTCGCAGATGTGCCATGGGATCACCATGTCCCTCATATAGATCAAACTTTGGCATCTTAAAACCTGTCGGCAACTGAACATCGGGGAAGGGACACAGATCTTTATAGTCCACACTAACTTGGCTGCCCAATCCATGCATATTCCTGAAGGATTGCTCCAGGCTTTTCACTTTACGAAGCACTTCGTCCTGCTCCGTATTCTTAGCCGGCCTCTCAGTTTCTGCCGGGAGCTGAAGGTGAGGGGTGTAAGTGTATGGCTCGGGTGCTTTGAAGGTGAGTTCGGGAGGATAGTATTGGTTGTCGTGAACCTGAAACACTGGTTCATCAGATGATTTTTGCAATGTGGCGGGTGGAGGAGGGTTTTGTTTGGGTGGTGGAGCTTGGGAATTATAGGAAGTTTCCCCCTGATAGTATTGGAAAATGGGGAAGCTTGTTGATGGACCAGTGGGAGGGTGTTCCGGAGTCCGAGCCGGTGAGAGGGTAGGAGTAGGGGGAGGTATTGGTGATGTTTGTCCCCTAGCCCAGGCTAGGTGCATCCCAGCTATCTCTTGTCTCTACCTGTCTACTTCCTCCTTCATCATTGCATCTTCGTCCTTTCCTCCTCAACACTTTTGTCCGAACCAGACATACTTTTCGAAATGGGCCCTTTAGATCTTGTGTGGTAATGGTAATCTGCCAGAACGTTCTAACGAGCTAACTGTTTCGAAATCTTTCTTTGGATTAACAATAAACCTGTTAGCGTTAGAGTTTAACACATATTGCAATTTCACGTTGGGGATGAAATGTTCCTAAACAGTTTAACTATTTCTAACATGTCTTTGCTTCGACTGCATGCGTCATTCCGGCTTACTTTCTTTATCTCTCTTTTTATGTCCTTCTTTTCCTTTCTTTTATTCACTTTTTTCTTTTTAGTGGTGGTCGAATCTTATGTGGATTGCCTACGTATCATGTCCCCGCATGAATCAGACCGGGCGTAGTTCTGCCACATAAGTGCGAAAAGCAAAAAAGGATAATTTTTGGAAATTTTCGATTTTTCATTAATAAACATTCTATTACAAACGAGACGCTTTTTGGAAAGGAAAATAACAGACTCGAAACCAAACCAAATACGAACTCAATAACTACTGACATACTCTAACAGACAACAGACTCTAATAGACAACAGACTCTAAGAAAAGAAAAATACAGACTCAAACTATGAATGTTTCAGAGTTTTGAATTTTGGCGCTCGCGGGGCGTCGTTCAGCCTCGCCGCGGGCTTTGGTGCAAGCCCCCTTTGCAGATCCTTAAAATTTTCCACGATCTGGCGATATAAATCCTTATTGAAAAAAAAGGTTCCTTTTGCATCGTGCTCATCCTGCACATTTATTAAGGTGACTAAGCAAAAATAAAATTTATTTGACTCAACCAATTGGCTATTTTTTTTAATTTTTCACAGAATAAAAGAAAGATCCGGTTCCGAACACGGCCTTTCAGCACTTCGGGAATGAAGATTTTAAGGTTGTGAGGGTTAACCGACCAAAACTCTAAAGGATGATCAAAAGTGGCCGTTTATGCAAAGTCAGCATTCCGGCGTCCCTTTCGGGAACATTCAGCTATTCTTGCAAAAAACGGGATCACCCGACTTTTTTATGTTGATAATTAAAATTTGACATTTTTTGGCTATTTTTGGCGAAAGGGGAGGTTGGACCCGATGAGGGCTGCCTACGTATCTCACATCCTGTGAGAATCAAACCGACGTAGTTCGGGCAAGGACAATAAACTAATTCTGACAACAAGACTTGTTTAAATAAATTACACTAAAAAAACATTTTTTTTTCACGAAATTTTGGCAAAGTTCGCCGGTAACTCGGAATTATCTCTCTACACTGCTATTTTTTTTTTCTTTTTTTTTCAATATTCCTGTATTTTCAGAAGCCGGTCAGCATGCAAGTCTGCAGCAAATAAATGTGTAAAACAAACAGGATGCAGCAGGATGGTCTTTTTTCATTTCAGGTCGCTTGTCCTAGACGGACCCAACCCCTATGTTGAGTCCCCTAAGTCAAGTGCACATGATGCAAATAAGCGTTCCTACTAGGTATCCGGCATGAGGTTTTGTTATACTAGGTTTATCCTGGGTGTTTGTTCTAGACCTGACTTACCCGAGCGGACAACTCGAGCCGAGGATGGGAACTGCGTACCAGTAACCAAAAGATCATCCGGTTTTGCAACTCCTCGTAATCCTCGTTCTATTTTGGGATATGACACAAACAGAAAGAAGTCACGACCAGCGTGCACTCCTCAAGAGAGAGAAGAGAGGGATTTCGTAGCAGTTTATATATACAATTCAGATAATATCAAAGCGGTAAGAGCAACATTTTGCACATTTAGGCTAAAACACGTAATAAAATCAGATAATAAATAAAGCCAAATAATAACAATTCATCTAAGCTCGAATTCTTAACCCTGAACCAGAGATTCTGGGTTACCTCCCCAGCAGAGTCGCCAGAGCTGTCACACCTCCTTTTTCACCTACACCCCCGAGAAGGGAGTATATAAGGGAGTTTTCCAATTAAAGGACAATCGAAACGGGATTTTATTTAAAGGTTCAGAGTCGCCACTTGGGAGATTTATGGTGTCCCAAGTCACCGGTTGAATCCCGAATCAAGGAAAAGAATGACTCTATTTAACAGTCTGCGCACCAGAAATCCGGATAAGGAATTCTGTTAACCCGGGAGAAGGTGTTAGGCATTCCCGAGTTCCGTGGTTCTGGCACGGTCGCTCAACTGTCATATTCGGCTTAATTATCTGATTTTATACAATTATGAACCTACGTGCAAATTTTAACTGTTTACCGCTTTTGTTATTATTTATTCAAAGAATTACAACGTCGTGAGAATGCATCTCGAATTGCGCCACATAAATGTACCCGCAATTTTCAATACATTCCAACTTCGTTGAGATTTGGATTTGGGTCACATAAATGTGCACCCGAGTTTAGGAAGATAACATTATTAAATACGCGCCTAAAGATACTAACACGTTGTTATTTTGAGAAAAGCCGTAAAGTTCGCTATGCGACCTGTCTCTAAATCTAAGCATTTGAAATAACTGTCCGTTGAGGGCCCCACAATTTGTGTATTCTTCTTTGTCGAGGCTCGTCTCATTCATTATTTTAAAAAAAAAAGGAATTTGCAACGTCATGGAAATGCATCTCGAACCACGTCACAATCAATGTACCCGTGATTGACAACACATTTCGACTTCGTTGAGATTTGGATTTGGGTCACATAAATGTGCATCCGAGTTTAAGAAAGTAAATTATTAAAAGTACGCGCCTAACAGTGACTAACGCGTTATTACTTTTGGGAAAAGGCCGTAAAATTCGCTAAGCGGCCGATCCCGAGTTCTAAGTATTTAATATATATACAATCGCGAGGGCCCCGCAATCGGTGAGTTTTACCAGGCAAGGCTCATCTCGTTTATTTTGAAAGGACAATCCTAAAGTGACTACATTTTCTATTAAGTTTGTCTCTAAAATAAAAGAGAAGAGGTCCTAATTAGTTATATGGTTATAAGCTCGTGCCTCTTATTGTTTATTAGATTAAGACAAATGCAAACGAAAAATTGCAACAGAGCTTACTCAAGGGAGATTGTATTGTTCCTTATTCTATTAGTTAATAACACTAAAGTTGAGATTATGAATAGAACACGAGATTGACACCCAGTAATATCAAAACAAACTAACTATTCTTTGATTAATTTAAACTAACATTATTAGATGAATTGAACTATTGGAATTAACTATGTGTAATACAAAGCCATTTTTTTTTTACTCTTTTTATGACTTGTCGAAGAAATGCGTCAATGCTTAAAAAACTGACATTAGGCTAACATCAATCACTAACATTTGAGAATATTAGTTACTAACATTATTCACATTGCTATTTAAAATGATGTTACTTACTCAAGCGAACTCGCAATTTCAGAACTAACCCTATTAAACCAACATGTTGATTTCCATGAACTATTTGAACCTGTTTCGTGGCATAACCTATTTGAAACTATTACACGACTACTGAAAAAAGAATTAACTACACTATATTTCATAACTAGTAATCACAAACTAAGATTAATTACAATTGATATTCACATGTTTGTAGAAATAGATTCAACAGTCCAATTTATGCATTCCAAAGTCATTCTAATACATGTTATGCGATATCAAGTGAACTACTGCTTATACATTAAATTAAACACAAAGAAACAGGAGACATTGAGAAATCCATTCCAACAATTCTTTATTGCCTTTCCATTAAATTTGAGAGCTTTAGAACATGTACCTGGATAATGGAAATACAAGAAGATGAAGAAGCAGTCAGTAACAATAGTAACACAGCAAAATACAGCAGCAGAAAGCCCAACACAGTAGCTTCAACACCTCAATCCAGAAATCCCAGCAACATGGAGAAACTAATAAAAATGGAAAAGAAAAATAGTTCGGAAATCTCTCTTTGTTTTCTCTTTCTAGATTTGAACTCTCTCTGGTGTTCTTCCGCTCTCAATATTTTAGAAAATTTGGTTCTATCTTTTTTACTCTCTCCAAAATGAATTCTGTCCCTGTATATTCAGTGTATCCAGAGTGTATATCGAGGGTATACCGCTCTCTCCGCCCCCTTTTTTTCTCTCTCTCTCTCTATCTATTTTTTTCTCTTTTTTTGAACCCCCTTCTTCCTAAATTTTCTCTTCTATTTATAGCAAAATTTTCGAAATTTTTCAGATTTGTTCTTTTATTATTCTTTTTATTTTTTAATTAAAAGAAATTTCACTTACAAATTGCTTTTATTTTTTTTAGAAAAAGAAATCTCACATTTATTTACTTTTATTTTTAAAATTCCAAATTTAATTACTTTTATCTTATTTAAAATCCCACTTTTTATTTTTTTAAAAGAGAATCTCACTTTATTTAACTTTTCTTTAAAAAAACAAACCACTTTCTTTTCCTTTTTCTTTTAAAAATGTTACTTTCATTTACTTTAAATTTTTAAATTTTCAGATACCTTTATATTTATTTTTTAATTCCAATCTTCTTTTACTTTTTACTTTTTTAAAATTTTGTGTTTTTTTTTAAAATTTTCTACATTCTTTTACTTTTTTTTTTTAAAAAAAAAGAGAATTCCACCTATTTTTACATTTATATTTTTTTTATTCAATACGTCCCTTTTTCTTATTTTTTTAAATCATTCCCGATTTTTTTTTAAAAAAATAATAATATTTTCGGTTTTGTTTTTATATAAAAAAAAATTAATAGTGATAATTCACCTTTTAATTTTTTTGTTTTTTATCCTATAATAAAAAGTGTAATAAAGCTAAAATAATAGTAGGTTAAAACCCCCTAAAATATTTACATAAAAGAAGTGATAAAAAATTAAATGTTGTCAAAAATTAGGTGTTCACATTACCTTGGAACTTAGTGCTCCACCACTAGTCCCCTTTGCAGCCACCAGAAGGGCCCTTCGATACCCCAATATTTCCCTAGTAGCCTCCCTAATGCAATTCGCAGTCGCGGTCCACATCCCACTCGCGTCCCCACTGCTCCTCAATGCCCCCATAGTTAGCAGCTTAACCCCCAACTCCTGGGCACTGACCTCAGTCAATGCTCCCCAATTGATCCTAGGAAGACCATACACAACCCTCTTTCTTCGCTTTCTCCTAATCTCCAAATCCTTGACCATGAGCCTATGCTGGGTCGTGAGGTTCTCACTTGGGATGACCTTGTAATCCATGCACATACCACTATCCGACTTTCTGAGTAGTAGATAATCAATCTGGGTCCTGGCTGCCGAACTCTGAATAGTAACCAAGTGCTCCTCCTTGTTCGGGAAACTCGAGTTAGCAATTACCAAATCAAATGCCTTAGCAAAATCCAGCAGTGAAGTTCCTCCTCCATTCTTAACTCCAAAATCGAAGCCTCAGTGCACAGAATCAGCCATTGATGCTGCTTATATTACACTTTTGGGTGCAATCTTTTTCCGAATCCTATATGAACGGGGATATTTCATACACGGAGCTTCCCTCGCCATCAATATAAAACACCAAGTCCCGATGAAATTGGCCCAATGTCTGTTTATGTCCCGTAGAAAAAGCTCAAGCTTTGTTGGACATGACTTTACATTACACTTAGAATGAAAATGAACCACAATTGACTTGCCAAAGTCTTCCTTCTTTGGACAAACTCTGCCACTCATAAACTAATTAAAAGGACAGCGCAGTGTACTAAGCTCTCATTATGTGCGAGATTCGAGGAAGGGCCGGATCACAGGGGTCTATTGTATGCAAGCTTACTCTGTATTTCTGCAAGAGACTGTTTCCATAGCTCGAACCCATAATCTCCTGGTTACATGACAACAACTTTACCAGTTACGTCAAGGCTTCCCTTGCACTTAAAAATTAATTAATAAATCAAAATCTACATGTGAAAACTGAAGAAAATGACATACTTCTATCATATCATTGAATTAGCCCCTTGTTGAAATGGTCCAAATTATTTCCGCCCACAACTTGAGTTAGAAAAAAAAAAACAGAAAAAGGCCAAATTTTCAAGCGCCTTTCTTTAATGTATGCCATGGCTCTCTTATCTTCTAGAGATAAGATCTATTTTATTAGTTTATCTTCTCAAAAAATTTCTTTCAGACCAACTTATCAACAATGAGCCATCTAGAAATGGCACCAGGTAGCCAATTTTAAGGGTATCATCAAAAATATATTCAGTTTTTAAAAATTATAAAAAGTTTATTCAGATTTGATAAATTTCAGATCATTCCTCCTTCAGATCAATCTTCAAACATTTCAAATCCAAGGTTTGGAACTTAGGTCTAAAGTTTAATTTTGAGAGCGCTAAATTTTAAGTACTTCATAAAATTTGATTATGTTTTAAATAGCGGTTCTACGGGGATAATTTGTGCATTTCAACCTTAAAAATTGTACGGGGCGACCAAATATTTAACCTATATCCATTTTTTTTAAACTTTTAACTTGTACTCACTTTTTAAATAACTTCAGCCCTCTTTCTCCTCCTCTTTCTCCATCACCATCACCTGCCCCCTTTCTCCTTCTCCATCACTATCACCGGACTAGAGAGAAAAAGGTCACTATCTCAATTATTAAATAAACATTGACTTCAACATATGAGAAACTCAAAATTCTCCTACAAACTCACTTACAATCTGTTAGAAAGAATAAGGCAATATAAGAGATTTTAAAAAAAGAGAGAAATGAAGCATGTTTAATTTGTCATCTTTTAATATAACTTCATTTTGGTGTCTTTTTCTTCTTTGTCATCAATGGGAATGAGACGTTAGTTTTCCCCTCACACCTGCACGCGAAGTAAATCGCCATAAATGCCACATTATCTGTAACAGCTCTAAAACTCAAAATGCCGTTGCTGCCACAAGAACAATGTACTTCAACTCTAGAGCTGAAGCTTACAAATAAAAAGCCAGTTACAACACAAAAATTTCAGCTTTAGAGCTGAAATTTCCCAGTTACAACACAAAAACTTCAACTCTAGAGCTGAAGTTTCCAGTTACAACACAAAAACTTCAGCTCTAGAGCTGAACTTGAGGCCCGGCTACTAGAATACTGAAGTTTTGCGTGATTGTCTTTGCTACTTCAGCCCCGTGTGCTGAAATTATGCGAAAAAGCGGGTTCGCTCGCAATTTTTTTTACAAAGCGGGCATAAGTTAAAATGTGACACAAAAACCGGGTATAGATGCAAATCCCCTGTTTCAACCTCGCCATTAACTTAATTTCTAGAATTATGAGCCATGCTCCTTCTTACTATAAATAATTTAGTTTGGAAAAACAAAATTGAATAGATTTTAATTACATAAGCCGACAATATAAAATATTTTTATAATATTAATCTAATTTAGTATTTTATAACATGTTATTTGCCTTATTTCCTAAGTCATTAACAACATACTATAAACGATTATCTGTAATTGATTTTGAAATAGCTTGTTAGTCACAGTGTAGAAATTCGACACAAGTCACAATGCAACTTATAAACAGATTAAATAAGAAATTTTAAAAGTTTTCGTATGCGTAATAATTGATAGTTAATTAATATGCATGGCCGGTGTCAACATATATAGAAATAATAATTTCCCTTTTTTGTCTAGGGAACGCATTAAAGAAGACAAGACTTTGTCAGATTTGGTGAGTAATAATTGCACATTTATTACTCCTTATCTTAAATGATAAATAAATGCTTAAAGTCTTTGGTTTTACTTTCACAAAATACTTACTAAAAAATTTGGTACCTATCTCCTAGTGAAAAGGATTGTTTTCTGATTAACTGGAATCATGTTAATATGGCTTCAAAGAAGAAACTCGACATGAAGTCTTTTAAAAATAAAGCTACCGTTTTAAAAGAACGTATAATCATCATTGTTAAAATTCATAAAATGGAAGCACTAATTAAAGAAATTAAGGTACTAATGTCTTTCTAGCATCGTAAAACTTGATCAAGTGTCTCATTTTATGATATTTGTATTGAGATCCCATTAAATTAAAATTTGAGATAGAAAAATCATATTGAAAGATAAATCATTCCATAATAAAGGCGACTTTATACTGTAAAGGACAATTTGACATTGCTTCAAAACTTTCCCTAAGCAACATTTTTTTTAGAAAACCATATGTATCTAATAAGTTGAAACTACTTATTAGCGTACACAATTTTAACCCGTCAAAGGAAACAATAATTTCATGTCTTGTTTAGAAATTTATGTTCCCTGTTCTCATAGGATTCGTCGGCCATGATTTTCCTGAAATGATTTTTGAACCAAGAGCGAAAAAACTATTTGGGCCGTAAAATTACTAGTCCTTATCTTCCGGACAGGCCCAAATATTTGGGCTGAAAATTATTTGGGTAGCCCTATTTGATTTTTAGAGAGACCACTTTCTAGGCCAAATAGCATGGTATAATCAGTTTTCGGACTGGTCATTCAAAAATAGTCAGTATTTACGAAGTTAATGAAAAATAGCCACTATTTTGCTGCAACAGAGATCGGTCCAGCATAATATACTGGAGTTCGGTGAACCTGTGTATGAACTCCAGCATATTATGCTGGACCGGTATACTTTGTTGACTCCAGTATAATATACTGGATACTGGAGCACTGGTGCTCCAAACTCTAGTATATTATACTGGACAAGTATACTTGTTGGAATTCCAGTATATTATGCTGGAGTTCTAGTGTACTTATGCTGAAACTCCATCATATTGTGTTGGAGTTCCAACATACTTATCCTAGAACTCCAGTATAATATGCTGGAGTTCAAGCATACTTATGCTGGAACTCCAGTATAATATACTAGCGTATTTTTTGGGTTTTGAACAGTGTTTTGCTCAAATTTATCTTTACATGAAAAGTGGCTAAATTTTGATTATTTTTTAAACTGGGCTATTTTTGAACGACCAGTTGTAAATCTGGCTATTTTTGAATTTCTCCCCACTTTCTATGCATTGTCGCTTTAAAATTAGAGAAAATCGGGGCATTTGCATCTATACCCGCTTTTTGGGTCACGTTTTAACTTGTACCCGCTTTGCAAAAAAAATTGCAACCGTACCCACTTTTTTGCGTAACTTCAGCATACGGGCCTGAAGTAGCAAAGGCAATCACACAAACTTCAACATTCTAGTAGACGGGTCTGAAGTAGCAAAAATTGCTGAACCAAGTGTGTTGAAGTTTTTGTTTGTAATTGTTGAACTTAAGCATTCTAGTGCTGAAGTTTTGTTCTCTATTTACTGAAGTTTTTATTTGTAATTGCTGAATTTAAGTATTCTAATAGCTGAAGTTTTATGATGCTGAAGTTATTTAGTTCATTTGTAAAAAATTTAACACTAAATAAGCTAAAAAAAAATTATCCTGGATTCATTAGTTCTGAACAACCTTCTGTTACTTTCCCCAAAGGAAAACAAAGGACAGTAGCATTTTAGCAGCTTTTGGAAGTCCATTTTTTCTTACTCTTTTTTAAAAAAAAAAAGAAGAAGAAGAAGAAGAGGATCTCGGTTATTAATGAATATTGCATTACCAGAAATGTTAAGCATCACAAGCAATGGAGGAAATGGAAGCCCAGAAATGAGCGTACTTGAACGACAACGAGCGAGAATGAAATGGCAGCAAGAACAGCTGTAGGAACCAGAAATGATGAGTTATTTTGATGGACAAAATTTATAAGCTGAAATTTTTTTATCCTAGATTCATTAGTTTTGTCATAAAGCTTTTTCAAAAATTTCAGCAGAAGATGCTGAAGTTATTTAGTTCATTTGTAAAAACTTCAGCACTAAATAAGCTGAAGCTTTTTTTGTCCTAGATTCATTAGTTTTGTCATAAAGTTTTTTCAAAAATTTCAGCAGAAGATGCTGAAGTTATTTAGTTCATTTGTAAAAATTTCAGCACTATATAAGTTGAAGTTTTTGAAAAAACTTTCTAACATACTAGATAAATAATCACCTTATTTTTTCATAGTGTATTACTACTATAAAATAATCAGATTGCCAACAGTATCTAAATCATGAATTTTGGAAACAATAAACGTGAAAAGAATAGAATTATCATGAAAAGAATCACTAAGTGTGACCTTAAACTTCTCGTGCGTGAAAATATTCACAAATTATTGTCTACTAACTTATGTAATTATTTATAATTTATTTTTAAATAATCTGATAAACATACTTATGGCAATCATCCCCTGAACTGAAATTTCATAGTAGCACCAACAGCAGCAGAAGAAGACGAAGGAGGAGGAGAAAGAGGGATGAAGTTGTTTAAAAAATGGGTACAAGTTAAAACTTTTTAAAGAAATGGGTATAGATTAAATGAGGGCGATCAAATAGGACGCCCCATGCAATTTGCCTGAAAAAATCTCACTTTATACCCATTAATTTCAAACTATTTACCCTTTAATGCCCAGACCTAAATTATTTACTTCTCCTACTCATGTGGCCCAAACTATCTACCCAACTCATGCATTAGGTTATTTCCCTCATTTAATGCCTCAGTTAACGCTATTTCACCCAGCCATTTCTTTCATTTCAAAAATCCAATAGCCAAACCATGAGAAATCATATTTCACACAGCAGTTACTGATTTGACTTGTGATTTTTTCTTCAGATTTTGTTTCTATTTTCAATATTATTGTACATGAGTTTCACTCCAAAATCCTCTTTTTATATTAGTGTTATTTATTTATTTATTTATTTATTTGTATTTCTGAACTCATGTGTTGTTGCCAGTTATATATTAAGTTTTCCAGCTCTGATTTTTGTGTGTGTATGAAGATCCACCATTGATGAGCTTGAAGCTCCTGTATTTAAAATTTTATTTTGAAGATTTATTGTTTGATTCGATGTGGGTGCTATAAAATATTGATTATAGTACCTTCAAGCAAGCTTCCCGGATTAGAATTTTTATATGTATTTGAATATTCATCGTTGTTGGGCTTGAGGCTCTTGAATTTAACATTTTTATTTTGAAGATTTCTTGTTTGATTCAAAGTGGGTGCTATTAAATATTGATTATAGTACCTTCTGGAAGTTCATACTAAAATTTGATAACATTTGGAGCTGATTTGAGGTGATTGAGATCAAAATTTTCAGCTGAAAATCGAAGACAGCTACCTAATAGTATACCGCTATGATATAAAATATGTTATGCGAGTATATAGCTATACTGCAACAGTATACTATTATAGTTTATAATATACTGCAATGGTATATTGTAATAATCAAAGAAGAACACAGTTACCTAACAGTATACCACTACAGTATACAATATACTATAGGAGTATATAGTTATACTGCAATAGTATACTATTATAATATACAATATATTGTTTTAGTATACTATAATAATATGCAATATACTGTAATAGTATGCTGAAATAGTTTATAATACACCATAATAATACACTTATTACCCGTAAATTCACTTACTTTTTCCCTTTTAATTTGCTTTATGCTTTTACCCAGCGTGAATTGAAAATTCAAATCTTTTTTTTTAGTTTTGATTTATTCTATGACTTGAATTCCAAGACTTTTGACTTCTGCAAAACATTAATCCATTGGAGGATCTTGAAGCTTTGAAAGTCATAAATTGGGTTTGTTGAGTTTGTGGTTATTTTGAAACTCAAAACAAGATTTTTTTTTTAACTCTTTGCGTATAATTATATACTCTATTGGTATAGCTATATACTATACTGGTATCATATGTTAGTTAATATTTTTTGGTTGTATTAGCTACAGTTAATTGGTATACAATTTAATTTTTCTTTATTAATAATATAAAAAAAAAGAATAATAAAAATAAAACGGTAAATAAAATTAAATTATGAAGAGAAAAAGAATATAAAGAAAGAATATAAATGAAATTAAAAAAGGAAAAAAGAAAAAAATAAGAAGAAAACGAGAAAAAAGAAAAGGAGAAAAGAATAAAAAAAGAAAAAGAAAAAGAAAAGAAGCATAGAAATAAAAAAGAATTGGAGAATAAAGAAAAAATTCCCCACAAAAACTACTATGGGTAGGAAATGTAATTAGTTTGATGGGTAGAAAAACAAATGGGTAGACAAGGGTAACTAATTTTATTTTTGTGGGTAACTCTGTCATTCTCCCTTAAAATTAACTATTTGACGGGCATAATTATAACGGAAAAGGGTCAAAACTGTCCCTAGACTATTGGAGTTGGTACAATAATGCCCTCCGTCCACCTATTTTGAAAAAATTGTCCTCACCGTTATCTTTTCGGCTCAAGAATGCCTTTACGACTAACAACCATGTTAGATAAAAAAATTTAATTAATTTCCACGTGTCATAACGGAAAAAAGGTCAAAACTGCCCCTAGACTATTGGAGTTGGTACAATAATATCCCTCATCTCAAAAAATCTCTCCCCCACCCCCTCCACCCTCCCCCTCTAGCGTGTGTGCGCTCATATTCTTCTAGTTCTTCTCATCCTTTTTTTTGACCTTGCACTCTATTTGAATAATCACTACAAACATCATTAGAGTTTTATTTTCAGACAACCGAAATTTTTAATCACCAATACTTTACGTCATACAACTTCACCTGAATATATGAACACTAACAGAGTGTCAATAGTAATGATCATTGAGCATTTGCAATATTTTTTGTTGTATATTTCTGACAACTCCACATCCAATTTTAATTATACTAATAATTTATTTGGTCTCTGCTCGGACCTCGACCTTTTTCTTCTTCATTGGCTCACATAGTCTGAACATCCGACCATGTCCATAAATTAAGCTATTGTACGCGGATGCTCTTCAGGTTATATCAACACCGCTAATTTTAAAAAAAAAACGGTTAAATCAAGAGAAATATTTGAGATCATATGCCCGAGAATATGAGACTTATTGGTGAATGTGACTGTAATAAATACTTGATTGAGCTTATTGTATGAAACAATAAAGCGTAGTAAGAAAAATTGATGATGTTATTTCTGTGATAGAAAAAAATAGGAGTATTGATGTGTATATTTAATATACAAAGAAATAGGAAGAGGAAGGTGATTAACTATACGAGAGAGTTTTGTTTGTTTAAGGAAAAAAATGGGTGTATGAGAGTTCTAGTTGGTGGAATAATTTTTAAAAGAAAGAGGAGAAAGAAACGGAGGAAAAAGGTCTTAGAATGTGAGTGAGTTTATTTTAATTTAGGTGAGTCTTAAGTTAGGCCAATGGGACGATGACACATAAAAATTAATTAAGTTTTTTTTTGCCTAACAGGGTCTTTGAAAGTTATATGACGTAAAGTATTAGTGACAAAAAAATTTGGTTGTCTGAAAATAAAACTTTAATGATATTTGTAGTGATTATTCAAATAGAGTGCAAGGTAAAAAAAAGATGAGAACAAGAAGAATATGAACGCACACACGCTAGAGGGGGGAGGGCGGAGGGGGTGGGGGGAGAGATTTTTTGAGATGGGGGTATTATTGTACCAACTACAATAGTCTAGGGGCAGTTTTGACCTTTTTTCCGTTATGACACGTGCAAATTAATTAAATCTTTTTTATCTAACATGGCCGTTAGTCGTAAGGGCATTCTTTAGCCGAAAAAATAACGGTGAGGACAATTTCTTTCAAAATAGTTGGACGGAGGGCATTATTGTACCAACTCCAATAGTCTAGGGGCAGTTTTGACCCTTTTCCGTAATTATAATTGCGTCAAGAGTTGGAATATTAAACTGAGGCACAAGACATAAGCCTCACGGATTTCTTTATTTCGAATATTATTGAAATAAAAATGAAGTTTAAAATAGACAAAGAATTCTAAATAAAAGATTAAAAAATTGCATAAAATAGAAGCAAGAAATATAAAAATCAATGTAATATCTAAACACAAGAACATATGCACATAATAATATACCAAGTTTGTATGATTAAATTATATACTAGATTAGTTGTAGTCAAAATATTTAACAGAAAAAGCTATAAAAAAAATGGGAGCGTAAGAGAAGAACGCCATAAGGAACAATGCATGCATTGTGTTTGTTGAAGAAAAGGAGAATAAAAAGTCCTCGCTTTGTACCTTATTTTAAAATAAGATCGATCGTTAGTCAGGTTAGACTGTAATAAAATTGTACGAAATTTTATTTATTCTTTATTGACGTACAATATCAATCTCGTTTCTAGGACGGGTCACAATTTTACCTTTTGAGATATTCATTGGTACGAAACTCTTTTGTTACATGGTCCATGAAATTGCCATCCCTAAATTGAATACAAGTCTGCGGTCTATACTCAAGGAATTCTCACTTTAATTATCATCCACTGATTTCACAAATGACACCAATTCCATTGCCTTTTTGTTTCTTTAGGTGCTGCTTTTCTTTTCTTAGTACCATCTTTTTTTACATAAAAAAGCTGGTTTGGTAAATGTGGAAACCCATGCTAGTTTAGTCTAAGAGGAATATCAGATAAACCTGTTAATCAAGTGGTATCCACGGGCGAGTCAGATGAGCGGAAGGGATTCATCCGAATTTTCTTTGCCGAAAAATTATAATGTGTTGCAGAAGATTATGGGTTAACTAGCACACAATCATTGTTGAGATTTTAAGTATATGATATGCTTAAAATAGAGTGAATGAAAAATGGAGGGAAATGAATTTTTTAAGTGAAATTTTAAGTTTCCCCCCTTAGCAAAGAGACATTGTCCCATATTGGAAGAGGAAGAGGTTTTTTATAGGTATATAAGCAATTGCTCTTCTTCTAGCTTTTAAAGAGTTGAGAAGAAGGCAAGCCTCGCGCCGTCGTCGCTCGGCTTCGGCTTAATATTGTTCAAATGATCGATTGATTGACTAATTTTTCAGACCAAATTTATTTGTTAATAGTAAAATATTAAGAGAAATGTTATTAAATATTTGTTTTAATAACAGAATATTAATATTAAAATAAATATTAATATTAAATCCAATCCGATTTTCAGTTGTGTAACTGAAAATTAAACTACCCTATTCAATTTTCCCTCTTTATTGTTGAGTAAATAGTCATTTATGTTATGACATTTATGCTGTGGCCATTTTGCATAAACAACCATTCTGAAGAGTTGCACCTCTTCAGATTTCAGCCCAACTTTGGCTATAAATACAAGACTATTCTGCTCAGAATTTCGATACGAATTTTCTAAGTTCTTCTCCTTTCTTCTGCATATTTTAACTTAAAAAAAAAGCAATAGTAAGTGTGATTTGCTACCGATCTTTGTGTTCGCTAAAACACTGGGGTTTGAAGTACCACTACACCAGTATGTAATTTGTTCTATCCTGGGAGGAAATAATCCACAACCTTGGGTACTAGGAAGGGATTGAATTCTTTAAGGAAACACTGTGAATTCAGTGGGCTCAGATTGAAATTCTGTTTCTGTTTTTCATTTTTGTTTATGTTCATTTATATTTTTCAGAATTATTTAACAAATACAGTATACTAACAAGCTTTAAGGAATTTAATATATTGTCTGTATTTGTACTAACTATTTTTGGAGAGTAAAACCTTTGTGGTTTTGTACTCTATTAGAGATTAAAATCTACGTGATTTTAACGTTTGTGTCATTCTTTTACAGAAATGACTAATGATAATGTGAACCAAGCTGTTCCAATGATGACTGTCAATGCCTCAACGAGCCGAACAACACCAGCAGCATTGGCACTGGCGGAGAAGCCCAGAAAATTTTTTGGGATTGATTTCAAGCGCTAGCAGCAAAAGATGTTCTTCTACTTGACTACTCTAAGTCCCTAGAAGTTCATCAAGGAAGATGTTCCTGTGCTATCCGATGAAACTCCAGAAACTGAATGCTTTCTCGTGATTAAGGCTTGGAAGCATTCAGATTTTTTGTGCAAGAATTATATCCTAAGCGGGCTGGAGGATGCTTTGTATAACGTCAATAGTGGCGTGGAAACGTCAAAAGAACTGTGGACTACACTTGAAAAGAAATACAAAACCGAAGATGCCAGATTGAAGAAGTTCATTGCTGCAAAGTTTTTGGACTACAAAATGGTAGATAGCAAGTCTATTATTACCCAAGTCTAGGAATTGTAATTGATTATTCACGATCTCCTTGCTGAAGGTATAAATCAAATTAATACTGATGTTGAAAGTAACAATCTTAGTATTTTTATTAACAAAAATTTCATTGAAGGTATTGTCATCAATGAAGCATTCCAAGTAGCAACGATGATTGAGAAGTTGCCTCCTTTATGGAAGGACTTCAAAAACTACTTAAAACACAATTGCAAGGAGATGTCCCTTGAAGATCTCATTGTTCGGTTGAGAATCGAAGAGGACAACAAAGCTGCTGAAAAGAGAGGCCGTGGAAACTAAACAATAATGGGATCAAATATTGTTGAAGAGAACACAAAGAGAAAGAAGGCTTCTGGACCGAAATACAACCCAAGTAAGAAGCGGTTTCGTGGAAATTTCTACAACTGTGGAAAAGCCGGAGACAAATCTACGAAGTGTCGTTCTCCGAAGAAAGACAAGAAGAAGGGTCAAGCAAACATGGTTGAAAAGCATGATGATGTTGATGACTTATGTGTCATGCTTTCCGAATGCAACTTGGTGGGCAATCCTAAAGAATGGTGGATTGATTCTGGAGCCACTCGCCATGTTTGTACTGTTAGAGAAGCTTTTACTATATATGCTCCTGTTGGACCCGATGAGACACTTTCTATGGGAAATGCCGCAAAGGCCAAGATTGAAGGATGTGGGAAGATATTTCTCAAAATGACTTCTGGCAAAGTGGTGACTTTGAACAACATCCTTCATGTTCCCGAGATTAGGAAGAATTTAGTCTCTGCTGGACTTCTTATTAAGAATGGTTTTAAAATGTGTTTTTGTTTTCGATAAGATTGTAATAAGTAAGAATGAAATGTTTGTAGGAAAATGTTACCTCACTGAGGGCCTTTTCAAGCTGAATGAAATGGTTGTTGAAAATAATAATAAAATGTCAGTTTCGTCTTACTTACTTAAGTCAAATGAATTATGGCATATACGTTTGGCTCATGTTAATTATAAAACCTTGCGGAAAATGATTAATTTTGAAGTATTGCCTAAATTTGAATGCGACAAATCAAAATGTCAAATATGTGTGGAATCTAAGTATGTTAAACATCCTTATAAGTCAGTTGAAAGGAATTCAGATCCTTTAGACTTAATTCACACAGATATTTGCGATATGAAGTCAATACCATCTCGCGGTGGAAAGAAGTATTTCATAACTTTTATTGACGATAGTACTCGATATTGCTATGTTTACTTACTTAATAGTAAAGATGAAGCAATAGACGCATTCAAGCAATACAAAAATGAAGTTGAAACGCAACTTAACAAGAAAATCAAAATGATAAGAAGTGATAGGGGTGGTGAATATGAATCTCCTTTTGAACAAATATGTTTAGAATATGGAATTATTCATCAAACAACAGCCCCTTACACGCCCCAATCCAATGGGATTGCGGAAAGAAAGAATCGTTCATTAAAGGAGATGATGAACGCATTATTGATATGTTCTGGTTTGCCGTAGAACTTGTGGGGGGAAGTCGTTCATACGGCTAGCCAAATACTAAATCGAGTACCCCATAGCAAAACACAATCCATTCCAAATGAAAAATGGAAAGGAAGGAAGCCCAACTTGAATTATTTTAAAGTGTGGGAGTGTTTGGCAAAGGGGCAATTTCCTAAACTCAAAAGGGTAAAAATAGGACCGAAAACCGTTGATTGTGTTTTCATAGGATATGCGACTAATAGTAAAGCATATCGATTTCTGGTTCATAAATCAGACAATCCCGACATTCATAATAATACGGTTATAGAATTAGATAATGCTCAGTTCTTTAAAAATATATATACGTATAAAAAGGAATGTGAGTCGATTGGTGAAAGATCTAAATGACCTCAGGAAGAAACAAAAGAAAGTACACTTAACCAGGAGGATCCAAGACGTAGTAAACGTCCAAGAACGTGTACTTCATTTGGACCAGATTTTGTGACTTTCTTATTGGAAAATGAGCCTCAAACATTTAAAAAAGCTATGTCTTCTGTGAAATCATTATTTAGGAAAGAGGCAATCAATAGTGAAATAGAATCCATACTGAACAACCATACATGGTAATTGGTTGATCTTCCTTATGGAAATAAACCGTTGGGTTCTAAATGGATCTTTAAGAGGAAAATGAAAGATGATGGCACTATTGACAAATTTAAGGCAAGACTTGTGGTCAAAGGGTATAGAAAACAAGAAGGTCTTGACTATTTTGATACATACTCTCCAGTTACAAGAATTACGTCCTTACGAACGTTAGTAGCGTTAGCTGCAGTTTATGGTCTTGAAATTCATCAAATGGATGTTAAGACAACCTTCTTGAATGGATATTTGGAGGAAAAAATCTACATGGAACAACCTGAAGGGTTTGTGGTTTCAGGTAAAGAAAAGAAGGTCTGTTGACTTGTTAAGTCCCTTTACGGACTAAAACAAGCACCCAAACAATGGCATGCGAAATTTGACCAAACAATGTTGTCAAATGGTTTAAAATAAATGAATGTGATAAATGTGTGTACATTAAAATTTTTCCAAATCACATAGTCATTGTTTGCTTATATGTGGATGATATGCTAATAATGAGTACTGACATTGCCAATATAAATATGACTAAGTGCATGCTAACTGGCAAGTTTGATATGAAAGACTTGGGAGTTGCTGATTTAATTCTGGAAATTAAGATCTATAAGACTTCTCAAGGTCTGGCATTGTCACAATCTCATTATATTAAGACAATACTTGAAAAATTCAAGCACTTGGGCTTTGAAGTTGCAAAGACTCCAATTGACGTGAAACTTGCATTAGCAAAGAACAAAGGCCAAAACATATCACAATTCGATTATGCTCGTATGTTGGGTTGCTTAATGTACATCATGAATTGTACACGACCAGATATAGCTTGTGCTATAAGTAAATTGAGTCGATATACGAGCAATCTAGGTCAATCTCATTAGATGACCAGGAAACGAGTTTTGGGGTATTTAGTACATACCCAGGACTTTGCTTTGCCCTACAATAAATATCCTGTGGTTACTGAGGGATACTGTGATGCAAATTGGATAACCGGATCAACTGATTTCAAGTCTGCAAGTGGATATGTATTCACTATTGGTGGAGGAGCGGTATCTTGGAAGTCGTCCAAACAAACTTGTATTGCCTGCTCTACAATGGAAGCTGAATTCATAGCCTTAGATAAAACCGGTGAAGAAGCTGAATGGCTCCGGAATTTCTTGGAAGATATTCCATTTTGGCCCTAACCGTCGGCACCAATATGCATACATGGCAATAGTCAAGTGGCAATTGGAAGGGCTTAGAGCATTATGTATAACGGTAAATCTCGTCATATACGATGAAGACGTAAAATCGTTAGGCAATTACTCTCTAGAGGAATTATCATGATTGATTATGTTAAGTCAAGTGATAATGTGTCGGATCCACTTACAAAAGGACTAACTAAAGAGGTAGTTGATAAATCATCAAGGGAAATGGGACTATGGTCGAGAATAAGTCATAGTGGCGGTAACTCTACCTAGAAGACTAGAGATCCTAAGATCTAGGTTCAAGGAGATCAAACAAAGTCATTAATGACGATTCAACATTGTCAACTAAACTTTTGGTCCATTCTCGTGATGAAACAATGTTCAGTACCAAGGATAAAACATTAAGGCTTTTTAATAATTTCTAAATTTGATACGGGGTATATCAAATAGTGTATCTACGGGATGACATGTTTAGGAATCACCTATGTAAGTGTGAAGTGTTAGCCGCTTCAAGGAGAACTTTGTAAGGCCAGTTCTCAATGCACTTATGAAACCAGGCGGTGTTCATGGCTGGAATGAATACAACAATAAGAACCAAAGACGGTTAAGGGTTGATTGTGTGACTTATGGTTGTCTAGGTATACACCAAAGTTCGACGGTTTAAAGATATCAAATCTACCAATTGACCGAGTATATCCGACATAAGTTCACTACTGAAAGTTCAAAGGGAAACCTACTTATCTAGATGCAATTAATCCTTGCTTGCGAATCACACAGTTTTTCATGCATACTTCCGTGATATAGCCACTCCCCATTCATGTGGGGAATTTTTAGGATTTTATGTATATGATATGCTTAAAATAGGGTTATTGGGAAATGGAGGAAAATAAAACTTTTAAGTGAAATTATAAGTTTTTCCCCTTGGTAAAGGAACATTGTCCCATATTGGAAAAGGAAGAGGTTTTTTATGGGTATATAAGCAATTTCTCTTCTTCTAGCTCTTAAAGAGTTGAGAAGAAGGCAAGCCTCGCGCCGTCGTCGCTCGCTCGGCTTCGGCTTAATATTGGTCAAATGATCGATTGATTGATTAATTTTTTGGACGAAATTTATTTGTTAATAGTAAAATGTTAACAAAAATATTATTAAATATTTGTTTTAATAACAGAATATTAATATTAAAATAAATATTAATATTAAATCCAATCCATTTTTAGTTGTGTAACTGAAAATTAAACTACTCTCTTCAACTTTTCCTCTTTATTGTTGAGTAAATAGCCATTTATGTGATAACATTTTTGCTGTGGCCGTTTTGCATAAACAACCATTCTGAAGAGTTGCACTTCTTCAGATTTTAGCCCAACTTTGGCTATAAATACAAGAATATTCTGCTCAGAATTTCGATACAAATTTTCTAAGTTCTTCTCCTTTCTTCTGCATATTTTAACTTCATAGAAA
Organism: Nicotiana tabacum; assembly: GCF_000715075.1. Lineage (NCBI taxonomy): Eukaryota > Viridiplantae > Streptophyta > Magnoliopsida > Solanales > Solanaceae > Nicotiana > Nicotiana tabacum. The sequence goes on from NC_134095.1 coordinate 164,921,215, forward strand.
GCAACAGTAAGTGTGATTTGCTACCAAACTTTGTATTCGTTGTAACACTGGGGTTTGAAGTACCACTACACCAGTGTGTAATTCGTTCTATCCTGGGAGGAAATAATCCACAACCTTGGATACTAGGAAGGGATTATATTCCTTAAGGAAACACTGTGAATTCAGTGGGCTCGGATTAAAATTCTATTTCTGTTTTTCATTTTTGTTTATGTTCATTTTTATTTACAAATACAGTATACTAACAAGCTTAAGGAATTTAATATATTGTCTATAGTTGTACTCACTGTTTCTGGAGAGTAAAATCTTTGTGGTTTTGTACTGTATTGGAGATTAAAATCTATGTTATTTTAATGTTTGTGTCATTCTTTTACAGAAATGACTAATGATAATGTGAACCAAGTTGTTTCATTGGTGACTGCCAATGCCTCAACAAGCCAAACAACACCGGAAGCATTGGCATTGGCGAAGAAACCCAGAAAATTTTCCGGGATTGATTTCAAGCGCTGGCAGCTAAAGATGTTCTTCTACTTGACTACTCTAAGTCTCTGGAAGTTCATCAAGGAAGATGTTCCTGTGCTGTCCGATGAAACTCCAGAAACTAAACACTTTCTCGTGATTGAGGCTTGGAATCATTTAGATTTTTTGTGCAAGAATTATATTCTAAGCGGGCTGGAGGATGCTTTGTATAACGTCTACAGTGGTGTAGAAATGTCAAGAACTGTGGACTGCGCTTGAAAAGAAATACAAAACCAAAGATGTCGGGTTGAAGAAGTTCGTTGCTGCAAAGTTTTTAGACTACAAAATGGTAGATAACAAGTCTGTTATTACTCAAGTCCAAGAATTGCAAGTGATCATTCACGATCTCCTTGCTGAAGTTATAAATCAAATTAATACTGATGTTGAAAGTAGTAATCTTAGTATTTTTACTAACAGAAATTTCATTGAAGGTCTTGTCATCAATAAAGCATTCCAAGTAGTAGCGATGATTGAGAAGTTGCCTTCTTTGTGGAAGGACTTTAAAAACTACTTGAAACACAAACGCAGGGAGATGTCCCTTGAATATCTCATTGTTCGGTTGATAATCGAAGAGGACAACAAAGCTGCTGAAAAGTGAGGCCGTGGAAACTCAACAATAATGGGAGCAAATATTGTTGAAGAGAGCAAAAAGAGGAATAAGGCTTCTGGACCGAAATACAACCCAAACAAGAAGCGGTTCAGTGGAAATTGCTACAACTGTGAAAAAGCCGGACACAAATATATGGAATGTCGTGCTCCGAAGAAAGACAAGAAGAAGGGTCAAGTAAACATAGTTGAAAAGCATGATGATGTTGATGACTTATGTGCCATGCTTTCCGAATTCAACTTGGTGGGCAATCCTAAAGAGTGGTGGATTGATTCTGGAGCCACTCGCCATGTTTGTGCTGTTAGAGAAGCTTTTGCTACATATGCTCCTGTGGACCCGATGAGACGTTTTCTATGGGAAATGATGCAAAGGCCAAGATTGAAGGATGTGGGAAGATATTTCTCAAAATGAATTCCGGTAAAGTGGTGACTTTGAACAACATCCTTCATGTTCCCGAGATTAGGAAGAATTTAGTCTCTGCTGGACTTCTTGTTAAGAATGGTTTTAAATATGTTTTTGTTTCCGATAAGGTTGTAATAAGTAATAACGAAATGTTTGTAGGAAAAGGTTACCTCACTGAGGGACTTTTCAAGCTGAATGAAATGGTTGTTGAAAATAATAATAAAATTTAGGCTTCATCTTACTTACTTAAGTCAAATGAATTGTGGCATATAAGTTTGGGTCAGTTAATTATAAAACCTTGCGGAAAATGATTAATTTGAAAGTATTGCCTAAATTTAAATGCGACAAATCAAAATGTCAAATATGTGTGGAATCTAAGTATATTGAACATCCTTATAAGTCAGTTGAAAAGAATTCAGATCCTTTAGACTTAATTCACACAGATATTTGCGATATGAAGTCAATAACATCTCACAGTGGAAAGAAGTATTTCATAACTTTTATTGACGATAGTACTAGATATTGCTATGTTTACTTACTTAATAGTAAAGATGAAGCAATAGACGCATTCAAGCAATACAAAAATGAAAATGAAACGCAACTTAACAAGAAAATCAAAATGATAAGAAGTGATAGGGGTGGTGAATATGAATCTCCTTTTGAATAAATATGTTTAGAATATGGAATTATTCATCAAACAACGGCCCCTTACATGCCCCAATCCAATGAGATTGCAGAAAGAAAGAATCATTCATTAAAGGAGATTATGAACGCATTATTGATAAGTTCTGGTTTGCCACAGAACTTGTGGGGGGAAGTCGTTCTTACGGCTAACCGAATACTTAATCGAGTACCCCATAGCAAAACACAATCCATTCCATATAAAAATGGAAAGGAAGGAAGCCCAACTTGAATTATTTTAAAGTGTGGGGGTGTTTGGCAAACGTTCAAGTTCCTAGACCCAAAAGGGTAAAAATAGGACCGAAAACCGTTGATTGTATTTTCATAGGATATGCGACTAATAGTAAAGCATATCGATTTCTGGTTCATAAATCAGACAATCCCGACATTCATAATAATACGGTTATAAAATCAGATAATTCTCAGTTCTGTGAGTCGATTGGTGAAGGATCTAAATGACCTCGGGAAGAAACAAAAGAAAGTACACTTAACCAGGAGGATCCAAGACGTAGTAAACGTCCAAGAACGTGTACTTCATTTGGACCAGATTTTGTGACTTTCTTATTGGAAAATGAGCCTCAAACATTTAAAGAAGCTATGTCTTCTGCGAAATCATTATTTAGGAAAGAGACAGTCAATAGTGAAATAGAATCCATACTGAACAACCATACATGGTAATTGGTTGATCTTCCTTCTGGAAATAAACCGTTGGGTTCTAAATGGATCTTTAAGAGGAAAATGAAAGATGATGGCACTATTTACAAATTTAAGGCAAGACTTGTGGTCAAAGGGTATAGGCAACGAGAAGGTCTTGACTATTTTTATACATAATCTCTAGTTTCAAGAATTTCGTCCATACAAACGTTAGTAGCGTTAGCTGCAGTTTATGGTCTTAAAATTTATTAAATGGATGTTAAGACAACCTTCTTTAATGGAGATTTGGAGGAAAAAATCTACATGGAACAACCTGAAGGGTTTGGGGTTCCAGGTAAAGAAAAGAAGGTCTGTAGACTTGTTAAGTTCCTTACGAACTAAAACAAGCACCCAAACAATGACATGCAAAATTTGGCCAAACAATGTTGTCAAATGGTTTTACAATAAATGAATGTGATAAATGTGTGCGCATTAAACATTTTCCAAATTACATAGTCGTTGTTTGCTTATATGTGGATGATATGCTGATAATGAGTAATGACATTGCCAATATAAATGCGACTAAACGCATGCTAACTGGTAAGTTTGATATGAAAGACTTGGGAGTTGCTGATTTAATTCAGGGAATTAAGATCTATAAGACTTCTCAAGGTCTGACATTGTCACAATTTTATTATATTAAGATTTTACTTGAAAAATTCAAGCACTTTGGGATTTAAAGTTGCAAAGACTCCAATTGACGTGAATCTTGCATTAGCAGAGAACAAAGGCCAAAACATATCACAATTGGATTATGCTCGTGTGTTGGGTTGCTTAATGGACATCATGAATTTTGCACGATCAGATATAACTTGTGCTATAAGTAAATTGAGTCGATATACGAGCAATCTAGGTCAATCTTATTGGATGGCCATGAAACGATTTTTGGGGTATTTAGTACATACCTTGGACTTTGCTTTGCACTACAATGTCACTCCTCCTTTTTGCGCACCCGCCCCGAAGGGTTAAAATGCGCGGGTGGAGTTTTTCCAATTTAAGTGACAATATTCGAAATGGGATTATTTATTTAATTCAGAGTCGCCACTTGGGAAAGGATTGGCTTTTGGTGTCCCAAGTCACCGGTTTATCTTAAAACCCAAATCGAGGAAATTTTCGACTTTTCCAAATGAAGTCTGCGAACCAGAAATTCTAAGTAAGGAATTCTGTTGACCCGAGGGAAGGTGTTAGGCACCCTCGAATCCCGTGGTTCTAGCACGGTCGCTTAAATTGTTATAATGGCTAAATATCTGATATAAATACATGTTGTGACTTATGTGCTTTTTATTAAGTTCAAACCGCTTTTATTATTATCATTTATTTTTATAGAATTGCAACGTCGTGAAAATGCACCTCGAACCACGTCACAGTCAATGCGCCCGTAGTTGTTAACACATTTCGACTCCGTTGAGATTTGGATTCGGGTCACATCAATGTGCACCCAAGTTTAATAGTGTAATTTATTAAGGGCGCCTAAGGGGGGTCTAGCACGTTATTATTTGTGGAAGGCCATGAAATTTATTAAATGGCCTATCCTGAATTCTAGATAATTATCATGGTTATTTATTGAGGGCCCCGCGATTTACATCTCATTTGGCGAGGCTCGTCTCATTATTTTAGAAGAAAAATCCTAAAGCGATTACATTTCTAATGTGTTTATCTCTTAAAAATAGAAGAAAAGATGCGTGCTATTTTTAACTATGTGTTTGGCCCAAATCCAGATTTTAGCTAATCATCCGATTAATTATTTACGGAATAAAGAAACATTGTACCTCATGAAAACATGCTTTGAACTTGATAAAAGAAACGTATATGGGATTGATGAAATGCTATGACTGTTACAAGAGCTCCCTAACTTTAACTTATTCAGACAAGATTAATTAAAATTGCTTGTTAGGAAATGCGACTAATGGTATTTTAAACTCATCCTATAAACTGCTTCACGCAAACTGAAACTCAAGAGTTTGAAACTGCATTGTCTTTAGCTAGATCTAAACAAACATTTGCCCCTACATATTCGAAACATGCTGAAATGGCGAGTTTGAGTTAGCAATTGTATTAAAATGGCTGCACATTTCATGGATTGTATTTACATCTTATGTACTACTAAACGAATAAAATGTCACAGCTTCAGATGGGCATAAACTTTAATTAAGTACAACCTTACTAATGTGTCTCTATTAGGCTAACAGACCAAGAAACTGCATATCTTAACAACATTAAAAAAGCAATTCGTAAGCAATACAACAGGTGATTATAACTCCTTCAAATCTTTTGATTCATGCTTTCATTGTTACATCAAATGCGAGTCTTAGTATGTACATGGATATTGGATACAACAGGAGAAGCAAGGGGTCAGTAGGGCAATAGAAGCGATACCAAACAACAGCAGTAACAGCAGGTACCAAATAGAACAGAAATCCCAGTGCAAGAGACCAATAAAGCCAATGGAGGAGAGGCAGAATGAGACAAATTCCCAGTAGTAACGGAGTCAGAAAATCAAGCAATCCAATTCCAGGAGAAGCCAACAACACAAATCCAAACAATAGACTTAACTGACACTTGAAGGAAAACAGGACTAACTTGGACAGTTTGAACCAAATGAGAATCGAACAAACAGTAGGGAGAAGACAATTCCTGATTTTGTGATATCCCTTTCCATATCTCCTTTCTTTTCAAGTTCTAATGTTAGTCCTCAATTTGAAATCTATTTGGATTATCAAAGAGAAAACTTTTCCAGTTTCTGTTTTCAGAATTTGAACTCTCAGATGTTCCCTCCCAGTGTCTCTCTCTATCTCTGTATGCTTTTCTGTGTATCTCTATCAGCTCTCTCTTTTAAAACTCCTCACAATGTGTTTTTCCTTTTCCCTTTGATTCTGTCTCTATCCCCCCAATATCAGATGGTCTCCCCCTTTTATATGCCTCAATCCTACTCCTTTTAACAGCCTCTTTTTAATATCCCAGTATCCCTCACATGTGCCCTTTTCATTTTCAGATTCCAATTATTTATTTAAGTATTAACCCCCATCAACATTCCCTGGCAGATTTATTCTTTAAAAGGTTTAAATACTTCTTTAAACTAAAGCCAAGTATGGGCAGTAGGATGTATCTGACAACATATGCTGTCAAATTGTTTAAAACTTAGCAAAGACCTTTATGCAGGCCACAGGCTGTGCACAAAGCACATGAGGTGCACCAGTGCACATGCTGTGCACGAGTGCACATGCCTTCCAATTCAGAATTTAAACCAAACATCCCTTTTTACATTACTGATCAATTCAACAGCTATAAGTAAACAAAAACTGGTTCTTAATTGACTCAACAAATGCTTAGCAGAAGTAAATCGATTTGTTATTGTTCGGACAATTGAAACTAATTGACGACACATGTCGACTCGACTATATTAGCATTAACATACACAATCGTAACCAAAAATCCGACATTTAACAGTATCGACCCATAATTCGAATTATACTGACTGAGCAAAGTGGTACTCGAGGAACCAATTGCTCAGTCAACATTTGAAGCTCAATTATTGTACAACAAATACATATGTCTTATCAGAATAGGAGGGGGGGATTTTAGACAAACAAACAGAGGTTCAGGCAAAGCGGTTGAAGCACAGTTGATAGAAGTCAAGGACGGAAAACGAACAGACCCTTACAACAATCAAACGAACCAAAACAACTAAGAAAAGAAAGAAACTCACCTTAAAACGCAAAAGATCAAAACCTTAACTCGGACTTGGTCAAGCCTTTCTTAAGGCTGAACGGACTTTAAACAAAGTGTTTCTCAGATGAGAAACACTTTGATTAAAGTCCATTAGACCTTAATCTCTTTGGTTGAACCAGTGACGGAGGAACACAAAACTTTCAAAACTTAGATCTGGGATTCAGGCTTCCCTGATCAGATTCGGACCAAACCAAGTATGGTTTGGTCACGAGGAGGGTCTGGGGAGTGTCTGGTGTGAAGCTGGGGTTGGTTGGTGTAGATCGAGTTTTGACTCGAATCTTCAAATGAAGATTCGAGAAGGTGGGAAGGGATTCGAACTACCTGGTTGATAGATTTGGGTTCAGGATGGCAAGGGCGTTCTAGGGTGTTAAGGGGAAGGTCACCGGCATCCATGCCGCCGGCTTTCATGGCGAAAGTACGCAGGGGCGGCTAGGGTTTTAGGGCTGTTTGTTTGGAGACGAAGGCTGGGGTTCAGATAGGGGGGCAGGGTAAGATTATGGTCTATGGTCTTATATAGTTAATGGGTGGATTGATCTCGACCGTCAGATCAATCTAGATCTACGGTCTGGATCTGATAGCTTAAGTGGAACGGTGTCGTTTCAAGGGTAAAGGGTTGGGGTCGGTCCGGGTGAGCCGGGTCGGGTTTATTGGTGGGTTATGGGGAATTGATCTTGGCCGTTGATCAATTTGAGATCAACGGCCCAGATCAACCTGTACCAAAACGACGTCGTTTGGATTCTCTGGGCATCAGGTGGTCTGGACCGGGCAGGCCTGGGTTTTGGGCTGTTTGTTTGGGCCAATTTTGTTAAAATTGGCCCAAGTCCGGAAGGGAAGGGGTCCTTTCTTTATATTTTTTTTTATTTATTTCCTTTTTCTTTTCCTTATTTATTTTAAAACAAAACTAAGCCAAAAAATCAAATTAAAATTAAATACACACTCAATACAATTATTTGCACACACACTAAAATATTTCAAAACAGGTAAAGTCAAACAAAATAAAATCACGGACGAAGATGCCTATTCATAATTTTCTATTTAACGACCGGATTACGGTTCGAATTATGCAGGACACATATATTTTTTTGAATTTTGTTTTAATAAAGTAAATAAATAAAAATGGGCCGAAGTCACAAATAAATCAACAAGGTGCCGCACAGAAATCCAAAAATTGTACAGCAGGGCCAATTATTATTTTTTATTTCTTTTTGGAGCGATTGTCGTGCGAAACAAAAATCACGTGCTCACATACAGTAAATATCCTGCGGTCATTGAGGGATACTATGATGCAACTTGGATCACCGGATCAACTGATTCCAAGTCCACAAGTGGATATGTATTCACTATTGGTGGAAGAGCGGTATCTTGGAAGTCGTCCAAACAAACTTGTATTGCCCGCTCTAAAATGGAGGCTGAATTCATGGCTTAGATAAAGTCGGTGAAGAAGCTGAATGACTCCGGAATTTCTTGGAAGATATTCCATTTTGGTCCAAACTGTTGGCACCAATATGCATGCATTGCGATAGTCAAGCGGTAATTGGAAGGGCTGAGAGCGTTATGTATAACTGTAAATCTCGTCATATACGACGAAGATATAAAACCGTTAGGCAATTACTTTCTAGACGAATTATCACGATTGATTAGGTAAAATCAAGTGATAATGTATCGTATCCACTAACAAAAGGCCTAACTAGAGAGGTAGTTGAGAAATGATCAAGAGGAATGAAACAGTGGCCGTGAACAAGTCATACTGGCGGTAACTCTACCTAGAAGACTGGAGATCCCAAGATCTAGGTTCAAGGAGATCAAACAAAGTCATTAATGATGATTCAACATTGTTAACTAAACCTTTGGTCCATTCTCGTGATAAGACAATATGCAGTACCAAGGATAAAGCATTAAGGCTTTTTAATGATTTCTAAATTTGATACGGGGTATATCAAATAGTGTATCTACGGGATAACACGTTTAGGAATCACCTATGTAAGTGTGAAGTATTAGCCGCTTCAAGGAGAACTTTGTAAGGCATGTTCTCAACGCGCTTATGAAACCATGCGGGGTTCATGGCTAGAACGAACACAACAATGAGAACCAAAGATGGTTAAGGGTTGGTTGTGTGACTTATGGTTGTCTAGGTATACACCAAAGTTCGACGGTTCAAAGATATCAAATCTACCGATTGACCGAGTATATCCGACATAAGTTCACTACAGAAAGTTCAAAGGAAAACCTACTTATCTAGATGCAATTAATCCTTGCTTGCGAATCACACAGTTTTTCATGCATATTTTCGTGATATAGCCATTCCCCATTCATGTGGGGGATTGTTGGGATTTTAAGATATGATATGCTTAAAATAGGGTGAATGGGAAATGGAGAGAAATGAAATTTTTAAGTGAAATTTTAAGTTTTCCCTTGGCAAAGGGACATTGTCCCATATTGGAAGAGGAAGAGATCTTTTATGGGTATATAAACAATTGTTCTTCTTCTAGATCTTAAAGAGTTGAGAAGAAGACAAGCCTCACGTCGTCGTCGTCGTCGTCGCTCGCTCGGCCTCGGCTTCGGCTTCGAATTCAGATTCGGATTCGGATTTGGTCAAATGATCGATTAATTTTTTGGACCAAATTTATTTGTTAATAGTAAAATATTAATAGAAATGTTATTAAATATTTGATTTAATAATAAAATATTAATATTAAAATAAATATTAATATTAAATTCAATCCGTTTTTCAGTTGTGTAACTGAAAATTAAACTACCCTATTTAATTTTCCCTCTTTATTTTCCTTCTTTATTGTTGAGTAAATAGCCATTTATGTTATGACATTTATGCTGTGACCGTTTTGCATAAACAACTATTCTGAAGAGTTGCACCTCTTCAGATTTCAGCCCAACTTTGGCTATAAATACAAGACTATTCTGCTCAAAATTTCGATACAAATTTTCTGAGTTCTTCTCCTTTCTTCTGCATATTTTAACTTCAAAGAAAGCAACAGTAAGTGTGATTTGCTACCGAACTTTGTGTTCGCTATAACATTGGGGTTTGAAGTACCACTACACCAGTGTATAATTCGTTCTATTTTGGGAGAAAATAATCCACAACCTTGGGTACTAGGAGAGAATTAAATTCCTGAAGGAAACACTGTGAATTCAGCGGGCTCGAATTAAAATTCTGTTTCTGTTTTTCATTTTTGTTTATGTTCATTTTGTATTTTCCAGAATTATTTTACAAATACAAGTATACAAATAATCACACACAAAGCAAATAGAGAAGAAAAATCAACACAAGAATTTAACGAGATTTGGCTAAGTCTAATCCTCGAGGCAGAAGCAGAGAGAGTTTTTCACTATGAATAAGAAGAAAAACACAATCCAATCTATAGAATCCCCAACTACAACCTCTATATATAGATCCCAAATAGTCCCAAATCTATAAGAGAAAGGTTTTCCTATTTGACAAGGGCAATAGCTTTTTCTTTCCCAAATCTATTAGGACAATGGGTTTTTTCTAAACCTATAGGGATTATGGGTTTCCTAAAAATATAAAGAAATAATTCAAGCCACAAAATAACAAATCTTCCCCTTGGCTTGAATTCTCTTCATTAACAAGAACAACGTCTCTCTACCTTGCCCTCAGCCCTCGCAAGGGCTCTACCCATTGACGCACACATCAACCAAGTTTAGGCAACGCTTAAACTTATTAAAAGACTCAATCTCTTTAGCCATATCACTAATCTGTCGATTTGGTTCTATACTCGGAATAGCTTCTGGATAGCTATAACACTCAAATGCATCAACGGTCTTTGCAACTACCATAGCAAATCCCATAGGATTCATATATCCTAGATGATTCCGATCAACTACATTCGCAAACCTTTGCGGTCGGTTGATCACTCTCTTCTCTCTGCCTGTTGCAATGTTATATGGTTGTTGTTGTGCAGGTGCATCAACATTATTATCTTGATCAATATTTTGCACTTACTCCACTTCCTCTACTTTAGAACTACCTAGTGGAGATTCAATTTTTAGCTCTATGATGTCATTGACACCACGATCTGTTTTTGCTATTTCCTTCTCTCTCTGACTGTCTAGTGAGGCAGAATCATTGAATGTTACATCCCTACTGATAATTAGCCCTGGATTATTTTGATCTGTGCACCACAACCTATAACATTTCACTCTAGTTGCATACCCTAGAAATATGCACTTCTTTATCCTCGGCTCAAGTTTTCCATCCCTCATATGAGCATAAGCAGGACAACCAAATGTCCTTAAATTTGAATAATCAGCAGGCGAATCGAACCTTCCTCAATTTTGAACTCAATAGCTGTGGATGGAGATCTGTTGACCAAATAACAAGATGTATTGATTGCCTCAACCCAAAAATCCTTGCTAACACATGAGTGTGAAAGCATGCTTAATGCCCTATCACAAAGAGTTCTGTTCATATGTTCTGCAACACCATTTTGTTGTGGTGTTCCGGCACAAGTGCGGTGTCTCACTATGCCTTTTCTGTTGCAGAAATTATCGAACTCAGAATTGCAAAATTCCAAGCCATTGTCAGTTCGAAGACGCTTAACTTTTCTTTCCGTCTGTCTCTCAACCATCGTCTTCTATTTAACAAATATCGGAAATGCCTCATCTTTTATTTTCAGAAAATACACCCACTCCATGCTTGAGTAATTATCAATCAATGTCATAAAATAGCCGACACCACTCTTGGAGGGAACTCTGTTTGGACCCCACAAGTTTGAATGTATATAATCTAACTTGTTTCTGGTCTTGTGCTCGGCCTTCGTGCTGAACTTTACCTTTATCTGTTTACTAAACACACATTGCTCACAAAAATTCAAAAATTGATTTTTGTACCCATTCAACAAGTTCTACTTACACAAAAAAGACAATCCTTTATCGCTCATATGACCAAGTCGCCAATTCCATAACTGAGACTGATTCAGATTACTTTTCACAGAAGCTACAATAGCTTGCTCTACAACTATACTGGCCTGAAGATGATACAATTTAGAATGCAGTTTACCCTTCATGAGTACCGTGGAGCCTTTACACACTTTAAGTATTCCATTCTCGGAGTGAAATTTATACCCTTGATTAACCAAAGTTGAAAGAGAAATCAAATTTCTCTTTATCTGAGGAACTTGCCAACACTTAATGTTTCTAATAATTCCATCGAACATTCTCAATTTGATGTTACCAATCCCATTTACTGGTAATGGATTATCATCTCCCATGTAAAACAGTCCCACTCATTTGCTTGTAAATTGCAAACCAATTCCTCTGTGTACACATGTGGAAAGTAGCACCAGAATCAAGAACCCAAGAATTCTGCCCATGACTAGAACTCACAGCACAGACTTCCCTTACATAGTCACTATCATCAGAATTATTGCAGTGTCAATAATATTTGCCGAATTATCTATTTTCTGCTCCTCTCTTTTCTCCTTCAACTTAGGAAAATCTCTCTTGTAGTGACCTTTCTCCCCGCACTCATAAAGGTTTTGCTTCCTTGCTCTAGACTTTGATCTGGCGGTTGACGTTTTCTTGTTAAAGTCCTTTTGTTGTGCTCTTCCTCTGATCACAAGACCCTCGCCCTCAATTTTGTTGTCTGAAAAGCTCTTTTTTAACTCTTTAGATTTTAGTGCATTACTAACATCTTCCAGTGAAATGTTGTCTTTCCCATATAGCAACGTATCGGCAAAAGTATCATAAGATGGTGGTAAAGAACATAACACAATCAAAGATTGATCCTCACTCTCAATTTTGATATCCACGTTCTTCAGGTCCATTAAAATTGAATTAAACTCATCAAGGTGAGTTTTAACAGGTGTACCTTCGTTCATACGGAGATTGTATAACCTCTTTTTCATGTAGAGGTGGTTTGTTAGTGATTTCTTAGAATGCAGATCTTCCAGCTTCTTCCATTATGTTGTTGCAGAAGTTTCTTCAGCAATTTACCGAAGAATGTTATCTGTAATGCTCATGAAAATCGCAGTCAAAGCCCTCTCCCTCCACTACTAGAAACACAACATTTTTCCACGGAAATTTCTCACGGAAAAATTGTCAATAATGTTTCCCATTGACTATCCGTGGGAACGTTTTTGCGCAAAAATGCACGTAATTTAGTTCCCTCTGATTCGGTGAAAAAAGTCATTAAAAATGATTATATAAAACTAAAAAACTTTCCAGGGAAAATAGTGGAAAAATAAAAAATATATTTTCGAATATTCCCACAAATTCCATGTGAACGAAAAAATTTGAATTTTGAATTTTTGTTCTTTATGAAAAAAAATTCCCACGGAAGTAGTGGGAAAGTTTTATTTCTGTTCACATAACCTTTTATATTCAATTTGTGGTGCTTTTATTCTAATCTCCACAAAATTATTGTTATTGTGGGGTTTCTTTTGTGAAAGTTTTTGATAACCTCCACAAATACATTATTTTCAGCTATTTAAAAAATAGTTGATATTCGATACAATTGTGATGATTACTAACTCACATATGTTTTACTCATTGTTTAAAAACATTTTTGTTAAAAAATTGAAAACTACACATTTTAATTAAATCTCTATAAATCTATCATCTATGCAAACACTATCAATTTCTAATCATAGTAGTTCGTTGTCCTTTTTATCGTCACATTCTTTCACGGCAAAAAGAAGATCCAAATTAGAGGTCTTTCATTTATTTTATATCTTACTTGCTAGTTTTTCTTCTAGTGCAAACATTCTTAGTTCGTATTTTTATCTTTAGCAAAGAATTTAAAAGCGTGTATTACTCTTTGGTCCGATCGAACCTGTTTGAAATTACATTCTTATCTTTCATCTATATAGGCCCGAAGCCAAGTATAAATAATTATGATAAAATAGTATGCTTAGATTGATCGTAAACAACACCTTATGTGAGGTAACGATTATTTACCCGAAAGATATTTAAGTTTTATAATTATATACACATAATTTCTGTTTTGTCATTTTATTTGAGATAATTTTAATTTTGGAAGGATGTAAATAATACTAACAAAACTAAGCACTTGAATTTTCGTTATTTTCATTATACCAATTAGAGTATTGTTGCACTTATCTAATATAGATATTTTAACAATTTTATTGATGCAAAAAATATTTTTGTTATTAAAAAAAATTAATTTTCTCAACTAACTTATTTGGTTTTGTTGCCTAAAATTTCATTCTTTTTGGCTCTAAAAGCAGACGCGGTAATTTCTCCCTCATGTTTCCAAAATATTTCCCAAATCTTTCCCTCTTTTAATTCCACTATGCCTCAAGGTTTTATCTTTTCAATATTTCGGCTGAACTGCCTTCTTTCCTGTGAATTCCTTTCGCTTCAATTGCTTGAGGTGAGTTCTTCCTTCATCTGCTTTAATTTTGATCTAGTTTAATTATGTTTAAGTATTCTTCTTCTTCTTCTCGATTTATGGCTCCTACACTGACTTTTGAGATTAGGGATTACGTATTTTTAAATACCCTAGTTTGCTACAACTACCTCTCTCTCCTAATACACATTAACCCAGCTACTTGGGTGTGACGACTCGGCCAGTCGTCTCATAAGTTACCGCTTCATTTTCCCCCATTTTTGCTTTTTTATGCTTTATCCGTGTTTTATGGTATCGGGTTGATCGGATCGAATCCGGAATGATTTTGGTAAGGTTTGAGACACTTAGTCTCTTTTAAGGAAGTTTAAGTTGGAAAAGTCAACCATATGTTGACTTATGTGTTAGATGACTCAGATGTGAGTTCTGATTGGTTCGATTAGCTTCGGGAGTTGATTTGTGGCTTAAGAGCGCGATCAGAATGAATTTTGGAGGTCCGTAGTAGATTTAGGCTTGAATTGACGAAATTGATATTTTGGCGATTTCCGATTGGTAGGCGAGATTTTGATATAGGGGCCGGAATGGAATTCCGAGAGTTGCAGTAGTTCTGTTGTGTCATTTGGAAGGTGTGTGCAAATTTTTAGGTCATTCGGACGTGGTTTAGTTGGGTTTTTGATCAAAAGTGGAATTCAGAAGATTTTAGAAAGTTTGGCTTGAATCCGATGTGTTTTGGGTGATTTGATATTGTTTGAGGTGTTTCGATAATTGGAAAAGGTTTGAATAAGGTTTTAGGATATGTTGGTGCCTTTGGTTGAGGTCTCAGGGGCCTCGGGTGAGTTTCGGGTGGTCAATCGGATCAATTTGAAGTTAGAAAATTGTAGAAGTTGCAGGTTCAGCTGTTGCAGGCTTTTATTCTTCGCGTTCGCGAGTGGACCCTCGCGTTCGTGAAGAGTCAGTGGAAGTTTAGCCTTCGTGTTCGTAAGGGAGGCTCCGCGTTCGCGAAGGGCTGGAGGCTCGTGCATCGCGTTCGTGAGATGTAAGTCACGTTTGGCTGGTCTGAGGTCGTGTTTGTTCTTCGCGTTCGCGAAGGGTAAGGTTGAGGAACCATCGCGTTTGCGATGGCCATGTCGCGTTCGCACAGAGGAAAAATTGTTCAAAGTAAGATTGTGCTTCGCGAACGCGAGGGTTTGACCGCGTTCGCGAAGAAGGAAATAAGGCCTGGGCAGAATGTTTTTAAACTCGTCTTGTCTGCGAGGATTGGGTTTATTTCCTCCATAGTTGGTCATTTTGAGAGATATTTGAATGAGATTGAAGAGAGATTCAAGGGGAGTCGTTTGGAGGTAAGAATTTTGGACAAAAAACTCGATTATTATGTGAATTCCACCTAGAAAATCATGGAATCTAAGCCTAAAATTGAAGGAGACCAAACATTTTGGATTTGAAGGGTCATTTGTGGATGGATTTTGATGTTTTTGATATGTATGAACTCGTGGAGAGATAAGGAATCTATTAATTTCTGAATTTCAAGATGTGGGCCCGGGGTTCGGGTTTTGGTAATTTCGGAATTTTTACCATTTATTGATTGTTTTCGCTTTAGCTTCATTCCCTTAGCATATTTTGACGTCCTCGTTCTGATTTCGGATAGATTCGACGCGCGTGGAGGACGATTCGAGGGGCAAAGGCGTCGCGAGTTAGAGATTTAGCCGGTTCAAGGTGAGTAATGACTGTAAATGATGTTCTGAGGGTATGAAACCCTGGATTGCACATCGTAGTGCTATATTAAGGTGAGGCACACGCTTGAAGACGAGCGTGAGGTCGTGCACTATTGAGGATTGTGACTTGGTCCGTCCCGATTGATGATTTTACCGCGTATTTGATTGAAAACTATTTGTTATCATCATTATTTGGGCTAAATGCCATATTTGGGCCTAGTGCCAACTATTTGAACCCTTCGAGGATTTTTACTGGTATTTCCTCACTGTTTTGACTTTATACTTGAACTCAGTAATGTTATTTTCCACTGTTTTTGTACTCAGCCATGTTTACTTAGTTTTAATACTTAAATGATATTTTTAAATGATGTTTGGGCTTAGAAGCACTATTTTACTATTGCCTGAGTGACTTGTGAGGATTTTTGACTGAGTGAGACCGAGGGCCTATGTTGTGAGGAAACATTTGATACTGATTATGAGCCCGAGGGTCTGAGATATGTATGCCACGAGGTGACTTGATTGATATGAGGCCGAGGGCCAAGTGATAATGCCATGAGATGGCTTGATATTGCGCTTGGGCCGTAAGGGACCCCTCCATGAGTCTGCACACCCCCAGTGAGCACGGGTACCCATTGTGATGTGAGATTGAGCCCGAGGGGCTGGTGTTGTTCTATGTGTTTGCCCGAGGGGCTGGTACTATTCTGAGATGTTGCCCGAGGGGGAGATTTGTTGATATTGTGTCCGAGGGGCGAACTTCTATTTGTTTACTTTACCTTAATTACCTGTCAATTATTTGTTTACTTGTAGAGCGAGGATTTTACTTGACTTTTCCTGTTTTACTGTTTTTAAATAGTTTTACTGCTTCATTGTAGAATGTCTTGTGCCTTACGTGTTTTATTACTTTCAATCGTTATTTACATTTGTTACTCACTGAGTTGGAGTACTCGCTTTACTCCCTGCACCCCTGTGTGCAGATTCAGGCGTAGCTGGTTCCGCTCCCGAGTGCTGATTCCTCCAGCTTCAAGTGGGCTTTAGGAGATTACGAGGTAGAGTCCGTTTGGCTTAGCTGATTTAGTGTAGCTGATAAGCATTATGTGCTGAAAAACACTTTCAAGTGCTGAAACTGATTTAAAAAATAAGTAGTTACGTGTTTGGATAAAAGTGCTGAAATTAATAATATGCAGCTGAAGAACTAGGTATACAAAGAGTTTTGTTTTAAAAAGAAGTATTTTAGGGATAGAATAGTAAATATTTTGGTCAAACTTAAAGTGCTTATAAGCTGAAATTTGATAAGTTGGGAGAGACCAACTTATGACTTTTAGCTTATTTTTGGCTTATAAGTACTTTTAATTTTATCAAATGCGTAGATAAGCCAAAAAGTTCTCATAAGCTAGTTTGACCAGCTAATAAGCTTAGCCAAACACCCTCTTAGCTGTTGACGTTTGCAGCCCCATGTCTCTACTCCTTTATCGCTTCTATTTCCTTTCAGACAGTTGTACTAGTTATGGATTTAGCAGAATTGTATTATGACAAATAGATGCTCATGACTAGTGACACCCCGGTTAGGGCTGTGTATGGGCATTCTTCCGCGTATTTATGTTATCATTGTTAATTCAGATTTATTTTATCTTGTTTAGACCGTTTCTTAAATGCTTAACTGTTAATAATTGAAAAAATGGGAAGTATCGGCTGGCCTTGTCTTCACGAGAGGCGCCATCACGACCGGGTCCGGGTTAGGGTCGTGACAAGTTGGTATCAGAGCCTAGGTTACACAGGTTTCATGAGTCATGAGCAGGTTTAGTAGAGTCTCACGGATCGGTACAGAGACGTCTGTATTTATCCTCGAGAGGCTGCAGAACCTTTAGGAAAGACTTCATATTCTTGAAATTCTTGTCGTGCAAACTTGTTGATCCGAGTGCTAAACTTCTTTTGTTCTACTCTCTCTCACAGATGGTGAGGACACACGCTACTGGTCGGGGTGGATGACCCCTAGTACCACCAGCTGTGGCCACCAGAGGCCGAGGACACGGCCGTGGTCGTGGTAGGGGCGGAGCAGCTAGAGCAGCACCTGCAGATCCACTAGTTGCCCCAGTTTAGGATCAGGTCCCAGGTATGGATGCTCCAGCAGCACCAGCTCAGGCACCAGTTGTGCCCATTGTGATTCCGGGTCTTCAGGAAGCCTTGGCTCAGATCTTATCAGTTTGTGCTGGCCTAGCTCAGGCGGTTTCAGCCACTACAACCACAACTACTTCTCAGGCCGAGGGAGGCAATCAGACTCCCACCGCTCGCACACCTGAGTAGGTCATATAGGGACTCCAGACGCCGGGGGTGCATCCAGCCCAGCCAGTTGCAGCTGCTCAGGACTATGTAGTTCCTGCTATACCGGAGGATGAGCAGCGTAGGTTGGAGAGGTTTGGTAGACTACAGCCTCCGACCTTTAGTGGTGCAGAAGGCGAGGATGCCTAGGGTTTCTTAGATAAGTGCCAGAGGATGCTTTGTACATCGGGTATTCTGGAGACCAGCAGGGTCGCTTTCACTACTTATTAGTTTTCTGGAGCTGCCTTTACTTCGTGGGAGGCTTTTGAGAGGTGTAGGCCTGTTGGTGCAGCACCCCTTACCCGGTAGCAGTTCTCCGTTCTCTTTCTGGAGAAGTATGTCCCGTAGTCCCATAGAGAGGAGAGTCCCGTAGTTCCATAGAGAGGAGCTGCGTAGGGAGTTTGAGTGGTTGCTTCAGGGAGAGATGACTGTGACACAGTACGAGATGAGGTTCTCCGAGTTAGCTCGTCATGTTATTTGGATGGTTCCGACAGATAGAGAGAGGATTAGAAGGTTTGTTGATGGCCCCACTTATCAGCTTCGTATTCTCATGACCAGGGAGAGGGTGATTGGTGATACTTTCGAGGAGGTTGTGGATATTGTCAGTGAGATTAAGTCTGTGCGTCGCCAGGAGCACAAGGAAAGGGAGGCCAAGAGGCCCCGAGGATCTGGTAGTTACAGTGGTACTCCTTCGAGGGGTCAGTTTCAGCACGGTAGAGGCCGTCCATTCAGGCATGCTTAGCCAGCAAACCTAGGGTATCGTGAGGCGTCTTTGGGTCATGGTAATCACAGTTCTCAACATTCCCAGTTATCACTTAGTGCCCTTCCAGTTCAGAGTTCATCTCGTGCTCCATCAACTCAGCGCTCTTCTATGCCGAGTGCATCTGGTAGTCACTCTGGTGCGAGGGGTTCCCTTCAGTCCCCTTCTCCAGCACCTGGGAGTTGTTATGAGTGTGGCGAGATGTGCCACATGTGGAGGCAATGTCCTCGTCGTGTTGCTAGTTCGTCCCAACAGATGGGTCAGTCAATGGCTTCAGCGCCAGTTTCTTCACCACCACCCGCTCAGCCAGCTAGGGGTGGAGGTCAGTTAGCCAAGGGTCACCCCAGAGAGGGAGGTCGATCAGGGGGAGGTCAGGCCCGTTTTATGCACTCCCAGGAAGACCCGATGCTATTGCTTCAGATGATGTTATTACAGGTATTGTTTCAGTCTGCCACAGAGATGCCTCAATATTATTTGATCCCGGTTCCACCTTTTCTTATGTGCCCTCATATTTTGCTCGTTATTTGGGTACACCCCGTGAGTTTCTTGCCTTACTTGTTCATGTATCTACCCTGGTGGTCGATACTGTTGTTGTAGACCATGTGTACCAGTTGTGTGTGGTGACTATTAAGGGTCTGGAGACCCGAGTGGATCCATTATTATTGAGCATGGTTGATTTTGATGTCATTTTTGGCATGGATTGGTTATCTCCGTGTCATGCTATTCTAGACTGTCATGCTAAGACAGTCACATTGGCTATGCCAGGTGTGCCACAGATCGAGTGGTGAGGTGTGACTGATTATGTTCCTAGTAGAGTGGTCTCTTTTTTGAAGGCCCAACGTATGGTTGGGAACGGTTGTCTTTCATATCTAGCGTTTGTGAGGGATGTCGGAGCTAAGACTCCTAGTATTGATTCTGTTCCAGTTGTGAGGGATTTTCCCGATGTATTTCCTGTAGACCTGCCGAGCATGCCACCAGACAGGGATATTGATTTTGATATTGACCTGGTGCCCTGCACTCAGCCCATTTCTATTCCACCGTATCGTATGGCACCAGCAGAATTGAAGGAGTTAAAGGAGCAGCTTCAGGAACTCCTAGATAAAGGGGTTCATTTGGCCTAGTGTGTCACCTTGGGGTGCGCCGTTTCTATTTATGAAGAAGAAGGATGTCAATATGAGAATGTGCATTGATTATAGGCAATTGAACAATGTAACAATTAAGAACAAGTACCCCTTGCCTCGCATTGATAATTTATTCGACCAGCTTCAGGGAGCGAGGGTGTTCTCCAAGATTGATCTCCATTCAGGCTATCACCAGTTGAAGATCAAGGATTCGGATATTCTTAAGACAACTTTCAGGACCCGATATGGTCATTATGAGTTCTTGGTGATGTCTTTTGGGCTGACCAATGCCCCAGCATCGTTTATACATTTGATGAATAGCGTGTTCCGACCTTATCTCAATTCATTTGTCATAGTCTTCATTGATGATATTTTGGTGTACTCGCGTAGTCAGGAGGAGCACACGGAGCATTTGAGAGTTGTGTTGCAGAAATTGAGGGAGGAGAAGCTTTATGCAAAATTCTCCAAGTGTGGATTTTGGCTCAGTTCAGTAGCTTTCTTGAGGCACGTGGTGTCCAACGAGGGTATTCAGGTTGACTCGAAGAAGATAAAGGCAATTCAGAGTTGGCCCAGACGGTCCTCACCCATAGAGATTCACAGTTTTCTTGGTTTGACGGGTTATTATCGCTGTTTTGTTCAAGGATTCTCATCTATCGCATCGACCTTGACCAAGTTGACTCAGAAGGGTACTTCATTTATATGGTCGAATGAGTGTGAGGAGAGCTTTCAAAAGCTTAAGACAGCTTTGACCACAACTCCAATGTTGGTTTTGCCATCAGCTTCAGGTTCATATACCGTGTATTGTGATACTTCGAGAGTTGGGATTGGTTGTGTGTTGATGCAGGATGGTAGAGTTATTGCTCATGCTTCTCGTTAGTTGAAGCCCCATGATAAGAACTACCCCGTTCATGATTTGGAGTTGGCTACCATAGTTCACGCATTAAAGATTTGGAGGCATTACTTGTATGGCGTATCTTGTGAGGTGTTCATTGATCATCGCAGTCTTCAGCATTTGTTCAAGCAAAAGGATCTTAATTTGACACAGCGTAGATGGTTGGAGTTGCTTAAGGATTATGATATCACTATATTGTACCATCCGGGAAAGGCCAATATGGTGGCCGATGCTTTGAGCCGAAAGGCAGTAAGTATGGGAAGTTTGGCATATATTCTTGTTGGGGAGAGACCTCTTGCAGTTGATGTTCAGGCCTTGGCCAATCGGTTCGTGAGGTTGGATATTTCGGATCCTAGTCGGGTATTGGCTTGTGTGATTTCTCGGTCTTCCTTATATGAGCGCATCAGAGAGCGCCAGTATGATGATCCGCATTTGCTTGTCCTTAGGGACAAAGTTTAGCATGATGATGTCAGAGATGTGACCATCGAAGATGATGAGGTGTTGAGGATGCAGGGCCGGATTTGCATGCCTAATGTGTATGGGCTTCGGGAGTTGATTCTGGAGGAGGCCCATAACTCGCGGTATTCTATTCATCCGGGTGCCGCGAAAATGTATCAGGATTTGAGGCAGCACTATTGGTAGAGAAGAATGAAGAAAGATATTATGGAATTTGTAGCTCGGTGTCTCAATTGTCAGCAGGTGAAATATGAGCATCAGAGACCGGGTGGTTTGCTTTAGCAGATGGATATTCCTGAGTGGAAGTGGGAGAGGATCACTATGGACTTTGTTGTTGGATTTCCATGGACTTTGAAGAAGTTCGATGCTATTTGGGTGAATGTGGATCGGCTAACCAAGTCTGCACACTTCATTCCTGTGTGTACTACCTATTCTTCAGAGCAGTTGGCAGGGATCTATATCCGGGAGATTGTTCGTTTGCATGGTGTTCCGGTTTCCATCATTTCAGATAGAGGTACTCAGTTTACTTCGCAGTTTTAGAGGGCCGTGCATAGAGATTTGGGTACTCAGGTAAAGTTGAGCATAACTTTTCATCCTCAGACGGACGGGCACTCCGAGCGCACTATTCAGATATTGGAGGACATGTTGCATGCGTGTGTCATTGATTTCGGAGGATCATGGGATGAGTTTCTACAGCTTGCAGAGTTTGCTTATAACAACAACTACCAGTCGAGTATTTAGATGACTCCATATGAGGCTTTGTATGGGAGGCGGTGTAGATCTCTAGTTGGTTGGTTCGAGCCCGGTGAGGCTAAGCTATTGGGGACTGATCTGGTACAGGATGCTTTGGAGAAGGTAAAGGTGATTCAGGAGAGGATTTGTACAGCGCAGTCGAAGCAAAAGAGTTATGCCGATAGGAAGGTTCGAAATGTGTCCTACATGGTTGGCGAGAAGGTTTTGCTGAAGGTTTCGCCCATGAAGGGTGTTATGAGATTTGTGAAGAAAGGGAAATTGAGTCTGCGGTTCGTAGGGCCTTTTGAGGTGCTTCGGAGGATTCGGGAGGTGGCGTATGAGCTTGCTTTTCCACCCAGCTTGTCGAGTGTGCATCCGATATTTTATGTTGTTATGCTCCGGAAGTATATTAGAGATCCGTCCCATGTTCTGGATTTCAGCACAATTCAGTTGGATGATGATTTGACCTAGGATGTGGAGCTAGTAGCTATTTTGGGGCATAAGGTTCGAAAGTTGAGGTAAAAGGATATAGCTTCAGTGAAAGTGCAGTGGAGAGTTCGGCCAGTGGAGTACCTAGGAGACCGAGCGGGAGATGCGGAGCAGATATCCTCACATGTTTGAGGCTTCAGGTATGTTTCCTGACACGTTCGAGGACGAAAGTTTTTTTTAGTTGGGGAGGATGTGACGACCCTGCCTGTCGTCTCATGAGTTACTGATCCATTTTTGTTACACCCCATATTTTCGTACATGAAAATACACCAAAAATAAATTAATGAGAGCCCAGAAGTGAGATGTCACGTCCCGCAGTATTACATTACAGTGATGTCACGTTCGCAGTATTAAGTTATAACGATGTTGCACCCTAAAGTATTGTACGTTAAAATTTTCGTTTTTAGTTACCGATGTAAGACTCGGAGATGAGATCATCTTGACGTTAACGTACATAAGCTATTTATAGCAAGCAATAAATAAGTGTTATGAAGAATAAGAGGGTACACAGATTAAAGAAAACGAGTTTCGTTGCAAGTAGTCAATTTGGAATAAAATACGGGTCGAGTAATAATACCCGATAATTATGAACTAGTACCATGCAAGGTACCATATGATGATGGTAGTATAATATATAAAGTATATATGAAGTATTTTAAAAATAAATAAAATTTTGGTAATTTGTGATAATTTTTAAATTATACGGGTAATTGATTAATTACCGGATAACAGAACATTACAGAGTTAACTAATAAGCGGATAAAATATAATTAAGAAACCCCAAAGCCACGTGGCTTAAAGCCACAATGGCTAAGAATGACTCTTAGTCATTCAAGCCATGTGGCCACTTATAGGGATTTCATTAGGTCTTATCAAGTAAAGACTTAGATATAAAGTTTTATCTAAAGTAAGACTTGTTGTCTTACATGTAAGACATGGTATTAAGTCTCCTTATTAAAAATTCAAAGCTTTTTGATCATTATCAAACAACAAAAACGTTGGGCAGAAGCAAATTTCAAAGTTCAACAACTAAATCCATTTTGTATTTGGTTTTCAAACCAAGGAGGTTAGAAGCAAAATAAATTCGTCCGAGATTTCAAGTTCGTCCGAGTGTGAATTTCGTCCATATTTCGCAGAAGCAAATTCGTTCAAATAATTCCAGGAACAGGTATGTTAAGGCTATCCCTTCTTTCTTTTGGCATGATCCATACGATACGAACGGAACGTGCAAATGCACAAATTCCATGAATGACTCTATTCATAGAAGTATTAGAGATATCTGTGTTCTTGAATTTCCATGTGTTATAATGTCTTATCATCTGTTCATGGGTCTCAGAAAATTACGAAAGTTGAAAAGAGTTTACTTTATGATATTACTCAGAGGCAAAATTGTTTTATGATATTCCGAATAATTTTATTGACGTACTTTTTATGTACTGCATTCATGTGCACTGACCCATGACCAGATGGCGTTATATACGCGTATATATATAAATATATGTATATGGGATATGGGAAAAGGTTACGGCGTTATATACGCATCACCACCTGATCAGCTGGTATATGATGATGATGTTGCCCATAGTGGCTAAAATATGATTCAAACGGCGTTATATACGCATATATATGTATGTACTCAAAAGGCGTTATATACTCGTATATATGTAAATATATGTATATGGGATATGGGAAAGGTTATGGCGTTATATACGCACCACCACTTGATCAGCTGGTATACGATATGATGATTTTGCCCACAGTGGCCGGTATGATATAATGGAATGCCCTCAGAGGTTGATGATGTTATGAAACATGTACCTATGCACGACATGACGTTCACACGCACATGCATGATGCTAAAAGTAATCTATGATCTACAAAGTTATTCATACTTACAGGTTGAGTCATGTACTCTATATGTCTTCCATGTCTCTTATGTATCTATTTATGTGCCTTACATACTCAATACATCATTCGTACTAACATCCATTTTGCTCGGGAATGCGGCGTTTCATGCCCGCAAGTCCTGATAGACAGGTCGAGAGCCCTTCAAGTAGGCTATCAGCTCAGCGGAAGATGTTGGTGCGCTCCATTTGCTTCGGAGTTACTCGTTTGGTTAGTATGATTTAGATGTGTATTGTTTGGTATGGCGGGACTCTGTCCCGACCTATGTGACATTTATGTATTCTTAGAGGCTTGTAGACATATGTCTTGTACATGAAAGATTGTACGGCCTTGTCGGCCTATGTTTTGAGTTTATAAATGATTATGTTTGCCTATTAGGCCCGTATGTCACGTGTATATGATGATGTAATAAGAAAGATACTTTACATTGGTACTCGGTTGAGTAAGGTACCGGGTGCCCATCGCGGCCCATCGGTTTGGGTTGTGACAAAAGTGGTATCAGAGCAGTTCTGTCCTACGGAGTCTACAAGTCATGTCTAGTAGAGTCTTGTTTATGGGTGTGTCGTGCACTACACTTATAAGTAGGAGGCTACAGGGCATTTAAGATTGTCGCTCTTTCTTCTTACTCTAGATCGTGTGGTAGAGCTTAGTCATAGAAATTCAAATTCCTAAATCCTATTCAGATGATACCTATATCTGGAAAGAAGGTTGGAATGAGAGATTGTTTTTGAAGATTTGAGTTAGAGGAACTCCATTTTGCATCATGCTTATGATGAATGAATATGAGGTATTTGACAAATCATATGTATACTAAGATGTGTAAGTTTTTTGATAAAGATTCCAAAGGCAAGAATGCCTATCCACTCTTACGGTAAAAATGAACAAGAGAATCAGAAGGTAGATATAAGTTTCAGCAAGTAAAAAAAAAAGCAAGGTGAAGAAGGGTATGAAGCGCCCAGTTAATGAAGGTTAACAACGTTTATAATTGAGCCAGAGGAACATAAGCTTTTTGAATAATATTTAATAGTAACAGAGGTATATACAATTGGTCGCACCCACTCCAGATATGCCCTATGGGGGTTAATAGAAGTAGTATAAGAAGATAGGATGGATGAATTATTTGTTTCAGTTGACATTTCCGAAAGATATTGCAAATGTTCTAATAGATCTCCTTGTGAGACATCCAGATGGTTCACTTTAAAATAGTGTAGCCAGATATGAGTACTGCAAAGACATGCACTATAAGACTTGAAGGGATAAATATTACCTTAGTATGGCTCGCGTCCCTAGTAAAGCGAGAACGTTAAGCAACTTGAAAAGCCACTGGATGGAGCAAAGGAATTAAAGCTAAAAGCGAAAGAATGTCGTATTGAAGTTTTCACAAGAAAAAGGATATGCAAATATTAGCAGAGTAATGAGAAGATAGATAAGGAAACATTATGAATAAGGTGTGACACGTGGATGAAAACGGTAGAGTGTTACAAAATCTATGGTCAAATAAAGGAAGAGACGAAAGATGATGGGCCTTAAGACAACAAAAGAGTATAGGCCATAAGGTTATATCCTCATTTTGAGAAATAAGTTCGTGACTCCAACATGACTACCAGAGGGGAAAGTTAATCCCTAGAGTAATAAAAATCAGTATGGGCTGGTAAGCAAGATAAATTAATATGAATTAGGGACTGAATGATTGGAGAGTACTCGGCAACATGGTAATTTTAGATTTTGTTCCGACGGTAATAGAATGGACCACAAAAGAAGATTCATGAGGAATTCACAGAATGGTCATTCAGGAAGACGCTTCCCTAAAGCAAGCAATATTAGAAAAGTTAATCTTAAGGGACTATATGTACCAGTTACATTAAGTGTCACCCTCGCGAGTAAAGGGATTTGTCATCCTTGGTACAAAAGGAATGCCGCAAGGCGAGTAAGGGTCGTTGATGACGTGAAATGATATCAAAGATGAAGAGGAAAAAAAACATCTATAGGCAGGGCGTCATAGCTCCAAGTCTTAGTACTCCCCTAAGGGGGGAAATATGGAGTAATAAATGAAGAATGCGGTAAAAACGAAAAAGAAATGAGATTACACTTATTCTGCTCCTACGTATATGCAACAATTCCAGCACATTATGCAAACACGACGTCAATAAGAGGAAATAAGGGTCCCTGCCCATGATGTTATTGATAGAAAAGGAGTCAGTGCGAGATATAAATTAAGACAAAGGAAATAACCCAAGAAAGATTTCGCGGAATATTGACATGAGAATGGGCCAACAAGTAGTTAGTAGTTGATTCAGGAAGAGCCTAGTCACGACTAGACAAGAAGTTACAGACAAATCAGTAGATCATGCAAGATAAATGTAGTAAACCCCAACATGGAGAATTCAGCCCCGCAGTTATGACATTGTAATACTTGAGATATATTCATATAGGAGTTGGAGAAGTTAAAAAGGTACTATATGAGTGTTACAGAAATAAAAGAGAGTGTCACTAGGAAAACGGTCAAAATATCAGTCCCGAAGAAACCCGACAAGCACAAGGGCGTGTAGATAAGTAACTATGGATAAGTATAGGCAAGTAAGGACAGTAGAAGGTCCATCAAGTATACAATATAATAAGCTCGCATCTTTACAAGAGTCATAGGATCCTCCGTAAGTACTATAGTGAAGGACTAGCTTAGGAAATGAGGAAGAAGGCTTCAACCTAAGCACAATATCTTAATGAAGAAAAGGTCATATAAAAGCAGTCTCACTACAAAAATTGTATGCCCTCCAAAAGAAAGTGGCACCTACTGTGGCTAATTAACGGGTAGAAAGATCGAAGGTAATATTTGAGACTATATGAGTTGCACAAAAATTCTGGCATGTGTGGGAACTAGGATGAGTTAAGTATGCATGCAACAAGGGTCAGAAAGAGCAGAAAAAGTAATTGCATACTTTTTAAGAGAGCTGAGATGGAACGAAAGGAATTATTCGATCAATGATCCAGAGTTAGTATGTTATGGACACACTCAAGATTTTGGAGCATTATATTTGTTGGAAATCATACAGCCATAGAAGACTCCGGTATAAGTTAAAAAAAGAAAGAATTGAGCCCAGAGCATAGACAAATGATTGAATTGTTAAAAGAATATATCATGGATATTCCATAATGCCCATGAAAGGCTAAGGTAATAACTGATACCATGAGCCACAAATCGGAAGGTAGCTTAAACCTACACAAAGGTTGATCGAAAGGAAGAGAAAGCTAAAGAATCACATCACCCAAGTAAATCAAAAGTCTGATTATTGGACCTAGAAAAATTATAGAAGTTGTGCTTGAGAACATGACAGAATCACTCTTAATATGAGACGTTCAAGAGAAATAACATAACAACCATAACCTATAATGACTCTATAAGAAAGCCAATTAGAAGAAGTACCAGCCTCATAAGAAGTCAGTATGAAGCTCCCATCGGATAGTGTATGTAGCAGAGGTGCGAGTATTATAATAGAGCTTTAAGTTATGGACGTGAATTATACCTATGTGGAGGGAAGGTCATGAAAGAGATAAAAGATATGATGCGAACTTTTAAGGTAAGTAAGGTAAAGGTGAACACCGTATGAGATACTCAAAGGCAGAAGATCATGAATAATCCATACTTCGGATAGAGGTCTATAAGCGCGGGGATTCCATATCCAGGAATGATAGCAGCGGCGTCAGTAGCAGATCTTCCAGCCTATGGTCTAGGTATCGAAAAGCCTGATTATGAGAGTAAAAGATAGTTAGAGACGATGCGATGTCTCTCTTGATGTTCCAGAATAACATAAGGAAATCTATGGTGCAAGCAAGTTAAAGGAAGACCGCGATAGAATAAATAGATATGTATAGATCCCAAGATAAAGTATAGTAGAGCGACAAAGTTTTAACGAAACATGAGTAAGGATGAGGAAAGGCAAGTGAAAGGGTGACGAGAACGGATAAGTCCTCGGGATTGAAACCCATGAAAACAAGAAAGCTAATGGTTTCTCTAAATTATAGAAAGTTCAGTATAGCCTGAATGAACTCAAAGGAGTCTAAGACTAATAACATTCAGAAGAGATGGAATGCTGCCTTGTTAATAGAATGAGGGTGTAATTATTATAGAAACAAAATGAATGACTTTTGGGCCTTCGATTGAGTAATGATCTGACGAATAAAAGAAAGGGATCTCATGAATTGGACAGGATTAAAATACCCACGCAAGGTAAATCACATTGGGATGCTGTGAGATACGATTATGAAAGCAGGGTACCGCCCCAGGTGGATCAATCTAATTATTTCAGATGTTCCCCAATAAAACGTGAATCCTAGCAGCAATATTACACAGATATAAAGTTATCAGAGGTGGATTATGGATCAAAATTGAGGTGAATCAACAATGGATGGATAAAAGTTATAAAGTATGAGATGAGATTAGGCCGTCATTCTTAAGATGAATAGTAATGTGGAAGCATTAGAGGACATAGATTTATACGTATGGGATAAACAATGAAATTAACCTCAGATTTGGTAGCAGACCTCAGTAACGAGAAGTCGAGGTAAGAGTTATGGTATAGTATGACCTATATAGATGCAGTAAAGTCATACGAATGGATAACCACGTCTATAAAATAAGATATAGCAATATTCGTAAGTTCGACAAAAAGTGAAGAACTTCAGGATTGGCTAAAAACTGGAGAAAAAAGGAGAGGAGAGTCACATAAGCACACTTACAAGGTCAGTATCGTAGAAGCTCCATGATGGGAGGTAGCAACAATTATGAGATTGGAAGGAATTTGATCACAAGTCATGGTGTGGGAAAAAGGGCCTAAAGGGGGGGGATACCCTGGCCTAGATAGCAAGAGGACTACTAGAGTATTCGCAAGAGCTATGGGTTATGAGAACGATAAGCGCATCAGTCAACATTCGAGGACGAATGTTCCAAAGGGGGGAATGATGTTACACCCCATATTTTCGTACATGAAAATACGCCAAAAATAAATTAATGAGAGCCCGGAAGTGAGATGTCACGTCCCGCAGTATTACATTACAGTGATGTCACATTTCGCAGTATTAAGTTACAACGATGTTGCACCCTAAAGTATTGTACGTTAAAATTTTCGTTTTTAGTTAACCGATGTAAGACTCGGGGATGAGATCATCTTGACGTTAACGTACTTAAGCTATTTATAGCAAGCAATAAATAAGTGTTATGAAGAATAAGAGGGTACACGGATTAAAGAAAACGAGTTTCGTTGAAAGTAGTCAATTTGGAATAAAATACGGGTCGAGTGATAATACCCGATAATTATGAACTAGTACCATGCAAGGTACCATATGATGACGGTAGTATAATATATAAAGTATATATGAAGTATTTTAAAAATAAATAAAATTTTGGTAATTTGTGATAATTTTTAAATTATATGGGTAATTGATTAATTACCGGGTAACAGAACATTACCGAGTTAACTAATAAGCGGATAAAATATAATTAAGAAACCCCAAAGCCACGTGGTTTAAAGCTACAATGGCTAAGAATGACTCTTAGTCATTCAAGCCATGTTGCCACTTATAGGGATTTCATTAGGTCTTATCAAGTAAAGACTTAGATATAAAGTTTTATCTAAAGTAAGACTTGTTGTCTTACATGTAAGACATGGTATTAAGTCTCCTTATTAAAAATTCAAAGCTTTTTGATCATTATCAAACAACAAAAACGTTGGGCAGAAGCAAATTTCAAAGTTCAACAACTAAATCCATTTTGTATTTGGTTTTCAAACCAAGGAGGTTAGAAGCAAAATAAATTCGTCCGAGATTTCAAGTTCGTCCGAGTGTGAATTTCGTCCATATTTTGCAGCAGCAAATTCGTTCAAATAATTCCAGGAATAGGTATGTTAAGGCTATCCCTTCTTTCTTTTGGCATGATCCATATGATACGAACGGAACGTGCAAATGCACAAATTCCACGAATGACTCTATTCATAGAAGTATTGGAGATATCTGTGTTCTTGAATTTCCGTCTGTTATAATGTCTTATCATCTGTTCATGGGTCTCAGAAAATTACGAAAGTTGAAAAGAGTTTACTTTATGATATTACTCAGAGGCAAAATGGTCTTATGACATTCCGAATAATTTTATTGACGTACTTTTTATGCACTGCATTCATGTGCACTGACCCATGACCAGATGGCGTTATATACGCGTATATATGTAAATATATGTATATGGGATATGGGAAAAGGTTACAGCGTTATATACGCATCACCACCTGATCAATTGGTATATGATGATGATATTGCCCACAATAGCTGAAATATGATTCAAACGGCGTTATATACATATATATATGTATGTACTCAAATGGCATTATATACGCGTATATATGTAAATATATGTATATGTGATATGGGAAAGGTTATGGCGTTATATACGCACCACCACCTGATCAGCTGGTATACGATAATGATTTTGCCCACAGTGGCCGGTATGATATAATGGAATGCCCTCAGAGGCTGATCATATTATGAAACATGTACTTATGCACGACATGACGTTCACACGCACATGCATGACGCTAAAAGTAATCTATGATCTACAAAGTTATTCATATTTACAGGTTGAGTCATATACTCTATATGTCTTCCATGTCTCTTATGTATTTATTTATGTGCCTTACATACTCAGTACATTATTCGTACTGACGTCCCTTTTGCCTGAGGACGCTGCATTTCATGCCCGCAGGTCCCGATAGACAGGTCGAGAGCCCTCCAAGTAGGCTATCAGCTCAGCTTAAGATGTTGGTGCGCTCCATTTGCTTCGGAGTTGCTCGTTTGGTTAGTATGATTTAGATGTGTATTGTTTGGTATGGCGGGACTCTGTCCCGACCTATATGACATTTATGTATTCTTAGAGGCTTGTAGACATATGTCTTGTACGTGAAAGATTGTACAGCCTTGTCGACCTATATTTTGAGTTTATAAATGATTATGTTGGCCTATTAGGCCCGTATGTCACGTGTATATAATGATGTAATAAGAAAGATATGTTACATTGGTACTCGGTTGAGTAAGGTACCAGGTGCCCGTCGCGGCCCATCGGTTTGGGTTGTGACAATTTTCCCCTATTTCTGCTTCTTTATGCTTTGTAATCCGTGTTTTATGGTATCGGGTTGGTCGGATCGAATCCAGAATGATTTTGGTAAGGTTTGAGATACTTAGTTTCTTTTAAGGAAGTTTAAGTTGGAAAAGTCAACCGAATATTGACTTATGTATTAGAGGGCTCGGATGTGAGTTTCGGTGGTTCAATTAGCTTCTAGAGGTGATTTGTGGCTTAGGAGCGCGATCGGAATGAATTTTGGAGGTCTGTAGTAGATTTAGGCTTGAATTGGCGAAGTTGATATTTTGGCGATTTCCGGTTGGTAGGCGTGATTTTGATATAGGGGTCGGAATGAAATTCCGAGAGTTGTTGTAGTTCCGTTGTTTCATTTGGGAGGTGTGTGCAAATTTTCAGGTCATTCGGACATGGTTTGGTTAGGTTTTTGATCAAAAGCGGCATTCAGAAGATTTTAGAAAGTTTGGCTTGAATCCAATGTGTTTTGGGTGATTTGATGTTGTTTGAGGTATTTCGATGATTGGAACAAGTTTGAATAAGGTTTTAGGATATTTTGGTGCCTTTGGTTGAGGTCTCGGGGGCCTCGGGTGAGTTTCGGATGGTCAATCGGATCATTTTGAAGTTAGAAAAATTGCAAAAGTTGCAGGTGCAGCTGTTGCAGGATTTTACTCTTCGCGCTCGCGAAGAGTCAGTGGAGGCCAGTGGAAGTTTAGCCTTCACGTTCACGAGGGAGGCTCCGCATTCGTGAAGGGCTGGAGGCTTGTGCATCTCGTTCGCGTAAGGTCTTTTTGGTCAGCTGGTCTGAGGTCGTGTATGTTCTTCACATTTGCGAGAGAGGGTGTGCATTCATGAAGGGTAAGGTTGAGGAACCATCGCGTTCGCGATGGCCATGTCACGTTCACATAGAGTAAAAATTGGTCAAAGTAAGATTGTGCTTCGCGAATGCGAGGGTTTGACCGCGTTCGCGAAGAAGGAAATAAGGCTTGGGCAGAATGTTTTTAAACCCGTCTTGTCCACGAGGATTGGGTTTATTTCCTCCATAGTTGGTCATTTTGGGAGATTTTTGAAGGAGATTGAAGAGGGATTCAAGGGGAGTCGTTTGGAGGTAAGAATTTTGGACTAAAAACTCGATTATTATGTGAATTCCACCTTAAAATCATGGAATCTAAGCCTAAAATTGAAGAACTAAGACTTGAAATTGGAGACCAAACATTTGGGATTTGAAGGGCATTTGTCGAAGGATTTTGATGTTTTTGATATGTATGAACTCGTGGGGAGATAAGGAATCTATTGGTGTAAAAATTTCTGAATTTTGAGACGTGGGCCTGGGGATCGAATTTTGGTAATTTCGGGATTTGTGCCATTTATTGATTGTTTTCGCTTGGGCTTCGTTCCCTTAGAATATTTTGACGTCCTCGTTCTGATTTGGATAGATTCGACGCGCGTGGAGACCGATTCGAGGAGCAAAGGCGTCGCGAGCTAGAGATTTAGTCGGTTCGAGGTGAGTAATGATTGTAAATGATGTTATGAGGGTTTGAAACCCCGGATTGCACATCGTAGTGCTATATTGAGGTGAGGCACACACTTGAAGACAAGCGTGGGGTCGTGCACTATTGGGGATTGTGACTTGGTCTGCCCCGATTGATGATTTTACCGCGTATTTGATTGAAAACTATTTGCTACCATCATTATTTGGGTTGAATACCATATTTGGGCCTAGTGCCAACTATTTGAACCCTTCGGGGATTTTTACTGGTATTTCCTTACTGTTTTGATTTTATACTTGAACTCAGTCATGTTATTTTCCACTATTTTCGCACTCAGCCATGTTTACTCAGTTTTAATACTTAAATGATATTTTTAAATGATGTTTGGGCTAAGAAACACTATTTTACTATTGCCTGAGTGGCTTGCGAGGATTTTTGACTGAGTGAGGCTGAGGGCCTATGTTGTGAGGAAACATTTGATACTGATTATGAGGCCGAGGGCCTGAGATATGTACGCCACGAGGTGGCTTGATTGATATGAGGCTGAGGGCCTAGTGATGATGCCACGAGGTGGCTTGATATTGCGCTTGGGCCGTAAGGGGCCCCTCCAGGAGTCTGCACACCCCCAGTGAGCGCGGGTACCCATTGTGATGTGAGATTGAGCCCGAGGGGCTGGTGTTGTTCTATGTGTTTTCCCGAGGGGCTGGTACTGTTCTGAGATGTTGTCCGAGGGGCGGATTTGTTGATACTGTGCTTGAGGGGCGAACTTCTATTTGTTTACTTTACCTTAATTACCTGTCAATTACGTATTTACTTGTAGAGCGAGGATTTTACTTGACTTTTCCCTGTTTTACTGCTTTTAAATGGTTTTACTGCTTCATTATAGAATGACTTGTGCCTTACGTGTTTTCTTACTTTCACTCGTTATTTACATTTGTTACTCACTGAGTTGGAGTACTCACTTTATTCCCTGCTTCTCTGTGTGCAGATTCAGGCGTAGCTGGTTCCGCTCCTGAGTGTTGATTCCTCCAGCTTCAGGCGGGCTTTCGGAGATTATGAGGTAGTTGTTGACGTCTGCAGCCTCGTGTCTCTACTCCTTTATCGCTTCTATTTCCTTTTAGACAGTTGTACTAGTTATGGATTTAGCAGAATTGTATTATGACAGATAGATGCTCATGACTAGTGACACCCCGGTAAGGGCTGTGTATGGGTGTTCTTCTGCGTATTTATGTTATCATTGTTAATTCGGATTTATTTTATCCTGTTTAGACAGTTTCTTAAATGCTTAACCGTTAATAACTGGAAAAATGGGAAGTGTCGGCTGTCCTTGTCTTCACAAGAAGCGCCATCACGATCGGGTCCGGGTTAGGGTCGTGACATTGGGACTCCTATCTATGCCTTCAATGCACACCAACCAACTGATAGCTCCTCGGAATGCATGAGCAACAACTTCATTGGTCTGCTCACGAGGTACGTGCTGCAAGGTCCATTCTTTAAAACGGTGCAAAGTCACTTGTAGCTTGTCCAAATACCTTTGCATTCTATCCTCTCGAACCTCGAATGTTTTGTTTAATTGGTCTACTACCAGCAAAGAGTTGCACTTGGCTTCAATGACTTCCGCCCCCAAGCTTTTAGCTAGTTCTAGACCTGCAATCATGGCCTCGTACTCTGCCTCATTGTTAGTCAACTTAGAAGTTTTGATGGATTGTCTAATAGTGTTGCCCATGGGCGGCTTCAAAACGATGCCTAGCCCGGACCCTTTCACATTTGAGGCACCGTCTGTGAAAAGGGTCCACACCCCCAACGATGTACCTGATTTTAATCAAGAGTTCCTTCTCGACTTCGGGTACAAGGGTTGGCATGAAATCGGCCATGAAGTCTGTTAATTTTGAGACTTGATGGTCGTTCGGGGTTGATATTCGATATCGTATGATAACTAGGGATTCTATCCTATCTTATGCTCCTTTTGCTTAGGTTTTGGATAAAAAATGTGTAGAAGTATTCCCAAAACTAACTTATTGTGCTTGTTTGCAGTGTTTGGTCAAAATGAGGAAAGAAAGTCCTAACCAGCTCATAAAGGAGTGAAACCTGCACAAGTCCAAAGCTGAGCTAAAGCGTTGATAGCAAAGAAATAGTGCGGCCGCGGAAGTTGAACCACTGAGGCGACCATATTCTCTCTCTCAGCGGATTGAGGTTCAGAGAAGTCACTTTTGGGATCAACAGACACCGATGCTCGCGTTGAAATTGTGCGGAAGCGGAATTACCTGATGCGATCGCGATTCAAATTTTGCCCGCGGTGAACGTATTTCGCGGTCGCGGTTGAAGATAATGGTGAGGTGGTTGCTTTTCCGCTCCCAGTGGAATCAAGTACTGACCAAGCTCAAAAGAGAAGAACCGCGGTCCGCATTTGCTTTTGGGCGGCCGCGGAAGTCCAAGCGCTGAGGCGACCAATTTTTCGCTGTCAGCGGAACCTCCGTAGGGGCATTTTTGTCCAGTAATTTTAGCTGTGTATAAATAGATCTTTTTCAGATTTTTAGGGTATCTGTTATTTTATGGAGCACATGAACAACCATTTTTTGCTTTTTAGAGTAATTTTAGAATATCTTTAGCAATTAATCTTAGATTTTACTCTTGTAATTACTTTTTATGGCTTGTATTTCATCTCCATTCTTGATTTTTACCTTTATTATGAGTAGCTAAACCCATTAGCTAGGGTTGTGACCCAACCCTAGTGTGGGTATTTAATGGGTCTACTATCTTAGGACTTAATTGTTTATGGGTTAGTGATATTTAGCTTGTTTCATGCTTTAGTTGTAGAATTGGTGGTTGTAAACATTGATTCATGCCTTTATGACTTAGACTCTTCTTGATAAAAAGGGACTAAGTCTAGGAAATTCAGGCTAACAAGGAATTGAGGTGTACTCAGAGATTGATAGCCCAAATTAAAAGGGTTAAACCTAGAGATAATAATACCCGACTTGAGCCAATCTTACTTGTATTGTTTGAACAACCAATTGGGCTTGAGAAAGCCAATTAGGGCAAAGTCACTCAAACTACCTAGAGGTATAGAGTGAGTAACTATGTGTAATGGTTATATCACAACCCTAAATATAACAAGCTTGTCCTAAATTTTAGATCCCATTAGATACTTGCTGAGGTGTAAGTCACTTCCCTAGTACCTTTTATCACTTGAGAAAACCTTTACAGATATATTGTACTTAGATTCCTTTCAGCATTCATTAGCATTAAATTAGAATAGTAACAAATCCAAACATGTTTAGAAGTGCAATTAAGAACAACACGCATAGCTAGATTGGATAGAAACCCGATTCCAAACCAATATTAACTCTCTGATGATTTGATCCCGACCTTTCGAGTAAAAGCTGCATCGACCACTCTTGCCATTCTATAGTGGTATAGGATTGGATCCGATCATCGTACCCACTAAGTTTGACGACCCATTTGTCCAATCGGCCCGACAGTTCGGGCTCACATCAGATTGGGGTTCTTTTGGGAAGGATCAATCTGTATGGGCCTGGGCCATTTGGCATCTTTGATTATTCCAATTGCTGATACAATGCCCGACGCATCGACACTTAAATTATACT
Source organism: Nicotiana tabacum (assembly GCF_000715075.1). Lineage (NCBI taxonomy): Eukaryota > Viridiplantae > Streptophyta > Magnoliopsida > Solanales > Solanaceae > Nicotiana > Nicotiana tabacum. The sequence goes on from NC_134095.1 coordinate 164,957,777, forward strand.
CCGACAATCAAGGTGCCTCTATGGGGTCGGCGTACTTATCAAAACCATTTTTGCTGATGACTCCCCGAGAATTCTGTCCTTGATCGCTTCTCCCGATCTTTCTGGGCGGAAATGCATCCTAGACCACTGTTCTTGCGATTTGAGGTGTACGGTTGATATTGGTGTTTGTTAGATCTTGGCTCTCTGTCGATGTCGCTTTGATTTTTGGTGCCTGAAATATTTGGGTGCACTGAACCGGAAGGAGCTCCTAATTGGTCATTCTCGACCCTGATCTTCGATTGGTACCGATTTTGTACATCTGCCCAAGTTACAGCTGGATGCTTGATCAAATTTTGCTTCCGCTGACGTGATGCTATCGAACTTCGTTCATTCAATCCCTGAGTGAAATCTTGAACGGTTCAATCATCTATTACCGATGGCAACTCCATGCGTTCCATTTGAAACCGGGATAAAAACTCCCTCAACAATTCATTATCCCTCTGTCTTACTTTGAAAAGGCCTGATTTCCTTGTTGCAACCTTTATGGCTCTGGCGTGTGCCTTTACGAAAGAGTCTGCCAACATGGCAAAATGAGTCGATGGAATTTGATGGTAGATTGTGGTACCAAATCATTGCTCCCTTCGATAGGGTTTCCCCAACTTCTTGAATAAACCAGATTCGATCTCATCATCTTCCAAATCGTTACCCTTGATGGCGCATGTGTAAGAGGTTACATGCTCGTAGGGATCAGTGGTCCCATTGTATTTAGGTATATCCAGCAGACGAAACTTCTTTGGAATGGGTTTCGTAGCCGCACTCGGAGGGAACAACTTTTGTACAAATTTCTTTGAATCCATCCCTTTCAAGATAGGGGGTGCCCCTAGTATCTGGTCAACTCGGGAGTTGTATGTTCCACTTTTTTATCATTAGGTTCGATTTTCTTCTCTCCTGACTCAATTCTTTTGCTGAGCTCCTCGAGCATTTTTATTATTGCAGGATCGGTCCCCGATTCGTTACCATTCGACCTCTCAGGCACTAGCTCGTTACGATGAGTGATTTCAAGCTCGACCCCACTCAAAGCTCTATGTTTTTGTAGCTGAGCAATAGCGGCTTGCTGAGCCTGCATCATCTCGAATATCACTTGGAGACTGACTCCTCCGTCTCCTCGGCCCTATGTACCTTGGCCACCATATCGTCCTTCTCTGCATACACTCCCTTCGGGGTCTGCATTTAAAGCAACGTGTGAACTGACATCGACTGGATTGGCAATCGGTGCTCTCCTGAGATTACCTGTAGCACCTCGGCTCTTGGAGCAATTACATTGTCATTTTCCCCGTAAAACTCGAGGCCATTTTCACCATGTATGGGTGTGTTTTGTGAGTGTGATATGTTTTAACTAAAGAGCAAAGATACTTGACAAGAACAAGCGTAAAATAATGTGTGTTATCAGAATCAGCACCGAACAATCACTACTATCCTTAGCCCTACGGTGGGCGCCAAACTGTTTACCCTAAAATTCAGATAACAGTTAAACTTATATTATGGTTTTAAAGATATATGATTTCATCCAATACCAATTGATAAGCAAGAAAATAAATGAATAAACTAGAGAATAAAATAAATCAAATCAGTACGCTAGCCAGGTCTCGACCTCGACTCGGGATAATCTCGAGGTGGAATAGTAAGAACAGCAAATGATAAAGAAACTCTGATGAACAGTAAGTGAAATAGTAGGAAAATAACGAGTGTATATATTCTCCTTAGTGAACAATGATCATTACAAATGAATAGGACCCCTCTTTATATAATAGAGGAGTCCTAAATAAGGTACACTTCTAATTATAGTAGAAAACCATATTAACATCTGATTAACCGCCATCGATTGATCCATTCTGAGATTCACGCCGTGATCCTCGATCAATCGCGGATATCTCGCCTTTTTCGTTATTGAACTATACCGATATCACTTGGAGTCTGCCTCTTTCTGGCAGCGATTGACGTCGACCTTGGTTCGAAAAGAGCAACTATCATATTTTAAAAACTATATATTTATTAATAGAATATTAGATTAGCTAGTATTTATTTTAATTTTACATTTATTAATTTTCAAATAAGGATAAATTTTATATATTCAGATGTTAAAAATCAAACAGTCTTAATTATTTTGTATTCAGATCTTAATACACATCTTAATATATTCAGATGTATATTCAAATTCAGATGTCTTAACCTTAATACAAATCTTGATATTCAGATGTGTATTCAGATTCTGACGTCTTAATCTTAATAAAAACAAATGAGACCTTAGCATTCTCATTTATCTCTTATGACATGATTTATTATAATTCTTACCGCTGTGAGCTTAAAAGTTACGTTATATCTATTTAGTTTACATGTCAAAATCTTCCGTAAGTTTTTAAACTCCGAATACAATTAAATATAATCGCATAAACTGAAATGGATGAAGTATTAGTGGCTTGCACAAAACCTTTTACATACACAAAACCTACATAATCACAGCTATTTGTATTAATATTTTCTCAGTAGACCGTTCATTTTTATTTTTATTTTAATTCTGGATTGGTAGTGGTTGACTTGAAGTTCTTATTTTTATTAGGAACACACTTATAGTATAAGAACACACTTATAGTCTCATCATTTAACTTATAAATAAATGAAAAGGGATGTTTAATTGAGAACTATGAGATTTCAAATTTAAATTCAAGCCGAGGTAAAAATACTAGGTGTTATATTTTTACTTGTTCAAGCTTTGATGAACAAAATTATTCGATATTTGTACTAGTGGGAAGTAATATGTACTCTATAAAATTAGTTAAGGTGTGCCACAAACTGCTACGAATACCATAAATAAATGAAATGATAAGATTATAGATAAGATTTGACTAAGACTTAGGGATACTACGTACCTAAAGGTTAAAGCAAGAAGCTAGCCAAACGAGTAAGGAAAGGCATAAGAGAAAGAATATGTGCTCAACATTGTTCAGAGCAAGACAGCCAATGATTTTTTGTCTTGTTATTATTATCACCAATTCATCATCCTCCTAAGATTCAATATAACCCCAACAAAATCCTGTAAAAAATTTGGCATCAGATGCCTTCAACTTCCTCCTCCATTGGCCAGTGAATATAAAGGGCACAAAATTTTGTATTGCTACTGCACCATTCAAATTGGTCCATATATACAAGAGAAGATCTACCTTTTTGACATTAGATGTGGTTGAATGCACCCCTACTATAGTCAAACTCTCCGATAACGGCCTCATTTTTTCTGATATTTTTTAACTGCTATATATAGTGAAGTATTATTATAAAGAATATAAATATTATTATAAGAGGTGACTATTATAGAAATATCTGATTGTATTTGGTCTTTTTTAAACTTAATATATTACTAAGCAGAGGTAGTGTGTCTTTGTGACTTTGTTTATTAATAATAATAATAAGAAAGAACTAAAGTATTCTTTTACGTAGGGCTGTACATAGGTCGGGTTGGTTCGGATTTTACGATTACCAAACCAAACCAATTGTGTCGGGTTATTAAATCTAAAGACCAAATCAAACCAATAAAATTCGGATTTTTCAATCTCGGTTTTTCTCAGTTTTTCGGTTTATTTTTCCGGTAAAATCTTTGTAGAACAAAATATATAACTTGTACTCAAAATATTTCTTTAATCCTTGTAAGATACAACTATATAAAGTATTTTCCAAGAAATAATATAAAATATGAGATGTATCATGGCATTATCCTAAAATATTCAACAATAAAGACAATAAAAGTATGTAATAAAAATATTGCTAATTAAAAAATAATAATAAAAATAAAAATAATCTAAAAGTGCTAAGTCATGCTAAAGTAAGTAGACTAATAAGGGAGTATTAATTACATGACTAAACGCTAAAGAAAAGATAAAAATAGGTTATGCATTTTTTATCTAAATTATTGCAAAACAAAAAATAAATATTCAATACATTCTCGTCGTAGTATTGACGATTGAATGAAATATTTTTTGTTAGCATTAGTATTGATTTGATTTTGGTTTGGACTTTTGTTAGCATTATTTAATTTACTAATATTAACAGCTATAAAACTTATTGGAACAATCAAAAGTTCTAAGTCCAACATTAAAATAATACATTAAAAGATAAAATTATGAATTTTTTTAAGAAATATTTATAAATTACATCACAATAAATATATTTATATACCAAATATATCTAAAACTTCTACATATATAATGTCGGGTTGGTATGGTTTCGGTTTGACTTTCTTTAGTTAAAACCAAACCAAACCAATTATGGTCGGTTTTTTTTTTTGCAACACCAAACCAAATCAAACCAAACAATAGTCGGATTTCTTTTCTCGGTTTGACTCGAATTATCAGATTGGTGTGGTTTGTCGGTTTCCTTTGTACACCCTTTACGTATATATACTTTGTGAAAATCATCTAGTTCAACTGGTCCTATAATGTTACGCTAGAATTTATTTGGACTGTCTATAATATACTCAAGATATTTTCACTTATGACCTCATTCATGTAAAAGCTTAAAATACAAAGTTAAACGACTCATATTTATAAATGGGTAATAATTCCATTGCTAAAGTCAGATAACCTTCACATTGAAAGATTCTATATGTCATTTTCTTCTCAACTTTTCTTTAATCTACAGAGTGATGTGGCAATTTGACAATGCGTGGTTCATTTCAAGCAATATTGCTTTTCAAGATATTGACACCCAAATATAAGAACAAGATGTTGTATTTTAAAAAGTAACGATTTGCTATACCATACTATGCTAGCTTTCTTAATAGTTTTGATTAATTAGTTTTGTTTTTAGTACTAAGAATCTTCTTTAACTTTTGTGCTTTTGGAACCACTTCGGTTAGCCGCGAACTTTTTGTATGTTTGGATATATTTTTAATTTCTCACCCCCGAATAATATTGGAGTCCAATTAAATTTGATTCACGCCAAAAAATCTCACATTGAATGGTAGAGTGATCCCTAATAAAGACAATTTCATACTCAAAACTTGAACCTGAGACCTCTAATTAAGAATAAAAAAAATACTTATCACTCTATCACAAGATTTAATCGTAGAAGCATATAAGTGTGATGTCTGATGATACCAACATTTATGTAGTAAAATTGTTATTTTTTTAATATTAGTGAATGTCCTTGTTCTAGGTAGCCAAGCACTTTACAAGAGAATCCAGGTCATAAATTAAACTACACATATTACAAAAACAATGTAGTACTAATAATTATGCTTGTGATTAAAATAGTAGGGATAATCTAAGAGTTTAGCGTCTGTGGACTGGAAGTATAATTACTTTACCATATCATAATAAACTAATGGTATAAAATTATTTACGTTATCAATTGTCAGTATATATAAGTTAATTCTAACTTTAAAATATAAATTCACTTAAAGGCTTTTTTCCACTAGCTTTTTAAACTTAATTTCCATAACGGAATGGTAAGGAGTGGCCATCATGTATGGATTTATTGACCATTTATTTAAGTCTCTTTCAAATTGAGTATACTATAAATAAATGTTCTTATTCTTTTTTATTTTCCCTTTCTCTAACTTGCCAAATACAACATAAATTTCATCATCCACATGAGAATGTGATGCGAGGACTAGGAGTTGCAAATTGTCAACGATTAATCTTTGAATCAAGACATAATTACGATGATTACAAGACTGATTATTGATTATTAATTATTTAATTCTGTTAAAATTCAACTCTAGTTGTTGTCTAAGAATTGATATATTAAAATGTCATTTTCTAGCATGAGTCCATGACCTTTCATGTTGGCTTTAACCTTTTTGGTGGCCTTTCTGGTTTCTGAAACATATTATGCAACTTATATACAATTCTGACTTATGAAATATATAATTAATTTTATAAGCAAGGTTCTATGTGGTCCGTGATACTGCTTACAGTTTTATAATTGCTAAGCTGTTTTGTTTTGTTTTCATTAATATTGTTTTTGAACTTTGACTCTCAAATTAGGGTTGGAGTCAAAATTTAAAACTTATGGATTCTGAATACAAATATATATATATATATATAGAGAGAGAGAGAGCGTAGAGCATCTTAGTTATGAGATTCACAATTAAATATATATACATATTTAATGGATTTTCTAATACAAATACATTATCTAAGTAATTAAAAACAACTGAATTCATTCGAACCCATAACTAACATTCTAGCTTCGCACATGTCCCTAGCCAGGGGTGAAGGTACATAGTCGGAAATTTGCAATGTATATATAGGTAAAATATTAGATTTTAATGGTATATAACGTATATTGAACATCCTTTATCGGGGATTTTTTTTTACTTATTTCAAGTTTGAACACCCTAAATGAAATTCCTAGCTTCGCCATTGTCCCTAGCTATGTAATAAAATCAATGAAAAGTTCCTCTTGTGCATGGTTGATTATCTAACTTGGAATTGGCCTTTTGGATCTTATGCAAATATACATGGGTTGCAAGCTTGGATTTGATCGTCTTTTGCTATTTGCATTAGAATTTGAACGATAATCTCTTAACTATATGTCGCTAATCACCCATACCAACAGTATCTTTAGTTAAGGGGAATTTATAAAATCATTTTCAACAATCACCTAACAAAACAATTACTAGCTTCTATGAGTGAATTATATTTTTAAGATCATGAATAGTTAGATTTGATAAAATAATCAGAAAAATTAAACCTTCCTTTTTTGGCCTTTGGATATTTGGTAGATATATAGTAGTAGTATATAATTTAGTATTAGGTAGGTAGGACCATACAAGATGCAGCCAATTCGTAACCATGAAAGTGACTTAAACAAAATTAATATTCCCCTCAGTTGACTTAATTAACGGTTATTATCAGAATAAATATTCAAGATTCTTCTAGTTGTATTAATACATATACAGGTATTTATTAAACTAAACTTAAACATATAAAACATAGATATTATGAATGTCGAAGTCAGAGGTGTAATTGCAGGAAAGTTCTAAAAAGAAAAAAAGAAGAAGGAAGAATTGGCAATTTGCGGATATTCTGATTTAATTTTGAGCTATGATACTTGAGAGCAGAAGCTGATGCAAGACATTGGTACCAGGTTCAAGCATAAATTTATGTGTAAAAAGTCAATAATATTGTAACATCTAGCAATGTGAATTCATAAATTTAAAAATATAATGAATTCAATGCTAAAATTTTTATAAGTTGAACCATAAAACTTAAATCCTAGATTCGCCGCGGCTTGAGAGATTGTCTCGATAATAAGCATTTTCCCATTGAGTTTATTCAATAGATTTAATTTAGTCAAACTAATAAATTTCGCATCCTAAATGTTAAAACAAAAATAAAGTGTTCAGAATGGTTACTGTTTATGACAAGCCATAAAGGTAAACAAAAGTCGATTTCCGGCACGACGAGAAATCCTTACCGTTCAATTTGCCGTATCAAGCTCTAACATGTTCGTGCGGCTAATATGCTGCCACGTAAGCAGCGAGTATTTTCTTTAACCTCTCCCCGATCTCGAACCCGCAAATTAGGATTGGGAGTGAATGATGCTTACCACTTGAGCAATCCCCTCTTGTCCATCAGCCAATATTGATTCGCTTAAAAGCGACAGGTGACTTTTAAGTCCCATATATTATTCTAGCGGCACATGCACTACAATTACCTCTCTTGGTTTTGTAATGTGTGCTAGGGGTGTTCAAAACCGATCCGAAGCCGAAAATCGAACCGAAATCGAAACTTAATGACTTATTGGTATTGAGTTAACGGTTTAACGAACAAGGAACTGATTGAAATTTTTTTATTAACGGCTTATCGATTTGGGGGCGGATTATTCAATTTTCTTAACGGATAATCCGTTAACCCGTTAAGAATATATATAATATAATTTATTTTTATCCATATATATTTTAAATATGTTGTGAACCAACCTTACTTGGTAAGGGATTATGGGCCAGAAAAGCCAAGAGCTAAAGGCCCAATGATTGAACAAGCAAACAGAATACTAGCACGTTATATTTGGGATCTAGGAAAGATATGGGGCATGGTGTTGAAGAAGAAAATGTCTGCTCCTCTCATCTCCTTGCTCTGTGTCTAAGCTTCTCATCTCCCTTCTTCTATGGTGTATTTCTGTCCTCTCATCCCTCTCTGTTATCTCTCAATTATCCCTTACTGTTTTATTGTAATTTTCAGTATTTGTAAGTCCCTTCAGTGAATCAATATAGCTAGTTGGGTTGGTTGTTATTAGGTATGTTACAAAATATCAAAAACCCTTCCACTTTGAGAGATTGCACTGTTGAAGAACTTGAAGAATGACAACATCATAGTACTATATCATGTCTGGAAAGACAATGAACATAACATCCTCAATTTCATAACTAAGGAATGTGCCTCTGATAATTTGAGGGATTATAGGAAGAAGCATTGTCATGTTTTGATTAAGGTGTTGAAGAAGTGGTCTAGGCAAATACTACAGAGCTTGGATTATCTACACACTCATGACCCTTGTGTTATTCATAGAGATCTCAATTGCAGTAACATCTTTATCAATGGCAATGTTGGAAAGGTAATGAATCAACTCATTCAGTTTATCTTCAGTTAATGTACCTACAATGTACAATGTGTTCTGCTTTTTTCACTCTCCAACACATGACACACTACATCATTCTTATGTAGGCGTTAATAAACATGTGTGTCTGGACTCAATGTGTAATTTCGATTTCTGAATTTGTATGCTAGGTTGTTAGCAAATAATTACTGCACGCAATATAGATTGAATTAGGTCGATAAACTGCCCGATAAGAGCTAAATCGATACCAATCTGTCGGATATCTTATCGGATGACTAGCGGATTAATACATTTAAAAGTCGATAACCGATAAGCCAAACTGTTAAGAGTAAATAACCGCCCAATTCGCCCAATAACAGCCCTAATGTGTGCATCAACATATTGCCAAATTAATATTAATTACTCATTATTTTCATAAATTTTGTATTAAGTCATATTATGTCACGTAAATTGAAATAGGGAGCAAAAAATATGGACTTGCATGCATTGAGAGCCTCCATAAGAGCATTGCGATTTAGTGGGCATTTGGACATAAGAATTGTAAAATTCCAAAAAAAATGAGAAAAAAATTTCAAGTGAAAATGGTATTTAAGTGAAAATTTTGAAAAACAACTTTTTGGAGTTTTTTAAATTTTCGAAAATTTTCAAAATGTATCTTTAAGTGAAATTGAAAATTTTATGAACAAACACAGATTTCAAAAAAAAGAAGTAAAAAATTTTTAAAAAAGAGAAAAAATTTCGTATGTCCAAACGGACTCTTAGTATGAACCCCGAAGATTCAGAGATCGAAATAATTAATCCAAACATGACAACTGTTTTGTTTATTAGGTGATGGGACCCACATTTTCGGAGACTCGATAGTCCAAAGCTCATGTTCTGAGTTCTGAGTTTTTTTTTAGGTTGTTTCTAATATTCTGAGTTGAATCATTGGAGTTTTCGAATGCGACGGTAAAATCTATGCTTTTGTCACTACAGTACAAGCCACAGCTCGTTATTAATTGGCCGAACCAAGATTCATAATCCTTCATAAAATTCGAGGTGAAATATAAATAAAAATGTGAAAGTCTCCGAAAAATACAAAATAGAATTTGAGTTCCATAAACTATTTCTCCCTCCCGTTATTTTAGTTGTCATGCTTCACTTTTATACGTTTTAAAAGACATTATTAATAAGAACACTCCGTTTTCGATTACTCCCTCCGATTCAATTTAAATGAATTTTTAGCTCTTCTCACACATATTAAGGAATACACTTTTAGCATTAATTAACAAAGAAATTGACCATATTAACCTTAATTTGCTCATTGAAAATATAATAAACTACTTCTAGGCTTTTTACTTCAAGGGCAACTTTGGAAAGTAGAAGTTAATTCCTTGTTGATATATGAAAAAATCAAATATTGTGGACCACAAAAAAATAACTAAAAATCACTAAAAAATGGACTGAAGGGATCGGAGTACTTACTCAGTATTCAGTACTCTTCACTTTTAGGCTTTCTATACTATATAGTCAATATTTTTACTTTCAAAAACATTTAATACTACAAAATAAAACAAAGTAATTAATTTTATCTTGATTCTCTAAAATGAAACTCCACTATTTTGGACGGGATATATTCAATAATCACGACAATTAATAGGAAGTATACAATTAAGCCATTTATAATAAATAATTTTGTTTTTGAGACGAACTACGACACATTCCTACTTTGCTAGAATTTTGTTTGGATTTAGCTATTGCGGCATGGTAGAATGTCTTTACTGTAACAATTACGTTTTAATATTAAAGAAATTTGGGACCGACAATGTGAGCAAACTCATACTAATTGATATTGTACAAATATCTTAAAATATCTCTGAATTGCGTGAAGAAAAATAAAAAAAGTTTGATGCCTACAACAGTACACATGTTGGACGTTGGCATGTTTCCAAAAATGAACCATAAGGTTATTAAGCTTTTGAGAGTAGATCTCTCACCCTACCACCTTTTGGCATTATCAGTACACAAATTTGGTAAAATGGACAAAGTTGATTGTGAAAGGGGCACTTCAATTACTCGCTTATAAACATAAAAATTATCAAAACAATTTCTCTTTACGCATTAATAGTTATTACCTACTAAGGCTACTCTCTTTTACTTTTTTGGGTTAGTTACCTACTCATGGAAAAAAAATCAATTTCCCAAAAACAGTTCGGTGCACAAAATACTTCGCATTAACGCAGAGTCCAACGAAAGGTCGGACCCTAAAAAATATGATGTGAGCAGTCTATCCTATGCAAGCATCGGTGGCTGATTCCACTACTCGAACTCGTAACATATAGGTCACACAGGAAGTAGACAGATTATAACGGAATAATTTTTTAGATTAAAATTTATTTTGCATTTGAAGGTTAAAGCTAAAAGCAATAAAGTACAATTTTGTATTCCAAAATATAATTGTAACTTATCTCATATAAAAAGCGGTATAAATTATTCATATTAGGTTATAATCTTGATTTTAAGCATAGATTATAATCCTGAAATTACTATAAATTATTCATATTATTTGTATTTTGTATATATATATAAGTTTTTAAATCCTCTTAAGAAGCTTTCATTGTAGTAGTAAAGGCGGTTCAAAAATTATTTGAGGCTGTAAATTCGAATCTTATGTGCAATATACTTACATTTTTTTAATTCTCTTGTAAAAAATTTTGGCTCTCCCTATTTAACGAGCCTGCTATCTGATTTCAATTAAGAAAAAACGTTGACCAAAAAATAGCCTCTCATATTCTGAACTTAATTTTTTTAAAAAAAAATTGGGACGATTAGATTTTTTATTAATTAGAATTTTTATTTCCACATATTAATTAGAAGTTGAATAGGAATAAAGTAATATAATTGTGAATAGTTTTATACAACCAAACACTCTCAAAGCTGCCTATAAAAACAGAGCAAACTGCTTCTCTGCCTCTTCACCTCTGCTAATACACATTTTTATTCTCTCATTTACAAACTCAGCCAATTTCACAACTCTTATTTTCCATTATGGCTCATCTTTCCGATCTCGTTAATCTCAGTCTCTCTGACTCCACTCAGAAAATTATTGCTGAATATATATGGTTAGTTCTGTAATACTTTTTGCAGTAGACATAACCAATTTTAATCCATATGGTTAGTCCTGTAATACTTTTTGCAGTAGACATAAACCAATTTTAATACATATGGTTAGTTCTGTAATACATATGTTAATTCATTACATCCATTGTTCTTGATCTTTACTGTTTCTTTATAGTTTTACATATTTAAGAATCAAGATATCTTATTTCTTGTCAATTTTGTTGTGTTTTTATTTTCTTCTTTGTTTTCTCTTCTAAGATAGGAAGTGTACAATAGTTTTCTTTTGTTTGTTCTTAGTAGCCATTGGCATTGGCCAATGTCCACAGTGCATTCTTCAGCTCACTTTGAATACGGCCAGGTCGGTGCACAAGGTATCTTGTGTTCATGCAGGGTCCGGGAAGGGTTGCACCCTAAGGGGTGTGATGCAGACAGCCTACTCTGATGCAAGCATTAGCGGCTGTTTCCACAGCTCGAACATGTAACCTATAGATCAGATGCAAACAACTTTATCGTTGCTCCAAAGCTCCTCCTTATCTTCAGCTTCACTTTAAATAAATATTGTTATTGTTTGTTTATTGTGTCTTTTCACTGTTCTTCAACCAAGTATCTATCGGAAACAACATCTCTTCCTTCATAAGATAGGGGTAAGGTTTGTGTACACATTACCCTCCTCAGCCCCTACGTGTGGAATTGCACTAGGTTTCTTCTTGTTTTTGTTATATTTGTACAAAATTCACACTCATTGTCACAATGAAGTAATATGTACATTGGTATTTTGCACCCGCAGACCTAAACAACAAAACAACAACAAAAAACCCAGTATAGTCTCACGAATGGGGTCTGGGGAAGGTAGTGTATACGCAGACCCTACCCCTACCTTGAGGATAGAGAGGTTGTTTCCAATATACCTACCCGCTGACCTACAATTTTCAGTATTTTAATACTACATGTAATCAAGAATTTATATGTATAATGGAATCCTTTGGTTCTATGGTAGTATGTTGTTTTTCAATTACTATGATGTAAGTTTTGATGTTAATCTAGTTCTTAGTGTATCTTATTTGTTTATAATCAGGATTGGTGGATCAGGAATGGACGTCAGGAGCAAAGCCAGAGTATTAAATCTTCAATTTGTTTTTATTTATTTTAGATAACATAATCCTTTTTTCTTTTAATACATAAGATTGCTAAATCAGTGCTATTTGTTTTTATATAAAGACTCTATCTGGACCTGTTGATGATCCTTCAAAGCTTCCCAAATGGAATTATGATGGTTCTAGCACAGGACAAGCTCCTGGAGAAGACAGTGAAGTGATCCTATAGTAAGTTTTCTTTAGTCTACAAAATCTTTCGCTTCCGCCGTTTTAATTTATGTGTCTTACTTTTTTTTTTTTTTTTTTGTCTCAAAGAGAATGTCTCTTTCTATATTTAGTAACTCTTTAACTCCAATTTTCCACACGGTATATTTAATATCACAAAATTTAAGGACATTTTGGTACATTACACACATTTTTAGTTTTTTAAACTTCGTGTCCAGTCAAACTAAAATACATAAATTGAAAGGACGGAAGTAGTTTTTATGTCCTTTTTGAGGAACAATTATCTGAATGTCACTTATTGTAATTTTGATACAGTCCTCAAGCAATTTTCAAGGATCCATTCAGAAGGGGCAACAATATCTTGGTGAGTTGCACATTTACTTTTGAGTTTAACTGTAATACTCTTGACCGTATAAAAAATAATTATATGTACAGTCGGATCTCTCTATAACATCTCCCCTATATAACATTATTCGTTATAGGGAGTCAAGTATTTTTCGGAACCGATTTTTATATTATATTATAATATATGTCCTCGGTAATAGCACTTCACTATAGCAGCCAAAAAATATCAGAACAAACGAGGTTATTATAGAGAAATTTGACCGTAACGGTTTAGAGAAAGTGTTATTGGTACTTAAAAAATAAGGCAGATTATCTATTACAACATGTTAAACTACACTATGATGTAGAAATTCTTTGCACAGTCAATGTGTATAGTAAAATCCTTTACTTTATACATGTCATTAAATCTTGCATTCACTTCTATTGCTCTTTAGTTCAGTACTATTATTTGGAATATGTAATCATATGTTTGAGCTTTTTTTTTTTTTTGGTTTTTCTTTTTTCCTCTGTTTATTTTAGGTCATTTGTGATTGCTACACCCCAGCTGGTGAACCCATTCCAACAAACAAAAGGCACAGTGCTGCCAAGATTTTCAGCCACCCTGATGTTGTTGTTGAGGAACCCTGGTATATTGACATATCCTATTTAGTTTTCAAAGTAGAAATTTTTTTCCTATATAAAAAGGCAACCCGGTACACTAAGCTCTCATTATGCGCAGGGTCCGAGGAAGGGCCGGACCATAAGGGTCTATTGTACGCAGCCTTACCTTGCATTTCTGCAAGAGGCTGTTTTCACGGCTTGAACCCGTAACCTCCTGATCACATGGCAACAACTTTACCAGTTACGCCAAGATTCCCCTTCAAAAGATTTCCCTATATAATTTTTGGAAATTCTCTAACTGTTAAATAAATTGTGTAAATTAGGTATGGTCTTGAGCAAGAATACACCTTGCTGCAAAAAGATATCAATTGGCCTCTTGGATGGCCTCTTGGTGGTTTTCCTGGACCACAGGTAAATTTGTTAACACTTTTTTCCCACTCCAGATGGCAGTTTTCCTTTCCTTTTTTTAAAATATCTTTCAGGCTATGTTGCTCCGACCTTCCAAAATTGCCGTCCCACTTGTGTCAAATCCTCCAACATGAATGCGGCAGTATTTTTGGAAAATCCGATCAATATAGCTTACAAGCATTTGTTCTTTGTTTGGTTTCTTAGTACCTAATCAGATTCATGTTCACATGGAAAAAGAGAATAATGGGGAAAAAAGTGTAACATTTTTAGTTCTTCAACCAATACCTTTTTCTTGCTTTTATATCCTCCCCTCTTATTTCTGCAGGGATGTCTATGTCTATGCTAATATTGTTTTTCTCAACAATGCTATCAAGTAATGTTAAAATAATGACTTAAAAAAAAGTGAATAATTCCCCCTTGTTTCAAGCAACTTCCTAAGACTACAAAATACATGATTTTTGTTGAATGACTAGAAAATCACATGATTATTTATGATTATGAAATTTTCCTTCTCTAACGGCTGATGAATGTTATCTGACTAATTTTAAGATTGAATTTAGGGACCATACTATTGCGGAATTGGAGCTGGAAAGGCTTTTGGACGCGATATCGTTGACTCTCATTATAAGGCATGTCTCTATGCTGGGATTAACATCAGTGGTATCAATGGAGAAGTGATGCCCGGACAGGTATAGAGCCTATTCCTTCTGGTCTTTATTAGGTTAGGCGAATATAGAGACAGTGAGTTCACAATGAATATGATATTATTATATGTATATATAATTCAAGCGAAAATAATTAGTTTAATTGAACCTACAGAACCTGTCTTAGATTCCTCTGAACCCTAGTTTGCTTTATTTCGATATGATGTGATGCAGTGGGAATTTCAAGTTGGACCTTCAGTTGGCATTTCAGCAGCTGATGAATTGTGGGCAGCTCGTTACATTCTTGAGGTAATGTAGCTAAGTTGTTGGTAATTTTAGCCTCAATTTCAATTCATTTCACTTACTATGTAGATTTTAACTTAAATTCACTTATTGATTTTGTTGTTTAAACAGAGGATTACTGAGATTGCTGGAGTTGTGGTGTCATTTGACCCTAAACCTATTCCGGTAAGCTCACTATTTTGTATTCGTAGAGCAAATAAGGCAGCCCGGTGCATTAAGCTCCCGCTATGCATAAGGTCTGGGGAAAGGCTGCCAGATCACAAGAGTCTATTGTACGCAGTCTTACCCTACATTTCTGCAAGAGGCTGTTTTCATGGCTCAAACTCTTGACATAGAGAACAAATATCCTTTTCAATTTCAACTTCAAATACTTTTTTTTCCTTCAAATTTCGACCAAATCAGGTCCAAACGCCTAAATCCTAACCTCAAATACTCTTTTTTTTTTTCCTTCTAGGGTGATTGGAATGGTGCAGGTGCTCATACAAACTACAGGTAAAGCAATAAATAATAACATTTCATATTCAACTCATAATTAATATTTTTCTCTATTTCTAAAAAAAGGAGACAACCCAGTGCACTAAGCCACCGCTATGCGCGGGGTCGGGGGAAGGGTCAAATTACAAGGATCTATTGTACGCAACCTTACCTTACATTTGTGCAAGAGGCTGTTTTCAAGGCTTGAACCTGTGACCTCCCGGTCACATAACAACAACTTTACCAATTATTTTTCTCTATTTCTAAATGATTGAAAATTTGGAATGTTTTTTCATTCAGCACAAAGTCTATGAGGAATGAAGGAGGCTATGAAGTCATTAAGAAGGCAATTGAGAAGCTTGGACTGAGGCACAAGGAGCATATTGCAGCATATGGTGAAGGCAACGAGCGTCGTCTCACTGGAAGACACGAAACAGCTGACATCAACACATTCAAATGGGTACGTGATACTGCAGTCTTATATACTGATAGCGTAAAAACTCTTTATACTGTCAGTGTATATAAGTTAAATGTCATGTATCTCATTTATATTGATGCATTTGGATTATCTAGGGAGTTGCAAACCGTGGTGCATCTATTCGTGTGGGAAGAGACACGGAGAAGGAAGGAAAGGGATACTTCGAGGATAGGAGGCCTGCTTCGAACATGGATCCATACGTCGTGACTTCCATGATTGCTGAGACCACAATCCTGTTCAAGCCCTGAGTATGTAGTCGTCTTTTGAGGATTCGACGAGTATTAATTCTCGGGTGGAAAATTTGGAGAAAGAATTGAATTTCGGAACAACCCTTTCCTCACAATGTCATTAGGGTATAGTTAGATATCTTGTAATGTTCTGCTGTTTCCTGGTTTCCATTTGTATTATATTCAGCAAAGCTGAGTTCATTGCCTGTGATTTGGCAATGGTGTAAAATAACAGTGTTGATCTTATTATTAATAACAACATGGAAGGGTTTAACTTAGTGTCTGCTGCTCAGGAGATGCATATTTCCTGTTTTTAGCTGTGGTTGTTTTCGGTAACGGAGCAAGAAATTTCAATAAGTGGTGTAAAATATAAAAAGTAAATACACAAAGAAACTATGGAGATTCAAAACATAATATATACATAAAAATAAAAATTTGACCCAACTTTACGGAAATTGCACGGGCTAGCCAGTTTTTGGACTGGCCACTGAAAAATAGCCAGCGCAAAGTCATTGAAAAACAATCACTATTTTGCTGCAACACGGAAAGTTGCAGCATAATATACTGGAGATTGATGCACCTGTGTATAAACTTTCAGCATATTATGCAAAACTCAAACACACGAAAAGTTCCAGCATAACATACTGGAGATTGGATCACCTATTCATGAACTTCCAGCATATTATGCTAGACCAGTATATTATACTGGAACTCAAGTATATTATGCTGGAATATTTTTCGTATTTTGGACAGTATTTTCGTTCAAATTTATCTTTACATGAAAAATGGTTAAATTTTGATTACTTTTAAAATTGTGGCTATTTTTTAATTATCACTTGTAAATCTAGATATTTTTGAATTACACCCCTTATCAATTGACACCAAAACCTATACAAGAGATCTGAGGGCTATTATACACCTAGCACTTTGTTGCTTACTTTTGTTTATGGGTGAAAAAATTAACCCACGAAAAAGATAAAAAATTGTGTCTTTAGATTTTGATTATTAATCAAGATGAAAAGTCGGACACACTTGTTCAAGATAGGTTACAGTTTACTTTAGGTCATTCTTCTCCATGAAAAATAAAATATTGTCCAAAGAAGGTGATCCGTCTAGCTCGTTCAAGTTTGGGCTGGTTGGACTTGGCAAATTTTCACGGGAGAAATTTAAAAATAGCCAGATTTACAACCGGTCATTCAAAAATAGCTCAGTTTCAAAAGTAATCGAAATTTAGCCACTTTTCATGTAAAGATAAATCTGAGCGCAAAAACTGTTCAAAACCCGAAAAATACGCTCATATATTATACTGGAGTTCCAACATAAGTATGTTTGAACTCCAGCATATTATACGAGAGTTCCAGGATAACTATGCTGGAACTCCAGCTTCCAGCATAATATGTTGGAGTTCCAGCATAAGTACACTAGAACTCCAGCATAATATACTGGAGTTCCAGCAAGTATAAATGTCCAATATAATATACTGGAGTTTGGAGCACCGGTGCTCCAGTCTCCCCTATATTATACAAGAGTCAGCAAAGTATACCGGTTCAGCATAATATGCTGGAGTTCGTACACAGATGCACCGAACTCCCATATATTATGCGGGACCGATCTCTGTTGCAGCAAAATAGTGGCTATTTTTTATTGACTTCGTAAACGGTGACTATTTTTAAATGACCAGTCCGAAAACTGGCTATACCGTGTTATTTTAACAATTTTCACAACTGGTCACTTTAGAAACAACCCAAGTCAGCGCATCTAAATGTAGGTCTGATTTGGGCTAAATACGTAGCCCAAACTGAAACTATATTTAGATTTTTTGCTATAAACTATAAAAGGTATTTATAGGATGTAATATTTTAAAATGGTATTTATTTAATATAAATAGGGTACTAACCTATTCTATAGGTGGTAAAATTTCCATTATTTTTCTTGGTTCATATGTAATAGGATATTTTAGCTCCTCTAGCAAAAGTATACACCTTATTTGTTATAAATTAAAATTATTTTAAAATATTATTTTTTATAGTTACCTTTTATATTTATAGCAAAATAGGTATTTATAGTATATATTATAATTGAGGCGTGAAATACTCTATTTATGTTTCTCCTCTCTCTTTTTTCAATTAACACACGATTCTATTGAGGATTTAAGGACAAGATATTCTAAAGTTTAAAACAGAAGGTGCTAATTACTTTGTCCTTAATATTTACACAACACTCATGAAGTTAAGGACACCATGTCTAGCACAACAGTATTTTTGTCTGGAAAATTAAAAGTTATTAAAGCACTGACTAAAGAGTAAATACACTTTAAATAGTGGCTAAAACGTAAATACAGCTCTAGCTAGTGACTAATTGTCCACTTCTCCCTAATTAAACACTCTAGTTAGCAAGAAAGTAACAGATATAACAATTCACAAAGGAAACTAACTGATAACGATACCTTCCAATGTCTGTCAAACAAATTTCTTGTTGGCCTGTCTAATTCTTTTGTCTCTTCGCATATTAGCCCCTAGCCCTTCTGTCCGAAAAACTGGCCCATAAGCATTATTAAAGGAAAAATTATGGTGAAAATAGTACGGGTTAGCTAGTTTTCGAACTGGTAATTAAAAAATAATCAGCGTTTGCAAAGTCATTAAAAATAGTCACTATTTTGTTGCAATATGGAAAGTTCCAGCATAATATACTAGAGATTGATGCACCTATGTATAAACTTCCAGCATATTATGCTAAAACTCCAACACACGGAAAGTTGAAGATTGGAGCACTTGTATATGAACTTCTAGCATATTATGCTGGACCAGTATATTACACTGAAACTTCATTATATTATGTTGGAATCCAGTATATTATGCTGGAAGTTCATATGTAAAACATTCGAACTTCAGTATATTATGCTGGAATATTTTTTCGAATTTTGAATAGTGTTTTCATTCATATTTATCTTTACATGAAAAGTGACTAAATTTTGATTACTTTTGAAATTGTGGCTATTTTTAAATTACCACTTGTAAATCTGGCTTTTTTTTAATTTCACCCAAAATTACGCGACACATTAATATATACATTGTGTTTATCATTCTTAGTTATTCTTTCAGAAAATTATTAGCCGTAGCTAAAATTTATAGCAAATCCAACTGTAATACTGAGATAAGAGATCATTTTTTTAACTGAAACAAGAGAGAGCTTAGTTGGTTAGAGCAACCGTTTAATAAGCGGAGGTCTTGAGCTCAAATCTTAAGGAGAGCATGCTATTTTTCTGTATTTCTGTGTTTTGCCTTAGTTATATTCGTTGCGCGAACGAATACAATCGACAGGTTGTATCCATTATATACACTCCTGTATTTCGCTTTGGTTGTAATCATTGCGCGAACGAATACAGTTGATACATGTTGTATCCTTTGTAATACCCATGTAATTCGCCTTGGTTGTATTCATTGCACGAACGAATACAATTGATACAGGTTGTATATAGTTAATACATTTATTCGTTGCACGAACGAATATAGCTGACTATAGGCGATATTTGTTGCGTGTCTGGATACAAGTGAAACAAGCTGATAACAATTGAACATTATCTATAAAGGATAATTCGATAAAGTATAGTTACATATGATAATTAGGCTCTAAATTGTAGTACAACAATAACAATAACATACCCAGTATTATCCCACATCGTGGGGTCTGGGGAGGGTAGTGTGTACGCAGACCTTACCCCTATCTTATGAGGATAGAGAGGTTGTTTCCAATAGACCCTCAGCTCAGGAAAGCATAAGCACCACATTAATGAAAACATAGACAAGAAGGACAATACCAAAAAGCCATATAAAAGCAGAATCGAAACAACAAGACAGTTAGATGATCAACAATGAAAGAAAACAACGGTTAGTCATAAAAACCAACTATTAACAAAAAGTGAACTGCGTGCCAATACTACTATTATGAACACTCTAGACTACCTACTCTACTACCTTAATACTCGACCTCCATACCTTCCTATCAAGGGTCATGTCCTCGGTCAGCTGAAGTTGCGTCATGTCTTGCCTAATCACCTCTCCCCACCTCTTCTTTGGCCTGCCTCTACCTCTCCGTAGGCCCTCCAGTGTCAACCACCTAAGCTGCAGTTCCCGCATCTTGTCCTCAATAGGGGCCACACCCACCTTGTTGTGAATAACCTCATTTCTGATTCCATCTAACCTGGTGTGCCCGCACATTCATCTCAACATCCTCATCTCTGCTACCTTCATCTTCTAGATGTGAGTGATCTTGACTGGCCAACACTCAGCCCCATACAACATCGTTGGTCTGACCACCACTCTGTAAAACTTACCCTTAAGTTTCGGTGGCACCTTCTTGTCATACAAAATATCGGAAGCGAGTCTCCATTTCATCCATCCAGCCCCAATACGATGTGTACCTTCTTCATCAATCTCTCCATCCCCTTGAATAATAGACCTAAGGTACTTAAAACTCTCTCTCCTATGGATGACCTACGAGTCCAGCCTCATCTCCTCTTCCCCTCCTTGAGTCTCGCCATTGAACTTATACTCCAAGTATTCTGTCTTAGTCGTACTCAGCTTGAAACTTTTAGATTTCAGGGTCTGCCTCCATACCTCTAATTGTGCGTTCACATCGTCTCGCATCTCGTCAATCAATACAATATCATCTGCAAATAGCATGCACCACAACACCTCTCTTTGGATGTGGCACGTCAGTATGTCCATCACCAGAGCAAACAAAAAACGGCTGAGTGCCGGCCGCTGATGCAATCCCATCATAACCGAAAATCTTTACCCCATTATACATGTCCTTAATCAACCTAACGTAGGCAACATATACACCTCTAGCCTCCAAACATCTTCACAAAACCTCCTTCGAAACTTTATCGTATGCCTTTTCTAAGTCGATGAACACCATATGCGAGTCCTTCTTTCTCTCCCTACACCACTCCATCAATCTCCTAACAAGGTGAATGACTTTTATAGTCGAACGCCCCGACATAAACCCAAACTGGTTCTAAAAAATATACACACTCTTCCTTACCCTTAGCTCTGCCACTCTCTCCCACACTTTCATAGTATGGCTAAGCAGCTTGATATCCCGATAGTTATTGCAATTTTGGATACCAACCTTGTTCTTGTATACAGGAACCATCGTGATCCACCTTCACTCTTCGGGCATCTTCTTTGTTCTAACAATGACATTAGATAACCTAGTGTACCACTCCAAGCTGCCTTGCCCGCACTCTTCCAAAACTCTACCAGAATTTCATTCGGCCCGGTCGCTTTGCCCCTGCTCATCTTACACATAGCACCCTCATCTTCATCGACTCTAATTTGCCTACAATACCCAAAGTTACAACGACTCTCGGAGAGTTCCAAATCACCCACTACAATGCTCATGTCCCCCTCATCATTCAAGAGACTATGGAAGTAGGCCTGCGCCATCTCCAACTATAAGCTCTTCATCCAACAAAACTCTACCTTCTTCGTCCTTGATGCACTTCACTTGGTCTAAGTCACGCGCCTTGGCTAACCTAAACAACCTCTTATCCCCACCTCGTCCTTCGAGTTCCTCATATAAACGACTAAAAGCTGCAGTCTTGGCTGCCGAAACTGCTAGCTTTGCCTCTTTCTTAGCAAACTTGTAAAGCTCCATATCCACCCTCTTCTCCTACTCATCTACACTTTCCACTAGCTTTAGATACGCTGCTTTCTTGATTTTCACTTTTCCTTGCACCTCTCCATTCCACCACCAGTCTCCCTTGTGACTACCAGAGTAACCTTTTGAGACCCCTAATTCCTCTCTCGTGAATTCCTTAGTGCACTGCACAGTCGTGGTCCACATAGTGCTTGCGTCCCTACTACTCTTCCAAGCCCTTATAGTCACCAGCTTGACCCCCAACTCATGCGCTTTAGCTTTCGTCAATGCTCCCCATTTTATCCTACGTTGGCTATACATCGCCCTCCTCCTCCTCCTCCTCCTCCTCCTCCTCCTCGTGATCTCAAGGTATATGACCAGGAGCCTATAAAAGGTCGAGAGGTTCTCACTCGAGATGATCTTGCAATCCGTGCAAAGACCTCTATCGGACTTCCTGTAGAGTTAATAATCAATCTGAGTCTCGGCTACCGAACTCCGTGACCAAGTGCTCCCTCTTCTTCGGAAAACTCGAATTTGCTATCACCAAATCAAATGATCTAGCAAAGTCCAGCAAAGATGTTACATTTCACGTTTTCGTACGTTAAGGTTTTGTCTTCAGTTAATCAACGTAGACTCGGGGATGAGGTTGTTTTGAGGTTAACGTATTTATGTGATTTATAACAAGCGATAAGTAAGTACCATGAAGGATATATGATACACGAATTAAAGAAAATGAGTTTCGTTGAAGGTTGTCAATTTGGGATAAAATACGATCCGAGCTATAATACCCGATACTTATGGACTAGTACCATACAAGGTACTATATGACCGTTATAGTATGATGTATAAAGTATATAAAAATAAGTAAAATTTTAAGTAGTTTGAGATATTTCTTAATTATGCGGGTAATTGGTTAATTATCGGGTAATGGGGCATTACCTAATTAACTAAAAAAAAATTATCAGATAAGACTAAAAATACCCTCCACCAAACTTGGCAGTACGCCACCATTTATACATATGATTAAGTAGTCATATAAGATTATGTGGCACCAAAATGGGTTAGTTACACTAATTTATTGACAACACAAAAATCTTGTATGTAGTTGGATTGAAGATAAAGGTGAAATACACGTATTTGTAGCATGTAATACATCCCATCAAAGAACAGATGAGATTTATGAAACACTAAATATATATTACTTATTCTTACAAGATACTTCAACTAAGACTTTCTTCAATCTAAGGCTTTCACTAGTACACTTAAAAGACTTTCAATACAAACACAAACAGTAGCTTTAGAGATTAGTAGGAGACTTGTTCAAATTGTTACCATTTTCGTGAGATTTCTGCAAAAAAGTAGCAGCGAGATTTCTTCTACCAAATTCAACGAGAATTATTTTTAGAAGCTTAACAACATAAAATTTTTACGGTTCTAAAGGAATACAGTGCAATCTTTTTTAAAAATATCATACGGATTTTCTCTATTCCAGATATGTTAAGGTCATCCCTTCTTTCTTTTTGACATGATCTATATGACACAAACGAAAAGAGCAAATGCACAATTTTCATAAATTACCCTATTCGTAGAAATGCTAGAAATGTGTATTATTTTATTATCCCATATAAGTCTTATTATTCTATCGTCTGTTCATAGGTCTTAGAAAAATACGTATTTGATAAAGTTTATCCAAAAGGCATATTGAGTTTTATGGCATTCCGAGAAAATATTTTTAACGTATTTCTTATGCATTTCATGCATTTATACATGTACATTGACCCATGACCAGATGGCATTATATACACATATATATGTATATTATATTTATATGAGATACGGGAAAAAGGTTATGGCGTTATATACACACCACCGCATGATCAGTTGGTATATGTTGATAATGTTGCCCACGGTGGCCGAGACGTTATAATGGGATGCCCTCAGAAGCTTGATGATGTTATGTACACCTATGCCTATGCATGGCACGATGTTTATAGGCACGTGCATGACAATGTAAATGTTGCATAATTTACAATGTTATTCAGACTTTCTGGTGGATTTCTTTATTCCATATTTCATCTATGCCTTTTATGTATTGATTTTTATGCCTTACATTATTTGTACTGATGCCCTATTTCCCAGAGCCTGCGTTTCATGCCCGCAGGTGCAGGTAAGCAAGCTGACGGTCCCCCTTCTTAGGATCCTTGGTTAGCGAGAGTTGGCGTGCTCCACTTGATCCGGAGCTGCTTTTGATTTTGGTACGATATAATTTTGTGTGTGTGTGTGTGTGTGTATATATATATATATATATATATATATATATATATATGGGTATGACGTGGCTCAGTCCCGTCTTTATACAGTTGTATTTTTATTAGAGGTCTGTAGACAGTATGTATAGTTGGATAGTATGTGGCCTTACTGACTTCCAATTTTAGATATGTAGTTGTCTATAACAGCCTTGTCGGCTCGCCCCACGTATTCCGCACGTATATGTACATATGTTTTTTGGGCAGGTTTCCTTCATGTATGTTATTCTCGTAATTCAGTAGATATTAATCAGGTTCGTAGCTTAGACATATGCTTAGGGGTGGTTGACAGGTAGGACTCGGGCACCCGTCATAGCCCTACGGTTTGGATCGTGACAAAAGTGGTATCAGAGTAGTTCTGTCCTAGGGTTATCTACAGACTGTATCTAGTAGAGTCTTGTTTATGAGTGTGTTGTGCACCTCACTTATAAACATGAAGCTATAGGACATATAGGATGTTATCCTCTCTTTTTATCATAGATCGTGCGATATAAGAATTCAAGTTCCTAACGATATGTTATATTTTCAGGGAATGCCTCCAAAGACTACAACCACCCAGAAGGGAAAGTCCGTGGTTGGTGAGACTACTAGTCGAGCGCCACGAGTTACCAGGGCTCGGGGAGAGTCTCATAGTGAGATTCCATCTTAGACTTCACATACCCCACCCTTTCCAAATGAGCTCCGAGGGGAACCACCTCCAGCACCCGCCCCTGTACATTCATCCCCTCAGCCAGATGCACCGGGTTAGGAGATGAGAGATGTTATTCAGCTATTAACTCGATTAGTAGCCGTGCAAGCTCGGCGTCACGAAGTAGGTAGTGGTCATGTAGATAGGTCTGTCAGTGCAAGGGTTCGTTATTTCATTAATTTGGACCCTTCGGTATTTACTAGGGCAGATCCAAATGAAGACCATAAGGTATTTATTGATAGAATGCAGAGGACGTTAAGGGTAATGAAGGCCACTACGACTGAGTCAGTTGAGATAGTTTCCTATAGACTCTAAGATGTTGTAGTTAGTTGGTATGAGTCTTGGGAATTGTCCAAAGGTGAGGATGCCCCTCCAACAGTATGACAGGAGTTTACAGAAGCTTTTCTTCGTCATTATCTGCCACCAGAGCTTAGGCAGGCCAGCGTTGATAGGTTCTTGACCCTTTGACAGGGTAATATGAGTGTTCGGGAGTATAGTCTTCAGTTTGATTCATTGGCTAGGTATGCTCCCACTATTGTATCTAAGATAGAGGATCGCGTTCACCGGTTCATGATAGGATTAGAGCCACACTTGTTTAACGATTGTATGTCAGTCTCACTTCAGCCGGACATGGATATTTCTCGTATTTAGGCATATGCTCAGGGTGTAGAGGAGCGTAAGCAGAAGCGGAGGATGGATCGTGAGCATGATAGGGCCCAGAATAAGAGAGCGAGGTCTTCGGGTCCTTCTGGTAAGTTTTGAGGTGGTCAGAGGCAACAGTACCCGAGGTATCCAGCCCAACCATCGGCTAGCGCACCCCCTAAGTTTGGCGGTAAGAGATTTGATCGTTCCACATATTCAGGTTCTGGTCAGAATTTTAGGACCTCAGGTTCTCAGTATAGGGGTGAGTCAAGTCAGATGAGGTCGCCCTTGCCACGATGTGCTAAGTATGGTAAGCAGCATGCCGGGCAGTGCCGTATCGGGTTGGGTGTTTGTTATACTTGTGGTTATCCAGGCCAAGTTATGAGGGATTGTCCAACGAGAGGTGATGCAAGCATAGTTCAGCCAGCAGGATCTGTAGTTGGTTCGTCATTATTAGTACGCCCCCGGGAAAGGTTCATAAGCACCAATGAGTCATGGTAGAGGCAGAGGTGGAGCATCTAGCTCGAGCGGTCCTCAGAACCGCATTTATGCATTGGCGGGACGATAAGATCAGGAGTCATCGCCTGATATTGTTACACGTATATTATCAGTCTCCTCATATGATATATATGCACTAATTAACCCGGGTTCCACTGTATTATATGTCACTCCGTTGGTTGCTAGTAAGTTTTGAATAAAACCTGAATTGGTTAAACCTTTTGAGGCGTCTATACCTGTTGGGGACTCAATGATAGCGAAGTCAGTATATAGGGGTGGTATAATAGTAGTTCATAGTCGATCTACCGTAGCGGACCTAATCGAGTTAGATATGGTAGATTTGATGTTATAATGGGTATGGATTGGTTGGCTTCTTGTCATGCCAACATTGATTATAGATCAAAGATAGTCCGATTTTAATTTCTAGGGGAGCCTGTTTGGAGTTGAAAGGTAATACGGTATCGCCGAGAGGAAGATTTATTTCCTATCTCAAGGCAAGGAAGATGATAAAAAGGGTTGTATTTATCACTTAATTCGGGTTCAGGATGTGGAAGTAGAGTCAATAACTATTCAATCCATCTCTGTGGTTAATGAGTTTCTCGATGTTTTTTCCGATGAGCTTCCGGGTCTCCCACCAGAGCGAGAAATTGAGTTTGCTATTGACCTACTACCAGATACTCATCCAATATATATTTCTCCCTATGGAATGTCCCCCAGAGAGATGAAAGAGTTGAAGGGACAAAAGGATTTACTTGATGTGAGCACGTGATTTTTGCCTTACGAAAACTACTCCAAAATAAATCAAAAAATAAAATAAATTTCTTTTACTGTGTAATTTTTGAATTTTGCGTGATGCTAAATAATTGTGTTATATCCGTAAATGTTTACTATGTCTTAATAAAATGAAAATAAAATAAAATACATATTGCATGCATATAGGATTTAATTATGCATTTAAAAGATAATTTAAATAAAATCACAAAAATATGCCTTGGTTCTATTTCAATTGTTTCACTGTGTGATTGATGTTTTGTCTATGTGTTAAATAATTGTTATAGAGTAATTAATATATTTTTGTGAAGTTAAAATTATATTATAGTTAATATTATTGTAATGATAATTTTGTTTTTATTTTTAATTAGGATTTTTATTAATTAATAAAATCAATAAATAAAAAATATACAAGTTGTAAAGATTGGACCTGGATTAAAATCCAGGCCCAAATCAATTTACCCCCCTGTCAGCCCAATCCAAACAGCCTGTCCGGTCCAATTCAAAGCCAGAACCAAACGACGTCGTTTGGTCACCTCTCATCAAGGGCCGTTGGATTAAATCCAACCAACGGCCAAGATTTCATCACCCTAACCCAAGACCCTTACCCGATCCATTAACCCGATTCAGTCCGACCCCAACTTTAAACCAAACGACGTCGTTTGGTTTAATGAATTAATCCTGGCCCTTCATCTTGCTTGATCGGACGGACGATATCAATCCACCCCACCCCTATATAAGTCCCAAACCCTTACCCCGGCCCCTAACTAAACACCCCCCCATCCTCTCCTGTTCATCGTCTTCCCAAACAGACCCCTAACCCTAGCCGCCCCTATTCCCCTTCGCCTGAAACCCGGCGGCATCAACGCCGCCGGTCACCAAAATAACACCCCAGAACCCCCTGAACCTCCTCTATCCAAATATGTTATCTGCTTGGTTCGAATCTCCCTGAAGGTTCTCGAATCTTCATTTGAAGATTCGAGCCAAGTTCAGATCTAAACCAAACAGCACCTAGTTAACACCATAACTTTCCCTAGTTATCCTGAGTATGGATCTGTTGTTTGTTTGGCTCGAATCAGTTCTGAACTTCTCGAATCTTCTTTTGAAGATTCGGACCAAACAAGAACAAACTCAGATCCGTTTCAAACTAACATCAAATGACCTCTAGGCTACCCTCACCCATGTATCATGTTTGGTTCTTCTCGAATCTGACCAGAAATGGTTAAATCCCAAATCGAATTTTTAAGAACCCTAAAAATACCAAACTTTCGGATTCTGTTCAGATTAAGTAAAGATTGAGGTTCAATCGACCTTAGTCGAAGTATTTTCAGTGGAAAATACTTCGACTAAGGTCTGTTTGATTTCAAACAAAAATCCAAATCCAAGTTGAGTTCGAGTCGGATTAAAATTGAAGATTCAAAGGTATTTTTTCTATTTCTGTTTGTGATATTCTGTATGTATTTTCGTTTGTTTAATAACTTGTGGATTTTTCATATTTGTGTTTTGATTAATTTTGTTATACTGTTCCCTACCCATCTACTTGATTTCTAAAGTGAAATGTTTCTGTTGGTTATGATTGTTTACAATGTGTGTAATCGACTCGATTAAGTTCGTCGATTAGTTATATTACGAATTTTCATTTTTGAAAATGCTGACTAAAACAGTCTGCTTCTATTGTTTCAGACTAATTATTGACAAATGTTGTAAATAGTCAACTGATTAATACTCGTCAATTAAATCATGTTTGTTTGTGAATCAGTGAATTCAAATGTATGCTGTATATGTTGTTTTCTGAACAGGGCATTGTCAGTATATTGACAATGCTCCTGTGTATGTTTGATCTTAGTTCAATTATAAGTTCAGTTTGCATTATTATGCTGAACTCAGTGTAATATTGTCAAGTTTGAGTTCAAGTTTACAAATGATGATTAGATGTAATTGTGATAGAATGTTTACATTCTTAGGATTCAGCCCAGAACCTAAGAGAATTGGTTATAGTTGTGTTAAATCAGGTTGATAATTAAGTTTGAACAGATTTTTAAATCTGTTTTGTAAATTCTGTTACGATTTTGCATTTAAGGCAGTAATAATAGTGATCACAGTAGTATTTCTGGGATAAAAGCAGTAGGGTAATTTGATAATAATAGAGGGCTGAAAGTGGTATGTTAATGACTATTAGTTAATGATACTAATGGGGAACAAAGAGTAATGGGGCTGCTTAAAATCAGGATAGGATCATTTAATTTATTCAAAAGCAGTTTTAATGGAACTTTTTGATTTTAAAAGAAGAAGGGGTCCAAGAAGCACTTAAAAAGATAAAGACCAGCCCTGTATAAATACAGGGAGCTGGACAGCTTAAAAGGGGCAGACTTTAAGAGATTTTTGGGAGGAGAAAAAATCTGAAAAGGCAGATTTTGAGAGAAAAACAGAAATCTGAGAAGAAAGAAAAATAGTAAAGGAAACAGAAAATAGAACACTCACATACACACTCACACACAGATACAGCAGCAGAAACAGAAAATCAGAAAAAAATGGGAATTTGAAACTGAAAAGAAACTGAAATCTGAAATGTTGTTCTTTTGTTGAATCTATTCAACTTTATGTGATTCCACTGTTCAGTTAAAATCTGAAGTGTCTTTTAAAATACTGTATTGTGCATCTGGTTTCCTCGGGTCATATTATCGCTCAAATCTGTGGAAATACTGCTATTCTGTTGAATTTGTTACTGCTGCTACTGCTGAAATTTACTCCTTATACCTCCATTTCCAGGTACATATCTTCTTAAATTCTATGTTGGAAAGAGATTCGGCATGCTAAATCAATGAAGTTTGAGTTGCAGTTCTATTTTTCCATTTATCTAAGTTTGTTATTATAAATTTCAGTTTTGTTTCATGTTATTTCATATAGAGGTATGCTGGACATGTTAATTATCAGTTGATCATTTTCCTTTGAAATTCATACAAGTATTGTAATAATTTTATCTATTCCAGAATTTCATTAAGGTATAGTTATGGTTGAATTGTTAAGATAGGGAATATGGCATGAGGTTGGTTATTAATTAAGTCTTACGACATTGTTAGACAGGTATAAAGTAGTCCGGAAATATAAAGAAATGAGTGGTTAGTGTATTTCGATTGTTTGGTTGTGGATTAAGGCTAGACGATGATTGATTGTACTTAATTCATATATGGCATAATAATGATTATGGTTAACACCAATAGTTGGAAGTTGCATTATTATCCTCCATTATGTTTGCAAACGTCGAAACAGGGTGAATAATGTTGTAGGCAATATTACTTTATTAAGTCAATTAGGTAGATTTGTTCTCTTTCTTAAAATAACAAATGGCCTAGGAGGTTATAATTTGAAAGTTAGTAACAAGGGTTGATTATATATACATTTACGTTTAACCATAAGCAGAATCAATTATAATAATTTCGCCTATTCGATTAAAAACGAATATATGAGAATAAGTTGAGATGTACATGTACAGATTGCAACACTTTAAATCAATGGTAAGCAAAAAATAGAAATTGCATTAAGTAAATAATAAAAATTCTTGGAAAATATTTCTTTCCTTTATGAATCATTCATTTTCGGTTTCATATGCAATTTATTCTTTGGCATATATATATATGTCATATTTGTTTTAAAGATAGTATTAATCATATTTTTATTCTGTCCCTTGAATTCGAATAGTGGGAATGAATATAATTTATATTCGGAAATTATAATCAATGGGCAACATTTAATAAATTGTGGATTCTTTTCCAAGAATTAAAGGATATCTTAAATGAAGATTTCTCATAATATAATAAACAATTTATGGAAAAATCCCTAATATCATTGCAAATATTTCGCGCAATTAGGGATACGTTCGCGTACCCTGATTATATTTTTAAAAAAAAGAAGCAAAATTCGGATTATGCGTACGCGCAATTTCGAGCGAATATTTAATAAAAGGATTTTTCCAAAGGCGTTAAATTAATTTCATAAAAATCCGTGAAGTGCGGTTCAATATTTAAGAAAAACAAATATTCTTGATTCAGCACAATCTCGAAAAAAAAATGATTGCTTAATAAATATATTATCAAAAGTTATTGTGTACACGTACGCGTGACACAATTCCGCATTTTTTAAATTTATAACACGAATATATGTACGCGTAATTCGAATCAAAGAAGGGTTTTCAATCACAATAAGAATAAGCGGTAGTAAAATCATGTAACATCAATATATTTAATAAAAATAAAGATGATTAAGCCAATAATAAAAACAGTTAAGCGACCGTGCTAGAACCACGGAATTCGGAAATGCCTAACACCTTCTTCCGGATTAACAGAATTCCTTACTCAGGATTTCGGGTTCGCAGAATAATAAACAGTCATATTCTCCTCGATTCAGGGATTAAAATTGGTGACTTGGGACGCCTTAAAATTCCCAGGTGGCGACTCTTAAATGATTAAATAAATCCCGTTTCGACTGTCCTTCAATTGGAGAAAACTCCCCACGCGCCCCGCGGGCGCGGTGAAAAGGAGGTGCGACAGCTCTGGCGACTCTGCTGGGGAATTTTACAACAGTGTTATTGTAACCCAGAACCATTGGTTCAGGGAAGAATTCGAGCTTAAAATAGCTATGTTAATTGGCTTTATTTACTATATAATTTTCAACTGTTTATATGCTAATATGCTAAATGTTTTTTTTACCGCTTTAATATTATTTGAATTGTGAATATATACAACTGCTACGAAACCCCCTTCTTTCTGAGTCTTCTGAATTTATGGTGTACACGTGCGCGTGACCCACCTTTCTGTTAAAGTCATACCAAATAAGACGGAGTTGGGACAAGTAACTAGGCCGGGCAGACTTTCGTGCTCCCGGTACGTTACCCCCGCTTCGGCTCAAACTGTCCGTTTGGGTAAGCCAGGTTTAGAACAATCAACCTAAGGTTTTGCACTTAGAATAACTCAGCCATGTACCGGATCCCTAGTATGAACGTATATTTGCATCATACTCATTTGGCCTTGGAGACTCAACACAGGGGTTGGGTCTGTCTAGGACAGGTGAACCCAAAATTAAAAGACCATCATGATGCATCCTACTTGCTACATGTGCATTCATTTGCCTCGAACATGTTTGTTGACCAGCTTAAATAAAATAATGGTGAGCAGAAAGGAATAAAATGGGTTGTTTTAAAAATTTCAAAAAAAAATATAGTTTTAAATTGTAAAATAAAGGTATTTAATAAATAAAAGAAAAATTTCGAAAATGATTTTTAGTATAAATTTTCCAAAATGAATTTTGACTTTATTAAAATTAAATTTCAGATACAAAATGAGCACCACACAAAGCCCCTCATCCACAAGTACAGAGGAATTTCTGTGTCAGCTTCAAATGTGGTGGTATGATTTAGGCGAAGATGGTCAAAAATGGGTCGTCAAGCATTTGGGAAATCTCACGGACATTATGAAAGTTGAACCTCGTGATGATCTGATTACGACGTTGGTAACTTTCTGGGATCCTGTTCACAATGTTTTTCGTTTCTCTGACTTTGAGCTTACTCCTACATTAGAGGAGATAGCTGGCTATGTTGGTTTTGACGGACGTTTAAGAAATCAAAGCTTGATATTTACAGAGGCTCCTTCGGTACATCGATTCTTCGGTCTTCTGAACATCAGCAGTCAAATCAGGAAAAGCAATGTCATCAATGGATGTTGTTCTTTCAACTTTTTGTATTCAAGGTTCGGAAAGTCAGATGGGTTCGAAATTCATGAGAAAAGCCTTACTAATAAGCAAAACAAAGACACTTGGCAGATGCACCGTCGATTTGCTTTCATGGTGGCTTTTCTAGGAGTCATGGTCTTCCCAAATAAAGAGCGAACAATTGATATTCGCACCGCAAAAGTTGTGCAAATCCTTACCACTAAAGAAAATCACACCCTTGTCCCCATCATTCTATCAGATATTTATCGGGCTTTGACTTTATACAAATCAGGAGCAAAAGTCTTCGAAGGATGCAAAATTTTGTTGCAAATGTGGGTGATTGAACATCTCCAACAACAACCCAAGATCATACAGTATGGGTCAAACAAAGCTAATTGCATTGAGAGCTATGAGGAAAGAACAAAAAATTATCAGGCTCCAGAAGGGATAGAAGCATGGATATCTCATCTAAAGGCTTTAACGGCAAATCAAATTGAATGGACTCTGGGATGGCTCCCGATGAGAGAAGCAATACATATGTCAACCTCAAATAGTTATCTACTACTATTGGGATTGAGAAGCATTCAGCCGTATGCACCACTAAGAGTCCTAAGGCAACTAGGGAGATATCAAATAGTTCCTGATGATGAAGATTTGAGTATGCAAGTAATCGAATTACACCCAGAAGCCACTATTCCCGAAGCTCTACTTCAGCATATGTGGAATGGGTGCCGATACTTGAAAAGCGATACTCAAGTCCTAGACGCTACAAAGGGTGAGATAAATCCTGGATATGCAAGGTGGTTCGAAAAACGGTCTCGCGTGGATGATGTACCAGAACCTGAGCTAAAAAGGCCAACAAAAAGACCCCATGTTCAAAACTTCAATAATAAAATCCAAGAGCGGTTGATCTGGGGAGAAAAAGAAAAAAGGTACAAAGCAACTATCCATGCCCTAAAAGAAAATCTAAGAAGCCTCAGTTTGGAGAAAGATTTGCAAGAACAAGAAGCCGAAGGCGAGAAAAAGAGTCTAGCTTGTGAGAATAAAAATCTTCATGCTCGATTCCAAAAAATGAAAAGAGTTTCTGAAACGCCAAAGAGGAGCTGGAAGGATCAAAAAACCATCGCCAATCTCTTTGAAAGAATGCAAGATAATGATTCCATTCTTGCGGAAAATGAAAGGGCATTGAGCAAAGCAAAAGAAAAGATCCAACAATTAAACGAAGAAGCCAGATCTAACAAGGAACGCCAAGATAGGCAATCCGAAAAAGACAAGGCACAATTCAAGAAGGAAAAAGACTATTGGATGCGATCAGAAGACCAGCTTCGTGCACAACTAGAAGAGGCAAGAAGATGCAACAGAGAACACCAACAAGCAGACCTCGACAGGGAAAGAGCGCAAGCAAGATTAGAGTAGGCCAGACTCCGAGCTTTGTTAGAATCAGCTCTAGATCGTGAGAACCGTGTCAGAGATATAGCCACCACTCGTCAGCAGCAATTGCAAGACCAAGACCAACGTCTCCAAGGTTTTAGGGCACAAATCCACGACCTGGCCGTCTTCACATCTCAAAGTTATGTAAACTGCCAAGGAATGGATTATGAAAGGTTTACAGAGCATGCGCCCACTTTTGCTCGTCATCTAGCAATGGAGTTGGAAAGGATGTATCGAACACTGGGAGGCCATTCGGGTCAAGCCCCACATTGAGCAGATAATCGAATATTTGACAAACAAAAGTGGAAAGTGGGGCACGTTGTGAGATGTTAAGAATTGTATCTTTTATTTAAGTGTGTGTTTTCAAGCCATTTTCTTAAAGTTTTCAAATGTAATTCCATCTTTGTGTAATAAATAAAAGTGATTGCCTATGGTCCGAACTACGCAAGGTCTGATTCATGTGAGGCATGATACGTAGGCAATCTCTAAGATTCGACCACCACGATAAAAGATATATATAATAAAATAAATTGAATAACAATAAAAAATTCAAGAAGGCTGGGACGACACAAGCAGCCGAGCAAATGCATAATAGAAAGGGATTATTTGTCTAGGAGCATTGCATCTCAACGTGTGATTATATATGTGTTAAACTCTCAAAACTAACAAGTTTGTTCATTTCCAGAATTCAAGCAGTTAGTTTCTCTAAAGAGTATACTGGCATATTATCACTATCACACAAGATCAAAAGGACCAATACCCGAAAGTATGTCTATCCCAGATGTTGACACAGGTATGGAGATAGAAGAGATGGATGTCGGGAAAATGAAAGAAGAGATGTTTAAGCTCAAGCAGCAAATGGCTGAGATGTACCAAGCTTGGTCTACAGGACGGTTACCCCCATCTTACCCAAATAACCCTGCTCCATCAATGACCCAAACTCAGGATAATATCACCACTGAATTATCCCCAAGTTTCCCCATTTATCAGCACTACCGAGGCACCACTTCTCAGACACCACAGTCTCCACCTCCAAAGCCAGTTCCGTACTTTCCTCCACCTATGACTCCTGTTTTCGTAGCACCTCCCCCTGCTACATTTCACAAATCTCCTAGTGAGCCTACATTCCAGGCCCAAGACAACCAAAATTACCCCCCGGAACCCACCCTCAAAGCTTCCGAAATTCATTCAACTACTCCTCGTTTTGATCTCCCAACCGAAATTGACAAGCCAGCCAAAAATGCTGAACAACAAGAGATGTTCAGGAAGGTCAAGAGTCTAGAACAATCGTTCAGAGACATGCGAGGATTAGGTGGGCAAGTCAGTGTAGCCTACAAAGATTTGTGTTTGTTCCCAAACGTACAATTACCAGTTGGCTTCAAGATGCCCAAATTTGACTTATACAACGGGCACGGTGACCCAGTAGCCCACTTAAGGGGTTTCTGTAGCAAGATGCGAGGAGCTGGGGGAAAAGATGAATTATTAATGGCTTACTTCAGTCAAAGTCTAAGCGGATCAGCTTTGGAGTGGTATACGCGCCAGGACCATGGGAGATGGTACACCTGGGATGACCTGGCGCAGGCATTCGTATACCATTTCCAATACAATCTGGAAATCATCCCAGATCGATTATCTTTGACCAAATTTGAGAAGAAACACAATGAAAGTTTCAGAGAGTATGGTTTTCGGTGGAGAGAACAGGCAGCAAGAGTGGATCCTCCTATGAAGGAGAGCGAAATGGTAGACTACTTCCTCCAAGCCTTGGAACCAACTTACTATGCCCACTTGGTTTCAGCGGTTGGAAAATCATTCAACGAGGTAGTGAAGATGGGAGGTATGGTGGAAGAAGGCCTCAAGACAAATAAAATCATGAGCTATTCAGCAATTAAGGCAACTACTCAAGCTATTCAAGGCGGGGTAGGAGGAATCGGAAGAAAGAAGAGGGAGGAAGCAGCCATAGTTGATTCAGGAATTTGGCCGGGACCCAGAGGTTCACCGCTTTACTATAATCAACAACGACCTCGCCCATCATCTTACCACCATGATTCATCCCAACACTACTATCACCCTTCAGAGCCTCATTTTTCCATTAACCATGCTCAAGCATACAATCAGCCACCAGTTCACACCAATTGGCGTGCTCCCATCACACCAAATACTTACCCACGAGCCTACCCCGGACCAGGTTTCAGGCCTAGACCAGCATTCAGGGGAGAAAGGGAACAGAAAAAAAAAACTTACACTCCATTGGGAGAATCTTACACTAGTCTGTTCCACAGGCTGAGACAGCTAGACATGTTGAGACCAATACAATCCAAGCTACCCAATCCTCCTCCAAAGAATCTGGATTACACCATTAGCTGTGAATATTGCTCCGGTGCACCAGGCCATGATACGGAGAAATGTTGGCATTTGAAAAATGCAATACAAGAGCTGATTGATACTAATAAAATCGAGGTTCAAAACCCCGAAGCTCCAAATATCAATAGAAATCCAATGCCAGCCCATCAAGAGGCTAACATGATAGAAATCATACAAGCTGATGGAGAGACAAAGAAGCCGTCACAAACTGTCATGATGATCAAGACTCATGAAACCAAGCCAGATAAGCAGTTAATGGAGGAGAAGCCGGTGTCTAAGCAGAACAAAAATGGTGATGAACCATCTATAATAGTCGATGAGGCATCATCGAGCAAAGTTGCCGCAAAACAAGAAAGGCCGAAAGTGGTAGTGCCAGGGGTTGCTAACAAACCCATTATATTCGTGGAAGGAGCACGTACAGATCGGGTTATTATTGCACCTGTCATCCAGCTGCCGGTCGTCAACAACAAGGCCATCCTATGGAACTATGAACGGGTGACTGTAATGTACAAGGGCAAAGAAATCAAGGAAGAAGTGTGTGAGGTGAAAGGCTTGACTCGTTCGGGAAGATGTTTTACTCCCGAAGAGTTGAGAAAAACTAAAAACAATCCAACGCCAACAAAGAGAGCTGTGATGGAAGAAGAGGCAGAGGAGTTTTTAAGAAAAATGAAACTCCATGATTATTCTGTTGTGGATCAATTAAAGAAGACCCCCGCTCAAATTTCATTGTTGTCATTACTGCTCCATTCAGAGGAGTACCGTCTGGCTTTGATGAAAATCCTGAATGAGGCTCATGTTCCTGAAAAGATCTCTGTAAATCATTTGGGAAAAATAGCCAACAGAATCTTTGAGACAAACAGAATTACATTTGCTGATGATGAATTACCTGTGGAAGGTACCGAGCACAACAGAGCTCTTTACCTCACCGTGAAATGTGAAAATTCTGTAGTAACCCGGGTATTGGTTGACAATGGGTCCAGTGCAAACATATGCCCTCTCTCCACTTTAAACAAATTAAAGATTAAAGAGGAGAGGATCCAGAAGAATAGTATCTGTGTACGAGGATTTGACGGTGGAAGCAGAGATTCATTTGGCGACATAGTGTTGGAACTGACAATAGGGCCAGTTGAATTCACAATGGAATTCCAAGTGTTGGACATAACTGTTTCTTACAACTTGTTGTTGGGTCGACCATGGATCCATGCTGCTAAAGCAGTCCCGTCAACACTACATCAGGCTGTCAAGTTCGAATGGGATCATCAAGAAATAGTCGTGCATGGAGAAGAAAGTTTAAATGCTCACAACAGTGCCATTGTACCGGTCGAGGGAACAGAAATTGACCAAGGACCATGGGTATACCAAGTGTCCGACACGGTGTCAGTAGAGAAAATTCCAGAAGGGAAATACCTTCCGAATCCAAGGATATCCTCTGCATCAGTCATGGTAGCTTATGAAATGTTAAAGAATGGCTTTATACCCAGCAAAGGTCTGGGCTTATCTCTGCAAGGAATTGTACAACCAGTATCTCTCCTCGAGAACTGGGGAACATTCGGTGTAGGGTTCATACCTACCGCCAATGACGTGATAAGGGCCAGGAAGTTGAAACACCAAGCATGGGTTCTTCCAAAACCAATACCACATATGTCAAAGTCTTTTGTCAAGACCGACGCTAAAAACTGCCCGATAACAACAATTCCTAAATCCCTAGTCAATCCTGAGAAGGAATTAATTGAAAGGTTCGAGAAATTATTTAGTGATGTGAATATGTTGGAAAGCGGAGAAGGATGTAGCAACGCAGAAGTTCAATTCGTTGGGCCAGAAACAAAGCTCAATAATTGGAAAGCCACTCCTCTCCCAATTCGAAAGGAGTCTTGGTAGTTTATTTTGATTTTCTTTCAGTTTGTTTGGGTTATTTCAAGGTTGTAATCCCAAAGTTTATCTTACAGTTGGTTTGAAGTGTGCAAAACCTTGTTATCTTTCGTTATCCAATAAAAAGCAGTTTCCTTTTTATTATCATTCCTAATAGCTTTCTTTTCTTTTTCTTCTTTTCTGTACAGTTCCTTTTACGCTGGCTCTAGTGATATGGCATGCATGAGGAATCTTCAGCCCAGTCTTAAAAATCAATCTGGTTCCGAAATATTAATTCAAGAAATATATTGTGATTATGAATCAGAATATGATGAAGATGAGGTTTTTGAAGAGATTAGTAAAGAGTTAATTCACTTTGAGGAAAAAATCAAACCTAACTTGAGTGATACCGAGGACGTCAATATAGGGGACACGAGTAATGTCCGGGAAACTAAAATAAGTGTCCATCTCGAACCAAAGATCCGAGAAGAGTTAATTAAAGCACTCATAGAATTCAAAGATGTTTTTGCATGGTCGTATGACGACATGCCGGGCTTGAGCACTGATTTAGTGGTCCACAAATTACCCACCGATCCAACGGTGCCTCTTGTCAAGCAGAGGCTGAGAAAATTCAAGCCTGATATGAGTATGAGAATTAAGGAAGAAATCACCAAACAATTGGAAGCAAAGGTCATTCGAGTCACTCGATATCCTGTTTGGTTAGCTAATGTCGTTCCTGTGCCAAAGAAAGATGGCAAAATTAGAGTATGCGTCGACTATCGCAATCTCAACAAAGCAAGTCCAAAGGATAATTTCCCATTACCCAATATCCATATTTTGATCGACAATTGTGCCAAGCATGATATAGGGTCTTTCGTGGATTGTTATGCCGGGTATCATCAAATTCTAATGGATGAAGAAGATGCAGAAAAGACGGCATTCATCACACCATGGGGAACTTATTGCTACCGGGTAATGCCATTCGGTTTGAAGAACGCCGGGGCAACCTATATGAGAGCAATGACCACAGTGTTTCATGATATGATACACAAGGAAATTGAGGTGTACGTGGATGATGTGATCATAAAATCAAAACATCAGGCCAACCACGTTGGAGATTTGAGGAAGTTCTTCTTAAGACTTCGCAGGTACAACCTCAAGCTTAACCCTGCCAAATGCGCATTTGGAGTTCCATCCGGAAAGTTGCTGGGATTCATAGTCAGTCGACGAGGCATCGAGCTAGACCCCTCAAAAATCAAAGCCATCCAAGAATTACCACCTCTCAGGAACAAAACTGAAGTAATGAGTTTGTTGGGAAGATTGAATTATATCAGCAGGTTTATTGCTCAGCTCACAACGACTTGTGAGCCAATTTTCAAATTGTTGAAAAAGGATGTTGCGGTCAAATGGACCAATGAGTGTCAAGAAGCGTTCGATAAGATAAAAGGGTACTTATCAAAACCACCCGTGTTGGTCCCGCCAGAGCCAGGAAGACCTTTGATTCTTTACTTGACGGTTTTGAAAAATTCATTTGGTTGTGTATTGGGGCAACATGACCTCACTGGCAGAAAAGAACAGGCTATCTACTACCTTAGCAAGAAGTTCACAGCTTATGAGGTTAAGTATACTCATCTGGAAAAGACATGTTGCGCCCTAACATGGGTAGCTCAAAAATTGAAACACTATTTGTCATCCTACACTACTTACCTCATTTCTCGGTTGGATCCATTGAAATACATTTTTCAAAAGCCTATGCCAATGGGAAGGCTTGCAA
The DNA here is from genome assembly GCF_000715075.1 of Nicotiana tabacum. Taxonomy (NCBI): domain Eukaryota; kingdom Viridiplantae; phylum Streptophyta; class Magnoliopsida; order Solanales; family Solanaceae; genus Nicotiana; species Nicotiana tabacum. The sequence continues at coordinate 164,997,934 of NC_134095.1, forward strand.
AGTGGCAGATATTGCTCACAGAATTCGACATCATCCATGTGACTCGAACTGCAATGAAGGCTCAAGCACTGGCCGATCATTTAGCCGAAAACCCGGTCGATGAGGAATATGAGCCGTTGAAGACTTATTTTCCTGATGAAGAAACAATGCATATCAACGAGGTGGAACAAATTGAAAAACCTGGCTGGAAACTTTTCTTTGATGGAGCCGCTAACATGAAAGGAGTCGGAATAGGAGCTGTAATCATTTCTGAAACAGGGAATCACTATCCTGTTACGGCTCAATTGCGATTTTATTGCACCTATAATATGGCTGAATATGAAGCTTGTATTTTGGGGTTAAGGCTAGCCGCAGACATGGGTATCCGAGAAATTTTAGTCATGGGAGATTCGGATCTTTTGGTACATCAAATTCAAGGAGAATGGGAAACCCGAGACTTGAAGCTCATCCCATACCGACAATGTCTACATGATCTTTGTCAGCGGTTTCAATCAGTGGAATTCCAACATATTCCAAGAATCCATAATGAGGTGGCCGATGCATTGGCTACCCTGGCATCAATGTTGCACCATCCGGACAAAGCTTATGTAGATCCGATACATATTCAAGTCCACGATCAACACGCTTATTGCAATATGGTTGAAGAAGAATTTGATGGTGAACCATGGTTCCACGACATCAAGGAGTATATCAGAATGGGGATATATCCCGCACAAGCCACAGGAGATCAAAAGAGGACCATTAGGCGATTAGCAAATGGATTCTTCTTAAGCGGAGGAGTTTTGTATAAAAGAACACCAGATCTTGGATTATTAAGATGCATAGATGCCAGACAAGCTACAGCTGTCATGTCTGAAGTACATTCAGGAGTTTGCGGACCCCACATGAGTGGATATGTGTTGGCAAAGAAAATCCTCCGAGCTGGTTACTATTGGCTTACCATGGAGCGAGATTGTATCAGTTTTGTGCGCAAGTGCCATCAATGCCAAATACACGGAGATTTGATTCATTCTCCACCATCCGAGTTGCACACAATGTCGGCACCATGGCCATTCGTTGCCTGGGGCATGGATGCGATTGGACCAATTGAGCCGGCAGCATCCAATGGGCACAGGTTCATTCTGGTAGCTATTGATTATTTTACCAAATGGGTTGAGGCCAAGACATTCAAATCAGTGACCAAGAAAGCTGTGGTCGATTTTGTCCACTCAAATATCATATGTCGATTCGGAATCCCGAAGGTGATCATCACAGACAATGGTGCTAATCTTAATAGCAACCTAATGAAGGAAGTATGTCAACAGTTTAAGATTACACATCGCAACTCTACCCCATATCGGCCCAAGGCGACTGGAGCAGTAGAAGCAGCCAACAAAAACATAAAGAAGATACTTCGGAAAATGGTAGAAGGTTCAAAACAATAGCATGAAAAGTTACCATTTGCATTATTGGGATACCGCACTACTGTTCGCACTTCAGTAGGAGCCACTCCTTATTTGTTGGTATATGGCACTGAAGCAGTAATTCCTACAGAAGTTGAGATTCCTTCCCTTCGGATCATCGCCGAAGCAAAGATTGATGATGATGAATGGGTCAAAACCCGTCTAGAACAGTTAAACTTGATTGATGAAAAACGATTGACCGCAGTATGCCATGGTCAATTATATCAAAGAAGAATAGAAAGAGCATACAACAAAAGGGTACGTCCCCGGAAATTTGAAGTAGGTCAGCATGTGCTGAAACGTATTCTTCCACATCAGGTTGAAGCAAAAGGCAAATTTGCCCCGAATTGGCAAGGACCATTCATTGTGACCAGAGTATTATCGAATGGTGCACTATGCTTAACAGACATTGAAGGCAAGTGCATAGACATCGCGATCAATTCTGACGCGGTAAAGAGATATTATGCATGAATTTTTGAATATTTGTATTTAGCATTATTTCGAAGATTGGAATGACAAAGGCAATTTATTCTTCTATCCAAACACTATACCATTTGCTTCCCCTTTGTTCCATACTTATTTCTTTCCTACCCTCTCTTGGAATCAATCAATTAAAAAAAAACACTATTATTTGGTGAACTACGTTTGACCTGATTCCTCAAAGAAGGATACGTAGGCGCTTCACAGCTCGGTCATAGGGTGCACAATATACATAAAATGTGCACAAAAAGAAACATCAAGCGACCCCAATCAAGGAACTGGGGCAAGAATTGTATTGGAAATAAGAAAAGATTCCAAGAGTTGTAATTTTAAACACATACCAAAATTGTTTAGCTTTTCCATTTCTGACCCCATACCAGAAATACCTTTCGACCAATCTTAGAAAAATGCTAAGTCAAGCAAATGAAGATGGTTCATAACATTCTGGTACAAACAAGAAAAGAAAGTAAAAACGAGAGAGTCTTATAGGTGAAAACCCACACGGGCACCATAAGGCGACGGAAGTTGAGAGAAAAGTAAAATGAGAGAGTCTTATTGGAGAAAACCTTCGTAGGCACCATAAGGCGAAAAGGAAGTGAAAAAAATGAACAAATAAGGAAAGCTTATCAGTGAAAACTCTTTAAGACTTTGCAAGTCCAACAGGTCTGTGAAATGAAAAATGAAGTTGGGTTATGGAAGTTTTGGCACAAAAAAAAAAGAGACAATTGAAAGGAGATTGATTAAAAGACTGGGTTGATTAATCCGAAATGCATACCATGATCATTGGTGCCAGTAACTCCAATCAGATAAGTTTTCATTCTTGCTCCAACAATCATCCAAAATTGGATTTTTCTTTTCATTCTATAATTGTCGAAATCAACGTGTTTCGTCACTAATAATCTTACTTTTCTAAAAGCTTTGAAATAAGTTTTATTCCAAACAAATAAGAAGGAATGTCAAGGTATATTACCAAGATTCAAGGTTACAAAATACGGCCACGAAAGGTGGGAGATAAAAGATATGGGTGTAAGAAAGGGGAAATCGAAAGTGGATCAGCAAAGTCAGAAGGGACATATGACTACAGTTAAAAGGATTTGAAGGAAAACATACAGAGGGGAATCCTATAGTCAAGGATCAATTACAAGAACAAAACAATCTTTTCAACCATTCCAAGGCAATAAAGAGAGACGAAGAGAAGCCTCACCATCGGCAAGAATAACCCAATTAACCACCCTGCTTTAAACTAACAAAGTTTTCTTTGATTTAAAAAAAAAACAGGGGCAAATACAATATCTGTGTCAGGAAATACCTGGTAAAGAAGAAGTCAGGCGTCCACCTGGAGAATGAGGATGAGAATTGAAGAAGTCAGGCGTCCACCTGGAGAATGAGGATGAGAAAAGAAGAAGTCAGGCGTCCACCTGGAGAATGAGGATGAAGAATTGAAGAAGTCAGGCGTCCACCTGGAGAATGAGGATAAAGAAATTAAAGAAGTCAGGCGTCCACCTGGAGAATGAGGATGAGAAAAGAAGAAGTCAGGCGTCCACCTGGAGAATGAGGACAGAGAATTAAAAAAGTCAGGCGTCCACCTGGAGAATGAGGATGAGATAAAAAGAAGTCAGGCGTCCACCTGGAGAATGAGGATAAAGAAATTAAAGAAGTTAGGCGTCCACCTGGAGAATGAGGATGAGAAAAGAAGAAGTCAGGCGTCCACCTGGAGAATGAGGATAAAGAAATTAAAAAGAAGTCAGGCGTTGACCTGGAGAATGAGGATAAAGAAATTAAAGAAGTCAGGCGTCCACCTGGAGAATGAGGATGAGAATTGAAGAAGTCAGGCGTCCACCTGGAGAATGAGGATGAGAATTAAAGAAGTCAGGCGTCCACCTGGAGAATGAGGACAGAGAATTAAAGAAGTCAGGCGTCCACCTGGAGAATGAGGATGAGATAAAAAGAAGTCAGGCGTCCACCTGGAGAATGAGGATAAAGAAATTAAAGAAGTCAGGCGTCCACCTGGAGAATGAGGATGAGAAAAGAAGAAGTCAGGCATCCACCTGGAGAATGAGGATAAAGAAATTAAAAAGAAGTCAGGCGTCCACCTGGAGAATGAGGATAAAGAAATTAAAGAAGTCAGGCATCCACCTGGAGAATGAGGATAAAGAAATTAAAGAAGTCAGGCGTCCACCTGGAGAATGAGGATAAAGAAATTAAAAAGAAGTCAGGCATCCACCTGGAGAATGAGGATGAGAAAAGATGAAGTCAGGCGTCCACCTGGAAAATGAGGATGAAGAATTAAAGAAGTCAGGCGTCCACCTGGAGAATGAGGATGAGAATCGAAGAAGTCAGGCGTCCACCTGGAGAATGAAGAAAGAAAAGAAGCAGTCAAGGCACCCACCTGAAGAACGAGGGAATGAAATCGAAATGTTGAAATCAAAAGCCCACTCATATGAAAAAGAAGCACACTTAGAATCAATAAAGCAGAGGAGTCCAACAGAATCCCCAGCAAGAAACAACAAGAGTCCCAAAAGAAAATACGGGACACAATGAAAGGAATACGGAATAAGCTAAATGCCCAAGAGTCACCAAGATATCAAGACAACAAGAAACGCAAGGGCATGATCTAGATAAGATTTTTAAAATTCCTGTACCATAATCTAGTTTAATTTTTGTATTTCCTTTAAAGTAAGGTGTAATAAGGAGGTCAGCAAGCAGTAAAAACAGTACGAAGCAGCAGTAACATCACAGTCCCACGGTAGTCCCAGCTACCCAAAATTCCCAAACTACACTGATCTGATTCCTTTATAGCCAAGGATATGTAGGAAACCTTTGAAGCAGAGGTTCGGTCAAATCTTTCTAAAAATGCTTCCCACGGAGTATTCGAACGGGCAAAAATCGCTCGTATCCGCTCACTTTATCTTTGCACGAAAATTCTTCGAGTTTCCGCACAAAGAGGGGCAGCTATGAGCACGTGATTTTTGCCTTACGAAAACTACTCCAAAATAAATCAAAAAATAAAATAAATTTCTTTTACTGTGTAATTTTTGAATTTTGCGTGATGCTAAATAATTGTGTTATATCCGTAAATGTTTACTATGTCTTAATAAAATGAAAATAAAATAAAATACATATTGCATGCATATAGGATTTAATTATGCATTTAAAAGATAATTTAAATAAAATCACAAAAATATGCCTTGGTTCTATTTCAAATGTTTCACTGTGTGATTGATGTTTTGTCTATGTGTTAAATAATTGTTATAGAGTAATTAATATATTTTTGTGAAGTTAAAATTATATTATAGTTAATATTATTGTAATGATAATTTTGTTTTTATTTTTAATTAGGATTTTTATTAATTAATAAAATCAATAAATAAAAAATATACAAGTTGTAAAGATTGGACCTGGATTAAAATCCAGGCCCAAATCAATTTACCCCCCCTGTCAGCCCAATCCAAACAGCCTGTCTGGTCCAATTCAAAGCCAGAACCAAACGACGTCGTTTGGTCACCTCTCATCAAGGGCCGTTGGATTAAATCCAACCAACGGCCAAGATTTCATCACCCTAACCCAAGACCCTTACCCGATCCATTAACCCGATTCAGTCCGACCCCAACTTTAAACCAAACGACGTCGTTTGGTTTAATGAATTAATCCTGGCCCTTCATCTTGCTTGATCGGACGGACGATATCAATCCACCCCACCCCTATATAAGTCCCAAACCCTTACCCCGGCCCCTAACTAAACACCCCCCATCCTCTCCTGTTCATCGTCTTCCCAAACAGACCCCTAACCCTAGCCGCCCCTATTCCCCTTCGCTTGAAACCCGGCGGCATCAACGCCTCCGGTCACCAAAATAACACCCCAGAACCCCCTGAACCTCCTCTATCCAAATATGTTATCTGCTTGGTTCGAATCTCGCTGAAGGTTCTCGAATCTTCATTTGAAGATTCGAGCCAAGTTCAGATCTAAACCAAACAACACCTAGTTAACACCATAGCTTCCCCTAGTCATCTTGAGTATGGATCTGTTGTTTGTTTGGCTCGAATCAGTTCTGAACTTCTCGAATCTTCTTTTGAAGATTCGGACCAAACAAGAACAAACTCAGATCCGTTTCAAACTAACACCAAATGACCCCTAGGCTACCCTCACCCATGTATCATGTTTGGTTCTTCTCAAATCTGACCAGAAATGGTTAAATCCCAAATCGAATTTTTAAGAACCCTAAAAATACCAAACTTTCGGATTCTGTTCAGATTAAGTAAAGATTGAGGTTCAATCGACCTTAGTCGAAGTATTTTCAGTGGAAAATACTTCAACTAAGGTCTGTTTGATTTCAAACAAAAATCCAAATCCAAGTTGAGTTCGAGTCGGATTAAAATTGAAGATTCAAAGGTATTTTTTCTATTTCTGTTTGTGATATTCTGTATGTATTTTCGTTTGTTTAATAACTTGTGGATTTTTCATATTTGTGTTTTGATTAATTTTGTTATACTGTTCCCTACCCGTCTACTTGATTTCTAAAGTGAAATGTTTCTGTTGATTATGATTGTTTACAATGTGTGTAATCGACTCGATTAAGTTCGTCGATTAGTTATATTACAAATTTTCATTTCTGAAAATGCTGACTAAAACAGTCTGCTTCTATTGTTTCAGACTAATTATTGACAAATGTTGTAAATAGTCAACTGATTAATACTCGTCAATTAAATCATATTTGTTTGTGAATCAGTGATTTCAAATGTATGCTGTATATGTTGTTTTCTGAACAGGGCATTGCCAGTATATTGACAATGCTCCTGTGTATGTTTGATCTTAGTTCAATTATAAGTTCAGTTTGCATTATTATGCTGAACTCAGTGTAATATTGTCAAGTTTGAGTTCAAGTTTACAAATGATGATTAGATGTAATTGTGATAGAATGTTTACATTCTTAGGATTCAGTCCAGAACCTAAGAGAATTGGTTATAGCTGTGTTAAATCAGGTTGATAATTAAGTTTGAACAGATTTTTAAATCTGTTTTGTAAATTCTGTTACGATTTTGCATTTAAGGCAGTAATAATAGTGATCACAATAGTATTTCTGGGATAAAAGCAGTAGGGTAATTTGATAATAATAGAGGGCTGAAAGTGGTATGTTAATGGCTATTAGTTAATGATACTAATGGGGAACAAAGAGTAATGAGGCTGCTTAAAATCAGGATAAGATCATTTAATTTATTCAAAAGCAGTTTTAATGGAATTTTTTGATTTTAAAAGAAGAAGGGGTCCAAGAAGCACTTAAAATGATAAAGACCAGCCCTGTATAAATACAGGGAGCTGGACAGCTTAAAAGGGGCAGACTTTAAGAGATTTTTGGGAGGAGAAAAAATCTGAAAAGGCAGATTTTGAGAGAAAAACAGAAATCTGAGAAGAAAGAAAAATAGTAAAGGAAACAGAAAATAGAACACTCACATACACACTCACACACAGATACAGCAGCAGAAACAGAAAATCAGAAAAAAATGGGAATTTGAAACTGAAAAGAAACTGAAATCTGAAATGTTGTTCTTTTGTTGAATCTATTCAACTTTATGTGATTCCACTGTTCAGTTAAAATCTGAAGTGTCTTTTAAAATACTGTATTGTGCATCTGGTTTCCTCGGGTCATATTATCGCTCAAATCTGTGGAAATACTGCTATTCTGTTGAATTTGTTACTGCTGCTACTGCTGAAATTTACTCCTTATACCTCCGTTTCCAGGTACATATCTTCTTAAATTCTATGTTGGAAAGAGATTCGGCATGCTAAATCAATGAAGTTTGAGTTGCAGTTCTATTTTTCCATTTATCTAAGTTTGTTATTATAAATTTCAGTTTTGTTTCATGTTATTTCATATAGAGGTATGTTGGACATGTTAATTATCAGTTGATCATTTTCCTTTGAAATTCATACAAGTATTGTAATAATTTTATCTATTCCAGAATTTCATTAAGGTATAGTTATGGTTGAATTGTTAAGATAGGGAATATGGCATGAGGTTGGTTATTAATTAAGTCTTACGACATTGTTAGACAGGTATAAAGTAGTCCGGGAATATAAAGAAATGAGTGGTTAGTGTATTTCGATTGTTTGGTTGTGGATTAAGGCTAGACGATGATTGATTGTACTTAATTCATATATGGCATAATAATGATTATGGTTAACACCAATAGTTGGAAGTTGCATTACTATCCTCCATTATGTTTGCAAACGTCGAAACAGAGTGAATAATGTTGTAGGATATATTACTTTATTAAGTCAATTAGGTAGATTTGTTCTCTTTCTTAAAATAACAAATGGCCTAGGAGGTTATAATTTGAAAGTTAGTAACAAGGGTTGATTATATATACATTTACGTTTAACCATAAGCAGAATCAATTATAATAATTTCGCCTATTCGATTAAAAACGAATATATGAGAATAAGTTGAGATGTACATGTACAGATTGCAACACTTTAAATCAATGGTAAGCAAAAAATAGAAATTGCATTAAGTAAATAATAAAAATTCTTGGAAAATATTTCTTTCCTTTATGAATCATTCATTTTCGGTTTCATATGCAATTTATTCTTTGGCATATATATATATGTCATATTTGTTTTAAAGATAGTATTAATCATATTTTTATTCTGTCCCTTGAATTCGAATAGTGGGAATGAATATAATTTATATTCGGAAATTATAATCAATGGGCAACATTTAATAAATTGTGGATTCTTTTCCAAGAATTAAAGGATATCTTAAATGAAGATTTCTCATAATATAATAAACAATTTATGGAAAAATCCCTAATATCATTGCAAATATTTCGCGCAATTAGGGATACGTTCGCGTACCCTGATTATATTTTTAAAAAGCAAAATTCGGATTATGCGTACGCGCAATTTCGAGCGAATATTTAATAAAAGGATTTTTCCAAAGGCGTTAAATTAATTTCATAAAAATCCGCGATGTGCGGTTCAATATTTAAGAAAAACAAATATTCTTGATTCAGCACAATCTCGAAAAAAAAATGATTGCTTAATAAATATATTATCAAAAGTTATTGTGTACACGTACGCGTGACACAATTCCGCATTTTTTAAATTTATAACACGAATATACGTACGCGTAATTCGAATCAAAGAAGGGTTTTCAATCACAATAAGAATAAGCGGTAGTAAAATCATGTAACATCAATATATTTAATAAAAATCAAGATGATTAAGCCAATAATAAAAACAGTTAAGCGACCGTGCTAGAACCACGGAATTCGGAAATGCCGAACACCTTCTTCTGGATTAACAGAATTCCTTACTCAGGATTTCTGGTTCACAGAATAATAAACAGAGTCATATTCTCCTCGATTCAGGGATTAAAATTGGTGACTTAGGACGCCTTAAAATTCCCAGGTGGCGACTCTTAAATGATTAAATAAATCCCGTTTCGACTGTCCTTCAATTGGAGAAAACTCCCCACGCGCCCCGCGGGCGCGGTGAAAAGGAGGCGCGACACTTGAAAAAGGCTTTATAAGACCTAGTACATCACCATGGGGAGCACTTGTGTTATTTGTGAGGAAGAAAGATGGTTCCTTACGGATGTGTATTGATTATAAACAGTTGAATAAGGTGAAGAACAAAAATAAGTACCCGCTCCTGATGATTGACAATTTATTTGATCAGTTGCAAGGTGCCAAGTGTTTTTTAAAGATAGATTTGAGGTTTGGGTACCATCAGGTAAGGGTTAAGGAGGAAGATATTCCGAAGACAACATTCAGGACCAGATACAAGCACTTTGAGTTTCGTGTTATGTAATTCGGTTTGAGAAATGCCCCAACAGTATTCATGGATTTGATGAACCGTGTATTCAGGCCCTTTTTAGATCTGTTTATAATTATATTTATCAACGATATATTGGTATATTCTCGTTCAGAGGCTGAGCATGAAGATCATTTGCGTACTGTGCTCAAAGTTCTACAAAAAGGGAAGTTGTATGCAAAAAATTCTCTAAATGTGAATTCTGGTTGAACTTTGTAGCTTTCCTTGGGCATATCATTTTGGGTGAAGGCATCCGAGTGGATACACAAAAGATTGAGGCAGTGAAGACTTGGCCTAGACCCACAACACCGACGGAGCTTCGTAGCTTTCTCGGTTTGGCAGGTTATTATAGGGATTTGTAGAGGGTTTTCTTCTCTTTCAGCACCTTTGACAAAGTAAACTCGGAAGGGAGAAAAGTTTCAATGGACTGATGCTTGAGAACGGAGTTTCCAGGCATTAAAGGACAGATTAACTTCAGCACTGGTTCTAACGCTCTGAGAAGGGACCGATGGTTATGTGATATATTGTGACGTTTCAAGCGTTGGATTGGGTTGTGTGCTGATGTAGCATGGTAAGGTTGTAGCTTATGCTTCTAGACAACTAAGAAAGCATGAGAAGAACTACCCGACCCACAATTCAGAGTTAGTCGTGGTGATTCATGCACTAAAGATGTGGAGACACTAATTGTATGGCATTCATGTTGATATCTATACGGTTCATAAGAGCCTCCAGTATATCTTCAAGAAAAAGGAAATAAATTTACGTCAAAGGAGATGGTTGGAGCTACTTAAAGACTATGACATTGATATTTTATACCATCCAGGGAAGGCGAACGTAGTAGTCGACGCCCTCAGTCGTAGATCTATGGGTAGACTGTCATATTTACAACCAGAAAAGAGGGGAATAACCTATGAGATTCATCAGCTAGCTAGTCTTGGAGTTCGGTTACTAGACTCAGGTGATATTGGAATTATTATTCAGGATTTGGCAACAACCTCTTTAGTAACTGAAGTGAAGTAACGCCAGTACGAGGATCCTATGTTAGTTCATTATAGGAATACCACCCCTCAGAAGGAGAATACACCATTTGAGATTACAGAAAATGGGGTCCTCAGATATCAAGGGCGATTATATGTCCCTAATGTTGTAGGGCTGCGTCGGCAGGTTATGGGAGAAACTCACTATTCTCGTTATTCTATTCATCTAGGAGCAACCAAGATGTATCATGATATCGGGGATATATATTGGTGGTACGGAATGAAAAAGGATATAACAGAGTTTGTTGCTCAGTGCCCTAACTTTCAGTGGGTCAAGATTGAGCACCAAAAACCTGGTGGGTTATTGCAGGCTATAAAGATTCCGACTTGGAAGTGGGAAGTAATCAATATGGATTTTATCGTAGGCTTACCTCGTACCTAGCGTAAGTTCGATTCGATATGGGTGATTATTGATAGGCTTACAAAGTCAGCCCATTTTCTACCCGTTAGGACTACAGATTCCTAAGAGGATTATGTAATGATTTTTATAAAGGAGATAGTACAACTGCATGGTGTCCCTGTATCTATTATCTCGTAACTTCTGGAGGTCCTTCCAAAAAGGATTGGGGACTCAAGTAAGTCTTATTACATCATTTCATCCCTAGACAGACGGACAAGCTGAGCGTACTATTGAGACACTTGAGAATATGTTACAAGCTTGTGTGATAGACTTCAAAGGTAGCTGGGATGATCATCTGCCCCTTATTGAGTTCGCATATAATAATAGCTACCATTCCAGTATTCAGATAACTCCATACGATGCTCTTTACAGTCGGAAGTGTAGGTCGCCTATAGGGTAGTTCGATGTTGGGGAAACTACGTTAATAGGACCAGAATTGGTACAGTAGGCAATCGAGAAAATTAAGCTTATACAGGAAAGGCTATTAGCAGCTCAAAGCCGTCAAAATTCTTATACGAATAATCAACGGCGAGACTTGGAATTTCAGGTTGACGATTGAGTATTCCTAAAGGTATCACCGATGAAAGGCGTTATGAGGTTCGGAAAAAGGGAAAAACTTAACCTTCGATACATTGGACCATATGCAAGGTAGGTCGGGTAGCATATGAGTTAGACTTGCCTTCGGACTTGGAGTCTGTACATCCAGTCTTTCATGTGTCATTGCTCCGTAAATGTATTGGAGATCCTTCTAGAATCGTGTCAGTTGACGATGTTCAGGTCATAGCGTAGCTATCATATGAAGAAACTCCCATTGTTATACTAGACAGACAGGTTCGGAGATTGAGAACTAAAGATGTAGCTTCGGTAAAAGTACTTTGGAGAAACAACAATGTGCAAGAAATGACTTGGGAGGCCGAGGAAGACATGAAGTCTAGATATCCCTACTTATTTCCTCCTCAAGAGAAGGGTCTGACTGAGACGTCATAACCTTAAGGTACGTGTATATATATGGGTATGACGTGGCTCAGTCCCGTCTTTATACAATTGTATTTCTATTAGAGGTTTGTAGACATTATGTATAGTTAGATAGTATGTGGCCTTACCGGCTTCCAATTTTGGATCTGTAGTTGTCTATATCAGTCTTGTCGGCTCGCCCATGTATTCTGCACGTATATGTACATATGCCTTTTGGGCAGGTTTCCTTCATGTATTTTATTCTCGTAATTCAGCAGATATTAATTAGGTTCATAGCTTAGATGCATGCTTAGGGGTATTTGACAGGTAGGACTCGGGCACCCATCGCGACCCTTCAATTTGGTTCGTGACAGACGTTCCTCCTCCATTTTTATCTCAAAAACCAAAGCCACCATGCACATCATCATATCCCCCATACGGCCTCCAATATGACCGTTGAAATATCCTTCTATGAAAAGCTTCTCGGTATGCGGGATACCACGTACCATCTCATCCAAATCCTCTCAGAAACGCCTCTTGACTTCATTATCCAAGCCTGCTTGCGGTGCGTACGCACTGATTATGTTCAAAGTAAAACCTCCAACAACTAGCTTAATAATTATCAACCTGTCATCACCCTCCTAACCTCCACCACTAGTTCACGGAGGTCCTTATCAACCAAGATACCTACCCCGTTCCTGCCCCTCACCCTCCCAGAATACCAAAGTTTGAAACTACCCACATCCCGCGCCTTATCTCCTACCCACCTAGTCTCTTGTATACAAGCTACCTTAATCTTCCCTTTCTCGAGAATCTTCACTATCTCTACAGATTTTCAAGTCAAAGTTCCTATGTTCCAAGACCCCACTCTCAGCCCAGTAGCTCCCTTAGCCCCCTTACCCTCTTACCCCCTCCCTCCCCCACCCCTTCCCCCGCGCTGACACCCCCGAGGACAAGATCTTACCCTACCATCGTTCACCAAAGTCACTATAATCTAAGAGTCACTACGCAAGTACTATCCCGAAAACAAGCGACAAAAATAAAATGAATTACCGCAATATAATCTACCACTAATGGTCGTAAAATGTGTGAAGAAATAAATAAAGGAACTAACATGAACTATAATCTACAACCAAAGGTTAGAAAAACAGGTGAGGAAATAAAACAAAGGAAGTAAAGGAACTTTAATCTACAACTAAAGGATAGAAAAACAGGCAAAAAAATAAACCAAATGAACTATAATCTACAACTATAGGATAGCAAAATAGGTGAAGAAATACAATACAAGAGCTAAATGGGGCTGTAATCTACAACTAAAGCTCAGAAAGAAAATGTGCAAAATTAGAACAAAACTACTAGGGCATAGCTGGAATAAAGATTCAAAATAAAGATGTAAACAGGTAGATAACACTACAAACAAGTAGGCAACGCTATCACTAATGCAATTAATTTGACAATGCTAGGACAAGTACTACCTAAATATTCAAGAACAAAATAGGCAGACAAGGATTATAAAAATATTCCTTATATGATTTATCCATGTACATCACTAGTGAAGTGCACAAATAGCTTTTAAAGTGGATGATCTTAAATTTTGGTCCCCACTTGTCCCATAAGCATATCTGTAAGTTTAACAAGTATTACTTTTCGCTTGTCCCTTGGGAAACACTTTTAACTTTTAACATTAAATCTATCTATCGGGCAAGCGGGAGTGAAAAGTTAAAGATTGCCCTAAATATCATCTTTGTGCAATTTTTTTGGTACACAATAAGTTACCATAAGTTACAAGCGGTTTTCTTTTTCTTTTTAAAAGTGGGCGAACCTCTCTTTTTTTGCATTGTGCAGATATGAAATGAAAAAACATATCTAGTAGCTTGAATATGAGACGTCTGATTTAGCACACAACAAGCCAGGGTATAAATATATTACTACATATTTTATGCAAAAGCATTATATTGTGCAGATATAAAATGAAAGCAAAAAACAATAGAATTTTAAGATTATTAGAGAGACCATAGTGCTATCATCAATAATTCTCTAAAACTTGCCGCTTTTCTTTCTGTGTCATTTTATCCATTTTATTATAGGTTTATAACTAATGACTTTTATTATTTTCTCTACTTGTTGGTTTAATAATGGTAAATGACTTCATTAGATGCCACTACGTACTTAGTGTTAACCGCAAAAAGATTAGATTAAACAACCAGCCGACGGCCACATCAAACTGTTTAATTGGTTTCAATTAGGCAAATAAGACAACAGCCGTACCAAATATTTCAACACCTTCACATTATTATAAAACACACTTACATTTCCATCTAATTGATACTGACATGGATTCTACGTAATAATAAAAGCTTAATTACCTTTTACTATTCAAATTATTTGAAATGATGTACTATCCCGTTATTCTGATGGGAGTTATTGCTAGTCAAAATTATCCTCACCAACAAGGGTTGTGGTGGAGTGGCAGTATACTAGTATTCGTTCATCCTTAATTAGAAGTCTTCGGTTCGAGCCCCGAGTATGAAATCGCTTTTATTAAGAAGCACTTTACCCCCAATGTGGAACTTTCATGCATGAATCTAGATTTAGTTGGGCCCCAATATAAATACCAGACCCCTGATAAAAAACAGAAACAAAAACAAAAACAGTTACCTCATAAAAGAAGTTTATAACGTTAGCCACTACTCCCATTGGGGCTAGGAAGTAAGCCCCACAACCCAAAGCGGAGAAGAACAAATAGAATTTGCTACAAAAGCCATCTAACAGGGGTATTCATATTTGACACGGGTTTGCCGTAATGCTAAAATTATGGCGAATACATTTATCGTCATTGATGCATAACTAAAAATACCAATTAATAGTGATTAAATTCCTTTTACGGTTTCACATGAGAAATCAGTGCGATATAACCTACATGTCCAATTAAACTATGAGGTAGAAGTTTTTTACTTTCGCTTGGACATTATAGGTAGTTATTAGTTAAACTCTATATTAAAAATGTGTCTTTTTTTAAACCATCCATATTTTTTTTCACAACAGTAAACATAAAAATATTTAGTTATTTAAATTGTAGACCATTCTTACGTATTAGGACCCCCGATATTCTTTCTCACCTAACAAGGTTCCTAAGTGACCCACTTAAATTAAATATAGATTCCATTGTCATCTCATAACAAAGACGTCTTTGGCTCAAGCTTCACTTATTTGCAACAACACAAGAAGCAACGATGGCACTCTTCCTTCAATGTGTTTTAATCATATATAACAAAAAGACAGTTTACACCTAGTGGGTACCCAAACACAATTATATAAAGCTTATGAGAATTTCCCTTTTTTTTTAAGAAAGAAAACCCACCATGCTACTATTAGAGGAAGTAACCAGCCATCATGGGTTGTGATAGAATGAATATGATCTCTCCACTTCTAACTAGAGTTTTTGAGTTTGAGCCTTAAAATGAAAAAAGATTCTGCCAGGGAACACTTTCCCGTTTAATGAACCTTATGCAGTATGAATTCGGATTAGTCGGACCTCATATGAATATCGAATACCAGATGAAGAAAAAAAAAGAAGAGAAGATTCGAGGCAGACCCAAAATTGAAGGTAGCGGATGCACACCAGCAAATTATAAACACTTTTAATATATATATATATATATATATATATATATATATATATATATATATATATATATATATATATTTAGAATTTTTGCCGAAGTTAACGAGGCCCGATGACCCCTCTCCTATAAGCATAGGTCCGCCCCCGGAGAAGATAAAGCAACCAACTTCCTCATATTATAAAGTCTGGAACTTAGTATTCCCAAATATTCCAAATCCAATATCCAATTATTTTTCTTATATCAAGAAAGTATGCCATCTTCATCTCCTTTGTCCACCCACATAAGAAAGCATGTTCCAATTCATTTGAGTCCATTATCATCACCTAATGTTGTTGTTCCAATTCAGTTAAGTCCTAAAAATAATGATCATATGTCCCTTCTTGATAAGTATGAGATTGAAAGAATCTCAATGGAGCTAAATCACTACATAGAAACTGGTCCAAGTGAGAAGTTAAAGGCCAATGATAGGCAAATTAGGATTAAGAGATCATCAAAAGGATGGTTTAGACATGGCATGATGTGCAGATCAAGACATGACATTGTGGTGGAGAGTAGAGTTCCCGGCAATCCACGGCTGCCGGAGAAACATGCACCACCGGGCAGCGGTGTTGACGACGTTCGCTTCTCGTTGACCGAGGCGTCGCATCCCGTGCCTGGTGGGTAGTTGCATCCACTGCCTTCGAGTTTGGATTATATGTATATCATCGTAAGTGGGAAAAAAAATGTATATATGGACTTCCTCCGTATTATTTGTTATGGTATTAAACATGTCATAGACATTCTTGTGAATGTAAAAGTTTGTCATTAAGGATGTGTTTGGTATAACGGAAAATATTTTTAGTAGAAAATATTTTCTTGGAAAACAAATAATAATTTTATTTATTTTCAGGTGTTTGGTATACAAATTATAGAAAATGGCTTCTCAAGAGTAACCATGAAGTCATAAACTTTTAAACCAATAACCTTCCGAACCCACAAATTTCATAAACTTTCGAAACCGCAAAATTTCGAATCCCAAACTTTATAATTTGTAAACTTTATAATTTCAAAACCCATAAACCTCCGAGCTCATAACTTTGGAACTTATAAAATTTTGAACCTTTAAACCGATAAATTAAAACACTAAAATTGAAAAATATATTTAAAAAATATTTTTTTCGGGGGAGAGGGGGGAGGGGCAGGAAAACGAAAAAAACAGAAATTTGAAATTACAATTTTGGTGGGGGTGCAAAAAAATGAAAAAACAAAAATTTGAAATTGAAAAAAAGAAAGAAAAGTAAGGTAAAAAAAATAATTTTTTTTGTGGGAGGGGTTGGAGGTAGGGTGGAGGGGTAGTAGGGTAGGTGGCAACGGAAAAACTGAAATTTGAAAGAAAAAAAAACTTTTTTTGGAAAGATGAGGTGGGGTGGATTGGTGAGGGTGTGGAAGGTTGAGAAGGAGTTTTGAAAAATGTTTTCCCTTTAGTTCATAAGGAAAATATTTTTCTCCAATCGGAGGAAAATATTTTTCTCCAATCAGAGGAAAATGAGTTCATAAGGAAAATATTTTTCAAAATATTTAAGCCAACCAAATATGAGAAAATTGAAAAACATATTCCGGAAAGGTTTTCCTTCATACCAAACACACCTAAGTTTAAAACCAAAAAATTAATATTTCTGATATGTTTGTTATGAAATGCTTAAGACAGTATGCTAAAATGTCTAGTATGCTAAGATGTCCTGCAAATTCAGATGACTAAGGAACCTAGAAAATTTATTCATGAATTTTTTTTTAAAAACCTCAGCATTTTATCCCTAATTCATGTTCTCTTGCATGTAGAAAAGAAGTTAAAATTTTCAGTTTCTGGTATAATGAGTTTTAGTTTGTTAGGGTTGGATGTTTAGACTTGGTAATATTTACGCTTGACTATGATTGCAACGTTTTAGACTAGATTGAATGGTGCTAGAATGTTTAACCCTTTTTGAATGTTTTAGTTACAAATATTTATGTTTTGCATTTTATGGACTTGATTAATTGAAATGGCGGATTGATTGGTTGGCATTGTGGAATAATTGGTTGGTGTGAGCACGTGATTTTTGTTTTACGCGACAATCACTCCAAAAGAAATAAAAATAATAACAAATGGTCTTGTTGTACAATTTTTGGATTTTTACGTGGCATTTTGTTAGTTATTTGTGATCTTGCCCGTGTTTGTTTTATTCAAACAAATATAAAAAAAATATGTCGTGTGGACCGTGATCCGTTTATTAAAAGAAAATAAAAAAAATGCATCTTTTATTCTATTTTTCATTAAGTGATGTTAGTGTAATTAAATGTTAATTGTGTGATAACTGTTGTTCTATGTTTTATATAGTATTATTCGGCAAATTAATTTAAGAAATTAAAAGAAAAAAAAAGAGAAGGATTTTCGGATCAGGCCATTCCAATTTAAAACAAAAACAGGCCCAAAACTGAACCAAATCAAGCCCAAAACCTGTGTTTTGCCCTGTCCAAACCAGCTGACCCTAGGGTCGCCCAAACGACGTAGTTTTGATCTGGCCTGATCTGGGCCGTTGATCTCAGAATGATCAACGGCCAAGATCACATTCCCCATATCCACAAACAAACCTGACCCATTCAACCTTGGTCCAACCCAGCCCCGTGCATTCGAAACGACACCGTTTCCCTTTAGTAGATAGATCACAGCCGTTGATCATCAGCAATCCAACGACCAACATCCAATTACTCACCCCCGTATATAAATCCTTCCCCCTTTACCCCGTGCCTAAACCAAACCCCCCCTGCCTTAGGTCGTCCCCTTCACAGACCCCAACCCCGGAACCCTAGAGCCGCCCCCTTTCCCCTCACCAAAAGCCCGGCGGCGTGGACGCCGGTGACCCCCGCCTTAACACCATAGATGCACCTCACCATCCTGAACCCAAATCCACCAACCACTTAGCTCGAATCCCCTCCCACCTTCTCGAATCTTCATTTGAAGATTCGAGTCGGAACCTGACTTACACCGATGGATCCCAGTTTCACACCAGACAATCCTCGGACCTCCCTCGTGACCAAACCATGCTTGGTTTGGTCCGAACCTAACCAGGGAAACATAAATCCCAGATCTGCTTTTAGGAGCCCTAGGGTTCCTCGTGACTGATCTGTGTCTGTTTGAGCCAAGTGATTAGGGTCTAATGGACCTTAATCGAAGTGTTTCTCATTTGAGAACACTTTGATTAAAGTCCGTTCAACCCTAAGAAAGATCAATTCGAATCCGAGCTAGGGTTTGCTGATTTTT
Source organism: Nicotiana tabacum (assembly GCF_000715075.1). Classification (NCBI taxonomy): domain Eukaryota; kingdom Viridiplantae; phylum Streptophyta; class Magnoliopsida; order Solanales; family Solanaceae; genus Nicotiana; species Nicotiana tabacum. The sequence continues at coordinate 165,016,963 of NC_134095.1, forward strand.
CAAGATTTCAGGTATTTTTGTGTTCTTTTCTATCAGTTCATGAGTCTTGTTGTAATTGAATGTTTGTTTATTGCCCCAAAATGTTAGTTGATTTTATTTCTGAATTGTTGGTCGACTGTGTCCTGTCCGCCTTGCCTGAACCTCTGTGTTTGATCGAGTCTTTCTTCTATTCACTGATAATGTGTATATGTGTATGTGCTGTGTAATCAATTGAACTTTAAATTTGACTGATTAATTGATTCCCCAGTACAATTTTGCTTAGTTAGTACAATTCGAATCATGTGTTTGATACTGTTAGATGTCTGATCATGGTTTTCGATTGTACATGTTATAATTAGTATAGTCGATTCGATACGTATCGTCGAATAGTTTCAGCTGTTTGAATAATAATAATTTGATCTGTTTCTGTTAAGCATTTGTCTGAATCAAATTAAGAATCGAGTATAGCTACTTATAGTTGCTGTATTTGAATCTGAAAATGAAAAGATTGGATTGTTAGCTGCAATCTGAATTGGTGGCATGTGCATTTGTGCACAACATGTGCATAAAGGCCCTTTTGAGATGAAGAATAACTTGACAGCATGTGCTGTCAGGTTATATTCCTGCTGCCCATGTTTGCTTTTAGTTTAATAAGGTGATTAAAAGGGTTTGTCAGGGAATATCATGGGAGGGTTTATATTTAAATAGTTGAGTGGAAACTGGAAAGAGCACAGACCACATGGGAGGGGTTTCTGATTGCTTAACAGGCTGTGAATAGTTTGAGTTTATGATATAAAAAGGAAGCAGAACTTCCATTAGAGAGGGGACTGAATTTTGAAAAGAAAAAGGCAGACAGATTTTTTTAGACTGAAAATTGGACTCAGATTTTTCGAGACTTGATTGTTAGCTATATACAGACACATAAACAAGAGAGAAAAACATACAAAAATCAGAAACTGTTTCTTCCTACTATTATTTGGTTTTCATTTGTTCAACCTGTTCAATCAATTCTGATTTCTTCCAAGTCTCAACTAAGTTATTGGTTGGTTTGCATTGGTTGTTCTCCTGGATTTGGTCTGTCTTGGAGCTTTGTTTCTACTGCACTGTTTGCTGCTGTTATTTTGTTACTGCTTGTTCCATCGGCTATAGTTGCATCTTGCACTGGGATTTGTTCTATTGTTATCTGCTATTATTGCTGTTGTTTCTGTCGCCATTGTTACTCCACTGACTTCTCCTCTTCTTCTGTTATATTCAATATCCAGGTACACATTTCCTATTGATGTAACCATGAAAGGCATGAATTGAAATATCTGAAGAATTTTAATAGTCTGTTGCTTTGTTTACAGCTTTGCAAATATTGTTAAAGTTGTATAAATTCTTTAATCTGTAGCCTAATAGAAAAACATTAGTAAGTTTGTACTCAATTGAAACTATTCTGGTCTAAAATTGCAATATGGTTGGTTTAGCAGTACACATGATATAGCCGTATAATTTATGGAATGCGCTATCATCTAGTATAATTATTAATTCATTTTTTAGCAATTTTTTATGTAAGGTGGACGTTTCTCTTTAATTTCGCAAAAATACAATACCATTCTAGATTCTCGAGTTTCAACTTCATTAGGCAGTTCATAGGACGAGTTCCAAATATCATTAGTAGCATCCTTTAATAAGTGGTCTTGATTAATCCTGTTTTAAATGAGTTAAATTTAATTCAAGGAGCGTTTGTAGTAGTTGTAGCGTTTCATCAATCTTGTATGTAATTTTCATCAAAATAAAGTATGTTCCATGAAGTCTAATATCCTTCATTTTGTAAATAATCAATCAGATTATTAATAAGAGGCCATGATTAGTTAAGCAGGCCACTTAATCAACATACATTTTTCTTTCTTTTACTAGAGACGAACATAATATAAATGTAGTCACTTTAGGACGTTTTTTTTTAAAAAGTAATGAGACGAGCCTCGTCAAAAAAAGATACACATTGCGGGGCCCTCAATAATTGATCATAATAAACACATAGGTTTGGGATGGACTGTCTAGAAAAGTTCACTCCTTCCCCAAAGATAATAACACGTTAGACCCTTTAGGCGCGGCTTAATTAAATTACATTCTTAAATTCGGGAGCACATTGATGTGACCCAAATCCAAATCTCAACGGAGTCAAATGTGTCGACAATCACGGGTGCATTGATTGTGACGTGGTTCGAGATGCATTTTCACAACGTTGCAATTCTATAAAAAATGGTAATAATGAAAGCGGTTTAAACTTAATAAAAGAACATAAGTCACAACATGTATTTAAATCAGATATCTAGCCATTATAACAATTTAAGCGACCGTGCTAGAACCACGGGATTCGAGGGTGCCTAACACCTTCCCTCGGGTCAACAGAATTCCTTACTTAGAATTTCTAGTTCGCAGACTTCATTTGGAAAAGTCGAAAATTTCTTCGATTTGGGATTCAAGATAAACCGGTGACTTGGGACACCAAAAGCCAAGCCTTTCCCAAGTGGCGACTCTGAATTAAAATAAATAATCCCCATTTCGAATATTGTCACTTAAATTGGGAAAAACTCCCTCGCGCATTTACCCTCCGGGGCGGGCGCGCAAAAAGGAGGTGTGAAAGCTCTGGCAACTCTGCTGGGGACTTTAACCCAGAACCTCCGGTTCAGGGTTCAAGAATTTGAGCTTAGAATAATTGTTATATTTGGCTTTATTATCTGATATTTATTACATGTTTTGACATAAAGTGCTGAATGTTTGTTTTTTACTGCTTTGATATTATCTGAACTGTATATAAACTGTGCCGAAACCTTTCTCTTCTTACCTCCGGGGAGAAGCTCGCTGGTCGAGACTCCCTATTCTGTTAGTGTCAATCCTGAAATAAGAAAGAGGCCGGACAAATTACAAAGCCGGACGATCTCGCGGGTCCCCGGTACATAGCCCCCTCCTCGACTCGAGTTGTCCGCTCGTGTACACAGTCTAGAATATATACCCAGGTTATAAACCTAGTATAACGAAACCTCATGCCAGATCCCTAGTAGGAACGTTTATTTGCATCATGTTGCATTTGACATAGGGGACTCAACACAGGGGTTGGGTCCGTCTAGGACAGGCAACCTGAAATAAAAAGACCATCCTGCTGCATCCCGTTTGTTTTGCGCATTTATTTGCTTCGGACCTGCATGTTGACCGGTTTCTAAAAGGAAAAAATAGCAGCGTAGGGAGATAATTACTTATTTTGGAAAAATAAAATCAATGTCCAAGTAGTGTCAAAACCTCGCCGGAATTTTTCTAAAAAAAAAAGAATAAAAACAAAATTTGTCTTCTAGTTTGATTTATTAAAAAAAAACATATAAATTTTTTTCTTTTTTATCACTTTCAAAATCAAAAAAGGGTATTTATTTAAAAGTAAAAAAAAACGAAATCAAAAAAGAAAGAATTTATTTAAGAATAAAAAAAAATGGAAAATTCATAATTCAAAAAATGTGTTGTTTCCTTTGTAGTATCTCTTTTATAAGTTCAGACTAATAGTCCAGGTACTTCCTTAAAAGATTTTCGAAATTTCAAAAAAATGAAAAGAAGTCAAAATTCAAAGAAAATATATTTTTTTAGTCATCGTCTCTTTTCAAAAATAATAAAAAAAAACATATATATATAAAAGAAAAATCTAAATCAAAAAAAATATTTTTCTCCTTTTCTTTGTAAGTAGTTTATTCAGAAAAAAAAGGGGTTAGTTTATTACCTCTACGCCCGATCGACCGAACTACGCCGGTTTGATTCTCACACGGTGTGAGATACGTAGGCAACTCTCATCGGGTCCAACCTCCCATTTTGCAAAAAAAAAAAGAAATCTCTTAAAAAAAAAGATCTAGATAATTTTTTTTTTAATTTTTGAGTCTAATAAAGGTTTTTTTTTAATAATCACCCTAAATAAATGTGCAGGATGAGCACAATGCAAAATGAACACTTTTCGATAATGACTAAAATCCCTGTCAAGTTGCGGCTATGGTGGAATGATCTAGGTGTTGAAGGACAAGATGAAGTTAAGAAATATCTGAAAGGTCTCGTGGGTTTATTGGAAATCCAGCCTCGGGGAGATATCATAAGAGCTTTGGTTACCTACTGGGACCCGGCACACAATGTTTTCCACTTTTCCGATTTCGAACTCACCCCGACTCTGGAAGAAATGGCTGGGTACATCGGAAATGCTGAACTTCCTTTAAGGCAAAAATATCTGGTCGCCCCAAGAGCTGTCACGGTACATCGATTCCTGGACTCACTGAAAATACCCAGGACGGTCCGCAATTCAGATTTGGCCGCCGATTTTTGTAATCCATACTTTATATACAACAGGTATGGTCATATAGGAGGATTCAACAATCCGATTAACAAGCTATGCAGCAAAGGTAGTCGTCAGAAGTGGGACAAACACAGACGGGTGGCTTTCATGATAACATTCTTAGGACTCCTAGTATTTCCAAGGAAAGATGGGAATATTGATCTGAAAATATCCGGGGTAGTCAGCACTTGCTCACTCAAAACGATAGCACTCTCGCGCCTATGGTAGTATCTGATATTTTTCGAGCTCTCACAGCTTGCAAAGCCGGGGGGAATTTCTTCGAAGGTTGTAACTTGCTGCTACAAATGTGGATGACTGAACATCTCTGCCATCGCTCCGAGCTCTTGAGCCATGGTTCTTCAGAGAAAACTTGCATAGAAGAATTTTACACAAGAACCAAAGAGATCAGTCTGCCCAAAGGAGTTATGGCATGGACCTCATTCTTTCAAGCTCTTACTGCCAGCTAAATACAGTGGACACTGGGATTGTTGCCTGTTGACGAAGTCATATATATGCCAGCAACTAGAACTCATTTCTTACTAATGGGGCTTAAGAGCATTCAACCTTACGCGCCCTGCCGAGTTTTGAGACCGCTCGGAAGATGCCAGATGATACCATACGAGAAGTATCTTAGCGCTCAAGCGATTGAGATAAGTCCTAACGGACAATTTCCGGAAGCAAAAATCCGCCAGATCTGGAATGAATGTCAATATTTGAAAGCAGATACTTGTGTGCGAGATCAGACCAAAAGTGAAACAGCACCAGGCTACCTGGCATGGTACAGAAGAGAACTCGAACATGAAAGGCCGGCTAAAAGACCCCACATCCTGAATTTCGCCGAGTCGTCGCGAAAGCAGTGGGATTGGTTGGCAAAAGAAAGAGGCTATTGTACCGAAATCAGCCGGTTGAAGCAACAAGTGGAAAGCCTGAAATATGAGCACAACGTGCAAGTTGCTACCGATATGGGAGAGCAGAACAGGTTGACTCAGGAAAACGAGATGCTCAGGGTCCAGATCAAACAGATGAGGACGAATGATGATAATCAGCCAAGGAGTCGATCGGACAAGCAATTGATAAAAAGGTTGAAAAGTGAGGTCAGGGAATGGCGAGATGGTTTAGAGAAGTCCGAAAACATCATGGCGGAGCTCAGAGCACAGTGGGATACAAGAGCAGATAAGCATCGCCGATACTTGAATCAATTGAAAGGCGACCACGAGAAACTGTTGCTAATCAGGCCAAGGATTTCCAAATTGAGAGCAGATACTGCTACGACATGTTAAGCCAGATGAAACTAGAAGTGCGGAGACTAAAGAATCAGCATATACAGGATTCTCAGATATTCAAGACGTGTAGTGATCAGATAAGACGCCTACTCATAGAGAAGAAACAGACCAGAGATAGGATCAAGGCCATTGCCCACGCCATCATCAGACGGTGTTTACGGTGTGAGAACATGACCAGCATTACCGTTCTCTCAGCAGTGATGGGTTATGTCAAGCAGACCATGCACGAGTTGGAGCAACTTGAAAGGGATCTCACACCTAGGACCGCGGCGAGGCCGAATGATGCCCCCGCGGCCACCAATGTTCAAAACCATAATGTACTCATAAGTCAAGCATCTTCTGCCTTTTTTTTTCCCATCAGTTTGTTTTAGTCTATTTGAGTCTAGGTTTATTTTCAAAGTTTGCTCTTTCTTTTGCAAAATGTAGTTTGTAATAGACCGTTTCAACAATAAAAAGGTTGCTTCTTTTATGCTCATTTGTGTTTTTGAACTACATAATGATCTGATTCACGTGGCATCGTGATACGTAGGCAATCCTCATCGGATCCGGTCGCGGTTTAACCAAAGAGAAAAATTGAAAAAAGGGGAAAATAATAAAAAGCCTAAAAGAATGCCGAAATGACACATGCTTTCGTCGCAAACATGTAGGAATCCATTTAACTGTATAGGTGCATCATGCCCCAACGTGAGATTGCCTACCTGTTATTTGATTCGAATTAACCGTTCGTTTGTCATTGAGTTCCTTCCAGGTTTTTGGAAAAGGCGGTTGGTTTGGTGAAAGTCTGGCCTCGCACTCATATTTCACGAGATCGAAAGGGAGTGTTTAATTACCTATTGTTAAGACAGGAGGCAGTGCTCACACTTACTTCACAAGGTCAAAAGGAAGTGTAGAAATGTCTTCAGAGATTCCGTTGCCAACAATCCCTGTTTCCAAGGAAAGTTCTATCTCGGCCATCCTCACGCCCGAATCCGCAACTGCGGAGGAAAATAGAATCTTGCGGCTTCGCATGCTGGAAATGCTTGATGACTGGAATAATGGAAAAGATCCACCAAGCATCGTCCCTGGATTCCCTGAGTTATTCTCCAGGACAAGCGGGACTTCTAATGTCCCCATAAGTTATCCCGCTACCCCATTCGGATACCCAGCCATTTCAGCCTTCTCTGCTGGATCGCCCTCTGAGTCTCATCCTCGAATGTCAACGACGGATGTAAACACAAATATCTTTACTGCACCACCTTGCCCGATCACGGCACAACCTGCTGCATACAAGCCGACTTTTGACTCGTCCTCGTTTACATTCCAAGCCCCATCTTTCTCGATGGAACCAACTAGGTTCGCTACCAGCACTAATCCTCCACAGCCTCAGTGCGAGCTTGCACCTGGGCAGGATCAGAACCCCAGAATTGCGGAACAAAATGAGATGGCCAAAAGAATGAGAAGCCTTGAACAGAGTTTGAAGAATATGCAAGGTTTGAGCGGACAGAAAAGCATCTCTTACACCGACCTATGCATGTTCCCTCACGTACACCTACCAGTGGGTTTCAAGACCCCAAAGTTTGAGAAGTACGACGGGCACGATGACCCCATTGCTCACCTAAAGAAATATTGCCACCAACTAAGGGGAGCCGGCGGAGAAGAGGAATTGCTAATGGCATATTTCGGGGAAAGTCTGGTAGGAATAGCCTCGGAATGGTACATGGACCAGGACATGTCCCGATGGCATGTTTGGGATGATCTCGCTAGAGATTTTGTGAGACAATTCCAGTATAACATCGACATCGCACCAGACCAAAATTCTCTGTCGAATTTGAAGAAGAAACCTTCAGAAAGCTTCAGAGAATATGTTATTAAGTGGCGCGAGCAGGCGTCAAGGGTGAAGCCTCCCATGGATGAGGTGGAAATGGTCACTACTTTTCTCCAGGCTCAAGAGTCTGACTATTTCCAAAACATGATGTCAGCCATGGGAAAGCCGTTCGCAGAAGCAATTAAGATTGGAGAGATGGTAGAGAACGGGCTAAAAACAGGTAGGATTTTGAGTCAAGCAGCCATAAGGGCAACCTCCCAAGTCGTCCAAAGCGGGTCTGGAGGAATGGCAAGAGGGAAGAAAAATGAGGAAACGGCTATGGCGGCATCAGAAACAAGGGAATATCGTAATCCCAGGCCCCGTTTTCCGGAAAGAACCTCACAATACTACTACCCCACTCAAATGCGGCATATCCTCCTCAGCCCTACATGGTCATGAACGCCCAGCCTTATGTCCATCCGCCGCACCAACCCAACAGAGGCCAAGCTCCACATCCCAGAAATCAGCCTCCTTACCGCAACCACTATAACCCACAACCTCCGCAAAATAACTTCCGTCCTCAAGAGCCACCTAGGAGGAGGACTTTCACGCCTATCGGTGAGCCATACTCTACTTTGTTCCCGAAGCTAGTTCAGTTGGGTTTCCTGCAGCCAGTCCCTCAGACAAGGCACAACCCGGCGTCACCTTCTTACAAAGCCGGTGTCAGATGCGCCTATCATTCAGGGGCCGAGGGGCACGATACAAATGACTATTGGTCATTAAGAAGAGTGGTCGAGAATTTAATAGAGCAAGGGAAAATAGTGCTAAGGGACGAGGAGGTCCCAAATGTGACTAACAATCCATTACCTGCTCACAATAATGGGCCGCTGATCGGAATGATTTGCGAAGACAAAGAATTTAACCCTGCTTTGAAAGCTATAATCGCCATTGTTGACGCGGGGAAAAAGCCTGAAACAGCCCAGGAATCAGAAAAAGGGGAAAAGGCCAGTACTGTAAAATGCGAATCCGAAAAGAAGGTAGAGAAGAAGGCGGTGCCTGTGAAGAATGGAGTTCTTTACATCCCACGAGGACGAGCAGAAAAGACGCAGAGCTTTGAAGTCAAAAGGGCAAAGCCTATGTACGTACCGAAAGGGGACTATGTGGTCCGGGGGACGATTCAACCACCTCGGCTGAATGAGCCAGTGGTTATCGGACGCGTGCCACAAAAGCCGATGACAAACCCGTCCACAGTGCTGTGGAATTATCAAAGGACGTTGGTAACGTACAAAGGTAAAGAAGTCACGGGATAACTCCCGGAAAGTACTTTCATTGGAAGGTATTTAAACACCCAAGAGCTGAACAACGCCACACGGAGACGCTTCCCACCAAAGAAGCCTATAAGCGTTGAAGAAGCGGAATTTCTCTTCCAACAAATGAAAATGCCAGACTACGAAGTAGTAGATCAACTGCGCAAGTGCCCTGAGCAAGTGTCCATGCTATCTCTGCTAATGAGGTCAACCGAGCATCAAAATATATTACTCAAGACCCTGAATGAAGCATATGTACCAGCTGAAACCTCAGTTGAACAACTGGAACGGATGACAGAGAGGTTCTTTGCCATCAACCAAGTCTCTTTCAGCAAGAATGATCTACCCCTGGAGGGAGCGGCACACAACAAAGCCCTGCATCTAACAGTTAAATGCGAAGGCTACTACGTCAAGCGGGTAATGTTGGATGGGGGTTCAGGTGTTGACATTTGTCCGCTCTCCATGCTACAGAGAATGGAAATTGGGACCGGAAGAATCCGCCCCAATAATGTCTGCGTGAGGGCTTTTGACGGCATCAAAAGAGACACCCTAGGAGAAATAGACTTGGCTTTGACCATAGGGCCAGTAGAGTTTGAGGTAACTTTCCAAGTGCTTGACATGGATACATCCTACAATTTCCTCCTTGGCAGACCTTGGATTCATGCGGCAGGAGCTGTGCCTTCCACTTTTCATCAGATGGTGAAGTTTGAGTACGAAGACCGAGAGATCGTGGTCCATGGAGAAGACGAGCATGCTATTTATCGGGACCCATCCATCCCATATCTTGAACCAAGAGAAGGGAGCGAACACACGGTCTATCAAGCTTTCGAGATTGTGTTAGCAGAGCAGCATGAAGAGGGAAGACCTTGCCCCCAACCTTTCTTGTCTAACGCCTCGGTTATGGTGGCTAAAGAGATGATCCGGCATGGATTCAGGCCAGGAAAAGGGCTCGGACGAACATTGCAGGGAATAACGGAACCCATCACCCTGCCTTCCGCCAAAAAACTTTTTGGGATAGGTTTTCAACCGACCCCAGAAGATGAAGAATGGGCAAAGAAAAGGAAGAATAAGGGGTGGAAATTCCCTCGGCCACTGCCGGCTTTATATGAAACTTTCGTCGGACCAAGATACACTGAAGAAGAAGGCGACGAGGTTTTCACGGCTGAGAAAATCGAGGAGATATGTGGGGCAATGAGAGAAATGCTTTACGAGTCTCACATGGTTCAACCAGGAGAAGGCACCAGCACCGCCGAAATACTATATATAGGGCAAAATGCCAAACTCCGAAACTGGGAGGACACGCCATTCCCGACTAGACGGAAGTCCGGGTAGACCTGTCCTGCCACCTTTCCTGCATCACAAGTTATCTCCAGGATATAACTTGGATGTTTTTATTCTTTTAATTGTCGTTTTGAATTCCTGAGTTTGTAAACATTGTTGTCTTCCAAATTTCAAGAAGAAAAAAATCATCATTGTTTTACCATTTTTCCTTTGTTCTGATTTTGTTATTTTTCCTTTATCTTTTCTTTCAGTTATAATAATGCGGCTTTAAATATGACATGCTCGCGGACTTCACGCCCAGATCACAGTGAGCTATTTAATTGTGAAATAATGAACCCAGAACCAGAATATGATGAGGAAGAGGCTTTTAGGGAAATAAACCGAGAGTTGGAACATTTTGAGAATAAACCTAAGCTAAATCTGAATGACACCGAACCGGTTAATTTAGGAACTCCTGAAGAAATCCGGGAGACCAAAATAAGCATTCACATGGACAAGAAAACGCGAGACGCGATAATTCAACTTCTTTTTGAATTTAAAGATGTGTTTGCTTGGTCATACGATGACATGCCAGGATTAGGTGTTGATCTAGTGGTTCATAAATTGCTAATTCACCCTGATTGTCCTCCAGTTCAACAAAAGCAGCGAAAGTTCAAAACTAAGGTCAGTGACAAGATTAAAGAGGAGATCACCAAACAACTGAAAACGGGAGTGATTCGGGTGGTCCAATATACAACATGGTTGGCAAATGTGGTTCCAGTGCCGAAAAAAGATGGGAAATCTCGGGTATGTGTAGATTACCGAGATTTGAATAGAGCAAGTCCCAAAGATAATTTCCCACTGCCCAACATCCACATCCTCGTTGATAATTGCGCTAAACACGAGATACAGTCTTTCGTAGATTGTTACGCTAGATATCATCAGGTATTGATGGATGAAGAAGACACCGAGAAAACCGCCTTCACCACGCCTTGGGGCACCTACTGTTATCGGGTCATGCCATTTGGTCTGAAGAATGCTGGGGCCTACTTACATGAGGGCCATGACTGCCATTTTTCATGACATGATGCATCAGGAAATAGAGGTGTACGTGGACGACGTGATAGTCAAGTCCAGGACGCAGGATAATCACATCCAAGACTTGAGGAAGTTCTTCGAGAGACTGAGGAAGTATGACTTGAAGCTGAACCCAGCCAAATGTGCTTTCGGAGTTCCATCGGGCAAGCTTTTGGGCTTTATAGTGAGCAGGAGAGGTATCGAATTAGATCCAACAAAGATAAAATCTATCAGGGATCTACCTCCCCCAAGAACGAAGAAAGACGTGATGAGTCTGTTGGGCAGATTAAACTATATCAGTCGATTTATTGCCCAGCTGACAAGCACGTGTGAGCCCATATTTAAGCTGTTGAGGAAAGATGCGGCGATCAAATGGACGGCTGAATGTCAGGAAGCTTTTGACAAAGTCAAGGAATATCTTTCAAACCCCCCAGTTTTGGTCCCGCCAGAGCCAGGGAGACCACTGTTCTTGTATCTGACGGTCTTGGAAAAATCTTTCGGTTGCGTCCTCGGGCAACATGACATAACCGGAAAGAAGGAGCAAGCAATCTACTACTTGAGCAAGAAGTTCACCGGCTACGAGGCCAAATATACTCTGTTGGAAAGAACGTGTTGCGCTTTAACGTGGGTGGCTCAGAAACTGAGACATTACCTCCAAGCCCACACTACTTTCCTCATAAGCAGGATGGATCCTTTGAAGTATATATTTCAGAAACCGATTGGCCAAGTGAAAAATCTTGCTTACTGAATTCGACATAGTCTATGTCACTCGCACGACAATGAAAGCCCAGGCGCTAGCAGATCATTTGGCCAAAAATCCAGTCGATGAGGAATACCAGCCATTGAGTACCTACTTTTCGGATGAAGAAATAAACACTGTAGAAGTGGTATCGGAAAACGCTCATGTTTGGAAGATGTTCTTTGATGGAGCCGTAAACGCCAAAGGTGTAGGGATTGGGGCAATTTTTATCTCGCCCTCCGGTCAGCATTATCCAGCCACAGCTAGACTGCGTTTCTTTTGCACAAACAATACATCTGAGTATGAAGCCTGCATCATAGGCATGCATATGGCGATCGATCAGGATGTCGAAGACTTACTGATCATGGGAGATTCTGACCTGATTATCCGGCAAGCCCAAGGTGAATGGGAAACTCGGGATGTCAAGCTTATTCCTTATCGACAGCACGTGGAGGACCTCAGCAAGCGCTTTAAATCAATAGAGTTCAGGTATATCCCGGTGTCACAATGAACTAGCAGATGCACTCGCTACTTTGGCTTCAATGTTACCTTACCCAGGCAACGCCCACGTCGATCCCTTGGAAATCCAAATCAGGGAGAGGCACGGTTACTGTAACGTAATCGAGGCAGAATCAAGTATACAACCATGGTACCATGATATCAAGAGGTTCTTGAAGACATAAGAATACCCCGAGCATGCCACTGGAGATCAAAAGAGAACCATTAGGCGGCATGCAAGTGGTTTCTTTTTGAGCGGTGAATTGTTGTACAAAAGGACCCCGGACCTCAACCTACTAAGATGTGTTGACGCCGAGGAGGCAAGAAAGATCATGCACGAAGTACACGCAGGAGTGTGCGGACCCCACATGAACGGATACGTCTTGGCAAAGAAAATCCTTCGAGCAAGTTATTATTGGATAACCATGGAAAAGGACTGCTTTAGTTTTGTTCGGAAGTGTCACCAGTGTCAGGTGCACGGTGATTTGATCCATGCACCTCCTACGGAATTGCATCCCATGTCTGCACCTTGGCCATTTGTCGCCTAGGGCATGGACGTCATCGGTCCGATCGAGCCGAAAGCCTCAAATGGACATAGATTTATACTAGTTGCCATCGACTACTTCACAAAATGGGTAGAGGCTGTCACTCTCAAGTCGGTCACTAAAAAAGTTGTAGTGGATTTTGTACACTCAAATCTTATCTGTCGTTTTGGTATTCCTGTGACTATCATCACAGATAACGCAGCAAAACTGAACAGTCACTTGATGGGAGATGTATGCGAGCAATTCAAAATAACGCATAGGAATTCTACTCCTTATCGGCCAAAGGCCAATGGCGCTGTAGAAGCAGCAAACAAAAACATCAAGAAGATTTTGAAGAAAACGATCCAAAGTTCCCGATAGTGGCATGAGCAGTTACCATTTGCATTGTTGGGGTATCGCACTACGGTACGCACGTCAGTAGGAGCAACTCCTTATCTTTTGGTTTATGGGACCGAGGCTGTAATACCGGCAGAGGTAGAAATTCCTTCGCTTCGAACCATTGTCGAAGCAGAAATCGAAGACAGCGAGTGGGTCAAGACTCGATTAGAGCAATTGACTTTGATCGATGAGAAGCGAATGGCCGCAGTTTGTCACGGACAGTTGTACCAACGAAGAATGGCTCGTGCTTACAACAAGAAAGTCCGACCCAGGAATTTCGAAGTAGGTCAGCTGGTATTGAGGCGTATTCTGCCACATCACCAGGAAACAAAAGGGAAATTTGCTCCAAATTGGAAAGGCCCATACATCATAAGGAAGATATTGCCGAGAGGAGCATTGTATCTAGGTGATATCGAAGGAAATGACCCCAAAACAGCAGTAAATGCAGATGCAGTCAAGAGATACTACGTCTGAATGACACCCCAGCGGTCCTGACACATTTGAAATGCTGAAGGTTTTATTCCCGCTATCAACTCTCTCTATAAGCCTTTGAGCCGGTTACATTTTAAAAAAAAAAAGTTTTAAACAAACAAAAACAAACAAATAAAAAACATTGATCGAGGCCTGAACTACGTCTGACTTGATTACGAAAGGATACGTAGGCAGCCTCTCCCTGAGGTTCAGTCACACCAACAATAAAATCCCATTTACCCTGAAATTGAAACCGGGGTATGTCAAACGGTTTAAAAGTCGTAGTATCATCTACCTCTATTTACCAAGCACAACCCTTCAGATCAATTACCAAAGGTAGCGGGAAGCCAAGAAGCATCACGAATGGAGACCGGCACACTCTGAATTGAGAGAAATAAAATGAGAGAGTCTCGACGGTGAAAACCTACGGGCACCGCGAGGCGATGGGAGTAGAGAAACCAAAATGAGAGAGCTTGTTTAGTAAAAACTCGCAAAGAGTGCTATCAAGCGACGACAAGAAGAGAAATGAGAGTGGTCGACTAGAGAAAACCCGCAAAGGGCGCTGTTGGCCGAAAAGATGACTCCACCTCAAGAGATTTTGGCATGTCCCACCGTTTTGAAAATGCAGATCCATTTTGGTTCAGGGGGAAATGCAAGTTCATTGAAGGTCAGGCGTCCAGTCCAAAGAACATGTTATGTCCATTTAAAGTCAGCATTGTTTTCCTCAGATAAGTCTTTTTCGTCCTGAAAGGGACACTTCTTTTCTGAAGTTTGCTTTCTCCTTTCTTTGTTTTTCTTTAAATGCCTTTCATTTTTAACCCTAAGTCTCCAGATATACCGGAAAGGACAGGTGGCAGGTTTGGTTTCACGGAATTCCGTTTCGCAAAGGAAATGCCCCGTTTCGTTGGTACGTTTGTCCAAATCTGATGGATCATGATGTTTGACTGCATTTAAAAATAAAAAAAAATCCCCAGCAAGTCCGCCTTGTACAAATCCCCCACAGAACTTCCCTTTGTACAAATCCCCACAGAGCCTCCCTTTGTAAAAATTCCCCAGCGAGCTTTCCCAACAAATCCTGGCAAGTCCGCTTTGCAACAAATCCCCGACAAGTCTGCCTTGTACAAATCCCCACAGTGTACCCCCAATAAAATCCCCGTTGAGAATCCCCAAGCAAAACGAGACACAAAAAAAAAAGAGCCTTACGAGGCAAATCATCACAGAATCTGGAAATACAAGCCTGAGCAGTCTAAAAGGGTTTCGCCATTTGAATCCAATCAATGGCAGGACTTCGCAACAGAAATAAGGACGCAACAAAGCAACTGGAACAATCAAGGTCACCGAACCAACTGCCATTTCCGAACTAAAAATTGTTCTTTGTTTAAAAAGTTAAAACAGGTATAATCCAAGACAACCGTGCAAGAAGCAGGTGTCACCCAAAGAAGAAGGTACGTGGGTACAAGAAACAGTTTTAGCAATAAGGAATTTACTCGAAAGGTAAGTTTCCACGAGATTCCCTATTATCTTCTACTAAAACAAGAAAATTCAAAAAAAAAAAGAGGTTAGTTAGTATCCTCGAACTTTGTCCCCAGCCAGTCAGCATTAGGGTTTTAAAACCCTAAACTGAACTTTTTCCTTTAGTCAGCATTAGGGTTTTAAACCCTAAACTGAACTTTTCCTTTAGTCAGCATTAGGGTTTTAAACCCTAAACTAAACTTTTCCTTTAGTCAGCATTAGGGTTTTAAACCCTAAACTGAACTTTTCCTTTAGTCAGCATTAGGGTTTTAAACCCTAAACTGAACTTTTCCTTAGTCAGCATTAAGGGTTTTAAACTCTAAACTAAACGTTTTTTCATTCAGTCAGCATTAGGGTTTTTAAACCCTAAACTGAACTTTTTCCATTCAGTCAGCATTAGGGTTTTAAACCCTAAACTGAACTTTTCCTTTAGTCAGCATTAGGGTTTTAAACCCTAAACTGAACTTTTTCCATTTAGTCAGCATTAGGGTTTTAAACCCTAAACTGAACTTTTTTCCATTCAGTCAGCATTAGGGTTTTGAACCCTAAACTGAACTCTTTCCAGCCGGTCAGTATTAGGGTTTTAAAACCCTAAACTGAACTTTTTCCATTCAGTCAGCATTAGGGTTTTAAACCCTAAACTGAACTCTTTCCATTCAGTCAGCATTAGGGTTTTAAACCCTAAACTGAACTCTTTCCTTTAGTCAGCATTAGGGTTTTAAACCCTAAACTGAACTTTTTCCATTTAGTCAGCATTAGGGTTTTAAACCCTAAACTGAACTCTTTTCCATTCAGTCAGCATTAGGGTTTTAAACCCTAAACTGAACTCTTTCCTTTAGTCAGCATTAGGGTTTTAAACCCTAAACTGAACTCTTTCCTTTAGTCAGCATTAGGGTTTTAAACCCTAAACTGAACTTTTTCCATTTAGTCAGCATTAGGGTTTTAAACCCTAAACTGAACTTTTTCCATTCAGTCAGCATTAGGGTTTTAAACCCTAAACTGAACTCTTTTCCTTCAGCAGCATTAGGGTTGTAAACCCTAAACTGAACTTTTCCTTTAGTCAGCATTAGGGTTTTAAAACCCTAAACTGAACTCTTTTCCTTTAGTCAGCATTATGGTTTTAAACCCTAAACTGAACTTTTTTTCATTCAGTCGGCATTAGGGTTTTTAAACCCTAAACTGAACTTTTTTCCATTCAGTCAGCATTAGGGTTTTAAACCCTAAACTGAACTTTTCCTTTAGTCAACATTAGGGTTTTAAACCCTAAACTGAACTTTTCCTTTAGTCAGTATTAGGGTTTTAAACCCTAAACTGAACTTTTCCTTTAGTCAGCATTAGGGTTTTAAACCCTAAACTGAACTTTTCCTTTAGTCAGCATTAGGGTTTTAAAACCCTAAACTGAACTTTTTTCCTTTAGTCAGCATTAGGGTTTTAAACCCTAAACTGAACTTTTTTTATTCAGTCAGCATTAGGGTTTTTAAACCCTAAACTGAACTTTTTCCATTCGGTCAACATTAGGGTTTTAAACCCTAAACTGAACTTTTCCTTTAGTCAGCATTAGGGTTTTAAACCCTAAACTGAACTTTTCCTTTAGTCAGCATTAGGGTTTTAAACCCTAAACTTAACTTTTTCCATTTAGTCAGCATTAGGGTTTTAAACCCTAAACTTAATTTTTTCCAATTAGTCAGCATTAGGGTTTTAAACCCTAAACTAAACTTTTTTCATTCAGTCAGCATTAGGGTTTTAAAACCCTAAACTGAACTCTTTTCCTTCAGTCAGCATTAGGGTTTTAAATCCTAAATTAAACTCTTTCCATTCAGTCAGCATTAGGGTTTTAAAACCCTAAACTGAACTCTTTCCTTTAGTCAGCATTAGGGTTTAAAACCCTAAACTGAACTCTTTCCTTTAGTCAGCATTAGGGTTTTAAACCCTAAATTGAACTTTTCCTTTAGTCAGTATTAGGGTTTTAAACCCTAAACTGAACTTTTCCTTTAGTCAGCATTAGGGTTTTAAACCCTAAACTGAACTTTTCCTTTAGTCAGCATTAGGGTTTTAAACCCTAAACTGAACTTTTTCCATTTAGTCAGCATTAGGGTTTTAAACCCAAAACTGAACTTTTTTCATTCAGTCAGCATTAGGGTTTTAAAACCCTAAACTGAACTCTTTTCCTTCAGTCAGCATTAGGGTTTTAAACCCTAAACTGAACTCTTTTCCTTTAGTCAGCATTAGGGTTTTAAAACCCTAAACTGAACTTTTTCCATTCAGTCAGCATTAGGGTTTTAAACCCTAAACTGAACTCTTTCCTTTAGTCAGCATTAGGGTTTTAAACCCTAAACTGAACTTTTTCCATTTAGTCAGCATTAGGGTTTTAAACCCTAAACTGAACTCTTTCCATTCAGTCAGCATTAGGGTTTTAAACACCTAAACTGAACTCTTTCCTTTAGTCAGCATTAGGGTTTTAAACCCTAAACTGAACTTTTTCCTTTAGTCAGCATTAGGGTTTTAAACCCTAAACTGAACTTTTTCCATTTAGTCAGCATTAGGGTTTTAAACCCTAAACTGAACTTTTTCCATTCAGTCAGCATTAGGGTTTTAAACCCTAAACTGAACTCTTTTCCTTCAGCAGCATTAGGGTTGTAAACCCTAAACTGAACTTTTCCTTTAGTCAGCATTAGGGTTTTAAAACCCTAAACTGAACTCTTTTCCTTTAGTCAGCATTATGGTTTTAAACCCTAAACTGAACTTTTTTTCATTCAGTCGGCATTAGGGTTTTTAAACCCTAAACTGAACTTTTTTCCATTCAGTCAGCATTAGTGTTTTAAACCCTAAACTGAACTTTTCCTTTAGTCAACATTAGGGTTTTAAACCCTAAACTGAACTTTTCCTTTAGTCAGTATTAGGGTTTTAAACCCTAAACTGAACTTTTCCTTTAGTCAGCATTAGGGTTTTAAACCCTAAACTGAACTTTTCCTTTAGTCAGCATTAGGGTTTTAAAACCCTAAACTGAACTTTTTTCCTTTAGTCAGCATTAGGGTTTTAAACCCTAAACTGAAATTTTTTTTATTCAGTCAGCATTAGGGTTTTTAAACCCTAAACTGAACTTTTTCCATTCGGTCAACATTAGGGTTTTAAACCCTAAACTGAACTTTTCCTTTAGTCAGCATTAGGGTTTTAAACCCTAAACTGAACTTTTCCTTTAGTCAGCATTAGGGTTTTAAACCCTAAACTTAACTTTTTCCATTTAGTCAGCATTAGGGTTTTAAACCCTAAACTAAACTTTTTTCATTCAGTCAGCATTAGGGTTTTAAAACCCTAAACTGAACTCTTTTCCTTCAGTCAGCATTAGGGTTTTAAATCCTAAATTAAACTCTTTCCATTCAGTCAGCATTAGGGTTTTAAAACCCTAAACTGAACTCTTTCCTTTAGTCAGCATTAGGGTTTAAAACCCTAAACTGAACTCTTTCCTTTAGTCAGCATTAGGGTTTTAAACCCTAAATTGAACTTTTCCTTTAGTCAGTATTAGGGTTTTAAACCCTAAACTGAACTTTTCCTTTAGTCAGCATTAGGGTTTTAAACCCTAAACTGAACTTTTCCTTTAGTCAGCATTAGGGTTTTAAACCCTAAACTGAACTTTTTCCATTTAGTCAGCATTAGGGTTTTAAACCCAAAACTGAACTTTTTTCATTCAGTCAGCATTAGGGTTTTAAAACCCTAAACTGAACTCTTTTCCTTCAGTCAGCATTAGGGTTTTAAACCCTAAACTGAACTCTTTTCCTTTAGTCAGCATTAGGGTTTTAAAACCCTAAACTAAACTCTTTCCTTTAGTCAGCATTAGGGTTTTAACCCCTAAACTGAACTTTTTCCATTTAGTCAGCATTAGGGTTTTAAACCCTAAACTGAACTCTTTCCATTCAGTTAGCATTAGGGTTTTAAAACCCTAAACTGAACTCTTTCCTTTAGTCAGCATTAGGGTTTTAAACCCTAAACTGAACTCTTTCCTTTAGTCAGCATTAGGGTTTTAAACCCTAAACTAAACTTTTTCCATTCAGTCAGCATTAGGGTTTTAAACCCTAAACTGAACTCTTTCCATTCAGTCAGCATTAGGGTTTTAAACCCTAAACTGAACTCTTTCCTTTAGTCAGCATTAGGGTTTTAAACCCTAAACTGAACTTTCCCTTTAGTCAGCATTAGGGTTTTAAACCCTAAACTGAACTTTTTCCATTTAGTCAGCATTAGGGTTTTAAACCCTAAACTAAACTTTTTCCTTTCAGTCAGCATTAGGGTTTTAAACCCTAAACTGAACTCTTTTCCTTCAGTCAACATTAGGGATTTAAACCCTAAACTAAACTCTTTTCCTTCAGTCAGCATTAGGGTTTTAAACCCTAAACTGAACTCTTTTCCTTCAGTCAGCATTAGGGTTTTAAACCCTAAACTGAACTTTTTTCCTCTAATCAACATTAGGGTTTTAAAACCCTAAACTGAACTTCTGTCCATTCAGTCAGCATTAGGGCCCCAACCCTAAACTGAACTCTTCCCCAGTTGGTCAGCATTAGAGTTTCAACTCTAAACTGATCTTCTCCCCAGCTAGTCGGCATTAGGGCTCCAACCCTGAACTAAACTATTTCCATTCCGCCAGCCTTAGGGCTCCAACCCTAAACTGAGCATTCATACCTTGTGGCCATATCGTTGATCCAATCCCGGAGTTGGCATTTTGGAAACTGAAATTTTTCAATCCTTTCACCAACTCTATAAACTTCCTGGCAACTAACTCACGAAATTTTTCCTAGTAAAACTGGGGCAAAAAATTTCGTTCGTTTGTTTTTCCTCGCAGGTCTGACCTCGAGCCACACGGATCGAAACGACCCACGAGATGAGTCTCAACTCAGAATCAAAGAATAAAAAGACAAAAAAAAAAGATGTCCCGAGATACCGGAGAAAATGGAAGGCGGATCGCTCCAAGACTTGATCAAGGTCCCGAACTCTGCCAATCACGTCTCACTTAGTATCCCAAAGATTAAACAAGCACCTACAACTCGCAAGCATCAAGATTCGGATCGAAGTCTCCAAGCAAAATCAGCTAAGACCCAAGATCAAGTCGCAAAAGAATCATAGATAGGAATCTTGTAACTAGCAGTTGACATGCATATAAGTATTTAGTTCAGTTTCATTTTTTCTTTGGGTGTAATAAGGCGGTCAGTAAAGCAACAATGACAACAGCAACAGCAGTAACAACAAGCATTGCAATCCCATGGTAGTCCCAGCTGCCAAAATTTCCCGAACTACATTGACCTGATTCCTGTTTAGCCCAGGATATGTAGGAAATCTTTGAAGCAAAGATTCGGTCAAATCTTTCAAAAAGTGCTTCACACGGAGTTTTCCGATAGGCAAAAATCGCTCATATCCGCTCACTTTATCTTTGAACGAAAACTTTTCGTGTTTCCGAAAAAAGAGGAGCAGCTGTGAGCACGTGATTTTTGTTTTACGCGACAATCACTCCAAAAGAAATAAAAATAATAACAAATGGTCTTGTTGTACAATTTTTGGATTTTTAAGTGGCATTTTGTTAGTTATTTGTGATCTTGCCCGTGTTTGTTTTATTCAAACAAATAAAAAAAAATATGTCGTGTGGACCGTGATCCGTTTATTAAAAGAAAATAAAAAAAATGCATCTTTTATTCTATTTTTCATTAAGTGATGTTAGTGTAATTAAATGTTAATTGTGTGATAACTGTTGTTCTATGTTTTATATAGTATTATTCGGCAAATTAATTTAAGAAATTAAAAGAAAAAAAAAGAGAAGGATTTTCGGATCAGGCCATTCCAATTTAAAACAAAAACAGGCCCAAAACTGAACCAAATCAAGCCCAAAACCTGTGTTTTGCCCGGTCCAAACCAGCTAACCCTAGGGGCGCCCAAACGACGTAGTTTTGATCTGGCCTGATCTGGGCCATTGATCTCAGAATGATCAACGGCCAAGATCACATTCCCCATATCCACAAACAAACACGACCCATTCAACCTTGGTCCAACCCAGCCCCGTGCATTCGAAACGACACCGTTTCCCTTTAGTAGATAGATCACAGCCGTTGATCATCAGCAATCCAACGGCCAACATCCAATTACTCACCCCCGTATATAAACCCTTCCCCCTTTACCCCGCGCCTAAACCAAACCCCCCTACCTTAGGTCGTCCCCTTCACAGACCCCAACCCCGGAACCCTAGAGCCGCCCCCCTTTCCCCTCACCAAAAACCCGGCGGCATGGACGCCCGTGACCCCCTCCTTAACACCATAGATGCACCTCACCATCCTGAACCCAAATCCACCAACCACTTAGCTCGAATCCTCTCCCACCTTCTCGAATCTTCATTTGAAGATTCGAGTCGGAACCTGACTTACACCGATTGATCCCAGTTTCATACTAGACAGTCCCCAGACCTCCCTTGTGACCAAACCATGCTTGGTTTGGTCCGAACCTAACCAGGGAAACATAAATCCCAGATCTGCTTTTAGGAGCCCTAGGGTTCCTCGTGACTGATCTGTGTCTGTTTGAGCCAAGTGATTAGGGTCTAATGGACCTTAATCGAAGTGTTTCTCATTTGAGAACACTTCGATTAAAGTCCGTTCAACCCTAAAAAAGATCAATTTGAATCCGAGCTAGGGTTTGCTGATTTTTCAAGATTTCAGGTATTTTTGTGTTCTTTTCTATCAGTTCATGAGTCTTGTTGTAATTGAATGTTTATTTATTGCCCCAAAATGTTAGTTGATTTTATTTCTGAATTGTTGGTAGACTGTGTCCTGTCCGCCTTGCCTGAACCTCTGTGTTTGATCGAGTCTTTCTTCTATTCACTGATAATGTGTATATGTATATGTGCTGTGTAATCAATTGAACTTTAAATTTGACTGATTAATTGATTCCTCAGTACAATTTTGCTTAGTTAGTACAATTCGAATCATGTGTTTGATACTGTTAGATGTCTGATCATGGTTTTCGATTGTACATGTTATAATTAGTATAGTCGATTCGATACGTATCGTCGAATAGTTTCAGCTGTTTGAATAATAACAATTTGATCTGTTTCTGTTAAGCATTTGTCTGAATCAAATTAAGAATCGAGTATAGCTACTTATAGTTGCTGTATTTGAATCTGAAAATGAAAAGATTGGATTGTTAGCTGCAATCTGAATTGGTGGCAAGCGCATTTGTGCACAACATGTGCATAAAGGCCCTTTTGAGATGAAGAATAACTTGACAGCATGTGCTGTCAGGTTATATTCCTGCTGCCCACGTTTGCTTTTAGTTTAATAAGGTGATTAAAAGGGTTTGTCAGGGAATACCATGGGAGGGTTTATATTTAAATAGTTGAGTGGAAACTGGAAAGAGCACAGACCACATGGGAGGGGTTTCTGATTGCTTAACAGACTGTGAATAGTTTGAGTTTAGGATATAAAAAGGAAGCAGAACTTCCATTAGAGAGGGGACTGAATTTTGAAAAGAAAAAGGCAGACAGATTTTTTTAGACTGAAAATTGGACTCAGATTTTTCGAGACTTGATTGTTAGCTATATACAGACACATAAACAAGAGAGAAAAACATACAAAAATCAGAAACTGTTTCTTCCTACTATTATTTGGTTTTCATTTGTTCAACCTGTTCAATCAATTCTGATTTCTTCCAAGTCTCAACTAAGTTATTGGTTGGTTTGCATTGGTTGTTCTCCTGGATTTGGTCTGTCTTGGAGCTTTGTTTCTACTGCAATGTTTGCTGCTGTTATTTTGTTACTGCTTGTTCCATCGGCTATAGTTGCATCTTGCACTGGGATTTGTTCTATTGTTATCTGCTGTTACTGCTGCTGTTTCTGTCGCCATTGTTACTCCACTGACTTCTCCTCTTCTTCTATTATATTCAACATCCAGGTACACATTTCCTATTGATGTAACCATGAAAGGCATGAATTGAAATATCTGAAGGATTTTAATAGTTTGTTGCTTTGTTTACAGCTTTGCAAATATTGTTAAAGTTGTATAAATTCTTTAATATGTAGCCTAATAGAAAAACATTAGTAAGTTTGTACTCAATTGAAACTATTCTGGTCTAAAATTGCGATATGGTTGGTTTAGCAGTACACATGATATAGCCGTATAATTTATGGAATGCGCTATCATCTAGTATAATTATTAATTCATTTTTAGCAATTTTTTATGTAAGGTGGACGTTTCTCTTTAATTTCGCAAAAATACAATACCATTCTAGATTATCGAGTTTCAACTTCATTAGGCAGTTCATAGGACGAGTTCCAAATATCATTAGTAGCATCCTTTAATAAGTGGTCTTGATTAATCCTGTTTTAAATGAGTTAAATTTAATTCAAGGAGCGTTTGTAGTAGTTGTAGCGTTTCATCAATCTTGTATGTAATTTT
Source organism: Nicotiana tabacum (assembly GCF_000715075.1). NCBI lineage: Eukaryota > Viridiplantae > Streptophyta > Magnoliopsida > Solanales > Solanaceae > Nicotiana > Nicotiana tabacum. Next base: position 165,040,560 of record NC_134095.1, read on the forward strand.
CATCAAAATAAAGTATGTTCCATGAAGTCTAATATCCTTCATTTTGTAAATAATCAATCAGATTATTAATAAGAGGCCAGGATTAATTAAGCAGACCACTTAATCAACATACATTTTTCTTTCTTTTACTAGAGACGAGCATAATAGAAATGTAGTCACTTTAGGACGTTTTTTTAAAAGAAAAAAGTAATGAGACGAGCCTCGTCAAACAAAGATACACATTGCGGGGCCCTCAATAATTGATCATAATAAACACATAGGTTTGGGATGGACTGTCTAGAAAAGTTCACTTCTTCCCCAAAGATAATAACACGTTAGACCCTTTAGGCGCGGCTTAATTAAATTACATTCTTAATTCGGGTGCACATTGATGTGACCCAAATCCAAATCTCAACGGAGTCAAATGTGTCGACAATCACGGGTGCATTGATTGTGACGTGGTTCGAGATGCATTTTCACAACGTTGCAATTCTATAAAAAATGGTAATAATGAAAGCGGTTTAAACTTAATAAAAGCACATAAGTCACAACATGTATTTAAATCAGAGATCTAGCCATTATAACAATTTAAGAGACCGTGCTAGAACCACGGGATTCGAGGGTGCCTAACACCTTCCCTCGGGTCAACAGAATTCCTTACTTAGAATTTCTGGTTCGCAGACTTCATTTGGAAAAGTCGAAAATTTCTTCGATTTGGGATTCAAGATAAACCGGTGACTTGGGACACCAAAAGCCAAACCTTTCCCAAGTGGCGACTCTGAATTAAAATAAATAATCCCATTTCGAATATTGTCACTTAAATTGGGAAAAACTCCCTCGCGCATTTACCCTTCGGGGCGGGCGCGCAAAAAGGAGGTGTGATAGTTGGCATGGTGGATTAATTGGTTAGTTGTTGTATATTTAAATTGGCAGGTGGAGCTTCTTTAAAAAGCTGGAATCTGACAAAAAATTCTCAGTTTTCCGACTGATTTCCGACCATAATAGTCGCAAAATGCTTCAATATATTCTAGATTCAGGAACATCTGCGACTACTGTAGTGGAAAAATTAAATATAAGAAAATATTAAATTAGGTTTGCGACTACAGTAGTCGGAAACATAAATAAATAAATAATTTTAAATTAGATTTGCGATCAAGGTAGTAGGAAAACTCAACAACAACAACAACAACAACCCAGTGTAATCCCACAAGTGGAGTCTGGGGAGGGTAATATGTACGCAGACCTTACCTCTACCCCGAGGGGTAGAGAGGCTGTTTCCAGGAGACCCTCGGCTCAAAGAGGCAACAAGAGACACTATATTAGTACTATCAATAGAATCATAATAAAACAACATAAAATACCATAAAATCCATAACATAACATAAATACCATAAAAACAAAGTAACAGCAATATAAGAGATATAGGAAATACGAGAATATGTAAGGTATTAATACACAGATAATATTATAATTATGCATACCGTTTGCAACCGAAGTAGTGGGAAAGTTAATATAAATTCAATTAAAATTTAATTTAAATTGTTTGCGACCGCGTCAGTCGGAAAATTGACCACATTTATTAGTCGTTTTTCTATTTTGACTTTCCGACGGTTGTAATCACAAATTACGGACGGATTCGGTCGCAAAATATTTCAGACCAGCTATTTTGCAGCTTCGATTTTTTGGTCTGAATGTAGTCGGAAACTAGCATTTTCTAACCGCTTTTACAATCGAAAAATAGCCATTTTCTAGCAGTGTTACTATATGAATTTTCAAGTCAAACTGTTATATTTGCAACCTTTGTTAGTTACTTGTGTTACTGCTTCTCTGCCTGACGGTAACACTATTAGGAGAATGATGTAACACTATATTAGCCTAAAATTGGACCTCTTTCCCTTTTTCTTTTTGTTTTTCGCCTTGTTCGGTGCCCACATTAAGGCTTGATTAAGTCTAAAATCACACCGAAAAACCCCATATTAGAAGGTAAAGAGAATCCAATAAAGATGACTTTATACCAGGACTCAACCCGAAACCTCTGGCTAAACCTCTTTACCTATTAACTCTTAAAACAAACGAGTGAGCTAGTGAGTAAAGAAGACGGGATAGCAGAATAAGAATATTCATAAATGGGCTTATTGTGGGCTGAGTCACTAGTAACCTAGCCTGAATTGGGTCACCTTGTGGCAGATGTTTGACGTGAAATTTTGTGATTGTCCCTTATCAACTGTTTAATAAATAGCTATCTTTTTATTTCTGTTACAACAGATGGACTTTTTAGACCACGGTTTAAAGATTCTTTTTGAGCAAATAAAAAATCTTATTGAGATGTTGGATCGCGATATAAATTTTGTAAGTTATTACAAACGTTAGACCACAATGTAATATTTTACGAACAAACTAAAAATTATATGAGCAAACATTAAAGCCGAATCCAATGTTATCTGGAAGGTTATGTGACAAAAGCTCTAGAAAAGAAAAAAGGAAGAAGAAATTTGAAGTATATTATGTGAGAAAATCTAACCCTAAAAAAAGGCCAAATTGTGGACCAGGTCACAGCTAAAAAAAAAGCCTTTTATAACTGGATTAATATTATGGGTCAATATTGACTTGGAAAGTCAACCATTTTACTTATTGGGTTCTCCATAGATTATTGGGATCTTTACACAAATAGCGTTCATATTTATTTATTTTTTCTAGCCATATACATAGTTTATACATTGATTATATATAATTATACATATATAATACATAAATTATGCATATATTATACCTCAACCGGCTATTTTTAGTTTAAATGGTTGGGTGAATGGCTTCTTAAGCCGAGTGTCTATTGGAAACAGTCTCTACATATTACTTTACCTGATTGAGCCCAAATTTTTTCCTTTGGACCTTATATAAGCACAAGTTGAGCCCATATCCAATTTAACTCTGGACGTCAATTTTTTGGGAGAAATTCAAAAATAGCCAGATTTACAATTGGTCGATAAAAAATAAGTCAGTTTTAAAAGTAATCGAAATTTAGCCACTTTTCATGTAAAGATAAATCTGAGCGAAAACACTATTCAAAACCCGGAAAATACGCCAGTATATTATACTGGAGTTCCAGCATAAGTATGCTTGAACTCCAACATATTATACTGGAGTTCCAGGATAAGTATGCTGGAACTCCAGCATAATATGATGGAGTTCCAGCATAAGTACATTAGAACTCCAGCATAATATACTGGAGTTCCAGCAAGTATAATTGTCCAGTATAATATACTGGAGTTAACAAAGTATACCGCTCCAGCATAATATGCTGGAGTTCATACATAGGTGCACCGAACTCCAGTATATTATGCTGGATCGGTCTCTGTTGTAGCAAAATAGTGGCTATTTTTTATTGGCTTGGTAAACGCTGGCTATTTTTGAATGATCAATCCGAAAACTGGCTATACCGTGCTATTTTTATCAATTTTTCAACTAAGTATTAAATTAGCAGTATACTTTTTTATCATATGCAACTACATACTCGATATATTTTTAGAGGGATTTTCAGAAATTACTATTGTTTAGTGGCTATTAATTCCATATAGCTACCGTATACATAATTACTTTATATAGCTACTATTCTGTTGCACCTTCGGTTGGCATTTCAGCAGCAGATGAATATTGGGCAGCTCGTTACATTCTTGAGGTAATGTAGCTAAGTTGTCGATAGTTTTAGCCTCACTTTCAAATTCATTTCTCTTACTATGTGGATTTTAACTTAAATTTACTTATTGATTTTTGTTGTTTAAATAGAGGATTACTGAGATTACTGGAGTTGTAGTGTCATTTGACCCCAAACCTATTCCGGTAAGCTCACTATTTTGTATACGTAGAGAACAAAGTAATGCATTTTCGTGCACTAAGCTCCCACTATGCATAAGGTTGGAGGAAGGGACGGACTACAAGAGTTTATTGTATGCAGCCTTACCCTGCATTTCTGCAAGAGGCTGTTTCCATGGCTCGAACCCATGACCTAGGGAACAAACATCCTTTTCAATTTCAACTTCAAATACTTGTATTTTTTCCCCTTCAAATTTCGACCAAATCATGTCCAATTGCCTAAATCCTAACCTCAAATACTCTTTTCTTTTCCCCTTCCAGGGTGATTGGGATGGTGCTGGAGCTCATACAAACTACAGGTAGAGCAATAAATAATAACATTTCATATTCAACTCATTTTTAATATTTTTCTCAATTTCTAAGTGATTGAAAATTTGGAATGTATTTTTTCAGCACAAAGTCTATGAGGAATGAAGGAGGCTATGAAGTCATTAAGAAGGCAATTGAGAAGCTTGGACTGAGGCACAAGGAGTATATTGCAGCATATGGTGAAGGCAACGAGCGTCGTCTCACTAGAAGACACGAAACTGATGGATTATTATAAGCAGCGAAAGCAATCCCAGTATTAAAACACATGTAATCTAGATAACTAGTATAAACGGGATTTCACGGGTTACCTCTTGAAGCGTGAATAAAGCTCCTTTATTACGTGAGCTTTTAATTCCACAACAACTCAATGAATTCTCCACCACCCGCACGATCACGGTCTCTGAACGTTCCACGGTCTTCTACTGTGTTACCCAAATAATATCCGAAAATAGCAATTTCGTGTGTGCGAAATTTTCTAAGGAAAGAGGGCTGAAATTCGGCCACCATGTGCTCCTTCCGCTAGGTGGAGAACCTTATGTATTTATAACACAAGTTTTAAGGGTTAAAACCTTTTTCCAAAATCTGTTGGGTTTTCTTTTCCACCAGAAAAAAGGATTCCTTTATTTCCTATTATTTAGGCACAATAGAGACCACAAAATTTAATTAACAAGGCTTTCAATTATGGAATTAATTTGTAATTTTCAAAATTAATATCCACCATAATTAATTACGAATTATTTCACTAAAAATTCGTAATTGCACTCCTTATTAAATTTTGAAATTCATCCATTAAATCTTATTTAACTCCCCATGTTAAGATTCAAATATTAATCAATTAAATTAAATTACTGACGATTTAATTTATTGTTTATTTCCTTTAGACTTTCGCTTAACTTATTTCATGTGTCGGATTCAAAATCCATCGGCAGGGTTTACACATGAAAACTTATAAGCTTTCATAAAGGTGTATCATCAATCTCATCATCATCATCATCATCATCATCATCATCATCATCATCATCATCATCATTATTATTATTATTATTATTATTATTATTATTATTATTATTATTATTATTATTATTATTATTATTATTATTATTATTATCCAATTTACCAGGCATATTGACCCACGAAAGAATCTCGCCTTTTAATAAATCAAAATAATAATAATGTACACAGCTAATAATAATTATATCAAGATTAAGAGTATAAGTACATTTAATGGCTAAAGAGTTTATTTTATTAAGTTAGTATAAAATACATATCTCTACTTGGTCCGTTCATTACATACAAAATATACTAGCACAAGAAGTTAGAATTAAACCATTCCCATAATCAAGATAAATTATATTTAATCTTGTGCTACAATCATTCCTGATGGTTTGTCCAATTCCATCATTAGATTGTGAACTCAAACTTTATACTTATAAGAACCGATGGTTTAATCTTCCATGTATAAGCTAAACTCTATACACTAAATCATCTATTATATAAGCAAAGGACACAGACTAATATATGATCTATTTAAATTTTTATTAAAACTGAATAAACAATTATTTCACAATAAATACTATATTTAAACCAAACTCATGGTTAATAGTATATATCCCAACATTCTCCCACTTAGATTTTAACCATGATAATTATTAGAATATACTATATCCAAGTGCATGGTTATTATATGCCCCAATAATCTCCCACTTAAACTCACCATGCATCTACAACTTTCTCAGACATTCTTTTACATGACTATTAAAAATCTTCACCAAATAAGGTTTTATTAAAGAATCTTGTCAAGTTATATCTGATGCAATATTTGTCCAGTAGTACTTTGTCGTAACTATCTAGTTTGGTATTAAACTCTTCAGGGATCCTGTTATCGAAACTATCCCAAGAGTGTGCACCGAGCTATGATTTTCTTTAGCATTCTCCCAATACGACGAAGTACTACTAATATTACCTTTATTGCCTTACGACATTGAAATATTAGTGATTTCTACTATAGTGTTCACTGTTCAAACATCACTCCCACTCAATAAAGGAATATCATGTTTATTAACATTCCCCCACTGAACGTCAATTCCAACGTATGGGTTTTGATGTTCTTGAGCATCTAGTTATTTCTTTGTCCACTTTCTATAAAAATAGTTTACTTCTAGGAACATATTTTATTAAACAATCTTTATCTAGAAAAATGCATTTGTTTTAACAATTGCCTTATTTTCTTTTGGACAATAAAATAAAACTCCATTCGTTCTCTTGGATACATGCACCTATCCATTCTTATTTCCAACTTACATATCCGCTTTCCCTTTCAGCACATATGCGGGACAATCCTATATCTGAACATGCCACAGACTGAGCTTACATTCAGTCCACTGTTTTATAAATGTCCCAGGTACTAACTTAGAAGGAACTAAATTCAGAATGTAATTTGCAGTTTCCAAGAAATATTCCAACAACAAATAAGGCAAATCTGAATAATACGTCATTAATCTTTCCATGTCCAAAAGAGACTTAATTCTTCTTTCTACTACACCACTCTATTATGGAGTTTACGGTGTAGTCAATTGAGATGTAATCCTTTATTCTGTTAAGTAACAAAAGAACTCTTTAGAGAGGTACTCGCCACTACAATCATATTTGTAACGACCCAACCTGTCGTTTTGAGCTCTAGTGAGTTGTTCAGCGGTTTGAGGCCATGAGCAGCTTCACTTCTGGTATTATGACTTCTGCGCACGGTCGGAATTGAATTCCGAAAAGTTCAGAGTTGATTTGGAAAGAGAATTTTCATTTCGGAAGCTTTAAGTTGAAAGAATTAACTAAGATTGGATTTTTGAGTAAACGACCTCGGAATCGGGATTTGAAGGTTCCAACAAGTTCGTATGATGATTTCGAACTTGGGCGTATGTCCGGATCTATTTTTGGATGACCCGGGAACGATTTGGCGCCTATTGTGGAAGTTAGCATTTTGGAAGAAATTTCATAAGTTTGGGTTGAAGGGCATTTCGGTGTAATCGATGTACGTTTGGGATTCCGAGCCTGGGGGTAGCTCCGTATGGTGATTCTGGAATTGGGAGCGCGATTGGAAGTGAATTCAGAGGTCCGCGGGTCATTTTGTAGTCATTTGGCTAAAGATAGAAATTTGAAGATTTTTGAGAAGTTTGACCGGAAGTGGACTTTTTGATATCGAGGCCGGAATCCAATTTCGAAAGTTGGAGTAGGTCCATAATGTCGAATATGACTTGTGTGCAAAATTTAAAGTCAATCGGACGTGGTTTGATAGGTTTAAACATCGAAAGTAGAAGTTTGAAATTCTAAAGTTCATAAAGCTTGGGTTGGAGGTCAATTCATGATTTTAGTGTTGTTTGATATGATTTGAGGCCTAGAGCAAGTCCATAATGTGTTTTGGGACTGGTAGGTATGATTGGTTCGGGTCCCAAGGGCCTCGAGTGGATTCCGGGTGGTTAACGGATCGAAAATGGGAATTTTGAGAAGAGCTGAAGGTTGCTACTTCTGTCATAACCGCACCTGCGGTTGGTGGACCGCAGGTGAGAGACCGCAGAAGCGGTCCTTGCATCGCAGAAGCGGCCCAAGCAAGCCAGGCCAGGAACCGCAGAAGCTGCTCCCATCCGCAAATGCGGCCTCCAGACCGCAGAAGCAGTCCCAACCTTCTCTCCCCATTTCGCAAATGCGGTCATCTTCTCGGAGATGCGGAAATCGCTGAGGTAGTGAGTTCTTTTAAAAAATTGGGAGATGATCATTTTTCTTCCATTTTTCATTTGGTATGGGCGATTTTGGAGAGCTTCAAGAGGGGATTTTCTTCATCAACGATAAGGTAAGCTAACCCCACCTATATTGAGTTAAATATATCGATTTTGTGTGGATTTTCGCATGTAAATGGGTAGAAATTTGGAGGTTTGAGGAAAACCTAGAAAATTGATAATCTTGGATTTTGACTACGATTTTGGGTATGGAATTAAGAGAAAATCATATATTTGAGTTCGCGAGCTCATGGGTAAACCTTATCTTCGAAAAATTTCGGAATCCGGGCACGTGGGTCTAAGAGCAATTTTGTCAACTTTTCGATCGGAATTAGGAATTGTTATAAATTGGATTGTAATGAGTAGTTGAGCATATATTAATGGATTTGCATAATTATTAGCTAGTGTTGGAGCGTTGTGCATCAATTTGAGTCTTCGGAAGGGCGTGAAATGCCGGTTATGGATCTTCGGATCGAGGTGAGTCTCCTTTCTAACCTTGTAAGAGGGAATTGTCCCCATAGGTGAGTTAATTGGTTATGTGCTCCTATTTGTGGGGGTACGCACGAGGTAATGAGAGTCCGTGCATAGCTACTATTATGTTTAAGTTCGGGTAGTTTAGGACCCAAAAGCATGCTATATTTGGAATATCTGTAATCTTATTGACAGTTTGATTTGCTTAAATCACATGGAATTAGTAAATGAATTTCTAAAAAGATTAAACTTCATTTTCTTGAAATGTTAAAAGAGAATTGGCTTTTCCTTGAATAACTGTTCCTTGATGAATTCTTGATTGACTGATTGTTGTGTTTATTTATATTTGACCGCGTCGCATGTATGATTCGCGAGCGGGGTAATAGATGCATCTATAGTTTGTGCCGTTCGACCCTCGGCAGTGCACAGTTTAAATATTATTGGATCAGGTCGTACGACCTCGGCATAATTTGAGCATGTTTGTATTGCTTGCCTTGAGATTTAATATTGATATTTGCTCTCCCCGACTTGAGATAATTAAAAACTAATGGATTATGAATCCGGAAACCTTTAATATAAAAAGGAACTTTTACCTGTTCGTGACTTATTTGAAATTACTGTCATTCTTAATAAATCTATAATTATTCGCATTTATAATATATCATTATTGGACCACTAGTAAGTGTCGAAGTCGACCTCTCATCTCTACTTCTTCGAGATTAGATGGGATACTCACTGGTACACGTTGTTTTCGTACTCATACTACACTTCTATGCATTTTTGTTGCACAGTCACATGCATCTCTAGTGGCTTAGTGAGCGTAACAGCATGGTTGATGCGTAGACTTAGGTGAGCTGCATTTCCCGAGATGACCCGCAGCCAACAAGTCTCTTTCAGATTACTGTATTTATTTTCTATCTTATTTGTATTTCGGACAGCTGTTGTATTATATTGCTTCCTAGAAATAGCTCATGCACTTATGACACCGGGTTCTGGGAAAGTTATGGGGTATTTCGTATTGATTTCTTGACATGTATATTTAATTGAACTGAGTATCTTTTACTAGTAAAAATTGAAGTAAAATCAAATTTTTTCACAATTGTTTAAATAAGAATTTAATTAAGTATTTATGGTTGGCTTTCCTGACAGTGGTGTCCGGCACCATCACGACCCTTAGTGGATTTCAGGTCGTGACAACATGGTATCAGAGCACTAGGTTCCCTTAAGTTTCACAAGTCATGAGCAAGTCTAGTAGAGTCTCGCAGATCGGTACGGAGACGTCTGTACTTATCTTCGGGAAGCTACAGGCTGTTAGAAGTACTTCCCTTCTTGATTCCTCATCGTGCGATTTGATTCCTTGAGGCTTATGCCCTTGTTTACTTCCTACTCAATCTTACGCGACACGAACCGATGGTTATAAGTCGAGAATAGAAGGAGTGTAATGGTACCACGAATGTGGTGCGGGGGCGTTTCTCCCTGCAGGGTTGTTTGAGCTATTATCGTCGCCTTGTGGAAGGATATTCTGTCGTTTTAGCTCAGTAGCGGTACTTCTAAGAGCTCTGAGGCTAAGCACAAGATGCCATGATGCTATGAACGATTGTTCCGCAGTATTGACATGATGGTAGGATGCCTGCCTACGTGTCGGGCAAGTGAATGACTTGAAGGGAGGTTTACTCAGTGCACGATCTAGAGATTCAGTATTTTATTCTCGGCAGGGAAAGGAAATCAAACTAAGAACGTTCCAATTTGGGTTGATGGAGTAACGAGACTTGGTATTTGCGAGCGTGGTGGAGTTTTTCTTTCTATGATGAGGTGTCGTTGTCCTTATTAAATGTACTAGGTTCACCGGTGTTGTGAACTTCTACAATTCGCCCTTGGGGGTAGAATATTGTGAAATGGTATTGGAGAGACGACTGTTAGATATCGCGGGGTGCGGTGGTTCGGGATTAAATCGGTGTTCTTAATGTTGACGGCTCGAGAAAGATGATCTCCAGAAAGGTTTAAAATTAGTAGCGATTTGTGGGTTCAAGTGCTACGAAGATAGATTTTATTTAGGCAACAACTGAGCAGCAAAAGATAAGAAAGAACCTGTGGGAAGTGTCAGGCGGTGGTTAAAATTTCTAGAAGGCCAGGTATAAGAAGCGAAGGTCGAGTAGTTGATTAAAGGAGTGAGTTCCGCCAAAGTGGGAGAGTGGCAGAGTTGCGTATGGGTTTTGTGATAGGATGACAACACACCTTAAGGAAAAGTTTTGAATGATTTGGGATTTTAGCGGTCGATGGTTGGGTCTATAGATTTAATTTGAAGCATTGGGCCCTTATGTGGTGGAAGATTTGATATAACGGGAAAGAAATGCTTGAAATGAAGAAGGATACAACATAACTTTGAATTGGAAGGATGTTGCTGAACATTTAATTGATGTCCACGATGGGTAAATGAACTTGTGCAGCCAGAGGGTGAGCTCAGACTCAGGATGGGTTATTGATGTCATAGTGAATATACCTCGTGCAACAGCGTTGGAAGATGTCGGGAAGTGATTTCTACAGGTGGGTTATTCCCTGTGAGCAGGTTAGTGGTCGCGTGGTTGACGAGGCTTCTGCAAAGAATTCTCTGGGGTATACAGCAAAGAGATCAGTCATGCGAATGTGGTTGATGATTCATAGTATAAAAAGGGGGTTTTACAGAAAAAACCAAGAAGAATATTTACGGTCGATTGTGCATAGTTATGTCAAGATGAGATAAGAAATCCTGGTGAATTACAGAGTTGTGTAATAGTGGCTTCAAGCTAAGTGGGAGAGTCCCACCACCTATGATTGGGTTGTATGGTTAACTGCTTGCGCGATTTCTGGTTATTAGCATATTGATGACTTATTTCAGCTATGGGAAAAGGGCATAAGTGTTAATTTGGGCAAAAGAATTGTTAAAGGGGTGCTATGGTTGGCCTTATTGACTCATGCTTAGACTTGGGGAAGGATTCAGGAGTTATGCCTTGTATAAGTGCGGGTTTTAGGGGACGTGATTCTGCAGGGTGCTTCGTTGAGTGGGTATGCATGTGCTAGAAAAATCATGGAGTTGATTATATTCGGGGCCCAATCAAAGCGGGTGGCTCTCAACAACGATCCTAATAAATTCGAAGGGTAAAGTATGGTGCCTAATGATTTCGAGCCTATAGGTACAATTAAAAAATCAAGCTTTGTAGCAGCTTATGAGAAGGTGCCCAAAATGTTCTATGATGTTTTGACTTGCGGTGTAGCGTTTGGGAGGTATGAAATGGTTCGGGGAATTTGAGACAGCATGGTCTCGTGATTCAAGGTCACTCAGGATGAGTGCAGATAGAGTGTGTTATGTGTTGAATAGAGTTAGTATAATTTCTAAGGCAATCAAGGATAAATTGGAATGAAGATAAGTCGGTTAGCCATAGTTGAATTTGCATACTGCTGGTAGTGATCAGTTCCTTTAGCATGATCAAGTTATGCCTGTGATTTGTGGCGGTACGTGCGAGGCTTAACGGCCGTCGTAATTGATTTTATTTGGAAGTATTCAAGTATTATGTCCTTGTTATGTGTAGGCGGATCCCGGAAGGGTCGTGGTGGTTTAGACCACTACTTGAGGATTTGAATGTCCTACGGTTATGAGAATTCACTCGCGCGTAGCTATGGTCCTCTTGGAATGAGTTAAATAAAAATTTTCTATGTGATGAAGTGTTTACCCTAATAGTGGTTTAAGAGTTATGATGAAATTCTTGTACTATCGTATATTGGCTTGTTAGATGCAGTAAGTGGCATGGAATTTGAAGTGAGGATCAAGGCTGCAGTTCGGTGTTGACAAGGATGTCACGAGCTCGGGTGAGCAGGTAAGGAGTTTCGATGTTTAAATTAAGTTGGTATTGTCTTCAGCGTCACCTGAGATTGGTGTTTTGGGAAAAGGCTTTGCATCCTGGTTAAGGATCCTTGATCGCTTTTCAGCGTTAGTGCGGCCGGTGGTTTGGATATACAGACCTGTTATCTGTTATAGAAGGTTGTGGGAGCACGGGAAGGTTGTATAAGTGTGGCAGGTAGCCTCTTGATTGATTGAAGAGTTAAACCAAGTATGAAGATTGTAGTGATGTCGTTAAATTGAGAATTTGTGCCTGGAGGGCACTCAGTTTATTGGGTTATGGACTGTGGAGGATTACTCCGGTTATGGTGGTTGTCCTTGTGTGTTATGAGTAAGACGGGGGTGATTATGGACCTCTGAAAGGTTATTAGTCTAGTCCTGTGCGATCAGAATCAGCTTGAAGTCTGTGGATGGATTCAAATGTGAATATGGGCTCTATATTAGGCCAGATGTGTTCATTTCAGTAATGCGCTCCTTATGGGAGAGTAGTCATGGTGTTATTTCGTCGCCAGTTATTTCATGCAATGATATAATGCGCCGTGTGAGTTGTGAGACGACTTGGAGAATTGCTTATGCATTGAGGTTCCGCGTAGAGACAAGGTAATATGAGCAAAATGGCTCTTGAGATTCAGATCGTAGATCGCACCTCAGTTGTGCTTGAGTTTTGTAGCTTATAGCGCTATATGTCCCCTCAGGGAAGGTATTATGCACTTAGCGTGCTTGTGATCGATATTCGGTGTTTTGTTGTAACGAGCAATTTTGCTCGATGTGCACCTCCTTAGGTGAGTGTTATGTGTGGATCGGGTGGCACGCCACCATGGGCATGTTATTTGATCGAGTTGTGCGCCACAATAGTGTGATGTTGAATACAGTTTCAAACTTCGTCTTATGTGTGTTTGTTTCCCATTTTCTGAGGAAAGTTCATATTAGTTGCGCAAGTTGAGTAGTTCCTTCTAGGGTTCGTTTCCCTTTGTATCCCGTTCGAATTGGTGGCCTATTGACGCATTGAGGCAACATATGAGACTTTTGATCATGTCAGGGGTGGCTTATTGCCTGAGCAGTTCGTACTGGGTGAGACGAGATCATTGGATTTAGGATCGGTACAATCTGATTATATGAAGTATATTAAGGAGCTAAGACTAATATTTGGTTCAGAATGAGGTGATGGTTCTTATCGGGAGTATAGACCCAATGAATTGTTAATTCGGCAGTGGTTATGAATTTCTACACATCTCTTTCATCGTGGCGGTATTGTGAGCGTAGAGCAAGACCTGTGTATGTCAAGAGGTACAATGGGAGCATCAGAGTCATGGAATTTCAACTAAATTGATCAGAGAATGTTATTGTGGTCCTATAAGTAAAATGGTGCTAGGTGTGAATTCAACTAAGGTACGCAGTCATGTCTTAGTGTTGCGTGTAGTTATTGATATGGTGAGCGTACGTTGGAAATAGGTCTGGCATAGAATTCCAGATGTTGGAATTGGGCTCCAAGGCTTATTTGCTTGAATAAAAGGGGATATCTTCAAAATTGATCGAGCTAATGTGCTCAATTGGGTTGTAGTAGCACGGGTAAGTGCACGAGGTGTTAAACAGTGATTTCGGACAACTCAAGTGCAGTTCGTAGCACGTTTGAGGACGAACATATATTTAAGTGGGAGAGAATGTAACAACCCAACTGGTCATTTTGAGTTCTAGTGAGTCGTTCAACGGTTTGAGGCCATGAGCAGCTTCATTTCCGGTATTATGACTTGTGCGCATGGTCGCAATTGAATTCCAGGAAGTTCTGAGTTGATTTGGAAAGAGAATTCTCATTTCGGAAGCTTTAAGTTGAAAGAATTAGCTAAGATTGGATTTTTGAGTAAACAACCTCGGAATAGGGATTCGAAGGTTCCAACAAGTTCGTATGATGATTTCGGACTTGGGCGTATGTCCGGATCGGGTTTGGATTATCCCCAAGAGCGATTTGGCGCCTATTGTGGAAGTTAGCATTTTGGAAGAAATTTCATAAGTTTGGGTTGAATTGCATTTCGGTGTAATCGATGTCCGTTTGGGATTCCGAGTATGGGGGTAGCTCTGTATGGTGAGTCTGGAGTCGGGAGCGCGATTGAAAGTGAATTCAGAGGTCCGTGGGTCATTCTGTAGTCATTTGGCTAAAGATAGAAATTTGAAGATTTTTGAGAAGTTTGACCGTAAGTGGACTTTTTGATATCGGGGTCGGAATCTGATTCCGAAAGTTGGAGTAGGTCTGTAATGTCGAATATGACTTGCGTGCAAAATTTGAAGTCAATCGGACGTAATTTGATAGGTTTAAACATCGAAAGTAGAAGTTTGAGATTCTAAAGTTTATAAAGCTTGGATTGGAGGTCGATTCATGATTTTAGTGTTATTTGATATGATTTGAGGCCTCGAGCAAGTTCGTAATGTGTTTTGGGACTGGTAGGTATGATTAGTTGGGGTCCCGAGGGCCTTGGGTGGATTCTGAGTGGTTAACGGATCGAAAATGGAATTTTTAAGAAGAGCTGAAGGTTGCTGCTTCTGTCATAACCGCACTAGCGGTTGGTGGACCGCAGGTGCAAGAACGTAGAAGCGGTCCTTGCATCGCAGAAGCGGCCCAAGCAGCCAGGCCAGGAACCGCAGAAGCGTCTCCCAAACCGCAGATGCGGCTCCGTAAATGCGGCCTCCAGACCGCAGAAGCGGTCCCGGCCTTCTCTCCCCATTTCGCATATGCGATCATCTTCTCGCATATGCGAAAATCGCTGAGGCAGTGAGTTCTTTTAAAACATCAGGAGATGGTCATTTTTCTTCCATTTTTCATTTGGTATGGGCGATTTTGGAGAGCTTCAAGAGAGGATTTTCTTCATCAACAATAAAGTAAGATAACGCCACCTATATTGAGTTAAATATATCGATTTTGTGTGGATTTTAACATGTAAATGGGTAGAAATTTGGAGGTTTGGGGAAAACCTAGAAAATTGATAATCTTGGATTCTGACCACGATTTTAGGTATGGAATTAAGAGAAAATCATATATTTGAGTTCATGAGCTCATGGGTAAACCTTATCTCCGAAAAAATTCGGAATCAGGGCACGTAAGCCTGAGGGCAATTTTGTCAACTTTTCGATCGGGGTTAGGAATTGTTATAAATTGGATTGTAATGAGTATTTGAGCATACATTAATGGATTTGCATAATTATTGGCTAGTGTTGGAGCGTTGTGCATCAATTTGAGTCTTCAGAAGGGCGTGGAATGCCGGTTATGGATCTTCGGAGCGAGGCGAGTCTTCTTTCTAACCTTGTAAGAAGGAATTGTCCACATAGGTGAGTTAATTGATTATGTGCTCCTATTTGTGGGGGATACATACGCACGATGTGAGGAGAGTCCGTGCGTAGCTACAATTATGTTTAAGTCTGGGTAGTTTAGAACCCAAAAGCATGCTATATTTGGAATATCTGTAATCTTATTGACAGTTTGATTTGTTTAAATCACATCGAATTAGTAAATGAATTTCTATAAAGATTAAACTTCATTTTCTTGAATTGTTAAAAGAGAATTGGGTTTTCCTTGGATAATTGTTCCTTGATGAATTCTCGAATGACTGAATGTTGTGTCTATTTATATTTGACTGCATCGCATGTATGATTCGCGAGCGGGGTAATAGATGCATCTATGGTTAGTACCGTTCGACCCTCGGCAATGCACAGTTTAAATATTATTGGATCGGGTCGTACGACCTCGGCATAATTTGCGCATGCTTGTATTGCTTGCCTTGAGATTTATTGATATTGATATTTGCTCTCCCCGACTTGAGATAATTGAAAACTAATGGATTATGAATCCGGAGACCTTTAATATAAAAAGAAACTTTTACCTATTCGTGACTTATTTAAAATTACTGTCATTCTTAATAAATCCATGATTATTCGCATTTATAATATATCATTATTGGACCACTAGTAAGTGTTGAAGTTGACCTCTCGTCTCCACTTCTTCGAGATTAGACGAGATACTCATTGGGTACACGTTGTTTTCATACTCATACTAGACTTCTGTGCATTTTTGTTGCACAAGCACATGCATCTCTAGTGGCCTAGTGAGTGTAGCAGCATGGTTGATACGGAAACTTAGGTGAGCTGCATTTCCCGAGACGACCCGCATCCAGTAAGTCTCTTTCAGATTACTATATTTATTTTCTGTCCAATTTGTATTTCGGACAGCTATCTTATTATATAACTTCCTAGAAATAGCTCATGCACTTGTGACACCGGGTTCTGGAAAAGTTATGGGGTATTTCATATTGACTTCTTAACATGTATATTTAATTGAACTGAGTATCTTTTACTAGTAAAAATTGAAGTAAAATCAAAGTTTTTCAAAATTGTTTAAATGAGAATTTAATTAAGTATTTATGTTTGGCTTGCCTGACAGTGGTATCCGGCGCCATCACGATCCTTAGTGGATTTCGGGTCGTGACAATATTGCAGTAACTTAATATATTTACTTGGTGCTTCTCCGTTTCAAGTCTTAAAATCTTGAATTACTTAATTCATTAAGACTTACGGTGCATCAAATAAATATATTAATATTTTGAGTAATCATTTATGAAGGTCACAAAAATACTCAAAACTATCTCTTACCAGTATGTTCATTTAACCATACAAATCAGAAGAGACTCATTCTAACTTATCACTAGCTTTATTTCCTTTTGAAGAGAAACAACCTTTAGTCAAATTTCCTTCTAAAGAGGATATACAAGTTGATAGTGTCTCTACTTTCAATGAACCTTAAGGTCCATCCTTGACCAACTTGAAATCCTATCCAGATTAATATGACTTAGACGAAAGTGCACATATAAGTTTTTACTCAATTTTGAAGAACATATTCTCTTATGAGGTAGACTAATATTATTCTGTTCAGGAGAGGCATTAATATACAATAACAAGGTCATGCATTCATGTATCACAAGAGTTAAAATGTTTATCAAGCTCAATAACTCAAGAGTTATTCGAAAAATAAAACAAATATCCATCTCTTATTTTGCCCAGAAACCGAAATTAAATTCCTTCTAACAAAAAGTACATATATTGCATCCTTTAAATTAATGTCTTATCACTAAAAAAAATTTTAACAAGTAATACGACAAATTGCATAAAGTCCTCATAGATTTGAGATAAAAACATTAAATAAATCATAATAAGTCAAAACACTGAATATTAAAATTCAGACTGCATTCAATATTTATATATATACATGCATCTCGAATAATAAATTTTGATGGAAAAAGAATCATTCATGCAAAGTATATTATATAATGTAAGAATTATACAATCCAAAAATAAATAGAACCACCTGAGATGGAGAGTATAATATTACTTTTAGTCAATTGTATATAACCTTTTAGTACAAAAATTGTAAACACACTACACCTATATGTCATGCATCTTGAATATAAATTTCGATGAAAAAAGAACTACTCATGCAACTAACATATGTAATGCCAGATTATTCACTCCAATAATTAAAGCAAATCCAATCAGATGGATAGTATACTGTTAATTTAAGTCAAGTGAACATCATAATTAATAGCTCTAGTTCCATTGATCCAACATGTATACTCAGATGGAGAGTAAGTACACGATATCAATTACTAGTATTTCACATAGTGAGCGTACAATAAATTTATCCGATATAGAGAAAGACCTAAAGTCAACACGTAAATTTATTACTCACTTGAAATTAATAGTGGAAGACCATAGAAATATATTTCTATCACCACTTAATCATGATTATATTTGAGTTACAAAATTGATTCAACCCTTTAAACTCAGATAGAGAGTTAACACAGGTTATCAATAACTAGTAACTACATCCAGTGAATTCATAATAAATTTATCCGATCTGGAGGAAGACCTAATGTCAACGCGTAAATTTATTATTTCACAATAAATAAAAAAATGGAGACTATTGGAGTTAATTCCTATCACCATTTTTTCACAACCATGAACTTTTCTCTGAGGATTAAGTTTCATAATTGAAAAGAATGCTTAGTACCAAATTTAAATAGTCTTAAAATGCTAAAATTAATGTTTTTTACTACATAGCAGTGAGTATTGTTCATTGGTCTATTTCCGATAAACCTACCAAATTTTAGATCAATCAGAGATCGTTAAAATCACAATTTCCAAAAATTGCAATCAAATTTGAAAAATTACCATTTTAAGCATTTTTTAAAGAATTTAAAATATGACCTACATTCTTATCATATATCAATTCTTGTCAAATCAGCATGTGTTATTATGTTACATATTAGACATAAATAAAATGATAGAAATAATTACTTTTCTTATGTAAATCACATTTTAATCCGTCAAACCTCCAAAAAACTCATCTAAACGATCTCGAATCGTCAAAATACGTTGTGATACATTGCATAGCAGTGATTTCTTCTTAACTGGTCGTTTCCGATGATCCTACCGAATTTCAGGTCATCCGGAGATCGTGAAACTTACGATCGCCAAAAACTTGACCAAATTAGAATAAATTATTTTTGGCATAGTTAGGATTAAATCCATGTGACTTGCATTCTTGATATATATCATATCAAGTTAAATCATCATGTTTCAGATTTAACACAAATATAGCCGATATATAAAGAATAATTTTTCATATTTATAACAAATTCAATTTAATAAACTGCTTGAAAAACCATCTAAACAATCTAAAAAGCCGACAAACAACATGATTCACTGCATAGTAGTGAGTTTTTTTCACTAGATCGTTTTCGATGAACCTAACAAGTTTCAGGTCAATCGGAGTCCGTCAAATTCATGACCACCAGCCTGTAACCAAACTCGAAGAACAACCGTTTTAAGTAGTTTCATGAATTAAAATAAATATGATATTGATTTCCATTCTCCTTATAATTATACTATAAGCTCAAGGCATATATTATGTTCTTCCTATTCCTAGGATACATAATATCTCCTTTTGCAATAAATTATCCTTTTATTAAATACACAAGAACCTAAGATATTATATTTTTTCCTGTTCGGCGAAAAAACTTAATATCTCCTCTCATGGGTGGAGTTGGTATCACTAGTACCCAAAGATAAAACTCTTTTTCTAGTTAAGAACCTCCATCACTAATGTAGATTTATCAAGGATAATTTCACATGGTACATTAAGCAGATTTTAATGACTCAAATAAATAGACCATTTTGTGGATCCTACTTATTAATCATAATGCTCAATCCATGAATAGACACAATTTACATGTACAAATTTATTAAGAATTTTTCATGAGTTCTAATAAACAAACCACTTTAGTGGTAACTATTTATTACTCACAAAATTCTCAATTTACGAGTGAAGATACATGTAGTTCATAAATTATTTTATGACAGATTATGGACCACAACTTAAAAGTCATGCCAGTAATATAAAACTCATAAAATACCGTCATATTTCACTTAATTATAACCTCCAACCATAGAACAAAATATTTCATCGAAAATCCCAGACTAGTAATCACGCAAGGCATGAAAACATAAACTAAAATTTGAGATTTTTTGTATGCACAAATATGCCAAATGCTCCAATCATTAGTCATCCAGGATATCAAACAGATGATTTCACTTTCTTACAAAATAATTATATCAATTATACCTTGTAAGACTTAGTCAATAAAATCCTACAGCTCTATTATTGAATTTAATACAACAACACGTCTATTTACTAATAGCCAATGTGTAAACCTATTAAATCACCAGTATTTAATCATGGAAACTATGGGGAGTCACCTCCATCACCAATGAATTAAAAACGAATTAAAATTATTAAGAAATAATTTTCAAAAAATAGAAAAACGTCCAAAACACAGTCTAAACGGCCTCACAACGCCGAAAAACATCATGAGTCACTGCTTTTGCAGTGAGTTTTTCTCACCACATCGTTTTCGATAGACCTACCAAATTGCAGCTCAATCGGAGTCCGTCAACTTGGCTGACCTCCGAAAATACCGGCAATTCGATCAAAAACAAGTTTTGCGTTTTTCTAGGGTCACCAAAAAGCTATCCAGATCATCCCAATAAAATATCAATAAAAATAGATATCTCATGATTATAAGAATAATTAAAAAAAATTTGCACAGTTAATACACGAAACAATAGTGCAATTTTTCAGAAAATCACATATACATGTAATTCAAAAACACACATAAATACGATATCCTTGTTTCATGAAAAACTTAGTTATCTAATTAGATATGAGTGGGCTCTGATACCAATTGATGGATTATTATAAGCAGCGAAAGCAATCCCAGTATCAAAATCACATGTAATCTAGACAACTAGCATAAACGGGATTTCATGGGTTACCTCTTGAAGCGTGAATAAATCTCCTCTATCACGTGAGCTTTAAATTCCAGAACAACTCAATGAATTCTCCACCACCCGTACGATCACGATCTCCGAACGCTCCACGGTCTTCTATTGTGTTACCCAAATAATACTCGGAAATAGCAATTTCGTGTGGGCGTAATTTATTAAGGAAAGGAGGCTGAAATTCGGCCACCATATGCTCCTTCCGCTAGGTGGAAAACCATATGTATTTATAGCACAAGTTTTAAGGGTTAAAACCCTTTTCCAAAACCTGTTGGGTTTTATTTTCCACTAGAAAAAAAGATTGTGATGACCCAAAAGGTCATCATTTATTTTTAAAAAATAAATTCTGCGTTTCGTGGCCTTAAAGACCTCTTTCGACATCACCCCAATCTGCGGGCACAGTCCGGGCGCGTAGATGGAAAGTCATTTTGTGAAAATCTATGAAAAATGATAAATTTTGACTTTAAAATGGATTTAAGTTGACTTCGGTTAACATTTTGGGTAAACGGATCCAGATCCATGATTTGAAGGTCCCAAAGGGTCCGTGAAAAAATAAGGGACTTGGGCGTATGCCCGGAATCGAATTCTGAGGTCCCAAGTCCGAGAAATGAATTTTTAAAGAAAATTGTTTTCTTGCATTTTTTATGAGTTTTGGAAATGAAATGCATTTAGAATTTGATGGTATCAGGCCCGTATTCTGGTTTCGGAGCCTGATATAGGTCTTATATGAGAAATAAGATGACTCATCGCGAACGCGATAAAGGCCTGTCCAGTGATTTTAAAACAGAAGCAAAACGGGACTTAACCAAAATTTCATAACTTCTTCTTCCAAACTCCAAATTGGGCGATTTTTGAAAGGGAATTTCACTACAAATCCATAGGTATGTAATTTTAGACCCATTAGATTTCTAGTCTTAAATCATGTTCTTAAAGGTAAAATATTAGGGATTTGGGTAGAGTTACGGTTTTTTGGTATAGTTGGGATTTAGACCTCGTTTTGGGGTCGAATTTTGGAACTAATTATATATTCGGGTCCATCTCGCCCTTTTCTTCCTGTGAACTCTTCATTTACAACATGAGGCCCATCTCGCGGACCCTGCTTGTATGAGTTGGGAACCTTGTGAGGAATCTTTGAGGGGTAATATTAGGCATCATGAGCTTTGAGTGGGTGTTCATTGTTGGGGATGGTGGATAAGATCAGAGGACAATTTTTGGGAAAGGTAATTGGAAGATGAGTGATGGAGCTACTAGAGTGGTTGGGAAAGCCATGATAAGCAGGTGGATCTGGAAAGTATGGGGGATCATCTGGCACTGTGACCGGTGTTTGGGTAAGAATAGTATTTAGGAAGCTAGGTGGTGGCGGGGGTGGTGCCTTCCCAGTCATCCAAGCCTGATACATGTCCGCCATGTGTTGTCTTAACATCTTTACCTCTTCAACCAACCCATTTTCCTGTTCAACCAATTGCTTCCGGGCACCGGTATCAACCAACTCAGTTTTGTTGTTGTCTGCCATTACCTTTTGACCTTATGTTGTAGAGAAGAGTTACTACTTTGAGAACCACAAACCAACCACCTTTCTGCTATGAAGATATCAAAAGGAACAAAATGGGGTCATCCCGTTAACGTTAGGGCATTTAACAGCAAAAATATCATATTGTGTGCAATGCACCTAGCAACAATTAATGGTTCTAGAATGACTTCGAGGGTACAACGGTCAGTTGGCATCATCCCAATTTGTTCATTTCAATCCTTTCTTTCGTTGCTTTTCTAGCACCTCTTGGCTTGCCCATTTTCCTTCATTTCTCTTTTTTTTAATCATCACTCTTTTCTTTCTCTCATATCTCGCATCCCACAATTTCAGTTTTTTTTTGTTTCCTTCTTTTTTTCCTTTTTTTCTTTTTCTTGCAATAATAAAAAAATGATTCGATCGAACCCTATGTAGGTTGCCTACGTATCATGACCCCGCATGAATCAGATCTTTGCGTATTCTGGAAGACCGAGAGTAACACACATAAACTGACATTTTCTTTTTCATTTCTTCTTCTTCCTTTTTTCTTTTTACCTTAGTGACTAATCCGATGAGAAAAGAGAAATAAAAGAGGCAAATCTTTTTTTTTTGAATTTTCTAGACTGAATGCTCTATAACCTATTCTAAACTCAAGCTTAATGAGCATTTTTTTTAAACAAATGCTCTATTAAAGAAAATCCTAGAAGAGAAACCCCTCCCCCCCCCCCCTTTTTTATTCATCTTTTTATGAAGAAAATCTAAAGAACAAACCACAGAAAAGTATTTGAATTTTCATTTGATATCCTGATGCAAGATTTCGAAACAAGCAATAAACAAAATAAAACAAAATATTTTTGGATTTTAATTTTGATTGCCTAAAGGAAAAATTCTAATGATAGACAAAAGACAAAGTATGTTTTTTTTTTATGTACAATATCCTAAAGTTCTAATGAAAATAAAAGAAATTGTTTTTCCATTTTTCACTAATTTCCCAAAGAAACGCCTCAAAGACAATCTTTTTGGATTTTAGAATTAATATCTTAAAGAAAACTTTTAAAGAGGTACTAAAAGAAAATTCTCTTTTTTTTTGAATTTTGGTCCCAATATAGTAAAGGAAATATAAAACAATTTTTATTTTGATATTAATTGCCTAAAGTAAAAACAATCTCAAAGGATTTTTTTTTATTTCTAGAATTAGTGTTCTAAAGAAAACTTATAACGAAAATATAAAAACGCATAATTCCCTTTTTTTTTTGGATTTTTGACTTGTAACACATTTCCAAATGCAAAATAAGAAATGCAATAACAAAAGACTATGCAAACTTAACTAGACAATACAAACTCTAACATCACCTAAAAGACTAAATACTACTATACAGGACTAGAAAATAAAACAAAAACAATTGACTCAAAAACATAAAATAGCTGCTCAAGCAGCTCTTGAATGCAGTGATCCTGGGGTATCGTCCCGGAGTGTATGTCATGCTCAAACTCCAGTAAGTAGACCCACACCTGTATGAGAAAACTTTAACCAACACTATGTGAAATAATAACACTCCCTATTATATACATGCAAGACGTAATTGGGGATATTTTTGCAAAATGACTTATTTGGCCAAAAAGTGATTAATAAGTGCAAAATTTAACTAAGACCCCGCAAAGCCAAGGACCTAAGACTTACTAGGAAGACCGGACCCTATGTGGGTTGCCTACATATCACGGCCCGAAAGACGAGAATCAGGTATGCATAGTTCGGGCAAATTGGATACAGGCGAGAAATAAAAATAACAACTAATTTAGAGAAAATATTTTTTTTTCTTTTTTTCTTTCTTGTTTTTTGAAAAATGATGAAACATGTAAACTCTTCTTTTTTTATTTTCTTTTTTTTCCCACCTTTTTTTTGATTTTTGATTTTTGAAAAATGATGAAAAAGTACAAAAATCCTTTGAATTTTTCAAGCTCTCTTTTTTTCTTAACAAAATGTAACAGAAAACATAATTAGGCCACAGTCGCTTTATCTTCACACTTCACCCTCTCTTTTTCTCTTTTTTTCTTCTTTCTTTTTTTCATTGTTTTTTTTCATTTCTTCATTTACCCTCAGCTATCATTGGTCTGCCAAATGACCCTTTTACCCTTGAATAAATGCAACATGTAGCACATAAGATGCATCATATGGTCTTTTATTTTTTGGGGTATACCTGTCCCAGACGGACCCAACCCCTGTGTTGAGTCCCCAAAGTTGAATGCACATGATGCAAACAAACGTTCCTACAAGGGATCCGGCATAAGGCTGAGTTATTCTAGGTTCAAAACCTGGGTATTTGTTCTAGACTGTGTACCCGAGCGGACAACTCGAGCCGAGGAGGGGGCTACGTACAGGGAACCAAAAGGCCATCCGGCTTAGTAACTTGTCCGAGCCTCTTTCTTATTTCAAGGTATGACACTAACAGAATAGGGAGTCTCGACTAGCGAGCACATCCCCGAAGATGAGAAGAGAAGGGTTTCGTAGCAGTTTATATACAATTCAGATAATATCAAAATGGAAAAAGCACATTTAGCACATTAGGCCCAAACATGTAATAAAATCAGATAACAGATAAAGCCAAATACAACAATTCATCTAAGCTCGAATTCTGAACCCTGGACCAGAGATTCTAGGTTCGATCCCCAGCAGAGTCGCCAGAGCTGTCATACCTCCTTTTTACCTACACCCTGAGAGGGTGGTATATAAGGGAGTTTATCCACTTGAAGTGACAATCAAAACAGGATTATTTTAATAAAATTCAGAGGCGCCACTTGGGATAGTTCATGGTGTCCCAAGTCACCGGTTAAATCCCGAATCGAGGAGAGATTGACTATGTTTTACAGTCCGCGAGCATAGAAATTCGGGTAAGGAATTCTGTTAACCCGGGAGAAGGTGTTAGGCATTCCCAAGTTCCGTGGTTCTAGCACGGTCGCTCAACTATTATATCCGGCTTAATTATCTAATCTTAAGCAATTATGAACCGATGTGCAAATTTTTATTTTTAACCACTTTTAATTAATTTGTGAAGAAGATTGAACGTCATTTAAAACGTGCCTTTGGATCGCACCACTTGAAATGCACCCGCAATCCTAAATACATTTTAGTCAACGTTTTAAGATTTTGATTTTGGTCACATGAAATGCACACCCGAGTCCCTTAAATGTAATTTGACGTAGTTCAGCAATCCAATTTCTATACCGTAACGAAATCATGTTCAACTATAACTAATTCGAGTAAACATACGAGAAAATAACTAAGCAGGCAAATTCGAAACTACAACGAAACTGTGACTATCCAACTAGAGGCAAAGATCAATCTGTGTTGCTTGCTACAAAGAAAACCGAGAAGCAGAAAAAGCCTTCAAGCTTGCTAAATGAATCTGCAATGAATAAGGAATTCCACCACATGGCCAAGGCCGTTTCTAACAGGTTGCAGACAACTATTTGTGATGCCATATTCTCTCATTAAGTACCAAAGTTTTGCCTTCCGATTTTATGTTTTAATCTTTCTTTTCAAAAAGAATTGTCGGGAAGCCTTGCTTTTGGATTAAATAGACTTTATGATCATTTAGAAAGATTCACTCAATTTGTGACAGCCCTAT
Organism: Nicotiana tabacum; assembly: GCF_000715075.1. NCBI lineage: Eukaryota > Viridiplantae > Streptophyta > Magnoliopsida > Solanales > Solanaceae > Nicotiana > Nicotiana tabacum. Next base: position 165,066,342 of record NC_134095.1, read on the forward strand.
TTTATTAGCTAATTTTGACACTACAAGGCTACCATTAATTGTGAAATCACATATTCAACAGAACTTTAACAATAAAGTAGTGATGAAAATCCGAAGTTAAAGGAAAATTCAACGTAATAATCAGAGTAATGTCCCAACACAGAAAACTAATAAACAAAAATCATCTGAATCATACAAATTAAATCAAATATGAAACGATCCAAAAGATTAGCGAGAAGAACAATATCGGAAAGGAAAATAAACCTTTATTGTGGCGTATTTTCCTCCATGAACAGTGAAACAAGATCTCAGAAACAGCAAATCAAAACAAATGAATTACTAATCCGAACCTTGACGAAGCCAACCTGGAACTCAGACTCTAACCTCGAGCAGTAGTAGGGTTCGAATCGGAAACGACGTCAAACAATCTCGATCGGCGACGAATGAGAACCTCGAACAGAAAAATAGAATACTTCGCCGGAGCCTCAACGAAACTCGACCAAACCTCTTCGATCTCGGCTACGACGGACACCTCGACTTGATTTCTTGGACTTTGGACTGGAATGCTCGACTTTAAAACAAGGTCGAGAAGCTCGCCTCCATGAATTCCGATATGAGAAGGAAAATCACAGGTTGAGGGCTGGTTGTCGATGGAGTGTAGAAGTAGAAGGGTTTCTTTCTTTCGTGTTCTCTTTTGGGTAAACAGGAACGAGGGTTAGATGAAGGGGTCGTTCTTGTATTGCTGTTGCTGAAGAAAATGAACAGGCGAGGGGGGGTCGGAGAAGACGATCCGAGGGAGGGAGGGGTCCTGTATTTGCTGCGCAGCTTTTGTGTGTATGCCCCTTCCTCTTTTTTAAGGCTTACTTTATAGGTAGAGTCTAGGTTTAGGTGTATTTTTGTGTATTTTTCCCATTAGTCCCTAGGTCTTTTTTATTTGTTTTTGCTCCAAAGAAGAGTCTAGAAGGGTCCCTAAGCTTAATGGATTAATCCAAATTAGGCCAAGAACTGGGCTCTAAAACTCTTAAAATTGTGATCCAACACCTTAATTGACTCCTTTTAAAATAAAATAAAAATACTACACAATCCAAAGCTCTAATTAATTAAACTAAACATGAAACTATTTTTGTGTTTTCGAAATTATATAAAGATAAAAATAAGGTACCATTTTTATATATTTTTAAAAATTTTTTTTAATGAAAAATACATAAACTAAAAATATTTTTGTGATTTTCATTTTTCTTGTAATAAAATAAAGTAAAGGAGTAAAAAATAGTTGAAATAGCTATATTATGCCTAAATTAAATATTTTACCTAAAATATAAAAAAACTTGGGGAGGGTCAAAAATAACTTGTCTACAACTGCCCCTCTTTGACTGGAAACGCAAAGAGTTTTCAGACAAAGTATGACTAGACAGGTTTTTTGACCCGACCCTTATTTGGAGGGACTAAAATGAAGAAAAGGGGGAATGTGACCGAGCCCTGGTATCTGAGCTGCCTACATATCCTTGGCTATAAAGGAATAAGGTCACGTGTAGTTCAGAGGTGAGTGAGATGATGGAGTATGCCGAGGTGGAGAGCCGGTCGAGGTGCCGTTTCGCCGAGGTTCCGGTCCGCGGTCTTGATGTTACATAAAAAATCAAAACATGAAAAAGACTAGCTAAACCTATCAACTACGAGTTACAAGATTCCTATTTATAAGTCTTCTGAAGCTTGATCTTGACTCTTGAATGGTTCTTCATGTAGACTTTAGATTTGAACCTTGGCGCTTGTTAGCTGCATGTGCTAGCTCGTTCTTCTACAACTTTTGGATCAAGACCGGACATGTAGTGTTTGTGACTTCCACCATGTCTTAAGCAGTTCACATCTTCCATCAACTTCTGCATTTGGATTCACTTCTTGCCTTTCTCTCTTTTTTTCTTTATTGTGACTAACTTTTGTTGATCGCCTCAGACTGTTGACTCCCATTCTTGCCGCGAGCTTCTTTGGTTGCTGACTTGAATTGCAATCTGAGATACTTTTCCTTTTCTTCAGGTGGACGCCTGATTGTTGAACTCGAACTGTATTCCCTTGCTCTCCAGGTAGGCTCCTGACTGCTGAACTTGAATGTATTCCCTTGCTCTCCAGGTGGACGCCTGATTGCATGAACTTGAATTGTATTCCCTTGCTCTCCAAGTGGGCGCCTGACTTCAACAAAATAGACAAAACAAAGAATTTTTTTCTGCCCCAGTTTGGGTATCTGGACACATATATAAATGTAAAATGAACCACATTACCAAATATCAATAAGAACTTGAAAGCTAAAACTTGAGTTATACTCCCTTTTTCTCCAGGTGGGCTCCTAATTGCTGACATGAAATGTATTCCCTGCTCTTCAGATGGGCTCCTGACTGCTGACTTGAAATGTATTCCCTGCTCTCCAGGCGGGCTCCTGACTACTGAACTCGAATGTATTCCTTGCTCTCCAGGCGGGCTCCTGACTGTTAACTTGAAATGTATTCCCTGCTCTCCATGTGGGATCCTGACTTCAATAAAATAGACAAAAACAGAGAAAATTTTTCTGCCCCAGTTTGGGTATCTGGGAACATATGTAAGTGTAAAACGAATCACGTTACCAAATATCGATAAGAACTTGAAAGCTAAAACTTGAATTGTACTCCTTTGTTCTCCAGGTGGGCTCCTGATTGCTGACTTGAAATGTATTCCCTGCTCTCCAGGCGGGCTCCTGACTGCTGACTTGAAATGTATTCCCTACTCTCTAGGCGGGCTCCTGACTGCTAAATTTGAATGTATTCCCTTCTCTCCAGGCGGGCTCCTGACTGCTGACTTGAAATGTATTCCCTGCTCTCCAGGCGGGCTCCTGACTTCAACAAAATAGACAAAAACAGAGAAAAATTTTCTGCCCCAGTTTGGTGGTTGGGCACAGATGTGAGTGTAAAACTAAATCATCATACCAAATATTACTAAGAATTTAAAATCTAGGTCCCATTATCCAGGAGGTCCTGACAATTCTTACCTAAACGACAATTTTAAATCTAAGTTATATCTTCTAAAGGTGTGACTTCCGCTAAATCTTGTTATCTAAGAGGGTCTTAAAGATACATCTCATTATCCAGGGGGGTCCTGAAAACTCCTAATTACATCCTATCTTAAACATGCAAACTTTGAAACCAACTTATATTCCTTGGGGTACATTTATGCTACTTATGATTGTTTCGATTTTTAAACTAGGTCACACTTTTCAGGAGGGTCCTGAAAACTCCTAATTGTATCATATCTTAAACATGCAAACTTTGAAACCAACTTATATTCCTTTGTAGTACATTTATGCTGGATTATGCTACTCATGGTTGTTTTGAATTTTAAACTAGGCCACATTTTTCAGGAGGGTCCTAAAAATCAAAATCAAACCTGTTTGGTGCCTGCCTTTCTCCACGAAGGGTTTCTCCGGAACAACCGAAATTTCCTGCGCTGTTTCAATCAAAGAAAAATCTTGTTAGTTTAAAATATGGTGGTTGGTTTGTGGCCTTGACTTTGAGGGCGATTTCTCCTTCACTTCCCATGATAACTGATTTCCACTCGAGGACCTTGCTTGTTTATGGACTAACCACTTTCTCTGTCGTCCTTATCACAAAAAATACCCCTTCTCCGTTCAGTCGCAATTCCCTCTATCTTTTGTATTGCTCATGAACTGACATTTACCAACCTTTGTGTTTCACCAAAAATATCTTTGATCCGTCCACCTAACACCCTCCATCTGTTGCATCATGCTCTTGTGCTGACATGTACCGAACCTTTGTGTTTCTCATGAATCCCAAAGCACGTCAATTACCATCCACTCAGTATGCATTCTATTCTTTCCTGATTTAAATCACTAGCCTTGGCCTTGAGGTCTATTTCTCCCGCAATTGAAATATACCAAACCTTTGTATTTCTCATGGACCCCAAAGCATGTTGATTATTACCAGCTCAATGCGCTTGTTGTTCTTTTCTGACTTATGACATTTTGATGTGTTAGTCAGGCCCCGTTTTGTGCAATTGGACAGCTGGTGGCTAATTTTTAAGTCATTTCTCACTTGTTCTAACCACACAAACTCAGGAAGACGAAGTGAACAAGACAAAAGAACAGAGGGAAGGACAATGGAAAAAGATGATTCCTAACGATAAAACTACAAAGTAGAAACCTATCAGTTGTGGATACCAACTCTAATGACCATGACATGCACCTGTGGCCTATTATGTCAAGTAAGCCTGATGTTCGACTCTTGTTGTACCTTTAAACCGTGAAACTGGGCTTCAATGCTCCGATTATCCAATCTGATTCACAATCCTTATTCGACTTGTAGCGCCCGAAGAGTTTTCACCATCAAGCCTCTCTCATTTGTTCTTTCTCTCAACTTACCGTCGCCTCAAGGTGCCCGTGAAGGTTTTCACCAATACGACTCTCTCATTTTTTATTTCTCTCACCTTTCCATCGCCTTACGGTGCCCGTGAGGGTTTTCACCAATAATACTCTCTCATTTTTAACATTTCCCTGCTTGGACCAAAGTGTTGCCCCTGATATGCATTACCTCTCATTGTTTGACCTGACATTTCTCGAAGACTGATCGGAAGGTCTTTCTTTGGACCGTAATGTGGGCTTTTGGATAGGGTTAGAAAGAAAGGATATCAAAGGCTCAAAACAATTCACATGAGTTCAAAATTACAACTTTCAGAATCAGATTTCTTACAACAACCACAGCTTCTGCCCTAGTTTCTTGCTTGGGGACTTTTGAATTTTTATTTTGTTGGGACCGAACCGTGAGGCTACCTACGTATCCTTAAAAGGAATCAGGTCGAACGTAGTTCATGTTATAGGAATTACTTTGTTTGTTATGATTTTTCTTTTCTTTTTCTTTTCTCTTCTTTCCTTCTTTTCCTTTTTGTTGTTGTTTTTCTTCTCTCTTTTTTCTTTTTTTTTCTTCTTTTTCTCTTTCTTGCTTTTTTTTCTTTTTTCTTTTGTCCTTCTTCTTCTTTTTCTTCTCTCTTTTCATTCTTTTTCTTTTCTCTTTTTCCTCTACTCATCTTTCACGCTTGCGTTTCTGATATTTGCTACTGATTCCGAAAAAGGGTATGAAAGAAAATAAATAAGGCTCAAAGGGGTAACAAAGGATAAAGTGTTTAGATAGCAGAACAAAATGCCTTCGTCATTCCAATCTCCAAAACATGCCAAGTGCAAACTACACAATTAAACAGACCAAGGAAAACATTTGCAACATCTTTTGCTTGTACAAGACCCTATAACCATATCCACACATTCGCTTTCTACATCTGTTAATTACCAAGCCCCATTGGACAACACCCTCACTCTCATTACCACGAACGACCCCCTACAAATTTGGGACAAACTTGCCATTATCTTCACTTGATGCAGCATGATGCATTTCAACAGTGTATTTTTATTTTCTACCTGCCCCAATTTCACACAATTCGGGCTTGGAATGATCTCAAAATGCCTTCACTTATTTCCCTCCAATATCCCTACATCTTCAACATTGTTTCATTACTTCATGACTAAACTGACTTTTAAAACTAGGCTGAGAATTACGCGTGCATGTCATGTCATTAGAGTTAACAGGAAAAGAACTTTGAAAAGAAAGAGAACTAAACGAAAATGACTAGAAATTACAGAAAACAGAAAATTACATTAGACAGATGGTGAAAGGGTTGGGACAACAAAACAAACAAACCAAACTGGGGTTACAAACCTAGAACAAACCTAGACAACACTAAACGGGCTACTATGACTAAACAAACTAGGCAAAATAAAAGGAATGAAGGGTTTGAGTCACAAGACAATATCTGGATTACAACCCTGGAATAACCCAGACAACAGAAATGACAACAAAATAAACTACCACGACTCCTCCCTGGCTAACCAAGAAAGGAGCATCTTTCCAATCACCAATCTCAACATCTTAGCCACTGAATTTCGCATCAACAATACTAGGACCCTCACAAGTTTTCATCATATTGTTCTTAACAACTTGCTTTTGGGTTCCCTTTGCTGGCTCGTTCTTAAGATCAATCTCTGATAGCGCTAAAAACTTTGCAGCGCGTGGACCTTCGAGGATCTCAGAAGAATTCTCATATTCCTTTTCAAAATAAATCATTCTCACCATATGCGTCTCATTACAGTGTCTGCTGCATCTGGATTTTGTATGACAATGTCACCTGCATCAATAAGCTTCTGAATTGCATTTTTTAGGTGCCAACACTTCTCTATGTCATGCCCTGGGACATCTGAGCAATACACACACCTTTGAGAAAAATCAAACTTCTTTGGAAGAGGGTTTGGCATTTTTAACTGGATCGGCCTCAACATGTCCAATTTCCTTAGCCTCTGGAATAAACTGGTGTATGACTCTCCTAATGGAGTGAAGGTTTTCTTCTTCCGCAACCTCTCATTCTTAAATGCTTGATTGGGTCGAAAACCTGATCCAGGAGGGTTTTGCTAGGCTTGTGGGGGTGGATAGGCATTTTGTGGAGCTGGGTACTGGGAAAGTGATGTACGACTTTGGGAGTTATGTGGAGAGAAGTAGCATTGAGGAGGGACATTTGGTGCACAAGGATATCCATGGGGACGATGTCGAGGTTGGAAGTATTGAGCAGGAAGGCCCATCGGATCATCTTTTCTGTTTTTCTTTCTTCCACCCAAGCTTACTGGGATGTTCTGAATGTCTTTTGAACAACTCATGATTTTGCCTGACTTGATTCCCTCTTCTACTAGCTCCCCCATTTTTAACACATCATTGAAAGTCTTTCCCAAGGTCGTGATCAAATGACTGAAGTAGGTGGGCCCCTGGGCTTGTAGGAAAAGCTTAACCATTTCTTCTTCACCAATCGGGGTACTGACTTGAACAGCTTGCTCCCTCCATCTGAGCCCAAACTCCCTAAAACTTTCCTCCGGCTTCTTTTCCATTTTAGATAGGGAGGAGCAGTCTGGGGCAACACCTGATCTATATTGAAAGTATCGAACAAAATCTTGAGCCATGTCACCCAATGTAGGCCACTTAGCAGCATCTTGACGATTATGCCATTCCAAAGCTGCCCCAGTCAAGCTCTTACTGAAATAGGCCATCAACAAGTCATCTTTCTTTCCAACACCTCTCATTTCACTGCAATAATCTCTCAAATGGGCTACCGGATCTCCACACCCATCATACAAGTTAAATCTTGGCACTTTGAATCCCCCGGGCAGGCGAACGTCAGGGGGCACAAACAGTTCTTTGTAAGGCATGCTACCCTGGTCTCCCCTTCCTTGTTTGTTCTTTAAGGATTGTTCTATGCCTTTCAGCCTCCTGGGTATCCCATCTCGCCCTTTTCTTCCTGTGAACTCTTCATTTACAACATGAGGCCCATCCCTCGGATCCTGCTTGTATGAGTTGGAAACCTTGCGGGCAACCTCTGAGGGTTAATATTGGGCATCATTAGCTTTGAGTGGGTGTTCATTGTTGGGGATGGTGGATAAGATCGGAGGGCAATTTTTGGGAAAGGTAATTGGATTATGAGTGATGGAACTCTTCCCCTTCTTTTTTTTTTGGATTTTTGACTTGTAACACATTTCCAAATGCAAAATAAGAAATGCAATAACAAAAGACTATGCAAACTTAACTAGACAATACAAACTCTAACATCACCTAAAAGACTAAATACTACCATACAAGACTAGAAAATAAAACAAAAACAATTGACTCAAAAACATAAAAAGGCTCCTCAAGCAGCTCCTGAATGTAGTGATCCTGACTGAATGGTCCCGGGGTGTATGTCATGCTCAGACTCCAGTAGGTAGACCCACACCTGTATGAGAAAACTTTAACCAACACTATGTGAGATAATAACACTCCCTATTAGACACATGCAAGACGTAATTGAGGCTATTTTTGCAAAATAACTTATTTAGCCAAAAAGTGGTTAGAAGTGCAAAATTTGGCTAAGACCCTGCAAAGCCAAGAACCTAAGATTTACTAGGAAGACCGGACTCTATGTGGGTTGCCTACGTATCACGGCTCGAAAGACGAGAATTAGGTATGCGTAGTTCGGACAAAATGGATACAGGCGAGAAATAAAAATAACAACTAATTTAGAGAAAATATTTTTTTTTCTTCTTTTCTTTCTTTTTTTTTTGAAAAATGATGAAACATGTAAACTCTTCTTTTTTTTATTTTCTTTATTTCCCTCCTTGTTTTTTTGATTTTTGATTTTTGAAAAATGATGAAAAAGTACAAAAATCCTTTGAATTTTTCAAGCTCTCTTTTTTTCTTAACAAAATGTAACAGAACACCCTCGTTTTTTCTCTTTTTTTTTCTTCTTTCTTTTTTCATTGTTTTTTTTTATTTTTTCATTTACCCTCAGCTATCATTGGTTTGCCAAATGACCCTTTTACCCTTGAATAAATGCAACATGTAGCACATAAGATGCATTAGATGGTCTTTTATTTTTTGGGGTATACATGTCCTAGATGGACCCAACCCCTGTGTTAAGTCCCCAAAGTTGAATGCGCATGATGCAAACAAATATTCTTACTAGGGATCCGGCATAAGGATGAGTTATTCTAGGTTCAAAACCTGAGTATATGTTCTAGACTGTGTACCCGAGCGGACAACTCGAGCCGAGGAGGGGGCTATGTACTGGGAACCAAAAGGTCATCCGGCTTAGTAACTTGTCCGAGCCTCTTTCTTATTTCAAGGTATGACACTAACATAATCGGGAGTCTCGACCAGCGAGCACATCCCTGAAGATGAGAAGAGAAGGGTTTCGTAGCAGTTTATATATAATTCAGATAATATCAAAACGGTAAAAGCACATTTAGCACATTAGGCCCAAACATGTAATAAAATCATATAACAGATAAAGCCAAATATAACAATTCATCTAAGCTCGAATTCTGAACCCTGAACCAGAGATTCTAGGTTCGATCCCCAGCAGAGTCGCCAGAGCTGTCACACCTCCTTTTTACCTACACCCTGAGAGGGTGGTATATAAGGGAGTTTTTCCACTTGAAATGACAATCGAAACAGGATTATTTTATTAAAATTTAGAGTCGCCACTTGGGAAAGTTCATTGTGTCCCAAGTCACCGGTTAAATCCCGAATCGAGGAAAGATTGACTCTGTTTTACAGTCTGTGAGCACAGAAATTTGGGTAAGGAATTCTGTTAACCCGGGAGAAGGTGTTAGGCATTCCCGAGTTTCGTGGTTCTAGCACGGTCGCTCAACTGTTATATCTGGCTTAATTATCTGATCTTAAGCAATTATGAACCTATGTGCAAATTTTAACTTTTAACCGCTTTTAATTAATTTGTGAAGAAGATTGAACGTCATTTAAAACGTGCCTTTGGATCGCGCCACATGAAATGCACCCGCAATCCTAAATACATTTTAGTCAACGTTTTAAGATTTTGATTTGGGTCACATGAAATGCACACCCGAGTCCCTTAAATGTAATTTGACGTAGTTAGCAATCCAATTTCTATACCGTAACGAAATCATGTTCAGCTATAACCAATTCGTGTAAACATACGAGCAAATAACTAAGCGGGAAAATTCGAAACTACAACGAAACTGTGACTATCCAACTAGAGGCAAAGATCAATCTGTGTTGCTTGCTACAAAGAAAACCGAGAAGCAGAACAAGCCTTCAAGCTTGCTAAATGAATCTGCAATGAATAAGGAATTCCACCACATGGCCAAGGCAGTTTCTAACAGGTTGCATACAACTATTTATGATGCCATATTCTCTCATTAAGTACCAAAGTTTCGCCTTCCGATTTTATGTTTAATCTTTCTTTTCAAAAAAAAACTGTCGGGAAGCCTTGCTTTTGGATTAAATAGACTTTATGATCATTTAGAAAGATTCACTCAATTTTTGACAGCCCTATTTTATTAGCTAACTTCGACACTACAAGGCTACCATTAATTGTGAAATCACATATTCAACAGAACTTTAACAATAAAGTAGTGATGAAAATCCGAAGTTAAAGGAAAATTCAACGTAAAATCAGAGTAATGTCCCAACACAGAAAACTAATAAACAAAAATCATCTGAATCATACAAATTAAATCAAATATGAAATGATCCAAAACATTAGAAAGAAGAACAATATAAGAAAGGAAAATGAACCTTTATTGAGGCGTATTTTCCTCCATGAACAGTGAAACAAGATCTCAAGAATAGCAAATCAAAACAAACGAATTACTAATCCGAACCTCGACGAAGCCAGCCTGGAACTCAGACTCTAACCTCGAGCAGTAGTAGGGTTCGAATCGGAATCGACGTTGAACAATTTCGATCGGCGACGAATGAGAACCTCGAATAGGAAAACGGAATGCTTCGCCGGAGCCTCAATGAAACTCGAACAAACTTCTTCGAACTCGGCTACGACGGACACCTCAGCTCGATTTCTTGGACTTTGGACTGGAATGCTCGACTTCAAAACAAGGTCGAGCAGCTCACCTCCATGAATTTTGATATGAGAAGGAAAATCACAAGTTGAAGGCTGGTTGTCGATGGAGTGTAAAAGCAAAAGGTTTCTTTCTTTCGTGTTCTCTTTTGGGTAAACAGGAATGAGGGTTAGATGAAGGGGTCGTTCTTGTATTGCTGTTGCTGAAGAAAATGAACAGGCGAGGGGGGGTCGGAGAAGACGATCCGAGGGAGGGAGGGGTCCTGTATTTGCTGCGCAGCTTTTGTGTGTATGCCCCTTCCTTTTTTTAAGCCTTACTTTATAGGTAGAGTCTAGGTTTAGGTGTATTTTTGTGTTTTTTTCCCATTAGTCCCTAGGTCTTTTTTATTTGTTTTTGCTCCAAAGAAGAGTTTAGAAGGGTCCCTAAGCTTAATGGATTAATCCAAATTGGGCCAAGAACTGGGCTCTAAAATTCTTAAAATTGTGATCCAACACCTTAATTGACTCCTTTTAAAATAAGATAAAAATACTACACAATCCAAAGCTAATCCTAATTAATTAAACTAAACATGAAACTATTTTTGTGTTTTCGAAATTATATAAAGATAAAAATAAGGTATCATTTTTATATATATTTTTTTAAAAAACAAATTATGAAAAATACATAAACTAAAAATATTTTTGTGATTTTCATTTTTCTTGTAATAAAATAAAGTAAAGGAGTAAAAACTAGTTGAAATAGCTATATTAGGCCTAAATTAAATATTTTACGCTAAAATATAAAAAATCTTGGGGAGGGTCAAAAATCACATGTCTACAGATTGCTCCCCAGTTTCAGACTCTAGCAGCTCAGCCAGTTGAAACAGTTCAGCCGGGTGTGGTAGCTTAGATTGGTGATAGAGAAGCTATGTTTGTCGATGCTTTGTGGAGATTGGACAGGTTCACCAAGCTCTTCACTACTACTTTCAGCGATGCATCTTCTGAGGATCCCCAGGATTATTTAGACAGCTGTCATGAGGTTCTCAGGAACATGGGGATAGTAGAGACCAATGGGGTTGATTTTGCTACTTTTCGCTTATCGTGATCTGCCAAGACTTGGTGGAGAGACTATTGTTTGGTTAGACCAGTTGGATCACCAGCTTTAACTTTGGAGTAGTTTACTCAGCTATTTCTGGAGAAGTTCCTCCCCATTACTCAGAGAGAGGCATATTAGAGGCAGTTTGAGCGTCTCTAGTAGGGTTCTATGACTGTTACCCAGTATGAGACTAGATTCATTGACTTGGCTCATCATGCTCTTATCATACTTCCCACCGAGAGAGAGAGAGAGAGAGAGGGTAAGGAAGTTCATTGAGGGATTTATTCAACCGATTCGTCTTCAGATGGCTAGAGAGACAAGGAGTGAGATTTCTTTCCAAGAGGCGGCCAATGTGGCCAGGAGAGTGGAGATGGTTCTGTCGCAGGGAGGTGGTCATGGGTCGGACAAGCGGCCTCATCATTCAGAAAGATTCAGTGGTGCCTCGTCTAGAGGCAGGGATTTGTATGGTACAGGCCATCCTCCTAGGCCCTTTCAATCAGCACTTCAGGTTTCTCATGGTGCTTTAGGTGGTCGTGGTTCTCACATGCAGTATTCTGATTAGTATCCCTACAATGCACCACTAGCTCATATTAGTGCACCGCCGCTCCAATGTTTTCGGAGTGGTCATTCAGGTCGCCAAGGTCAGTCTCAGTTTTTTCGGCCACATCATTTAGGTGGATGTTTTGAGTGTGATGAGTATGGTCACATCCGAAGGGCTTGTCCGAGATTAGTGGGTACTCAGTCGCAACAGCAGGGTTCCCGTGCTATGGTTCAAGCACCAGGTGTTCCAGCGCCCACTCCGCCAGCTAGGGGTTGGGGTAGAGGTGCTAGAGGTGGAGGTAGAGGTGTTAGAGGTGGAGCTCAAACTGCTGGAGGTGGAGGCTAGCCAGCTGCAGGCCATCCTAGATATGTAGTCCAGTGTGATGGGGCCTAGTCCCGATATTATGCTCTTCCAGCCAAGGCTGAGGTTGAGGCTTCCGATGCAGTTATCATAGGTATTGTTCTGGTTTGTGGCATAGATGCTTCAGTTTTATTTGATTTAATGTCTACATACTCCTATGTGTCATCCTATTCTGCACCATATCTGGTCATGCCTAGTGATTACTTGAGTGTCCTTGTATATGTGTCTACACCGGTAGGTGATTCTGTTATGGTAGATCGAGTCCATCGTTCTTGTATAGTTGTGATTGAGGGTCTTGAGACCCATGTAGAATTGTTACTTCTGGACATGGTTGATTTTGATATCATATTGAGGATGGACTGGTTATCATCTTACTATGCTATCTTGTACTGTTATGCCAAGATTATGACCTTATCCTTGTCGGGCTTACCTTATTTAGAGTGGAGGGGGACTACTAGTCATTCTACCCGTAGTGTTATCTCTTATGTGAAGGCTCGACATATGGTCAAGAAGGGGTGTTTGGCCTATTTGGCATATGTTCGTGATTCTAGTGTCGAGGTTCCTTCTATTGATTTTGTGCCTATTGTTCGTGAGTTCCCTGAGGTATTCCCTTCAGACCTGCCGGGTATGCCACCTAATAGGGATATTGACTTCTGCATTGATTTGTCTCTGGCCACCCAGCCCATTTCTATTTCGCCGTATCATATAGCCTCGCCTGAGTTGAAAGCATTGAAGGAGCAGTTGCAAAACTTGCTTGAAAAGGGTTTCATTAGACTTAGTGTTTCGCCTTAGGGTGCGCCAGTGTTGTTTGTTAAGAATAAGGATGGATCGGTGAGAATGTGTATTGATTACCGGTAGTTGAATAAAGTTACAATCAAGAATAAGTATCCGGTGCTGAGGATTGATGATTTGTTTGATCTGCTTCAGGGTGCCAAGGTATTTTCGAAGATTGACTTGAGATCTGGCTACCATCAGTTGAGGATTAGGGCATCCGATGTCCCTAAGACAACTTTTCGCACTCGGTACAAGCATTATGAGTTCTTGGTGATGTCATTCGGGTTGACAAATGCCCCAACGGCTTTTATGGATTTGATGAAACGAGTGTTCAAGCCTTACTTGGATTTGTTCGTGATAGTCTTCATTGATGATATTTTGATATACTCCCGCATTCGGGAAGAGTATGAGCAGCATCTTAGAGTGGTTCTTCAGACTCTGAGGGATAGTCAGTTGTTTGCTAAGTTTTCGAAGTGTGAGTTTTGGTTGAGTTCAGTTGCATTCCTGGGTCATGTTGTATAGGGTATTCAAGATGATCCGAAGAAGATCGAGGCAGTCAAGAACTAGCCTAGACTAGCATCAACTACAGAGATCCGGAGTTTCTTGGGATTGGCAGGCTACTATCGTCAGTTTGTGGAGGGGTTTTCATCTATCGTAGCCCCGATGACCAAGTTGACCCAGAAGGGTGCCCAGTTCAGGTGGTCAGACGAGTGTGAGGCTATCTTTCAGAAGCTCAAGATAGCTTTGACTACAACATCGGTATTGGTTTTGCCCATAGGTTCAAGGCCATATACAGTTTATTGTGATGCATCTCATATTGGACTTGGTGTGGTGTTGATGCAGGATGGCAAGGTCATTGTTTATGCTTCGCGGCAGGTGAAGATTCATGAGAAGAACTATCCGGTTCATGATTTGGAGTTAGCATCCATTGTTCACGCGTTGAAGATTTGGAGGCATTATCTATATGGCGTGGCATGTGAGGTGTTCATGGAGCACAAGAGTCTGCAGTACTTGATCAAGCAGAAAGAGTTGAATTTGAGGCAGAAAAGGTGGTTGGAGATATTAAAGGACTATGATATCACCATCTTATATCATCCAGGAAAGGCCAATGTGGTGGCCAATGCTTTGAGTAGGAAGTCAGCCAGTATGGGTAGTCTTGCTTATATTCCGGTCGGTGAGAGGCCGCTTGCTTTGGATGTTCAGGCTTTGGCCAATCAGTTCGTAAACCCCAGCCGTGTGTTAGCTTGCATAGTCGCTCGTTCTTTTTTATTAGAGCATATCCGAGATTGGTAGTATGATGATCTCCATTTGTGTATCCTTAGAGACACGGTGCAACATGGAGGTGGAAAGCAAGTTAACTTAGGAGGTGATGGAGTTTTGAGATTTCAGGGTCGAGTTTGTGTGCCTAATGTGGATGGACTCTGAGAGTTGATTTTACATGAGGCCCATAGCTCCCGGTACTCTATTTATCCGGGCGCCGTGAAGATGTATCAGGATTTATGGAAACATTATTGGTGGCGGAGAATGAAGAAGGATATCGTTGCATATGTGGCTCGGTATTTGAATTGTCAGCGGGTTAAGTACAAGCATCAGAGGCCTGGTAGTTTGTTCCTAAAGATTGAGATTCCTGAGTGAAAGTGGGAGCGTATCACTATGGACTTCATTGTCAGACTCCCACGGACTTAGAGGATATTCGATGCAGTGTGAGTTATTGTTGATAGGCTGACCAAGTCAGCGCATTTGATTCCTGTGGCATTCTTCTATTCTTCCGAGAGGTTAGCTGAGATCTATATCCGGGAGATTGTTCATCTTCATGGTATGCCCGTGTCTATTATTTCAGACTGAGGTACGCAATTTACCTCACATTTTTTGAGAGCAGTTCATCGAGAGTTGGGCACATGGGTTGAGTTGAGCACAACATTTCATCCTCAGACGGACGGACAGTCCTAGCGGACTATTCAGATTTTGGAGGATATGCTCCAAGCTTGTGTCATCGACTTTGGAGGCTCGTGGGATCAGTTTTTGCCTTTAGCAGATTTTTCCTACAACAACAGCTACCAGTCGAGTATTCAGATGGCTCCGTATGAGGCTTTATATGGTAGGTGGTGTCGGTCTCCGGTTGGATAGTTTGAGCCGGGAGAAGCTCGGTTGTTGGGTATGGATCTGGTTCAGGATGCCTTGAGAAAGGTTAGAATTATTCAGGATAGGCTTCGTATAGCTCAGTCCAGGCAAAAGAGTTATGCCGACCGCAAGGTTCGAGATTTGTCTTTCATGGTCAGTGAGTGGGTATTGCTTCGAGTGTCACCTATGAAGGGCGTGATGAGATTTGGGAAGAAGGGCAAGCTTAGCCCTAGGTTCATTGGCCCGTTTGAGATTCTTGATCGAGTGGGAGAGGTGGCTTATAGACTTGCATTGTTGCCGAGATTATCAGTCGTGCATCCAGTGTTTCATGTGTACATGCTTCGGAAATATCACGACGATCCATCCCATGTGTTAGATTTCAGCACTGTCCAGTTTGACAAAGACTTGTCTTATGAGGAGGAACCGGTAGCTATTCTAGACAGGCAGGTTTGTCAGTTGACATTGAAGAGTTTTCCTTCTGTTCGTGTTCAGTGGAGAGGTCAGTGCGCTGAGGCATCGACCTGGGAGTCCGAGTCCGATATGCGGAGCCGTTATCCCTATCTTTTCCCCTACTCAAGTACTTCCTACTTCTATCCGTTCGAGGACGAACAGTTATTTTAGAGGTGGAGAATATGATGACCAAAAAGGTCATCACTTGTTTTTAAAAAATGAATTCTACGTTCCGAGGCCTTAATAACCTCTTTCGACATCACCTCGATCTTCGTGCATAATCCGGGTACGTAGCCGGAAAGCCATTTTATGAAAATCTGTTAAAAATGATAAATTTTGACTTTAAAATGGATTTAAATTGACTTCGATCAACATTTTAGGTAAACGGTCCTGGAACCATGATTTGATGGTCTCGTAGGGTCCGTGGAAAAATATGGGACTTGGGCGTATGCCCAGAATCGAATTCCAAGGTCCCAGGCTCGAGAAATGAATTTTTAAAGAAAATTATTTTCTGGAAATTTTTATGAGTTTTGGAAATGAAATGCATTTAGAATTTGATGGTATCAGACCCGTATTCTAGTTCCGGAACCCGGTACAGGTCTTATATATGAAATAAGATGGGTTTGTGAAATTTGGTAAGAAACGGAAGTCGTTTGAGGTGATTCGGACCCGTAGTTGTGAAAATTCCTACTTTGAAAGTTTTGAGATTTTTCTTAGATATCTATGCTAAATTCGTTGTTTAAGAGGTTATTTTGGCGATTTGATTGCACGGATAAGTTCATATGATGTTTTTGAGTTAGTACGTATGTTTGGTTTGGAGCCCCGAGGGCTCGGGTGAGTTTCGGAAAGTTTTGGACTTGGAAAAAGTTGCAGGTTTTTGCTTCTCTCAGTGCACAGAGATTTTGTGCTTCGCGTTCGCGTGGTCCCACTCGCGAACGCGCAAGGCTATTTCCTCAGGTGCCAATTTACTCTTCGCAAACGCGGATCTTGGGACACGAATGCGAGGCTGTGGGGGGAGTACCCTTAGCGAACACGTCCAGTCACTCGCGAACACGTAGGCTACTGGCCTTGGGGGAGGGGTTCACATTTTTGTTCTACGCGAACGCGGCCACTGGCCCGCGAATGCGAAGGCTCGAGGAGTCAAAGGTCTGCGAACGCGAGCCTGAGATCGCGAACGCGAAGGTCACCTAAGCTTGACTCATTGCGAACGCGACAGGCCTATTGCAAACGCGATGAAGGCCTGTCCAGTGATTTTAAAATAGAAGCAAAACGGCACTTAACCAAAATTTCATAACTTCTTCTTCCAAATTCCAAATTGGGCGATTTTTGAAAAGGAATTTCACTACAAATCCATAGATATGTAATCTTAGACTCATTTTCTTCAATTTTCATTAAAACCCATTAGATTTTTAGGCATAAATCATGTTCTTAAGGGTAGAAAATTAGGGATTTGGGTAGAGTTAGGGCTTTTTGTATAGTTGGGATTTTGACCTCGTTTTGGGGTCGAATTTTGGAACTAATATATTCGGGCTCGTGGGTGAATGGGTGATCGGGTTTTGGTCCGAACCTCGTATTTTGACCAAGTGGGCCCGGGGTCAATTTTTGACTTTTTGGGAAGAATGATAGGAAATCTATAATTAAGCATTGGGATCGAATTGTTTAGCGTTTATTGATGTTATTAAGTCGATTATATCTAGACACAATTGATTTGGAGCCAAATTTAAAAGGAAAAGCTATGTTTGAGGCTTGAGTTGGTCGTGGAAGTTCGAGGTAAGTGTTCGGTCTAACCTTAGTTTGAGGGATTAGGAGTTGTGTCATATTTGATACATGTTATTCGTTGAGTATGACGTATAGGCATGGTGACGAGTATATATAAGTTGGTGTCAAGCATGACCGTGGGTCCTAAATTGAAATTGTTGTGTTCTTAATAAATACTACGGGTGCCTAAGTTGATGATTCTCTGTGTTGAGCAAGGATTATGATTATTCTCATGGAATTTACTTATGATTGAGTATTGGTGTTAGTTGCGGTTGTTAGGTGTTGGAACTAGTTTGGTTATAGCTGATGTTCCCTTGCCGGGATGTATTTACTTATACTGTCGATTCCCTTGCCGGGATAGTATTATTTCTTTATTGATCCCTTGCCGAGACCCTATTTTTGAAGTGGTATTGTACTGTATATGTGGATCAGGTTACACGCCGCAACAGTAATATAATTGGATCGGGTTGCACGCCGCAATAGTAATATAATTGGATCGGGTTGCACTCCGCAATAGTAATATAATTGGATCAGGTTGCACGCCGCAATAGTAATAGATGATATGGATCAAGTTTCACACCACAACAGTGTTATTATGTTTTGGATCGGGTTGCATGCCACAACAATAGATAATACGGATTGTTTATAGACTGAATGCGAGTTCATTATTGTTTTGCTGCAAATTCTAAACTGTCCTTATGCCTTTCTCTTAATTTACTGTTGGTATTGATATTCTCCCATAGCATGTACCCCCTCCCATCTTTACTTGTTTATTCCTATTTTATTTTTTGCTGCATAGTATATATCTGCACAGGTTTATTTGGTAGTCTGGTCCTAGCCTCGTCACTATTTCGCCGGGATTAGGCCAGACACTTACCAGCACATGGAGTCGGTTGTGCTGATACTACACTTTGCACTATGTGCAGATCCCGGAGCAGCTTTTGGACTATAGCTTTGGGTGGCTGCCTTCAGTCCAGCTAGAGATCCCGAGGTAGTCCTACAGGCGTCTGCATGCCCGACGTTCTCTTCTATCTTTATATGTATTCTGTTTTCATCTACTTTCGAGATAGATAGTACTTTTCTTTCAGACATTTATATGTAGTATTTATAGACAGTTCGTGATATTGTGACACCGGATTCTAGGTAGAGATGTATGTTGGCATTGTCGTACTATTTATGGTTCATTTATCAAATTAAGTCTTCCGCTCGTATTTATTTATCGTTAATGTTTCACTGTTGATCACAAGTTAGTTTAAATTGTTAAAAAAGGCTAATAACTGAGTTAGTAATTCACAATACGCAGCTTGCCTAGTTTTCACGAGTAGGCGCCATCACGACTCCCGAGAGTGAAAAATCCGGGTCGTGACAAAGATTCCTTTATTTGCTATTATTTAGGCACAGTAGTGACCACAAAATTTAATTAACAAGGCTTCCAATTATGGAATTAATTTGTAATTTTCGAAATTAATATCCACCATAATTAATTACGAATTATTCTACTAAAAATTCGTAATTGCACTCCTTATTCAATTTTGAAATTCATCCATTAAATCTTATTTAACTCCCTATGTTAAGAGTCAGATACTAATCAATTAACTTAAATTACTGATGATTTAATTTATTGACTATTTCCTTTAGACTTTCGCTTAACGTATTTCATGTGTCGGATACAAAATTCACCGGCCGGGTTTATACATGAAAACTTATAAGCTTTCATCAAGGTGAATCACCAATCTCTAAACCGAGACATGGATTCCATCAACTAACTATTATTTCGCCAATGTACATTATTATTATCCAATTTACCAGGCATATTAACCCATGAAAGAATCTCGCCTTTTAATAAATCAAAATAACAATAATGCACACAACTAATAATAATTATATCAAGATTAAAAGTATAAGTACATTTAATAGCTAGAGAGTTTATTTTATTAAGTCAGTATAAAATACTTATCTCTACTTGGTCCGTTCAATACATACAAAATATACTAGCACAAGAAGTTCGAATTAAACCATTCCCATAATCAAGATAAATTATATTTAATCTTGTGCTACAATCATTCCTGATGGTTTGTTCAATTCCATCATTAGATTGTGAACTCAAACTTTATACTTATAAGAACTAATGATTTAATCTTCTGTGTATAAGCTAAACTCTATACACTTGTTACAACACGGATTTCGCACCCTCGGGAGTCGTGATGGCGCCTACTAGTGAAAGCTAGGCAAACCAATCATTACAATTATTTAACACTTTTCATTTTAAATCCCGTAACAATTGTGAATTAATATTTTATAAATAGCGGAAATAATAAAGCGGAAGAACGAAATGTAACAATTTAAATTAATACCGACACAAATCCATAAAAAAAAGCTACCCAGAACTGGTGTCACAATCTCACAGACTGTCTAGAGATACGACAAATAGGGGTCTGAAAGATAAATACAAAGTTGTTTCTGAAATACATAAAAAACAATATGGAAAGATAGAAGGAGACGCCAAGGCCTGCGGATGCCTGCAGGACTACCTTGGGTCGCCGGGTGGACTGAAGGAAGCACTCCAACTACTGTCCGAAAGCTGCTCCTGGATCTGCACACAGTGCAGAGTGTAGTATCAGCACAACCAACCCCATGTACTGGTAAGTGCCTAGCTTAACCTCGGCGAAGTAGTGATGAGGCTAGGACAAGACTACCAAATAAACCTGTGCAGTTATATCATATCTCAGTAAAGAAGTGAAAGGTGTGAGCACGTGATTTTTGCCTCACGAAAACAACTCCAAAATAAATCAAAAAATAAATAAAACAAATCTCTGTTAGTGTGCAATTTTTAGAATTTGTGTGGTGTTTGTTAATTATTTGTGTTGTCCGTAAATGTTTTTTTTATAAATAAACAAAATTAAAATAAAAATACATGTTTCATGCATATCTAGGATTTAATTATGCACTTAATAATTGATTTAAAAATAAAATCACAAAAAATATGCATTTGTTCTATTTTAAATGTTCCAATGTGTGATTAATGTTTTGTCTATGTGTTAATAATTGTTAAAAAGGTAATTAATATCTTTGTAAGGGTAATTTTGTTTTTATAATTTTAATTAGGATTTTAATAATTAGGGATAAATTTAGGAAATGGAAAATAGGTTGAAAAAAAAATATAAAAAAATCGGACCTGGATTAAAATCCAGGCCCAAACCAATTAATCCCCTCACAGCCCAATCCAAATACCCATGTCCGGTCCAATGCAACCAAAACCAAACGACGACGTTTGGTCATGTTTTATCAAGGGACGTTGGATCAAATCCATCCAACGGCTGAGATCTTACAAACCTAACACGTGATCCTTACCCGATCCAGTACCCGGTTTAACCCGTCTCCCCAACCTAAACCAAACGACATCGTTTGGTAAAGTGAATAGATCCTAGCCATCCATTCTGCTTGATCTAACGGTCAATATCCATCCACCCCTTCCCTATATAAATCCTAAACCCATACCTCGGCCCCCTAACTAAACACCCCCCCCTCTCCACTATTCATCATCGTCTCCAAAAAATATACCCCTAACCCTAGCCGCCCTCATTCCCCACCGCCTGAAACCCGGCGGCAACAACGCCGCCGGTCACCACCTTAACACCCCAGACTCTTCACAACCTCCTCTTCACGGATCTGGCCTTAATTTCCTTCGAATCAGGCCCCAACCCTTCGAATCTTAAATCGAAGGTTGGCCTGAAAACCTTATCTTCTCCAATGGCCTCCAAAATAACACCACAGCTTCCCCTAAATACCCTCACCACGGATCCGTTAGTTGCATGGCTCGACTCCTACTGGAACTGCTCGAATCTTCATTTGAAGATTCGAGTGAAACCTGACCCTATCCCAACCTACCTCAAACTCACACCAGTTACCCACCTGATCTCCCTCGTGCCTAGAATACCATTGGTTTGATTCGAATATACTTAGAAATGTTCGGATTTGAAATCAAAAAATCTGAAACCCTAAAAATTTCCAGTCATGGAATTTGTCTAATTCAAGTGAAGGATTGAGGTCTAAGAGACTTTAATCGAGGTATTCTCAGTTGAGAATACTTCGAATAAAGTCTGTTCAGCCTCAAAAGGTCCAAGTCCGAGTCGACCCTGTGTCCGTGTGATTTTAAAAATTCAAAGGTATTTTTTCCTATTTCTTTTTATATTCTATGTATATATTGTTGCCTGTTTCAGTAGCTGGTGTAAGTTTTCATATTTGTTTAGTTGATTCCGTGATTCTGTCTCATACCCGTCTATTTGATCAGAATTATAGCAATGTTTCTGTTTGTTGTGATTGTTTATAATGTGTATAATCGGCTCGATTAAGTTCGTTGATTAGTTGTTTTGTAAATTCTAGTTTCCGTTAATGATAATTGTAATAGCACGCTTATTTGTTTTGGATTGATTATTATCATTGAAGTCAGTTAATTAGTTCTTCCCAATTAGTTAACTCTCGTTTAATAAGTCAGAAAGTTTGTCAATTTGTGTGTTAATTTCTGAACCAGTTGGTTTCAGGGCATTGTCAGTATATTGACAATGCTCCTGTATTTGTTTAATCTCAGTTCAATGCTGAAATTCAGTTTAACTTGTTATGTTGAATTCAGTATAATGTTGTTGTGATGTTGGGTTTGAATTCAAGTTTACAGGGGTTGGGTAGATACAACTGTGTTAGGAAGTTGATTAGGATTGGTTCTAGCTGTTTAAATCAGAAGGATAATTAAGCCTGGACAGATTTTAAAATCTGTTTTGTATCAGATTCTGAATTTTAGTTTAAAGGCAGTAATAACAGTAATTACAGTAGGATTTCTGGGGTATTTCTGGGATAAAACAGTGAGGGTAATATAATAATAATAGTGGGCTGAAAGTGGAATGTTAATGGCTTTTAATTTAATGGGATAATGGGAACCAAAGGGTAATGGAATGCTGGAAATCAGGAAAAGTTCACTTAATGGGATTTAAAGTAGGTAAAAGCAGATTTTGGATATGATTTTCTAGTTTTAATAGAAGAAGGGGTCCAGGCAGCACTTAAGAGAAGGGGGGCAGACCTGTATAAATACAGGAAGCAGATTTTTAAGAAAGAGGACTGATTTTAAGACTGATTTTAATACTCAGATTTTGAAGAAAAGAAAAGAACTCAGATTTAAAAAAAAAAGAGATCATAAATTAAGAGAGGAAAACTGAACAGAAAAATCAGAAATAGGAATCCGAAACAGATAGAAGAAAGAAACTGAAATCCGAAGTGTTACCTTTCTAGAATCTATCCGTTGTTTGTTTGTGGATATTGTTCGGTTTAAATCTGAAATTTTCCTCAAATTTCTGTCACTGTTCATTCGAGTTAACGGGTCTTGTTCAGACTTGCTGTGTTATTGGTATATTCTGCCGGTGTTTTGTTGCTGCTATTACTGCTGAAATTTACTCCTTCTACTTTCATTTCCAGGTACATATCTTTTAAACTCATATTGTGAAGAGCTTCAACATGACAAATAAATGAAGCTTGGAAATTATAATTCTGTTTTCCATTCGTCTAAGTTCATTAGTTTAAATTTCAGTTTTGCTTCATGTTGGTTAACTAGTAGTGAGTTCGACACGATGGCTATAAGTTAATTGTCTTATTTTGAAATTCGTATAAAAGCTTTGTAATAATGTTATCCATTTCGAAATCTCATTAGTTTAGTTATATTTGAACTGTCAAAATAAGGAACATGGCAGAAAGTTGGCCATTATTTAAACTTTATGGTATTGTTAGTTAGGTACAGCATAATATGGAAATATCAAGGAAAAAATACATTATTTGTTTATTTTGTTAGTTAGTTAGTTGTTGTTTAAAGCTAGGTGATGTTGGTTGCATTTTGCTATATTATGGCATAACAATGGTTATGTTTACAATCAATAGTTGAAAGTTGCATTAGTAAAATCCGCTATGTTCACAATGTCAAAATATGGCGAATAATGTTGTATGCAATATCATTTTATTAAGTCAACAGGTAGATTTGTTCTCTTTCTTAATAACAAATGGCCTAGGAATTTTACAATGCGAAAGTTAGCGTTTTCCAATAGTTCGCATAGGTTGAGAATAGAAATCGTTTCGATTATGTATATCCCAAACTCAATCATAAGCAGAATTAACTAAAATAACCATGCATATCAGATTAAGAACAAGCGATGTAGAAGTAGATTAGATTTATGACGTGTAACAATTTTAAGAGTGCAAAAATAGCATTCGTTGCAAAAAGAATAATGAGAATTCTCCGAAAATATCATTTCCTTTCAAGAATTGATTTTTTAGTTTCATACGCTATTCACATTTTTAGTATACATATGTTGTATTTACTAAAAAATAGTGTTAATTATATGTTTGTTCTTATCTTTAAATTTGAATAGTTTGGAGGAATGTAATTCATACGCGAAAAATATAATCAGCGGTCAACATTTAATAAACTGTGAATTCTTTTCAAAGAATTTAAGGGCATCTCAAAAATGGGAATTTCTCATGATTTTCACATAAAAATGTATGGATATAATAAACAATTTGTGGAAAATCCATAATACCATTACGAATATTTTGCGCGATTAGGGATGCGTTCGCGTAACCTGATTATATTTTTAAAAGCAAATTCGGATTATGCGTTCGCGCAACTTCGAGCGAATATTTAATAAAAGGGATTTCTCCAAGGATGTTAAAATAATTTCATATAACCCGAAATGTGCAGTTCACTGTTTAATCATACAAGGGCGACGATGTTCTTAATTTTATTTCTAACTTCGAACGTATGATTTTTTTTTATAATAAAAATATAAAAAATATTATCAACCTTTTTATGTACACGTATGCGTGGCATGATTCTTTATGATTATAAAAGGTATATAATACGAGTATACGTACGCGTAATTCGTTTATATAATTGTAAACAATCTAAATAAAAGCGGTAACAAAATCATGCAATAAAAAATGTATTTAGTAAAATCAAGATAATTAAGCCAAGAATAAAAACAGTTGAGCGACCATGCTAGAACCATGGAATTCGGAAATGCCTAACACCTTCTTCCGGATTAACAGAATTCCTTACTCAGGATTTCTGGTTCGCAGAATAACAAACAGAGTCATATTCTCCTCGATTCTGGGATTAAAACCGGTGACTTGGGGCGCCTTAAAATTCCCGGGTGGCGACTCTGAAACAAATAAACCAATCCCGTTTCGACTGTCCTTTAATTGGAGAAAACTCCCTACGCACCCTCGCGGGCGCGGAAAAAGGAGGTGCGACAGCTCTGGCGACTCTGCTGGGGACCAAAGTTGAAAACCGTAACCCAGAACCACTGGTTCAGGGTTTAAAGAATTCGAGCTTTAAATAACTGTTATATTTGGCTTTATTTATTATCTGATTTTTTTACATGATATATGCCAAATGTGCTAAATGTTGCTTTTTACCGCTTTAATATTATTTGAATTATGAATATATACAACTGCTACGAAACCCCCTTCTTTCTGAGTCTTCTGAATTTATCGTGTACACGTGCGCGTGGCCCACCTTTCTGTTAAAGTCACACCAAATAAGACGAAGTCGGGACAAGTAACTAGGCCGGGTAGACTTTCGTGCTCCCGGTACGTTGCCCCCACTTCGGCTCAAACTGTCCGTTTGGGTAAGCCAGGTTTAGAACAATATGCCTCAGGTTTTTCACCTAGAATAACTCAGCCATGTACCGGATCCCTAGTAGGAACGTCTATTTGCATCATGTACATTTGGCCTTGGAGACTCAACACAAGGGTTGGGTCTGTCTAGGACAGGTGAACCCGAAATAAAAGACCATTCTGATGCATTTTACTTGCTACCTGTGCATTCATTTGCCTCGAATATGCTTGTTGACCAGCTTAATCGAAATCATTGTGAGAACCGAGGAATAAAATGGGTTATTTTTAGAAAAAAAAATAGTTTTAAATCTTAAAATAAAGGTGTTTAATAAATAAAAAATTTGAAAATGATTTTTTTTGTTGTGCATATTTTCAAAATGAGTCTTGATTTTATTAAATTTAAATTTCAGATACAAAATGAGCACAACACAAAATCCCCCATCCACGAATACAGACGAGTTTCTATTTCAGCTTCAAATGTGGTGGTATGAATTAGGCGAAGTGGTCAAAAATGGGTCGTCAAGCATTTGGGAAATCTCACGGATATTATGAAAGTTAAACCCCGTGATGATCTGATTGCGGCGTTAGTAACTTTTTGGGACCTTGTTCACAATGTCTTTCATTTCTCTGATTTCGAGCTTACTCCTACATTAGAGGAGATAGCTGGATATGCTGGTTTTGACGGAAGTCTAAGAAATCAAAGCCTGATATTTACAAAGGCTCCCTCGGTACATCGATTCTTCGGTCTTCTGAACATCAGTAATCAAATCAGGAAAAGCAATGTCATCAACGGATGTTGTTCTTTCAACTTCTTGTATTCAAGGTTCAGAAAGCCAGATGGATTTGAAATTCACGAGAAAGGACTTACTAACAAGCAAAACAAAGACACCTGGCAGATTCACCGTCGCTTCGCCTTCATAGTGGCTTTTCTAGGAATCATGGTCTTCCCAAACAAAGAGCGAACAATTGATATTCGCACCGCGAAAGTTGTGCAGGCCCTCACCACCAAGGAAAATCACACCCTTGTCCCAATCATTCTCTCAGACACTTATCGGGCGTTGACTTTATGTAAATCAGGAGCAAAAGTCTTCGAAGGATGCAAAATTTTGTTGCAAATGTGGGTGATTGAACATCTCCAACAACAACCCAAGATCATACAGTATGGGCCAAGCAATGATAATTGCATCGAGAGTTATGAGGAAAGAACAAAAGATTATAAGTCCCCAGAAGGAATAGAAGCATGGGTATCTCATCTAAGGGCTTTAACGGCAAATCAAATTAAGTGGACTTTGGGATGGCTCCCTGTGAGCACGTGATTTTTGCTTCACGAGACCATCGCTCCAAAAGAAATAAAAAATAACAACAATTGATCCCGTTGTACAAATTTTGGGATTTTTACATGGCACTTCGTTAATTGTTTATGACTTTGGCCCATTTTTACTTTATTAAAACAAAATACAAAAAATGTACGTGTCATGCATAATCTGAACCGTAACATGGTTGTTAAATAGAAAAGCATAAACAGGCATCTTTGTCCGTGATTTTGTTTTGTTTGATTTTTACCTATTTTGAATTATTTTAATGTGTGTGCAAATAATTGTATTAAGTGTTTATTTTAATTTGATTTTTACTTAGTTTTGTATTTTTATAATAAAAAAAAAGAAAAAAAAGAGGCCTTTCCTTTTTCCGGATTTGGGCCAACTTGTTAAAATTGGCCCGAACAAACAATGCCCAAACCAGGCCTGCCCGGTCCAGTCCGAGTTGATACCCAGGGTGTCCAAACGACGCCGTTTTAATCCAGCCTGATCTGGGTCGTTGATCTCAGATTGATCAACGGCCAAGATCACATTTCCCATACCCACGAACAAAACCCGACCCGTTCCACTCGGACCAACCCAAACCCCCTTTAGTTGAAACGACACCGTTTCCCCTAAGCCCTTAGATCCAAGCCATTGATTTTAGTTGATCCAACGGCTGAGATCAACCCACCCATTCCATATATAAGCCCTTTAACCTTACCCTGCCCCCCATCTGATACCCCGGCTCCCGTCTTCACCATCTTCCTCATCAAACCCTAGAGCCGCCCTTGTATCCTTCACCATGAAAACGGGCGGCACGGATGCCGGTGACCTCGCCCTTAACACCATAGAACCCCTGTGCCGTCCTGAACCCAAATCTACCAACCACACACCTCGAATCCTATCCCACCTTCTCGAATCTTCATTTGAAGATTCGAGTCGGAACCTAATCTACACCGATCTGCCTTAAATTCATACCAGACACTCCCCAGACCCCCCTCGTGACCAAACCATACTTGGTTTGGTCCGAATCTGACCAGGGAAGCATGAATCCCGGATCTAGTTTTCGAACCTTAGGGTTCCTCGTCACTGGTCCGTTGTTTTGTTCAAACCAAAGGATTAAGGTCTAATGGACCTTAATCGAAGTGTTTCTCACCTGAGAAACACTTCGATTAAAGCCCGTTCAGCCTTAAGAAAGGTCTGTCCAAATCCGAGTTCAAGACTTTTGATTTTTCGAGTTTTAAGGTGAGTTTGCTTTCTTTCCTTTACTTGTTTTAGTCCGTGTGATTTGTTTTAAAAGCTGTTCATGATTGTTGAAGTCTGTTTTGTTTTGAGTTCCTATTAACTGTGTCCTGTCCACTTTGCCTGAACCTTTGTTGTTTGATTGAGTGTCTTTTTCTACTTGTCCTGATAGTGTGTATGTATGTATTTGTTGTGCAATTAGTTGAATTCCAAATTTGTACTGATTAACTGATTCCTCGAAGCACAATTCTGCTCAGTCAATATAATGCGAACCTTGTGTGATACTGTTAAATGCCGGATTTTTGGCTACGATTGTATGTGTTATAACTAATATAGTCGAGTCGACATGTGTCGTCAATTAGTTTCAACTGTCTGAACGAAAATAAATCGATTTGCTTCTGTTGAACATTGCCTGAATCAATTAAGAACCAAGTTCAGTTACTTATAGTTGTTAATATGATTTCAGAAACCTAAGGCTTGGTCTGTAATTGAAATCTGAGTTGATGGCATGTGCACAGCATGTGCATTGTGCACAGCCTGGTTCCTGCATAAAAGAGCTTTTGATTTAAAAATGGTTTGACAGCATATGCTGTCAGATATATTCTACTGCCCATACTTTGCTTTAGTTTAAGAAATATTAAACCTTTAAAGGGTAGAACTGCCAGGGAATGATGGGGTTTAATACTTAAATAGCTAAAGTAGAACTAAAAAGAAGATGGGCACATGGGAAGGGTTTTCTTTTAACTTATCAGGCTGTAAAAGGGGTAATGGAAGGCTTATAAAAAGGGGGACATACAGAGATAAAGAGGA
This sequence comes from Nicotiana tabacum, assembly GCF_000715075.1. NCBI lineage: Eukaryota > Viridiplantae > Streptophyta > Magnoliopsida > Solanales > Solanaceae > Nicotiana > Nicotiana tabacum. The sequence continues at coordinate 165,094,840 of NC_134095.1, forward strand.
GACTGGAGGAATGTGAGGAATTTCTGGGGAAAGAGCTGGAAAATACATACAGATATATACATACAGACAGAGAGAGAGGCACACGGTGAGGAATAATTTGAAAGAAAGAGAGGGTGATACACATTGAGAGATATACACACACACACATAGAAACAGACATTGACAAGAACAGAGTGATTTGAGGAGAGAACATTTTGAGAATTAAAGTGAGGAAAACAGAAAACTGGAAAAGAATTCTCTTTGATGACACAGACAGGCAGGATCAGAAATTACATCTTTTGATTGCTGTCTTGATTTCACTAGTCTTGACCTGTTTGTGCAACATTGATTTCTTCCAAATCCCAGCTGAGTCTGCTTGATTGTTGTTGTTTTACTCGAAGACTTGGTCTAGTTGAGTATTCCCAGTTGAGGTCTTGATCCCACTTCAATTATTTCGTGTGTTTGTTGCTGCTGCTATTCTGTCCCTGTTGCTGCTGCTATTCTATATCCTGCTGCTACTGTTAATTCTGTTTCCTGCTGCTGCTGATTTCCCCATCTTCTTCCTCTTCTCCTTTGCATTTTCAGTGTTTCCAGGTACACATTTCAAATCCCACTTTGGTGTTAACTGTAACAGTTCAAAAGCATGAAATGAAAGGAGTTCTTGAAGAAAATTTAGATGTCTGTTTTGTAATGCTTGTGGTATATTGACTTCTGTTGTATAAATTGATTAGTGTGATTCAGTAATGAAAGATTAGTTAGATAATACTTAATCAAGTTTTAGCCTCTTGCATCTTAGTTTATAGTTGTTTGCCAGCACAAGATGTAATGGTACAATATATAGAAGGCATGGAGAATTGGTATAGATTTTTTTGACTGGATTCCCGTTTAACTAATGACATGCATAGAATAGAATATTTCCACCTTACACAAATGTTCCTTGTTTATTTTTAGTTTTCCTTTATCATAACCCGCTAGGCAGCATATAGAAGCGCGTTCGAATCCCCGCAAGTAATGAGACATAGTAGTTAATTCCCTTAAATTCAGCCTCAATAAGTCTAGTTAAATTCAATTCAAGAAACGTTTGGACGCAAGTATAACATTGGGTCAATCTCGAATGTAATTTCTTTATCCAATTAAAGTATGTTTCACAAGTTATGACATCCCTCCACTTTGTAAATAATTAATCAGAAATTGATAAGAATCCGGATTAGGCAAAAGCATATAGTTAAATTAGCATGTCCCTTTTCTTTTAGTTTTAGGGACAAATGCATTAGAAATGTAGCCACTTTAGGATATCCTTTCTAAAATAGAGACGAGCCTCGCCAAATAAAAATGCAAATTGTGGGGCCCTCAATAAATAATCGTAATATTTAGAATTCAGGCTAGGCCGTTTAGTGAATCTCATGGCTTTCCACCATATAATAACGCGTTAGACTCTTTAGGCACGGTTTAAGTAAATTATATTCTTAAATTCGGGTGCGCATTGATGTGACCCAAATCCAAATCTCAACGGAGTCAGAATGTGTCGACGACCACGGGTGCATTGATTGTGACGTAGTTCGAGATGCATTTTCATGACGTTGCAATTCTATAAAAATAAATGATAATAATAAAAGCGTTTTAAACTTAATAAAAGCACGTAAGTCATAACATATATTTAAATTAGATATCTAGCCATTATAACAATTTAAGCGACCGTGCTAGAACCACGGGATTCGAGGGTGCCTAACACCTTCCCTCGGGTCAACAGAATTCCTTACTTAGAATTTCTGGTTCGCAGACTTCATTTGGAAAAGTCGAAAATTTCCTCTATTTGCGATTCAAGATAAACCGGTCACTTGGGACACCAAAAGCCAAACCTTTCCCAAGTGGCGACTCTGAATTAACTAAATAATCCCATTTCGAATATTGTCACTTAAATTGGAAAAACTCCACCCGCGCATTTAACCCTTCGGGGCATGGGCGCGCAAAAAGGAGGTGTGACAGCTCTGGCGACTCTGCTGGGGATTTAAACCCAGAACCACTGGTTCAGGGTTCAAGAATTCGAGCTTAGAATAATTGTTATATTTGGCTTTATTATCTGATATTTATTACATGTTTTTTGGTAACGTGCTAAATGTTGTCTTTTACCGCTTTGATATTATCTGAACTGTATATAAACTGTGCCGAAACCTTTCTTTCCTTACCTCCGGGGAGAAGCTCGCTGTTCGAGACTCCCTATTCTGTTAGTGTCTATACCTGAAATAAGAAAGAGGTCGGACAAGTTACAAAGCCGGACGATCTCGCGGGTCCCCGGTACATAGCCCCCTCCTCGACTCGAGTTGTCCGCTCGGGTACACAGTCTAGAACAAATGCCCAGGTTATAAACCTAGTATAACGAAACTTCATGTCGGATCCCTAGTAGGAACGTTTATCTGCATCATGTTGCATCTGACTTAGGGGGCTCAACACAGGGGTTGGGCCCGTCTAGGACAGGCAACCTGAAATGAAAAAGAACACTCTGTTGCATCCTATTTGTTTTATGCATTTATTTGCTTCGGTTCCGCATGCTGACCGGTTTCTAAAAAAGGGAAAATAGCAGCGTAGGGAGATAATTACTTATTTTGGAAAAATAAAACCAATGTTAAAGTATCGTCAAAACCTCACCGGAATTTTTCTAAAAAAAAAAGGAATAAAAACAAAATTTGTCTTCTTAGTTTGAATTATTAAAAAAAAAATATACAAAAAAAAAAAAATCTTTCATGTCCAAAATCAAAAAAAAAAGAAGGTATTTATTTAAAAGTAAAAAAAAACGGAAAATTCATAATTCAAAAAAAAATGTGTTGTTTCTTTTGTAGTACCCCTTTTATAAATTCAGACTAATAGTCCAAATATTGCCTAAAAAAATAATAATAAATATTTTCTTTAGTCTTTATCTCTTTTCAAAAATAATAAAAATACTTATTCTTGATTTCTAGGTTTATTTGATTTTCTCTATTCATGATATGCCCGAACTACGCCGGTTTGATTCTCACCGGATGTGAGATACGTAGGCAACCCTCGTCGGGTTCAACCCCGTTTTTGCTAAAATAGCCAAAATCATTAAATAAATAAAAAATGCGTTTCAAATTTTTTTTTTTTTTTTAAAAAAAAGTCGTAAAAAAATCGGGTGACGCTGTTTTGTCATAAATAGCCGAATGTTCCCGAAAGGGACGCCGGAAGGCTGACTTTGCATAAATAGCCACCTTTGGGTCTTGTTTAGCACTTTTATCCAGTAGACCCACACAGCCTTAAAATCTTCGTCCCCGAAGTGTTTAAAGGCCGTGTTTAAAACTCGATCCCCTCTGTAAAATAAAAAAAAATTGAGTCAGTTCGTTTTGTTAAAATCACCTTAATAAATGTGCAGGATGAGCACGATGCGAAATGAACATTTTTCAATAATGACCAAAATCCCTGTCAAGTTACGGCTATGGTGGAATGATCTAGGTGTTGAAGGACAAAATGAGGTTAAGAAATACCTGAAAGGTCTCGTGGGTTTATTGGAAATCCAGCCTCGGGGGATATCATAAGAGCTTTGGTTACCTATTGGGACCCGGCGCACAATGTTTTCCATTTCTCTGATTTTGAACTCACCCCGACTTTGGAAGAAATGGCCGGATACAACGGGAATACTGAACTTCTTTTGAAGGAAAAATACTTGGTCGCCCCAAGAGTCGTCACGGTACATCGGTTCCTAGATTCATTGAAGATACCTAGAACAGTCCACAACCCGGATCTGGCAGCCGTATTTTGTACTCCATGCTTCATATATGATAGGTACGGTCATGAGGGGGGATTCAATAATCCAATCAACAAACTGTGTAGCAAAGGAGTTCGTCAGAAGTGGGACGAGCACAGACGGGTAGCTTTCATGATGATGTTCCTAGGCCTTCTGGTATTTCCAAGGAAAGACGGAAACATTGATCTGAAGATATCCGGGGTCGTCAGCACTTTACTCACGCAAAGTGACAGTACTCTCGCGCCAATGGTGGTATCCGACATCTTTCGAGCTCTTACAGCTTGTAAAGCTGGGGGAAATTTCTTCGAAGGTTGTAACTTGCTCCTACAGCTATGGATGATCGAGCACCTCTGCCATCATTCCGAGATTTTGAGCCATGGTTCCCCGGAAAAGACCTGCATAGAAGAATCTTACACGAGAACCAAAGAGATCAATTTGCCCAAAGGAGTCCTGGCATGGACCTCGTTCTTTCAAGCTCTTACTGCCAGCCAAATACAATGGACGTTGGGATGGTTGCCTGTTGATGAGATCCTATATATGTCTGCAACTAAAACTCATTTCTTACTAATGGGGCTTAAGAGCATTCAACCTTACGCACCCTGCCGAGTTTTGAGACAGTTCGGAAGATGCCAAACAGTACCTCATGAGGAAGATCTTAGCACTCAAGCAATCGAGATAAGTCCTAACGGACAATTCCCAGAAGCAAAGATTCACCAAATCTGGAGTGAGTGTCAATATTTGAAATCAGATACTTGCGTGCGGGATCGAGCCAAAGGAGAGATGGCGCCAGGTTACCTTGCATGGTATAGAAGAGAACTTGAGCATGAAAGGCCGGCTAAGAGACCCCACATCCGGAATTTCACCGAATCATCGCAAAGACAGTGGGATTGGTTAGCAAAGGATAGAGGCTATTGCGCCGAAATCAGCAGGTTGAAGCAGCAAGTGGAAAGTATGAAATACGAGCACAACGTGCAAATTGCTACCGATCTGGGAAAGCGGAACGGGTTAATTCAAGAAAATGAAATGCTCAAAGCCCAGATCAAACAGATAAGGGTGGATGTGGATAGACAACCAAGGCGTCGATCAAACGAGCAGCTGATAAAAAGGCTAAAAGGTGAAATCAGGGAATGGCAAGATGGTTTGGAGAAATCTGAAAACATCATAGCAGAGCTCAGGGCACAGTGGGATACAAGAGCAAATAAGCATCGTCGATACCTGAATCAATTAGAAGGCGACTACGAGAAAACTGTTGCTAAGATAAAGAGAGAGATGGCTACACTTGAGATCAAAGCAGCTAGTCAGGCCAAGGATTTCCAAATTGAGAGCAGATACTGGTACGACTCAATAGCCCAGATGAAGTTGGAAGTACGGCGACTGAAGCATCAGCATGAACAAGATGTTCAAGTCTTCAAGATATGCAGCGATCAGATAAAACGCCTACTCGTAGAGAAGAAGCAAACCAGAAATAGGATCAAGGCCATTGCCCATGCCATCACCAGACGATGTCTACGATGTGAGAACATGTCCAGCATTACCGTCCTCTCGGCAGTAATGGGTTATGTTAAGCAGACTATGCATGAGCTGGAGCAACTTGAGAGGGATCTCACACCTAGGACCGCGGTGAGGCTGAACGATGCCCCGCGGACACCAATTTTCAAAACCATAATGCGTTCATAGGTCAAATCTGTATCTTAGCATCTTCTGCTCGTTTTTCCCATCAGGGTGATTTTTAGTCTATTTTTGAATCTAGGTTTATTTTCAAAGTTCGCTTTTTCTTTTGCAAAATGTAGTTTGTAATAGAACATTTTCAACAATAAAGAGGTTGTTTCTTTTACGATCATTTGTGTTTTTCGAACTACGTAATGATCTGATTCACGTAGGCATCGTGATACGTAGGCAATCCTCATCGAATCCGGTCGCATTTCTTTTACTGCAAAATAAAAAAAAACATAAAAGAAAAACAAAAGAGAAAAAGAAAAAGAAAAGAAAAAAAAACTAATAAAATGCCGGAATGACGCATGCTCTCGTAGCAAACATATAGTAATCCACTTAACTGTATAGGTGCATCATGCCCAACGTGAGATTAACTATCTGTTATTTGCTACAAATTAACCGTGCGTTTGTCGTTGAGTATTTCCAGGGTTTTTGAAAAGACGGTTGGTTTGGTGAAAGTCTGGCCTCGCACTCATATTTCACGAGGTCAAGGAGAAGCGTTCAACTACCTGTTGTTAAGGCCAGAAGCGGTACTCACACTTACTTCACCAGGTCAAAAGGAAGTGTGGGAATGTCTTCAGAAATCCCATTTCAAACGATCCCTGTTTCTGAGGAGAGCTCAATCTCAGCCGTCCTCACACCTGAATCCGCAACTGCGGAGGAAAATAGAATCCTACGGCTCCGCATGTTGGAAATGCTAGACGACTGGAATAATGGGAAAGAGCCGCCAAGTGTCGTCCCCGGATTCCCGGAATTATTCTCCAGGTCAAGTGGAACGTCTAATGTCCCCATAAATTATCCTGCTACCCCATTTGGGTACCCAGCCACCTCAGCCTTCTCTGCTGGATCGCCTTCTGAGCCTCATCCCCGAATGTCATCCACTGATGCAAGCATGAACATCTTTACTGCATCGCCTTGCCCGATTACAGCACAGCCTACCACGTACAAACCAAGCTTTGACTCATCCTCTTTTACATTCCAAGCACCATCGTTCTCAATGGAAACAACTAGGTTCCCTACCAGTACTAATCCTCTACCGCCTCAGTGCGAGCTTGCACCAGGACAGGATCAGAACCCCAGAATTGCAGAACAAAATGAGATTTCCAAGAGAATGAGAAGCCTTGAACAAAGTTTGAAGAATATGCAAGGATTGAGCGGACAAAAGAGCGTCTCTTACGCCGACCTGTGCATGTTCCCTCACGTGCACCTGCCAACGGGTTTCAAGACCCCCAAATTCGAGAAATACGATGGGCACGGTGACCCCATTGCACATCTTAAGAAATACTGCAACCAATTGCGGGGAGCCAGCGGAAAAGAAGAACTGCTAATGGCATATTTTGGGGAAAGTCTAGTAGGGATAGCTCGGAATGGTATATGGATCAGGAAATGTCCCGATGGCATATATGGGATGATCTCGCCAGAGATTTTGTAAAACTATTCCAGTATAACATCGACATTGCGCCAGACCGAAACTCTCTGTCGAATTTGAAGAAGAAGCCTTCGGAAAGCTTTAGAGAGTATGCTATTAAGTGGCGTGAACAGGCGTCGAGAGTGAAACATCCCATGGATGAAGTGGAAATGGTCACTACCTTTCTCCAGGCTCAAGAGTCTGACTATTTCCAAAACATGATGTCAGACATGGGTAAGCCATTCGCGGAAGCAATCAAGATTGGAGAGATGGTGGAAAATGGTTTGAAAACAGGTAGGATTCTGAGTCAAGCAGCCATAAGGGCGACCTCCCAGGCTGTCCAAAGCGGGTCCGGAGGAACGACAAGGGGGAAGAAGAAGGAAGAAACGACTATGGCAGCCTCTGAAGCAAGGGAGTATCGTCATCCCAGGCCCCATTTTCCAGAAAGAGCCCCACAACACTACTACCCCCACTCAAATTTGGCATATGCTCATCAACCTTATATGGTCATGAATGCCCAACCTTATAACCATCCACCACAACAAGCCAACCGAGGCCCAGCTCCACCTCCCAGAAATCAGCCTCCTTACCGCAACCACCATAACCCACAACCCCCACAGAATAACTTTCGCCCTCAGGAGCCACCTCGAAGGCGAACTTTCATGCACATCGGTGAACAATACTCTACTTTGTTCCCGAAGCTAGTCCAGTTGGGTTTCTTACAACCAATCCCTCAAACGAAGCAAAACCCAACATCACCTTCTTACAAAGCCGGAGTCAGATGCGCCTATCATTCAGGGGCCGAGGGACATGATACAAATGACTGCTGGTCGTTGAAAAGAGTGGTCGAAAATTTGATAGAACAAGGGAAAATAGTGCTAAGGGACGAGGAAATCCCGAACGTAACTAACAATCCATTACCTGCTCACAATAATGGGCCGCTGATCGGAATGATTTGTGAAGATAAAGAGTTCGATCCTGCTTTGAAAGCTATAATTTCCATTGTCGACACGGGGAAGAGGCCCGAAATGGACCATAAACCAGAAAAGGGGGAAGAGGTTAAGGCTATAAAGAACAAGCCTGAAAAGAAGGTAGAGAAGAAAGTGGTACCTGTAAAAAATGAAGTTCTTTACATACCACGAGGTCGAGCTGAGAAGGCGCAGAACTTCGGGATCAAAAAGACAAAACCTATGTACGTGCCAAAAGGGGCCTATGTGGTCCGGGGGACGATTCAACCACCTCGGCTGAATGAGCCAGTAGTTATCGGACGCGTGCCACAAAAGCCAATGACCAACCCGTCCACAGTGCCGTGGAATTATCAAAAGACTTTGGTAATGTACAAAGGTAAAGAGGTCATGGGAGAACTTCCAGAAAATACTTTCATCAGAAGGTATTCAAATACCCAAGAACTGAACAACGCCACACAAAGGCGCTTCCCGCCAAAGAAGCCCGTGAGTGTTGAAGAAGCGGAAGTGTTCTTCCAACAAATGAAAATGCCGGATTACGAAGTGATAGATCAGCTGCGCAAGTACCCTGAAGCAAGTATCCATGCTGTCATTATTGATGAGGTCGACCGAGCATCAAAAGATCCTACTGAAAACCCTGAATGAAGCATATGTACCGGTTGAAACCTCGGTGGAACAACTAGAGCGGATGACAGAAAGATTCTTCGCCGTTAACCAAATCTCTTTCAGCAAGAATGATTTACCCCCGGAAGGAGCAGCACACAACAAGGCTTTGCATTTAACAGTTAAATGCGAGGGCTACTATGTCAAGCGGGTAATGTTGGATGGGGGATCAGGTGTTGACATTTGCCCGCTTTCCACGCTACAAAGGATGGAAATTGGGACCGGAAGAATCCGACCCAACAATGTCTGCGTAAGAGCTTTCGACGGCATCAAGAGAGATACCATGGGAGAAATAGACCTGTTGTTGGTCATAGGGCCAGTCGAATTTCAAGTAACCTTCCAGGTGATCGACATGGATACATCCTACAATTTTCTCCTTGGCAGACCTTGGATTCATGCGGCAGGAGCCGTGCCTTCCACTCTTCACCAGATGGTGAAGTTCGAGTACGAAGACCGAGAGATCGTGGTCCATGGGGAAGATGAGCATGCCATTTATCGGGACCCATCCATCCCGTATCTTAAACCGAGAGAAGGAAGCGAACACACGGTCTATCAAGCTTTTAAGATTGTACGGGCGGAGCGGCACGAAGAGGGAATACCCTGCCCCCAGCCTTTCTTGTCTAACGCCTCGGTCATGGTGGCCAAAGAGATGATCCGGCATGGATTTAGGCCAGGGAAGGGACTTGGACGAACCCTTCAGGGAATAACAGAACCCATTACTTTGCCAGTCATCAAGAAACCTTTTGGACTAAGTTTCAAACCTACTCCAGCAGACGAAGAGTGGGCAAAGAAAAGGAGAAATGAGGGTTGGAAGTTACCTCAACCACTGCCGGATTTATATGCAACTTTCATCAGGCCAAGGTACGTTGAAGAAGAAGATGATGAGGTCTTCACAGCTGAGGAAATCGAGGAGATATGTGGGGCAATGAGGGAAATGCTCTACGAGGTCCACATGGTTCAACCAGGTGAAGGCACAAGCACTGCTAAGATGATGTACATGGGGCCAAACGCCAAACTCCAAAACTGGGAGGCCACGCCATTCCCGACTAGACGGAAGTCCGGGTTAGACCTGTCCTGCCACCTTTCCTGTGTCACAAGTTATCTCCAGGACATAACTTGAATGTTTTCTTCTTTTTGTTGTTTTGAATCCCTAGTTGTAAACATTGTTGTCTTCCAACTTTCCAAAGAAAATAAAAAAAATCATCATTGCTTTCCCATTCTTTCTTTTGTTCTAATTTTTTGTTATTTTGCCTTTTATCTTTCTTTTCAGTCCTAATAATGCGGCTTTAAATATGACATGCTTGCGGACTTCACGCCCAGATCACAATGAGCTATTTAACTGCGAATTAATGAACCTAGAACCAGAATATGATGCGGAAGAGGCTTTTAGGGAAATAAACCGAGAGTTGAAATATTTCGAGAATAAACCTAAGCCAAATCTGAATGACACTGAACCGGTAAATTTGGGAACCCCGGAAGAAATCCGGGAGACCAAAATAAGCATTCACACGGACAAGAAAATGCGAGAGGCGATAATTCAACTTCTTTTTGAATTTAAAGACGTGTTTGCTTGGTCATATGATGACATGCCGGGTCTAGGTGTTGATCTAGTGGTTCATAAATTGCCGATTCATCCTGATTGTCCTCTAGTTCAACAAAAGCAACGAAAGTTCAAAACTGAGGTCAGTGACAAGATTAAAGAGGAGATCACCAAACAATTGAAAACGGGAGTGATTCGGGTAGTCCAGTATACAACTTGGTTGGCAAATGTGGTTCCAGTACCGAAAAAGGACGGGAAAACTCGGGTATGTGTAGATTACCGAGATCTGAACAGAGCAAGTCCTAAAGATAATTTCCCACTGCCCAACATCCACATCCTCGTTGATAATTGCGCCAAACACGAGATACAGTCTTTTGTAGATTGTTATGCTGGGTATCATCAGGTATTGATGGATGAAGAGGACGCCGAGAAAACTGCCTTCGCCACGCCTTGGGGAACCTACTGTTACCGGGTCATGCTATTTGGTTTGAAGAATGCTGGGGCTACTTACATGAGGGCCATGACTGCTATTTTCCATGACATGATGCATCAGGAAATAGAGGTGTACGTGGATGACGTGATAGTCAAGTCCAGGACACAGGATAATCACATCCAAGACTTGAGGAAATTCTTCGAGAGGCTAAGGAAGTATGACTTGAAGCTAAACCCAGCCAAATGTGCTTTCGCAGTTCCGTCGGGCAAACTTTTGGGCTTCATCGTAAGCAGGAGAGGAATCGAGCTAGATCCAACTAAGATAAAATCCATCAGAGATCTACCTCCCCCGAGAACAAAGAAAGACGTGATGAGTCTGTTGGGTAGGTTGAATTACATCAGTCGGTTTATTGCCCAGCTGACAAGCACGTGTGAGCCCATATTCAAGCTGTTGAGGAAAGATGCGGCGATTAAATGGACAACTGAGTGTCAAGAAGCCTTTGATAAAGTCAAAGAATACCTTTTGAATCCCCCGGTCTTGGTCCCTCCAGAACCGGGAAGGCCACTTTTCTTATATCTAACAGTCTTGGAGAACTCTTTTGGCTGCGTCCTCGGGCAACACGACGTAACCGGAAAGAAGGAGCAAGCAATCTACTACTTGAGCAAGAAATTCACCGGCTACGAGACCAAATACACGCTATTGGAAAGGACATGTTGCGCTCTCACATGGGTTGCTCAAAAGCTGAGACATTATCTCCAAACCCACACTACGTTCCTCATAAGCAGGTTGGATCCTTTGAAGTATATATTTCAGAAACCAATGCCTACTGGGAGACTGGCTAAATGGCAAATCTTGCTTACGGAATTCGACATAGTCTATGTCACTCGCACGGCAATGAAAGCCCAGGCGTTAGCAGATCATTTGGCCGAAAATCCGGTCGATGAGGAATACCAGCCATTGGATACCTACTTTCCAGATGAAGAAGTAAACACCGCAGAAGTGGTCTCGGAGGAAGCTCATGTTTGGAAGATGTTCTTTGATGGAGCCGTGAACGCCAAGGGTGTAGGGATTGGTGGCAATTTTGATCTCGCCTTCTGGTCAACATTATCCCGCCACAGCTAGACTGCGTTTCTTTTGCACAAATAATACAGCTGAGTATGAAGCCTGCATTATGGGCATGCATATGGCAATCGATCAGGATGTCGAAGACTTACTGATTATGGGAGATTCTGACCTGATTATCCGACAAGCTCAAGGTGAATGGGAAACTCGGGATGTCAAACTTATCCCTTACCGACAACATGTGTAGGACCTCAGCAAGCGCTTTACATCAATAGAGTTCAGGTATATCCCGAGGTGTCACAATGAACTGGCAGATGCACTTGCTACTTTGGCTTCAATGCTACCCTACCCGGGCAACGTCCACGTCGATCCTTTGGAAATCCAAATCAAGGAAAGACACGGTTACTGCAGTGTAATCGAGGCGGGATCGAATATGCAGCCTTGGTACCATGACATCAAGAGGTTCCTGAAGACGCAAGAATACCCCGAGCATGCTACTGGAGATCAAAAGAGGACCATTAGGCGACATGCAAGTGGCTTCTTTCTGAGTGGTGAATTGTTGTATAAGAGGACCCCGGACCTCAATCTTCTAAGATGTGTCGATATCGAGGAGGCAAGAAAGATCATGCACGAAGTACACGCGGGTGTGTGCGGACCTCACATGAACGGGTATGTCTTAGCGAAGAAAATCCTTCGAGCAGGTTATTACTGGATGACCATGGAAAAGGATTGCTTTAGCTTTGTTCGGAAGTGTCATCAGTGTCAGGTGCACGGTGATTTGATTCATGCCCCTCCCACGGAGCTGCACCCCATGTCTGCACCTTGGCCATTTGTCGCCTGGGGCATGGACGTCATTGGACCAATCGAACCGAAGGCTTCGAATGGACACAGGTTTATACTGGTTGCCATCGATTACTTCACAAAATGGGTAGAAGTTGTCACTCTCAAGTCAGTCACTAAGAAAGCTGTGGTGGATTTTGTACATTCAAATCTTATCTGTCGTTTCGGTATTCCTGCGACTATCATTACAGATAATGCGGCAAACTTGAACAGTCATTTGATGGGAGATGTATGCGAGCAGTTCAAGATAACGCATAGGAATTCTACTCCTTATCGGCCGAAAGCCAATGGTGCTGTGGAAGCTGCAAATAAAAACATCAAGAAGATTTTGAGGAAAACGATCCAAAGTTCCCGACAGTGGCATGAGCAGTTACCTTTTGCATTATTGGGGTACCGCACTACGGTACGCACGTCGGTGGGAGCGACTCCTTATCTTTTAGTTTATGGGACCGAGGCTGTAATACCGGCAGAGGTAGAAATTCCTTCTCTTCGAATCATTGTCGAAGTAGAAATCGAAGACAGCGAGTGGGTCAAGGCTCGACTGGAGCAATTGACGTTGATTGATGAAAAGCGAATGGCCGCAGTTTGTCATGGACAGTTATACCAACGAAGGATGGGCCGTGCTTACAACAAGAAAGTCCGACCCCGGAATTTCGAAGTAGGTCAGCTGGTACTGAGGCGTATTCTGCCACATCATGAAGAAGCAAAAGGAAAGTTTGCCCCAAATTGGAAAGGCCCATACATTGTAAGGAAGATATTGCCGAGAGGAGCATTGTATTTAGGTGATATCGAAGGAAATGACCCCGACACAGCAGTAAATGCAGATGCAGTCAAGAGATACTATGTCTAGATCATACTCCAGTGGTCCTGACACATTTGAAAATGGTGAAGGTTTTATCCCCCACTACTCTCAAACACTACCCAATCCTCTCTAAAAAAAAATTGATTGAGGCCTGAACTACGTTTGACTTGATTCCGAAAGGATACGTAGGCAGCCTCTCCTTGAGGTTCAGTCACACCAAGAATAAAATCCCATTCACCCTGAAATTGAAACCGGGGCACGTCGAGCAGTTTAGAAGTTAGTATCAGCTACCTCGCTTCACCAAGTACAAGCCTTCAAATCAATTACCAAAGATAGTGGGAAACCAATAAACATCACAAATGGAAACTGGCACACTCTGAGTTGAGAGAAATAAAATGAGAGAGTCTCGGCGGTGAAAACCTTTGGGCACCACGAGGCGACGGGAGAAGAGAAACCAAAATGAGAGACCTTGTTTAGTAAAAACTCACAAAGAGTGCTATCAAGCGATGACAGGAAGAGATATGAGAGAGGTCAGCCAGCGAAAACCCGCAAAGGGCGCTGTTGGCCGAAAAAGAATGACTCCACACCAAGGAGGTTTCGGCAAAGTTCCACCAGGTTTGGAATCACAGATCCGTTCTGGTTGAGGGAAACGCAGGCTCAGGGAAAGTCAGGCGTCCAGTCCAAAGAGCGTGTCATGTCATTTAAAGCCAGCATTATCTTCCTCAGATAAGTCTTCCTCGTCCCGAAGGGGGCACTCCTTTTCTAAAATTCGTTTTCTCCTTTCTTTATTTCTCTTCGAATCCCTTTTGTGTTTTAACCCCAAGTTCAGGATACACCGGAAAGGGCAGGTGGCAGGTTTGTTTGCACGGAATCCCGTCTCATGAGGGAAAACGCCTCATTTCGTTGGTACGATTGCCCAAGCCTGATGAATCATGACGTTTGATGGTAAAGAGGAAAGAGAGAAATCTTCCCCAGCGAGTCCGCTTCGGACAAATCCCCATAGAGTCTCCCTCTGTACAAATCCCCACAGAGTCTCCCTTTGTACAATATCCCACAGAGTCTCCCCAATATAATAAAAAAAAAATCCCCGTTGGAATCTCCTCAGCACATCCCCAGCGAGTCCCTTTGTAAATACTCTCCAACAAGCTTACCCCAACGAACCCTGGGAAACTCGTTTTGAAACAAATACCAGCATTGTACAAAATCCGCACGAAGAATCCACTTTGTAAATATTCCCCCCGCAGAGCTTCCTTTTGTACAAATTCCCACAGATTACCTCCAATAAAATCCCCGTTGAGAACCTCCAAGCAAAAACGGGACACAAAAAAAAAGGAAAGAAAGGAGCCTTACAAGGCAAATCATCACAGAATCTGGAAATGCAAGCCTGAGCAGTCTAAAAAGTTCCGACATATGAATCAAATCAATGACGGGACTTCGCAACAGAAATGAAGACGCAACAAAGCAACCGGGAACGATCAAGGTCACTAAACCGACCGTCATTTCCGAACTAACAATTGTTCTTTGTCTGAAAAGTTCAAATAGGTTTAATCCAAGACAACCAGGCAGAAGCAGGTGTCGCCCAAAGAAGAAGGTACACGGGTACAAGAAACATTTTGGCAATAAGGAATTCACTCAAAAGGTAAGTTCCCGCAAAACTCCCTTTTGTTCTTTTACTAAAATAAGAAAATTCAAAAAAAAAAGAAGTCAGTGGTTGTTCTCGAATTTTGTCCCCAGCCATCAGCATTAGGGTTTTAAACCCTAAACTGAATTTTTCCTTTAATCAGCGTTAGGGTTTTAAACCCTAAACTGAATTTTTCCTTTAGTCAGCATTAAGGTTTTAAACCCTAAACTGAGCTTTTTCATGCAATCAGCATTAGGGTTTTAAACCCTAAACTGAGCTTTTTCATGCAATCAGCATTAGGGTTTTAAACCCTAAACTGAATTGTCCTTTTAGTCAGCATTGGGGTTTTAAACCCTAAACTGAACTTTTTCCATTCAGCCAGCATTAGGGTTTTAAACCCTAAACTGAGCTTTTCCATGCAATCAGCGTTAGGGTTTTAAACCCTAAACTGAATTTTTCTTTCAGCCAGCATTAGGGTTTTAAACCCTAAACTGAGCTTTTCCATGCTATCAGCATTAGGGTTTTAAACCCTAAACTGAATTTTCCTTTAGTCAGCATTAGGGTTTTAAACCCTAAACTGAACTTTTTCCTTTCAGCCAGCATTAGGGTTTTAAACCCTAAACTGAGCTTTTTCATGCAATCAGCATTAGGGTTTTAAACCCTAAACTAAATTTTCCTTTTAGTCAGCATTGGGGGTTTTAAACCCTAAACTGAACTTTTTCCTTTCAGCCAGCATTAGGGTTTTAAACCCTAAACTGAGCTTTTCCATGCTATCAGCATTAGGCTTTTAAACCCTAAACTGAATTTTCCTTTAGTCAGCATTAAGGTTTTAAACCCTAAACTGAACTTTTTTCATTCAGCCAGCATTAGGGTTTTAAACCCTAAACTGAGCTTTTTCATGCAATCAGCATTAGGGTTTTAAACCCTAAACTGAATTTTTCCTTTAGTCAGCATTAGGGTTTTAAACCCTAAACTGAACTTTTTCCATTTAGTTAGCATTAGGGTTTTAAACCATAAACTAAACTTTTTCCATTCAGCCAGCATTAGGGTTTTAAATCCTATACTGAGCTTTTTCATGCAATCAGCATTAGGATTTTAAACCCTAAACTAAATTTTTCCTTTAGTCAGCATTAGTGTTTTAAACCCTAAACTGAACTTTTTCCATTTAGTCAGCATTAGGGTTTTAAACCCTAAACTGAACTTTTTCCATTCAGCCAGCATTAGGGTTTAAAACCCTAAACTAAGCTTTTTCATGCAATCAGCATTAGGGTTTTAAACCCTAAACTGAATCTTTTACTTTCAGCCAGCATTAGGGTTTTAAACCCTAAACTGAGCTTTTTCATGCAATCAGCATTAGGGTTTTAAACCCTAAACTGAATTTTCCTTTTAGTCAGCATTGGGGGTTTTAAACCCTAAACTGAACTTTTTCCTTTCAGCCAGCATTAGGGTTTTAAACCCTAAACTGAGCTTTTCCATGCTATCAGCATTAGGCTTTTAAACCCTAAACTGAATTTTCCTTTAGTCAGCATTAAGGTTTTAAACCCTAAACTGAACTTTTTTCATTCAGCCAGCATTAGGGTTTTAAACCCTAAACTGAGCTTTTTCATGCAATCAGCATTAGGGTTTTAAACCCTAAACTGAATTTTTCCTTTAGTCAGCATTAGGGTTTTAAACCCTAAACTGAACTTTTTCCATTTAGTCAGCATTAGGGTTTTAAACCATAAACTAAACCTTTTCCATTCAGCCAGCATTAGGGTTTTAAACCCTAAACTGAGCTTTTTCATGCAATCAGCATTAGGATTTTAAACCCTAAACTGAACTTTTTCCATTTAGTCAGCATTAGGGTTTTAAACCATAAACTAAACTTTTTCCATTCAGCCAGCATTAGGGTTTTAAACCCTAAACTGAGCTTTTTCATGCAATCAGCATTAGGATTTTAAACCCTAAACTGAATTTTTCCTTTAGTCAGCATTAGTGTTTTAAACCCTAAACTGAACTTTTTCCATTTAGTCAGCATTAGGGTTTTAAACCCTAAACTGAACTTTTTCCATTCAGCCAGCATTAGGGTTTAAAACCCTAAACTGAGCTTTTTCATGCAATCAGCATTAGGGTTTTAAACCCTAAACTGAATCTTTTCCTTTCAGCCAGCATTAGGGTTTTAAACCCTAAACTGAGCTTTTTCATGCAATCAGCATTAGGGTTTTAAACCCTAAACTGAATTTTCCTTTTAGTCATCATTGGGGGTTTTAAACCCTAAACTGAACTTTTTCCTTTCAGCCAGCATTAGGGTTTTAAACCCTAAACTGAGCTTTTCCATGCTATCAGCATTAGGCTTTTAAACCCTAAACTGAATTTTCCTTTAGTCAGCATTAAGGTTTTAAACCCTAAACTGAACTTTTTTCATTCAGCCAGCATTAGGGTTTTAAACCCTAAACTGAGCTTTTTCATGCAATCAGCATTAGGGTTTTAAACCCTAAACTGAATTTTTCCTTTAGTCAGCATTAGGGTTTTAAACCCTAAACTGAACTTTTTCCATTTAGTCAGCATTAGGGTTTTAAACCATAAACTAAACTTTTTCCATTCAGCCAGCATTAGGGTTTTAAACCCTAAACTGAGCTTTTTCATGCAATCAGCATTAGGATTTTAAACCCTAAACTGAATTTTTCCTTTAGTCAGCATTAGTGTTTTAAACCCTAAACTGAACTTTTTCCATTTAGTCAGCATTAGGGTTTTAAACCCTAAACTGAACTTTTTCCATTCAGCCAGCATTAGGGTTTAAAACCCTAAACTGAGCTTTTTCATGCAATCAGCATTAGGGTTTTAAACCCTAAACTGAACTTTTTCCATTCAGCCAGCATTAGGGTTTTAAACCCTAAACTGAGCTTTTTCATGCAATCAGCATTAGGGTTTTAAACCCTAAACTGAATTTTCCTTTTAGTCAGCATTAGGGTTTTAAACCCTAAACTGAACCTTTTCCATTCAGCCAGCATTAGAGTTTTAAACCCTAAACTGAGCTTTTCCATGCAATCAGCATTAGGGTTTTGAAACCCTAAACTGAATTTTTCCTTTGTTCGGCTTTAGGGTTTTAAACCCTAAGCTGAACCTTTCCCCAGCTAGTCGGTATTAGGGCTCCAACCCTGAACTGAACATTTTATCTTCCTTCATCAATTTTATGAACTTCCTGGCGAATAATTAACGAAATTTTCCTAGTGAAACTGGGGCAGAAAATTTCGTTCGTTTGTTTGTTTTCTCCCGCAGGTCTAACCTCGAGCCACAAGGATCGAAATGACCCACGAGATGAGTCCCGGTTCGGAATCAACAAAGAAAAAGAAGAAAAAGAGAGAAGATGTCCCGAGATATCGGAGTAAATGGAAGGCAAATTGACTCCAACATTTAGTTAAGGTCCTGAACCCTGCCAATCGCGTCTCACTCAGTATCCCAGAGATTAAACAGGTCGCCGTAACTCGCAAGCATCAAGATTCAGATCGGAGTCTACAAGCAGAATCAGCTAAGACCCAAGATCAAGTCGTAAAAGAATCATAGATAGGAATCTTGTAACTAGCAGTTGACATGCATATAAGTAGTTAGTTCAGTTTCCAATTTTCGTTTGGTTGTAATAAGGCGGTCAGTGACACAGCAGTGACAACAGCAACAGTAGTAGCAGCAAGCATTGCAATCCCATGGTAGTCCCAGCTACCAAAACTTCTCGAACTACATTGACATGATTCCTGTTTAGCCCAGGATATGTAGGAAATCTTTGAAGCAAGATTCGGTCAGATCTTTCAAAAAATGTGTTTCACACGGAGTAGTCCATAGGCAAAAAAAAATCGCTCATACACGCTCACTTTATCTTTGCACGAAAACTCTTCGTGTTTCCGAACAAAGAGGGGCAGCTGTGAGCACGTGATTTTTGCTTCACGAGACCATCGCTCCAAAAGAAATAAAAAATAACAACAATTGATCCCGTTGTACAAATTTTGGGATTTTTACATGGCACTTCGTTAATTGTTTATGACTTTGGCCCATTTTTACTTTATTAAAACAAAATACAAAAAATGTACGTGTCATGCATAATCTGAACCATAACATGGTTGTTAAATAGAAAAGCATAAACAGGCATCTTCGTCCGTGATTTTGTTTTGTTTGATTTTTACCTGTTTTGAATTATTTTAATGTGTGTGCAAATAATTGTATTAAGTGTTTATTTTAATTTGATTTTTACTTAGTTTTGTATTTTTATAATAAAAAAAAAAGAAAAAAAAAGAGGCCTTTCCTTTTTCCGGATTTGGGCCAACTTGTTAAAATTGGCCCAAACAAACAATGCCCAAACCAGGCCTGCCCGGTCCAGTCCGAGTTGATACCCAGGGTGTCCAAACGACGCCGTTTGGAACAAATAAACCAATCCCGTTTCGACTGTCCTTTAATTGGAGAAAACTCCCTACGCACCCTCGCGGGCGCGGAAAAAGGAGGTGCGACAGCTCTGGCGACTCTGCTGGGGACCAAAGTTGAAAACCGTAACCCAGAACCACTGGTTCAGGGTTTAAAGAATTCGAGCTTTAAATAACTGTTATATTTGGCTTTATTTATTATCTGATTTTTTTACATGATATATGCCAAATGTGCTAAATGTTGCTTTTTACCGCTTTAATATTATTTGAATTATGAATATATACAACTGCTACGAAACCCCCTTCTTTCTGAGTCTTCTGAATTTATCGTGTACACGTGCGCGTGGCCCACCTTTCTGTTAAAGTCACACCAAATAAGACGAAGTCGGGACAAGTAACTAGGCCGGGTAGACTTTCGTGCTCCCGGTACGTTGCCCCCACTTCGGCTCAAACTGTCCGTTTGGGTAAGCCAGGTTTAGAACAATATGCCTCAGGTTTTTCACCTAGAATAACTCAGCCATGTACCGGATCCCTAGTAGGAACGTCTATTTGCATCATGTACATTTGGCCTTGGAGACTCAACACAAGGGTTGGGTCTGTCTAGGACAGGTGAACCCGAAATAAAAGACCATTCTGATGCATTTTACTTGCTACCTGTGCATTCATTTGCCTCGAATATGCTTGTTGACCAGCTTAATCGAAATCATTGTGAGAACCGAGGAATAAAATGGGTTATTTTTAGAAAAAAAAATAGTTTTAAATCTTAAAATAAAGGTGTTTAATAAATAAAAAATTTGAAAATGATTTTTTTTGTTGTGCATATTTTCAAAATGAGTCTTGATTTTATTAAATTTAAATTTCAGATACAAAATGAGCACAACACAAAATCCCCCATCCACGAATACAGACGAGTTTCTATTTCAGCTTCAAATGTGGTGGTATGAATTAGGCGAAGTGGTCAAAAATGGGTCGTCAAGCATTTGGGAAATCTCACGGATATTATGAAAGTTAAACCCCGTGATGATCTGATTGCGGCGTTAGTAACTTTTTGGGACCTTGTTCACAATGTCTTTCATTTCTCTGATTTCGAGCTTACTCCTACATTAGAGGAGATAGCTGGATATGCTGGTTTTGACGGAAGTCTAAGAAATCAAAGCCTGATATTTACAAAGGCTCCCTCGGTACATCGATTCTTCGGTCTTCTGAACATCAGTAATCAAATCAGGAAAAGCAATGTCATCAACGGATGTTGTTCTTTCAACTTCTTGTATTCAAGGTTCAGAAAGCCAGATGGATTTGAAATTCACGAGAAAGGACTTACTAACAAGCAAAACAAAGACACCTGGCAGATTCACCGTCGCTTCGCCTTCATAGTGGCTTTTCTAGGAATCATGGTCTTCCCAAACAAAGAGCGAACAATTGATATTCGCACCGCGAAAGTTGTGCAGGCCCTCACCACCAAGGAAAATCACACCCTTGTCCCAATCATTCTCTCAGACACTTATCGGGCGTTGACTTTATGTAAATCAGGAGCAAAAGTCTTCGAAGGATGCAAAATTTTGTTGCAAATGTGGGTGATTGAACATCTCCAACAACAACCCAAGATCATACAGTATGGGCCAAGCAATGATAATTGCATCGAGAGTTATGAGGAAAGAACAAAAGATTATAAGTCCCCAGAAGGAATAGAAGCATGGGTATCTCATCTAAGGGCTTTAACGGCAAATCAAATTAAGTGGACTTTGGGATGGCTCCCTGTGAGCACGTGATTTTTGCTTCACGAGACCATCGCTCCAAAAGAAATAAAAAATAACAACAATTGATCCCGTTGTACAAATTTTGGGATTTTTACATGGCACTTCGTTAATTGTTTATGACTTTGGCCCATTTTTACTTTATTAAAACAAAATACAAAAAATGTACGTGTCATGCATAATCTGAACCATAACATGGTTGTTAAATAGAAAAGCATAAACAGGCATCTTTGTCCGTGATTTTGTTTTGTTTGATTTTTACCTATTTTGAATTATTTTAATGTGTGTGCAAATAATTGTATTAAGTGTTTATTTTAATTTGATTTTTACTTAGTTTTGTATTTTTATAATAAAAAAAAGAAAAAAAAAGAGGCCTTTCCTTTTTCCGGATTTGGGCCAACTTGTTAAAATTGGCCCGAACAAACAATGCCCAAACCAGGCCTGCCCGGTCCAGTCCGAGTTGATACCCAGGGTGTCCAAACGACGCCGTTTTAATCCAGCCTGATCTG
The DNA here is from genome assembly GCF_000715075.1 of Nicotiana tabacum. Taxonomy (NCBI): domain Eukaryota; kingdom Viridiplantae; phylum Streptophyta; class Magnoliopsida; order Solanales; family Solanaceae; genus Nicotiana; species Nicotiana tabacum. Next base: position 165,116,274 of record NC_134095.1, read on the forward strand.
GGTCGTTGATCTCAGATTGATCAACGGCCAAGATCACATTTCCCATACCCACGAACAAAACCCGACCCGTTCCACTCGGACCAACCCAAACCCCCTTTAGTTGAAACGACACCGTTTCCCCTAAGCCCTTAGATCCAAGCCATTGATTTTAGTTGATCCAACGGCTGAGATCAACCCACCCATTCCATATATAAGCCCTTTAACCTTACCCTGCCCCCCCATCTGATACCCCGGCTCCCGTCTTCACCATCTTCCTCATCAAACCCTAGAGCCGCCCTTGTATCCTTCACCATGAAAACGGGCGGCACGGATGCCGGTGACCTCGCCCTTAACACCATAGAACCCCTGTGCCGTCCTGAACCCAAATCTACCAACCACACACCTCGAATCCTATCCCACCTTCTCGAATCTTCATTTGAAGATTCGAGTCGGAACCTAATCTACACCGATCTGCCTTAAATTCATACCAGACACTCCCCAGACCCCCCTCGTGACCAAACCATACTTGGTTTGGTCCGAATCTGACCAGGGAAGCATGAATCCCGGATCTAGTTTTCGAACCTTAGGGTTCCTCGTCACTGGTCCGTTGTTTTGTTCAAACCAAAGGATTAAGGTCTAATGGACCTTAATCGAAGTGTTTCTCACCTGAGAAACACTTCGATTAAAGCCCGTTCAGCCTTAAGAAAGGTCTGTCCAAATCCGAGTTCAAGACTTTTGATTTTTCGAGTTTTAAGGTGAGTTTGCTTTCTTTCCTTTACTTGTTTTAGTCCGTGTGATTTGTTTTAAAAGCTGTTCATGATTGTTGAAGTCTGTTTTGTTTTGAGTTCCTATTAACTGTGTCCTGTCCACTTTGCCTGAACCTTTGTTGTTTGATTGAGTGTCTTTTTCTACTTGTCCTGATAGTGTGTATGTATGTATTTGTTGTGCAATTAGTTGAATTCCAAATTTGTACTGATTAACTGATTCCTCGAAGCACAATTCTGCTCAGTCAATATAATGCGAACCTTGTGTGATACTGTTAAATGCCGGATTTTTGGCTACGATTGTATGTGTTATAACTAATATAGTCGAGTCGACATGTGTCGTCAATTAGTTTCAACTGTCTGAACGAAAATAAATCGATTTGCTTCTGTTGAACATTGCCTGAATCAATTAAGAACCAAGTTCAGTTACTTATAGTTGTTAATATGATTTCAGAAACCTAAGGCTTGGTCTGTAATTGAAATCTGAGTTGATGGCATGTGCACTTGTGCACAGCATGTGCATTGTGCACAGCCTGGTTCCTCCATAAAAGAGCTTTTGATTTAAAAATGGTTTGACAGCATATGCTGTCAGATATATTCTACTGCCCATACTTTGCTTTAGTTTAAGAAATATTAAACCTTTAAAGGGTAGAACTGCCAGGGAATGATGGGGTTTAATACTTAAATAGCTAAAGTAGAACTAAAACGAAGATGGGCACATGGGAAGGATTTTCTTTTAACTTATCAGGCTGTAAAAGGGGTAATGGAAGGCTTATAAAAAGGGGGACATACAGAGATAAAGGGGGACGGGAGGACTGTGAGGAATTTTTGGGGAAGGGGCTGGAAAATACATACAGATATATACATACAGACAGAGAGAGAGGCACACGATGAGGAATAATTTGAAAGAAAGAGAGGGTGATACACATTGAGAGATATACACACACACACATAGAAACAGACATTGACAAGAACAGAGTGATTTGAGGAGAGAACATTTTGAGAATTAAAGTGAGGAAAACAGAAAACTGGAAAAGAATTCTCTTTGATAACACAGACAGGCAGGATCAGAAATTACATCTTTTGATTGCTGTCTTGATTTCACTAGTCTTGACCTGTTTGTGCAACATTGATTTCTTCCAAATCCCAGCTGAGTCTGCTTGATTGTTGTTGTTTTACTCGAAGACTTGGTCTAGTTGAGTATTCCCAGTTGAGGTCTTGATCCCACTTCAATTATTTCGTGTGTTTGTTGCTGCTGCTATTCTGTCCCTGTTGCTGCTGCTATTCTATGTCCTGCTGCTACTGTTAATTCTGTTTCCTGCTGCTGCAGATTTCCCCTTCTTCTTCCTCTTCTCCTTTGCATTTTCAGTGTTTCCAGGTACACATTTCAAATCCCACTTTGGTGTTAACTGTAACAGTTCAAAAGCATGAAATGAAAGGAGTTCTTGAAGAAAATTTAGATGTCTGTTTTGTAATGCTTGTGGTATATTGACTTCTGTTGTATAAATTGATTAGTGTGATTCAGTAATGAAAGATTAGTTAGATAATACTTAATCAAGTTTTAGCCTCTTGCATCTTAGTTTATAGTTGTTTGCCAGCACAAGATGTAATGGTACAATATATAGAAGGCATGGAGAATTGGTATAGATTTTTTTGACTGGATTCCCGTTTAACTAATGACATGCATAGAATAGAATATTTCCACCTTACACAAATGTTCCTTGTTTATTTTTAGTTTTCCTTTATCATAACCCGCTAGGCAGCATATAGAAGCGCGTTCGAATCCCCGCAAGTAATGAGACATAGTAGTTAATTCCCTTAAATTCAGCCTCAATAAGTCTAGTTAAATTCAATTCAAGAAACATTTGGACGCAAGTATAACATTGGGTCAATCTCGAATGTAATTTCTTTATCCAATTAAAGTATGTTTCACAAGTTATGACATCCCTCCACTTTGTAAATAATTAATCAGAAATTGATAAGAATCCGGATTAGGCAAAAGCATATAGTTAAATTAGCATGTCCCTTTTCTTTTAGTTTTAGGGACAAATGCATTAGAAATGTAGCCACTTTAGGATATCCTTTCTAAAATAGAGACGAGCCTCGCCAAATAAAAATGCAAATTGCGGGGCCCTCAATAAATAATCGTAATATTTAGAATTCAGGCTAGGCCGTTTAGTGAATCTCATGGCTTTCCACCATATAATAACGTGTTAGACTCTTTAGGCACGGTTTAAGTAAATTATATTCTTAAATTTGGGTGCGCATTGATGTGACCCAAATCCAAATCTCAACGGAGTCAGAATATGTCGACGACCACGGGTGCATTGATTGTGACGTAGTTCGAGATGCATTTTCATGACGTTGCAATTCTATAAAAATAAATGATAATAATAAAAGCGGTTTAAACTTAATAAAAGCACGTAAGTCATAACATATATTTAAATTAGATATCTAGCCATTATAACAATTTAAGCGACCGTGCTAGAACCACGGGATTCGAGGGTGCCTAACACCTTCCCTCGGGTCAACAGAATTCCTTACTTAGAATTTCTAGTTCGCAGACTTCATTTGGAAAAGTCGAAAATTTTCTCGATTTGGGATTCAAGATAAACCGGTGACTTGGGACACCAAAAGCCAAACCTTTCCCAAGTGGCGACTCTGAATTAACTAAATAATCCAATTTCGAATATTGTCACTTAAATTGGAAAAACTCCACCCGCGCATTTAACCCTTCGGGGCAGGGCGCGCAAAAAGGAGGTGTGACACTCCCGATGAGGGAGGTGATACACATGTCAACCTCAAATAGTTATTTGCTACTATTGGGATTGAGAAGCATCCAGCCATATGCGCCACTAAGAGTCCTAAGACAACTAGGGAGATACCAAGTAGTTCCTGATGATGAAGATTTGAGTATGCAAGTAATCGAATTACACCCTAAAGCCACTATTCCCGAGGCTCTAATTCAGCAGATGTGGAATGGATGTCGATACTTGAAAAGTGATACTCAAGTCCTAGACACTACAAGGGGTGAAATAAATCCTGGGTATGCAAGGTGGTTTGAGAAACGGTCTCGCGTGGATGATGTACCAGAACCCGAGCTAAGTAGGCCAACAAAAAGACCCCATTTTCAAAACTTTAATGATAAAATCCAAGAGCGGTTGATTTGGGGAGAAAAGAAAAAAGGGTACAAAGCAACTATCCATGCCCTAAAGGAAAATCTGAGGAGCCTTAGTCTGGAGAAAGATTTGCAAGCACAAGAAGCCGAAGGCGAGAAGAAGAATCTAGCTTGTGAGAATGAAAATCTTCACGCTCGATTTCAAAAAATGAAAAAAGCTTCTGAAACACCAATGAGGAGTTGGAAGGATCAAAAAACCATTGCCAATCTTTTTGAAAGAATGCAAGATTATGATTCCATTATTGCTAAAAACGAAAAGGCGTTGAGCAAAGCAAAAGAAAGAATCCAACAATTAAACGAAGAAGCCAGATCTAATAAGGAACGTCAAGTAAGGCAATCCGAAGAAGACAGGGCACAATTCAAAAAGGAAAAAGACCATTGGATACGTTCAGAAGACCAACTTCGTACACAACTGGAAGAGGCGAGAAGATACAACAGAGAACATCAACAGACATCGACAGAGAAAGAGCACAGGCAAGACTCGATGTGGCCAGACTCCGAGCTCAGTTAGAGTCAGCTTTAGATCGTGAAGACCGTGTCAGAGATATAGCCACCACTCGCCAGCAGCAATTGCAGAACCGAGACCAACGTCTCCAAGATTTCAGGGCACAAATCCACGACCTGACGGTCTACACCTCTCAAAGTTATGCAAACTGCCAAGGAATGGATTATGAAAGGTTTACAGAGCATGCACCCATTTTTGCCCGTCATCTAGCAATGGAATTGGAAAGGATGTATCGTACGCTGGGAGGTCATCCGGGTCAAGCCCCACATTGAGCAGATAATCCAATGATTGATAACAAAAGTGGAAAGTGGGGCATGTTGTGAGATGTTAAGAGTTGTATCTTTTATTTTGATTTAAGTGTGTGTGTTTCAAACCATTTTCTTATAAAGTTTTCAAATGTAATGTCTGTTCCATCTTTGTATAATGAATAAAAGTGTTTGCCTTACGTCCGAACTATGCAAGGTCTGATTCATGCGGGGGCATGATACGTAGGCAATCTCTATAAGATTCGACCATAATACAATAAAAATGTATATAAGAAAATAAAATAAGAGTGAACAACAATAAAAGACCAAGAAAAGCTGGGATGACGCAAGCAGCTGAGCAAATGCATAATAGAAATGGGTTATTTGTCTAGGAGCATTGCATCTCAACGTGTAATTATATATGTGTTAAACTCTCAAAACTAACAAGTTTGTTCATTTCCAGAATTCAAGCAGTTAGTTTCTAAAGAGTATACTGGCATATTATCATTATCACACGAGATCAAAAGGACCAATACCCGAAAGTATGTCTATCCCAGATGTTGACACAGGTATTGAGCTAGAGGAGATGGATGTCGGGAAAATGAAAGAAGAGATGTTTAAACTCAAACAGCAAATGGCTGAAATGTACCAGGCTTGGTCTACAGGGCAGTTACCCCTATCTTACCCAACTAACCCTGCTCCATCGATGGCCCAAACTCAGGATAATCTTACCCCTGAATTATCCCCAAATTTCCCCATCTACCAACACTACCGAGGCACCACCTCTCAGACACCGCAGTCTCCACCTCCGAAACCAGTTCCATACTTTCCTCCACCTGTGACTCCTGTTTTCGTAGCACCTCCCCCGGCTACATTCCACAAATCTCCTAGTGAGCCCATATTCCAGGCCCAGGACAATCAATACTACCCCCCGGAGCCCACCTTCAAGGCCTCCGAAATCCATCCAACTACTCCTCGTTTTGACCTCCCAACCGAAATTGACAAACCAGTTAAAAATACTGAACAAAAAGAGATGTTCAGAAAGGTCAAAAGCCTAGAACAATAGTTCCGAGACATGCGAGGGTTAGGAGGACAGGTCAGTGTGGCCTACAAAAATTTATGCTTATTCCCAAATGTGCAATTGCCAGTTGGCTTCAAGTTGCCCAAATTTGACCTATACAATGGGCACGGCGACCCAGTATCCCACTTAAGGGGTTTCTGCAGCAAGATGCAAGGAGCTGGGGGAAAGGACGAATTATTGATGGCTTACTTCAGTCAATGTTTAAGCGGATCAGCTTTGGAGTGGTATACACGCCAGGACCATGGGAGATGGTACACCTGGGATGACCTGGCACAGGCATTTGCATACCATTTCCAATACAATCTGGAAATCATCCCAGATCGACTATCTTTGACAAAATTTGAGAAGAAACACAATGAAAGTTTCAGAGAGTATGGCTTCCGGTGGAGAGAACAGGCAGCCAGAGTGGATCCTCCTATGAAAGAGAGTGAAATGGTAGACTACTTCCTTCAAGCCTTGGAACCAACTTACTATGCCCATTTGGTTTCAGCGGTAGGAAAATCATTCAACGAAGTAGTAAAGATGGGAGGTATGGTGGAAGAAGGCCTCAAGACGAATAAAATCATGAGCTATTCGGCCATCAAAGCGACTACTCAAGCTATTCAAGGCGGGGTAGGAGGAATCGGAAGGAAGAAAAGGGAAGAAGCAGCGGTAGTTGATTCAGGAACTTGGTTGGGATCGAGAGGTTCACCTCCTTACTATAATCAACATCGACCTCACCAATCAACTCACCACCACAATTCATCTCAACACTACTATCACCCTTCAGAACCTCATTTTTCCATCAATCATACACAAGCATACAATCATCCACCGGCACACGCTAACTGGCGTGCTCCTGTCATACCAGGTACTTACCCACGAGCCTATCCCGGACCAGGTTTCAGGCCTAGGCCAGCATTCAGGGGAGAAAAGGAACAGAAAAAGAAAACCTACACCCCATTGGGAGAGTCCTACACCAGTCTGTTCCACAGGCTGAGACAGCTGGACATGCTAAGACCAATACAATCCAAGCTACCCAATCCTCCTCCAAAGAATCTGGACTACACCATTAGCTGCGAGTATTGTTCCGGTACACCAGGCCATGATACGGAAAAATGTTGGCATTTAAAAAATGCAATACAAGAGATGATTGATACCAATAAAATCGAGGTTCAAACCCCCGAAGCTCCCAATATCAATAGAAATCCAATGCCAGCACATCAGGAGGCCAATATGATAGAAATAGTACAGGTAGATGGGGAGACAAAGAAGCCGTCACAAACTGTCATGATGATCAGGTCTCATGAAGCCAAGCCGGATAAGCAGTTAACAGAGGAGAAGTTGGTACCTAAGCAGAACAGAAATGGTGATGAACCATCTGTGGTAGTCGAGAAGGGATCTTTGAGCAAAGTAGCCACAAAGCAAGAAAGGCCGAAAGTGATAGTTCCGGGGGTTGCCAGCAAACCCATTGTATTCGTGGAAGGAGCCCGTATAGATCGAGTTATTATCAAACATGTAACCCAGCTACCAGTGATCAACAACAAGGCCATTCCATGGAACTATGAATGGGTGACTGTAATGTACAAGGGAAAAGAAGTTAAGGAAGAAGTCTGTGAGGTGCAAGGCTTGACTCGCTCGGGAAGATGTTTTACTCCCGAAGAGTTAAGAAAAACTAAAAATAATCCAGCACCAATAAAGAGAGCTGTGACGGAAGAAGAAGCGGAAGAGTTTTTAAGAAAAATGAAGCTCCATGACTATTCTGTTGTGGATCAACTAAAGAAGACGCCCGCTCAAATCTCGTTATTGTCATTACTGATCCATTCAGAGGAGCACCATCTGGCTTTGATGAAACTCCTGAATGAGGCTCATGTTCCCGATAAAATCTCTGTAAATCATTTGGGAAGAATAGCCAACAGAATCTTTGAGGCGAACAGAATTACATTTTCTGATGATGAATTGCCTGGGGAAGGGACTGAGCACAACAGAGCTCTTTACCTCACCGTGAAATGTGAAAACTCCGTAGTAACCCGGGTATTGGTTGACAACGGGTCAAGTGCAAACATCTGCCCTCTCTCCACTTTAAGCAAATTGAAAATCAAAGAGGAGAGGATCCAGAAGAATAGCATTTGCGTACGGGGGTTTGACGGTGGAAGCAGAGATTCATTTGGCGACATAGTGTTGGAACTAACAATAGGGCCAGTTGAATTCACGATGGAGTTTCAAGTACTGGACATAACTGTTTCTTATAATCTGTTGTTGGGTCGACCATGGATCCATGCTGCTAAAGCAGTCCCGTCAACACTACACCAGGCGGTCAAGTTTGAATGGGATCATCAAGAAATAGTTGTGCATAGTGAAGAAAGTTTAAATGCTCACAGCAGTGCCATTGTACCGGTCAAGGGAATAGAAAATGACCAGGGACCATGGGTATACCAAGTGTCCGATACAGTGTCGGTAGAGAAAATTCCAGAGGGGAAGTACATTCCGAATCCAAAGATAACCTCTGCATCAGTCATGGTAGCCTATGAAATGTTAAAAAATGGTTTTATACCCGGCAAAGGTCTGGGTTCATCTTTGCAAGGAATCATACAACCAGTATCTCTCCCCGAGAACTGGGGAACATTTGGTTTGGGATTCATACCCACTGTCACCGACGTGAGAAAGGCCAGAAAGCTGAAACAAAAGGCATGGGTTCTTCCAAAACCAGTCCCACATCTATCAAAGTCTTTTGTCAAGACCGGTGCTAAAAATCGCCCGATAACAACAATTCCTAAATCCTTGATAAAGCCTGAGGAGGAATTAATTGAAAGATTCGAGAAATTGTTCGACGATGCGAATATGGTGGAAAGCAGTGAAAGTTCTAGCAACACAGAAGTGCAATTCGTCAGGCCAGAGACAAGGCTCAATAATTGGAAAACCACTCCTCTCCCCGTTCGAAAGGGGTCTTGGTAGTTTATTTTGATTTTCCTTCAGTTTGTTTGGGTTACTTCAGGGTTGTAACCCCAATGTCTATCTTACAGTTTGTTTGAAGTGTGCAAACCTTGTTATCTTTCATCATCCAATAAAAAGCAGTTTCCTTTTTATTATCATTCCTGATAGTTTTCTTTTCTTTTTCTTCTTTCCTGTACAGTTCTTTTTACGCTGGCTCTAGTGATATGGCATGCATGAGGAATCCTCAGCCCAGTCTTAAAAATCAATCTGGTTCCGAAATAATAATTCAAGAAATATATTGTGATTATGAATCAAAATATGATGAGGATGAGGCTTTCGAAGAGATTAGTAAAGAGTTAATTCATTTTGAAGAAAAAACTAAACCTAACTTGGGTGATACCGAAGACATCAATATAGGGGACACGGATAAAATCCAAGAGACTAAAATAAGTGTCCACCTTGAACCAGAAATACGGGAGGAGTTAATTAAAGCACTCATAGAATTCAAAGATGTTTTTGCATGGTCATATGACAACATGCCAGGTTTGAGCACTGATTTAGTGGTTCAAATTGCCCACCGATCCAATGGTGCCTCCTGTTAAGCAGAGGCTGAGAAAATTCAAACCTGATATGAGTATGAGAATTAAGGAAGAAATCACCAAACAGTTGGAAGCAAAGGTCATTCGAGTCACTCGATATCCTGTTTGGTTAGCTAATATCGTTCCCGTACCAAAGAAAGACGGCAAAATTAGAGTATGCGTCGACTACCGCAATCTCAACAAAGCAAGTCCAAAGGATAATTTCCCATTACCCAATATCCATATTTTGATCGATAATTGCGCCAAGCATGAGATAGGATCTTTCGTGGATTGTTATGCCGGGTATCATCAAATTCTGATGGATGAGGAAGATGCAAAAAAGACAGCATTCATCACACTATGGGGAACTTATTGCTACCGGATAATGCCATTTGGTTTGAAGAACGCCGGAGCAACCTACATGAGAGCGATGAACACAGTGTTTCATGATATGATACACAAGGAGATTGAGGTATACGTGGACGATGTGATCATAAAATCAAAGCATCAGGCCAACCACGTTAGGGATTTGAGGAAATTCTTCTTAAGACTTCGCAGGTACAACCTCAAGCTTAACCCTGCCAAATGTGCATTTGGAGTTCCATCTGGAAAGTTGCTGGGATTCATAGTCAGTCGGCGAGGCATCGAGCTAGACCCATCAAAAATCAAAGCCATCCAAGAATTGCCACCTCCAAGGAACAAAACTGAAGTAATGAGTTTGTTGGGAAGGTTAAATTATATCAGCAGGTTTATTGCTCAGCTTACGACAACCTGTGAGCCTATTTTCAAATTGTTGAAAAAGGATGTTGCGGTCAAATGGACTGATGAGTGTCAGGAGGCGTTTGATAAGATAAAAGGATACCTGTCAAACCCACCCGTGTTGGTCCCGCCAGAACCAGGAAGACCTCTAATTCTTTACTTAACGGTTTTGGAAAATTCATTTGGTTGTGTATTGGGGCAACATGACCTCACCGGCAGAAAAGAACAGGCCATCTACTACCTTATGAGGTTAAGTATACTCATCTGGAAAGGACGTGTTGCACCCTAACTTGGGTAGCTCAGAAATTGAAACACTATTTGTCATCCTACACTACTTACCTCATTTCGCGTCTGGATCCATTGAAATATATTTTTCAAAAGCCGATGCCAACAGGGAGACTTGCAAAGTGGCAGATATTGCTCACAGAATTTGACATCATCTATGTGACTCGGACTGCAATGAAAGCCCAAGCATTGGCCGATCATTTAGCCGAAAACCCGGTCGACGAGGAGTACGAGCCATTGAAAACCTATTTTCCCGATGAAGAAATAATGCATATCGATGAGATCGAGCGAATTGAAATACCTGGCTGGAAACTTTTCTTTGATGGGGCCGCTAACATGAAAGGAGTCGGGATAGGAGCTGTAATCATTTCTGAAATAGGGCATCACTATCCTGTTACGGCTCAATTGCGATTTTATTGCACCAATAATATGGCTGAATATGAAGCTTGTATTTTGGGGTTAAGGCTAGCCGCAGACATGGGTATCCAAGAAATCTTAGTCATGGGAGATTCGGATCTTCTAGTACATCAAATTCAAGGAGAATGGGAAACCCGAGATTTGAAGCTCATACCATACCGACAATGTCTACATGATCTTTGTCAGCGGTTTCAATCAGTGGAGTTCCGGCATATTCCAAGAATCCATAATGAGGTTGCCGATGCATTGGCTACCTTGGCATCAATGTTGCACCATCCAGACAAAGCTTATGTGGATCCACTACATATTCAAGTCCACGATCAGCACACTTATTGCAATATGGTTGAAGAAGAATTTGATGGTGAACCATGGTTCCACGACATCAAGGAGTATATCAGGATGGGGATATATCCCGCACAAGCCACAGGAGATCAAAAGAGGACCATTAGGCGATTGACAAATGGATTCTTCTTAAGCGGAGGAGTTTTGTATAAAAGAACACCAGATCTTGGATTATTAAGATGCATAGATGCCAGGCAAGCTACGGCTGTTATGTCTGAAGTACATTCGGGAGTTTGTGGACCCCACATGAGCGGATATGTGTTGGCAAAGAAAATCCTTCGAGCTGGTTATTATTGGCTTACCATGGAGCGAGATTGTATCAGTTTTGTGCGCAAGTGTCATCAATGCCAAATACATGGAGATTTGATTCATTCTCCACCATCCGAGTTGCACACAATGTCGGCACCATGGCCCTTCGTTGCCTGGGGCATGGATGTGATTGGACCAATTGAGCGGGCAGCATCCAATGGGCACAGGTTCATTCTGGTAGCTATTGATTATTTTACCAGATGGGTTGAGGCCAAAACATTCAAATCAGTAACCAAGAAAGTTGTGGTCGATTTTGTCCACTCAAATATCATATGTCGATTCGGAATCCCAAAGGTGATCATCACAGATAACGGTGCTAATCTTAACAGTAACTTAATGAAAGAAGTGTGTCAACAGTTTAAGATTACACATCGCAACTCTACCCCATATCGGCCCAAGGCGAATGGAGCAGTCGAGGCAGCCAACAAAAACATAAAGAAGATACTTCGGAAAATGGTAGAAGGTTCAAGACAATGGCATGAAAAACTACCATTTGCGTTATTGGGATATCGCACTGCTGTTCGCACTTCAGTAGGAGCAACTCCTTATTTGTTGGTATATGACACTGAAGCAGTAATTCCTGCAGAAGTTGAGATTCCTTCCCTTCGGATCATCGCCGAAGCAAAGATTGATGATGATGAATGGGTCAAAACCCGTCTGGAACAGTTAAACTTGATTGATGAAAAACGATTGGCCGCAGTATGTCATGGTCAATTGTATCAAAGAAGAATAGCAAGAGCATACAACAAAAAGGTGCGTCCACGGAAGTTTGAAGTGGGTCAACATGTGCTGAAACGTATTCTTCCTCATCAGGTTGAGGCAAAAGGCAAATTTGCCCCGAATTGGCAAGGACCATTCATTGTGACCAGAGTATTATCGAATGGTGCACTATGCTTAACAGATATTGAAGGCAAATGCATAGACATGGCGATCAATTCTGACGCGGTAAAGAGATATTATGCATAACTTTTTGAATGTTTGTATTTAGCATTATTTCGAAGATTGGAATGACAAAGGCAATTTATTCTGCTATCCAAACACTATACCATTTGCTTCCCCTTCGAGCCATATTTGTTTCTTTCCTACCCTCTCTTGGAATCAATGAAAATAAAATATAAAAAAAACATCACTATTAAATAAATAAAAGGGAAAGAAAATCACTATCATTTAGTGAACTACGTTTGACCTGATTCCTCAAAGAAGGATACGTAGGTGCCTCATGGCTCGGTCATAGGGTGCACGATATGCATAATGTGCGCAAAAAGAAACATCAAGAGACCCCAATCAAGAAACTGGAGCAGGAATTGTATTGGTAATAAGAAAAGATTACAAGAGTTGTAATTTTTAAACCCATATCAAAACTGTTTAACTTTTGATACCTTTCCATTTCCAACCACATACCAAAAAAGACCTTTCGATCAATCTTAGAAAAATGCTGGGTCAAGCAAATGAAGATGGTTCATAACACTCTGGTACAAACAAGAAAAGAAAGTAAAAATGAGAGAGTCTTATAGGTGAAAACCTTCGCAGGCACCATAAGGAAAAAAGGAAGTAAGAAATGAACAAATGAGGAAGGTTTGTCGGTGAAAACTCTTTGAGATATTGCAAGTCAAACATGTCTGTAAAATGAAAAATGAAGTTGGGTTATGAAAATTTTGGGGAAAACAAAATGAGACAATCAAAAGGAGATTGATTAAAAGACTGGGTTGATTAATCCAAATTGCATACCATGATCATTGGCGCCAGTGACTCCAATCAGATAAGTCCTTTATTCCTTCTCCAACAATCATCCATTGGATTTTTCTTTTTAGATTGTCGAAATCATCATGTTTTCGTCACTAATAATCTTACTCTTCTAAAGCTTTTGAGATGAGTTTTGTTCCAAACAAATAAGAAAGAATGTCAAGGTATACTACCAAGATTCAAGGTAGCATAGGACAAAAATACGGCCATGATGGGCAGGAGGTAATAAAAAATAATAAGATATGGGTGTAAGAAAAATCAAAAACGGATCAGCAATGTCAGGAGAACATATGATTACGGTTAAAAGGGTTTGAAGGAAAACATACAGATGGGGATCCTATAGTTAAGGGTCAATTACAAGGACAAACAGTCTTTTCAACCATTCCAAGGCAACAAAACAAGACGAAGAGAAGCCCCACCGTCGGCAAGAATGCCCCAGTTAACCATCCTGTTTTAAAACTAACAAAGTTTTCTTTGATTTAAAATAGGGGCAAAAACAACATTTGTGTCAGGAAACACCCGGAGAAAGAATTAAGGAAGAAGTCAGGCGTCCACCTGGAGAATGAGGATGAAGAATTTAAGAAGAAGTTAGGCGTCCACCTGGAGAATGAGGATGAAGAATTAAAGAAGAAGTCAGGCGTCCACCTGGAGAATGAGGATAAAGAATTTAAGAAGAAGTCAGGCGTCCACCTGGAGAATGAGGATGAAGAATTTAAGAAGAAGTCAGGCGTCCACCTGGAGAATGAGGATGAAGAATTAAAGAAGAAATCAGGCGTCCACCTGGAGAATGAGGATAAAGAATTTAAGAAGAAGTCAGGCGTCCACCTGGAGAATGAGGATGAAGAATTAAAGAAGAAGTCAGGCGTCCACCTGGAGAATGAGGATAAAGAATTTAAGAAGAAGTCAGGCGTCCACCTGGAGAATGAGGATAAAGAATTTAAGAAGAAGTCAGGCGTCCACCTGGAAAATGAGGATGAAGAATTGAAGAAGTCAGGCGTCCACCTGGAGAATGAGGATGAAGAATTAAAGAAGAAGTCAGGCGTCCACCTGGAGAATGAGGATAAAGAATTTAAGAAGAAGTCAGGCGTCCACCTGGAGAATGAGGATAAAGAATTTAAGAAGAAGTCAGGCGTCCACCGGGAGAATGAGGATGAAGAATTTAAGAAGAAGTCAGGCGTCCACCTGGAGAATGAGGATAAAGAATTTAAGAAGAAGTCAGGCGTCCACCTGGAAAATAAGGATGAAGAATTGATGAAATCAGGCGTCCACCTGGAGAATGAGGATGAAAAATTTAAGAAGAAGTCAGGCGTCCACCTGGAGAATGAGGATGAAGAATTTAAGAAGAAATCAGGCGTCCACCTGGAGAATGAGGATGAAGAATTTAAGAAGAAATCAGGCGTCCACCTGGAGAATGAGGATGAAAAATTTAAGAAGAAGTCAGGCGTCCACCTGGAGAATGAGGATGAAGAATTTAAGAAGAAATCAGGCGTCCACCTGGAGAATGAGGATGAAGAATTTAAGAAGAAATCAGGCGTCCACCTGGAGAATGAGGATGAAGAATTGAAGAAATCAGGCGTCCACCTGGAGAATGAGGATGAAAAATTTAAGAAGAAGTCAGGCGTCCACCTGGAGAATGAGGATGAAGAATTTAAGAAGAAATCAGGCGTCCACCTGGAGAATGAGGATGAAAAATTAAAGAAGAAGTCAGGCGTCCACCTGGAGAACAAGAACAAAGAAAGGAGGAAATCAGGCGTCCACCTGGAGAACAAGGACAAAGGAAGGATGAAAAAGGAAGCAGAAGTCAGGCGCCCACCTGGAGAATAAGGGAATACAACTGAAGCAGCAGAAATCAGGCGCCCACCTGGAGAACAAGGGAATATAATTGAAGTATTGAAATCAAAAGCCCGCTCGTATGAGAAAGGAGCACACTTAGAGTTAATAAAGCAGAGGAGTCCAACAAAGTCCCCAGCAGGAAACAACAAGAGTCCCAAACAGAGAAAGAAAATACGGGACACAATGAAAGGGAATGCGGAATAAGCCAAATGCCCAAGAGTCACCAAGATATCAAGACAACAAGAAACGCAAGGGCATGGTCTAGATAAGATTTTATAATTCATGTACCATAGTCTAGTTTAGCTTTTTGTATTACCTTTGAAGCAAGGTGTAATAAGGAGGTCAGTAAGCAGTAAAAGCAGCACGAAACAGCAGTAGCATCACAATCCCATGGTAGTCCTAGCTACCCAAAACTTCCCGAACTACATTGACCTGATTCCTTTATAGCCAAGGATATGTAGGAAACCTTTGAAGTAGAGGTTCGGTCAAATTTTTCAAAAAATGCTTCCCACGGAGTATTTGAACGGGCAAAAATCGCTCGTATCCGCTCACTTTATCTTTGCACGAAAACTCTTCGAGTTTCCGCGCAAAGAGGGGCAGCTGTGAGCACGTGATTTTTGCCTCACGAAAACAACTCCAAAATAAATCAAAAAATAAATAAAACAAATCTCTGTTAGTGTGCAATTTTTAGAATTTGTGTGGTGTTTGTTAATTATTTGTGTTGTCCGTAAATGTTTTTTTTATAAATAAATAAAATTAAAATAAAAATACATGTTTCATGCATATCTAGGATTTAATTATGCACTTAATAATTGATTTAAAAATAAAATCACAAAAAATATGCATTTGTTCTATTTTAAATGTTCCAATGTGTGATTAATGTTTTGTCTATGTGTTAATAATTGTTAAAAAGGTAATTAATATCTTTGTAAGGGTAATTTTGTTTTTATAATTTTAATTAGGATTTTAATAATTAGGGATAAATTTAGGAAATGGAAAATAGGTTGAAAAAAAAATATAAAAAAATCGGACCTGGATTAAAATCCAGGCCCAAACCAATTAATCCCCTCACAGCCCAATCCAAATACCCATGTCCGGTCCAATGCAACCAAAACCAAACGACGACGTTTGGTCATGTTTTATCAAGGGACGTTGGATCAAATCCATCCAACGGCTGAGATCTTACAAACCTAACCCGTGATCCTTACCCGATCCAGTACCCGGTTTAACCCGTCTCCCCAACCTAAACCAAACGACATCGTTTGGTTAAGTGAATAGATCCTAGCCATCCATTCTGCTTGATCTAACGGTCAATATTCATCCACCCCTTCCCTATATAAATCCTAAACCCATACCTCGGCCCCCTAACTAAACACCCCCCCCCCTCTCCACTATTCATCATCGTCTCCAAAAAATATACCCCTAACCCTAGCCGCCCTCATTCCCCACCGCCTGAAACCCGGCGGCAACAACGCCGCCGGTCACCACCTTAACACCCCAGACTCTTCACAACCTCCTCTTCACGGATCTGGCCTTAGTTTCCTTCGAATCAGGCCCCAACCCTTCGAATCTTAAATCGAAGGTTGGCCTGAAAACCTTATCTTCTCCAATGGCCTCCAAAATAACACCACAGCTTCCCCTAAATACCCTCACCACGGATCTGTTAGTTGCATGGCTCGACTCCTACTGGAACTGCTCGAATCTTCATTTGAAGATTCGAGTGAAACCTGACCCTATCCCAACCTACCTCAAACTCACACCAGTTACCCACCTGATCTCCCTCGTGCCTAGAATACCATTGGTTTGATTCGAATATACCTAGAAATGTTCGGATTTGAAATCAAAAAATCTGAAACCCTAAAAATTTCCAGTCATGGAATTTGTCTAATTCAAGTGAAGGATTGAGGTCTAAGAGACTTTAATCGAGGTATTCTCAGTTGAGAATACTTCGAATAAAGTCTGTTCAGCCTCAAAAGGTCCAAGTCCGAGTCGACCTTGTGTCCGTGTGATTTTAAAAATTCAAAGGTATTTTTTCCTATTTCTTTTTATATTCTATGTATATATTGTTGCCTGTTTCAGTAGCTGGTGTAAGTTTTCATATTTGTTTAGTTGATTCCGTGATTCTGTCTCATACCCGTCTATTTGATCAGAATTATAGCAATGTTTCTGTTTGTTGTGATTGTTTATAATGTGTATAATCGGCTCGATTAAGTTCGTTGATTAGTTGTTTTGTAAATTCTAGTTTCCGTTAATGATAATTGTAATAGCATGCTTATTTGTTTTGGATTGATTATTATCATTAAAGTCAGTTAATTAGTTCTTCCCAATTAGTTAACTCTCGTTTAATAAGTCAAAAAGTTTGTCAATTTGTGTGTTGATTTCTGAACCAGTTGGTTTCAGGGCATTGTCAGTATATTGACAATGCTCCTGTATTTGTTTAATCTCAGTTCAATGCTGAAATTCAGTTTAACTTGTTATGTTGAATTCAGTATAATGTTGTTGTGATGTTGGGTTTGAATTCAAGTTTACAGGGGTTGGGTAGATACAACTGTGTTAGGAAGTTGATTAGGATTGGTTCTAGCTGTTTAAATCAGAAGGATAATTAAGCCTGGACAGATTTTAAAATCTGTTTTGTATCAGATTCTGAATTTTAGTTTAAAGGCAGTAATAACAGTAATTACAGTAGGATTTCTGGGGTATTTCTGGGATAAAACAGTGAGGGTAATATAATAATAATAATAATAGTGGGCTGAAAGTGGAATGTTAATGGCTTTTAATTTAATGGGATAATGGGAAACAAAGGGTAATGGAATGCTGGAAATCAGGAAAAGTTCACTTAATGGGATTTAAAGTAGGTAAAAGCAGATTTTGGATATGATTTTCTGGTTTTAATAGAAGAAGGGGTCCAGGCAGCACTTAAGAGAAGGGGGGCAGACCTGTATAAATACAGGAAGCAGATTTTTAAGAAAGAGGACTGATTTTAAGACTGATTTTAATACTCAGATTTTGAAGAAAAGAAAAGAACTCAGATTTAAAAAAAAAAGAGATCATAAATGAAGAGAGGAAAACTGAACAGAAAAATCAGAAATAGGAATCCGAAACAGATAGAAGAAAGAAACTGAAATCCGAAGTGTTACCTTTCTAGAATCTATCCGTTGTTTGTTTGTGGATATTGTTCGGTTTAAATCTGAAATTTTCCTCAAATTTCTGTCACTGTTCATTCGAGTTAACGGGTCTTGTTCAGACTTGCTGTGTTATTGGTATATTCTGCCGGTGTTTTGTTGCTGCTATTACTGCTGAAATTTACTCCTTCTACTTTCATTTCCAGGTACATATCTTTTAAACTCATATTGTGAAGAGCTTCAACATGACAAATAAATGAAGCTTGGAAATTATAATTCTGTTTTCCATTCGTCTAAGTTCATTAGTTTAAATTTCAGCTTTGCTTCATGTTGGTTAACTAGTAGTGAGTTCGACACGATGGCTATAAGTTAATTGTCTTATTTTGAAATTCGTATAAAAGCTTTGTAATAATGTTATCCATTTCGAAATCTCATTAATTTAGTTATATTTGAACTGTCAAAATAAGGAACATGGCAGAAAGTTGGCCATTATTTAAACTTTATGGTATTGTTAGTTAGGTACAGCATAATATGGAAATATCAAGGAAAAAATACATTATTTGTTTATTTTGTTAGTTAGTTAGTTGTTGTTTAAAGCTAGGTGATGTTGGTTGCATTTTGCTATATTATGGCATAACAATGGTTATGTTTACAATCAATAGTTGAAAGTTGCATTAGTAAAATCCGCTATGTTCACAATGTCAAAATATGGCGAATAATGTTGTATGCAATATCATTTTATTAAGTCAACAGGTAGATTTGTTCTCTTTCTTAATAACAAATGGCCTAGGAATTTTACAATGCGAAAGTTAGCGTTTTCCAATAGTTCGCATAGGTTGAGAATAGAAATCGTTTCGATTATGTATATCCCAAACTCAATCATAAGCAGAATTAACTAAAATAATCATGCATATCAGATTAAGAACAAGCGATGTAGAAGTAGATTAGATTTATGACGTGTAACAATTTTAAGAGTGCAAAAATAGCATTCGTTGCAAAAAGAATAATGAGAATTCTCCGAAAATATCATTTCCTTTCAAGAATTGATTTTTTAGTTTCATACGCTATTCACATTTTTAGTATACATATGTTGTATTTACTAAAAAATAGTGTTAATTATATGTTTGTTCTTATCTTTAAATTTGAATAGTTTGGAGGAATGTAATTCATACGCGAAAAATATAATCAGCGGTCAACATTTAATAAACTGTGAATTCTTTTCAAAGAATTTAAGGGCATCTCAAAAACGGGAATTTCTCATGATTTTCACATAAAAATGTATGGATATAATAAACAATTTGTGGAAAATCCATAATACCATTACGAATATTTTGCGCGATTAGGGATGCGTTCGCGTAACCTGATTATATTTTTAAAAGCAAATTCGGATTATGCGTTCGCGCAACTTCGAGCGAATATTTAATAAAAGGGATTTCTCCAAGGATGTTAAAATAATTTCATATAACCCGAAATGTGCAGTTCACTGTTTAATCATACAAGGGCGACGATGTTCTTAATTTTATTTCTAACTTCGAACGTATGATTTTTTTATAATAAAAATATAAAAAATATTATCAACCTTTTTATTACACGTATGCGTGACATGATTCTTTATGATTATAAAAGGTATATAATACGAGTATACGTACGCGTAATTCGTTTATATAATTGTAAACAATCTAAATAAAAGCGGTAACAAAATCATGCAATAAAAAATGTATTTAGTAAAATCAAATTAATTAAGCCAAGAATAAAAACAGTTGAGCGACCATGCTAGAACCATGGAATTCGGAAATGCCTAACACCTTCTTCCGGATTAACAGAATTCCTTACTCAGGATTTCTGGTTCGCAGAATAACAAACAGAGTCATATTCTCCTCGATTCAGGGATTAAAACCGGTGACTTGGGACGCCTTAAAATTCCCAGGTGGCGACTCTGAAACAAATAAACAAATCCCGTTTCGACTGTCCTTTAATTGGAGAAAACTCCCCACGCGCCCCCGCGGGCGCGGAAAAAAGGAGGTGCGACAGCTCTGACGACTCTGCTGGGGAATTGGTGAAAACTGTAACCCAGAACCACTGGTTCAGGATTTATGAATTCGAGCTTAAAATAACTGTTATAATCGGCACGACATCACCCTTTGTGCTTTTACCTCACATAATCATGGCACAGAATTATCCTTCGTGACTCATATCATGGAACGACATTGTACATCGTGCGGCACGGCATCACCCTTCATGCTTTTACCTCACAATATCGGTACGGCATCACCCTTCGTGCATCAATACTCTCAAAATCATACACGACATCACCCTTCGTGCTTTACACTCTTACTCACCCAAGCAACAATCACAAGCAGTTTGGGCAAGGGAATCAACAATATCACAATAAAATCCTGGTAAGGGAACAATAGCATAACAATAATATCCCGACAAGGGAAACAATATCATGAATAATAACATCCCGGCAAGGGAGATAATTTCAAAAGCAATAATATCCCGGCATGGAGACAATATCATAAACCTCTTCTCTTTTCCACAATTACTTCACAACTCAATTCTCAACTTGAGCCAACGCTCCACAATGTTCAATTACCAATAATACTTCCACAAGCCTTGTTCAACAATAGAATTCATCATATAAAGCATGAACAATACGAAACGGAGTCACATTAATCATAGTATAAGACTCACGGACATGCTAGACACCGAAATATAGATACTTGTCACCACGCCTATACGTCGTATTCAACAGTTAATACATAGCAAATAAGACACAACTCCTAATCCCTCAAGCTAAGGTTAGACCAACCATTTACCTCAATGCCATGAACACAATTCAAGCCTCAACTATCGCTTTACCTCTTATTTTCACCACCAATTCGCTTGTATCTAGCCACAATTTACTTAACGATATCAATAAATGCTAAATGAATCAATTCTAATGCATGAAAATAGGTTTTCTAAAGATTTTCCAAAAAAGTCAAAAATCGACCCCGGTCCCACATGGTCAAAACCCGAGGTTTGAACCAAAACCTGATTACTCATTCACCCATGAACTCAAGTATATAATTCGTTTCGAAATCGGACCTCAAATCGAGGTCCAAATCCCCAAAATTTGAAAATCCTAAGTTCTACCCAAAACACCCAATTTTCCCCATAAAAACCTTTGATTTTTAATTGAAATCATGTGAAAAGATGTTAGATTAAAGAAAATGAGTTAGAAACGTCTTACAATTGATTTGGAGAAGCACTTTTCTTTAGAAAATCGCCCAAGAGAGCTTAGGTTTTGAGAGAGTTTGAAAAATGAAGAAAATGCATCTAAGTCCAAATTAACTGGTCGCAGATGTCGCAATTGCGACCAAGGTTCGCAATTGAGAACCCCTTCAGGACCTGTTGTCTTCACAAACGCAAAGAATCTGTTGCATTTGCGACCATGGGAAAATCCTGTCACCTTCTTTATTGCAAAGGAAACATCGCATTTGCGATTGGGAGGGCTTTGCAATTCCCACCCAGTGTTCGCATTTGCGACACTGGGGTCGCATTTACCAAGCCTGTCCACTTCGCAATTGCGAAGCCAGATCTTGCAATTGCGAGATCAGAGGCTGGGGCAAAAATACCAGATACCAGCACTTGCTCCTAAGTCCAATTTCACTCCATGGCCTATCCAAAACTCACCCGAGCCCTCGGGGCTCCAAACCAAACATGCACGCAAGTCCAAAAACATCATACAGACTTGCTCGTGTGATCAAACCATCAAAGTAACATCAACAACTATGAATTAAACCTCAAATTCATGAAATCACTCAAGAACATCAAAATTACAATTTCTCAACTATAGGTCCGTATTATACCAAACCAACTCCGATCTTTACCAAATTTTACAGATTCAACTTAATAATTATTTCAAACGTATACTGGGATCCGGAACCAAGATATGGGCCCGATACCATCAAGAAAATACATCAATTCACTTCTAAAAATCTTTATATTTTTCCAGAAAATAATTTTCTTTAAAAATTCATTTCTCGGGCTTTTGACCTCAGAATTTGATTTCGAGTATACGTCCAAGTCCCAAATTTTACTACGGACCCTACGAGACCATCGGATCATGGATCCAGGTCCGTTTACCAAGAATATTGGCCAAAGTCAACTTTATTCAATTTTAAAAGCCAATTTCCTTATTTTACTTAGTTTTCACATAAAAGCTTTCTGGAAACGCGCCCAGACTGCGCATGCAAATCGAGGTGAGACAAAGAGAGGTTTTTAAGGCCTCAGAACACAGAAATTACTTGTGACACAAGGGATGACCACGCAGACTAACATATGATCTATATAAAATTTTATTAAAACTGAATAAACAGTTGTTTCATAATAAATACTATATCTAAACCAAACTCATGGTTAATAGTATATATACCCCAACAGAAACAGCAGACATCAACACATTCAAATGTGTACGTAATAATGTAGTTTTTTATATACTGATAGCGTAAAAATTCCTTATATTATCAATGTATATAAGTTAAATGTCGTGTATCTCGTTTATGTTGATGCGTGTGGATTTTTCAGGGGAGTTGCAAACCGTGGTGCATCTATTCGTGTGGGAAGAGACACGGAGAAGGAAGGGAAGGGATATTTCGAGGTTAGGAGGCCTGCTTCAAACATGGATCCATACGTCGTTACTTCCATGATTGCTGAGACCACAATCCTGTTCAAGCCTGAGTGTGTAGTCGTCTTTTGAGGATTTGATGAGTATTAATTCTCGGGTGGAAAATTTGGAGAAAGAATTGAATTTCGGAACAACCCTTTCCTTACATGTTCTTAGGGTATAGTTAGTTATCTTGTTATATTCTGTTGTTTTCCTGGTTTCCAATTTGTATTGTACTCAGCAAGGCTGAGTTCATTGCCTGTGATTTGCATATTTTATTATTAATAATAATATGGAAGGGTTTAACTTAGTCTGCTGCTCAAAGATGCATATTTTCTGTTTTCATCTGTTCTTGTTTATAAGGATTCCTTCACATGATCCTCCAAAATAGGTCATAGAGAAAATTCCTTAATCCAATTGTGCAAACAATGTATTGCTTGTTTTTAACAAAATAAGTTTTTGCTTTAGTCATAATAACCCCTAATTCTTTCTTCTTCTTTTTTTACAATGAATGGGAATTTTCTATCTTACCATACGCCATGGTAACTGATCAAGTGTGCTTCCTTTCTCCTATTCCTACTTTGAGAAAAGAAATGCTAAATGGCGAACATGCACGATTGAAAGAAGAGAAAAACTTAGCTCTTTATTTTTGGCACCGGCAAAATCTGCGCATAACGAACATATTATGCCTTCACATTGGATCAAAAACAGGATCAGAAGGATCAAATACCGCTAATTCATATAACAAATTAAAGGCCTTCCCAACATATGTTGCAACGTCTCGAATAGCATGATCTTACTTCGGCTTTCCCTAAATAAGTCATTAAATTTGGTTCCTAACTCCAGAATAAATATCTTCGAAAAACCTGAAGAGGAACACCTCCTAAGGATAAAAGATATAGGGCTGAAGAGAGAGAACCACAAAAAGATCTTTGGTGTATAATCCTACGTAATCTCGAATGTTATCACTTCCAGTATTAAACCAAATAATACCATGCAAGCAAAAGTTCCTAAATATTATGGAGATATAGAACAACATATACGTTATCATGCTTGCATGCATATCCATCATTTGAGTCTTCAACAATTTATTCTAATAATTATATATTTAATTTGTCCTAGCTATGGATGAATATGCAAGCACATATTTCATGCTTGATGATCCAGGGCCTCTGAACTTAGCTTTGTGTATTGGGCCCCTGAAGCCCGTGAATCGGGTTTCTCCAAGTTAGACTTAGAAAAATCACTAAAGTTTTAATAAATATTTAGTCCAAACCCATAATTGCAGTAGTGAAATGAGTTTAGCAATGAGAATAGAAAGATTGAGTTTAAATTTTTGAATCTAACACGGAAAGGCAAGTATAAGAAAGAGAACAGAAGACGGAGCTGACCTACTGTTAGCCCCTAATAATGAGACTTGACGACTGCTGGGCAGAATTCGTGTCAAGGGCTTGTACATTGCCCCTTGACATGGGTTTGTGGAAATGTTGGCAAGCAATGTGCACAGCTGGGTGTGTGTCTAAATTGGTGATGGACTTAGACAAGTCAGCTAGGCAAGGCACCTTGAGTGTTGGCAAGGCAGCCTTGGTTCCAGGGCATCGGCAAAGGCAATGAAGGCGCATGGCACTTGACAAAGGCATGCGTGGATCAATGGGACGATTAAGTTTATGGCAAGGCGTGGCTATGAACTATGGGCGAGGCATGGTCCAAAATAGTGCAAGGCAGAAGTCTAAGTATGGGCAAAAGCTGGAAGACAAGTGTGCAAAAGCATGTGACGGAAGAGGTGTGCAAGGCATGTGCTTTGAAAGTTAAAGACATGTGCAAAGCACATGTGCAGCTGACTCAAATACTGAAGACAAGTCCAATTTCGTAGGAAGAGTTTGAATTTGAATTCAAACAGATTGGTTATGCTTGTTTGTAGAAATGTCATGTGCATGGCACATTGTTTTAACTGCCCCAACTACCCCTTTGTAAAACTGGCATAGGCAGGCCCTTTTTGTATGTGTATTTCGTTTTGGGAAGAAGGCAAGTAGCATATTGTGAGCCTTTCCTAACGCGAGTCCTTTTTGTATTCTGCGAGAATAATAAAGGTTAGGTGATTTTACCCGTAATACTGTGTGTTGTTAAGATTGGCTAAGTCTGAATAAATCTAAGTGTCAGGCTGTGTGTGTGTGTGAAAAAGTAAGGCTGAGTGGCTGTGTGATTGGCTACTGCCGTGCAGTGTCAATAGTGTGAAAAATTGGCCCTGTAACAACTGGTATCAGAGCTTTGGTCGTGATTTGTGGCCATGGCTGGTGGATCAACGTCTGATTTGCGTGATCGAGTGCAAAGGCTACAGGCGCTGATCGGTGTTACTGATGATCCTTTAGACTTGGCAGATCTTATTACTGAGATTTACTGTTTAAAGGATGGCATGGACCAGTTTCGTGATGGTATCCAGCAAACCTACGAGGCTACGAATGTTCAAGTTGAAGATCTGAAGAAGGAGATCGAAAATTTGAACACTGAAATAACTGTTCTTTGAAGGGCGTTGGCTGCTCCAGGCCAAGGCAATGAAGAACGTTCAAAAGTTAAGATCCCTGACCCAAAAGCGTTTGGTGGAGCGCGCAGTGCTAAGGAATTGGAAAACTTTCTGTGGGATATGGAGCAATACTTTATTGCTGCCAAAGTTCCGGACGGAGAGAAAGTCACAATTACAAGCATGTACCTAACGGGAGATGCTAAATTGTGGTGGAGAACTCGCATGGCTGATGATGAAAGTACGGGCAGACCCAAGATAGATACATGGTTAAAACTCCGAAAGGAAATGAAAGACCAGTTCTTGCCTAGCAACGCATCTTGGCTTGCTAGGGATCGCTTGAAACGCTTGCGGCAAACAGGATCAATTCGTGACTATATTTAGGAATTTACTTCCTTAATGTTGGATATTCAGAATATGTCGGAGGATGATAAATTGCACAACTTTATTTCTGGAATGCAAGCATGGGCGCAGAATGAACTTAGGAGACAGAATGTGAAAGATCTCCCAAGTGCGATTGTTGCAGTAGATTCTTTGGTGGATTATCGCAGTACCCGCAGTCTTTCTGAAATTCCTTCTACTTCGAAACCTAAGAAAAGGGTGGAGAAGAAAGGGGAATGGAGGAAGGAAGTTCGAAAAGAAGTTGTGGAAAAGGGCAAGGCTATTGAAGGACCTGCTAGAAACAAAGGCATCGCAAACAAAAAGAGCGATGGGTGCTGAATGTGCGAAGGACCTCATCTTGCCAAAAACTGTCCGAATCGAGAAAGGGTCAATGCATTGCTTGCTAAAGAAAATAATCGGGATGGAGAAGGTCAAGAAGTTGCTGCTGCCTTAGTAAATCCTTTGCAATTGTTGAATGTTATCTCGTTGGTGAATGCCACAAGCAACGAGACTAATCCTCATTCCTTGCTGATTCACATCGAAATGAGAATTGGCTACAAAAGTGTGATAGCTATTGTAGATACTGGCGCTACTCACACCTTTGGTTCAGCTAATTTGGTGCATAAGTACAGATTGAAGGTGACTAAATGCCCCTCTTACATGAAGACTGTGAATGCCAAAGCACAAGCCATTGTGGGTATGGCTTACGATGTTCCTATGTCTGTTGGGAACTGGAAAGGGAAAGTTAATCTGATGGTAATTCATCTCGAAGAATTTGAGATGATCCTCGGGATTGACTTTATGCGAAAACATTGCTTTATTCCAATGCCTCACTTGGACGGGGTGATGATCATGAATGAAATGTCTCCTGGTTTTGTGAAGGTTGTTCATCCTTATGGAAGAGAAGAAACTCAACGGAAGGCTTCATTAATTTCTGCCATGATGGTCAAAAAAGGGTTGAAAAGGGGAGATGATACTTTCCTTGCTGCTATGGTTGAGGTGAAGCCAGATATGAAGGTTGAAATGTCGGACTGCGTTGCTCAAATTTTGAGTGACTTTGCTGATATGATGCCATCGGAGTTGCCTAAAAATCTGCCACCACGGAGAAATATTGATCACAAGATGGAGCTGATGTCGGGTTCGATGCCTCCTACTCAACCTCCTTATCGTATGGCGCCAAAAGAGCTAGCTGAATTGCGGAAACAATTGAACGAGTTACCTGATGCGGGACTGATTCAGCCATCAAAAGCTCCATTTGGTGCACCTGTTTTATTTCAAAAGAAACAGGATGGGACGCTTAGGATGTGTGTTGATTATTGGGCATTGAACAAGGTGACTGTGAAGAACAAATATCCGGTTCCATTGGTGCAAGACTTAATGGACAGATTGAGCAAGGCTTGTTGGTTCACAAAGCTTGATTTACGGTCTGGTTATTGGTAGGTACGGATAGCTGAAGGTGATGAGTCTAAAACTACTTGTGTTACGAGGTATGGCTCATATGAATTCCTTGTTATGCCGTTCGGATTGACAAATGCCCCTGCTACGTTTTGCAACCTGATGAATGATGTGCTATATGAATACTTAGATGACTTTGTCGTAGTCTATTTAGACGACATTGTTATCTATAGTCGGACATTGGATGAACACATGTTTCACTTGATAAAGGTATTGTCTCGTTTGAGGGAGTACAAACTTTATGTGAAGATGGAAAAATGTGAATTTGCAAAACAGGAGATCAAATTTCTTGGGCACTTGGACAGCAAAAATCAAGTGCGAATGGACCCGAACAAGGTGCAGGTCATTGTGGAGTGGCAAGCACCTAATTCTGTGAAAGAATTGAGATCTTTCCTCGGGTTGGCTAACTATTACAGGAAATTCATTGCTGGTTACTCAAAGAAAGCTGCTCCTTTGACGGATTTGTTGAAGAAGAATGTTAGGTGGGATTGGTCAGAAAAATGCAATGTTGCGTTTGATGTGTTGAAAGAAGCCATTGCCTCAGAACCTATCTTGCGGCTTGCTGATTTTGAGTTACCCTTTGAAGTTCATATTGATGCATCCGACAAGGCTTTCGGAGGCGTGTTGGTTCAAGAAGGTCATCCTGTGGCCTTTGAAAGCAGAAAATTGAATGAAGCGGAGCAGAGATATTCGACTCATGAAAAGGAGATGGTTGTTGTTGTTCATTGCTTGCAAATCTGGCGTGTTTACTTGCTAGGAACAAAATTTGTCGTGAGGACGGACAATGTGGCTAATACCTTTTTCAAAACATAGAAAAAGTTGAGTCCAAAACAAGCACGTTGGCAGGAATTTCTAGCAGAATATGATTTTGTGTGGGAGCATAAGCCAGGAAAGCACAACCAAGTTGCGGATGCATTAAGTCGAAAGGAAGTCTTTGCTGCTGTTTATTCCATTACACGACTTGAGTTTGATTTTCTTGATAAGATCAAGTCAGTTGCTGTGAATGATCCATTGTACATAAAAATAATGAATCATGTGAAAGAAGGTACTGTGAGGAGGTACTGGATCGAGGACGATCTTCTCCATTTCAAAGGGGGGAGAATCGTTGTACCACTTGGTAATGGACTGCGTCATGAATTACTACAGGATACGCATGATACGCTTTGGGCTGGTCATCCAGGCATTGAGAGGATGATGGCGCTGTTGTCGCGATATTATTTCTGGCCAAAGATGGAACAAGATGTAGAAGCTTATGTGAAAAGTTGTCTTATATGTCAACTTGATAAAACCGAACGAAAGAAAGAGGCAGGTTTGTTGCAACCTCTGCCGATTCCTGAAGAAACATGGCAATCTGTTTCAATGGATTTTATCAGTGGATTCTCTAAAGTCAATGGGTTGGATTCGGTTATGGTAGTAGTTGACAGATTCTCCAAATATGCTGTTTTTATTGCTGCTCCAACGGAATGTCCCTCTAAAGTCGCTGCAGAATTATTCTTCAAAAATGTGGTGAAGCATTTTGGGATGCCAGAGGATGTTGTTAGTGATAGGGATTCACGGTTCACAGGCAAATTCTGGACTTACTTGTTCAATTTGCTGGGCACAAACTTGAAGTTTTCAACGGCGAACCATCCCCAAATTGATGGCCAAACCGAAAGAATCAACCACCTGCTAGAAGAATACTTGAGGCATTTTGTGACTGCGAGTCAATGGAATTGGACTGATTTGTTAGACTGTGCACAATTCTCTTACAATTTGCACAAGTCTTCAGCTACAGAGAAGAGTCCATTTGAGATCGTTTTGGGAAAGCAGCCAAGGCTACCAATGAAGATGGTGTAACAGAAGACTAGTGGGAAATGTCCAGCTGCATACCATTATGGGTTTGATAGGCAGACTATGATGGATGAAGCAGCAGACTGTTTGAAAGTGGCTCAGAAACGCATGAAAAAATATGCTGATCAGAACAGGCGTCCATTGGAGTTCAAAGTGGGCGACAAAGTGTTGTTGAAGCTTACTCCTCAAATCTGGAAGAAGATTGATAGTAGGGTAAGGCATAGAGCATTGGTTTCAAGATATGAAGGTCCCTTTGAAGTTATTGAAAAGGTGGGTGAAGTTGCTTACCGTTTGAAGCTGCCGGAAAGAATGAAAATACACCCAACTTTCCATGTGAGTTATTTGAGGCCTTATGTGGAAGATCCTGAAGATCCGGATAGGCATAAAATCAAGAAAGCTCCTCCTGAAGTGCGCAATCAGATTGAGGATGAGATTGAAAAGATTCTAGACCACCGAGTACTTGGGATGCACAAAAAGAATAGGCGGACAGAATTTTTAATTCAATGGAAAGGCAAGCCCGAGGCTGATGCAACTTGGGAGAAGGGTAATTCATTATGGCAATTCCAAGATCAAATTGAGGACTATTTGAAATCAACCTCGACGAGGGCGTCAAGTTCAACAAGTGGGGGTGGTTTGTTAGCCCCTAATAATGAGACTTGACGACTGCTGGGCAGAATTCGTGTCAAGGGCTTGTACATTGCCCCTTGACATGGGTTTGCGGAAATGTTGGCAAGCAATGTGCAAAGCTGGGTGTGTGTCTAAGTTGGTGATAGACTTAGACAAGTCATCTAGGCAAGGCACCTTGAGTGTTGGCAAGGCAGCCTTGGTTCGTGGGCATCGGCAAAGGCAACGAAGGCGCATGGCACTTGATAAAGGCATGCGTGGATCGGTGGGACGATTAAGTTTATGGCAAGGCATGGCTATGAACTATGGGCGAGGCATGGTCCAAAATAGTGCAAGGCAGAAGTCTAAGTATGGGCAAAAGCTGGAAGACAAGTGTGCAAAAGCATGTGACGGAAGAGGTGTGCAAGGCATGTGCTTTGAAAGTTAAAGACACGTGCAAAGCACATGTGCAGCTGACTCAAATACTGAAGACAAGTCCAATTTCGTGGGAAGTGTTTGAATTTGAATTCAAACAGATTGGTTATGCTTGTTTGTAGGAATGTCATGTGCATGGCACATTGTTTTAACTGCCCCAACTGCCCCTTTGTAAAACTGGCATAGGCAGGCCCTTTTTGTATGTGTATTTCGTTTTGGGAAGAAGGCAAGTAGCATATTGTGTGCCTTTCCTAACGTGAGTCCTTTTTGTATTCTGCGAGAATAATAAAGGTTGGGTGATTTTACCCGTAATACTGTGTGTTGTTAAGATTGGGTAAGTCTGAATAAATCTAAGTGTCAGGCTGTGTGTGTGTGCGAAAAAGTAAGGCTGAGTGGCTGTGTGATGGGCTACTGCCGTGCAGTGTCAATAGTGTGAAAAATTGGCCATGTAACACCTACCATAGAATAATAGAAAGATAGAGAACAATTTTAGCATACAACCTGCCATAGAATAGCTATATTACATATTTTTTTTCATTCGCGCTTTTCGCGCCGAGGTTCGTCACCCGGCATGCACGCGAGTGCGAGCGTGCGTGTCGGGGATAGGAGGGAGCCGCGCGGATGAAGGCCGAAGCACCCCGGCCACGCCGTTCCCTAGTGTTTAAACTTTAAACAAGTTCGCGGGTCGTTCTGCTTTGCAGGTTTCGACAATGATCCTTCCGCAGGTTCACCTACAGAAACCTTGTTACGACTTCTCCTTCCTCTAAATGATGAGGTTCAATGGACTTCTCGTGACGTCGCGGGCAGTGAACCGCCTACGTCGCCGCTATCCGAAAATTTCAATGGATCATTCAATCGGTAGGAGCAACGGGCAGTGTGTACAAAGGGCAGGGACGTAGTCAACGCGATCTGATAACTCGCGCTTACTAGGAATTCCTCGTTGAAGACCAACAATTGCAATGATCTATCCCCATCACGATGAAATTTCAAAGATTACACGGGCCTGTCGGTCAAGGCTATAAACTCATTGAATACATCAGTGTAGCGTGCGTGCGGCCCAAAACATCTAAGGGCATCACAGACCTGTTATTGCCTCAAACTTCCGCGGCCTAAAATACCGTAGTCCCTCTAAGAAGCTGGCCGCGAAGGGATACCTCCGCATAGCTAGTTAGCAGACTGAGGTCTCGTTCGTTAACGGAATTAACCAGACAAATCGCTCCACCAACTGAGAACGGCCATGCACCATCACCCATAAAATCAAGAAAGAGCTCTCAGTCTGTCAATCCTTACTATGTTTGGACCTGGTAAGTTTTCCCGTGTTGAGTCAAATTAAGCCGCAGGCTCTATTTCTGGTAGTGCCCTTCCGTCAATTCCTTTAAGTTTCAGAAATAAAAGGAGAACGCAAAACAATAAAATTTTATGAATTGTTAGAGATAATAGTTCTATTGATTAATAATTACTGAGTAATGATCGGAACAGTATGTATTCTCTAATTATTCATTCTTTTCTTTCGGTGTCATTTTTATCGATTTTATTGTAGGGTTACGACTAATGACTTTTATTATATTATCTTTTTGTTTGTTTAATAATGGTAAATGACTTCATTACACCCACTACTAGTGTTCGCTGCACAAAAGTTAAAGACTAAACAACAAGCCGCCGACCACAGTCACACCAAATTGTTTGGTTATTAATGTGCGGGATCCGAGGAACAGCCGGACCACGAGGATCTATTGTACGCAGTCTCACCTTACATTTCTGCAAAACTATTGTACGCAGTCTCACCTTATATTTCTGCAAAAAACTGTTTTCACTGTTCGAACCCGTGACCTACTGATCAAATGATAGCAACTTTTACCAATTACGCCAAAACACCCTTCTGTTTGGTTATTTATATGATAGTATTATTTGTTAGTAACAAATACCACATTCTTCAAAGGAATCCAACAAACAAATAGGCAAATAAGACAACATACTGTACCAAGTATTTGAGCGTCTTTTACATTATTAAAAAGAACACTTACACTTCTATCTTAATCAATTAACCGATACTGATATGGAATCTACGCAATAATAATATTCCCTCCTTTTTAATTTATGTGAATCTATATAATTGGTCACGGAATTTAAAAACAGAAATGAAGATTTTTTAAATTTGTAGACCTACATAAGCCATAACATGTTTGTGGCTATAATTCTTTTGAAACTTGTGGCCAATGGCAGAACTAGAATTTTTACCAAGGGGTGTCAAAATATTAAAGAAAAAAAAGAGTAAATATACACAAAATTAAGGAGGTTTAACACATATATATAAATAATTTTTTTAACGTATTTACACAGTATAATTTTTCGGTGAAGGGGTGTCAGTCACCCCTTGGATGTATGTAGCTCTACCACTACTTGTGGTGTTAAACATACAAGAGTATTTGTATGGCTATAAAAACTTCTTACCGGTAGAATTGGAAGTTAAATTAATTTATTTACAAATTTACAAAGGGAACATTTTTTTGAAACAGACCAAAGAGAAAATATGTTCGCATAAACTGAAACGGATGGGGTAATAATTAAGTAATAACAATAGTGTACACTAAAACAATTATATTAAAGCTTATTAAATCTTTCCTCATCTTTTTAATTTACAAAATCCATCATGCTAAAAGCAACCATTTTCCTTATATAAGCCAAGGCGTCGAACTTAATCCCACATTTCCAAAACAAAAATCCAGTTTTTGCTTTCTATCAAGAAATGCAGTCTTCACCAAATGTTGTTGTTCCAATTCATTTAAGTCCAAGCAAGAGTGAGATTCTTGATAAATATGAGATTGAAAGAATCTCAAAGGAACTAAATCATTATATAAAAATTACTAGTGCAAGTGAGAAATTGAAGGGTGGTGATAAGAAAAGGATAATCAAAAAATCATCAAAATTAGGGTGGTTTAGACATAGCATTAGGATGTGCAGCTCAAGACAAGACATTGTGGTGGAGTGTGGTAAAGTTCTCGGCAATCCATGGCTGCCGGAGAAACATGCACCGGCCGGCGGCGGCGGTGGTGACGTTCCCTTCCCGCTGACCGAGGCAGCACAGCCTCGTGCCTAGAAGGGGCGAAGCTACACTTTGGCAAATTAAAGGGTGGTCAATCAGAAAATTACACTACGTATATAGGTAAAATATCATATTTTAAAGGTACATAACATATATCGAACACCCTTTGTCGGATTTTTTTTACTTCTTTCAAGTTTGATCACCCTTGAAAAAATTTCTTGTTTCATTGATGCCTAGTGGGTAATTGCATCGGTTAATCGATGACAATCAACAATACTTGCAGTTGAGCATCCACTGCCTTCGAGTTCAGATTTTATATATATATATATATATATATATATATATATATATATATATATCACTTCATTAGAAATATAGCGACGATATTGGACCGAATACAAAATTTAAGAATTACAAAAAATACTTTTGGTATTTGTGCTTTTGAACACGTCATAGACATTTGTGGCGGGAAAAGTTCTAGGTTAAATTATTTTAAATATATAGAAAGATGATATTCATTTTAAGAATGTAATAGTAAAAAAAAGTGCCCCACAAAATAGAATAGATAGAGTATATATATTGAATCTAAAATCACTTTGGACAATATTATAATAAGTTTGTTATGAAATGCTTTAAGACAGCATGCTAAAATGTCCCGTATGTTAAGCAATGGCTGAGCCAAGATTTTAACTAAGGTGATTCAATATATAAAGAAGTAAATACACGAAAAAGTTAAGGAAATTCGATATACATAAACAAAATAATCTATATACACTGTAATTTTTCGACGATGGGGTGATGATTGACTTCCCTTAAACAACTCTTGTCCAGCCATAACTGGGCTCTTCCTGAATCAACTACTAATTACTCGTTGGTCCATTCTCATATATATATATATATTCTGAATAATCCCTCTTGGGATATATCCTTTGTCTTAACTTATCTCTCGCCACTAGCTCCTGATGTATCAAGTGTCACCTCCGAACCTACATAAGCAGAAGTCAACTTGTTGATGAAAGAACCAAGTCCAGAGCAGAGTTTGCCAAATAGTAGCAGTTTTAATAAGATTCTATTATAAAAATATATTAGACCTTGTTTTCTTGCTCAATTTTGAATTGAAAAGGGTACTTGGATTTATTACTTAAAATATAAAAAACAATAAAAAACGACTGAGAAGTTTGTTCTATAAAACCTTATTTAATAATCTGAGACAGTCAAGTTATGCAACAAAGATGGTGTTTATTCTACCTTTTAATGATGTAATACTAATTCTTATGTGACAAATGCTGTAGAAAAGATAAAAGAAAGAACAAATTTTAAGTATATTATGTTAGAAATTCTACAAAAAGAGAATGGGTCAAATTATGGACCAGGTCACAGCAAAAAAGCCTTTTAAAACTGGATCAATATTATGGGTCAATTTTGACTTGGAAAGTCATGACTCGCGAAGGAGCTTTGATTTTCAAAGTCTTTACTTGATTGAGTCCAAACTTTTTCGTAAAAATAGCACGGGCTAGCCAGTTTTTGAACTGGTCATTCAAAAATAGCCAGCATTTACAAAGTCACTGAAAAATAGCCATTATTTGTTGCAACACGGAAAGTTCCAGCACAATATACTGGAGATCGGTGCACCTGTGTATGAACTTCCAGCATATTATACTGGAACTCCAACACGCAGAAAGTTTCAGTATATTATGCTGGACTGGTATATTATACTGGAGTTCCAGTATATTATACTAGAGTATTTTTCCGGATTTTGAATAGTATTTTCGTTAGATTTATCTTTACATGAAAAATGGCTAAATTTCGATTACTTTCGAAATGGTGGCTATTTTTGAATGACCACATGTAAATCTGGTTATTTTTTGAATTGCTCCCAACTTTTTCCTTTGGACCTTATATAAGCACAAGTTAAGCCCATATCCAATTTAAGTCTGGACGGCAGTTTTTGGGATAATGGCACTGTATAGCCGCTCTAAAAAAATATTCAAAAAATATTTTTTTTGTATATATATCATTCTATATGTTATATACAAAAAAATATACAAATTTTATATACTTTTTTGGCTACTGAATGTAAATAGTTTTTGGCGTGAGCTAAAAGTGAAAAAAGCTCGCAGTTTTTTCAACTATTAAATTAGCAGTAGACTTTTCATCATATACAACAAATACCCAGTATACTTTTATAGTGTGGGATCTGTGGAGGGTAATATATACGCGAACCTTACCTTTATCTTACCTTGTAGAGGTAGAGAGGTTGTTTCTGATAGACACTTGGCACAAGTCATATTTTTCATCATATATATATATATATATATATATATATATATATATATATATATATATATATATATATCAAGTTATTCTCTTTTATAATCTATCGCTAAAAATTGTGAGGGGTGGTAAGTATTCTTCTATCTTTAATCAGAGGTCTCGAGTCAGGTATGAGGTCTATTTTGGTAGGAATGCTTACCTCTCCCAAAGTGAAATTTTTAGGCGCAAATTCAAATTTGTCGGGCACCAAATACGATTAACATCGGATGGAGAACCAAAACACAAAAACAAAAAACTTTTCCATATCATAAATTGTCAGTCTGTGTCCATTGGCATATCTTTTGAGACAGACAACAAAACTAGAACATTAGATAGTGGTGGCGTCAATTTAATGCTTAATTATATGATAAAAATAGATTTTACGAAATATTCCTCTTATTTCCTCCCTTTTATGTGGCGGAGTAGGCGAAGAAGCAAAAAAAGAAGCGGAAGAAGAAATTAAGTAATTAAAGAAATAAATGAAATAAAAATAACAAAAATAATGTGCTAAATGATGCAATGGAGATTAAAGTAAAAAACATTAATTTGGCTCGTAACATGAATAATTTTATAAAGCGAATTAAGAAACTTTCTTTTTTCATAGGTAGAAAATTATCGTAGGTAGCAAAAGTTTATTTATGGTCCAATTTCTATAGGATAGTAATCATGAATGAAAATAAACAAGAATTGACTTCAAGAACAAACAAATGACAATTAAATTAGTAATGCTTGTTGTTATTAATTTAATGTTGTAGTTGACGGTTAATTTACATTATTTATATTTAGATGATTCGTCATAAATTCCCCTGATACTTTATTTGAATTTGAGATGAGTAACATAATATTCCGCCTTGAGATGAGTAACACATAATATACCACTTTAGCCTATAAAATGTTTTGAATTTTCATATATAGTTAAATTTCAACTCGTCAAAAATAATTGAGTGGATAAAGTTTTCCTTATAAGTATCTTTCACCAGGCCAGAGGACTTATAAGGGAATTGAAAATTGCCGTTCAAAGGCGGATTATTTGAAGATGACTGAGTGTTACATTTTTTTTAATGTACACTCTGTATTGATTATAGAGTTTATTAGAAACGTATATTATATTCAGTTCAGATTGGTCGCGTTCGAGTTTATTCAGGTGATTAACGTAATAAGTTTTTTATTTGTAAGTATGAAAATTACTTCTCTTATATCAAGAAACAAACTGAATTAACATTTTAATCAAGGAATCACACCCGTAGAATTAGATAAAATTATAAGTCCCCAAAAATCAAGAAGATAAATCTCATATTTTCTCCATGCAATGCTTACGAGATTTTTATCACACTTTAAAATTAAGGAGATTTAAACTGAATTAAACAATCATAGAAAATCACAAAAAATTATAATTAATAAACAAAAAAAATTATAATAGTTAAACTTGATCTCAATCCAAAATTCTCAGCCAGTCTTTACTCGTTCATATCGATTAATTATTATATTTCTTAAAGATTATTAATATCGTTATCAACATAACATAATAAATTTTAAGTTGATGGGGCAGACAGCTTACTATCCACTTTAAGAAATATATCTCTTTTTCACTTTTCATGTGAACTTTGTTCCCGCACAATCGCAACAATATATATATATATATATATATATATATATATATATATCTCCTAGTGTTTGGTATCTGCATTGAAGTTTAATTATATATGAATTCGTGTTGCAAATTTTCACATAAGGGGTTAATCACTTCCTAACAAAGATGGTTCTATACCCAGGGCTCGAACCTTAGACCTTTGGTTAAAAATAATAATTTGCGGTAGATATCCTATGGTTGTATTAGAGAAGTGTAAAAACATTGATGCATATATCAAAAACTAGGAAAAATACCAATCTAGAGGAAATGGTAGATGTATGGATACATGATGAGCATGATGTGACCGCGAGATGAGTTCATATAATTTGAATGTGACGAGAAGGTATGGCTGAAGGTTTCACCTATTTGAGACTCCAGGTATGTTTTTAGACTTGTTCGAGGACGAACGTTTGTTTAGGAAGGGGAGGATGTAACGACCCGATCATTCGTTTTGAGAGTTATAGCCTCATTTCCCCTATCTATGCTTATTTATGTGTTGTTCAGCTGTGTTGAGTTGTATCGAGTTGGTAGGTTTGGGTTCAGAGTAATTTTGGAGTAAAATGAACACTTAGTCTCTTAGTTAGAAAACTAAGTTAGAAAAGTCAACTGGAAGTTGACTTATGACTAAACAAATTCGGATTTGGATTTTTATAATTCGATTAGCTTCTTTGGGTGATTTTAGACTTAGGAGTGTGTCCGGAATATAATTTATAGGTCCGTGGTAGAATTATGCTTGAATTGGCGAAAATTGGAAGTTTAGAAGTTCTTAGGCTTAAATTCGAGGTTGATTTGGTATTTTGGTATTGTTTTGGGTGTTTCGAAGGTTCGACTAAGTTGGGGTAGTGATATATGACCTGTTAGAATTATTGGTTGAGGTCCCGAGGTTTATTATTCTGGCATTTTTTACTGGTTTCAAGACGTGGGCCCTAGGGCCGGGTTTTGGTCGGTTTCGGATTTTTGGCCTATTTTTGTAGTTTTTATTCTGGAATTTGATTCTCTAGCCATGTTGATAATATTATTCTGATTATGTTTAAATTCGGAGCCTTTGGAGACCGAATCGAGGGACGAGGACATCCCGAAGTAGGATTTTACACTGTTGAGGTAAGTAACAGTTTTAACTCTGGCTTTGAGGATATAAACCCGGAAAAATTGATATTATGTGATTGTTTGGTGGTGATACCCACGCTAGGTGACGGGCGGGTGGGTGTGCATCGCGAGAGATTGAGACTTGGTCCGTCCCGTGAGGTTGTGAAGCCTAATGGCTATTATCTGTAGTTATGTGTTTACTTATTGTTGAACTTGTTTGCCTTCATGTTAGAGATCATGTTTAGGCTTTATTCATACTCACATTATTTGTACTCAGTCATAGAAATTAATGTACATGTTTACCTAAGTCTCTATTATTTGCTAATATGATGTGATACTTGATGTGAGATGTGTTCCCTTATTTGTTGATGATGGTGAGGCTAGTAAAGTACATGATTTTGTAAGGACGAGGGCCTGGTTGTGAGTATATTAATACCATAGCGCGTAAGTTGTCCGTACAGCACTTGAGTTGACCGTGCGGGTCTAGGTATTGATACCATAGCACGTGAGTTATCCGTGTAGCATGTGAGTTGACCGTGCGGATCCAGGTATTGATATGATGGAACGTGAGTTGTCCGTGCTTAGCGACTGGGCTTTGGGAGCCCCTCTGGAGTCTGTGAGCGCAGAGTGTTGAGTGTTGTGTGTTGAGTGTATTGAGTGTTGAGTGTTGAGTGCTGAGTGATGGAGTGACATTGCTGTGAGGTTGCATCTACTTTTGTTGTTGCTGCATTTATCTGTTAATTTTCTTTGTGGCATTTACTGAGTTATGGAATTTACCTGTTTATTCCTGTTATTTTTAAAATTGTGAAAAATAAATAATTGGACTGTTTTGCTTAGCTCGTCACTATTGCTCAGTTCCTTAGTTATTTCTGTTACTACTGAGTCGGTTGTACTCATACTATACCCTGTACTTTATGTGCAGATCCAGGTTAGTTAGAGCGCGGTGATCGTAGATTTCGGGCCATCTATCTGTGGAGATTGCAAGGTAGATGCCAGCGTCCGCAGGACCTTGTTACTCCTCTTGTCATTCTTTCTTTTGGACAGTTAGATAATTTATTTATCTCAATTTATAGTTTTAGACTTTCATGACTTAGTGACACCCCGATGTTTGGGGCTAGCTTCCATATTTTAATATTAATTAGATTTAGAATTGATTTAGTTTATGAGAAATTTAAATATTGGTATTGTTTTATTAAATCCTTAATAATTAATTAGCAATAATATTGTGGGAAATAGGCTTGACTTGTAACACGATAGGCGTCATCACGACCATGGTTAGATTTTGGGTCGTGACAAGTTGGTATCAGAGCCTAGGTTACATAGGTCTCACGAGTCATGAGCGGGTTTAGTAGAGTCTTGCGGATCGGTACGGAGGCGTCTGTACTTATCTTCGAGAGGCTGCAGAACCTTTAGAAAAATTTCACATTCTTGAATTCTTATCATGCGGTATTGATTCAGCTTGAAGTGTAACTCTTTAAATTCTTTCCACGCATTCGTATGCGCACATGAGCGCTCGGTATCAGTTGTGCATCGACGGATTGTGATTTCCTGGATGTGGTGCGAGATGTGATTTTTGTAAGTTGATGTTGCGCCAGTCTGGAGGACTTGAGGCCCGATCTTGACTGTAGATTGAGCCCTATATGTCCGGTAGTGTCCCTATTAGTGGAAATGGTGGCTAGATGGATACATGATGAGTATGATGTGACCGCGAGATGAGTTCATATAATTTGAATGTGACGAGAAGGTATTGCTGAAGGTTTCACCTATTTCAGATTCCAGGTATGTTTTTAGACTCGTTCGAGGACGAACATTTGTTTAAGAGGAATAGAATGTAACGACCTGATCGTTGGTTCTGAGAGTTATAGTCCCATTTCCCCCATCTATACTTATTTATGTATTGTTCAGTTGTGTAGAGTTGTATCGAGTTGGTAGGTTTGGGTTCGGAGTAGTTTTGGAGTGAAATGAACACTTAGTCTCTTAGTTAGAAAGCTAAGTTAGAAAAGTCAACCGGAAGTTGACTTATGAGTAAACGAATTCGGATTTGGATTTTTATGATTCGATTAGCTTTGTTGGGTGATTTTAGACTTAGAAGTGTGTCCGGAATATAATTTGAAGATCTGTGGTAGAATTATGCTTGAATTGGCGAAAGTTAAGTTTAGAAGTTCTTAGGCTTGAATTCGAGGTTTATTTGGTTTTTTGGTATTGTTTTGGATGTTCCGAAGGTTCGACTAAGTTCGGGTAGTGATATATGACTTATTGGAATTATTGGTTGAAGTCCCGAGGGCCTCGGGTGAGTTTCTGATAGGTTTGAGTTGTATTGCGCTCATTTTTCTTATGTTTCGACGACATTTCTTCAAGCATAAATGATATCATATTGTACAAATGAGCTCCGATTTTTTCTTAATTGAAACATTAGATCTGTATCATAATTACGGACACGTAGCAAAAAAGAATCGTCGAATTTGGACATCGTATGAGGATTTTATGGTCATTTTACTAAGAATTAGGTTGCTAGATTTTTCAGATTAATTACGAAATTGTCACTGATGACGTATTTAAAGATCTGCATTATTTGCAAATATTGAATTCAACATATCTCATTCATTATAAGGTCAAATTGAGTGATTCAAAAGCCTAACTTGACTAGAATTTCACAAGTAATCCATTTGAGGCATAAAATATGAGTTTCGGGATCATTTGGTACGAGAAACAAGGCAGAATAGCTGGGAGAAAAATATATAAAATAAGGGTTTGTTCATTCGGTCATATTTTGAGTTGGGGAGCTCGGATTTGGGAGATTTTCACCATAGGGACTGGGGTAAGTGTTCTCTACTCAATTTTGGATATATTTCATAAATCCATCTTTGTTTTTTGGGATTTGATTGATGATTTCAAAGTAAAATTGAGGGAGTTAGGGTTGAGTTTTGGAGAGTTTTAGGTAGGGATTTGAGGGACCAAACGGAGTCCGATTTTGGTAAATTTTATATGGTTAGACCCGAGAGAGGACAAGATTTATTATTCTTCCATTTTTGATTGGTTTCGAGACGTGGACCCGGGGGCCGGATTTTGGCCGGTTTCGAATTTTTTTTATTGTGGAATTTGATTCTCTAGCCATGTTGATAATATTATTTTGATTATTGTTAGATTCGGAGCTTTTGGAGACCGAGTCGAGGGACGAGGACATCCGGGAATAGGATTTTACGCTGTTGAGGTAAGTAACAGTTTTAACTCTAGCTTTGAGGGTATAATCCCGGAGAAATTGATATCATGTGATTGTTTGGTGATGATACCCACGCTAGGTGACGGGTGTGTGGGTGTGAACCGCAAGAGATTGAGACTTGGTCCGTCCCATGAGGCTGTGAGGCCTAATGGCTATTACATGTAGTTATGTGTTTACTTGTTGTTGAACTTGTTTGCCTTCATGTTAGATATCATGTTTAGGTTTTATTCATGCTCACATTATTTGTACTCAGTCATAGAAATTATTGTATATGTTTACCTAAGTCTCTATTATTTGCTAATATGCTATGATACTTGATGTGGGTTGTGTTCCCTTATTTGTTAATGATGGTAAGGCTAGTGAGGTACATGATTGAGTAAGGCCGAGGGCCTGGTTGTGAGGATATTAATACCATAGCGCGTGAGTTGTTCCGCGTAGTACGTGAGTTGACCATGTGGGTCCAGATATTGATACCATAGCGCGTGAGTTATTCGTGTAGCACGTGAGTTGTCCGTGCTTAGCTCTTGGGCTTTGGTAGCCCCTCCGGAGTCTGTACACACCCCCAGTGATCGCATAGTGTTGAGTGTTTTGAGTGTTGAGTGCTCAGTGCGAGTGCTCAGTGATAGAGTGACATTGTTGTGAGGTTGCATTTACTTTTGTGGTTGCTACATTTATTTGTTAATTTTCTTTGTGGCATTTACTAAGATATGGAATTTACCTGTTTATTCCTGTTATTTTTAAAATTGTTAAAAATAAATAATTGGACTGTTTTGGTTAGCTCGTCACTACTGCTCAGTTCCTTAGTTATTTCTGTTACTACTAGTCGGTTGTACTCATACTACACCCTGCACTTTATGTGCAGATCCAGGTGAGTTAGAGCGCGGCGGTCCTTGATTTCAGGCCGTCTATCTGTGGAGATTGCAAGGTAGCTGCCAGCGTCCGCAGGACCTTGTTACTACTCTTGTCATTTCTTCTTTTGTACAGTTAGACAGTTTATATATCTTAGTTTATAGTTTTAGACGCTCATGACTTAGTGGCACCCCGATGTTTGGGGCTAGCTTCCGTATTTTAATATTAATTATATTTAGAATTGATTTAGTTTATGAGAAATTTAAATATTGGTATTGTTTTATTAAATCCTTAAAAATTAATTAGTAGTAATATTGTGGGAAATATGCTTGCCTTGTAACACGATAGGCGCCATCATGATTATGGTTAGATTTTGGGTCGTGACAAAAAGCTTTGGATTTGGTCCAATTTATGCTTGATATTTTCTTCTTCGTGACAAAAAGTCGTCAACTATTGTAAGTGCATAAATAAATAAAAAGAGAGGAAAAAGCAGCACAAAATTAGGTCGGTACAAAATTCTACTACTTTTCTTCGTAGTGTAGGCTTACAAAATTTATTAGATTTAAATTCAATAAAATAATTTGGACTACATGTTAAATATGCTAATCCAACTAAATATTGTGGACTAATATAATTAGATTAATTATATAAATCCAAATATATATTGATTAAATTAAAAAAGTCTTAATCCATTGGGCTAGCCCATTTAGTTGGGCTACAGATGATGAGCCCACTTCGTTAAGCCCAAGATGCCATCTTCCTAGAGGCCCCGTTTGGTGCCACGTGTCAAATGACATGGAATGTCAAGTCAAGCAGAAGAGCCAATAAGATTGTGTCATGTGTCAAAATGACAAGGCATGCCAAATCACATTAAAAGGCTAATGAAATCGCGTCAGGTGTGCAAGTGACATGTTTTGCCCAATCAAATGTGGCCTTGTAACACTTCAATTTGATTGGTCAGAAAAAGTTTATTCTTATCATAACTCTTCCCTCCCAACACTATAAATAGGGGTCTTCATAACCTAGAAAAAGACACCAGAAATTATAACATGAAGCAAGAGAGAGCTCGTGGATCAAATGTTGTAAACTCCTCCATAAGTTTCAAGTTGTTGACTATGGTTAAGCAAGCTGACTATACTAGAGTTAAGTTAAATGAGTAGAGTTAGTAAGAAGTTTTTTAGGTGGTTAAATGTTAGTTAAGAAGGTTGTTAATATTGTAGCTGTGTATATAATCTCTGTATTCTCATTGAAGTGAATATAAGATTTCATTTTCTTAGTTTCACAGAGTCGGTGGCTTCATTCTCTTTTCTCCTCTCTTCTTCACGACCATAATTGCTCAACTGTAGCTGAGCTGTAACCGCCATTGTCATGGTTGTTAACACAAGCAATCAAGTTCAAGT
This sequence comes from Nicotiana tabacum, assembly GCF_000715075.1. Lineage (NCBI taxonomy): Eukaryota > Viridiplantae > Streptophyta > Magnoliopsida > Solanales > Solanaceae > Nicotiana > Nicotiana tabacum. The sequence goes on from NC_134095.1 coordinate 165,159,741, forward strand.
TCAAGAAATTAAGTTCAAGCTCAAGAACGAAGAACAAATCAAGTTCAAGCTCAAGAACGAAGAACAAATCAAGTTCAAGCTCAAAACGAAGAACAAATCAAGGTTCAAGAAATACGAGTTCTAATCAATGTTTGTGCTAGTTGATTCAAGATCATCATTCTTGGCAACAACAAACATAGATTCAAGATCAAGCTCAAAGGCACTTGAATTTATTTACTATTGAAAAGAAGAATCAGAGGATTCATAGAGATTGTACATTCATATTATTTGAAATCAAATACTACGATTGTTGCAATATTTTTCAGCCTTGATTTTATTTTCTTGACGTAATTTAGTCTACACGTAGCAGTAAGAAAAATGAGAAGAAGAAAGAAAGTTAATTGTCACATCCTTAGTTGTTAACTGAGTACACGTGCAACACTTGACAACTCGCTCACGATCTTGCATAACTTACTCACGTTCTTGCTATGTTAAGTCAGCCTTACTACACTCAAGATCGCTAAGAGAATGGAAGAAAGAACAAAAGAGAATTGTTAAAGGAAGCTTTGTATTAGGGAGAACTTGAATTGTTTGCTTGATGAATTACAAATGAATGACCCCCTTTATATACTAGTCTCCTAGGGGCTAGTGTGTAAATATTAACTATTACACAAGTCCTTGATATTTACAAGATAAGGACTTTTTCTAGAATTCTCTATAAGCCTAGAAGATTCCAAGGACTTTCCTAGCAAATCCATAAGGATCTAGGTTCTTCCTAAGGAAATGTCCATACCTCTCTAGAATCTTCTCACAAATGCTAGCCTTCTTCTCATGTAAGCTTCCCCACCCAATATTGCAATGACCGCGGTGCAATGCTGCTGCATAAACTCTTGGATCTTATCTTTGAATTGCCATAAGTCTTCATATCGTTCCCACGTGGACTCCTCCAGTGATTGCCTTGTCCAATGGACGAGGAACATAGTGGTGTCTTTTTTCCCTTGTTTTCGCCTGGCCTGGTAATCTATGATAGCCTCAATCTCTCGATCATGCGAGGTGGTGATAGTTATTGGCACCCGACTCGATTGGCCCCTACTCGGATCATCCTTATCTTCATGATATGGCTTAAGCATGCTGGCATAGAAGACAGGGTAGATCTTAATATATGATAGCATGTCAAGCTTGTATGAGATCTTGCCTACCTTGGCGACGATCTTAAATGGCCCCTCATACTTGCGAATCAGATTCTCATATGCCAAATCCCGCCTATGTGTCATGATGACATGGCGGGTCATCATACTCTCCCCCACCCAATATTGCAATGACCGCGGTGCAATGCTGCTGCATAAACTCTCGGATCTTATCTTTGAATTGCCACAAGTCTTCATATCGTTCCCACGGGGCCTCCTCCAGTGATTGCCCTGTCCAATGGACGAGGAACATAGTGGTGTCTTTTTTCCCTTGTTTTCGCCTGGACTGGTAATCTATGATAGCCTCAATATCTCGATCATGCGAGGTGGTGATAGTTATTGGCGCCCGACTCGATTGGCCCCTACTCGGATCATCCTTATCTTCATGATATGGCTTAAGCATGCTGGTATAGAAGACAGGGTAGATCTTAAGATACAATAGCATGTCAAGCTTTATGAGATCTTGCCTACCTTGGCGACGATCTTAAATGGCCCCTCATACTTGCGAATCAGATTCTGATGCATGCCCCGTAGTGCCTTGAACTGTCTTGTGATAAACTTCACCATGACTATGTCCCCAACTCTATAGTATGTGGGAGGCCGCTTATGGTCCGCAAACTTCTTCATCTTCTTAGTTGCCTTATCCAAGTAGGACTTAGCAGTGTCGAACTGCTCCTCCCATCCTTTGGCCATATGATAAGCCCTCAAACTCTTTCCCTCGAATGCGGCTGGTAAGGAATGTGGAGTTTGTGGTTGTTAGCTTGTGGCTAGCTCAAATGGTATCTGTCCCGTGGACTCACTATGTTGCAAGTTATAAGAGAATTGGGCGATGTCTATGAGCCTTGCCCAATCTTTCTGATGCGCACTTACATAATGCCTCAAGTAGCATTCTAATAAGGCATTGACTCATTCCGTTTGTCCATTCATCTGTGGGTAGAAACTAGTAGAAAAGTGCAGCTCCGTACCAAGTATGTCAAACAACTCTCTCCAAAGGTTTCCAGTAAAGCGTGGGTCTCGATCACTGATTATATGCCTTGGTAAGCCCCAATACTTCACCACGTTCTTAAAGAATAGCTTGGCGGCTTCCTTGGCTGTGCAACCTGGTGAGGCGGGCATGAAGGTGGCATATTTGGAAAATCTATCCACGACCACCATAATAGTACCATAACCGTAGGACCTTGGTAGACAAGTGATAAAGTCCATAGTTGCGCTCTCCCATGGGCGCTCTGCAACTGGTAGTGTCTCCAAAAGTTTTCCAGGTTGTTGTTTCTCAACCTTGTCCTATTGACATACAAGACAAGTCTGCACATAACATTATATATCATCTCGCATGCCTGGCCAATAGTAGACTGACTCAACCAAGGCCCTGGTGCGATGTTGTCCTGGATGACCAACCCACATTGTATCATGACTCTTCCTTATGATCCACCATCTAATGTCTCCAAACTTAGGCACGTAGACCCGCCGACCCGTGGTAAGCAATATGCCTTCTTCTACCCAAAAACGTCTTGTCTTGCCCTGGGTGGCTAACTCGATAAGTTGTTTGGATGCTGGACCATGTTGCATGCCTTCTTTTATAGCCTCTCGAATATCCCATCTCGTTGAAGTGATTGCAGCAAGCTCAGCTTTCTGGCTCAAGGCATTGGCTACAACGTTACCTTTGCCCGGCTTATACTCCAGCGCATAATCAAACTCGGCCAAGAAATCCTACCACCTAGCCTGCTTTGGTGTGAGTTTCTTCTGTGTCTGAAAGTAGCTAGTAGCCACATTATCAGTCTTGACCACGAACCTCGACCCGAGCAGATAATGTCTCCATGTACGAAGGCAATGCACAATGGCAGTCATTTCCTTCTCTTGTACCGTGTAACTCCACTCCGTCTCATTTAACTTGTGGCTCTCAAATGCTATGGGATGTTTATCCTGCATCAGGACACACCAATGGAAAAGTCTGATGCATCTGTGTGCACCTCAATAGTCTTGGCAAAGTCAGGTAATGCCAAGACTGGCTCCTCTATTACAGCTACCTTAAGGCCTTCAAACGCCTTTTGACAATGCTCCGTCCAAACCCATGGATTGTTCTTCTTTAGAAACTCAGTCAATGGTGCGGCCTTTGCTGAGTATCCACCGATGAACCGATGATAGTAGTTAACAAGGCCAAGGAAGGATCTCAACTCAGTTACCATTATGGGTGCCTCCCACTCCTGGATAGCACGTACCTTAGCCTCGTCCATGCGTAGCTCGCCATTGCTAATGACATGGCCCATGAAGTGCACCTTTGATTGTGCAAACTCGCACTTTTCACTTTTGATGTATAGCTCGTTCTCCTACAAGACTTGGAAAACCTTCCTTAAGTTCTCCATGCGTTCCTCCAAGGTGTTGTTGTAGATGACTATGTCATCTAGGTAGACTACCATGAACTGATCAAGGTAGGGATGAAAAATCTTGTTCATAAGGGTGCAAAATGTGGTCGGTGCATTGGTTAAGCCAAAGGTCATCACCAACCACTTAAAGGCTCCATATCTCGTCACACATTTTGTCTTTGGCTCATCCCCTTCCGCAATGTGAAGCTGGTAATAGCCCTTTCGAAGATCCACCTTGGTAAAGTACTTGGCTTGCCTAAGTCTATCAAACAAGTCAGCAATGAGTGGGATTGGCTACTTATTCTTTACGGTGACCTTATTAAGTGCTCGGTAGTCTATGAACAAACGCAATGATACATCCTTCTTCTTATGGAACAATACTGATGCGCCAAAAGGTGCCTTTGATGGGCGAATGTGGCCAGCATCTAGCAGCTCTTTCAATTGTTTCCTGAGCTCTTCTAGCTCGGGAGGTGACATCCGATATGGGGCAAATGCGGGTGACTTAGCCCCTCGATCCAACTCAATCTTGTGATACACCTCTTGCCTGGGCGGCAAGTGCTTAGGCAACTCCTCGGGCATGACATCTTTGTTTTCCTTAAGCAACTTCTTTATGAAAGGCGGCACTGTCTCTTGAAAATTTTTGTCTTCCTCTAGACTTGCAATGGTTTCCACGAACGTCGGCTCCCCCTTCTTGATCCCCTTGACAACCTGCATAGCTGAGAGTTGTGCTTGGATCTGTCCGTGTGGCATAGTCATTGTAGGTACCATGTAAGCTCCTTCTCGCTCCATAACCAAGAGACGTTGAAGGCAGGGGTCGATTAAAGTATGACAATGTCTAAAGAACTCTTGCCCCAATATGATGTCAAAAATATCCATAGCGATTACGGTAAAGTTTGTCATATCTTTCCAAGTTCCCAATTTGACACCAACTCTATTAGCTACCCCACGAGCATTCTGTATCTCGGCATTCACGGTCTTGACACGAGAGTTGGTTGGAGGAAGCTTCAATTCTAGTCTCTTTGCGGCAGCCTCAATCACGAAATTATGAGTTGCTCCAGTATCCACCATTGCACGAGCGGGCTTGTTGTTGATGGTGAGATCCATGTACTGACTGCCATTCTCGGTAGGTTGGATAGCTTGCTTCGTGATAGCACCACATAATCCGATCATACCCAACTTTGCGGTTCCTGGACTCTCTCCTTGTGGCTGCTCCTTTCGCTCGCGTACCATGGCACTAAGGCTCTGGAGGTCAGGACAATTCCTGAAGCCATGTGGCCCTCCGCATATATAGCATCCTTTCTTCTCGACGTGTGTCTTCTTCTCGGCGTAGCCCTGACGACCACTCGACTTTTTGAAATCTTGAGTCTTGGAGTATTGTTGTTGTATCTCCTTGACTTTGCCACGGTCTCCCCCACCTTTGTCATTGTTAACCATTGACTCCTTGACATTGCCTTTGTCGTGCTTGTCATGCCTGAAATCCATTAATGATTCGGCCTCCACTATGGCTTGGTCTATATCAATGACTTGTCGGTGTTGCAACTCCTACTTAGCCCAATTTTGCAACCCGTCCATGAAGTGGAACAACAAGTCATCATTGGTCAGGTTGGGGATTTGAAGCATAAGGGTAGTGAACTCCTTGCCATAGTTACGTATTCTCCCTGTTTGCTTCAATTCCCTAAGCTTGTGCCTTGCCTCGTACAAGACATTGTTTGGAAAGAAATATCGCTTGAACTCCGCTTTGAACTTATCACATGTGATAATAGTACATAGACCTTTATCTACGTCGGCTATCTTCCTTCTCCACCATAGCATGGCAGTCTCTGAGAGGTACAATACCGCAGTGTTGATCTTGGCCTCGTCGTCCCACACTTTGCCGTGCCTGAAGTAGTTCTCCAAGTGCCAAAGGAAGTTTTCCACTTCTTGTGCATCACGAACATCTTTGAACACCGGGGATTTGGGAGCCTCGATCTTGGCCTCCCTCGTCACCACAACATTGCTGGCTACCTCGGTCACGCCAGCATTGACATGCTCCTCGAGTGACTCTATCTTTGCCTTCATAGCATCGATAGTACTCAAAGCCTCCATGAGTCTGCACTCTAAGGCAATGATGGTTTGCCTTTGTTCCATCTCAGTCTGTGTACGTCCCTCCAAGTCATTTCGGATACTCTCAATCTCTTCAACAGTGTACCCCTCAAGAACGTTAAGGGTGCCTTCCACCTTCCCCAAGCGTTAGCCAAAGATCTCCACGGCGTCCATCCCCGCATTCATCTTCATCACCCACTCTTTACCGAGCGTGACGTCCTCTGGAAGGACCTCCACTTCATCCTCGCTCGCCTCAGTGGCAGATGGTTCTTGGGATGTAAGCACTTCGTTTGACACAACCTCAGGTGGCACCTCCTGGCTCTTGTTGGTGGCATTCCTCTTTTTGCTACGGCCACTCTTGCCAACAATATCCTGGATGACGTTGGCTTGGGTGTTGGCAGCGTTAATTTCTCCGTCGTTCGCCATTCCCTTAGTTGAAACCTTCGCTCTGATACCACGTTGTCACGTCCTTAGTTGTTAACTAAGTACACGTGCGATACTTGACAACTCGCTCACGATCTTGCACAACTTGCTCACGTTCTTGCTATGTCAAGTCAGCCTTACTACACTCAAGATCGATTTGGCATGAAGGTGAATAAGCGAGGGTCTCGATCACTGATTATATGCCTTGGTAAGCCCCAATACTTCACCACGTTCTTAAAGAATAACTTGGCGGCTTCCTTGGTTGTGCAACCTGGTGAGGCGGGCATGAAGGTGGCATATTTGGTAAGCCCCAATACTTCACTGATTAACAATTCTCTTGTGTTCTTTCTTTCATTCTCTTAGCGATCTTGAGTGTAGTAAGTCTGACTTGACATAACAAGAACGTGAGCAAGTTGTGCAAGATCGTGAGCGAGTTGTCAAGTGTCGCACGTGTACTTAGTTAACAACTAAGGACGTGACATAACAGTGGTAAAAAAATACGAAAACAATTCATTTAGGACAAAAAGAATTACCGATGTTTTTTGGGGTTAAGCGCGTATCTCATTTGGACTAAATAAATTCGTCCATATCTAAATGATTGTGATGTTTTGAACTGTTACGCGAGTAATCACAATAAAAATAGTATTTAATTCAAGTTAATTAGAAAATAATGTATACCCAAAGTCAACAAAAGTTGTGACTCGTAAAGTTATAGAAAACTACACCCAAAAGAAGTTCTAGAATTACACGTCGATTCTTGGACGTGCTCCACCTAATCTCATCTATATTTTACCTTCTTTTTTTTTAACTGTTAGCCTTTTTTTTCCCTTAACATTTCAGTAATATGTAATATAGTTTTGTGGATTATAAAGTTATGAGTAAACTCTTGTTACCTGATTTTCTCTCCCAACACATAACTTATACGTAGCAGATGTTGCTCAATTTCTTCTATTTTCTAACATTTTCATTTCAACTTTTTTTTTCATTTAAAGTATTTTCTCTCATATTTGACTCAAAAGATATTAAAATCTTTTTGAACAAATCAATCAAAGATGAAAGGGTAAATCTTAGTCAAACATAATTAATTCCGGATTGAAAAGTTAACAATAATGATCACATATAAGACGAAAAAGGCATGATTGATCTTATTTAGATTCAGCATTGTTTTTCTCCTCAATCGATGAGAAAGTAGATTTACAAATATTCTTCGAAGTCATTTCCTCGTTTTCTAGAATACCAGAAGGGAGCTTTTTGTCTTCCTTTTTGTTGAGAGAATGGAGAACCCCCCCCCCCCCCAAATTGAGAGCCTTTTTTGGCTATATATAGTCGAAGTCCCTTTACCCTTTGCTTGACTTGACACTTTGTGGTCACTAATGTATCCTGGTCGTGATTTTAGACATTACTCTTCTCGATTCGTCGGATGTCTCAAAGGAGAAATGAAGTGGGTTCTATTGACTTTCACTACCCAGTTGCTAAGGCGGGGTATCGGCCAACCTGGTCGTGGTGGTCAGATTTTGACCAATACAGTTAGTCCCTCCGTCTGTCGGGGTTGTCCTATGTCGGACTCGGTAGACGGATCATGTTCGTTACGAAGTCGAGAGAAATCTGGCCTACAACTTTTCATTCCTTAGTCACATTCTGTGGGTTTTCGACGGAGTGGTGGTGCCTTTTCGATCCTCGTGGACCGTTGCGGCAGTTTCGGAATCGAAACGTTGGTTGGCACTGAAGCGTTGGTTCGTGGTTGCCACCATTATGACACACATTTTTGGGAGACTAAAACATTTCGTGCCCTATCAGATTCGAATGGCGACTTTTGGGTTTCATGCTCGGGAAATGTATGTCTCTTATAAATAAAGAAAACTTGTCATTTGATTGATTCACTTCATCTTTTGCTTGAGAGAGTTCTTCAGATATATCTTTTTCTGATACCTCGAATTTCTACTTACCTTCTTACTCACTGAAATCTTTCATCTCTTATTCTTATTACTTCTTTTGGCGCGTTTTATGCTAAAAATGGCTGGTGATTCTCCTCGCGACAATCTTCCTACCGCTAATGTGGTACTGGAGAGTTCTGTTCAGGTCACCGGAGGGGCGGATGTGGTGGAGGATGAGGAGGTTCCCTTAGTGGTTGAGATCTTGCCTCGCCCCGGGAGAGAGGCGTCTGACTTAGTTTTAGCGGAGGAGCGGAGCCGGAACGTGTCCCCTCCGTCATAAGGGAAAGGGGGATTGTAGAATTGAAAGAACAGTGGGGAATCCCCGATTACATCGATATACGACCGGTGGAGGGGGACGACATAGTTTACTTCGACCATCCCGGGTACTGCGTGTTCTACGCCTACCCCTTCATTGTAGCGTACACACTTCCTCTTCCCATGTTGGTGGTGAATTTTTGCCGTTTCTACAAAGTGGGCCCCCCAGCTCTCGCCTTATTTGTACAAGTTATTCCTCATGTTGCTCAAGTATGCGGAACTCGTCGGTTGTGAGGTCACTTTGGACCATATGCTCAACATTTTTGCTCCTCAACTAATTCGCGGTTCGATGATTCACATGCGTCCTCGGGGGTCGAGGAGCCTGGTGGTGAAGATTGATGACAGGACCAACCATCATTTCTACAAGAACTACTTTTATGTGCGGACCGAACATATTGTGGCGGACCCAATGGGATTCCCCGAGAGATGGAACTTCGCACTTAAGTTTGCATCTTTAGTTAGTAAAATATTCGACCGTTTTTTGTGAGTACTAAATTGTCTCGTTTTTGCAGCCGAGAGATTTCCCCCGCCGCCTGTCGAAGGGATTCATGAATGGGTGGAGTCCATTCTTCCCCATATAGTGGGAGTTCGCACAGGGTCGACCTATCATGAGAGGTTTGGATGCAGGCCCCTTACAAGTGAGATGACGCCTTTATCTACCGTGCTCCTTTTTTGTTTATCCTCTTATGCATCATTCGTCGTTGCCAGGGAGGGTGTGGAGATCAAGGGCCCCTTAGCTAGCTTTTCGTCATCCTGCTGCATATGCTTGCCCTATCGTAGTATCCACTACACGACCTTCGTCGAGGGCTGCTTCGGTTGAATCTGCGGCCTTGATTACTCCAGTGAGGGCCGCTTCCCAGTACGAGGTCCCGAACAATGTCGTTCGCCCAACGGATGAGTCACCGTCTACTGGAGAAGAAAAGGGGTCATCGAAGAGACAGAGAGTAGAGTTTGAGGTGGCTCCCCCAACAGTAATTCATCTGGACAACTCTCCCCTAATGGGCTCCGGAGGGGATGTTACTATGGCTCCCCCTATAGGAGCGGAGCAAACCGTTGAATTTGTTGGTGCCCGCGATCAGCAATCAGAAACCTCTGCCACTGTTTTGGCTCAATCAGAAGTCCCTGCCATTATTGATGATCAACACCTTGTTGTGGTAGAGAACCAAACCTCTAGGGCCACTATTGTGACTTCGGGCGTGCCCTCATCTTCTACAGCGGGTCGTGCTTCCTCTTCAGCAGCAGAAAGGGGAAAAGGCATGGTGGTTGATGACTATTAGTTTGAGTCAGACCTAGACCTCGACGATGTTAGGATGTTCGAGGAGGGTCTCACTCATTCGGTGGTTAGTGCGGGGGGCTCGGCCCATATCCTTCAGATCCTTTTCAGCGTTAATCTCTTGGCGGAAAGGGAAGATATGGTACCGCAATTCAGCCTGTTATGCTCTGAAGCAGAGAACGAGTCCCTTCGGGATGTCCCTGATGGTGAGTTGAGGTATGAGGTGGCCGTCATGGGCTTAAGGGTACGTTGCTTTATGCTTTCTCCTTTTTCGAAAGTACGAGTTTAACCCCGTCTTTCTGCTTTCCAAACATACATGGTGGAAGTGGAAAGCATTCATAGGGCCAACATCCGGGAAAGGGATTTCTTGAAGATACTGGAGAAATATCGTCGCTACCGTGACAGATGTCGCGGGAAACATGAGCGGCTGAGGACAGATCCCCGTAATCGGGCTCTTGGTGAGGAGTTGGAGAAAGGGGAATAGGAATTGATGCAGACCATCCGCAGCAAGAGCGAAATCGAGGAGCAACTTTGCATTAAGGACGAGGAGCTCGAGTTGGGTAAGGGGGTCGCAGCGTAGTGTGAGCATTTGCAGGGTAAGTTGAGGTTGATGCAGTCAGAGATGGACCAGAACTTGGTGTAACACCCCGGAAAATTTCGAAGTACTTAAGTGCTATTAAGAAAGTTGATGTGTGCTAATTACATTATTTTGTATGCAGACGAGGACTATTAATATGATGGATATTAATTGAATATGATAATAAGTGTACAAGGTATATTATAAGTGATGTGGGGTCTAAGGATAGCCCTAAGTCCAAGTCAAATTGGAAATTTCATGGTAGACTAAAGTTCCAAATAAGTACGCACAAGGCCTAAATTTGGATGAGCATATCTACATATGTATAAAGAGTTATGTGATGGACAACCTATAAAATGAAAGGTCTTTGAGTCTAGTTTCTAATGCTTCAAACTGTTCGTCACTTGGATATTTCTACAAGAAGTTATGACCAAATTACCAAAGGCTGGCGGAGGAGCCTACGGATGCGGCGCGTCCGAAAGAAAGACTGGTAGTGAATTGCTGCCATAGCGTCTAGATCGCGTCCGAAGCCCAGAAACCTGGGCCTATAAATACCAAATCGGGGGAGAGTGTATTTTGAGTGTTGGGGGTTAGGGTTCTTGAGGTGATGGGGCGATTTTAAGCTCAAATCAAGTCCAAATCAACCGAGGTAAGTTTTTAATGATGTTTTGAGTTGATATTACTCAATATACATGAGTTCTAACATCATTCTAACATCCAAATTCTAGATTTCATCATCAAATCCTCAAGAACATAAAAATCAACAAAGTTGTGGTTTTTCAAGATTGATCTACTAGAGGTAATTCCAATGCTTCAAACCCGTTTATTATGAGTAGTTAGAAGTATTTGTTACAAGTTTTATTGGTTGAAAGATTGGATTATAAAAATCTAATTCATGACATGAATAGTACTTTTAAGGAAATAAGAGAGAAGATGAATGGTGAATCTTGGGGATGAAATTGATTGAATACAATGAACATATGGAATTATTTGTTAGCAAAAGATAAAAATGATCAACTAAGTAATCATCTGAATTGTATATTATGCAAGTTTTGATTATGGAAGATGATGAATAGTGACTTGGTGTCATTGGACAATTGATGTAGTATCATTAATGACTTTAAATGGGTATTAAAATATAAGAATGGAGTTGAATGGTCTAGCTTGTAAATCTATTTGGCGATTGGAGTTGTTGGAGGATTGTAGCCAATTTATGAGCCATATATGGATATTGATTAATATCTTAGGTCATATTTTGATGTAATTAGGATATCTAATTGTAGATATCGACTTTTTGATGATGTTGAGCTTTTTTATCAACATTGGAATGATGGAAGAGGATTGAAAGCTTGTGAACATTAATAAAGCGAAAACGAGGTAAGTTGATTAAAACTTACTCTTTGTGAGGGACTTTCTCTAAAAGCATGTTTCAAGTTAATAATTAAGTTATTTGCAAATGTGCTTTAGTGCTTGTGGGGACAAACAAGTACGGATATCTGCATATACTAATACTATGTTGCATATATAGTGTCATGTCGTTTAGCAAAATTTTATTTTAAATCTTGTTTGCAAGATGACACTCAAGGTAAATGTTATAAGTTTTTATCAAAACTTACCTATTGACAAGAATATACATATTTGAGGGCTAGAGATAAGTTTTCATGGAAAGTATTTCTTTTGGAGTTTGATGTTAAATTGCTAAAGGCTTTAGCATGAAAAAGGTTGTTTATTAAACTTTTGTTCAAATGATTTGGAGTTTCTATAAATGCTATGATTTGATAAAAAAAAAATAGATCCTCCGAAGCTACTATGCTATGAATCTATTTTTGAAGTATCAAATATTTTGGGAGTTACTTGTGTTCGCCAAGATTGACTTCGCATATATTGTGTTCGTCGTCATGAAACTACACGTGTCGGTGTAGGCATAGATGGCCACTTTGTGGTATAGACTACGGCAGAGTGATCTCCCTCGAGAATGTACTATTTTGTGCTATTATTAGCATGGTTGAGTCGATTCGTATGGCACTACGATAAGACGACCTGAGCAAGTAGGGTATATGATACTTGCCGCTAGGTACATAACCTTGTTGACCTTCTTATGTCGGTGATGGTATGGTACTCCCAGTGAAAGGTAAGGATGATTTTCTTATGTTTAGGCCTAAGGAGCCGAAAGCGATTTCGATGACTTAAAGCATATGAAATGATTTTGTACGATTTATCCAAATCTTGGATTGATGTAAATGATTTAAAAGTTTATATTGCGAGTTATATTTCGCTTGATTGTTATTTAAAATAACAAGGGTCATGAATTGATAAAAATTCTTATCGTTTTATATCAAATATATGTGCATTAATTTTTATAAAGTTTGTCCCAAGAACTTAAGTAGGGAGAGTCTATGGCACTTATTGAGTACTGTTGTGGTGTACACAGCCCTTAGATCTCCCCTCCAAGGCCCTGCTTACTTTACATTTTTCAGGATGATGTATGATACGTGGCATGCGGTCAGGCCAGGATGACTCTCTTTCCGAGGTATTATGAAGCACCACTTTTATTTTGTGATATCTGTCATGTTCTTCCTTATTTTATTTTATGGGAATTGCTCCAATCGTTGGTTCTATTATTTGGTATAGAGGATCCATAGATAGTTGTGAAAGGTGGTAGTAACGAGGTTGTACACGACATTCATGAAAGTGTATTTATCTTAGTCTCATTGTAATTATTATTATGAAAGGGCGTCATGTGTGATTTTGAATTGGAAAATATTTTATCATTTAACTTGAAAATGTATAAGATTTTCAATGAGCTTCCACAGTTAAATTGGTTTTCATGCATATAATTTGGGTGCATCACATGGTTTGGTTCGCTCGGGTCGGGTAGTGTGCCGGGTGTCGGTCATGTGGTTTTGGGTTGTGACAAACTTGGTATCAGAGCACTAGGCTCTAAGTCGAGTCCTATGAAATCTATGGAACCGTGTCAAGTAGAGTCCCTCTTATCGGTGTGTTGCCGGCCACACTTATATCGGGGAGGCTACAATGACATATAGGGTGTTTCACTTTCTTCTTACTCCAGATCGTGTGTTTGTGCCTGAAATGAGAGTACGGATTTTTGATCGTATTAATTACATATTGTGGAAGATATAGAAGTAACGAGAATAATTCTCAAGGTTCAGGTTATAATACAAGATATTTTGGCTAATAGCCAGAAAGTGTCAGATTTGTTCAAAATGGAAGGATAAGTTGAGAATAGATTGGGAGTAATACATTTAACACGTATAACTTTGGTGAATAAGAATTATCAATCAAATACTAAGAAATCATGGAAGAAAATAAGGTAATGATGTCATCTAGTATTGTCAGGATGGTGTCCTGACTTATAAAGAATTTTACTAATAGATGCGAATAAGGGCACCTATGTTAGACCCTGGATTTTAATTCATGGTTGTTGGTCAAATTTTTGGAGTGATTGTTTACTATGGTAATCACCATTAACGAGTTAAGCAAAGTTCAAAAAAATGTAAATGAAGATGTTGCAACTTAAACTATCATGACAAGATATAGAGAGGTGATATGGGTCTAATTGATAAGTCAATGTAAATCAGTCAAGTTTGTGGTAAACATAGTATGACTCATAGGAATATGGCATAGTTAAGACAGTGTCAACAATGACCAAAGATACCTTCTCGAAGGAAAAAGAACAAGACTTTCTTGATTATCCAGAAAAGGGAATAATATTAGATGAGGGAGATGACCCTTAATTATACTAGAGATCGGGTTTCCTTTGAGCATTATAGGTCATCGTCATGATTGTGCCATATGTAATAGAAGTGACACACAAGAAATAAAGTGCCACATGTAAGTAAGAGTTGAGCATAGACGAAGCATGTCATATGTAAAAGATGGGCATGAAAACCTTGAGTTCCTCCAGATAATGCATGTGATACAAGTAAAAGTCAACCTCTAATTATGCATGCCAAGGCATGGGAGGATAAAGTATGCTGACTTAAATGGGTAAGCGTGAAAATATTAAGGCATGACATGCACAAAAGGCGTAATTTTGGAGGTTATAAGAAGCAATATAGCTTGTCGGAGAAGGAAAAAAGTATGGAATAATAATCTTGATTTTTTTTATCGAGGTATGTTTTACTTTATTCTGTTCAAATGATGAAAAATTGAGAATTTCCAAGAATAATCTCAAAGTAACTCTATATGTGCCCAATATTGAAAGAGCAGTTAACTTGTGAGTGGAAGAGCGTCTCTTAGTTTGTTTCTCTCTGGCCAGTTAGGGATGTACTCTGGGATTGAGTCTGAAGATATATCCCGGGAGGGCTCATATTCTCTCCCAGACTGGTCAATGGCCCTATCAGCAACTTTAATCATCTTCCTCATATTTTTAATGTTTTGTCGGGCTTGAGCAATCAATCTTATCATTTTCTGTTTCCCTCCCCGGGAAGATTCTCCTCTGCCTGGTTGTTTAGAGCCCTTGCCTCTTTGTTTCACCATTGTTTACAAACAACATCCATTAGGCTTGTTGGTATCAGTAGAAGTAAGTAAGATCAGAGTTGCAGAAAAAGTTGCAGAAATTACACAGTGCAGACCGCACAAAATGGAGTGCGGCTGCACAGAGGTCAATGCGGACCACACAAAATGGCAGTGCAGTGCTCACAGAGGTGGGGTTCATACCACTCACTCTCTATATCCAGGCAATGCAGACCACACAAAATGAAGTGCGGCCGAACAGGGACCAATGTAGACCACACAAAATGTAGTGCGGTCGCAGTCCCCAAAGATCAGATTATAGACACTCATCAATGCGGTCCGCACAAAGTGTCATTGTGGACCGCACTAAGGCATCGCGGACCGCACAGAATCGGCTGCGGTCCGCACTGAGTGCCTCAGAACAACCATAGTTGTTGGAAATATTGCGGGAAATTTAAAACGGATTTAAAATAATTCGGGAAAGAAAACGGGCTGAACCAGACCGGGTCGCGGATAAATTAATTAAATATTTGAAAAGAATTTTGTCCAAAAAGATTAATCAATCAATCTTTGACCAAATCCAAATTTGAATCCGGAGCCAAGCCGAGCGAGCGAAGATGATGACGGCGCGAGGCTTGCCTTCTTCTTAACTTTTTAAGAGCTAAAAGATGAGCTTTTCTATATATACACAAAGATTTTCTTTCCTTCTACCAATGAGGGACAAACTGCATTAGTAAAATGAACTTATTCAAAATTTCACTTTCCTCCATTTCTTTTCCCATCATTTTCCATTCACGCCTCTTTTGTTATTAATAAATAATAACAAAACTCAACAATGTCCTACATGAATGGGGAATGTCTATAAACTTAAAAGAATGCATGGACTTGTGTGTGTTTTACATGCAAGAATTAATTGCATCTAGATAAGTAGGTTTCCTTTGAACTTTCCGTAGTGAACTTATATCGGATATACTCGGTCAATCGGTAAATTTGATATCCTTGAACCGTCGAGCTTTGTTGTATACCTAGACAAAATAAGTCACACAATCAATCCTTAACCATTTATGGTTCTCACGGTTGTGTTCGTTTCAGCCATGAACACCTCCTGGTTTCATGAGTGCTTAGAGAATGGGCCTTTACTTTCATTCTCCTTGGAGTGGCTTACACTTCACACTCACATAAGTGATTCCTAAACGTGTAATTGTGAACGGATCCTTATGATTCAAGAAGAATAAATATTGAAATGGCTCATGAGCCAAGTTAAAGTTGTTGGAAAGTTATACATATAATGTGTACGACGTAAGGCTCAAAAACAAAAACTAAAAACAGTTATGATATGGATTTGGAGATTGAGAAGTCACAAAAATTCTAAGTCTACATGATAATATGTCATAAACCCCTAACATGATATGTATGGACAAGGTTAATGATACCATGAAGAACGGAAAAATATGCAAGTATATATTTATCATATGAAACATGTTGATGTGAATATGTGAATTTAGCCTAAAGGAGTCACACTAGTTCAGCATACGTAAGCGTGAGTGGAGAGGTGCAAGGCAGTTGTACTTGCTAGAACTATATTAGAGCATGTATTGAAGGGTGAAATATTATAAGAGGTCTCAACGGTAGAGTGAACATGAAAGAGTGAAGTGGAAACTATAATGATGTCGTAAGAGTGGAAAACATATGTTGCAGCTAGTAGCGACGTGATACTTGGATACGGAAATGAATAAAGAAAGTTCCTATGAGCATAACCAATCTATCATATTGTCAGAATAATAAGCATATCGGCATAATGATGAGATAAAAGTCAATGTACGATGAATTACTGAAGCGCTAAAATAGAGATTTCTAATTGGGAGTGGTAAGTAACCTATTGTAGTGGGTGAACAAATTGATTGTCAATGAAAAGTTTTATGAGAGAAATAAGTTTAATATTGACTTCGAGTGGAAAGTAAGAGTTTGAATTGGGTTTACTCCTAAGTAGGGGAGCATCGGAACAGAAAGGATTCACCTTAAAGATAATGGTTTGAGAAATAGGATATTTTATTTACTAGAGCCAAGATGAAGAGAAAACATTAGATAACTTCACCACGGAATGAGTACAATTACTATAAAGTTTTTGTTGGGATTCAAAGATTCATTACAAGTAATAGTTACGATGTTCTGCATCAGGGATATTAAAAGTTATATCTGATAGTCAAAGATTTAATAGGCAACTCGAATGTATTCCTACAACTTTGGGGGCATGTGTAATTTGAATTAAATTCAAGTATTGGCGGAGAACAAGGAAGTGCTTTAAGTTGTATGTGGGATTAAGTGGAATAAGAGGATATTTTAATGTATGCACACTTTAGCACGAAATGAAATAGAAAAGGGTAATGTAATGTGCATTCTTGAATGAGAAAATACTCTTCTATATAAAAATAAAGTATGTCGGTAAAGGGCATGGGTTCAAGGAAGAGCACTAATATTAAAAGGGAGCAAGTACCATCGTGATAGCAATGACTCTCGACTGTTGAAAGCTTACAGGCAACGGTAGCACGCCTATGGTGCGCATGAAAATAAATGCAATCCCAAGTTTTTTGGTAGAAAAATATCACAAGATACTCAATGGGGTCAAGGAATTGTTAAAAGTTAAGAAATAAAACGGGGACACAGATGCCTGCGATTAGGTGGCAAAGTAGGGTCATGAAATCGAATGAAGTGAGTTGAATTGCTTTCAAAGTAAACTTGTTGGTAATAATATTTATCAAGTTATGAATCTAGCATGAGATCTAAAGGTATGAGCGAAAGTAGGGGTATTAAATTACCATATGATGGATAAATCTGAGACAAATATCTTATTAATCTTCGGAAGGAATAAAAGGATATTCCAAAATAATTTTGATGATTAGAGAATATTAAAAGTCTTAAGTGGGAAAACTTTTCCTGGAAACAGGACTCAAAAGAGCAACAGACTAATTTAAAAGTATTGGTTATAAGAAAATTTCGAGACTATGAGTCAGAATGGATAAGTTTACAAATACCAAGTGGGCAATATAAGTTTGCTCTCACCAAGCATGAGCCATAGCTTTGAGGAAGCTGAGAATTTAGGCGGCATGAAAATGTGTCATTCTACGTTATTCAAAAAAAAATTATTAAGGACGTCCAATCACAGAGAGATTTTTGGTTTATTTGAAGATACTTTTCAGGTACAGCTTGACGTATGCATGACTAAAGAAAATGCATTCAGGTATAATAATGATATGGGATATATGTGTAGTAGCTATTATTGATATTGAATGGTATTCATATATGTCACTAGTTAAAAGTTTTAAAGATTTACATTTGATGCACTTATGGTATATGTACGGCCGAGAGGGGTCAAGATGGTACATTATACTATGTATTATTGGTTGTTGAGCGATATTGTTATTGGTGCCCGTGTGGGGGCTTGTTCTGGACAGGTTAAAGTTTTTTGGATAGTCCTAGTTATAGGGTAAACTCTGCCGAAAAGTTTAAGAATTTATAAAGATAGCCAAAATTTTGAGGGCCATGAGTAAGTTGAGATTTTGGAAAGAAAGTCTAAGATACATGTAGTCATAAGCGCCTATGAATAATAGTTGGAGGTAAATGGATGTAACTCTATTATTAGAAGTGACTTGTAAAACATTCTAGGACAAATGTTCTTAAGTAGGGGAGAATGTAGCACCCTGAAAAATTTCGAAGTACTTAAGTGCTATTAAGAAAGTTGTTGTGTGTTAATTACATTATTTTGTATGCAGACGAGGACTATTAATAGGGTGGATATTAATTGAATATGATAATAAGTGTACGAGGTATATTATAAGTGATGTCGGGTCTAAGGATAGCCCTAAGTCTAAGTCAAATTGGAAATTTCATGGTAGACTAAAGTTCCAAATAAATATGCACAAGACCTAATTTTGGACGAGTATATCTACATATGTATAAAGAGTTATGTGATGGACAACCTATAAAATGAAAGGTCTTTGATTCTAGTTTCTAATGCTTCAAACTGTTTGTCACTTGGATATTTCTACAAGAAGTTATGACCAAATTACCAAAGGCTGGCGGAGGAGCCTACGGATGCGGCGCGTCCGAAAGAAAGACTGGCAGTGAAGTGCTGCCATAGTGTCCAGATCGCGTCCGAAGCCTAGAAACCTGGCCCTATAAATACCAAGTCGGGGGAGAGAGTATTTTGAGTGTTGGGGGTTAGGGTTCTTGAGGTGAAGGGGCGATTTTAAGCTCAAATCAAGTCCAAATCAACCGAGGTAAGTTTTTAATGATGTTTTGAGTTGATATTACTCAATATACATGAGTTCTAACATCATTCTAACATCCAAATTCTAGATTTCATCATCAAATCCTCAAGAACATAAAAATCACCAAAGTTGTGATTTTTCAAGATTGATCTACTAGAGGTAATTCCAATGCTTCAAACTCGTTTATTATGAGTAGTTAGAAGTATTTGTTACAAGTTTTATTGATTGAAAGATTGGATTATAAAAATCTAGTTCATGACATGAATAGTACTTTTAAGGAAATAAGAGAGAAGATGAATGGTGAATCTTGGGGATGAAATTGATTGAATACAATGAACCTATAGAATTATTTGTTAGCAAAAGATGAAAATAATCAACTAAGTAATCATCCGAATTGTATATTATGCAAGTTTTGATTATGGAAGATGATGAATAGTGACTTGGTGTCATTGGACAATGGATGTAGTATCATTAATGACTTTAAATGGGTATTAAAATATAAGAATGGAGTTGAATGGTCTAGCTTGTAAATCTATTTGGCGATTAGAGTTGTTGGAGGCTTGTAGCCAATTTATGAGCCATATATGGATATTGATTAATATCTTAGGTCATATTTTGATGTAATTAGGATATCTAATTGTAGATATCAACTTTTTGATGATGTTGAGCTTTTTTATCAACATTGGAATGATGGAAGAGGATTGAAAGCTTGTGAACGTTAATAAAGCGAAAACGAGGTAAGTTGATTAAAACTTACTCTTCGTGAGGGACTTTCTCTAAAAGCATGTTTCAAGTTAATACTTAAGTTGTTTGCAAATGTGCTTTAGTGCTTGTGGGGACAAACAAGTACGGATATCTCCATATACTAATACTATGTTGCATATATAGTGCCATGCTGTTTAGTAAAATTTTATTTTAAATCTTGTTTGCAAGATGACACTCAAGGTAAATGTTATAAGTTTTTATCAAAACTTACCTATTGACAAGAATATACATATTTGAGTGCTAGAGATAAGTTTTCATGGAAAGTATTTCTTTTGGAGTTTGATGTTAAATTGCTAAAGGCTTTAGCATGAAAAAGGTTGTTTATTAAAGTTTTGTTCAAATGATTTGGAGTTTCTATAAATGCTATGATTTGATAAAAAAAATAGATCCTTCGAAGCTACTATGCTATGAATCTATTTTTGAAGTATCAAATATTTTGGGAGTTACTTGTGTTCGCCAAGATTGACTTCGGATATATTGTGTTCGTCGTCATGAAACTACACGTGCCGGTGTAGGCGTAGATGGCCACTTTGTGGTATAGACTACGGCAAAGTGCTCTCCCTCGAGAAAGTACTATTTTGTGCTATTATTAGCATGGTTGAGTCGATTCGTACAGCACTACGATGAGACGACCTAAGCAAGTAGGGTATATGATACTTACCGCTAAGTACATAACCTAGTTGACCTTCTTATGTCGGTGATGGTATGGTACTCCCAGTGAAAGGTAAGAATGATTTTCTTATGTTTAGGCCTAAGGAGCCGAAAGCGATTTCGATGACTTAAAGCATATGAAATGATTTTGTACGATTTATCCTAAGTCTTGGATTGATGTAAATGATTTAAAAGTTTATATTGCGAGTTATATTTCACTTGATTGTTATTTAAAATAACAAGGGTCATGAATTGATAAAATTTCTTATCATTTTATATCAAATATTGGTGCATTAATTTTTATAAATTTGTCCCAAGAACTTAAGTAGAGAGAGTCTATGATACTTATTGAGTACTGTTGTGGTGTACTCAGCCCTAAGGGGCCCCCCCCCCTCCAAGGCCCTGCTTACTTTATATTTTTCAGGATGATGTATGATACGTGGCATGCGGTCAGGCCAGGATGACTCTCTTTCCGAGGTATTATGAAGCACCACTTTTATTTCGTGATATTTGTCATGTTCTTCCTTATTTTATTTTATGGGAATTACTCCAATCGTTGGTTCTATTCTTTGGTATAGAGGCTCCATAGATAGTTGTGAAAGGTGGTAGTAATGGGGTTGTACACGACATTCATGAAAGTGTATTTATCTTACTTGGTCTCATTGTAATTATTATTATGAAAGGGTGTCATGTGTGATTTTGAATTGGAAAATATTTTATCATTTAACTTGAAAATGTATAAGATTTTCAATGAGCTTCCGCAGTTAAATTGTTATTCATGCATATTATTTGGGTGCATCACATGGTTTGGTTCGCTCGGGTCGGGTAGTGTGCCGGGTGCCGGTCACGTGGTTTTGTGTCGTGACAATTGGTCAAGGTCGAGGCGATGAGCATAGAGTGGATGAGAAAACTGACCACGATGGAGAGCAAAGTCGCTGGATTGGAGAACATTGAGAGAGCCTAGTCTGAGGCTTTAGAGAGGAAGATGGCTCTGGAGAACACTATCCGCGTACTTTAATCTGAACAGGCGTCAGAGAGAGTGACAACTACCCTTAGGGAGGCGAGGCTCGAGGATCGTATTGGCGTGATTGATCAAGAGGCGTTGGTTCTAGGAGATCGGATTGTGACCTTGGAGGTAGAAAATGAGCGATTACAGGCTCAGGTTAAGTCATATTCCGCTGCAGTCCCTCGCCAAAAGCATGAACTCTGGGTTTATGCCAAATCTCAGCGGGACATATATAAGAGTTTGTAGGAGGCAGTCACCGTGGCCGAGGATGCTTATGAAGAAGCATGAGCGAAAGCTCGTGAGGCTCACATTAACTATGGATACGACGCAGCGACGCCCGAAGCTAATGGGGATGCGGATGATGGTAATGAAGAACCTCTTGGAGATGGTGATGATAGTAGTGATGGTGACGGCGGTGATAACGCCGAATGAAGAATGTTGGCCTTTTTTATTTTCATTTTGTTTGTCGACTGTCGTTTGTTCATTGTTTTTTTTTCTTTGGTTGGCCTGGGACATATGTAAGCGGCAGTAGCCCACACTGTGATTTTGCATAAATAAAAGTTCTTTTTTCGCTATTTGCCTCGTACTTCACTTTTTATTTCAACTATTCATGGCTTTGGCGCAAGATAGAGGCTTGTCTGACGAGTCCCGATTTTTCTTTTCTTCCAGTGGTCGTCGACCTTTAGTGGTATCGTTTCGAACTTATCGAAATGACGGCCTATCGTTGTTCGATCGAGGGCGAACCCTTTTTTTTTTGGCGAAGGCCCTTGGCCTTGAAGGGTGTTATTTCAAATCATATTGAAATAATAGTCTGTCGTCGTTCGATCGAGGTCGAACTCTTCTTTTCATTTGGCGAAGGCCCTTAGACTTAAAGGTTGTTATTTCGAACTTGTCGAAATAACTGTCCATCGTCGTTCCATCGAGGTTGAACTCTTCTTTTCATTTGGCGAAGGCCCTTAGCTTTAAAGGGTTTATTTTGAACTTATCGAAAAAACAACCCGTCGTCGTTCGATCGAGGTTGAACTCTTTTTCTCTTTTGGCGAAGGCTCTTAGCCTTAAAGGGTGTTATTTCGAACTTATCGACATAACAGCCTGTCATCGTTCGAGTGAGGTCGAACTCTTATTATTTTTTGGCAAAGGCTTTTAGCCTTAAAGGGTGTTATTTCAAACTTATCAAAATAATAGCCCGTCATCGTTCGAGCGAGGTCGAACTCTTCTTCTCTTTTGGTGAAGGCTCTTAGCCTTAAAGGGTGTTATTTTGAACTTATCGAAATAATAGCTCGTCGTCGTTCGAGCGAGGTCGAACTCTTCTTCTCTTTTGATGAAGGCTCTTAGCCTTAAAGGGTGTTATTTAAAACTTATCGAAATAAAAGCCCGTCGTCATTTGAGCTAGGTCAAACTCTTGTTCTCTTTTGGCGAAGGCTCTTAGCCTTAAAGAGTGTTATTTCGAACTTATCAAAATAACAGCCCGTCGGTGTTTGAGCGAGGTCGAACTCTTCTTCACTTTTGGCGAAAGCTCTTAGCCTTAAAGGGTGTTATTTTGAACTTATCAAAATAACAGCTCGTCGTCATTCGAGCGAGGTCGAACTCTTCTTCTCTTTTGGCGAAGTCTCTTAGCCTCAAAGGGTGTTATTTTGAACTTATCGAAATAACAGCCCGTTGTCAC
Source organism: Nicotiana tabacum (assembly GCF_000715075.1). NCBI lineage: Eukaryota > Viridiplantae > Streptophyta > Magnoliopsida > Solanales > Solanaceae > Nicotiana > Nicotiana tabacum. Next base: position 165,182,703 of record NC_134095.1, read on the forward strand.
TCGAGAAAGGTCGAACTCTTCTTCTCTTTTGGCGAAGGCTCTTAGCCTTAAAGGGTGTTATTTCGAACTTATCAAAATAACAGCCCGTCGTCGTTCAAGTGAGGTCGAACTCTTCATCTCTTTTGGCGAAGGCTCTTAGACTTAAAGGGTGTTATTTCGAACTTATCGAAATAACAGCCCGTCATCATTCGAGCGAGGTCGAACTCTTCTTTTCTTTTGGCGAAGGCTCTTAGCCTCAAAGGGTGTTATTTCGAACTTATTGAAATAACAACCCGCCGTCTTTCGAGCGAGGTCGAACTCTTCTTCTCTTTTGGCAAAGGCTCTTAGCCTTAAAGGGTGTTATTTCGAACTTATCGAAATAACAACCCATCGTCGTTCGAGCGAGATCGAACTCTTATTCTCGTTTAGAGAAGGCTCTTAGCCTTAAAGGGTGTTATTTCGATCTTATCAAAATAACATCCCGTCGTCTTTCGAGCTAGGTCGAACTCTTCTTCTCTTTTGGCGAAGGCTTTTAGCCTTAAATGGTGTTATTTCGAACTTATCGAAGTAACAGCCCGTCGTCGTTCAAGCGAGGTCGAACTCTTCTTCTCTTTTGGCGAAGGCTCTTAGCTTTAAAGGGTGTTATTTCGAACTTATCGAAATAACAACCCGTCGTCAGACTCGGTTTATGGAGAGTTGGTCATCATTCGTGGGAGTCCCAGTCCCTTTGGCATTGCTTGCACCGGATGGTACAATGCTGGTGAATACGAGGTGTTGATGTTTCGTTTAGGTTCGTGTTGTGTACGCCCCATGGTTTTTTTATCTGACTCTTGCCGTCCAGCTCGAAGATGTTGCCGGCAGGGGGTATTTCAGTTGTGTTGAAACAATTTTTGTCCTTCAGTTGAGATGTCCCAGTGTACGCTTGTCCATGCGGGCCTTATGTGCTTGCTCAGACAAAGAGTAGGAGGCGAGGATGAGATTTCCTTCGCTCCCGCCCGGTGATCCGGTCGGGGAATACAGGTTGGTAACATCGCTTGTTTTGTTTAGTATATCGATGGTTGATGGGGCGAAGATTTTCGAACTCGGTGATCATGATTGGCTCTTCTTCCTCTTCTGCGCTGCTTTTGAGTCTCGCGTGGGTTGGGTTTTTCCTCCGCGCTTCTTTTGGTGAGTGATTGTACTTCTTGGTTTCGATCTGGGAGAAACTAGGAAATTTTCACTAAGAAATCCCCACAGACGGCGCCAAATTGTTTGACTCAAAAGATATTAAAATCTTTTTGAACAAATCAATCAAAGATGAAGAGGCAAATCTTAGTCAAACATAATTAATTCCGGATCAAAAAGTTAACAGTAATGATTACTTATGAGACGAAAAAGGCATAATTGATATTATTTAGATTCAGCGTTGTCTTTCTCCTCAATCGATGAGAAAGTAGATTTACAAATATTCTTCGAGGTTATTTCCTCGTTTTCTAGAATACCAGAAGAGAGCTTTTTGTTTTCCTTTTAGTTGAGAGAATGGAGAAGCCCCCCCCCCCCCAAAAAAAAAAAAAATTGAGAGCCTTTCTTGGCTATATATAGTCGAGGTCCCTTTACCCTTTGCTTGACTCGACGCTTTCTAGTCACTAATGTATCCTGGTCGTGATTTTAGACGTTACTCTTCTCGATTCGTCAGATGTCTTAGAGGAGAAATGAAGTGGGCTTTATTGACTTTCACTACCCAATTGCTAAGGTGGGGTATCGGGCAACCTGGTCGTGGTGGTCAGATTTTGACCAATACTTTCGAAACTGACCTACTATGAAGAACACTGGAGGTGTAAAAGAGGATTGAATACTACCTTGAGATCTACGTGAAAATTTATAAACTTTAAATTCTAAATTCACTCCTGATTTAAATATCTTAACTCTATATAATATGCAGATACATAATAATCTAATTAATAAATTGAAATTTCTAAGATTAAGGGTAGGTATGCCCTCTCTTCGCTTGAAAAGTTTAGGAGATAAAGCTTTACGTCCTCATTGTACATGATTTGAAAGATTGACCTTATGAATTGGGACAAGTAAAAAAAAAGGTTTATTGATTGATTAAACATATTGATAATGAGATATATGGATTAGCGATCGAGAAGAAGCAATCTGTCAAGTCATTACCACGTAACCAAATTACAATTGGACCAAACTTATAGAATTTTATGTGGAGTAGCTACATTTATTTGTTTTTTGTTTTTTTTCCTTTTTTGGTATGGTAAGGTGGCAGTAGCTTCATTTACTTGCATAATAAACACTCTCGATGCGCTTCAAATATCTTCAATAGAACGATAGAGACCTTTTTGGCTTGACATATCTTTTAGAAAGAAAAAATTGCATATAATTATGGAAGTCACGATTTTCGATTTAAAATATAAAAAAAATCAATAAAGTGTAGCATATATATACACACACATAGAAGAGAAGAGGAGTCTTGCTACCTTGGCGTAATTGGTAAAGTTGATGTCATGTGATCAGAAGGTTACGGGTTCAAGCCGTGGAAACAACTATTAAGAAGTGTATCAAGCTAATAGAAGGAAAAGAATATTTAAAAGAGAAAAACAATAAATTGTACAAGACAAGACAAGACAATGCAAGATTTATTTGGCAATTTTTGCCTACTCCACGGCCACACAAAGAATAGTTCTTTATTAATTTAAGAGAGAAAGAAGAAGTTTTGGGATGATCTATAAATGAAAATGTAGACCCCTATTTATAGGCATTTGAATGTCCTGCCGAGGTAAGCGCTTACATCATAAGAATTATGATGTAAGCGCTTACATCATAAAAATGTCGAGGTAAGTGCTTACATCACAAGAATGTCGATGTAAGCGCTTACATCATATTTTCATCTCTTTTTTATTTTTCTTTCTTTTGTTTTGTCTACTTTCACATACAACAATAGGTTTGGTCCTATCAATCTCCCCCTCAAACCTATGTTAAATCAAGAAAGAAAATAAAATAAAAAAGATTTGCTATTCTCTGGTGGCGCCTTCACGCTATTAGTCTTGAAGGCTAACTGAGGCAGTGCACAGCCTCAGTTTGTCAACACCGACAACTTTGGTCAACATGTCTGACGGGTTCTTTGATCCTGGTATCTTCTGCATGGAAAGAGTTCCTTCGTTTATCAACTCTCGGATATGATGATACCTCAACTGGATATGCTTCGATCTTGCATGAAACACTAGATTCTTAGCAAGATGAATTGCACTCTGGCTATCGCTGAAAAGCTCACAATTGTCCTGCTCTTTACCTAGATCTTTAAGAAAATTCTTGAGTCAAATCATCTTTTTTCCAGCTTCTGAGATTGTCGTGTACTCTGCTTCAGTGGTAGATAGAGCAACACTTTTTTGAAGTCTGGACATTCAACTAACAGCAGTACCACCCAAGGTGAACACGTAGCCCGTGTACTTTTTCGACTATCCAGATCGCCGCCTAAATTTGCATTAGCAAAACCTTGTAAGATAATATTGCTCTTTTAAAACAAAGTGCCATACGTGAGGTGCCTTTGAGATATCGCAATATCCATTTTACACCTTCTCAATGCTCCTTTCTTGGATCTGACATGTATCTACTGACAACTCCAACAGCATGAGCTATGTCAGGTCTAGTGCAAACCATAGCATACATCAAACTTCCTACTGCTGAAGCATACGGAACTTTAGACATGTACTTCCTTTCTTCATTTGTCTTAGGTGATTGGTCCTTTGACAGATTTAGATGGCTTCTAAGTGGAGTGCTTCTGGTCTTTGCATCATGAAGACTGAACCTGCTTAGTACCTTTTGTATGTACTTTTCTTGAGACAATTAAGGTTCCTTCCGACATGTTACTGCTAATCCTCATCCCAAGCATTTGCTTAGCTGGTCCTAAGTCTTTCATTTCAAACTCCTCCGCCAGTTGTTGCTTGACCAAATTGATCTCATTTATGCTAGATCCTGCAATTAGCATATCATCAACGTACAACAGTAAAATGATATAGGATTCATCAAGATTTTTGATATAATAGCAATGGTCCATCTCACATCGTGTGAAACCATTTTTATGCATGAATCCATCAAATTTCTTGAACCATTGTCGGGTATCTTGTTTCAAACCATACAAACTCTTCCTCAACTTACACACAAGGTTTTCTTTACCAAAAACTTGAAAACCTTCAGGTTGCTGCATGTAGATGTCTTCTTCAAGGTCACCATGCAAGAAAACAGTTTTAACATCTAGCTGCTCCAAATGCAAATTTTCTGCAGCTACGATACTTAGCACCAACCTGATAGTAGTTAATTTGACTACAGGAGAGAAGATCTTAGTGTAGTCAATTCTTTCCTTCTGCTGAAAGCCTTTTACTATTAATCGTGATTTGTATCTCTTCTTACCATATGCTCTTCCTTGACTCTGCACACCCACTTGTTCTGCAATGCCTTCTTTCCTTTTGGTAACTCCGTAAGTATCCATGTTTTATTCTTTTGAAGAGAATTCATCTCTTCTTTCATGGCCAGCTTCAACTTATCGAGTCTATCACCTGCATTGCTTCAACAAAATGCTCTGGTTCTCCAGCATCAGTTAGAAGTAAATACTGAAGAGAGAGAGTTAACCTATCTGGAGCATTTATGACTCTTTTAGATCTCCTCAATGTAGGTTCATGAGTAACAAAATCCGAATTTGATTCAGGTCCTGATTCCAGATTTGGTTCTGCATTTGATTCTATCTCTAGTTCCGGTTCTGGTTATGATCCAGGTTCGGCTTCTAGTTCTTCTTCAAATTCGGCTTCTGGTACTTCATCTTCAATTTCAGAATTAGTTGTAATCCCTCTAGCCACTACATTTTCTAAGATTTCTTCTAACTCAACTGTTTCAGACATTGTCTGTTTGCTGGTGTTGGTTGGTTCTATTTCAAGCTTGTCCTTATAAATCACATTTTCATTAAATGTGACATTCCTTTGTCTTAGGATCTTTCTATTCTGATCATCCCAAAATCGATAACGAAAATTAACATCATCATACCCAATAAAGAAACATTTCTTTGCTTTAGGATCAAGCTTATCTCTGTCATTAGAGTTTACATGCACATAAGCAACACAACCAAAAAATTTCAGATGTGAGAGAGTTACATCCTTTCCTGTCCATACCTCCTCAAGAATTTCAAAATTCAGCGGTACAGAGGGTCCTCTATTTATGAGGTAAGCTGACGTGTTAACAGCCTCAGCCCAAAAATACTTCGGCAATCCAGAATATATTCTCATACTTCTGGCTCGTTCATTCATAGTTCTGTTCATCCTCTCAGCAATACCATTTTGTTTTCGGTGTTTCAGGAACTGTCTTGATCATTCTAATCCCATTCGCCGAGCAAAATGCTTTGAACTCTTGGCTATCATACTCTCCTCCATTGTTAGATTTTAGACATTTTAACTTTAGACTTGTCTGATTTTCAACTTCAGTTTTCCATCTTTTAAAGGTAACAAACACATCAGATTTATTTTTCAAAAAATAAACCCATACCTTTCTTGTGAAATCATCAATGAAGGTGACATAATAGCGTGAGCCTCCTAGAGAAGCTACAGGAGCTGGTCCCCACACATCTGTATGCACTAGTTCCAGCTTCTCTTTCTTTGGCGTCCTTCCCACCTTTGAGAAACTAACTCTCTTTTGTTTCCCGTAAATACAATCTTCGCACAAACCTAATTCTATATGTTTTAGGTTTGGCAACTTTTCTTTGGATGCCAAAAGAATCATTCCCTTCTCACTCATATGCCCGAGCCTCCGGTGCCACAATGTTGTATCACGGTCATGATCAACTGTTGCTACAGTATCTCATTGTATTGCATTTGCATAAAGTGTTTCCCTTTTGAAGCCTCGTGCCACAACCAAATTCTCTTTGGTTATCTTCCACGATCCATTGCCGAATGTTGTTGTATATCCTTCACCATCAATCTGACCCATAGATATCAGATTTTTCTTGAGGCCAGGAACATGTCGTACATTTTGTAATTTCCATAGCGTGCCTTGTGAAGTCTTTATATGAACTTCACCTTTTCCGGCAATGTCGAGAGGTTCGCCGTCTGCTAGATAAACTTTCCCAATTTTCCAGCAATATAATTATGCAATAATTCTTTGCATGATGTAGAGTGAAAGGATGCACCTGATTCCAGAATCCAAGATTTGACTGGACTGTCTGCACAACAAGTTAGTGCATCACCGACTTGTTCAACAATTACATTTGCTGAATTTTCTTCCTTCTTCTTCTTTGATTCTCTACACTGGCTACTGTAGTGACCCTTTTTATTGCAATTCCAACAAGTAATGTCCTTGCGATTTTGGATTATCCTCTTCTCCTTGACTTTGATCTGCCACGACCATAACTTTGTCCTCTTTGGTTGAGTCTCCCCCTGCTTTCGGTACTAAAAGCAGATCCTAGGGAATCACTTGATTCTCTTCGGCGAATATCTTCGCTTAGAACCAAGTCTCTAATATCATTCAATTTGAGTTTGGTATTTTCTCATGAACTGCTAACTGCAGTTACTGTTGCAGACCAACTTTCCGGTAGAGATGATAGTAGAATCAACACCCTGATTTTGTCATCAATTGTTATATTAACAGAACTCAACTGAGTTAATATTATATTAAACTCATTGATATGTTCTGTGACCGATCCACCTTCTGTCATCTTTAAGTTGAACAATCGACGTATCAAATAGACTTTATTTGAAGCAGATGGCTTCTCGTACATATTTGATAACGCCTTCATCAGGCCAACAGTGGTCTTCTCGTTAATGATGTTAAACACCATATTTCGTGTTAGCGTCAAACGAATCACACCAAGAGCTTGGTGATCTAATAGATCCTAATCCGCTTTGGCCATAGTCCCCGATTTCACCTCGGTCAGAGGTAAGTGTAATTTTTTCTGGTACAAATAATCATCTATTTGCATTTTCCAGAATCCAAAATCTTTGCCATTGAACTTGTCAATCTTAACCTTTCCTTCTTCCGATGCCATTTTTCACAAAAAATTTATGTGAATAGTGCATGTGAATAGTACAATGATCAATAGTGTCGCACTATTCTTGGGAATAGTACATGCACCAATATTATACTTTTCTACCAGAATTACACTGCATGTGCACTTAATTATGTTGGGAAGCGTGTCAAGATAATAGAAGGAAAAGAATATTTAAGAGAGAAAAGCAATAAATTGCACAAGACAAGGCAAGATTTATTCGGCAATTTTTGCCTACTCCACAGCCACACAAAGAATAGCTCTTTATTAATTTAAGAGAGAAAGAAGAAGTTTTGGGATGATCTACATATGAAAATGTAGACCACTATTTATTGGCATTTGAATGCCCTGCCGAGGTAAGCGCTTACATCATAAGTATGCTGATGTAAGCGCATACATCATAAGAATGTCGAGGTAAGCGCTTACATCACAAGAATGTCGATGTAAGCGCTTACATCATATTTTCATCTCTTTTTGATTTTTCTTTATTTTGTTTTGTCTACTTTCACATACAACAATAGGTTTGGTCCTATCAACAACCTCTTGCAGAATGTAGTCTAAGATTGTGTACAATAGACCTTTGTGGTTCGGCCTTTTCCCAAACTCCACACATAGCGGGAGCTTAGTGTACCGGGTTGCCCTTTATAATATATATATACACTTAATATAATTTAGCTATCTACTTAATATAATTAATTTTTCAGTAAAAATCAATTAACAATACCCTTGAACAAAGATGACTCTATCAATAACAATCATGTAGGGTCTACAGTACAGCCTATATTATAGACATTTCATGAGATTTCATGTTTCATCTTAAAGATAAAACATGTCAAAGTTGCCACTTGGACAAAATTGATGTCAATTTATTACAACCATGACACCAAATTCTTGACAAAGGTGAAGTGTATTGCTTTTCTCCTAGGGTTTACACACCGGCCCCTACGTACACTCCTAAAGCTTACCCTATATTTATTTTTAGAATTTAAAATTGAAAAACTTACACAAATGTCCCAAATAAATCTCAACTTATCAACTTCTAACCATTAATCATAGACTTACCAAAATTAACCAACAAAAATTGAAAAACCAAATAATAGGATTCTTTCTCTCAAAGAATCACATGCAAAAATCACCTTCCATATTTTTAAGCGTGCTTAGCAACACTAGATACAAGACGGAAAGGAAATTTTATGGATGAGGTAGCAAATAAGGTGATAAAATATAAAAAATATATATACATATTCCAAAAATCTAAACAAAAAAGAAACTTTTTCAATGGATATAATTGAAATTCATTGAAAATATATAGATAAGTCAATATACAAAATTTGAGGAAAATTGGAGGTGATTTGGGCTGTTTTTGTATCAAAATTCGTAATTAAATTGAGTTCAAAAAAGTCTTCTGCGACACATGTATCAAACATGTATCACGCATGTATCTCACACACAGGTATACATGGATATACATGTGATACACAATAGATACAAATATGATACATATCATTTTTCCGGGTTTAGTTTTTACCGAATTTTCAATTCAAACCACCTCAAAACTTCACCAAATTATCCCAAAACTGAGATTCAAACTCCTTAAATTGTTCCCAATCTATTCTAATAACACTCACTCAAAACAAAGCAAAAATTTGATATTTTTTGCTACAAATAACTAATTGGCTAATTTGGTTAATATTAGTAATATTTTATCAATTGACCAATTTTTATAATGAGCTACTTATAAATGGACATAGCTGGTAATTTCTCTTTAAAAAATTTATGCATTATCAGTATAAAAAATATTTATGTAGTCACATCTCTTTATAGAGATGAAGAGAAAATAAGATTAAAATGGTAACTGGCATTGGTATCAAAGATTAGAAAAATTTACAGTTAAATCCTTATTTTTTATGCTTTACAAATGGATGGATAAGACACCTTTCTTGTTCATATTTAATTTCCTTCCTTTATGAGGAAGACTTGATGTGGTTTGGGTCAAGTCAAGAGAGGCAGTGGGAAAAGTCTTTGAACAATATTGAAAGTGTCATATCTCACACATATAATTGTACAATCCATAATATAGCTTCCTCAAGTACTCCACACAAAAATAACCTATTCTTATTCTCCTCTTCCTCATCCAATGCACCTTCTATGTAAATGTTAACTATCCAAGAGTTTTTATTGAAATGTCATGAAAAATTATTCAATTCCTATATGGAAATGGAATTTCCATCCCTTCAAATTCAATACCCAAATTTCAATTTCTTCCAAGATCAATCACCGTTACAATGGAATAATGAACTTTTCTTAGATCATGACCATTTGACTAATTATCCATGGGAAATTGACTCTGTCGATGAAAAGGAAGATCGTCAGGTACCAAGAAGTTCTTCATCCTCAGACGTTACGAATTCCTCGAAAATACGCAATCATCATGAAGAAGTTGACTCTTTCGACGAAAAGGATGATCGCCAGATACCAAGAAGTTCTTCATCCTCAGACGTTACGAATTCCTCGAAAGGAAGCAATCATCATGAAGAAGAGGTCACATCACACAATTCCACCCAAAAAAAAGACACAACAAAAGAAGAAAAGCACTATATAGGAGTTAGAAAAAGACCATGGGGAAAATATGCAGCAGAAATAAGGGACTCAACAAGAAATGGAATGAGAGTTTGGTTAGGTACTTTTAATACAGCAGAAGAAGCTGCTTTAGCATATGATCAAGCTGCACTTTCAATGAGAGGTCCATTGGCACTACTCAATTTTCCTATGGATAAAGTAAGAGAATCACTTGAAAATATTAAGTATTTTTGTGAAGATGGATTGTCTCCAGCTGCTGTTTTAAAAGCAACAAATAAAATGAGATGTGTGAAACATAGGAGAAATAGGAAGAAGAGAAAGAAGAAAACTGTTTTGGTTTTTCAAGACTTGGGAGCTGACTTGTTAGATGAGCTTTTGATGAGTTCATCCCAAAAATAACACTTCAAGTTGTTTGTAAAAATTGCTCTTTTTTTTTTCACTTTTTTTGGTGGACCTTTATGTGTATGTATATTTCTGATTTGGTTGTCATTGTGAATCTATATATAATTAAGGTGCACGGGGTCTTATTATCTTGATATTAGCATATTATATTTTTATGGAGTTCAATTTCACTGAATCTATATGGGAGATAGCGGGGCAGTCCTTATACCATTCCAGGAATCCAATGCACTAACTCCTGGAAGCTCAATTATCTGTTAGCCAGGTTTGATTGGGAAATCACTAACTCGATTAAATTGGATTTATACCCCTAGGGCAGTGGCGAAGCTAGGTTGAAGAATTGAATCCCCTTCGTTGAAAAATTATATTGATTTTTTTTCTCATATAGAAACTAAAATTTCATCCATCCCACCATACTTAGTGTTTCTAAGAGTGAACTCTTTCTACGTTTTTGTTAATCAGTTTTCTCTTAACAGTGTTTTAGTTTAGTCGACGGTCATAAAAAAAGAAAAAGAAAAGCCAAGAATAAATATCTTTTTTGACGATTATATTTTCCTTTACCCTATTTCTAAATTGACGTGTTTATTATTCTATATCCAACAACTCTATATTTTTCTGTCTTCCTTTCCAGGTTGCAAAACAGTGATGTGTTTTTTTTCCTTTTGTTATTTTGGTCTCAATGTTCTCACGTTAAAACATGTATTATACGTTATATATACTCTGATTGTGTAAAAAAAATTGTACTTTATATTAGTACAATCTAACAAGAGACCTTCGACTAGTTATTATTTTTATCAGATTACTGGTTAATGTTTAGCATTAAAATTTATCTAATTACCTTATCAAAATATCTAATTTGGTGAATTTTCTACAACTTCAGTATTAAGAATTAATTAAATTCACGATTCAAAGGGTGTAGGATCTCATTTCTCTATTTAGTACTAGCATATGTAAGACATAATTTTTTTAGTTGATTTAGTTCACTGTTCTTTGAGCCGAGGATTTATCGGAAACAGCCTATATATCTTCGTAAGATAGGGGTAATGTCTGCGTATACAGTACACACTACCCTTCTCAGACCCCACTTATGGGATTACAGTGGGATTATTATTGTTGTTGTTGTTGTATATATAAGACATAAAAATTTACTCCCTTCGATCTACTTTAATTGATTTTTTGGCCCTTTTTTATGGTCCACAATATTGGATTTTTTTCAGATATCAAGATAACAAATTAACTTTTTTTTTCAAAGTTTCCCTTGGAATAAAGAGCCTAGAAGTATTTGTTGTATTTACGATGAACAAATTGATAAGGTTAATATGCTCAATTTTTATATTAATTGATGCTAAAACATGGAGTCCTTAGTATATGTGAAAACAGCCAAAAAAATTAAAGTGAACCGGAGAGAGTAACCTTGATTTGAAAACCCTCTCGATCATTTTTTTTTTTGGGTACTAATTAAGGACTTTATCTTACATTATTTAGTAATTTATTTATTTATGTTACTTCCATCATCAAGTATCATTATAATTTGTTTGACATTTCAATGGTTGGTCCGCGCGCGGGTCCTAAGGGGGACGCTTGTACGAATTACACTTATAATCTTTATCAACAAGTTGACCTTGATTTTTTTTTTCATTTCTTCATTATAAATTGAGATCTTCTTCGAACTTGATGCTTTTCTTTGATGCACACGACTTTTTCACGGAGTCTGCTTCCACAGTTGCTGCCTGAGGACCTATGTTAATGTTTTGGAAAGGGGATGACTTTGCCAGGTTCTAGGGAGGCTACTCTTCTTTTTTGTCGATCGAGCCGCGTTTTTTCTCGATGTGGACCAAGCTCCGACTTCCTTTTTAGCTTTGGCTCGGAAGAGGTCGGCCTTTGAGACGAGTCAGGGATCCAGAATGACTTCATTGGGAAAACAAAAGTTGAGGGGATTTTCCCCCTATAAAAGAAGGCTTAATGTTTAGGATTGAAACAAACCTCTCATTTGCCTTCTCATATGTTTAAGGCATTTGTATCTTCTCTCTTTAGTATTATTTCACTTGTATTTTTGGAGTGAAATAAAATATTGGTTGTGTCCGAGGAGTAGGCAAAATTAGCTGAACCTCGTAAATTCTGGTGTTCTAGTGTGTGGTATCTGTATTGGAATCCCGATTAAATCAAATTCACACGGCGTAAAACTTATTAAAGAGAAAGTATTCCTTACCAGAGTTTTTATTTTCAAGGTTCGAATCACATACCACTAGTTAAGAATAAAGGAGCGTCATTCATCTCACATAAGTACAGAACTCTTTGTGGGTAAAAACTTATCCGTAGTGGGTATTTGTACTAAACCAATAGGTGTATACCATGTGTTTACAAATAAACTCATATTACTTAATCATATATATTTTCACCTATTAAAATTATTTAACTATGGTAAATTATTATAGTTTGGTGCAAACATCTGGTGCAGGTAAGTATATACTCTTTGTGGTACCTCGAACCATTAATGAGTATCCCACTTTGATACCTATATGAGATTTATAAGGAATAATACAACCAAAATATATACCCAATTTTATTCTATATGTACATAGTTGATCTTTTGTCAAAAAGTATTACCCAGAATCAGCTATTTGTGCACGCTGGCTATAATTCTGATGTTTTATACAATAAGAATGAGTCTTTTGCGATTGCAGTCTTCATCATCTACTTAATTTTAAATGAAAATTATCTTCGGTAAGAAAATATATACTGAAAATTTAAATGAAAAATATCTTTGATTTGTAAAGAAAATATATACTGAAATCTGTAGGGTAGTCGTTCAAGAAAAAATATATGATTTTGTTCAGGCAAAACCGAATTTTGAAAAAAAATAAAATTGGTATGAATATTCTTGCAGTTGACAATTAATTCTCCTTTTAATTTGCAATTTTAAGAGCGATTTTCTGTACTGCCACCGAGGAATTTCATGGCGCTTTAGTTCAATAATACTAAAAGAGCATATTATATTAGTTGAGGTTTGATGTTTATCACAATAATATAAGATTTTTTGCTTTTTTGTTGAAAATTAATAGAAATAAAAAAGACAAAAAATTCACTACTATTAGGGTGATTACTAATTTATTAATGAAACAATTTAAAATCTGACAGTAGGTTGGTAGTTTTTAAAATAGGGAGACAATTAACTACAAGAAACCTCATGCATGTCAAGATAAGGAGAAGTTAATTACACATCTGTTATGAATAGTTTGTACATTGGATGTCCATGTTGTGAATAACTTAAAGATTAAATCTCCTACTTTATGTCCATCATCTTTACTTTTTATGCCTATAAAAGGCTATGTAATTACAATGGAAAGATACACACAATTGAAGAAGAAATATATTCCTTCTCTCTATCTCCATTTCTTGTTCATGTTTTACTAAATTGCTTTTATTTTCTTGATCCATATTGTTACTTTGAGTTATATTTCATAACACGTTATCAGCACGAAGTCTCTAACCTTAAGGTTGAATTCCACTTCTGGTAAGGTATATCTGGATGATCTATTGTCATAATATAAACTTGAGCATCTTGTTCATGAATATAGTATAGTTAAATTTTCGTGAACTAATAATAGGTGGCATGCGTTAGACTACATAATTTACAAAATTATAATTATACTTTATTATGTATGCTTATGGTTTTACCTTATAATACAATTTAGTATGCCTAGTATAATGATTATACATTAGTTTACTGTCACATATAATTAATATAATAATAATAATAATATTCGTAACTATTTTATTTTGATAAGATAAAATATTAGTATAAGAGGTATGTACTACACCAAATTTTTCATTAATGATAGTTCTTATCAAATTAACGTGTTCAATCATTTCTATATGGAAATATATGTCTTTATTTGCTACATCTCTTATCGGACAACGATAATATTCCAAGTAAGTCGCATTCTATCATTTCCATTCCATCTTGTGGTATGAAAATTCGGTACAATATTTTTTTTTAACTAACTTTGGAGCTTAGTTCCATTAGAAACTGTGAAATAATTTATACTTTGGTACGATTCTCATGGCCTTTTAGTTTCACGAACATATATATGTTTGATCGGAATAGTTATTAAACTACTCAATTCTTTCTTTGTTATTGTTTACTGCCTTCATTGAATTGTTCATCTAATTATATGAACTAATGACTTTAAAAGCAAAGTAACATGGTTTTGCTGGTACTTGGCAATAGTGATATCATTATGTTTTATAGCTAGCTAGCCTATTGGAATATGTAAACTGTCTAGCAAAATATTATTACTTTCTTATTAACTTTCTGAAAATTGAATTGTGATATATAATAAAGCAACAATACTAGTTATGTAGCATGTCAAATCACTTAACTGAATTATTACTGGAATTGCTTGATAAAGACCTTAGTGCAATAAGGGTATTCATATTAACCAGTATTGTTCCTACATGTATTTAGTACCTTTTAAGTCATGCGAATTAAGTTATATAATTTAATAATGTATACCATGCACTAACTGGACATACAGTTTAGACATATTTTGGTATTATCTAATTTATGATTTTTGTCAAATTACTATGATATTTTTATATCATATTTATGCACCACTTAATTCATTTTATTCAAATTAGCGGACGTGATATTTGCTTTGGTTTATTGAGATATCGATGTCCAATTTTTAATCAATACCACAATAATTAGTTATTAGTGTAGAATAAATATTTTTATAGTGTTAGTTCATGTGAACTTACAAATATGATATCACTAGAGCACTAATTGGTTTTATGCATGTAATCATTATAAATTGGCATTATTTTTAAAGCTTGGGGTAAGACATGGATTTGAATCCTGATAGAGTTTCAAGTCATTATGGTCAAACATGCCTTTACATGGGTAATACATTGGATTCGAGTCCCAATGCACCATATTGATGGTATAATGATGACTAAAGAAAAATAATATATTTTTCATTAAAGGCATAAAGATTGTCCCACTTGATTTGCTTCATTCTTGAAGTGAATGTGGTAGCAGTACATAATAAGTTTAAATGAAGACATGTGGTTGAACAATGAACGTGGGCATTCCAAAGATCAAAATAATAATAATCATCACTATGATTTTAAAAGAAAACAATAAGGGTTCTCAAAATAGTCCTTCAAAATGTGAAGACAATGTTTACCATAAAATTGGTATGAAAATAATAAAGCACGTCGCTGATTATGATCCATTCCTTGAAGAGAATGTGACTTGTGATAAGCATTGAGAATGCAAACTCATTCCTAAAGTTGAATGTGGCAATATGTGATAAAAGCAATGAATAAAGACATGCAATTCATGATTATATGAATACCACACAACTCACCTCTAAGCGAGGTTTGAGTGAAATAAAGAGAATAATTATTATTGTGTGGTTACATAAATATGTCATTGGTCGCGTACATGTGATACGCCAAATATTATTTTGCCATGACTTATAAAAGTTATTAAAGTCAAAATTAAAGCAATAAATGATTTTGCTTATGATGATTTTGACCATGACAATTTATTATAATATAAATTTCTCCGTGAAGGAGACATTTACCATATAAATGGTTTGATAAAAGATCGTGTAGTACAAAAGTTGTTAAGAGCTCCGGATGAATAAAATTATTCATCACATTAATATTGTAAAGTCTCAGAAGAAACTTTTTGAGTTTCAAATGTACAAGTCAAAGTGATTATCATATTGAGACAATAAATGAAAGGAAGATTGAATATATTCATATTTCTATAATCATATCGGGTAAATATGAAATGTTACCTAGTTTTATTTCTATTTGTACTACACAAATATAAGCATGATGCTTGAATCATATGCCACAAGTAAACTAGATGTTTACTAAAACAAATATTAGTTGGCATAACCAGTTGACCATCCCGGTTCAATTATGATGCGAAAAAAATTAATTGAGAATTACATTGGCATTTATTGAAGAATAAAAGATTCTTCAAGAATTCTCTTATGCTGCTTATTCTCATGATATACCAGTTAAGGTAGGGATTGTATCCCTTGATTTCTGGAACAAATAAAAGGTGATAAATATATGGGCCCAGTCACATGCCATGTGGACCGTTTACTATTATATGGTTTTAATAGATACATCTATTATATGGTCACATGTGCATTTGTTATCAACTTGCAGTTTGGCTTTTGCAAGATTGCTTGCTCAAATTATTAGAGCACAATTCCAGAATATAAATTATGATAATTTATCTTAATAATACTGGTTTAAATCCAAGTTGGTTTAGCAGAAATTGTATGCCTCCAGTTATAGCTAAATCATTGGTTATGAGAACAAAACTCTCGAAAAACGAATTTTTGTATGAGATGTATTATTTAATATACAGCATCACTTGTACGCATCTAGCCAAGTTATGAAAATTTCTTCCTATCACAATCGGTTCAGGGTCAGGAATCAAATAATTTCTATATAGAAATATGGATGTGTTATATGATTTAATTATTCCACCACAATGCACAAAGATGTGTTCCCAAAGAAGGTTGGGAAATGTGTTGGTGATCCCTGTCGCACCTCCTTTTCGCCGCGCCCGCGGAGCGCGTGGGGAGTTTTCTCCAATTGAAGGACAGTCGAAACGGGATTTGTTTATTTGTTTCAGAGTCGCCACCTGGGAATTTTAAGGAGTCCCAAGTCACCAATTATAATCCCTGAATCAAGGAGAATATGACTCTGTTTATTATTATGCGAACCAGAAATCCTGAGTAAGGAATTCTGTTAATCCGGAAGAAGGTGTTAGGCATTTCCGAATTCTGTGGTTTTAGCACGGTCGCTTAATTGTTTTTATTATTGACTTAATTATCTTGAATTTTATTAAATACTTTTTGTTACGTGATTTTTCTACCGCTTTTACTTATTTTGGTTATGAACCCTTCTTTGAATCGAATTACGCGTACGTATATTCGTGTTATAAAAAAAATGCGGAATTGTGTCACGCGTACGTGTACACAATAACTTTTGATAATATATTTATTGAGCAATCATTTTTCGAAATTGTGTCGAATCAATAATATTTTTTTTTTGAATAGCGAACCGTACATCTCGGTTTTTTATGAAATTGATTTAACACCTTTGGAAAAATCCTTTTATTAAATATTCTTTCGAAATTGCGCGTACGCATAGTCCGAATTTTTGCTTTTAAAAATATAAGTAGGGTATGCGAACGTATCCCTAATTGCGCGACATATTTGTAATGATATTAGGGATTTTTTCATAAATTATTTGTTGCATCTACACATTTTTATATGAAAATGCTGAGAAATTCATATTAAAGGGGTGTCTTTAAATTCTTTTAAAAGAAATTCACAAATTTTTATGCTGCCTGTTGACTATAATTTCCGAGTATTAATTATGTTCATCCCAAGACTATTCAAACTCTCATTGAAAGGATAAAATATGATTAATACTATTTTTGACAATTATAAAACATATATATGCCATCGAATGAATTGTATATAAAACTGAAAATGAATTATAAAGGAAAGAATATTTTTAAGAACTTTTGTTATTATTAATTAGTGCAAGTTCTATTCTAATTACCATTGATATAAAGTTTTGCAATTTGTAAATTACTTTTACATACTTGTTTTGATCCAATAGGCGAAATTGACTTAATTAATTATGCCTATGATTGAATTATATATGTAATCAAACCCATTTAATTCTAGATCTATATGAATTATTACAACCATTAACTTTCGCATCGTACAAGTTCATAAACCCTTTTATTATTAAGAACGAGAACAAGTCTAACTGACTAAATAAAAATGAATATTGCATACAATATTACTTACCATATTTGACATCATAAACATAAGGGATTACACTAACTCGTCTTTCAACTATAGATTATGAAACACAACCAATGTTATGCCAAAAGATAACTAATTGCACCCAATCATCATCTAGCTTTAAACAACACTTAATTGACTAACAAAATAAACTAATAGCATATTTTCCTTGATATTTCAGAATGTTCTATACCTGACTAACAATGTCATAGAACTTAACTAATAACCAATTTTCTGTCATATTCCTTACCTTAACAATTCAATCATGACTATACTTCAATGAAAATTTAGAAAATTAATCTTATTACAACACTTATACAGTCTTCAATGAAGGATATTTAAATTACAATCATCCTATCAACATATATTTCTTATTTGATCAAGAAATAAAATTGAATTTTTAATTAAAGAGTTCCAATGAATAACAGACATTATTACAATTCAAACTTCATTTATCTGTCATGCTGAAACTCTTTCCAACATAGAATTTAAAAGGATATATATACCTGAAAATGAAGGTAGAAGGAGTAAATTTCAGCAGTAGCAGCAATAACAAAATCAGTAGAATATACCAATGACACAGCAAGTCTGAATAAGACCCGTTGAACCAGATGAACAGTGACAGAGACTTAAGGAAATTTCAGATTTTCTGAATAACATTCAGAGGCAAACAACGGACAGATTCCAGAAAGAATGCATTTCAGATTTCAGTTTCTTTCTGTTGCGGATTCCTTATTTCTGATTTTTCTGTTTCAGATTGTGTGTGTGTGAATGTTCTCTTTTCTATTTCTCTTTCTATTTTCTTCCTCTCTTTCCTTTTAAACAAAATCTGAGTTCTTTTCCTTTCTTCAGAATATTAATCCTAAAAATCTCTTACTTCTCCTTTTCTTTTTCTTTCTTAAAATCTTCTCTCACCCCCTTTGTTCCTGAAATCTGCCCCTGTATTTATACAGGTGTGCCTCCTTTCTTTTAGTGCTGCCTGGACCCCCTTTTATCTTTTAAAAACAGAAAATCATATCTAAAATCTGCTTTTCACTACTTTAGATCCCATTAGGCTAACTTTTCTCTGATTTTCAGCAGCCCATTATCCCTTGTTCCCCATTAGTATTATTAACTAATAGCAACTAACATTACATTATAATACACTAGCATTAATACCCTGTTTTTTACTGTTTCATTCCCAGAAGTGCCCCTGAAATCCTAATGTTATTACTGAAAAATCAGAACCTACAGCAAAACAGATTCTAAAATCTGTACAAACTTAGTTATCCTTCTGATTTACAGCTAAAACCAATCCTATGATTTTGAGACAATATATTACATTTCTAATAACTGATTGACAAAAACTGAATTTAAACATGGAATTCTCAACTGAATAAAAACAACCTTAACATTATACAGAACATGCAGGATTATTTCAACTGGAATTCAAAACTGAATTAAAAGCAAACAAATACAGGAGCATTGTCAATATACTGACAATGTCCCGTTTAGAAAACAACAATACAGCATACATTAGAATTCACTAATTCATAAACAAACATGATTTAATTGACGAATACTAATCAATTGACTATTTACAACATTTGTCAATAATTAATCTAAACAATAGAAGCAGACTGTTTCAGTCAACATTTTCAGAAATGAAAATTCGTAATACAACTAATCGACAAACTTAATCGAGTCGATTACACACATTGTAAACAATCACAACCAATAGAAACAATTCACATCCGGGTCAAGTAAATAGGTAGGAGACAGAAATGACAGAATTGATCAAAACAAATATGAAAAATCAAAAAGCTATTGACACAGACAACAATACACTTAAAATACACAAAATAATAGAAAAATACCTCTGAATTTTAATCAGACTCGAACTCAACTTGGATTTCGGATTTTTTGTTTGAAATCAAACTGACCTTAGTCGAAGTATTTTCCACTGAAAATACTTCGACTAAGGTCGATTAAACCTCAATCTTCATCATAATCTGAACAGAATCCGGAAGTTTGGTATTTTTAGGGTTCTTAAAAACTCGATTTGGGATTTAACCATTTCTGGTCAGATTCGAGAAGAACCAAACATGACACAATGGTGAGGGTAGCCTAGGGGTCATTTGGTGTTAGTTTGAAACGGATCTGAGTTCGTCCTTGTTTGGTCCGAATCTTCAAAAGAAGATTCGAGAAGTTCAGAGCTGATTCGAACCAAACTAACTTCAGATCCATAACAAGGGTTGTTAGGGGAAGCCATGGTGTTAATTTGGGGCTGATTGGTTTAGATCAAGTTTTCAGGCCAACCTTCGATTTAAGATTCGAAGAGTTGGGGCCTGATTCGAAGGAAACTAAGGTCGGATTCGTGTAGGGGAGGTTCAGGAGGTCCTAGGGTGTTAAGTTGGTGACCGGCGGCGTTGATGCCGCCGGGTTTCAGGCGAAGGGGAATAGGGGCGGCTAGGGTTAGGGGTCTGTTTGGAACGATGATGAACAGGAGCGGAGAGGGGGGGTGTTCAGTTAGGGGCTGGGTAAGGTTTGGGATTTATATAGGGGTGGGGTGGACTGGTATCGTCCGTTGGATCAAGTAGAATGGATGGCTGAGATCTACTCACTTAACCAAACGGTGTCGTTGTTTAAGTTAGGGGGACGGGTTGAACCGGGTATTGGATCGGGTAAGGGTCTTGGGTTAGGGTGATGAGATCTTGGCCGTTGGTTGGATTTAATCCAACGGACCTTGATAAGGGGTAACCAAACGACGTCGTTTGATTCTGTTTTGAATTGGACCGGACATGGTCATTTGGATTGGGCCTGATTTTGTTTAGAAAATTTGGCCCAGATCCGTTTTTTCCCATTTAATTCCACTCTTTTTAATTTCCAATTTAATTCTTCAATTATTAATATAAAAAAAATTACTCCTTCAAAATATTAATCAACCTTTAACAATTTAACACATAGACAAAAATATTAATCACATAGTGAAACATTAAAATTAGAACAAACGCATATTTTTGTAATTTTATTTGAATTAACTTAATTAAATGCATACTTAAATCCTAGATGAAACATGTATTTTTATTTTTATTTTGTTTAATTATAACAAAGCAAACATTTTACGGACATAAACAAATATTTAACACCACGCAAATTCAGAAATTACACAGTAAAAGAAATTTATTTTGATTTATTTTTGAAGTAGTTTTCGTTAAAGCAAAAATCACGTGCTCACAGCTGCCCCTCTTTGTGCGGAAACTCGAAGAGTTTTCGTGCAAAGATAAAGTGAGCGGATACGAGCGATTTTTGCCCGTTCGAATACTCCGTGGGAAGCATTTTTAGAAAGATTTGACCGAACCTCTGCTTCAAAGGTTTCCTACATATCCTTGGCTATAAAGGAATCAGGTCAGTGTAGTTCGGGAACTTTGGGGTAGCTGGGACTACCGCGGGACTGTGATGTTACTGCTGCTTAGTGCTGTTTTTACTGATTGCTGACCTCCTTATTACACCTTACTTTAAAGGAAATACAAAATTAAACTAGACTATGGTACATGAATTATAAAATCTTATCTAGATCATGCTCTTGCGTTTCTTGTTGTCTTGATATCTTGGTGACTCTTGGGCATTGGTCTTATTCCGTATTCTTTTTGGAACTCTTGTTGTTTCTTGTTGGGGATTTTGTTGGACTCCTCTGCTTTATTGATTCTAAGTGTGCTCCTCATTCTCCAGGTGGACGCCTGACTTCTTCTTTTCTTATCCTCGTTTTCCAGGTGGACGCCTGACTTCTTTAATTCTTCATCCTCATTCTCCAGGTGGACGCCTGACTTCTTTAATTCTTATCCTCATTCTCCAGGTGGACGCCTGACTTCTTTAATTCTTATCCTCATTCTCCAGGTGGACGCCTGACTTCTTTAATTCTTCATCCTCATTCTCCAGGTGGACGCCTGACTTCTTCTTTTCTCATCCTCATTCTCCAGGTGGACGCCTGACTTCTTCTTTTTCTCATCCTCATTCTCCAGGTGGACGCCTGATTTCTTTAATTCTCATCCTCATTCTCCAGGTGGACGCCTGATTTCTTTAATTCTTCATCCTCATTCTCCAGGTGGACGCCTGATTTCTTTAATTCTTATCCTCATTCTCCAGGTGGACGCCTGATTTCTTTAATTCTTATCCCCATTCTCCAGGTGGACGCCTGACTTCTTCTTTTCTCATCCTCATTCTCCAGGTTGACGCCTGACTTCTTTTAATTCTCATCCTCATTCTCTAGGTGGACGCCTGACTTCTTTTAATTCTCATCCTCATTCTCCAGGTGGACGCCTGACTTCTTTTAATTCTCATCCTCATTCTCCATGTGGACGCCTGATTTCTTTAATTCTTCATCCTCATTCTCCAGGTAGACGCCTGATTTCTTTAATTCTTATCCTCATTCTCCAGGTGGACGCCTGACTTCTTTTAATTCTCATCCTCATTCTCCAGGTGGACGCCTGACTTCTTCTTTTCTCATCCTCATTCTCCAGGTTGACGCCTGACTTCTTTTAATTCTCATCCTCATTCTCCAGGTGGACGCCTGACTTCTTTTAATTCTCATCCTCATTCTCCAGGTGGACGCCTGACTTCTTTTATTCTCATCCTCATTCTCCAGGTGGACGCCTGATTTCTTTAATTCTTCATCCTCATTCTCCAGGTGGACGCCTGATTTCTTTAATTCTTATCCTCATTCTCCAGGTGGACGCCTGACTTCTTTTAATTCTCATCCTCATTCTCCAGGTGGACGCCTGACTTCTTCTTTTCTCATCCTCATTCTCCAGGTGGACGCCTGACTTATTTAATTCTCATCCTCATTCTCCAAGTGGACGCCTGACTTCTTTTAATTCTCATCCTCATTCTCCAGGTGGACGCCTGACTTCTTTTAATTCTCATCCTCATTCTCCAGGTGGACGCCTGACTTCTTTTAATTCTCATCCTCATTCTCCAGGTGGACGCCTGACTTCTTTTATTCTCATCCTCATTCTCCAGGTGGACGCCTGATTTCTTTAATTCTTCATCCTCATTCTCCAGGTGGACGCCTGATTTCTTTAATTCTTATCCTCATTCTCCAGGTGGACGCCTGACTTCTTTTAATTCTCATCCTCATTCTCCAGGTGGACGCCTGACTTCTTCTTTTCTCATCCTCATTCTCCAGGTGGACGCCTGATTTCTTTAATTCTCATCCTCATTCTCCAGGTGGACGCCTGATTTCTTTAATTCTTCATCCTCATTCTCCAGGTGGACGCCTGACTTCTTTTAATTCTCATCCTCATTCTCCAGGTGGACGCCTGACTTCTTTAATTCTCATCCTCATTCTCCAGGTGGACGCCTGACTTCTTTTAATTCTCATCCTCATTCTCCAGGTGGACGCCTGACTTCTTCTTTTCTCATCCTCATTCTCCAGGTGGACGCCTGATTTCTTTTAATTCTCCAGGTGGACGCCTGACTTCTTCTTTTTCTTTACCAGGTATTTCCTGACACAAATATTGTTTTTGCCCCTGTTTTAAATCAAAGAAAACTTCGTTAGTTTAAAGCAGGGTGGTTGGCTGTGGTATTCTTGCAGATGGTGATGTTTCTCTTCGTCTCTCTTTATTGCCTTGGAATGATTGAAAAGACTGTTTTGTCTTTGTAATTGAGCCTTGACCATAGGATTCCCTCTGTGTGTTTTCCTTCAAAACCTTTCAACTGTAATCATGTGCCTCTTCTGACTTTGCTGATCCACTTTTGATTTCATCTTTCTTACACCCGTATTTTATCTCCCACTTTTCGTGGCTGTATTTTGTAACCTTGAATCTTGGTAGTATACCTTGACATTCCTTCTTATTTGTTTGTAATAAAACTTATCTCAAAGCTTGGAGAAAGTAAGATTATTAATAACGAAATACGCTGATTTCGACAATTATAGAATGAAAAGAAATCCAATTTTTTGGATGACTGTTGGAAAAGGAATAAAGGACTTATCTGATTGGAATTACTGGTACCAATGATCAGGGTATGCATTTCGGATTAATCAACCCAGTCTTTTAATCAATCTCCTCTCAATTGTCTCAAGGAGTTTTCACCGATAAATTTTCCTCGTTTTTTCGCTTCTTCACTTCCTTTTCGCCTTATGGTGCCTGTGTGGGTTTTTTACCTATAAGACTCTCTCATTTTACTTTTCTCTCAACTTTCGTGGCCTTATGGTGCCCGTGTGGGTTTTCACCTATAAGACTCTCTCATTTTACTTTTCTCTCAACTTCTGTCGCCTTATGGTGCCCGTGTGGGTTTTCACCTATAAGACTCTCTCATTTTACTTTCTTTCCTTGTTTGTACCAGAGTGTTATGAACCACTTCATTTGCTTGCCTCAGCATTTTTCTAAGATTGATCGAAAGGTCTTTTTGGTATTAAGGTTAGGAATGGAAAAGGTATTAAAAGCTAAATAGCTTTGGTATGAGTTTAAAATTACAACTCTTGGAATCTTTTCTTATTTCCAATACAATTCCTGCCCCAGTTTCTTGATTGGGGTCTCTTAATATTTCTTTTCCGTGCACATTGTGCATGTTGTGCACCCTATGACCGAGCCGTGAGGCGCCTACGTATCCTTCTTTGAGGAATCAGGTCAAACGTAGTTCACTACATAATAGTGAAGATTTTGATCTTTTTTTTATTGATTCCAAGAGAGGGTAGGAAAGAAACAAGTATGGCTCAAAGGGGAAGCAAATGGTATAGTGTTTGGATAGCAGAATAAATTGCCTTTGTCATTTCAATCTTCGAAATAGTGCTAAATACAAACATTCAAAAAGTTATGCATAATATCTCTTTACCGCGTCAGAATTGATCGCCATATCTATGCATTTGCCTTCAATATCTGTTAAACATAGTGCACCATTCGATAATACTCTGGTCACAATGAATGGTCCTTGCCAATTCGGAGCAAATTTGCCTCTTGCTTCAACCTGATGTGGAAGAATACGCTTCAGCACATGCTGACCTACTTCAAACTTCCGGGGACGCACCTTTTTGTTGTATGCTCTTTCTATTCTTCTTTGATATAATTGACCATGGCATACTGCGGTCAATCGTTTTTCGTCAATCAAGTTTAACTGTTCTAGACGGGTTTTGACCCATTCATCATCATCAATCTTTGCTTCGGCGATGATCCGAAGGGAAGGAATCTCAATTTCTGCAGGAATTACTGCTTCAGTGCCGTATACCAACAAATAAGGAGTTGCTCCTACTGAAGTGCGAACAGTAGTGCGGTATCCCAATAATGCAAATGGTAATTTTTCATGCCATTGTTTTGAACCTTCTACCATTTTCCGAAGTATCTTCTTTATGTTTTTGTTGGCTGCTTCTACTGCTCCATTCGCCTTGGGCCGATATGGGGTAGAGTTACGATGTGTAATCTTAAACTGTTGACATACTTCTTTCATTAAGTTGCTGTTGAGATTAGCACCGTTATCTGTGATGATCACCTTCGGGATTCCGAATCGACATATGATATTTGAGTGGACAAAATCGACCACAACTTTCTTGGTTACTGATTTGAATGTTTTGGACTCAACCCATTTGGTAAAATAATCAATAGCTACCAGAATGAATCTGTGTCCATTGGATGCTGCCGGCTCAATTGGGCCAATCACATCCATGCCCCAAGCAACGAAAGGCCATGGTGCCGACATTGTGTGCAACTCGGATGGTGGAGAATGAATCAAATCTCCGTGTATTTGGCATTGATGACACTTGCGTACAAAACTGATACAATCTCTCTCCATGGTAAGCCAATAGTAACCAGCTCGGAGGATTTTCTTTTCCAACACATATCCACTCATGTGGGGTCCGCAAACTCCTGAATGTACTTCAGACATGACAGCTGTAGCTTGTCTGGCATCTATGCATCTTAATAATCCAAGATCTGGTGTTCTTTTATATAAAACTCCTCCGCTCAAGAAGAATCCATTTGCTAATCGCCTAATGGTCCTCTTTTGATCTCCTGTGGCTTGTGTGGGATATATTCCCATTCTGATATACTCCTTGATGTCGTGGAACCATGGTTCACCATCAAATTCTTCTTCAACCATATTGCAATAAGCGTGTTGATCGTGGACTTGAATATGTATCGGATCTACATAAGCTTTGTCCGGATGGTGCAACATTGATGCCAGGGTAGCCAATGCATCGGCCACCTCATTATGGATTCTTGGAATATGTCGGAATTCCACTGATTGAAACCGCTGACAAAGATCATGTAGACATTGTCGGTATGGTATGAGCTTTAAATCTCGGGTCTCCCATTCTCCTTGAATTTGATGTACCAAAAGGTCCGAATCTCCCATGACTAAGATTTCTCGGATACCCATGTCTGCAGCTAGCCTTAACCCCGAAATGCAAGCTTCGTATTCAGCCATATTATTGGTGCAATAAAATCGCAATTGAGCCATAACAGGATAGTGATGCCCTGTTTCAGAAATGATTACAGCTCCTATTCCGACTCCTTTCATGTTGGCGGCTCCATCAAAGAAAAGTTTCCAGCCAGGTTTTTCAATTTGTTCCACCTCGTTGATATGCATTGTTTCTTCATCAGGAAAATAAGTCTTCAACGGCTCATATTCCTCATCGACCGGGTTTTCGGCTAAATGATCGGCCAGTGCTTGAGCCTTCATTGCAGTTCTAGTCACATAGATGATGTCGAATTCCGTGAGCAATATCTGCCACTTTGCAAGTCTTCCCGTTGGCATAGGCTTTTGAAAAATGTATTTCAAGGGATCCAAACGAGAAATGAGATAAGTAGTGTAGGATGATAAATAGTGTTTCAATTTTTGAGCTACCCATGTTAGGGCGCAACATGTCTTTTCCAGATGAGTATACTTAACCTCATAAGCTGTGAACTTCTTGCTAAGGTAGTAGATGGCCTGTTCTTTTCTGCCAGTGAGGTCATGCTGCCCCAATACACATCCAAATGAATTTTCCAAAACCGTTAAGTAAAGAATCAAAGGTCTTCCTGGCTCTGGCGGGACCAATACGGGTGGGTTTGACAAGTACCCTTTTATTTTGTCGAACGCTTCTTGACACTCATCGGTCCATTTGACTGCAGCATCCCTTTTTAACAATTTGAAAATTGGCTCACAGGTTGTTGTGAGCTGAGCAATAAACCTGCTGATATAATTTAACCTTCCCAACAAACTCATTACTTCAGTTTTGTTTCTTGGGGGTGGCAGTTCTTGGATGGCTTTGATCATTGACGGATCTAGCTCAATGCCTCGTCGACTGACTATGAATCCCAGCAACTTTCCGGATGGAACTCCAAATGCGCACTTGGCAGGGTTAAGCTTGAGGTTGTACCTGCGAAGTCTTAAGAAGAACTTCCTCAAATCCCTAACGTGGTCGGCTTGATGCTTTGATTTTATGATCACATCGTCCACGTATACCTCAATCTCCTTATGTATCATATCATGAAACACTGTGGTCATTGCTCTCATATAGGTTGCTCCGGCGTTCTTTAAACCGAATGGCATTACCCGGTAGCAATAAGTTCCCCATGGTGTGATGAATGCCGTCTTTTCTGCATTTTCTTCATCCATTAGAATTTGATGATACCCGGCATAACAATCCACAAAAGACCCTATATCATGCTTGGCACAATTGTCGATCAAAATATGTATATTGGGTAATGGGAAATTATCCTTTGGACTTGCTTTGTTGAGATTGCGATAGTCGACGCATACTCTAATTTTGCCATCTTTCTTTGGCACAGGAACGACATTAGCCAACCAAACAGGATATCGAGTAACTCGAATGACCTTTGCTTCCAATTGTTTGGTGATTTCTTCCTTAATTCTCATACTCATATCAGGTTTGAATTTTCTCAGCCTCTACTTGACAGGAGGCACCGTTGGATCGGTGGGCAATTTGTGGACCACTAAATCAGTGCTCAAGCCCGACATGTCGTCATACGACCATGTAAAAACATCTTTGAATTCTATGAGTGCTTTAATTAACTCTTCTCGGATCTTTGGCTCGAGATGGACACTTATTTTAGTTTCCCGGACATTACTCGTGTCCCCTATATTGACGTCCTCGGTATCACTCAAGTTAGGTTTGATTTTTTCCTCAAAGTGAATTAACTCTTTACTAATTTCTTCAAAAACCTCATCTTCATCATATTCTGATTCATAATCACAATATATTTCTTGAATTAATATTTCGGAACCAGATTGATTTTTAAGACTGGGCTGAAGATTCCTCATGCATGCCATATCACTAGAGCCAGCGTAAAAGGAACTGTACAGAAAAGAAGAAAAAGAAAAGAAAGCTATTAGGAATGATAATAAAAAGGAAACTGCTTTTATTGGATGATGAAAGATAACAAGGTTTTGCACACTTCAAACCAACTGTAAGATAAACTTTGGGATTACAACCTTGAAATAACCCAAACAAACTGAAAGAAAATCAAAATAAACTACCAAGACTCCTTTCGAATTGGGAGAGGAGTGGCTTTCCAATTATTGAGCTTTGTTTCTGGCCCAACGAATTGAACTTCTGCGTTGCTACGCCCTTCTCCGCTTTCCAACATATTCACATCACTAAATAATTTCTCGAATCTTTCAATTAATTCCTCCTCAGGATCGACCTGGGATTTAGGAATTGATGTTATCGGGCGATTTTTAGCACTGGTCTTGACAAAAGACTTTGACAGATGTGGTACTGGTTTTGGAAGAACCCATGCTTGGTGTTTCAACTTCCTGGCCTTTATTACGTCATTGGCAGTGGGTATGAACCCTAAACCGAATGTTCCCCAGTTCTCGGGGAGAGATACTGGTTGTACAATTCCTTGCAGAGATAAGCCCAGACCTTTGCCGGGTATAAATCCATTCTTTAACATTTCATAAGCTATCATGACTGATGCAGAGGATAGCCTTGGATTCGGAAGGTATTTCTCTTCTGGAATTTTCTCTATCGACACTGTGTTTGTCACTTGGTATACCCAGGGTCCCTGGTCATTTTCTGTTCTCTCGACCGGTACAATGGTACTGCTGTGAGCATTTAAACTTTCTTCTCCATACACGACTACTTCTTGATGATCCCATTCAAACTTGACAGCCTGATGTAGTGTTGACGGGACTGCTTTAGCAGCATGGATCCATGGTCGACCCAATAACAAGTTGTAAGAAACAGATATATCCAACACTTGGAATTCCATTGTGAATTCCACTGGCCCTATAGTTAGTTCCAACACTATGTCGCCAAATGAATCTCTGCTTCCACCGTCAAATCCTCGTATGCAGATATTATTCTTCTGGATCCTTTCCTCTTTAATTTTTAATTTGTTTAAAGTGGAGAGAGGGCATATGTTTGCACTGGAACCATTGTCAACCAATACCCGGGTTACTACGGAGTTTTCACATTTCACGGTGAGGTAAAGAGCTTTGTTGTGCTCGGTACCTTCCACAGGTAATTCATCATCAGCAAATGTAATTCTGTTTGTTTCAAAGATTCTGTTGGCTATTTTGCCCAAATGATTTACAGAGATCTTTTCAGGAACATGAGCTTCATTCAGGATTTTCATCAACGCCAGACGGTGTTCCTCTGAATGGATCAGTAATGACAACAATGAAATTTGAGCGGGAGACTTCTTTAATTGATCCACAACAGAATAATCATGTAGTTTCATTTTTCTTAAAAACTCCTCTGCCTCTTCTTCCGTCACGGCTCTCTTTGTTGGCATTGGATTGTTTTTAGTTTTTCTCAGCTCTTCGGGAGTAAAACATCTTCCCGAACGAGTCAAGCCTTGCACCTCGCACACTTCTTCCTTGATTTCTTTTCCCTTGTACATTACAGTCACTCGCTCGTAGTTCCATGGGATGGCTTTGTTGTTGATGACTGGCAGCTGGATTACAGGTGCAATAATAACCCGATCTGTACGGGCTCCTTCCATGAATATAATGGGTTTGTTAGCAACCCCTGGTACTACCACTTTCGGCCTTTCTTGTTTTGCGGCAACTTTGCTCGATGATGCCTCCTCGATTATCATAGATGGTCCATCACCATTTCTGTTCTGCTTAGATACCGGTTTCTCCTCTGTTAACTGCTTATCTGGCTTGGTTTCATGAGACTTGATCATCATGACAGTTTGTGACGGCTTCTTTGTCTCTCCATCAGCTTGTATGATTTCTATCATGTTAGCCTCTTGATGGGCTGGCATTGGATTTCTATTGATATTTGGAGTTTCGGGGGTTTGAACCTCGATTTTATTAGTATCAATCAGCTTTTGTACTGGATTTTTCAAATGCCAACATTTCTCCGTATCATGGCCTGGTGCACCGGAGCAATATTCACAACTAATGGTGTAATCCAGATTCTTTGGTAGAGGATTAGGTAGTTTGGATTGTATTGGTCTTAGCATGTCTATCTGTCTCAGCCTATGGAACAGACTAGTGTAAGACTCTCCCAATGGAGTGTAAGTTTTCTTTTTCTGTTCCCTTTCTCCCCTGAATGCTGGCCTAGGCCTGAAACCTGGTCCGGGGTAGGCTCGTGGGTAAGTATTTGGTGTGACGGGAGCACGCCAATTGGTGTGAACAGGCGGCTGATTGTATGCTTGAGCATGGTTAATGGAAAAATGAGGCTCTGAAGGGTGATAGTAGTTTTGGGATGAATCATGGTGGTAAGCTGATGAGCGAGGTCGTTGTTGATTATAGTAAAGCGGTGAACCTCTGGGTCCCGGCCAAATTCCTGAATCAACTACGGCTGCTTCCTCCCTCTTCTTTCTTCCGATTCCTCCTACCCCTCCTTGAATGGCTTGAGTAGTTGCCTTAATTGCTGAATAGCTCATGATTTTATTTGTCTTGAGGCCTTCTTCCACCATACCTCCCATCTTCACTACTTCGTTGAATGATTTCCCAACCGCTGAAACCAAATGGGCATAGTAAGTCGGTTCCAAGGCTTGGAGGAAGTAGTCTACCATTTCGCTCTCCTTCATAGGAGGATCTACTCTTGCTTCCTGTTCTCTCCACCGAAAACCATACTCTCTGAAACTTTCATTGTGTTTCTTCTCAAATTTGGTCAAAGATAATCGATCTGGGATGATTTCCAGATTGTATTGGAAATGGTATGCAAATGCCTATGCCAAGTCATCCCAGGTGTACCATCTTCCATGGTCTTGGCGTGTATACCACTCCAAAGCTGATCCGCTTAGACTTTGACTGAAGTAAGCCATCAATAATTCATCCTTTCCCCCAGCTCCTCGCATCTTGCTACAGAAACCCCTTAAGTGGGCTACTGGGTCGCCGTGCCCACTATATAGGTCAAATTTGGGCATCTTGAAGCCAAATGGCAATTGTACATTAGGGAACAAGCATAAATCTTTGTATGCTACACTGACTTGCCCACCTAATCCCCGCATGTCTCGGAATGATTGTTCTAGACTTTTGACCTTCCTGAACATCTCTTCTTGTTCAGCATTTTGGCTGGCTTGTCAATTTCGGTTGGGAGATCAAACC
Organism: Nicotiana tabacum; assembly: GCF_000715075.1. Taxonomy (NCBI): domain Eukaryota; kingdom Viridiplantae; phylum Streptophyta; class Magnoliopsida; order Solanales; family Solanaceae; genus Nicotiana; species Nicotiana tabacum. Next base: position 165,214,020 of record NC_134095.1, read on the forward strand.
GAGGAGCAGGTGAATTGATTTCGGAGGCTTTGAAGGTGGGCTCCGGGGGGTAATATTGGTTGTCTTGGTCCTGAAATGTAGGCTCACTAGGAGATTTGTGAAATGTAACAGGGGGAGGTGCTACGAAAACAGGAGTCATAGGTGGAGGAAGGTACGGAACTGGTTTTGGAGGTGGAGACTGTGGTGTCTGAGAGGTGGTGCCTCGGTAGTGCTGATAAATGGGGAAACTTGGGGATAATTCGGTGGTGATATTATCCTGAGTTTGGGTCATTGATGGAGCAGGGTTATTTGGGTAAGATGGGGGTAACTGTCCTGTAGACCAAGCTTGGTACATCTCAGCCATTTGCTGCTTGAGCTTAAGCATCTCTTCTTTCATTTTCCCGACATCCATCTCTTCTATCTCCATACCTGTGTCAACATCTGGGATAGACATACTTTCGGGTATCGGTCCTTTTGATCTTGTGTGATAGTGATAATATGCCAGTATACTCTTTAGAGGAACTAACTGCTTGAATTCTGAAAATGGAACAAACTTGTTAGTTTTGAGAGTTTAACACATATATAATCACACATTGAGATGCAATGCTCCTAGACAAATAATCCCTTTCTATTATGCATTTGCTCGGCTGCTTGTGTCGTCCCAGCCTTCTTGAAATTTTTATTGTTATTTAATTTTATTTATTATATATATCTTTTATCGTGGTGGTCGAATCTGAGAGACTGCCTACGTATCATGCTTTTACATGAATCAGACCTTGCGTAGTTCGGACTGAAGGCAATCACTTTTATTTATTACACAAAGATGGAATTACATTTGAAAACTTTAAGAAAATAGCTTGAAACACACACACTTAAATCAAAATAAAAGATACAATTCATAACATCTCACAACATGCCCCACTTTCCACTTTTGTTCTCTAATATTGGATTATCTGCTCAATGTGGGGCTTGACCTGGATGGCCTCCCAGTGTACGATACATCCTTTCCAACTCCATTGCTAGATGACGAGCAAAAGTGGGCGCATGCTCTGTAAACCTTTCATAATCCATTCCTTGGCAGTTTACATAACTTTGAGATGTGAAGACTGTCAGGTCGTGGATTTGTGCCCTGAAACCTTGGAGACGTTGGTCTTGGTCTTGCAATTGCTGCTGACGAGTGGTGGCTATGTCTCTGACACGGTTTTCACGATCTAAAGCTGATTCTAATAGAGCTCGGAGTCTGGCCTGCTCTAATCTTGCTTGCGATCTTTCCCTGTCGAGGTCTGCTTGTTGATATTCTCTGTTGCATCTTCTTGCCTCTTCTAGTTGTGCACGAAGCTGGTCTTCTGATCGCATCCAATAGTCTTTTTCCTTCTTGAATTGAGCCTTGTCTTTTTCGGATTGCCTATCTTGGCATTCCTTGTTAGATCTGGCTTCTTCGTTTAATTGTTGGATCCTTTCTTTTGCTTTGCTCAATGCCCTTTCGTTTTCCGCAAGCATGGAATCATAATCTTGCATTTTTTCGAAGAGGTTGGCGATGGTTTTTTTATCCTTCCAGCTCCTCTTTGGCGTTTCAGAGACTCTTTTCATTTTTTGGAACCGAGCATGAAGATTTTCATTCTCACAAGCTAGACTTTTTTTCTCGCCTTTGGCTTCTTGTTCTTGCAAATCTTTCTCCAAACTGAGGCTTCTTAGATTTTATTTTAGGGCATGGATAGTGGCTTTGTACCCCTTTTCTTTTTCTCCCCAGATCAACCGCTCTTGGATTTTATCATTGAAGTTTTGAACATGGGGTCTTTTCGTTGGCCTTTTTAGCTCAGGTTCGAGTACATCATCCACACGAGACCGCTTTTCGAACCACCTTGCATATCCAGGATTTATCTCACCCTTGGTAGTGTCTAGGACTTGAGTATCACTTTTCAAGTATCGGCACCCATTCCACATTTGCTGAAGTAAAGCTTCGGGAATAGTGGCTTCTGGGTGTAATTCGATTACTTGCATACTCAAATCTTCCTCATCAGGAACTATTTGATATCTCCCTAGTTGCCTTAGGACTCTTAGTGGTGCATACGGCTGAATGCTTCTCAATCCCAATAGTAGTAGATAACTATTTGAGGTTGACATATGTATTACTTCTCTCATCGAGAGCCATCCCAGAGTCCATTCAATTTGATTTGCCGTTAAAGCCTTTAGATGAGATACCCATGCTTCTATCCCTTCTGGAGCTTGATAATTTTTTGTTCTTTCCTCATAGCTCTCGATGCAATTAGCTTTGTTCGACCCATACTGTATGATCTTGGGTTGTTGTTGGAGATGTTCAATCACCCACATTTGCAACAAAATTTTGTATCCTTCGAAAACTTTCGCTCCTGATTTGCATAAAGTCAAAGCCCGATAAATATCTGATAGAATGATGGGGACAAGGGTGTGATTTTCTTTAGTGGTGAGGATTTGCACAACTTTTGCGGTGCGAATATCAATTGTTCGCTCTCTATTTGGGAAGACCATGACTCCTAGAAAAGCCACCATGAAAGCAAATCGACGGTGCATCTGCCAAGTGTCTTTGTTTTGCTTATTAGTAAGGCCTTTCTCATGAATTTTGAACCCATCTGACTTTCCAAACCTGGAATACAAAAAATTGAAGGAACAACATCCATTGATGACATTGTTTTTCCTGATTTGACTGCTGATGTTCAGAAGACCGAAGAATCGATGTATTGAAGGAGCCTTTGTGAATATCAAGCTTTGATTTCTTAAACTTCCGTCAAAACCAACATATCCAGCTATCTCCTCTAATGTAGGAGTAAGCTCGAAGTCAGAGAAACGAAAAACATTGTGAACAGGATCCCAGAAAGTTACTAATGCCGTAATCAGATCATCCTGAGGCTCAACTTTCATAATGTCCGTGAGATTTCCCAAATGCTTGACGACCCATTTTTGACCGTCTTCGCCTAAATCATACCACCACATTTGAAGCTGACATAGAAATTCCTCCGTACTTGTGGATGAGGGGCTTTGTGTAGTGCTCATTTTGTATCTGAAAGTTAATTTTAATAAAGTCAAAATTTATTTTGGAAAAATTTATGCTAAAATCATTTTCGAAATTTTTCTTTTATTTATTGAATATCTTTATTTCAAAAATTTAAAACTATATTTTTTTCGAAATTTTTAAAGCAACCCATTTTATTCCTTTCTTCTTACCAAGATTTTATTTAAGCTGGTCAACAAGCATGTTCGAGGCGAATGAATGCACAAATAACAAGTAAGATGCATCATGATGGTCTTTTAATTTTGGGTTCATCTGTCCTAGACAGACCCAACCCCTGTGTTGAGTCTCCAAGGCCAAATGCATATGATGCAAATATTCGTTCCTACTAGGGATCCGGTACATGGCTAAGTTATTCTAAGTGTAAAACCTTAGGTTTATTGTTCTAAACCTGGCTTACCCAAACGGACAGTTTGAGCCGAAGCGGGGGCAACGTACCGGGAGCACGAAAGTCTGCCCGGCCTAGTTACTTGTCCCAACTCCGTCTTATTTGGTACGACTCTAACAGAAAGGTGGGTCACGCGCACGTGTACACCATAAATTCAGAAGACTCAGAGAGAAGGGGGTTTTCGTAGCAGTTGTATATATATTCATAATTCAAATAATATTAAAGCGGTAAACAGCAACATTTAGCATATTAGCATATAAACAGTTGAAAATCTCATAGTAAATAAAGCCAATTAACACAGATATTTTAAGCTCGAATTCTTTAAACCCTGAACCAGTGGTTCTGGGTTACAGTTCACGATCTAGTTCCCCAGCAGAGTCGCCAGAGCTGTCGCACCTCCTTTTCGCCGCACCCGCGGGGCGCGTGGAGAGTTTTCTCCAATTGAAGGACAGTCGAAACGGGATTTGTTTATTTGTTTCAGAGTCGCCACCTGGGAATTTTAAGGCGTCCCAAGTCACCAATTATAATCCCTGAATCGAGGAGAATATGACTCTGTTTATTATTCTGCGAACCAGAAATCCTGAGTAAGGAATTCTGTTAATCCGGAAGAAGGTGTTAGGCATTTCCGAATTCCGTGGTTTTAGCACGGTCGCTTAATTGTTTTTATTATTGACTTAATTATCTTGAATTTTATTAAATACTTTTTGTTACGTGATTTTTCTACCGCTTTTACTTATTTTGGTTATGAACCCTTCTTTGAATCGAATTACGCGTACGTATATTCGTGTTAAAAAAAAATGCGGAATTGTGTCACGCGTACGTGTACACAATAACTTTTGATAATATATTTATTGAGCAATCATTTTTCGAAATTGTGTCGAATCAATAATATTTTTTTTTGAATAGCGAACCGTACATCTCGGTTTTTTATGAAATTGATTTAACACCTTTGGAAAAATCCTTTTATTAAATATTCTTTCGAAATTGCGCGTACGCATAGTCCGAATTTTTGCTTTTAAAAATATAAGCAGGGTACGCGAACGTATCCCTAATTGCGCGACATATTTGTAATGATATTAGGGATTTTTCCATAAATTATTTGTTGTATCTACACATTTTTATATGAAAATGCTGAGAAATTCATATTAAAGGGGTGTCTTTAAATTCTTTTAAAAGAAATTCACAAATTTTTATGCTGCCTGTTGACTATAATTTCCGAGTATTAATTATGTTCATCCCAAAACTATTCAAACTCTCATTGAAAGGATAAAATATGATTAATACTATTTTTGACAATTATAAAACATATATATGCCAACGAATGAATTGTATATAAAACTGAAAATGAATTATAAAGGAAAGAATATTTTTAAGAACTTTTGTTATTATTAATTAGTGCAAGTTCTATTCTAATTACCATTGATATAAAGTTTTGCAATTTGTATCTTACTTTTACATACTTGTTTTGATCCAATAGGCGAAATTGACTTAATTAATTATGCCTATGATTGAATTATATATGTAATCAAACCCATTTAATTCTAGATCTATATGAATTATTACAACCATTAACTTTCGCATCGTACAAGTTCATAAACCCTTTTATTATTAAGAACGAGAGCAAGTCTAACTGACTAAATAAAAATGAATATTGCATACAATATTACTTACCATATTTGACATCATAAACATAAGGGATTACACTAACTCGTCTTTCAACTATAGATTATGAAACACAACCAATGTTATGCCAAAAGATAACTAATTGCAACCAATCATCATCTAGCTTTAAAAAATACTTAACTAACTAACAAAATAAACTAATAGCATATTTTCCTTGATATTTCAGAATGTTCTATACCTGACTAACAATGTCATAGAACTTAACTAATAACCAATTTTCTGTCATATTCCTTACCTTAACAATTCAATCATGACTATACTTCAATGAAAATTTAGAAAATTAATCTTATTACAACACTTATACAGTCTTCAATGAAGGATATTTAAATTACAATCATCCTATCAACATATATTTCTTATTTGATCAAGAAATAAAACTGAATTTTTAATTAAAGAGTTCCAATGAATAACAGACATTATTACAATTCAAACTTCATTTATCTGTCATGCTGAAACTCTTTCCAACATAGAATTTAAAAGGATATATATATATACCTGAAAATGAAGGTAGAAGGAGTAAATTTCAGCAGTAGCAGCAATAACAAAATCAGTAGAATATACCAATGACACAGCAAGTCTGAATAAGACCCGTTGAACCAGATGAACAGTGACAGAGACTTAAGAAAATTTCAGATTTTCTGAATAACATTCAGAGGCAAACAACGGACAGATTCCAGAAAGAATGCATTTCAGATTTCAGTTTCTTTCTGTTGCGGATTCCTTATTTCTGATTTTTCTGTTTCAGATTGTGTGTGTGTGTGAATGTTCTCTTTTCTATTTCTCTTTCTATTTTCTTCCTCTCTTTCCTTTTAAACAAAATCTGAGTTCTTTTCCTTTCTTCAGAATATTAATCCTAAAAATCTCTTACTTCTCCTTTTCTTTTTCTTTCTTAAAATCTTCTCTCACCCCCTTTGTTCCTGAAATCTGCCCCTGTATTTATACAGGTATGCCTCCTTTCTTTTAGTGCTGCCTGGACCCCCTTTTATCTTTTAAAAACAGAAAATCATATCTAAAATCTGCTTTTTACTACTTTAGATCCCATTAGGCTAACTTTTCCCTGATTTTCAGCAGCCCATTATCCCTTGTTCCCCATTAGTATCATTAACTAATAGCAACTAACATTACATTATAATACACTAGCATTAATACCCTGTTATTTACTGTTTCATTCCCAGAAGTACCCCTGAAATCCTAATGTTATTACTGAAAAATCAGAACCTACAGCAAAACAGATTCTAAAATCTGTACAAACTTAGTTATCCTTCTGATTTACAGCTAAAACCAATCCTATGATTTTGAGACAGTATATTACATTTCTAATAACTGATTGACAAAAACTGAATTTAAACATGGAATTCTCAACTGAATAAAAACAACCTTAACATTATACAGAACATGCAGGATTATTTCAACTGGAATTCAAAACTGAATTAAAAGCAAACAAATACAGGAGCATTGTCAATATACTGACAATGTCCCGTTTAGAAAACAACAATACAGCATACATTTGAATTCACTAATTCATAAACAAACATGATTTAATTGACGAATACTAATCAATTGACTATTTACAACATTTGTCAATAATTAGTCTAAACAATAGAAGCAGACTGTTTCAGTCAACATTTTCAGAAATGAAAATTCGTAATACAACTAATCGACGAACTTAATCGAGTCGATTACACACATTGTAAACAATCACAACCAATAGAAACAATTCACATTCGGGTCAAGTAAATAGGTAGGAGACAGAAATGACAGAATTGATCAAAACAAATATGAAAAATCAAAAAGCTATTGACACAGACAACAATACACTTAAAATACACAAAATAATAGAAAAATACCTCTGAATTTTAATCAGACTCGAACTCAACTTGGATTTCGGATTTTTTGTTTGAAATCAAACTGACCTTAGTCGAAGTATTTTCCACTGAAAATACTTCGACTAAGGTCGATTAAACCTCAATCTTCATCATAATCTAAACAGAATCCGGAAGTTTGGTATTTTTAGGGTTCTTAAAAAACTCGATTTGGGATTTAACCATTTCTGGTCAGATTCGAGAAGAACCAAACATGACACAATGGTGAGGGTAGCCTAGGGGTCATTTGGTGTTAGTTTGAAACGGATCTGAGTTCGTCCTTATTTGGTCCGAATCTTCAAAAGAAGATTCGAGAAGTTCAGAGCTGATTCGAACCAAACTAACTTCAGATCCATAACAAGGGTTGTTAGGGGAAGCCATGGTGTTAAATTGGGGCTGATTGGTTTGGATCAAGTTTTCAGGCCAACCTTCGATTTAAGATTCGAAGAGTTGGGGCCTGATTCGAAGGAAACTAAGGTCGGATTCGTGTAGGGGAGGTTCAGGAGGTCCTAGGGTGTTAAGTTGGTGACCGGCGGCGTTGATGCCGCCGGGTTTCAGGCGAAGGGGAATAGGGGCGGCTAGGGTTAGGGGTCTGTTTGGAACGATGATGAACAGGAGCGGAGAGGGGGGTGTTCAGTTAGGGGCCGGGTAGAGGCTTGGGATTTATATAGGGGTGGGGTGGACTGGTATCGTCCGTTGGATCAAGTAGAATGGATGACTGAGATCTACTCACTTAACCAAACGGTGTCGTTTGGTTTAGGTTAGGGGGACGGGTTGAACCGGGTATTGGATCGGGTAAGGGTCTTGGGTTAGGGTGATGAGATCTTGGCCGTTGGTTGGATTTAATCCAACGGCCCTTGATAAGGGGTAACCAAACGACGTCGTTTGATTCTGTTTTGAATTGGACCGGACATGGTCATTTGGATTGGGCCTGATTTTGTTTAGAAAATTTGGCCCAGATCCGTTTTTGCCCATTTAATTCCACTCTTTTTAATTTCCAATTTAATTCTTCAATTATTAATATAAAAAAAATTACTCCTTCAAAATATTAATCAATCTTTAACAATTTAACACATAGACAAAAATATTAATCACATAGTGAAACATTAAAATTAGAACAAACGCATATTTTTGTAATTTTATTTAAATTAACTTAATTAAATGCATACTTAAATCCTAGATGAAACATGTATTTTTATTTTAATTTTGTTTAATTATAACAAAGCAAACATTTTACGGACATAAACAAATATTTAACACCACGCAAATTCAGAAATTACACAGTAAAAGAAATTTATTTTGATTTTTTGATTTATTTTTGGAGTAGTTTTCGTTAAAGCAAAAATCACGTGCTCACAATCCCAACATTAGGGGGAGAAAATGGGCAGCTGAGAAAGTGATACGTGAAATGAATTATTATGAATACATATAGATCCTCGTACAAGAAAATATGAACTTGAAGTTCAAGTGATAATTCATTTACAAATTATTGCCAGACGCATTTGCTGACCCAAAGCTAAATGTCATATTTCAGCTGCTAATGCTCCAAATAGAATAAAGTCCATGGGGGACAGAGTCTATGCCACGCATAAAGTGTAACAGACCAATCGGTTCCAAAGATAAAACTCCTTGAAGAATGAGAGGGGAAAATATTCAAAATGGTCATAAAAAGGAGGCAAATGCTCTAGAAGAGCACCACGACATAATATTTCATAAGACCTCATGGGAGAGGCTCAGGTACCTGAAATAATGAGATAAAGAGATTTCAATAAGTTATGTCTTTATTAGGTAATAATTAAACCGATATAAAATGATCGTCGACGATATTGTTAACATAATGTAGCGCTCAATATTATTAATATTGACGAGGATCTTGAACTCAAATCTGTCATGAAATTTGGACAGATAAATAATTGGCCAAATGAAAAATACGCAATGAAAGTTGACTTCACTTGAAAAATATAAAGTTGGATGGAGTCCCAACACCTGAAAGTATAAATCCAGTGGAGGTAAATGTGTTCTTGTGCGAAAAAGGTCAAGTCGATAGACATAAAGATGACTTGTGCCACAAGAATATTTGTAAATATCCTGGCATTAATTTTATAGAGACATGTTCTCTTGTGGTGGATGTAGTCATTTAAGATTTTAATCTGGCAATACATGAAAAACTTGATATGCGTATAATGAAAATCATTGAAGGATTTAAATTGTTCAGAAGCATATAAAAGTTTTCGAGAAACTTGTTCAATAAAGCTTCAGAAATCTTTATACATATTGAAACAATCAGGTCGTATGTGGTACAATCGCCTGAGTGAATACCTGTTGAAAGAAGGGTACAAGAATGATCCAATTTGTCCTTGTGTCTTTATAAAAAGGTCTGGATCTGAATTTGTTATAATCGCCGTGTATGTTGATGATTTAAATATCATTAGAACTCCTGGGGAGATTTCAAAAACAGTAGACTGTTTGAATAAAGAATTTGAAATGAAAGATCTTGGAAAGACAAAATTTTGTCTTGGTATACAAATTGAATATATGAAAGATGAAATATTTGTCCATCAATCAACATATACCGAAAAGTTTTTAAAGCAATTCTATATGGATAAAACACATCCATTGAGTACCCCGATGGTTGTGAGATCACTTGATATAAAGAAAGATCCATGTTGACCTCATGAAAATGATGAAGAGCTTCTTGGTGCCGAAGTACCATATCTTAGTGCAATTAGGGCATTAATGTATCTTGCCAATAATTCCTGACCAGATATAACTTTCTCAGTAAGCTTATTGGCAAGATTTAGTTCTTCGTCAACACAAAGACACTAGAATGGTATTAAACATATATTCAGATACCTCCAAGGGACCATTGATATGGGTTTATTTTATTCAAATGAATCCAAGCCATCATTGATTGGTTATGCAGATGTAGGATGTTTCTCTGATCCACACAAAGGTCGATCTCATATAGGCTATTTATTTACAAATGGAGGTACAACCATATCATGACGTTCAACAAAACAAACTATGGTTGCTACTTCTTCAAATCATGTAGAGATAACAGCCATTCGCAAAGCAAGTCAAGAATGCGTTTGGTTGAAATCGATAACTCAACACATTCAGCAAATATGTGGTCTTTCTTCGAAAGAGAATATTCCAACAATATTGCATGAAGACAATGTTGCATGCATTGCTCAATTGAAAGGAGGATATATCAAAGGAGATAGAACAAAGCACATTTCACCGAATTTCTTTTTTCACTCATGATCTTCAGAAGAATTGTGAAATAGATGTACAACAAGTTCGTTCAAGTGATAATTTGACTGATCTGTTCACTAAGACATTACCAACCTCAATATTTGAAAAGCTGACATATAAGATTGGAATGCATCGTCTTCGAGACATTAAGTGATTTTTCATCTGGGGGAGTAACTACACGCTGCACTCTTTTCCTTAACCAAGGTTTTGTCCCACTGGGTTTTCCTGGTAAGGTTTTTAATGAGGCAGCAAGCAATGCATATTATAAATAACTATGTACATCCCAATATTTTTTTTGTAAGTTCTTAATGAGGCACATTATCTTACATGGATATCCAAGGGGGAGTGTTATGAATAGTTTGTACATTGGATACTACATTGGATGCTACATTGGATGTCCATGTTGTGAATAACTTAAAGATTAAATCTCCTACTTTATGTCCATCATATTTACTTTTTATGCTTATAAAAGGCTATGTAATTGCAATGGAAAGATACCCACAATTGAAGAAGAAATCTCTTCCTTCTCTCTATCTCCATTTCTTGTTCATGTTTTACTAAATTGCTTTTATTTTCTTGTTCCATATTCTTACTTTGAGTTATATTTCATAACAACATCAACTTTATAAATCTTTTTTATTATGCTTTGTAGGCACAATCATAAGGATTTTATCAATAATGAAGTTGATAGAAAATGTCCACAAAGAAGCTAAATGAATATAGCTTCGCAATACTGAAGGTTTGTGGTGGAATAAATATGATCTCTTTATAATTGATCAGATATCTTGGTTTTGAAAAAAAAAAACTTGATAGGAAACGTCTTTTTCCTCTTTAATACTCTCTCCGTTCTAATTTATGTGAACATGTTTGACTTGGGCACGAAATTTAAGAAAAAATGAAGACTTTTGGAATTTGTGGTCCTAAACAAGTCAAAAAGGCACAGAGTATTTGTGTGGTTATAAAAACTTCTCATTAATGGTAGAATTGTAAGTTTAAGCTAAATTGTTTCCAAATTTAGAAAGGGTCATTCTTTTTGGAACTGACCAAAAAGGAAATATATTCACATAAACTGGAACGGAGGGAGTAGGTCTTACGCAATACGAATTCGAATTAATTAGGACCCCAATACAAATACCGAATATCAAAATCGGGTGAAAAATAAATTTTTAAAAAAAATGTACTACCTACATATCCTTTTCATTGGATTTATACATATCATAGAAAAGTTGTTGAGGTCCGCCGACGCAAACGACAAATTCCAGATGTTAGGTCCAAGATGCTTCCGTACTGCTTACATAAAATAAAAATAAATCGCATTTATTTAAAGTAATAATATATTTTTATATTTAAACTAATTTAATTGTAAACCTTTCAATATTTTATGATATGCTTTTATAGTTGGACAAAAATTATGTTACGCTTAAGACTTAAATTCCAAAAGTATTTCTTTTTATCTTAATTTCATGTTCAATCATACAGATTCACGTAAAATGAACTTAAGAAAATGCGTTTTAACTAAATTCCTTTATTATGATTTATCCCCCAATTATTATGAATCATAACACATTTTTCAACAATGAAAAATACGCATAAAATCTAGAATTTCATGTCCTTTCTATTCTTTTAACTTTTTAAAAAATTTCAAAACGTCATTCTTCCTAAAACCTTTGCTTCGAGGGTTTTCCACGTATTTGGCCGATCGATCAAAGATATTTATACTATGTAGCCAATACACATGTTTTATAATACTAATTATGTATAACACGTACATCTTGCGGCTATATTTTTGAACGAGGTGCTATTTAAATCAATTTCTCTTTCTTTTCTTTAACTAGTCAATTTTTTGTAAAGGGGGTAAAAGGTTTCTTTACTTGGTTCAAAAGAAAAATAAGGTCTTTTTTCCTATCTCCAAAAGGTTAAAGAGCGAATAACTGGAGTTACGGGTGTACATGGATCGGGTTGGTTCGGTTTTTATATTGCCGGGTTTTTCGAATTTTTGAATTTTTTTGTTACATGTATATTATTTCAATCTTACTTTATTAAAATTATAGATAAAGCTTTGATAACTGAATATATGTTTAGTAAATATGGAAAAAATTGACAAACATATGATCTATTAAAATATTCTAATGAGAGAATTTTTTTAGTAACAAATGATAGTTACTAACAATAATTTTTCGTTAATTTACGTTTTCAAGGTTAATACATGAGAGTATCCCAAATATTTCTATATTTTCTAGAGAAAAATCACTATAAAGTCTTAAAAAAAATTATATATTTATATGTCGGTTTGGTTCGATTTTTTTTAATCAATACCAAATCTAGTTAGATTTTTTAATCGGTTTGGTTTGGTTTTTCGGTTTGGTGCAGTTTTCCGGTTTGGTTTGAACACCCCTAACTGGAGTTTAGTAACTACATTTCTACAATATTTTAGGTGTAGTTTTCCATCTTCGAAGGAAAAAAATTAAAGTGTTATAACCATGATTGTTTAGGTCATTTTTGTCTTGCAGACAAATTGCGACAATGACTATTTGAATTTGCAAAATGTAAAAGAGAAATAAATATATTTACTCAAAAAATAAAAACCAAACTTGAATAATACATTCTCTTTTTCCATTGAATTATAAGTTCACTCAAGGGAGGATTGTAGCCTTTCGGCTATGGATTCAACTGAATCCATAACTTTCGACATAAAATTTATACATAAAATTTTGCTAAAATCTCAACAGGTATTCGTGAATACATAATTTTTAATAGTACAATGAAATTAATACTAAAACCCTTAAAAGTTGAACTCATAAAATTTAAATCTTGAATCTATTTCTAAGTTGACTTAGCCCTTAAAGGAACACATGATCAAACTCTTATAAGGACAAAACATCGATAAATTGAGTGAAAGAAAATGCATATTACCTCGCAATCTTGGTTTCATGTTACTTCAAGATTGGGTGGTGGGAAACCAGAAAAAATGTTGTTTTTTTGTCTTATATTAGCCATTTTGCCCTCCTAAAAGATTCAAAATAAAAGAGAAAATGGTCATGTTTGCTCCATTGCTGCCGTTACAGTGTTACCTTGTTGTTGCAATTGTTTGTTGCTTTAGTTTCATTATTTCTTGAGCTGGGGTCACGAGGAAACAACATCTCTATTTTCATAAGATATGGTAAAGTCTACATACACATTACGTACGCTCTCCAAACCTTATTTGTGGAATAATCATATATATCGAGTTTTTCGTTGTTGTTGGTGGTGGTAATATTTGCTCCTGTAATATTTAAAAATTGAGCAACTTTAGTATTCGTTATAGTCTAATATTATCTAAGCTTAAAGAATAACGTTGTTTTTGCCCTTTGACCCCTAATTAGAGTCGGATCTAGGATTTTGAGTTTATGGGTTTTCAATTTTTTTTTAAAAAAAAAAAGACAATTTATAAGGTTCTTATAAATTATTTATACATATTAAGTGAATTTTTGACACAAAATTAATAGGTTTCACCGACGCCGATAACTCCTCCCTTGCCTCTAATGTAGGGATGTTCAACACCGAACCGAAACCGTTAATCGAACCGAATGGATTATTGACTTATTAGTATCGAATTAACAGGGTAATGGATAGTGAACAGATTGAGATTTTATAATTAACGGTTTAACGGTTGGGGAGCGAATTACTCAATTTTCTCATTGTGTAAATAATTATATTTACACTTTTACCCTATGTATATAAAGTACTACTGAAACCCTAAATGGCTAAATCCCTAATTTCTATTTTCTAATTCTCAATTATCTGCAGCCACCAGAGGCAGAGAAGTCCTCAGTCTGGTCTCTCTCTTCAACTGAGAAGTCGAAAAATTGAAATCTCAATGATTAATACATGTATGTCTGTATGAGTAGTCTTGATGGAATTAAAAATTTGGTTAATACGTGTATGACAGTATAAGTAATCTTGAAGATTATTCAATTAAAAAATACTGCTTTGTTAGATCTTAAATGGTATTAAAAATTTGATATTGATTTGAAACTGTTTGGTATTGATTGAATGATTGTTTAAAAAAATTTATTTGGTTTAGCCGATAACCGCTCGATAGTTGTTAATCTGATACCAATCCACATGTTGTCTTATTAGATGACTAGTGGATTAATACATTTATAATCCGATAATCGTTAAGCCGAACCGTTAAGCGTAATTAACCATCTGATCCACCCGATAAGCACCCCTACTCTAACGGATCTCCAAGTAAGGGCAAATTTTGAACCATTATCCAAAGTTGAGCAGTAAATTTTGATTTTTCTTGAAGAATATGTACACATCTAACATCTTGTTTGGATGGTTGTTACCTGTTGTATCATATCGTATTGTTACTTTAAATACGATGTTTGTTTTGATTGTTACTTAAATTTTATTGTATCGTATCGTTAAATATGTCGTTACGTAACGACGAAATGTGCCACTTTATGTAACAATCGATTTGGTGTGGTCGCGTCGTTACCTTGTTTTTTTCTCTCAATCTCACCCTTAATTATTGTTAAATAATTTTATTTTATCCTTTATTCTACCTTTTTATATAGTAATTTTACCATATATCATAATTTTTCTTTATAATATTGCAAGTTTATTCTTCATATTGCCGATGTGTGATATCATGAAACGGCGGCAAATGACACAATCTATCCAAACATTGTATACAATACAATACGATACGATACATTATAAAACGACATGTAACAAACATCTAAACAAGTTGTAACCCATTCGTTTAATGTTGGAGTTTTATTAATGACAAATGTAAGTACAAGACAATTTGCTAACGACAGAACTAGGAATAAATCAAAGTGAACCGAAAAATAAAATTAAATAATTTCAAATAATATATGAATAAATTTAAATTTTCCCCCGACTTAAGATTTTCGAACACGAACCTTTAGCACAAAAGTACACTCGATTATTTTTTCAGAAAAAGTGTGAGGAGAAAATGACAATTTTTTAGGGTTTGAGTATGAGAAGAGTCAACATCATGCACTATATTATAAATGAGAGAAACTAGTGTATCAACTTTTAATTTTGATAGACACGTTTATGTGCACACTACATATGTCCACAATATAATTTTGTCATTTTCAAAGTTAATATCATCCAGTTTTCTATGAGAGCAATTTAACAAATATTTATTAGGCGTTTTTCGATAATATTTGGTTAAAGTTGAAAAGATATATATTTGAAATTAAAGGTTAAAAGTTTATGAAAGTTATACTTCGGCATAAACTTTGATTGAAAATAAAAATTTGAAAATTTGTAAGTGAAAATTATTCAAAAATTTGAAATAATACTCTTTGAATTTTTTTTAAATATCTTATCAAATCTCAAATGCTGAAAATGAAATATGTATTTGCAAAATTTGCAAATATTGAACTTAAGTATTTGCAAATACTGCTGATGGTGAAATTTGTATTTGCAAATATTGAACTAAAGTATTTTGCTAATACTGACAATTGTTTGAACTTAGTTTTAAATTTGAGCTCAATGTGAAATAAGGTTCGGGCGTCTCAAATTTCAGGGATCTTTACCCAAATAGCCAACCAATATTAATTGTTTATTTTTTTAGTCATATACATAGATTATACATTGATTATATATAATTATATATATGTAATACATAAATTACGAATATATTATATATTCACCGACTATTTTTAGTTTAAGTGGTAGGGTGGATGGTTTTTTGTGAACATAGGGGACGACAGCAATCCCAAAATTGGCTATTTGTGCACTTAGCCCAATTAAAGAAGAGAGCACCATGAAATTAGACTTAAGGCCTAAAGAAGGTATAGTGCAGGACTTGGATTGAATATCTGAACTGGGCTCAGATATCCATTAAAAGACAGAGCTTGTAATTGGGCCAGTACTTGGGCCAGTACTTGACATCTTATTTGAGTCTAATGACCATTTTTACAAAACCTTTGTAAGAAACAAAGAAAAAATATGATAATTTTATTACATCACCCATATTTTTATATGATAAAAAATAAAGTGAAAATAAGTAGTAGTACTTAATAAGAAGGGCAAAATAGGTATAAAACGACAAATTATAGATAGGTTTTCCAAACTGGACAAGCAAAATTAAAGTGACGTCTATTTTTAGTACAGTAGACAAGTAAACTTGGATGGAGGATTTACTCATAGTGCATAGATAATCACTTTTATAATCTAAAAAGGTTATTACGGTCAATTTTATGATATTGAAATAACCTATGGGAAATAACTTTATATCGACTATTTAACCAAAATATGGATTAAAATTGCTAGACAAAAATTGAAAAACAAATTGTGGAATACTTCTGAACATGAAATTGTTCAATCACATTGACAATACAGCTTTGTTGATTACATTCACATGTATGATCATTCTAAACAAATTCTTAATAAATTAAAAATTAAAAAATTAAAAGGGAAAATGATTGTTTAATTATCCCATATGTGGTTGGAACTAGGAAGATCCCACTGATTTGATTGAAGACTATAATTATTTGAGACATAAACTCATTTTCCATCATTCTTTAAATTATTATTTTTTCACTTCTTAAAATTTTTATGAGGTAATAACAAGTTACAAAGGTAAAAAAGGAAATCGTTTTTTGGTAGTGTTTGAACTCTGCATCTAAATGATGAGTAGGGATACAACCATTATTAGCCTATTAATCCACTCATATATGTCCTATTAAAATAATTTTGATATTTCCTTTTTGCAAATATAATTTAATTTTGATATTGACAACACCTATTTTTCAATTCCCCTCCTCATCCTACCAAATTGGAGAATCTAATACCAAAGGAAGATCTATCAATTACTTGTAGAGAGGCATATACCACTTAGAGATAAAACAAATATGCCACATGTTATACATAAACAATTAATCCAAAAGACAATTAATAAAAGCAAAGCATGTGAATATACAAAAGCAAGCACTACCTTAACTTGGTGGAAGAAAGTATACCCAATTATAGTATTTAATTATTTCTATATATTCACCTAGTGTTCCGTACTGTAAGGCTCG
Source organism: Nicotiana tabacum (assembly GCF_000715075.1). Lineage (NCBI taxonomy): Eukaryota > Viridiplantae > Streptophyta > Magnoliopsida > Solanales > Solanaceae > Nicotiana > Nicotiana tabacum. The sequence goes on from NC_134095.1 coordinate 165,231,279, forward strand.
CGTCTCATAAGGCCCATTAAAAAAAATACATTCCTTGTTGAACGCGGGGCTGTTTTTATTTACCAAAGGGGTTTGAATTAGCTCCTCCCGATCATATTTCTCCCGATATAAAAGAAAAGATTGATAATTTGTCTTTTTGTAGCTATTGTTCCAGTCAGAATTTTTTTCATTCCTACGGCTCGAATTCAAGACGTCTGATTAAGAGTTCAAAGATTTTATCCATTCTATTACCCTTGATGATAATTATTATAGTATTTAATTAGTTGTAGCAAGGGCCTCTCATTATAGTACCTTATCTTAATCGTTAACCTAGTATTATAACTTTTGAATCATTACCATTTATTTAATCATAAAAAAGGGAAATAAAGTTAAGTGGATGCTTTATTAGGTGGTGGGGAACCAATGAATGTGTACTAAAATAAAGTTACTACTTGTTGACAAAAGCTTCATTAGATAAATTAATCATTAAAGGGTACTTAATCAAAGATTAGTTTAAGGATTAAGGGTCTAAAGCAACTGTCTTGAGCCGTGTTTTGAGCGGCGGCAACGTGCATTTGTCGGTAATTTTTGGGATTAAGCCAAAACCTAAGTTTAATCTAAGGTTTATGTTGGATCTAAGGGAGTCACGTGCAAGTTGTGTGGTGGACTTGGGGGGACAAAAATTGGAATAAAGTAAAAATAAAATTATCTTCATATATAAAATTAATGTTTAAAAATAACTTAGGATAATGGTGTTTAAGAGAAGAGTTACCAAAAATTGGACAAGTGTTGTTGGGAATATTTAGGTTCTAGTCCTAGAGATTGGTGAAAATGAAATATATCATGGGCTTCCTAAATTATTATTATAATTAATTGAGGAAAAATAATTAATTATGCAATACGATAAAGGAAATGATATGATCATAGGGAATAACAATATATAAAGGACATATGACGATCATGGGTGACTCAGTGTCCAGAGTAGAATAGAGGGGATAAAGTTTACTTTTTTGAGCGTAAGTTATATATATATATATATATATATATATATATATATATATATATATATATATATATATATATATATATATATACACACACACACACACACACACACACTTATTTATTCCGCTGTCTTGTTTTTGCCTTTTCATAATTATAAATTTACATTTGAATGAGGCTTGCTTGTATATATTTTCTGGATGACCTAATAGCATAAAAAATTTGATTTATACATTTAATGTAAAAGTAATTTAACTATGATTAATTCTCTTTACTATACTAAAATAAAGGGGATTTTTTTAAAGAAATAGAGCGAAATAGATATAGAGATAGTCGACCCAATTAATTTGTGATTGAGTTGTTTTTATTTCATTGTAATTATTTCCTAGAATTGATTTTTTCTTCTTCTTTTTCACTGTAATTTTCGGTTAATAAAACAATAGGTTTTACCTGACAAATCTTGAGAATCTACTAATATAATTCTGCTAATTTTCTGTCATATATCGGGGCTAAATTTGCTGTCAAATTTAAGAGCTAGCTTGAAGAACAGTTTAAAGTTACATGACTCTATCTAATTTAATTTAAAGTATATCATATAAATCCGTTCCCTATATGAAATTCTCTACCAAAGTTTAAAATCTATTCTCAACTAGTAGGTATTATTTATATGAAATTTTCTCTTTTATTGTGTCCTATTTTATTTAAGTCTGTATTTATTTCAATGATTTATAGGTCTTTCGAGACAACTTTCTTCCATATGATATTAGGTTTACCTTCTCATACCTTCCCTATTATGATTTCACACCTACGAATCGATATATTTGTAGATCAGAAATGACCAAACCATCTCAAACGAACTTCTTTCTCATTTTTTAAAGGAGTAATATACTTTAATATAAGAGAAAGTAATAGTAGTAATAAAGAGGGTGCAAGTCACAGTTGACAGTGAACAAACTGCACCAGGCATGTGGCGTGTGTGTTTTGTTAGGCGGAAGCAGACTGTATTATAAGGACAAGAAAAACTCCTTATTATTCTATGCAGGTCTGCAGAATTGCATGGTAAATGAAATATTGTATCATAAGAGGCATGGTGGACATGCACAAAAGAAAAGTAGGTAATAAAATATGGGTGACTTGATATGAATGAATCAGAATGAAAATTTATTCTTGAAAAATATTTATCTGCACTCAATGTTCACATCAAGTTAAATAATTACAACAATATATTCAGTATATATAATCTTACAAGTGAGATATGAGAGAATAATGTGTACGCAGACCTTACTCCCTACATGACAAAGTAGAATTATTTTCGATAGACCATCGGCTCAAAAAATGATAAAAAGAGGAAAAAGGGAAGAAGACTAAGAAGAAAGAGGAAAGAAGAAGGAAAGAAAAAGGAGACAAAGGATGAATAAGGAAAAAGGGAGGAAAAGACGACGACAACAACAAGTAAAAGACGAAGTAGCATCAAATAGTAACAATTAGAAAAATACGATTCACGAACACTACTAGAAATTCGGCCAAAACCGACCGCGACGGCCAAAAAACCGACCGAAGTCGGTCTGTTTTTCATCACAATATTTTATTTTTCTCAAAAAAAATTTAACGAGACCGACCAACATTGATCGGGTTTTTTTTTTTGGTGCAAAAATGCGGGAAACTATCTTTGTTTCCCGCAATATTTATTTTTCAAGAAACCAACCAACCTTAATCAGTTTTTTATTTAAAATAAATTAAAATTAATATTCAAAAAACCAACCGAAATCGGTCGGTTATTTCTGCCCTGCATATTTTAATTACATGATTAAAAATACCAACCGACTTCGGTCGGTTTTTTCCAGCAATTTTTTATTTTTTGGAATTTAATTGACCGGCCGAAGTCGATAAGTTGGCTCTACCAACCATACAATTACTGACCGCCATGAATCATCGGTTTTTGTTCGATTTTTGCCAATTACCGACCAACATCGGTCGATTTTGGCTGTCGATTTTCCCCCTTTTTAGTTGTGGAAGTGAACGAAACAATAGGCAAATACTAGAGGTCAAAGAATACGATAAAATAAGAGCGCTACTAATACTACTAAAAAAGAACGGGGAACTCTCGACTACCTACTAGCCTTTTATCCTAATCATCGACCTCCACAACCTTCTATCCGGGGTCATGTTCTCAGTGAGCTGAAGTAGCGCTATGTTCTGCCTAATCATCTCTTCCCAATACTTCTTTGGCCTACCTCTGCCTCTTCTCAGACCCGTCATAGCTTGCATTATTAGTTTAGTATAAACATAATGTACGAGAAATTTTTTTCTTATTTATCCTCCCCCGTTATTAGTTTCTTGTAAACACTAGTATCTACGCGTTTTGTAAATACCCAAAGTGTTTATAAGCCAAGTGCTTATAAGCTAAAATCAGTCATAAGTTGGTTACCCCCAACTTATGACTTTTTAGCTTATAAGCACTTTTAGTTTGACCAAGGCTTTTACTAGTTTATCTTTAATAATATTTTCTAATTCACAAATATTTTTCCCAAAATAAATTTTCTAACTTTCTTTGCATTTCATATTCATTGTTCATCTTTTTCTTTGCAAAGAAACTTTTTAATTTATAATCTTTTGTAAAAAATTTAAGGATATTTTAGTCAGTTTAATAAAAGAACAACTTATAAGCACTTTTCTACCAAACACATCAAATAGTTATTATTAGTTTCAGCACATCTATCCAAACACGTAAATACTTATTTAAAAAATCAGCTTCAGCAATTCAAGCTTATCAGCTATTTACAATCAGCTAATCCAAACGGGCTCTTAATCAAACTAAAAGTGCCCATAAGCTAAAAAGTCATAAGTTGAGGGTGACCAACTCATGACTTATGGATGATTTTATTAGCTTATAAGCAAAGTGCTTATAAGTACTTGGATATTTATCAAATTGTGTAGTTAAGTTAAAAGGTGCTTATAAACCAGTTTGACCAGCTTATAAGCTTGGCCAAATACTCTCTATGTACGAGTAAACTTTTTCTTATTTATCCTCCTCCAGAGACGGATATAAAATGCAAGTTATGAATTTCATATCTCTTTTTATTTTTTTAATCCATTCACGAAAATTCTGCTTCTGTCGCTCTTCATGCCCCTAGTGCAATCCTACCCCTTAGCAGAAATTCGCATAAAATGTCGTATGAATGAAAATTCTGCTTCCGCCGCTGTCCACCCCCTACCGCAATCCCACCCCTTGAAAAACTTTAGTTACATCTCTTCTCGTAATCACTTTAAAAGTGGACACAGATTTGAGAGAAAAAAGTAGAAGACGACAGAGAATCTTTAGTGGGACTAACGACATGAAATGACTAATATAACTGTTTTGCTGCTTTCTTTCGACTTAGAATCTCATCCTTTTAGCTACTCCACTTTGGATTTTTCTTGAAATTCCCAAAATTTAACTAACATGGGATGATAGTTAAACCATACTTATGTCGTCTTTCATGCACCTACAGACCTTTTTCCTTTTCTTCAGTTTAACTCCAAATATCTTTTTCTCTCATCCTCTGACATCCCACATTTGTCCCTCCCATAATTTCCAACATTTGAACTTTATTATCGGTCAGGAGTTAGACTAAGAATGTCATTGGTCGTCTATTGATGTAGGGCTTTACCTGCTAGTTTTACTATACCAGCCATATATTTCGTATTTCGTATTTCGTATTCTGTATTTAATATCTCTTATATTGCGGTTATTTTATTATGCATTTTTATGGTACTAATATATCGTCTCCTGTTGCTTTTTTGAGCCGAGGGTCTCCTGGAAACAGGCTCTCTACCCTTCGGGGTAGGGATAAGATCTGCGTACATATTACCCTCCCCAGACCTCACATGTGGGATTATACTGGGTCGTCGTTGTTGTTGTTGTTGTTATTGTTGTTGAACTTTATTATCGGTTCAAATCCGACTCTTTCATAGCTTATTTAATTTATTGGATTCAGATCAATATTAATTTTTATGTAGTGAATATTTTAACACATATATATGTGTTGTTGTTGGTTGTTATTAGTTTTTTTCCATAGCTTCTTCATATTTTCTTTTTCATAACTATTATGATTATATTTTGTTTGAGTCGAATGTCTATCGAAAGCAATCTCTCTATCTTCACAAGGTAGGGGGTGAGGTCTACGTATATACTGCCTCCCCTTAACTCCCACTTGTGGGATTTCATTAAGTATGTTATTATTTATATAAAAGTAATGAGCTAGAATAATTGGGTTCGGAACTTATATACTAAATCTTAGAAAAATGACAATATAGTCGCTCCAAAAGTAATAGCCAAAAAATGTATATTTTTTTATATACAGTCAGACCTTTCTATAATAGCATCCTTATATAACAACACTTCATTCGAAAAATCAAGATTATTCGGAACCAACTTTCATGTTATATTATAATATATGTTTTCTATAATAGTATTTCGTTATAACAACCAAAAATATTCGAAACAAACAAAGCTTTTATAGAGAGGTTAAATGTATATACACATTATATATGTAATATAAAAAAATATACAATTTTCTTATATTTTTTCGGTTATCAAACGTAATAATTTCTGGCGCAGGCGAAAAGTGATTGGTATCCCTAAATCTCCCCCCAAAAACAAACTGACCTTGGGTTTCTCATAATTAAACATGAAGAACACCTCAATCCCCACTCCTAAAGTTCCTTTTTCTTATATAATTTTAAGTGGGCCTATTTTGATACTGCACCATATTTTGTCCTTTGATGAAAAAAGTACTACTGGTACCACTTAAACAACAACAACTTCCCTCTTCATCAAGATGTATGCTAATACAGGTATGTTATTTTTCAGTTTTTTCCTTCTTATTGTCATGAATTGATCCTATATATGGGATGTTTCAACTGAAACTTTTTGTGTTTGTTGTTGGTTTTTTTTTTTTTTTTTTTTTTGGGTGAAACAAATATCTACTAGCTTATGCTTATGCATTCTTGTGTTTTAAATCTTGAAGTGTTTTTGTTATTAGAAGGAATAGTCTCTCCTTTTCTTCAAATAAATACTACGTGCCTAGGTTAAGTTCATAAAAGAAATTAAAATCTGTATTTGATGAAAAGTTTCAACGACTGTTTTATGTTACTTTTTTATTTCTTTTCTATTTTCTTCAATCTTGAACTTTGATCATAACAATACAATCTATATATTCAGCTTGAGAGAGAGAGACTAGATTTTGTGCAAGAATATATATGTCTTGTACGTCGCAAATTGGAAGTTATACAATATGTTCTTAATTTCGAGTATAATTGAATTTTATGTCCAAGATATGAGTAAATTATAAAATTAAAAAAGACAAACTCCATAACTTATTATCTTGTCTCATTTTTGCAACAGGAATTCAGTTGTTCTTATTTTTCTTAGGCTTTCAATTTTACTGAGAGTCATAAATAATAGAAGTAAAAGTCGATAAAATTGCTTTCTTGATTGCTAGATGAGCTTTCTCTTCCACCATTCTACCTTATATATGTATGAGACTGTAAATATAATTTGTAAAGACATGTGTCATGTATTTATTAGGTCGGTATAAACACCCGGTATGAGACTATGTCGAATCACTCAAATGTCTCTTATTGGTATACTTAGCTACTTGTCCAAGGGTGATCAAAAGAGCTTTGTTTGCACAGATCATGGATTTCGTGTTCAAAAGAAATTAGAAAAATATAGATGTTAGTCAATGTTAGTCCACGGGTTCAAGCCGTGGAAACAGCCTCTACGTACAATAGACCCTTATGGTCCGGCCCTTTTCCGAACCCCGCACATAGCGGGAGCTTAGTGCACCAAGCTGCCCTTCTTTTTTTGTCAATTTTTCTTCTAATTTGGATCTTGCAATTCCCCATTCAATGGTAGAACTTGATGGCAACTGAAGTTTAACCATGTTCATGTGTTTACCACTCAACTAAGTTTTAGTTTCAGATTAAGATAACTTCCTTCCATGTGATCTTTAATGTACCTCGTCCCTTTTTAACATCTCCAATCATCATATTATCGCACCTTTGGATTAGTTCATTTCGAGGTCTATGTAGGATACGGCCAAGACATGTGAGACGATTTTCTTCTATTTTATCCTCTATGTCTGCTACTTGTACTATTTTCTCATTTTATCATTTCTGATCTTATCCAGTCTTGTTCAATCCACGCCCATCTTAACGTTCACATTTTTAAAACAACCATCTTGTAGATATGTTGAGCTTTTGATGCTCAACATTTACTCCTAAACATTACCGATCTCACAATCGTTCTATAGAACTTGCCTTTAACTTTTTAATGTATTTTCCAATCGCATAACACTCCTATAACTCTCCTCTATCTTAGGCATCCTATTTAATTGAATTCGACATGTTACATCTTGATTTATCATGTATGCTATTTCTTATTATTTCATCCATCACTAGGATAAACAAGTACTGGACTCAATGAAGAATGAATGCTGTTGCCAAAAATGTCAAATATGTACATTAAAGTTAAACCATTTATATTCAATTTTAGTATATTGGTAGTTTTCTAAAATTATGGTGAAGATATGTAGTGAGATGAAGTAACAATTTGTCCTAGGCAAAGAGAAGCCCGGTGCACTAAGCTCGCGCTATGTGCGGGGTACGGGGAAGTACCGGACCACAAGTGTTTATTGTACGCAGCCTTACCTTGCATTTCTGCAAGAGCTTGTTTCCACGATTTGAACCCGTGACCTCCTGGTCACACGACAACAACTTTACTAGTTACTCTTAGGCAAAGGTTACAAAGAATTTTTTTACACTAAATTGAGTTTCAGCTATCTGCAATATTGTGAAGTTTCTGTCTGACTACTAAGAATGACTCCCAATATAGTATTTTTCAAGATTTGTTTGTTGCATTGATTGGATTTTCTTTCTCAAACTGATATGTTTATGTTATAAAAAAACTCAGTCGACCCTTTTTTTCTTGTCACATGCAGGGCGATGTTCATAATGCAGATGTAGTCCATTGGTTTTGGTTAGTTCTTGATATTGATCACTAAATTCTGTAAATTTGGTCTCTTCATAAGATGGAAACATCAAAATTTGACATTGAAGTACAAGTCTCATCTGGAATTGATTCTGATATCACAAGTCAGGTCGCGTCTAACATTGAGTTTTCTCAATTAAGTTCAGAACATCTGTCACTTGACTTGTCTCTCAGCTTTAAATCTAGTATCGACGAATTTGCCAGCCAAGATTCGATAGGATTTTCAGTATCCAGCACGTGTGAAAGCAGCAATGAACCTGCAACACAAAATTCAGGAGGAGAAACAGCAGTTAGACGAGTTTTCACTTGCAATTTCTGTAAGCGGAAATTCTACAGTTCACAGGCTCTTGGCGGTCATCAGAATGCACATAAACGAGAAAGAACGTTAGCTAAACGAGCTATGAGAATGGGAATCTTTTCGGATCAAAGGTATGCTAATTTGGCTGCTCTGTCATTGCACGGGGTGCCTAGTGCGCGGTCCTTAGGAATCAAAGCGCATTCTTCAGTGCACCCCCACGGATTTCCACCAACAATGAGTTCACTTGATTTCAGAACAAGCGCGAGATTTGAATATGGACAGCAACAGACTCCTCCATTATACGTGGAGGATATCGACGAGGCTGATCAGTTATTATGGCCTGGTAGTTTTCGCCAAGTAACTAACTTTGATGTCTCTCATCATCCTACTTTTGCTTTTGCTGGATGTTCAAATATGACATCTCTAGAATGGACTCCCTCAGTCGAAAAAGATGAATTGACACCAGATCTGACATTAAGGCTTTGATCACATTTGAATAGCAGATTGCTTTTTCCTCTGTACCAATGTGTGCATTTTGGAATATAACTTAACGACGATATGAGGTCTTCTCACTATATTTGGATTCAAGATCTTTGTTTTGCTCCACTAGTAGCTCAGGTCTAGTGAATTGAGAATGTTGATTAGGTGATGGCTGTACAATCTGAATGTATTTTATTACAAATTGTAACAATTTTCCTTTTACAAATGCTGCTTTAAGTAGGGTGTGATTGTAATTGACTTTAAGATAAGGAACAAATCCCTTGGTGTGAAGTGCCTCCTCTACTGAGGAGTATAATCTGTTGTTTTTGGTTGTCATACTCCGCTGAATTACAGTCAAACCTTTCTACAACAGTCTCGTTTGTTGCGAATATTTTTTGATGTTATAGTGAATTGTTGTAGAAAACATATAGTATAACAGAACATATAATTTGGTTGCGGAAAAATTTGACTTTTATAGTGAAATGATGTTATATAAGAATGCTATTATAGAGAGGTTTGATTGTATTGTTAAGTTAACATTAACAATGCTATCAATGTATTGAGGAAAACTCAAGTGCTTATTGATATTGGCTGCGTAATATTGCAAGTAAAAATGGGTATGTACTTCGTCAACCATTGATGGAGCTACTAGGGCTCTGAAATTGGGCAGACATCAGAGGCGGATTCAGAATTTAATGCTTATGGGTTCCTGTAACGAGCTCGAATAAATTTTCGATAGTAACTGTGTTGGGATATATACTATTAACCATGAGTTTGGTTTAGATATAGTATTTATTATGAAATAATTGTTTATTCAGTTTTAATAAAGTTTTAAATAGATCATATAATAGTCTGTGTCCTTTGCTTATATAGTAGATGATTTAGTGTATAGAGTTTAGCTTATACACGGAAGATTAAATCATCAGTTCTTATAAGTATAAAGTTTGAGTTCACAATCTAATGATGGAATTGGACAAACCATCAGGAATGATTGTAGCACAAGATTAAATATAATTAATCTTGATTATGGGAATGGTTTAATTCCAACTTCTTGTGCTAGTACATTTTGTATGTATTGAACGGACCAGGTAGAGATAAGTATTTTATACTGACTTAATAAAATAAACTCTCTAGCCATTAAATGTACTTATACTCTTAATCTTGATATAATTATTATTAGCTGTGTATATTATTATTGTTTTGATTTATTAAAAGGTGAGATTCTTTCGTGGTTCAATATGCCTGGTAAATTGGATAATAATAATATACATTGGCGAAATAATAGTTAGTTGATGGAATCCATATCTCGGTTTAGAGATTGATGATATACCTTTATGAAAGCTTATAAGTTTGCATGTGTAAACCCGGCCGGTGGATTTTGTATCCGACACATGAAATAAGTTAAGCGAAAGTCTAAAGGAAATAATCAATAAATTAAATCGTCAGTAATTTAATTTACTTGATTAGTATCTGAATCTTAATATGGGGAGTTAAATAAGATTTAATGGATGAATTTCGAAATTGGATAAGGAGTGCAATTACGGATTTTTAGTGGAATAATTCGTAATTAATTATGGTAGATATTAATTTCGAAAATTAGAAATTAATTCCATAATTGAAGCCTTGTTAATTAAATTCTGTGGTCCCTACTGTGCCTAAATAATAGGAAATAAAGGAATCATTTTTCTGGTGGAAAAGAAAACCCAACAGATTTTGGAAAAGGGTTTTTACCCTTAAAACTTGTGCTATAAATACATAAGGTTTTCCACCTAGAGGGATGAGTAGATGGTGGCTGAAATTTTCAGCCAAGTTTTCCTAGAAATTTCGCCCACACGAAATTGCTATTTTCGGGTATTATTTGGGTAACACAGTAGAAGACTGTGGAACGTTCGAGGATCACGATTGTGCTGGTGATGGAGATTCCATTGAGAAGTTATGGAACTGAAGGCTCACGTGGTAGAAGAGATATGTTCACGCTTCAAGAGGTAACCCGTGAAATCCCGTTTATGCTAGTTGTCTAAATTACATGTGATTTTGATACTGGGATTGCTTCCGCTGCATATAACAATCCATCAAACTGGGTTCACATTCAAACATTTATAGATATTTAGTAATTTTTCCAAACATATTTATACTATTTGGACAAAACTTACTGGGTTCACGTGAACCCGTAGGTCGGGAGGTGGATCCGCCCCTGGTAGGCATTGCTGAGTTTTGTATGAGATGGCGATAATTACTAGTAAGCTCTTGAGGTTCCAGAAAAAAATAGCTGGTCGAATTCACTATTTACTTTTTCTAGCCAGTATACATAGATTATACAATAATTGTACACATATTATACATGCATTACACATCCGCCAACTATTTAAGTTTAAGCGCTTATATAGGCAGCTACTTAAGTTAATTCCTCATAAAAAGGATCCCTTGGTGTGTGATCTATCCTTTTTGGAAAGATTTTAATCCTAATAGAGAAACAAAGTTGTGTTTGTACTAATGCCATAACAGTTTATGTATATTCCAATGGGATCTTTGCACAAATAGCCGTCCATTTTCATTGTTTACTTTTCTTAAAAAAAATATCTCTTAGCCTAGTGGTACTAATATTCACATTGACATAATGAGTAGCACAGTGTGCACACCCACATGTTTGCTATTCTGGGCTACTGACTGCAGAAAATTCCAACTGTAATTACTTCACTATGTGGCCTTTTTGAGGGCCGTTGTTTAAATTTTGTCCCTTTTTTTTTAAGTTTTGCAAATATAGATCCTGTGGGGTGTATATAGGTTGGGTTGGTTCGGATTTTACGATTACCAAACCAAATCAATTGTGTCGGGTTATTAAATTTAAAGACCAAACCAAACCAATAGAACTGGGTTTTTCAATCTCGGGTTTTCTCAGATTTTCGTTTTTTTTTTCCGGTAAAATTTTCTTAGAACAAAATATATAACTTGTACTCAAATATTTCTTTAATCCTTGTAAGATACAACTATAGATGTGTCATGGCATTATCCTAAAATATTCAATAATAAAGACAATAAAATTATGTAATAAGAATATTGCTAATTAAAAAACCATAATAAAAATAAACGTAATCTAAAAGTGCTAAGTTATGCTAAAGTAAGTAGACTAATAAGGGAGTATTAATTACATGACTAAACGTTAAAGAAAAGATAAAAATAGGTTATGTATTTTTATCTAAATTATTGCAAAACAAAAAATAAATATTCAATACATTCTCGTTCATAGTATTGACTATTGAATTGAATATTTTTTGTTAGCATTAGTATTGATTTGATTTTGTTTTGGGCTTTTGTTAGCATTATTTAATTTACTAATATTAATGGCTATAAAACTTATTGGAACAGTCAAAAGTTCTAAGTCCAATATTAAAATAATACCTTAAAAGATAACATTATGAAATTTTTTAAGAAATATTTATAAATTACATCACAATAAATATATTTATATATTAAATATATCTAAAACTTCTATATATATAATGTCAGGTTGGTTTGGTTTCGGTTGGACTTTCTTTATATATATATATATATATATATATATATATATATATAATGTCGGGTTGGTTTGGTTTCGGTTTGACTTTCTTTAGTTAAAATCAAACCAAACCAATTATGGTCGGGTTTTTTTTCCAACACCAAACCAAATCAAACCAAACCATAGTCGGATTTTTTTCTCGATTTGACTCAGATTATCGGATTAGTGCGATTTGTCGGTTTCCTTCGTACACCCCTAGATCCAGTGATGGACCTTCTCCTTCCTCCTCCTTCTCTTGATATTAATTAAACACCACCAATCAATACGGCACACGTTTTTCTCTCCTTTATATTTTATTTTGCTGTATGTATTTCATGTTTAAGTTATCGTTGAGAAAATGGAAGAGTTGCAAGCTTGAGGGTGTTTGGCTAAACTTATAAGCTGGTTAAATTAGCTTATAAGTACATTTTAATTTATTTACGCATTTGGTAAACGTTCAAAGTGGTTATAAACCAAGTGCTAATAAGCTAAAATCAGCCATAAATCATAAGTTGGTCACCTCTAGCTTACGGTTTTTCAGCTTATAAGCACTTTTAGTCTAACCAAGCTTTTACTGATTTATCCTTAATAATATTTTTTTAATTTATAAAATATTTTTTCCAAAATAAATTTTCTAATTTTCTCTTCGTACCATATTCGTTGTTTATCCTTTTCATTACAAAGAAACTTTTTAATTTATAATCTTTTGTAAAGTTTGTAAGGGTACTTTAGTCATTTTAAAAAAATAACAGTTTATCAGCACTTTTCTACCAAACACATAAACTGCTTATTATCAGTTTTAGCACATCTATCCAAACACATAAATACTTATTTAGAAATTCAGCTTCAGTACTTAAAAATATTTTTCAACGCTAAGTCTTTCCTGTCCGCAACATATGTAAATAATTGAACACCACTTACAAATGTTTTCCATCGGACAATATTTCGTAATAAAAATAATTAATTATAGTCCTTAGTCTAGTCTCAGCACCCGTGCTGAGCACGAGTAGGTACCACGTATCGGTGCTTAGCACAAATACGTATTAGGTAACCGTGCTAATAGGGACGGAGTTAGAGCTTTGGTAAGCCGAACTCAGTAGCTTTAGTGTAAACCATATGTTTGTCTTAATAAATTCATTAAATAGGTACAAATTCTTACTTTAGAACCTAGTAACATAAAAATTCTAGAATTTCGAACCCAATAACTTTAGATCCTGACTCCGCCTCTACATGCTGAGGTTCTAAGAATCCGTGCCGAGGTTCCGAGAACTTCCGTCTGCTTCCTGCTAGCTCTGTCACTTACATTACAAGTCATTGATATAAAAATATGTTTCTAGTCTGATTTCCAAACACACTGTTTTCAGTGAATAAAGTTGCAGTAAGTACAACAAAACTTGAAACATAAGCATTTCAAATTAGTTGTTAAATTTTCAAATTCATGACCTAACTGTATGACATGCCCAATTTTATCCCCTTTGATAAGATACCAACAAACTGCCCAAGAAAGGAAAGACTACCTTCCATCTTTGTTTCTTAACTGTTTTTCTAATTGAATAATTGACTGCAATTAGTCTTAAACAAAATCTTAATCCCTACGTTGAACCCTTTTCTTTACTATCACAAACTCATAACTCCATCAAGTTTGTTAAACAGTTATTAGTATGTTTTAGAACATGGATTTTGACTTCTTTTTTCTTTTTTCTTGTACACAATTCTTATGTTTACGAGTATGGCATTTATTTTTATTTTTATTTTTGAATATCTTCAACACGAGGAGCAGGAAAATAATTAGAAAAAGTATCATAAAAATAGAATGTATATAAATGGAATTGAGGAAATGTTGAAAAAATAAGGCATACACTACTAATGGATGTTGTGGCCATAGATAGGATCCTTCCACGCTTAACCATATGTCTCGGTTTTGAGCTATGGGATGAAAAAGAACCTGGTATAAATGGAGTGTTTCCCTTTTAATGGGCCTTGCCTTACTTGGCGCGAATTTAGATTAGTCAAGGTCCAATATGAGTATCGGATACCGAATGAGAAACAAAAAAGATTGAAAAAAATAAGGCTTACATAATTGGTTATAACCTCATAAATTTCCCCTTTTCATTATCTTGAGCCACAAAATCTTCTTTTATGATCGTTTGGTTCTTCATTTAGGAATTTCTTGATATGCTAATTACTATAGTTGTTTTTTTGCCTTTTAAAAAAGAAGTTACTTGTGATCATTTTTAGTCAATTATGCTCACCAGGTCTTGAAGAATGTAATCTATTCATTAATGTTTTTTTTAACCCCAGAAAAACTCGCAGTCGCTACAGCCTCTACCTTTCGGGTGTGCACTGGGTAAACCCTCTGTGTAATAGTCTGCAAAGCACACATGGAATGTAAACTGCACTAGGCAAGCTCTGTGCGACAGGCTCGACCCAAAAAACATTGAGAGGGGATCGATCCCAGGTCATCTGTATGATGATTGCCCTCCAAACCAACTGGCCATCCCCGAAGGAACATCTATTCTATTCATTAATGCTAAAGGGACTTATCATTTATCTTAAGCTATAAGATATGTATGCATGAATCAAAGTGACTCATCATATGAAGAATTAAGCTTGAGCATTTAATTATACTTAAATATATGCAAGTACAACGTTTATATTACTGATATATGAGAGGGAAATTTAATCTGAAAGTTTGGTAGAAGAGAGATCATAAAATTTCTGAACATAATGCTGGTGATGGAACAACAACAAGTGATTCTGATCCCATAGACAAATGCAAATCTCCAAACTCCTTTAATTAATCTCACATGGTGTGATTGTTTAATTATATAAATCTATGTTTCAGTTAGAATTAATCATATCCCTTCAGCTAACCACATGGAGAGCTCAAACACCAAATCTGCTCAAAAGGTGAGAATTATGATTTCTAGCTACTTGTTTTTTTTCTGGCACATTTATTTACTATTTGCTCTAATTTCAATTTTATTTATTTATTTTGGCTTCTTTATATTTCAGCTTGTGAAGAGCAGTTCACAGTCTGCAATTCAATCTCCTGGAAGATCAATGAGATGTAGTTCTCCTCAACTTCAATCGATGAAGAACAGTAATGTGGTAAGACACAATTATATATTTCAAGTCTCATTTTTTTTTAATTTAGTGTTTCACATGAAGGGGAGTTTTGGAGCAACGTTAAAGTTGTCTCCGTGCATGTGATTTATAAGTCAGGAGTGCGAGCCATGAAATCTACCACTGATATTTGCGCCACGTGTAACTAAGCTGCCTATATTACACCTATAGGTGTTAATCGGGCTGGGCTGACCCGTTTTCAACCCGCTTCAACCTGGGTCAGCCCGGTTCAGCCCGTTACTGTAGCTTAATGTGCGGGCTAGGACGGGTTGGTCGGGGGCGGATTTTGGACGAACATATTTTGGATAACGGTGCACCGTACCCGCTAACGGGCTGTAGCCCGTTATTAGCCCGGTTACCGTTACAAATTTTTATTTTTATTTTTATTATTTGGACCGTTGCCAACGGTCAAAATTTAATTAAAAAAACAAAAACAAAAAAATTACACTAGCCCGACCCGCCCGAACCCCGTTAAGCCCGAACCCGAAAAAGCCCACAATAACCCAAAAATTCCCAACCCGCTATCAGCCCGCTAAACAGCCCGCCTGATAAACAAACTGGCTGGAATTTTTCCCGTTTAATCCGTCCCAGCCCGCTGATAAACAGATATAATTATACCTTCTTAAAATGCGACTCTTTCCCGAACCTTGCTTGAAGGCAGGATCCTTCGTGCACCAAGTCTTCCATTTAATTACTTTAATCATTCACATGTCTTGGTGTATAGACACAATAAGCTATTAGATGTAAGATGTAAGCTTTAAGTGCATAAATATAGGAATATATGTTTATATTTAGCTGTAATAAGCCAAACTACTTTACTACTCCCTTTTTCACTCTTACTTTTACACTCTTCTAAAAATATATTTTAATTTTTGGTTGTCTATTTTAGCAAATTAAAAGGAATACAATTTTTTTTTTCCTTCTATTTTACCTTTATTATTAACTACTTATTCCACAAATCATTTGTCAAGACTTTTTGAAATGTTATCATTATTATGGGTAAAACTGTAAAAAATAAATTTTATTTATTTTTCTTAAAGAAAGTACAAAGTCAAAAGTGGACAACTAAAAATGAACGCAGGAGTACTTCTGTTTTCAACTTATCAACCCGTACATTTACTATAGATAGTTATAAGAAGACTTTGGTATCATTTCTTATTTAATTGAACTTTAATGAGAAAAGTAATATTTTGATAAATCTTGACATTATTTTCTAAGACGAGAAATATTTATAAAATGTTATGTCGCCTTTTAAGATGCTGCAATGTATACTTAACTTTAAAATGTCTTTACAGTTAAGAGACGAGCCAAAAGAGCGATCGGTTGACAAAAACAAGGTAAAATATTGAGTCAGATGAATTAAGTTTCATTCAAAATCAAGCAAAAAATCAAAGAGCTATTAATTAAAATTCCATTTAATTATGTATAGGCTCAACAAAAGCCATTAGCAAAGGATAATACCAGACCAGTGGAGATCAAACTTCATACTCAACAAAGAGCAAGGAGACGTGCTTTGTTTAATTACTCGGTAAGTAATTAATTGATAAAATTCATATAATTTGAAGTGACTAATTTCACCTTAGCAAGAATTTCGAAACATTTGGAGTACTATTCAATATTTGATAAGATCAAAAATAGCCAGATTTACAAGTGGTCATTAAAAAATAGCCTCAGTTTCAAAAGTAATTGAAATTTAGCCACTTTTCATGTAAAGATAAATTTGAACAAAAATACTGTTCAAAATTCGGAAAATATTCCAGCATAATATACTTTAATTCCAGTATAATGTACTGGAACTATACTGGACTTCCAGTATAATATACTAGAGTTCCGTATAATACTGGACTTCCAGCATAATATACTGGAATTCCAGTATAATATACCGGTCCAGCATAATATGCTGGAAGTTCATACACAGGTGCTCCAATCTCCAATATATTATGCTAGAACTTTCCGCATGTTGGAGTTCCAGCATAATATGCTGGAAGTTCATATACAGGTGCACCAATCTCCAATATATTATGCTAGAACTTTCCGCATGTTGGAGTTCCAGCATAATATGCTGGAAGTTCATACACATGTGCACCAATTTCCAGTATATTATGTTGGAACTTTCCGTATTTCTGCAAAATAATTGCTATTTTTCAATGACTTTGCAAACATTGGCTATTTTTAATGACCAGTCCGAAAACTAACTAGCACGTGCTATTTTTACATAAATATGATGTGACTACAAGATATATCTACAAAAAAATGAAATTTTTTATTCACAAAAGTGTGGTCTTAGGGTACTGGAAAGTACAGTAACAAAGGCCAGGATTTACCCTTCGGGATGACCGAGTTGGTTGAGCAGGGGACTTTCCAAATGGGAGATCTAGGATTCGAAACCTACTTGCATACCTTCTCGATCAAGCCTGTCAACCTAGTGCAATTTAGCTTCCGATATGATTTGCAGGCTTTACACAGGAGCAGAATTTACTTTATGCGTGTCCGAAGAATAGCGGCCTCTATCCGTAGGTTCCCTTGTTAGTTGCTTTAGGAAAGTGTGGCCTTAAGTTAACAAATACCACACTTCAAAAGTGTAAATGTATCCTTTATCTCATGGAAGCATTGCCTTATATGAAAAAAGTTACGCCTGTTTAAGCCATTCCTATAACGTATTTCCCAGATAAAAAGTCATGAACTTTGATCAAAATTAGCACTTTATGATAGTCTCAATCAATCCACCTTTTGAGCAGAGGCGGACCCAAGATTTGAAGTTTATGAGTTCGAGATTCTAAAATTACTGAGTTCTAAATTAATAGTTTTTACATATTTAATGAATTTCTTAAAACAAACAGAAGATTTTAGACCAAAGTTATTAGGTTCGTGAACCCGTAAACATAACACTAGCTCTATCCCTATTTTCGTGTGTACTGCTAAAGAAACAGGAATTAGCGACATAACAAATTTTTTAGCAGCAAAATCCGTTGCTAATCCTATTTAGCAATCAATTAGTGATAAATTATCAAAAAGTTCTATTAGCTACGAGCAATTTAGCAACAGATTATCGGCGAAATTCATAACTAATTCTCATTTTTCTAGTAGCGGTGGTTAAAGACCTAATATGTTGCAGTGTTTACTCAACCGTCCTAAACATTGTGTTAGTTTTGAAGAAAATTCCCTTATCATCGCTCTAATTTCACTTAAAAGAAAATGAAAACCTTGAATATTGTTATAGAATACTAATGTAACAAAAGAAACACAGGTGGCAACCAAGTTTTACTTCATAGAGCAACAGAAGAAAACAGTAGAGAAGGTACAAAAGGTATGAGTATAATCAGTAATTATTTAACATTTGCATTCTCTTTATTAAATATTATTCTTTTCTTTTGTGTAATTAACACAATTTTAATATGGGACAGATGATAGAGGAGGAAGAAGTTCGTATGCTAAGAAAGGAAATGATACCAAGAGCTCAATTGATGCCTTTTTTTGATAAGCCCTTCTCTCCACAAAGGTATGATAGCGAGGGGCGGAGCTAGAATTTCGGTAACGGGTTCGGCTGAACCCAGTAATTTTTGTGTAAATCGTATATCTATCTTAAAAAATTCATTGAACCCAGTAACTTCAAATTTTGAATTCGTCTCTGAATTGGAGTAATAGTTAAGCAAAAGACAGAAAGTTAGTTTTGTAAGTATTACATAATTTTCCTCTTTCAACTAGTTAGGTAGAAAGTTGATCAAATTTATAAAATTCATATGAATATTTTTCTATTAGAAACAAATGAACATATTCTAAAGACTTAACTTCTTATAAAATATAATCGTCAAAAAACAAGCGTTTATTATATGAAAGGATATTGATTAGAGAGGTATGGTTGAACACCTGATTTATCAACAGTTTCAGAATTGAAACATTATGAGTTCACGATTCTGAGTTTTTTTGAAAATATCAGTTACCTAACATTTCACACTATTTTGGGGGTTTCACACGGGTTCGATCCGTGGAAGCAATCACTAATGCTTGCATTAGGTTAGGCTATCTGCGTCACACCCCTAAGGATGCGACCCTTTCTCAAACCCTGTATGAATGCGGGATGCTTTATTCACCGAGCTACCCGTTTTACACATAATGTCTATGTCAAATATGACGAGTTCAATAAATCCACCTGACTTATGTTCTTGTACCTCAGATCAACAAGGCCTTTGACAATTCCAAGAGAACCAAGTTTTATGTTGAATGGCAACTGTTCTAGCTGCATGAACTTCCCAATTTTCAGCACAATGAAGCAAGTCAAGTGACATAGAAGTCTAACGTAGATATACGCTCTGTACAACTAGTTTTTTTCTTTTTCTTAGACCATTTCTTTCCATTTTTGAATAAAAAGAGTTTCTTTTGAGATATCTTCTTTTCTTTTTTACTTTTCTTTTGTTGTTGTAATTTCGATAGGTTAATGTAGATTCTAGCTAGGTGGTTAGGATCTACTTCGGTGTGGTGTAAATCTTTCCCATTGTTGAATAAAAAAATATAATCCATGTTAACTTCTTATGTTATTTTTTCTATTTGATTTATGTGTAATTGTCGACCTGGCCAGACGAGATCCCTGAGGAATTCTGGAAGAGCGTGAGTAGGGCGGGCTTGGAATAGCTCTAGGTTGTTTAACGTTAATTTTAGGACGAAGAAGATGCCTGAAGAGTGGAGGTGGAGTACGATGATTCCATTGTACAAGAACAAGGGGAATATCTAAAACGGCAACAACTATATGAGTATCAAGTTGTTAAACCATACATGAAAGTTTGGGAGAGGGTGATAAAAGGGAGGATGAGGAGGAGTGTGTCCATTTTCGAGAACCAGTTTGGTTTTATGCCAGGACGGTCGATTACTGAAGCCATTCACCTTCTGAGGAGATTAGTAGAGCAGAATAGGGTGATGAAGAAGTACTTGCGTATGGTGTTCATTGATCTAGAGAAAGCTTATGACAAAGTCCCAAGAGTCTATGGAGATGTTTGGAGGCTAAATGAGTGCTTGTACCGTATATTGGAGTGATCCGGGACAAATATGATGGAGCTAAGACACGGGTAAGGATAGCAGGAGGAGATTCTAAATACTTTCCGGTTGAAATGGGTTGCATCAGGGAACAACACTTAGCCCGTTTTTGTCTTCCTTGGCAATGGATGCATTGGCGCGACACATTCAAGGGGAGGTGCCTTAGTGCATGTTATTTGCAGATGACATAGTCCTGATTAATGAGATACGAGGTGGTGTTAACGAGAGGCTAGAGGTGTGGAAACATACCCTTAATTCTAAAGGTTTCAAGTTGAGCACGATCAAAACAGAATACTTGGAGTGCAAGTTCAGCATTGTTACCCAAGAAGCGAACGGGGATGTGAGACTTGATACACAAGTCATTCCCAGAAGAGAGAGTCTCAAATACCTGAGTTTATGATTCACAATGATGGGGAGATTGATGAGGATATCACACATCGTATCGGAGCAGGGTGGATGAAGTGGAGGCTTGCTTCTGGTGTCTTGTGCGATAAGAATGTGCCGTTAAGACTTGAAGGTAAGTTCTACAAGGTTGTGGTTAGACCGACTATGTTGTATGGGGCAGAGTGGTGGCCAGTCAAGAACTCTCATGCCCAGCAAATGAAAGTAGCTGAAATAAAGATGTTGAGGTATATGTGTGGGCATACTAGGTTATGTAGAATTAGAAATGAAGTTATTCGGGACAAGGTGAGAGTGGTTTCTGTGGAGGAAAATATGCGAGAGGCGAGGCTAAGATGGTTCGGGCCTGTTAAAAGGAGAAGTAAAGATGCCACATTCAGGAGATGTGAAAGGTTGGCCTTGGGGGGTAAGAGTAAGGGTAGAGGTGGGCCAAAGAACTCTTGGGGAGAGGTGATCAGGTGGGACATGACGCAACTTGAGCTAACCGAGGACATGACCCTTGATAGAAGGTGTGAATGTTGAGAATTAAGGTAGAAGGTTAGTAGATAATCTGAGTGTTTCCCTTTGTCTTCCTTAGTTCAATAGTATTAGTGTTAGTATGATATCCCTTTTATCCTTAGTTTGCTATTACCACATATCTTGTACTGTTATTACTTGTCATCAATACTTCCTTAGTTTGCTATCAGTACATATCTTGCACCGTTATTACCTGCTATTAGTACTTCTTCCGTATTCTCTTTATCTTGGATTTAGTTTTTTAAATATCTTCTATTGCTATTACTTGCTATCAGTGCTTCTTCCATCTTTTCTTTTGTTGAGGGTCTATTGGAAGGTGTAAGGCCGCGTACATCTTATCCTCTCATGACCCCACTTGTAATATTACACTGGATTGTTATTGTTGCTTTATGTGTAATTGTGTAGTAGT
Organism: Nicotiana tabacum; assembly: GCF_000715075.1. NCBI lineage: Eukaryota > Viridiplantae > Streptophyta > Magnoliopsida > Solanales > Solanaceae > Nicotiana > Nicotiana tabacum. The sequence continues at coordinate 165,253,084 of NC_134095.1, forward strand.
TAATCTATGATTTTTCTTGACAAAATTATATCTCTGTTGCATAAGAAAGACATATATTTATGTTGTCATTTTAAATAGTAATGTAGTTTTTTCCTACGTAAAAAGTAAATCTCCGCCTAAATAAATACAAGATAGTTAATTAGTTCAATAGCAACAAAAGGGATTGGTTTAGAAGCTGCAAACCTACGACTAGGGTTGTACGTATGAAACCGACAAACCGCACCAACTCGCTAATTCGAGAAAAATTTTTTGATTATGATTTGGTTTGTTGTTGGAAGAAAAAACCCGACCATAATTAGTTTGGTTTGGTTTGGTTTTAACTAAAAAAGTCAAATCGAAACTAAATCAACCCGACATTATATGTATAAAAGGTTTAAACATGTTTAATACATAAATTTTTTTATTGTAGTATACTTTATAAATATTTCTTAAACTTTTTCATGTTTTATCTTTTAACGTATTATTTCAAGCTTGGACTTATAATTTTTGGATGCTCCAATAAGTTTTATAGTCCATAAATGGTAGTAAATCAACTAAATCCTAAACCAAGATCAAATCAATACTAATGCTAATAAAAGACATTCAATAGTACTATGAATGAAAATAGTATTGGATATCTATTTTTTAGTTTTCCCATGGTTTAGATAAAATACATTACTTATTTTTCTTTTAGTGCTTAGTCATATAAATAATAGTACTTATTAGTCGTACTTATTTTAGCAACTTAATAATTTTAAATTATGTTTGTTTTCATTATGGCTTATTAATAATATTTATTTTATGCGATTTTGTTATCTTTCTTGTTGAATATTTTAGTACAATGCCATGACTTCATCTCATATTAGGTTATTTTATTGAAAAATACTTTATATAGTTCTGTCTTACTAGGATTAAAGATATATTTGGAGCACAAATTCTATGTTTTGTACTATGAAGACTCTACGAAAAAAATCCCGAAAAAATCTGAGATTTAAAAACCTGAATTTTATTGGTTTGGTTTGGTCGTTAGATTTAATAATCCAACACAATTGATTTAGTTTGGTAATTAAAAAATTTGAACCAACCTGGCCTATGTACACCCTTGTCTACGACAAGGTGCACACTTGTTCAATTTTTTGTGTTGGCTTCAATCCTTTGTACAAGAAGGAGAACTTTTATTTTTTGAAAATGTTTTAACTATAAAAAGATTGAATTATATAATATCAGACTGTGTATAGTTTGTGTGGCAGGCTGTGTATAGTTTGTGTGGCAGGAAAGGAATGCAAGACTATTTCAAGCCAAATCGAGGAACTGTGAGATACTTAGAAAACTAATTGTACAAGAAGTGCATTGTCGAAGCAACGGAAAAATAATGAAAATACTAAGTAGATTGGACTACTATCCAAAGTAATAGTAAGAATAGTAGAAGAATAGCAGAAAGAGTGTATAGGGGAGGAAGGGAAGTATAGTAAACTTTGTAAGGGTTCTGTCTTGATTGTAAATATTTTTCCCCGGTATATATAAAAATTAATTACCAAAAAAAAAAGAATTATACAATATCTTTGTGCTAATTTCAAAAAAAGTAGATTGATGACTGAGTTTACACAAAATATGAGATGCATAAATCCTCATTTTTCAAAGCACGATATTATTTTAGGAGAGAGTATTATTTTGGACGACTCAAAAGTTTCTAAGGAACTTAGAGACTCATTGTTGGCCTCATAAGTGTATTGGTCAAAATCCGATCATAAGATGACTGTTCTTAGGAGAAACGATAAGGGGTCGATTGAGCCGTAATCGTGCCCACGGGGCGTGATAGCAAAGAGCACATCGGACATTGCCGGGGTCAAACCGTCAGAAAGCTCACAACGTAGAATATGTGTAATGTTTGGGCAAGTAATAAAGGGTACAGTCATGAGAAAATACGCCGATTAAAAACCATTGAAAAAAAGGGAAAGTTGTCAGTATATATAGGTGGGGGAAAGATCTCCAAGGGGGGAGGAGAGCCCGGATCTAGCTACTACATTTACAATCATCATCATGGAATCAACCAAGAGAGATCTCTGAATCATCAATAACTCTCTCTCTTGTCCTTCTGTTCTCTTACGAGTATGGTGTATGTCTGCCATAGACGTAAGCTTACCATTTACATTTAATGTATGATAATCATCTTAAGATATGCTACTTAAGCTTGTTCCTCTTCGAATTTTGTACTCAATATATTTGGATCTAGAGTTAATTATATTTAGCTAAGATTTACCTTTTATATCATTATTAATTGGTTTAACTAAAAGGTTCAACTCACGATAAGTCTGGACGCGGCTGAACAGCGAAACGAAAGCATGACTGCAAAATAAGAAACCACTGTTCGAGTGCGAGACGGAGCAAGTGACCCTACAACGCTGCTCCTCCTTTCACCAACTTGTTAGATCGAGGTAACAGACAATTTCATTTGGGTTTATCTTCACTCTTTTGATTGGTTCAAAATAGGAACGCAAGCACTCGCATAAGTATGCGAGTGAGGGATCAACGCCTCCAAAACACTCGAAAAGTGTATAGTATTCTCCAATGAAAACAAAATTAAGCAAACTGGGACTCACCTAGGAAACACACAACATTCTCCAATGAAAACAAAATTGAGCAAACTAGGACTCACCCAGGAAACACACGACATTCTCCAATGAAAACAAAATTGAGCAAACTGGGACTTGTCCAGGGAACGCCCAGTATCCTCCAGTAAAAATAAAGTCGAGCACATTTGGGCTTACCCTGACACACGCATAGACGGTGTGGCGACATGCAGTGCTCTTCAAAAAAAACATACATAATAATGATGATACAATGAGTTACTATTTCGATCTTGCTCGAAATAACACCCATACGGCCAAAGTCCATCGCCAAAATAGAAGAGTTTGACTTCGCTCGAATTTCAACAGGTTACTATTTCGATCTTGCTCAAAATAACACCCCTACGGCCAAAGGCCATCGCCAAAAGGGAAGAACTCGGCTTCGCTCGAATTACAATGGGTTACTATTTCGATCTTGCACGAAATAACACCCAACGGCCAAAGGCCATCGCCAAAATGGAAGAATTCGACTTCGCTCGAATTACAACGGGTTACTATTTCGATCTTTCTCGAAATAACACCACTACAACTAAAGACCATCGCCAAAAGGGAAGAATTCGAATTCGCTCGAATTACAACGGGTTACTATTTCGATCTTGCTCGAAATAACACCACTACAACTAAAGGCCATCGCCAAAAGGGAAGAATTCGAATTCGCTCGAATTACAACGGGTTACTATTTCGATCTTGCTCGAAATAACACCACTACAACTAAAGGCCATCGCCAAAAGGGAAGAATTCGACTTCGCTCGAATTACAACTGGTTACTATTTCGATCTTGCTCGAAATAACACCCCTACGGCCAAATCCCATCGCCAAAAGGGAAGAATCGACTTCGCTCGAATTACAACGGGTTACTATTTCGATCTTTCTTAAAATAACACCCCTACGACCAAAGGCCATCACCAAAAGGGAAGAATTTGACTTTGCTCGAATTACAACGGGTTACTATTTTGATCTTGCTCTAAATAACACCCCTGCGGTCAGAGGCCATCGCCAAAAGGGAAGAATTCGACTTTGCTCAAATTACAATGGGTTACTATTTTGATCTTGCTCGAAATAACACCCATACGGCCAAAGGCCATCGCCAAAATGAAAGAATTCGACTTCACTCGAATTATAACGGGCTACTATGTCGATCTTGCTCGACATAACACTTACCGCCACTAGCCATTGTCAAAAATAGGTTATAATTCGACCTTGCTCGGAACACTTTTATGGCCGCCGTCGAACAAAAGAAAAAGTTCGAACTCGTTCAAATAAGTCAAAAATTGACTTCGCTCCAAACGATGATTCCAAAGTTCGACCCGCTCGAATGCATATGAAAAAATTGACTTCGCCTAAATCGGCAAGTCTGAACTCAATCCCACTCGAATATTCAAATAAAAACTGACTCCGTCCCAAAATGACGAATCCAAATTCGACCCTGTTTGAATCAAGGATGATTTCACCTAAAGCGACAAATCAGAGTTAGACTAGCTCGGACGTGCAGATCCGAAGTGACTTCATTCGGAATTACGCGATGCAATCCTACTCGAACCAGGCAGGATCAGATTCCCGAATCTAGAAATCAGGGACTCGTCAAAAACAAAAAAAAATCCGAAGGTCTACGTCGAAACAAGATACGTAACAATCAAGGGGAAGAAAAACAGAATCAAAAGATACACAAAGGCGAAGAAACTATTTTATTTATATATACGTGCGCAACAACCGCACCTTACAAAAGGCCGAAATAGGCCCTCAAAAAAAAGAAAATGAACAAAAAAAGACGAGAACGAACAACAAAAAAAATTATAAAAATTGCAGCAACTTTTCACTCGGTGTCATCACCGTCGTTCTCTCCATCATGGTCTTCGGGCAAACCATCCTCAACATCAGCATCCTCACCAGCCTCCGGCGTCGCAGGGTCATGGTCACAGTTAACACGAGCCTCCCGCGCCTTCGCCCGAGCTTCTTCAAAAGCAGCCTAAAAAACACTACCCGCCTCCCATAAACCTTTGTATATGTCCCGTTGGGCCTCGGTATGGACCCAAAACTCATACAAATGACGAGGAATGCGGCAGAGGCAGATTCAACTTTAGCCAACAACTGCGTCCTCTCACCCTCGAGCGCCACAACCCGGTCCCCTAGGCTTGAAGTCTCCCTATCAATCTCGCCAATGCGCTCCTCGAGTTGCGCCTCCCTCAGCGTGGTCGTGGCCCTCTCAGATTCCTGCTCAGATTGAAGGACGCATATAGTGTCCTCTAGCGCCGCTGCTCTTGCCAAAGCCGACGCCCGAGCGTTCTCGGCATTTTCTATCTCAGCCACTTTTCTCTCCAACTTGGCCAACTTCCCCATCCATTCTGCACTCAAAGCTTCGACTCTAGAGGAATTCTTCTCAAGTTCGGCTTGCAACGACAACACCTTCGCTTGAAGATACTCACATTCCGCAGTGACCCCCTTTCCCAACTCAAGCTCTTCATCTTTGGCACGGAGCATCTCCTCGAGTTCACTGCATCGGCGGATGGATTGCATCAACTCCTAGCCTCTTTTCTCCAACTCCTCACCGAGGGATTGGGTGCCAGTACTGCCCTGAGCTGCTCATGCATCTCACGGTACTTGTTGTGATTCCACGGATAACTTTCAAGCATCTTCAGAAAAATCTTGGCCCGAGTCTCGGCCCTGCGAGCACTCTTGATCTCCAGCAGGTAAGACTAAAAACAAAGAGAAGAAAAGAGTCAATAAAGACCAAAGTCACAAAAAATGGGGGAGAAAAACAAACAGAGAAGAGGCACTTACCCTCAGGCCCATCGCAGCCACGCCACATGATAATTCGGCATCACTGACATCCTGAAGAGCTCCGCTTTCTGTGGCAGAACATAGAAGGTCAAACTGCGGCATGAAATCTACCGTGTCTTGCAGAAGGTTGAGGTCCGATGGAATTTCGAGTATTCGGGAAGGACCTCCCGCTCTTACTACAGTCCGGGTAAAGCCCTTCTCAAACATCCTAACATCATTAGGATCCGCCCATCAAGCTCGCCAAGAGGCGACCCCAACGGATGGAGGGACTATCTGTATGTGTCAAAATCCGGCCATAAGATGGCTGTTCTTAGGAGGAACGATAAGGGGTCGACTGAGCCGTAGTCGTGCCCACGGGGCATGATCGCAAAGAGCACCTCGGCCATTGCCGGGATCAAACCGTCAAAAACCTCACCTCGCATAATAGGTGTAATGTTTGGGCAAGTAATAACGGGTACAGTCATGAGAAAGTACGCCAGTTAAAAACTATTGAATAAAAGGGAAAGTTGTCAGTATATATAGGTGGGGGGAAGATCTCCAAGGGGGGAGGAAAGCCCAGATCTAGCTACAACATTTACAATCATCATCATGGAATCAACCAAGAGATATCTCTGAATCATCAATAACTCTCTCTCTCTTCTACTTCTGTGCTCTTACGAGTATGGTGTATGCCTGCCATAGACGTAAGCATACCATTTACATTTAATGTATGATAATCATCTTAAGAAATGCTACTTAAGCTTGTTCCTCTTCGACTTTTGTACTCAATATATTTGGATCTAGAGTTAATTATGTTTGGCTAAGATTTGACTTTTATGTCATTATTAATTAGTTTAACTAAAAGGTTCAACACTTTTTTGGTCAAACAATAAGGAAAAATAATGTTGCATAAAATTTAACATATATGTGTTACACATGTAATCCTGCATAAATATTCATTGTTTAGGGTATGTTTGGTATAACGAAAAACATTTTTCGTGAAAAATATTTTCCAAGAAAATATTTTTTTAGAAAACAAGTAGTAATCTTATTCATTTTCCGGTGTTTGGTATGCAAATTAAGGAAAATAACTTCTCAAGAGTATTCATAAATAATTTAGATACAACAAACATGAAGCTATAAACTTTCTAACCAACAACCTTTCGAACACACAAATTTCATAAACTTCCGAACCGCTAAACTTTCGAAACTGCGAACTTTGGAACCTGCAAACTTTATAATTTCTAAAGCCGTAAACTTCCAAACACATAAACCTCTGAACTCATAACTTTAGAACTTGTAAAATTTCGAACATGTAAACCGAAAGATAAAAAAACTAAAATTGAAAATATATAAAAACAATTCGGGGGGTGGGGAGGGGTGTGTGCAGAAAACAAAAAAAAAACAGAAATTGAAATTACAAAAAAGTAAAAAAAATAACTTTTTTTTGTGCGGGGTGGGGGCAATGGGGGAGGGGGGGGCAAAAAATCGAAAAACAGAAATTTGAAAATTACAAAAAAAAAAGTAATTTTCTGTGCGGGGGGAGGGGTGGTGGTGGTTTGGCGATGGGTGGTGCAAAAAAAAAATGAAAAAATAGAAATTTAAAATTATAAAAAAAGTAAAAAAATATTTGGGGGGAGGGGGTTGGTGGAGGGATAGCAGGGTGGATGGTGACGGAAAAAGTTGAAATTTGAAAAAAGGCCTTTTTGGAGAGAGGGGGTGAGGTGGGGTGGGGTTGGGTGGAGTGGGTGTGAGGTGAGTTGCTGAGGGTGGAGAATGGGGTGGGGAAGGTTAAGAAGGAGTTTTGGAAAATGATTTCCCTTCTTTTGATAAGGAAAATGAATTCATAAGGAAAATATTTTCCAAAATATTTAAGCCAACCAAACATGGGAAAATTGGAAAATGTTTTCCTTCATAACAAACACACTCTTAATTTCAAATATAAAACTCTGCCTAATTAATGCAATATTTACGGTGTGTTTGGTATGAAGGAGAAAATATGTTTCCAATTTTCTCATGTTTGGTTGGCTTAAACATTTTGGAAAACATTTTCCTTATTAACTCATTTTCCTCCAATTGGAGAAAAATATTTTTCTTATCAAGAGAAGGGAAAACATTTTCCAAAACTTCCTCTCAACCTTCTCACCCACCCCACCTACCCCACACTACCCCCCTTCCACCCGGCATATTTTTTTTTTTTACTTTTTTCTATAATTTCAAATTTCTGTTTTTTATTTTTTGTGCACCCTGCCTCCCCCCACCCCCCACCCCCGGAAAAAAATATTTTCTTATATATTTTCAGTTAATTTTTCATCTTTCGATTTACAGGTTCGAAATTTTACTTCCAAAGTTATGAGTTCGGAGGTTTATGTGTTTGAAAGTTTACGGGTTCGAAAGTTCGCAGTTTTGAAAGTTTAGCGGTTCAGAAGTTTATAAAATTTGTGCATTTGGAAGGTTGTTGGTTCGAAAGTTTATGGTTTCATAGTTATTGTATCTAAATTATTTATGAATGTTCTTGAGAAGTTATTTTCCTTAACTTGCGTACCAAACACCGAAAAACGAATAAGATTGCTACTTATTTTCCAAGAAAATATTTTATTGGAAAATATTTTCCACGAAAAATATTTTCCTTTATACCAAACACACCATTATATTCTGTTGATTCTACATTACTTATTCCAGCATAACTTCTTGACCTAGAAAATATAAATATAATCTCAACATAATATATCACATAAATAATTGGGAATCATATCTCTTAATTCATAAATGATTTTTTTCTACGAAATGAATATGTAAAATTTTCTGATAGGTATTATATTTTTATCTGCTCTAAAAAATAATAATCGAGAAATTAAAAAATAGCTAGATTTACAACTGGTCGTTCAAAAATAGCTCAGTTTTAAAAGTAATCGAAATTTAGTCACTTTTCAAGTAAAGATAAATCTGAGCGAAAACACTGTTCAAAACTCGAAAAATACGCCAGTATATTATACTGGAGTTCCAGCATAAGTATGCTTGAACTCCAGCATATTATACTAGAGTTTCAGGATAAGTTTGCTGGAACTCCAGCATAATATGATGGAGTTCCAGCATAAATACACTAGAACTCCAACATAATATACTGGAGTTCCAACAATAATATAATGGAGTTTGGAGCACCGGTGCTCCAGTCTCCAGTATATTATACTGGAGTCAACAAAGTATACCGGTCCAGCATAATATGCTGGAGCATACACAGGTGCACCGAACTCCAGTATATTATATTGGACCGGTCTCTATTGCAGCAAAATAGTAGCTATTTTTTATTGACTTCGTAAACGTTGACTATTTTTGAATGACCAGTCCGAAAACTGATTATACCGTGCTATTTTTACGATAAAACGCCGAACGGCCCAAATTCTTTCCAGGAGAACTGGGCTTTGTTGAATAAGGAGCCCATTAACTACAGTCCAAAACTCTGTCAATTGGACCTCTCAAAAGCCCATTTCGGAGTTTATCAATAGTTCGTATACCCCTCGACCCCCCGCTTCTTTTCTCCTCTTCTCTACACCTCGTCAATTTTCCATTATTGCTCTGCATCGATTTCTCTGCTCAACAACGAAAAAAAAGGTAAAGATTATTCAATTTTCCAGTATGTTAATTGATTTTTTCAGCTTAAAAGCATTAAAATCTTCTCGATTTAACTTTCAATCGAAATCTAGGGTTTCTGAACATTCGTTGTAGAGTTAGGTCTATAATTTAGCTGCTTTCTAGTGTTTCTAACTTGTAAATTTAAGCTCTATTTGACAGTAGTAATTGTACAATTTTAAGTAAGGAAAAAATTTCTTTCCTTTCGTTTAATTTGCATAAAGTTATCATTTTCCCCCTTTTTAACTTATTTTTTGAATTTGAGTATTGTTTTGAATGCGTAATTTAAGCTTTATTGAAGGAATTTATGAGTTTAAGTTTTATGCACTCAAGGTGTAATATTTACCCATGTTAAAAAGTAATTGCAGGTAATTTTGTTAATAAGTAGTGATTGATAAACTAAGCATAAACGGTAAGTAACTTGTTATGACATGTTAATTTATATTGATAGTGTGGAAATTTCTGTACATTGTTAGTGTATATAACTTGAATCCCTTTTTTAGTTTAAGTTTTGTCCACTGACGTTAAAAAATATCTTCCCAATCATCTCAGTTAAAAGGTAATTGTAGGTAGTTCTATTAATAAGCATTGGTTGATACACTAGCATTAAAGGTAATTAACTTGTCATAACATATTAATTTAGACTGATGGTGCAATTTTTTTATGCACTGTTAGTGTATATAACTGAAATCCCCTTTTTATTTGTTTTTCTCGACCTAGTGGTGTTTTTGTTGGTAATTTCTTTTGTATAGTTTCTATGAGCTGGAGGGTGTATTTTGGTCTTGTGAATTAGGAGGAAGAAGTGGAGTTTCAAAGATTTTTTTTTTTTTCAATGTGTGAAGTTTGCAGTAAAGAAGAAATCTGTTTTTCTGTTTTACTTTGAATTCAAGTATATCATTTGAATCCTTAATTTGAGTCTTATTGACGGGGAAAACTACCTGAAAAATTTGGTGGTGGATTTGTTTGGTTCAGTTCAATGTTTTGATGCTTACTTTTTGTTTGGTTTTCTCGAGCTAGTTGTATTTTAGGTGGTGTTTTCATTTATATAGTTTCTATGAGATGGAGGGTGTATTTTGGTCCGATGAATTAGGAATAAGAGTGGAGTTAGATGTCCTCACTCCACTTTCACTTGTCCCCCCCCCCCCCCCCCCGCCTCCTGTTTTTACATCAGAAATGACAGAGAAATGATTTAATGAGGAATATGTGTTATCATCTGGTCTGTGATTTTCGTAGCCTTCTCATGCCCCTCAATGGCATCAGAGATGGTTTGAAGAACGGTCTTTTTGACGCTTACGAGAAGAAATGTTTTAATATAGAAACATTGAACTAGGAAGAACTGTTGACAACAGTAAAAAGATGGGTGCTTACTTCCAATACAATAGGAGTCTACTAGTGCAAGTTAGTTGAATGTCGTATTTGAGTGGATGGGTGGATTAGGTGCAAATCTCACCCAATGGGAAGTTATAAGGCTAGTTTCCCTCGGGACCTTATAAAAAAAAATAAGGCTAGTCTCCTTCGGGATGAAGAAGTATTGGATCCCAAACAGCAATAAAGTAATAATTTTATCGATGTGGTGAGAAGCACTGGTATACTTGCATTAAGTCTGATGTTTGTCAAGAGTTTTTTTCATTTACTTGTGTGTTGTATATTTGCAAGTGTCTGTTTTAGAGGCCTTTAGCTTTGAGAACTCACAATTTGCCTTGATAGATGATTTTTTTCTTATAATGGAAACAAACTTATAAATATTTAGCACAAAGGCTGTGCTAGTAGCCGTATTTACAATTCAAAACACAGAGAGAGAGAGAGAGAGAGAGAGAATTGTATCCTTGTTCTACTTACATGGACTCCATAATATCTATCAAAGAATCTGCATCATCTAAAAATTCTTCCTTACCCCAACAGTGAGACAGCAGTAAACAACTCATCTTAATCTTCTGAATAAGGCTGCTTGTTCCTTCAAAAAACCTCAAGTTTCTTTCCCTCCATGTAGTCCACCAAATGCAAGCTGGAATAATCTTCCACCACTTCTTCTGTCTACTCAATTCTTCAGAGAAACTTCAGCAAGTAAGCAGATTTGCAGTAGTCTTAGATATGGTCCATTTATCACCTTTCATGTTTTCGGAAAAGCTGCCAGAGTATTTACTATTGAGATGAAATGGACCTCAATAGAGCTGAATGAATAAAGAGGATTCATATGGTCACAATTAAGTTGGATCGACACTTACCCTCTGTTTGGATCATTGTTCCCATCGTTTTATAATGTATTGTATTGTACCGTATTGTTTTATGAATACAATGTTTGGATAGATTGTATTGTTTGTTATTGTTAAATAATATTTTGTTGTTTGGTTTGACTGTATCGTACTGTACTGTAACTGATAAATTTACTAAAATACCCTCAATGTTTAAATATTAAATTTATCAATAATTATGTATAAAAATAATTTTGAAAAACAAAATAGAAGAAGGCAAAACACCTTAAGAAAGCAGAACAAAGGAGCGAGACAGAAGAAGGCAAAACAAAGGAGCACAACTAATTAGAATTGAGTTAAAAGCAAATTAGGCTGGAAAATAAAACAGGAGGCGGCAAAACACCTTTAACATTGGTCTGGAAAAAAACAAAGTAGGTTATAAGTTGGAGATTTGGAGTTAAAATAGAAAAAAAGATAAAGGGTAAAATAGAATTGTGGAGTAATAAGTTAGGGCATAATTGGAAAGAAAAATAGGAAACAATCCCACCACATCAAATCGGTTGTTCAAAAGAGGGGACTTTTCATTGTTCCGGAACAATGGATTTAACAATACAATACAACCAATTTTAATGAAACAATCAAAACAAACATTATTTTGGGATAACAATACAATACGATACAACGAGGAACAACCATCCAAACAAGCTGTTAGTTGATTGATTGTGTGAATGTGCCAAGCAGTAATGATCATTTAGTTTTTCAAACATGGGATGGTTGTATTAGCTGAACCATCTGAAATGTGATTATATTAGTGTACATTTTTGCAAGTTTTAGTTCACTATGTTATGTAACTTATTCACTATTTTCTGTGACAGGTAACCTGGTATCTGAACCTTAATCTTTCCAATATCATTTTTTATTGTTGGCCAAGCAAAGGGAGGAAAAGATAACACTTTGGTGCCTACATCACTAAGGGCATGGCTGAGATTAAGACTTCTGGGAGACCGATCGACCAATTGCTGGAGAAGGTTCTGTGCATGAACATTCTTTCTTCTGATTATTTCAGAGACCTATTGCGCCTGAAAACTTATCACGAAGTGATTGATGAAATTTATAATCAAGTTGACCATGTGGAACCATGGATGACTGGCAACTGTCGTGGTCCTTCAACAGCCTTCTGCCTTCTCTACAAGTTCTTTACGATGAAACTTACTGTCAAGCAAATGCATGGCCTGTTAAAGCATCCAGATTCTCCTTACATTAGAGCTGTAAGTGGTGTTCTGTATCTTACACTTTATCTATTAGATTTGTTGCTTTCTTAGCTATGAATTGTTTCTTTTTCGCAATGTACTGTCTGTGATTCCCTAAAGATTTTTGTATAGATTTCTAGGAGATGTTTGCTTTTGTTTTCAGCTGATGATCGTGCCTGTTTACTACTAGTACATTAGTAGTGTGCATACTTTTTTCCCTTAAAAACCTTCTTCCCTTTTTAACTTTTGATTGGAAAAGAATTTAGAACCATTAAAGGAAGTTGAGAGTTTTCGATGCTGTCGGTTGGCCTGGAAGTCGGTCCAATTCGCTCTGCTATTGTGTCAAAGGGAGGTTCCATAGTGGAGTCAAAAATGATGAATGGATTTGGATAAAATGAGAACCCTAATCCGCAGCTTTAACCGCCTCTAATTAGGGGTGTCAATGATTGGGTTCGGCCGGTTATTTTATAAAATTTGTACCATACCAATTTTTCGGTTATTTTATTATGCATAACCAAAATTAGACTTTCCGAAAATTAGACCGTCCCAATCATGTCGGTTTCTCTTCAGTATCAGTACGGTTCGGTTAATTTTTGGTATTTTTTTTAATATCATATAAAATTCACCCGTAGAAGTAGAATTCAATAACATACGTTCTTTCAGAGGACATAGCAAAACTCTCTAGACATTTTTACTGTTTAAAGGATGATGAATTAAAAAAGAAAAAAGAAAGATGGCTAGAGTATAGATCCATCAACTATTCTACAACAACGAAAAGAAATCAAATAAAGGCAAAGAAAATATAAATCACACAAGTTGAAAGATATACCAAGCTAGGACTCAAGAATAAAGTCTATAGAAATATTCAAAAAGATAAATCTAAATTATATGAAAGGAAACATATTCATTGTAGTTTGCTACTCATAATTGCTAGAATACGTTGTCTTGCCAATAAAGATACTTGAAATAACTTAGTTTAAGTAGAAGTAGCATAATAGGTTTTAAGAATTAGTATTTTGAGTTTAATTACTTGTTGGCTTGTAATAGTTTTCATAATTCCAAAGGCTCAAAGAAAATTTAATGCATTATTATTTTTAAACTTACTAAATAAATATATTTTCTACATGTAAAATTTATTCGGTACGGTTCGGTATTTTTTCGGTTTATTTTTATAAAATAAAAAACCTACCCTAATTATCGGTGCAGTTATAGATTTATATAGAAACCTATGGTTTCTTTAAAAGAAACCTAAAAATTGGTTCGGTGTGGTACAGTTTGGTCGGTTTAGTCGGTTTTCGAATATTCATTCACACCGCTACCTCTAATAGTGTTTTCTATTAAAAGGTTTCTATTTGGAAGTGAAGGAGTGGAAGGCATCCGTGGAGTGTGTCATGTGTTTCCAAAAGCAGAAGGGAAAAGGAACATTATTTCTACTCTTCCAATAATTGTTAATAGGCAATCAGTAGTTAGATTAAGTGTTATAAGAAAGTTTCTAGGCAGACTTGATCCACTTCATCCCTGAAGAGGCAGTCTTTAGTGACGAGTGAGGCGTACTGAGTTTTTTTTCTTTACCAGCCAGGTTATGTCATGCTTTTCCCTCTCTATATTTTTCTCTGCATAATGCTGCATAAAGCTAACAACATTACTTTTTGTAGTTGCTGATGCTTAAAAAATCCTCCACTTGCTTGCCATCACCGTCACTGCTTCACCAAGTAATGAATCAAAATTAGGCTTTCGGAATTCCATCTAATGCACAGTAGTTCCTTTCATTACCTATTGAAAGTAGCACATGTATGAATAGAGAATTCAGTTGCATCCCCAATTAAACCATGTCCCTGACTCTCCAAATTCATGTGCTTTTGTTTTCTGACATTGTTGTACTTACATTCTTGAGCCTCTTGCCAATTGATTTAATGCTTGTAATTTTTTTGGCAGGTTGGGTTCCTTTATCTGAGATATCTTGCTGATTTTAAGACATTATGGGCTTGGTATGAGCCTTATCTCAAAGATGATGAGGTAAAAATGAAGTGCTCTACCTGAAGTAGATTATTCTATTGTGTTATTTTGGATTGAAATGCTGCATTTGAGCATTCTATTAAGATTCTGACATTTTGCATACAAACAACAAGTCTATCAATCCTGATCATTTCCATGTTATAGATTTGTCTGCAACTTTGACTATTTTCATCAATTTCATGGAATATAGTGTTTGAAGGAGAAATGCAATCATTTGTTACTGTTCTCTTGTTTCGTCAATCCGCTCAAAATATTGCCTCTATAGTTAATTTCCTGCCCCTCCTCTCTGCTTTCATTCATTTTAAACTAGCTGATCAATATGTTTTCAATCAGCATTTTTTTATCTGAATGGTCTCCTTTGAATCACCAGTTAACTATTTCTATTACAATAGCTCACTTTCCAATAGTTTTAGTGAAGAACTCTCTATCTTTCTCTCTTTTAGTATGCCTAAAACCATGTTGTTCTCAGCTCTGCTTCTGAGATATTGATCTTGATTGTGTGTCGTAAGTATTACATGATCTGTGCATACTTTATGCTATGATTCTCACTCCTTATGCCTTAGGATGCAAGGACCACTCTTGCTTGAAGGTGCGTGGACATGATTTTTTTTGCAGGTGAACTGATTTTAATATTTGTATGGTGGTACACTTCTGAGATTTTACCTACTTTTTTACATTCCATCTCCTGTTCCTTTTTTTTTTCCTTCTGCAAACGGGGTTTTTGAAGCAGTGATTCTTTTCAGTAGTTTTAGCAGCATCTCAGAAAACAGGCCCATTATGTCTTTAGTTTGTTCACCTATGATGTTTATCTTCATGATGGGAGTTTATTTTTAGGGCTCATTCTGATTATTAACTATTTAATTCAGGAATTCTCTCCTGGATCCAGTGGCCGAATGACCACAATGGGCGTATATGTGCGTGACTTGTTTCTCGGACAGGTAAGGTGCCACCTCTAAACCCGACCTTTTGTGGAGAATGTTTTAGCACAGTGGTGCAATAGATATATACTCGTGATATTTCTAATGGATGCTCTTCTCTTGCATTTCTATTTTGCTCTGATTTTGTTTGCTAAGTTTGCAAAGTAGAATATCATGGCCATTGCTTAGTCAGTAGTGAAGCAGTTGATATAAAGGATCTTGACACAGTATAATTCTTTGAACTCTGCTCCGGAATATGTGATCTTTTAACAGCTGAATGAAAAGACAATTCTGTGATAGTTTTGCCCTCAACTGTTTCCATGGCTGCAATTATGTGCTTAGACTTGATAAAAAGACATTTCTGTTAAAAAAACATCTGAGTCGTACTTTCATGTTATTGTTTTGGCCTTGGATTGCTGCAGTCTACATCTTCCAGTTTTGATGTTTATTGAATCTCAAGGGGTGTAACTCAGATGTTCGAACTGACCCTTCATCGGAAGATCTCTCATTTGTCACAGCATGTAGGCGCCTGTATGGGTGCTTCGCTAATGTTTAGATGAGTTCTGGAGCTTCACATTTATGCCATTCACTTATTAGGACATGACTTGCTAGTAAGTGAGCCTCAACTGGGAGGAGGCAAGAAGTATGCTTTGGTGGATCAGGGTTTTCAATTCCTATTCATGTGCAATTACCTGACACTTGGATAATGCTATTAGTGTATTTCAAACTGCTCCCATGATTCACTTGCACATTCTTTTTCATTGCAGTATTATTTTGACACACTATTACCCCGGATTCCTGTTCCTGTTATGCGGACAGCAGTTGCCAATCTCGAAAAAATGAATCTCCCGACCAAACCCTCTGGTTCGATCGGGGACTCTAGTCGTGGATCTGAGGAAACCTCCCGTCGGCCACCTTCTGTCAAAGCTTCCCTTTCAGTGTCTTTTGGTCAGCGTGCACCTCATCGTGCATCAACTAGAGATTCATCTCCCATCCGACGTACAATCGCACCACCACCCTATGATAAGGATGGTGCAGATGATTCAAGACGGTCCCCCAGCATCCGCCGGAGTCAAAGTCGTGATATATCTGACCGAGAGAATTCCGAAAGGGACAGGGGCCGAGACAGAGAGAGGGAGAAGGAAAGGCCTAGGGACAGAGACCGTGATAGGGATAGGGATCGATATAGGGACCGGGACCAGGAAAGAGAAAGGGAGAGGGGCAGGGATCGGGATAGAGATAAGAGGTATGATTATGAGAGAGATCGTGAAAGGGATAGAGACAGGAGGTATGATTATGACAGACATCGGGGAAGGGATAGAGACAGGAGATATGATTATGATAGAAGTTCAAGAGAAAGAAGCAGAAGAGACTATGAAAGGAGCAGGAGCCGGAGTAGGAGTCGAAGCCACAGCCGAAGTTTGCATGATCAAGGGACCAGTCTTGATCAACAGCGAACTCCACCTAGAGATGAAAGCAAGGAAAAGAAGGCTGCATCTAGCAATCTTGCCAAGCTTAAAGATCTATATGGTGACTTAGGCAGTCAAAAGGAGAACGTAGGCGGCGAGAGGGCTCCAAACAGGGATACAAGTACTGAGGAGGTTATCAGACTTGGTGGTTCGTGGAGGTAGCTGGTCACATTTACGTAGACTCTTTTTCCCATTGTGAGAAGCGAGTAATTCCTCTCACTCTCGCACCTGCACAAAAGAGCACGTTGTCGGCTAGACTTTTGTCGAAGGGGAATATGCAACTGATATCTAAAGCGAGGACATGTTGTATCATGATTGTGCAGTTGAGCAGAGCTGTGTGTAAGCTGGATTTACTCTACTATTTTAAACGTATGTTACATTATTGGATGGATTCAGTTGTCCCTTTGTTGTTCAAACATTATTACTATGTTAGACAGATACAGCTAACTCAACTAATCAACACTATCGGAAAACTTATTCTGACCGGTGATCGCAGGATTTGCTCTGTTCTATACTTTGCTTATTACTCTTGCTGACTTGCTACTGATAGATTGATAGACAAGTATTAAATGGATTTCTTTTATTTTTGTCCGTTCTGTTTCATTTTTCTTCCCTTTTTGGCAAATATGAACAGTTCACTTCCATTTGGGATTGATTTACTGAGTTTCCACTATTCATTAGCCCCTCTTCCCAAAACATCTTCTAAACACGCACACAAAAGGAAAAGGAGAAGAATTTGTACCCAACTCCTGTCGAGTACCTCATTTTCTATTTAACAGTACTCTTTGTCAACTCAATGACTGGGTATTTGGAAATCTAGATTCTTCATTTAATACTTTTAAGTGTTAAGAGTATAGAATTTTTGCGAAAACTCAACTCCACTATAGTCATTACGTGTTTTTTCTTTTTGATTTGTTATTCGGTTTTCGATACCTGTGTTGATAAATCTGGATTCATGTCATGTAAGACCATCAAAGGAGAAGATGTTTCTTACCAGAATTTCTCATTTGCAAGCTTGAACCCAAGACCTCTGTTATGAGATTATTGCATATTAATTATGTATTTCTTTAAAGTCAGAAACTTTTATTAGCTGTTTCCTTTTTTTTGGTACACCACAGAGACCAGATTAACATACAAAATCAAATACATATGTTAAAAGACCTTAAAAGAGCGAACGCGAGATTAGGTCAAGAACCTCATATGCTTGTATTTTGAAATAACGTCGATTTGGGGAAGGAAAGGGAGAGAGCTCACTACTAAGCCAAAGAAACAGAACTAATATTTAGTCCAAGCTTAAATTAAGTTTCAATATGTTTTGAAGATTATGGAATCATTATATTTTGTAAGCTTCATTATGGGTTCAAAACACAGACAAAGACACACACACACACACATAGAGAGAGAGAGATGAAGTGTGTTCCATGATATGACCTCCGCACTTGTTAAATGGGTTTAAATTACTTACATCACATTGATTTATCACATGATTTCCATTAAGAAGTTTACCAAGTTAAATCTTGAATTTACTACCGTGTTGAACTTTGAATAAATCATGTATTACGTAAAAGCTTGTGCCTTTCCAATTGAAAGATATAGAATACCATGTGATAATTTGTGTTAGATATGCGCTCTTAAGTAATAAGAATCTTGCACATAAAGTTAAAAAAGAAAAGCTTTCAGATTAGTTGAGATGATTGAACAAATTTTGAGATATGCTCCTTGGCATAGTGCAGCCTTATCAGAGATCTTTAACTGACAGGGACGGTGTCAAAATGTCATTATGATAATGGTGATGGGCAATATCAGTTAGCCACAGATCTTCAGTTACAGGATCTAATCTTCAGTTAATGGTGTCAAAACGTCGTATATTTTGATCAATTCAAGGTGAAAAATGGGTGTGATCTCTAGCTGATAAGGGTGGTGTCAGACCGCTGGGACTCCACCCTTGTTAATATGAACCCAAGTTAACAGTGGTGGTGCTCGACTATTGTGATCGAACTAGTGACTCACAGTGTGGATCCATAGCCTAACTGGCAGGGATGGTACCAGACCGCTATGGCATACCCAGTTCTCACAATGCGAACACAAAAATAAAAATTGAAGTAAAAGAATAAGATATAAGTAAGATAATTAGCCATAGGATGAAGGGGGAGTCTTGACGTAACTAGTAAAGTTGTTGTCATGTGACTAGGAGGCCACAAGTTCGAGCCATAGAAACAACCTCTTGCAGAAATGCAGGGTAAGACTGCATACAATAGATCCTTGTGGTCCGGCCCTTTTTCGGACCCCGCGCATAACGAGAGCTTCGTGCACCAGGCTGCCCCTTTAATAAGCCATAAGATAAGTGATAAAATTACAAGAAGGAAGAGATTTAAGTTCCAAAGATGCAAGAAGGGACCATAACCCTACTATAGTAGTAAGTTATTGTAATGCGATGAGTTCAGATAGCAATACATAATAAAATAAGGGAAAATGTTTGAGTAGTCTTTTCTTTTCCCATATATTGTTAACTCTTTAGCTAAATACTGAAGTTGGAATCAAGACTCAAACAAATTGGACAATGCTCAACGAGAGAATGGCTCATTTCATACATTCTTTTGAAACTTGGGACCAGTACAATTATAGCTCAAAGCTTGCCCAATGCAGTAAAAGGGATACTAGACAGATTAGGATAATGTGTTGGAAGGATTAGAATATGGAATGAGGAAACTCTAAATCTACTAATCGATATAAACTGTTGAGCTGTAAATGAAAAATGGCAAAAAGTTCTTAAAATTTCCGGCGTAAGATAATACATGCTTCATCTCAAGAGATCCTACCATCCTACATGGTCTTCTTGGATACCAGATACCAGATCTGTAAAGGATTCTGTAAGAGACAGAAGACCATCCCATCAGCTTCCTACTCGCACTTGATTGACCGGTATATGTGACGGACAAAAAATAGGGCTGCGCGGAAACCAACAGTCCCAAGCATGAGAAAGAAACCGTAGCAGATGCAAGCCATGTATCCAAAGAAGAATGAGGTTTGCATGAAGCCGGACATATCAGAACGGGCATAATAGTAATACAAGCAGTAGCCGTAGATGAAGAGTCCAGTTGATCCACCACAAAGGAAAGCCCTGTTTGGAGCAACATATACAAATTAGTTCTTCAAATGTTCATCTGAAATATCATGATGTTAAGCACATCAAAGTAACGTTTTGCAAAAGGATTCTCAACGCTCTTTCTTTGCTTGCATAGGTGAAGAACAAAAATTGGTTGATGCATATATTATTGAAACGAAAGATCACTGAATAGCAATAGCAGTAAATGAACACACATACCTCCACCACCATTCATGATCTTCAGCAGCGAGTTGAAAGTATGTCAATGCCACAGTTATAAAAGCAGTGACAATTATAAGAATAATGAAGACTATAAATAAGATGCTGTATATTGTGTAGATCCTGTGACCCCAAACACTTGCAAATATATAGTAAAGTTCGATATATATGGCGCTGAAAGGCAAAAATCCAGCCATTGCCATCTGAGGTAGTGTTCCGCGGTACCAAGGTAATGGTGGGATCTCTCTTGGGTATTTGGTGGTTCGACAAGGAGCTTGGAATTCAGCCTTGCTGTTCTTTCCAGCTATCCCTCCCAGTACAAGCAAAGGTGACGTTACAAGAGCCCATATTAGAAAGATGACCACAATAGTTCCAAAAGGCAGTGCAGCAGTGGCAC
This sequence comes from Nicotiana tabacum, assembly GCF_000715075.1. NCBI lineage: Eukaryota > Viridiplantae > Streptophyta > Magnoliopsida > Solanales > Solanaceae > Nicotiana > Nicotiana tabacum. The sequence goes on from NC_134095.1 coordinate 165,273,643, forward strand.
TGTATGCAATTGCTACACTGTTAAGGAAACAGAACGTGAGAAACAGGGGTCCACAAAACAAGCCTCCAGTCAATAACAAATTCCTGACCTGCAGGATGAAAGGAAATCTAATGATCAAGTTTGCCGTATTCACTTCCATTTTCAGCTTTGTTTCATTAGCTAGGCAACAACTGACTAAAGAAACACAGAGCCACGGTTATTTGACGGCATACACAAACCCAAAAAAAGAATGAAGTAGAATTTTCCAGCCACATGATCCGGTATGAATACTTCTCTAATAACATGTAATATCTCTTGGACATGACAAGTGTAACTCTTCGCAAAAGATGAAGTGAAAAACAAACACCGAGACACTGTTATTTGATGGCATACACAAACCAAAAAAGAATGAAGTGAAACTTGCCAGCCACTGTCTCTGATATGAATACTTCACTAATAATATGTAGTAATATCTCTTGGACGTGACCAAGTGTAACCCATACAAGATGAAGTGAATTACATGACAGAATGAAGATAAACTGCTTCTCTAAATAACAACTCAGCTTCCTAAATGTTCTGTCCAGAAGGAATAAGTAACAAATCATCTATTGTACAAAACATCACATGCCTAAATCAAGGATGCAAAACTCTATGTTCAATTTGTTTTACCTGCTTGGACAAGATGCTTTATTAACGCAGTTCTGTTTCTTCCTTTGCTTAGAAAAAGAGCAATGTGATAACAGGTGAATCCTCTAACCCTTGATATAGAGGGTCAAAGTTATGGCATTAGAGTAGGTGCTTTCAGCAAACAAATGACTTGACTTGCTATATACAAACCTTCAATTTTTCGTCCTTAAGAACAGGATAGAGAAAAATAATTCCATGGCAAGCAACAAAGTACGATTGAAAAAAGGTCAAAGCTTTTATCCTTGTTTTAGGATGATAATAAGCATATAGTTGGAATTAGGGACTAAAAGTTAGTGCACCAGATAAAATTCTCAAAATACATTCAAATGGAAAAGCAATATAATAGAGACATGAAAACAAACCCAGTTTGTCCCTTCTAGCTGGCAATAGAAAGAGGAAGCGGTATAGCCTGCAATTCCAGATGTGAGAGCATATATGACGACCAATGCCGTGAATAAAGCTCCGCGGTTGTATGGATAGAAAACACCAACAAGGGAGAGAAGGAAAATAAAGATGGTCCTAGGAATTGAAAGGGAAAAGTGTTAGAAAGGGCTGCTTGAGACAACAAATTACCTAATTGCCTAGTCGAAAGCTGCCAGATTGAGCTAGTTGACCAATAAAACAATTCATAAAATATTTTTTTATATAAGTAAAGATTAAATACACATCAAAAAGGCCTTTTAAATATCCTGTTTAGAACTTTATTTTTCAGAGTAAAAAACTCGAAAATACTTACAGTGTAAATAGCTGGGTACCACTACCAAGTGCTGCAGCCAACACGGATTTGTAATTCGGGTACCTAAAAACATCACCATGGATGTATTTCCACCCAGTTTCTTCTTGGTCATCAGCTGCCTCCTCATCATGTGCATACCTTTAAAAGTAAAGATGAATAATAATTGAGCCAAAGGCTAAGACAAACTTGTTCTTGAGAGACCAACAAAAGTACATAAACCAAAATAAATTAACAAAATGACTACATACTTGACAAAGTCATTCTTAAGAACCCGCATAAGAATTGTGGCAAGAAAACCAGTTAAGAGAAGAACTGTCACGCAGGAATTGATAATTGAGAACCAATGAATTTCCAGGTGATGTGGCAACGATGAAGACTGTGAGTACTTCTCCATCCTCTTATCAAAAGGTGTTTTTGTCTCTTTCCATTTTACAGAGTACATGAATTCAACATCAACCTCCTTATCCTCTGTGATATCTACCAGGGCATTAGGATCAGTTCGTGCATTGATCTCAATCACACGATCATTGTTGTAAAAGATCTCAAAATGGAGATGTTTAAACAGGTAATATTTGTACTCGCTGGGGTCAGATTTTCCTTCCTTATCAACTTTCCCTAAGAAACCCCAAATGGGCAAGTCATCATAATACATTTGGAAGTAGTAGTCTTTAGCAACAGCACTGCGGAATTGAGCAACTTCTTCCTTCGACAGCTTCTTCTTGCAAACTATTTCTGAGTCCTTGTCGTACATAAAGTCAAGCTTGTAAGGGGCACTGACCAATCGATCACCATTCAAGACCTCACCAAGAGCTTCCTTTTTCTCCTTCACATGGTCTGCAAGAACATTCCTCAGTAAATTGAAACTTAAACTCTGTGAGTAACTTAAGAAAGGAAACCCACATAACAATGATTACATACCCGGAGCACAAAAGGGAAGATCGAAGAACCGGTATGTTTCACTACAAAGAAATCCAAAACAGAACAAGCCATCAGCTATGAACCAGATAAAAGAAAACAGAATAGAGACGTTTCCATAAATGCAGTGCCTATAGATGAGTATGGCACTTATAAAAGCATAAGAGGGAGATTATAAAAATTTCCTAGGCCTTGTGTATAAATGCAATCAGCCTTGTCAGAGGTAGCAGGCCTCCAGAGGTGCAATCCAAGTTTCAGTTAAATAAATCAACCAACTAGACCTAAATCTCAAATTAGCTATGGCTGGCTATATGAATCCTCTATATCCATTTCGTTCTGTTCAGGTCCATTCCTTTCCAATACTAAATAAATTATTGTTCAAGGAAAATTACCTGTTCTAAAAGTAAAGGTTCTCCAAAATCTCACCCTTATTCCATTGTGAACATAAAATCTCTAATTAGAACAAAAAAGAACTGGTGAAAAAAACTTAATTTAAGTATATCTACACCATCTTAGTCCGGATACAAGAATGGAGTCTCAGCCAAAGGCGGATCTTCAGTATAACCTATGGGTTCGCGGAAACTAAGTAGCTTTTGACCATACCCTGTGTATATATGTATTAAGAAATCTACTAAATATCGATAAATATTTGATAGTGATTCTGTGAACCCAGTCACATTGTATACTGAATCCGAGATCCCAATATCACCAAATCTTAGCTCTTTCTACATTGTACGTAAATTAGTTAGCTCAACAGAAATCTCTATCAAACGAGGAACTCATAAAATCTGCACATCAATACACTAAACAACACATCTGCCATTAAAAATCTTTCATTTTTATATCCACCGACACTTTTCCGAGCACAACAAAAACAACAGTACAAAATGCAACGAGACATCACATAACAACTAGCTCGATCACGCTAAATAGAACACAACGTAAATTCAGCTTTAAAAGGTAGATAGAGATCTAACGGCGATTAAATTAATTAATAAATTACCTTGGATTATGGAAAGGACCGACCTTGTTAGCATAAAGAGGAACCGGATCTCCGGCTTTGTACTTGTGATCTGAACCGTCTGATCTCACCGGCGATGCACAGCTGACAATCAGCAAAACGACGACGTACCACGCCATCGTCCTCTTCTTCTCCATTTCCTTAACGAACTTTATGGAGATCACAATGTGATTATATAATACAACTTTTTGTGTGTGTGTGTGTGTGTAAATTTGCTAGGAGGTGGGGGTGGGGGTGGGGGGGGGGGGGAGGGATAGATCTCGATCTCCCTGAGAGAAACGAAATGAGGAAGTAGATATGGAGAGGGATCTTTTTTGTACTAGTAGTATTTTGGGGGACAGGTTTCCGCCTCACGCGCTTCTATAGAGAGTGAAGCGCAAGCGCAAACAAACAACGTCGACTTGGGAACGGACGTTAGGAAGGAGAACGTGACTCCTCAACTTTAGTTTTCTATTTTATTTTGTTATTCTTATTTATTTATTTTTATTTAATCTCTGAGTTTTTCTTCACCAATTAACGTGGTGGAATGAATTTAAGAACGAAGAAATTTAAGCTTTTTTTTTTTTTTGGTTAGAAAGATAACATATATTATTAGAACTTATAAATCGCGTACAGAGGGTTGGGGCCTAACTGGCACCCTAACACAATTCATTGTCCTATTACAAAGCCTTAAATTACTACTAATATTTACAGTTGTCATGGTCATTCTATTAGAATTATCATCATGACAACTAATTACACACGAGTAGGGTTGATCCATATTGCCACTATGATTCTACCAAGCAGTGTCTTGGCCTGATTGAGTTCCTTACAAACTAGCCTTGTCCTTTGCAAAAATTGGTTCAACAAAAATAGGAACAACTTCAAAAACTGTTGGCAAATATTCATTTCCAAAATTGTGGCCTGCTTTTGCTAGTTGGTCTGCTACCATGTTTTGCTTTCTGTACGCGTGTTTGACTACAGGATTACCTAGCTGGCCCAGATAATACCTGCAATCAGCAATTATATTAGAGAATGCAATAGTTTCAGTATGTAGTAATAGGATAAGATCCTTTGCATCCACCTCCAGAGGTGTGATGTTATTTTCATAATTAAGCTAATTTCAGACCCTGTGTCAAGGCATAGAGATCCGCAAAGGTGGATGATTCATGTGGTGCAGAATCAGAAAAACCTAATTTCCATTCAGCTTTGAAGTTCCTAATTAATCCTCTTATTCCTGCTGTATTATCAGAAAAAGCTCCATCTATATTAAGCTTATAGAATTGAGCATTTGGAGTATTCCATTTAATATTCTTAGCTATTTTTATTTTACATAGTCTCACGTGTATAAGAAGCCAAATATGTATATTCAGCAGCTTGTTGAGTAATTATTTTAAGAAGAATATTATCCCTAGTCATATTAAAAAGGTTGTTGTTTCGTGTATTCCAAATATTCTATAAACTAATTGGTAAGTACATTTTAGGGTTAATGTTGAAAGGAGGGTTGAAGTTCTTATAAAAAATGAGCTGACGTACCCAAGTATGTGCACATGGAAGATTGGTAAGATGATTAATATAGTGCATGAAGCCTAAGTCTTGCCAATATTTCCTAGCATTTATACAATCAAGGAAGATGTGATTAAGTGATTCGTCCTCGCTTTGACAGAAAAAACAAGTTGCATCCTGAATAATATTTGTGTTTTTAAGTAAAGTCTCGTTGGTAATCTAGTATGGCAAAGAAGCCAAATAAAGATTTATGCCAAACTTGACTTAGACACACAATCACCTACGACTCATTCTCATACTTTTTCATGGATTTGGAAGAAATTTAAGCTTTATCCGGCATAAATCCCAATTACTCGGGTTTATTTGTAAAATATAGATTATCTTCCTCTATTTTTTTTATCAGTAGAAAATTGGATTTTTTGTGAGAAAAAATGATAATAGAATTCTCTGTTTTTTCAAGTTATAACATTTGGGAAAAAAGAAAAAAAATTGGACTTCAATATTTAAGAAAAAAACTTTGCTGGAATTAATTTTCATAATTTAAAGAAGATTTTATCAAACATATATGTATTCAAAGTTCTTCCAAAAAACTTTCAACAAACAAAATCAACTGGGGACTCATTCTATGAATATACACACATTTATGAAACATACTCTGAATCTAAATTGTTAATGAACAATTTCAACTTGGGCTATATTCTTATAATTTGGTGGATATCTAATTAAGTTAGTAATTTAATAAATTTTACCTTAATTGGGGTTTCAAGTTCACTAAGCCAAATTTTCCTCATTAGGACAGACGTACACTTCCTTTCAATTTTAACATTATTTTTCGAGATTCACTCTCTCTATCTTTTGAATAAGTAAGACTCCACTACATTAATTAATTATTGTTAATCTATGAAAATGTACATGTATAAAAAAAATTGTATATTAATTCGTTTATCCCTTTTACTTTAGGATTTGTCTTTTCTTTTAAAGTGATGATATGCTTGTAAGCTTCGATGTCTCAACATTAAGAAACCGCAAGTACAATAAATGGCAAAAAAATACCTTATCACCCCCCTAAACTTGTTACGGATTATTACTTACACCCTTAAACTATTCGTGGTCTTAATTACTCTCCTCAACTAGGCCTTTTGAGAGCCATTACCCCCCTGGACGCTGATGTGGCAAATTGTGTGGGTGCACTTGCCTGCCATGTGGATTTTTCTGTATATGTGGCATTTTTTGAAAAATAAAATATATTTTTACCTTTTTAAGTATGTTACTTTTTTATATAATTTTTTCGAATACAATTAATAATATTATTTGGATAGAACTACATTATTTAGGCTAAATTTTTTTATTTGGCTAAAAATAATAAAGTTTTAGTTAATCTTTTTTTTAAATTTGACCTGAAATTAAAGATTTAGACAATTGAAATAAATAGTCAAGGCATCTAAACAGTTACAAAAATACATAGTTTGAAATTAATTATTTTGGCTATAATTTTTTATATTGCTCTAAATTATGGTGCTCTAAAAATATACTTTTTATATATTTTACCTGAAAAAGAAATATACTTTTGAAATTTATATATTTATAACTTTTTAGATGAATTGACTATTTATTTCAATTGTTTAAATCTTTATTTTCAGGACAAATTCAAAAAATATTAACAAAAACATTATTATTTTTAGCCAAATAAAAAGATTTAGCCTAAATGATGTAGCTCTATCCAAGTTTTATTATAAATTATATTCGAAAAAAATTATCTGAAAAATAACATACTTAAAAGGTAAAAATATATATTTTTTTCAAAAACAATGCCACTTATACAAAAAAACCACGTGGCATGTGAGTGCACCCACACAATTTGCCACATCAGCATTCAGGGGGGTAATGACTCTCAAAAGACCTAATTGAGGGGGGTAATTAAGACCACGAATAGTTTAGGACTGTAACTAATAATTCGTGACAAGTTTAGGGGGGTGGTAAGGTATTTCACCTACAATAAATTTTCATCTTGTTTATATATTGTGACCTTAACTTGTGTTAGAATTGCTAATTAGACATATAAACCCCTTATATAGGTTTGATACACTTCACATAATTTCAAATATATAATACGTATATTACTTACGAATTCGACTGAACTCAATAACTTTAATTCAAGCTCTATATTTGTATTATGCAATCTAATATATATATAAAATTAAATTTAGAATCCAATTACGAACACTTGCTATCTTATAAAATCATAACTAGTGACAGAATAGGGTAGATTTTTTTAAAAAAATGTATATGTTCAAAGGAGGACTTTAACCTTGAAATTGAGAAGATATACTCGAAATAACAAAGTGATTGAATACCTGAAATCGGCTTATTTAACCAGACGTGCCACCTATACATTCTCAAGTTTAAACGGTTTATTTATATTTTCTTCTCATTTCTGCATACGTGACATGTTACAAATCCATAGTGTATATTTAATAACAACAACAATAATAATATATCCAGTATAATCTCATATAGTAAAGTCTCGTGTATACGCAGACCTACCCCTACCTTATAGAGATAGAGAGTCTGTTTCCAATAAACTCTCGGCTCAATAGTGTATATTTAACAGTACTAGCTATTACTACTATTTTATACATTGCTGTAGATTTTTTATATTTCGTTTATATTGAAGTGTTTGATGTCCTTAGTTTTCAAACTTTTCGAAGATAGTTCAACATAGAACTAAAACAATCATCTGAAATGGAAACTCAAAGTAAGAAAGCAAATTTTAGGTAAATTCTCGTACAAAGACAATAGACACTTGTAGAAATATAAGATAATACGGCATAAAATAGACAAAATAGACATATGTAGATTGACCCTTTCTTGAACTTTATATATAACGGGAGCTTAGTACGATTGAGTTTTATACTTGTGCATAGACAAATTAAATGACTCTCTTGCATTTCGTACGAATATGACTGATTCAATAAAGAGCAAAGTTGGTTACTATCTATTATAAATATACAAATTTAACTAATTCAATAAAAATGCTAGCTGCTCGATCATTTATACTATATACTCAATTGGATCCATCAACAATGAAGGTGTCAATGAGTTATTATCTTAATTACTAGCACATGGGGTGATTTCTCTGGCACAATTCACATAAATGTGTGTTTTTGTTTGAAAAGACACCTCACTTTGGGAGAGAATGGAAGAAATTTATCCCATACTACGGTCACTTTTTTCCGAAGGGGAGCTTTGATGTAACGGGTAAAGTTGCTATTATATATGCAACCAGGAGGTTATGGGTCCAAGCCGTGAAAACAACAACCCCTTGCAGAAATACAAGTAAGGCTACGTACAATAAACCCTTATAGTCCGACCCTTCCCCAATCTCCGCGCGCAACGGGAACTTAGTGTACCATAGTGCCTTTTTTTTACTATCTCTTTTCTTAAGTGACATATAGGGGACAAATTCCCTTTGTATCAATGTAAAAGGGCAAAAAAATAAGCAAGAAGTTGCATAGGGGAGTATATATTAGCAATCATTCCAAAGGTTTCTAGATATATACTACTTCATCCTTTCACTTAGTTTGTCACTTCTAATAATTAATCCATTTAAAAAATAATAACATATTTTTATATTTTCTTAATAATAAATTTTTATAGCTACACAAACGTTATAATATGTTTAAGATGACAAGTCTAACAGTGGTTAAATTGAAGGAATATTTGAAGTAGCGGGATACATTTGATCCTTTTCTCTATTCTTAATGAGAAGTTTTTATAGCTATAGTTTTTTCACGTGTTTAAGATCACAAGTTTCAAAAGTCTTATAGCTACACAAACATTACGGCACGTTGAGAGTTACAATTGTAATTTTTTTTTTAAATTTCGTGCTGATTAAAATTAAGAAAATAAATTGAAATAGATGGAGTAATTAATTACTGACAGCTCTGTTGGTGGATATACGGACACAATTAATTATTTGTTTCAAAAACAAGAGGGGTTGCTCTGATGGTAAGCAACCTCCGCTTCCAACCAAGAGGTTGTGAGTTCGAGTCTCCCCAAGAGCAAGGTGGGAAGTTCTTGGAGGGAAGGATGTCGGGGGTCTATTTGGAAATAGCCTCTCTACCCCAGGGTAGGGATAAGGTTTGCGTACATACTACCCTCCCCAGACCCCACTAAGTGGGATTATACTGGGTTGTTGTTATTGTTGTTGTTGTAAAATAAACCATATAAGTTGAAGAATATGATGTTCCACATTACTTCTAAGTTACTTTTGTATCACATGCATAATGTCCTAGCTTACCCACTGATGGTTTAGTGAAAATTGAGCAAGGCCCAAATATGGGTTTTACGTGAATTAACAATCCTCTTAGCCATTTGAGTAGTTGAAATAATCAATAGAAGTTGAAATACTGGTATATTGAACCTCTCTTCTTTCTTTATACGGAAAAGAGCCAAATATATCCATGTACTATCAAAAAAGGTATAAATATATCACTCGTTATACTTTGAGTCCATATATACCTCTGCCGTTATACTATTGGTTCAAATATACGCTTTTTCTATTAACTTTGTCAAAGTGAAAATCCAATCTTGCGTGACACTGACATTTGATGAGATGGAAGTCACAGGACTTGCCACCTCATTGCCCCTAACCCATTTTACCCCTCCCTTCTATTTTTTTTCACCACGAAAATTCTCTTCCCCTCCACCATTACCGCTAACATGAAAAATATTGTATTTCAAATTTTAGTCTTTTATATATGGACCAGGGGCGCTGAGGTAGCATGACATGTGACATCTACCTCAAATATCAGTGCCACGTAGGATTAGATGTCCACATTGGATAAATTTAATTAAAAAGGATATATTTGAACCAATAATATTACGGTAAAAATATATTTAGACCCAAAGTATCACAGATAATATATTTAAATATTTTCTCATAGTACAAGAATATATTTGACCATTTACCGTTCTTTATATATTAAGGGGGTTGAATCGGTCTAACAATGATCATGTCATTCTTGATTGACTAAAAAATGGAAGTGTAAGTTTTAATGAAATAAGAGTTTAAGAGCCCGCTTGGACATAAGAAATTTTCCTATTTTTTTCATTTTTTTTTTCAAAATCAGCGTTTGTTCATAAAATTTCTAATTTTCACTTGAAGATGTATTTTGGAAATTTTCAAAAATTTAAAAAACTCCAAAAAGTCGTTTTTCAAAATTTTCACTCATAAAACTTCAAAAACAACCCAAAAATATATTCATGTCCAAACAAAACTCTAAATTTCAAATATCATCTTCACTTGAAAAAAATTTTCACCCTATTTTGAAATTTTACAATTCTTATGTCCAAACGCCCACTTAATATAGATAGTTCTGAAATGGGACCACCTTAATTTTTGGCTTAAATTAAAGACAAGAAAAATTAAGGAGGAAGAAGGATTACTAAAAGAATCCATATTGTTGGAATCAATACATCTAAGTTGTTAAAGCTAGGTCATGACTCAATAGTGAAGTTGTCTCCGTGTGACTTATAGGTTATGGATTCGAGTTGGGGAAGCAGTCACTAATGCTTGCATTAGGTTAGATTGTCTATATCATACCCCTTGAAGTACGTCCCTTCCTCAGACCTAGCGTGAATGTGAATACTTTATGCACCGGCTTATCCAAAAATTCAACAATGAGCCATGAGACACTAACACTCGATTAATATTGTGTACGTTTGTTCTTCTTTTTCCTTTATTCTTCTGTGTCGTGACTAATGAAATATTAAGTATATTCACCATGTTTAGGAGAAGTCTAATAAATCAAGCTCGATAGTGAACAATTGTGTGCAATTGCATACCAAAATAATGTCAAAGATCTTACCACTAAAGTTTAATGCACAGTGACACGAATGAGACTCTTCCACACAATAAGTCGCAGCAGAGACGAATTCAAGATTTAAACCTTATAACTTCAACTTTAAAAAAAAATTAATATTGAAATTATTGTATTTTTAACTAACGATTCATATCTAATATATATTATAATTTTAATGTATTTTTACATAAATTTGTGCTCCGCACTAAATCTATATAAATTTCTTTTTTAATTAAAAAAAGGAAAAAAGTAATATTTATCCTTTCTTAAATATGAAGAAAGGATCTTGGCACTAGTGCAACATCATTTTACATAAATTTATGCTCCGCACTAAAGTCTGGCCACCAACATCTTGGCCTAATAGTAAGTGTCACACCTCATTTTTGCGCGCATACCCCAATTGATAAATGTGCGAGGAAGTTTTTTTAATTTAAGTGACAATATTCGAAAATGAGATTATTTATTTATTTCAGAGTTGCCACTTGAGAAAGGTTTGGCTTTTGGTGTCCCAAGTCACCGGTTTATCTTGAATCCCAAATCGAGGAAATTTTCGACTTTCCAAATGAAGTCTGTGAACCAGAAATTCTAAGTAAGGAATTCTGTTGACCTGAGGGAAGGTGTTAGGCATCCTCGAATCCCGTGGTTCGTTCATGTGAGGTGAAGCAGAAGCAGTCGAGGCAGCTGGAGGTAGCAGCAAAGAGCTGGGATGGTTGTTGGCGGAGCTGCTAGTCGTGTGGAAGGAGGAGATGAAGCAGCGGACGTCCATGGCTGGAGCTCGGAGATGGAAGTGGTGAGTGGAGGCAACCATGGGAGATCGAGCTCGAGCTTGACGGAGACGAAGAAGATGAAGGCAGAAGCAGCTGGGTCTGTTTGGATGTAGCAGAAGCAACAAAACGCAGCAGCCATGGGAGCTTGACGAGCTCGTCAATGGCGGATGTTGTTCGTCGATGAAGACGAAGCTTGGGGCAGCAGCTGGTCGAAGAAGAAGATGCACAGTAATGGGGGTCGTTTGCTCTTTAATGGCGGACGAGGGAGGGGCTGTTTGGAGTGAGCAGCCATGGATGGGCTTGGAAGCTTGGAGAAGAATAGCGAAAGAGAGAGGGGGGCGGATGCATTTTTTAGGGTTTTTTCTTGTTTTGTTTTTGTGAAATGTAAGATAGGGAGATGGGGTGTTGGGTATTTGGGTTATGGGGCGTACCGGGTCGACCCGTGTTGAAATGGACCGAGTCATGGGGAAGGTTGGGTATTTTTTGGGCTTGTGGCTTGAATTTGAAGAAGAGCCCAATTCCGGTTTTCTTTATATTTTTGCTCTCTTTTCTTCTTTTATTTTTATAAAACTAAATTCTAAAAATTCTCAAATTATTAATAAGTTATAAAAGCGCAAATTAACTCCCGATAACAATTAACGCACAATTAAGTAATAATTAAGCATAAAATTGTACATATGGACATTAAATGCTAAAAATGCAAAAGATGCCTATTTTTTGTAATTTTCAATTTTTGTAAAATAAACTTAATTACTAACAATTGTAGAATTAAATCCTACATGCAAAATGCTACATATTTTTGTATTTTTTATTAATTTAACAAATAAATATGCACAGACAAATACAAATAATTATCCAAAAATGTCACAAAAATTCTCAAAATTGCACAGCAAGGAAAATCGTTTTATTTTGAATTTTTGGGAGTAATTCTTTCATAGAGCAAAAATCACGTGCTTACAGCTGCCCCTCTTTGTTCGAAAAGATGCGAGGTTTTCATGCAAAGATAAAGTGAGCAGATATGAGCGATTTTTGCTCGTTGGACTACTCCGTGTGAAGCACATTTTGAAAGATTTGACCGAATCTTTGCTTCAAAGATTTCCTACATATCCTGGGCTAAACAGGAATCATGTCAATGTAGTTCGGGAAACTTTGGTAGCTGGGACTACCATGAGATTACGATGCTTGCTGTTACTGCTTTTGCTGTTGCCGCTACTGCTTTATCGACCTCCTTATTACAATCAAAGGAAATTGAAAACTGAACTAACTACTTATGCTTGTCAACCGCTAGTTACAAGATTCCTATCTATAATTCTTTTGCAACTTGATCTTGGGTCTTAGCTGATTCTGCTTGTAGACTTCGATCCGAATCTTGATGCTCGCAAGTTGTAGGCGCTTGTTTATTTTTGCAGTATTGAGTGAAACGGGATTGGCGGAGCTCGAGAATTTGATCAAATTTTGAGCGACCTGCCCTTTGTTTGTTCCAATATTTGGGAACATCTTCTTTTTGTTCTTTTCTTCTTTTCTTTATTCTGGATTGAGACTCATCCCGTAGGTCGTCTCGATCCATGCGCCTCGAGGTCAGACCTGCTGAAACAACAAAACACGAACGAACGAAATTTTTTGCCCCAGTTTCACTAGGAAAATTTCGTGAGTTAATTGCCATAAAAATTTACAGAATTGATGAGGGGATTGGAAAACTCTAGTCTACAAAGCGCAACTCAGGGATTGGAGCCCTAATGCTGGCTAAAAGGAAAAACGCTCAACTCAGGGATTGGAGCCCTAATGCTGACTAAAGAAAACTGCTCAACTCAGGGATTGGAGCTCTAATGTTGGCTAAAGGAAAAACGCTCAACTCAGGGATTGGAGCCCTAATGTTGGCTAAAGAAAAAACGCTCAACTCAGGGATTGGAGCCCTAATGTCGGCTAAAGGAAAAACGCCCAACTCAGGGATTAGAGCCCTAATATTGGCTAAAGGAAAGTTGCTCAACTCAGGGATTGGAGCCCTAATGTCGGCTAAAAGAAAATATTGGGGATTCTAACTAACCCTCTTTTTTTTGAATTTTGTTCTTACTTCCCTTTTCGTTTTTTTTTATTATTATTTTTCATTTTTTGTTTAGCAAAATGCATGAGAGAATTTGGGGAAACTTCCCTTTTGGGTTGATTCCTTATTGCAAAGTTGTTTCTTGCATTCACGCATTTCTTTTCCTTTTGGGCGGCACCTGCTTCTTGCACGGTTGCTTTGGATCGCACCTGTTTTAATTTTCCAAACAAAGAACAATTGTCAGTTTGAAAATGGTGGTTGGTTCGGTGGCCTTGATTGTTCCAATTGCTTGGTCCCGCCCTCATTCCTGTTGAGAAACTCTGCCATTGATTGGATTCACAGGCGAACCCCTTTTAAACCGATCAGACTCGCATTTCCGAATTTTGTGATGATTTGCCCGTGTAAGGCTTTGGTTCTTTCATCTCATTCTGCTTAGGGATTTTTACTGAGGCAGACTCGGTGGGGATTTTTACAAGGGGAGACTCTGTGGGGATTTGCCATTTTTTTTACTTCGAAAGCAATCGACAACATGATCAGTCGGGATTGGACTGACGTACCACTGAAGCGGGGTATTTTACTTCCTACTAAACGGAGCTCTGTGAAACCGGTCCTGCCACCTATTCTTTCCAGCACATTTTGGAATTTAGGGTTAACACAAAAGGGGTAGGAAAGGTAAAACAAAGGGCGGAGAAAACAAATTTAAAAAGAGAAGTGTCCCTTTCGGGACAAGAAAGACTTATCTGAGGCAACATGCTGACTTTAAATTGACATGACATGCTTTTTGGACTGGATGCCCGATCTTCGCGAACTTGCATTTCCTCATGAACCCAAATGGATTTATGTTCCCAAACCAGTGGAACCTTGCCAGAACTTTCTGAGGTGGAATCATCTTTTCGGCCGACAGCGCCCCTTGCGGGTTTTCGCTAGTCGACCTCTCTCATTTCTCTCCTTACTGTCGCTTGATAGCACTCTTTGCGAGTTTTTACTAAACAAGCTCTATCATTTTCGATTTCTCTACTCCCGTCACCTCATAGTGCCCGAAGGTTTTCACCAACAAGACTCTCTCATTTTATTTCTCTCAATTTTAGAATGTATCGACTTCCCATCATGGTATTCTTGGTTCTCCCCGCCTTTGGCAATTGATCCGAAGGACTTGTACTTGGTAAAAGAATTGTGGATGAAATTACAACTTCTGAACCATTTGGTGTGCCCCACTTTCAACTTCAGGGTAAATCGGATTTTATTTTTGGTGTGACTGAACCCCAGAGAGTGGCTGCCTACGTATCCTTTTGGAATCAATTCAGACGTAGTTCAGGCAAATCATTTGTGTGTTTTTTTTCCGGAGCATCAGGGAATTTTTGATCCTCAAACCTAACTGCAATGGCTAGTCGCGTGGGACTTAACCTTTCCAACTTTATTTTGCCTTTGTAGGCCTTTCTTTTCTGTTTTCTTTCTTCCAACTTCAATTTTAGAGCATTTGGGGGTACCTTGGTTTCTTCGACTTTGCTGAGGCGATTAGCCATGTGAAACTCAACTCTTTCAACTTCAATTGCCTTTATAGGCGCTTTAATTTGATTTTTCTCCTTCCACCAAGGGTCTGCGCTCAGCCCATTCCTATTTGCCCTGGTGATGGATGCACTGACTCATCATATTCAAGGGGAGGTGCCATGGTGCATGCTATTTGCTGATGACATTATTCTAATTGACCAGACAAGAGGTGGCGTCAACGAGAGGCTAAAGATTTGGAGACATGTTCTTGAGTCTAAAGGTTTCAAGTTGAGCAGGATGAAGACATAATACCTCGAGTGCAAATTTGGAGTTGAGCCGACGGAAGCGGGAGTTGAAGTGAGGCTTGACTCTCAAGTCATTCCCAAGAGAGGTAGTTTCAAGTACCTTGGATCGGTTATTCAGGGGATCGGGGAGATTGACGAGGATGTCACACACCGTATAGGGGTGGGGTGGATGAAGTGGAGGTTAGCGTCGGGAGTCTTGTGTGACAAGAAAGTGCCACCGTTACTAAAAGGTAAGTTTTATAGAGCAGTGGTTAGGCCTGCCATGTTATATGGAACTGAATGTTGGCCGGTAAAGAACTCACACATCCAGAAGATGAAAGTAGCAGAGATGAGGATGTTGAGGTGGATGTGCAGGCATACAAGGATGGATAAGATTAGGAATAAAGATATTCGAGAGAAGGTGGGTGTGGCCCCCATAGAGGACAAGATACGGAAAGTAAGACTCAGATGGTTCGGGCACATTCAGAGGAGGAGCACTGATGCACCGGTGAGGAGGTGTGAGCGACTGACTGTAGTGGGCACGTGAAGAGGTAGAGGACGACCTAAGAGGTATTGGGGAGAGATGCTCAGACAGGACATGGCGCGACTTAGGATTGCTGAGGACATGGCCCTTGACAGGGAATTATGGAGGTCGAGCATTAAGGTTGTAGGTTAGGGGAGAGTTGGGAATATTTCTACAGCACAATAGAGTGAGACTAGCCAGTTAGGAGTTAGACTAAGAATGTCATTGGTCGTCTATTGATGCAGGGCTTTACCTTCTAGTTTTACTATACCAGCCATCTATTTCGTATTTCGTATTCTTGTATTTCATATCTCTTATATATTGCTGTTATTTTATTATGCATTTTTATGGTACTAATATATCGGCTGCTGTTGCTTTTTTGAGCCGAGGGTCTCCTGGAAACAGCCTCTCTACCCTTCGGGGTAGGGGTAAGGTCTGCGTACATATTACCCTCCCAGACCCCACTTGTGGGATTATACTGGGTCGTTGTTGTTGTTGCAAAAGTTTTGATTCCTGAGCATCGGCCACCATGGCCAGTCGAGGTCGACTTTTGATGCACCTGCTGAGGCTGGGTGCCTTTTGCACATTAGAGTGTATCAAACGAAAGCCCTGTAAATCAGTCTTGCCATCCTTTCTTTGTCTTGGTTTTGGAACATTGTTAGACCAAAAGGGATTCAAAGAGAAACAAATAATTGAATGGAGAATGAGTTTAAAACTAGAAGTGTCCCTTTCGGGGAAAGGATAAAAGGACTTATCTGGAGTACATGCGGACTTCAATGAACAGGACATGCCTTTTGGACTGGATGCCTGATCTGTGTAAACCGTCCGACTCTCAAAAATTCATCACAACTTTGCCTTGAATACCGAGGAACCTTGTCAGGACTCTGTTGATGCCGATGGCTGTGAGGATCTTATTTTCGATCATGGGCGCCCTTTGTGGGTTTTCACGAGCTAGAATTTTTCATTTCATTTCTTACTATCTCCTTATAGTTCCCGTGTGGGTGTTCACTAACAAGACTTCTCATTTTGATTTTCTCTGCTTACCGTCGCCTTACGGTGCCCGTGTGGGTTTTCACCAATAAGACTCTCTCATTTTATTCTTCTCATTTTGTTGTATCAGATCCAAATAACTCCATCTTCCCATTTTGAACCACTTTTCCGATTGATCAGAAGGACTTGAACAAGGTTTGGGGTGAAAAGAATTTGGATTGAACTACAACTTTGGAACCTTTTGGGCGGGATCATTGCCGAACCATTATAACTTCTGCCCCAGTTTCACTTTTGGGGGACTTCTTGGATTTTTTTTTTTTGGATTTTTTTTTGTTTTTCTGATTTGCTTTGTTTTTCACTTCCCTTCCCTTTTTTTTCATTTTCATTGTCTTTTCTTTTTTGTATATATATTTTCTCATTTTTCCAATTCTTTTTTTTCTTTTTCATTTCAATTTCTTTTTTTTTTCATTTTATTTTCAATAATACTTTCAGGTTCCAAAGAGGGTAATCAAAGAAGAGTAACCAGCTCAAATGGGTTTGCAAAGGGTTGATAGTGTTTGGGTAGCGAGAATGAAAGCCTTCGTCATCTCAACCGGAAAAGATTTTATTATATAAAGGATCCAACATAGTACCTTTTGACTGCATTTGCATTGACAGTTATTTCAAGGACGTTTCCTTCGATGTGTCCCAAGTACAACGCACTCTTTTGGCAGTACTCTTGTTGCAATGTATGTACCTTTCCAATCTGGACCCAATTTTCTTTCAGCTTTTCCAAATCTTTGTCTTGTTTCCTTAAGCTATTCTTCATTGCGACCCAATTCTTGATTCATTATTTCGAGGTCTGGCAGAGTTTTAAGATCCGGGCATGAAGTCCGCAAGCATATCATATTATTGAAATCTGCATTTAACAGAACTAAAAGAGAATGAGAAAATTGACAAGATTTAAGAAAAGAGACATTCCGGGAAAATAAAATATCAATTTCAATTGATTTTTTTTAATTTTTGAAGATAGAAGGGTTTACATCGGAAAGTAAGACAATAAAGTAAAACATCCGGATCACACCCTGAGACAATCCAGATGCAGAAAGGATAGCAAGACTGGCTACCGAGACTCCCGTCTGATGGGGAACTTTCAGGCTTGACAATCGTTTTTTGGCTTTTCTTCTATCTCGGCAATGGCTGCAATAGCCTTCAGTGCCGGATCAAATTCCTCAGCTTCACAGATCATTCCGTCTATTGTCCCATTTGTGAGAGTAGGCAGGGAAATGTTCATCATATTAGGAACCTTTTCGTCCCGGAGAACGATTCTTTCAGCTTCAATCAAGTCTTCAACTGCCATTTGAGGGTCCAACGACCAACGGTCCTTTGTACCGTGTCCCACTGCTCCAGAGTGGTATTCACATCTAGTATCAGCTCGATGCGGGGAGGGGGGACTCGGTGTTTGGCCGATTTGGAGCCATTGGCTGCAGCAGACTTCGCCTGACTAGCTTTTGGAACAAGCCTAAGTATGATTCGCCAATAGGGGTGAACTGATTCCTTTTGAAAGACTCTCTTGGGTGAGGATTGTACTGAGGAACATTTGATTGGGGACTATATGGAGCTTGGTTAGGATGGACATTTCTGGGAGGTGGAGCTCAGTTTTGTGTATAATGTTGTGGCCGCGTGCAAGGCTGCATGTTCATCACCGCATACCAACAAAACCAATCACCTGAACAGAACCTGGCTAATTTACTCACACACACAACTTTGTTAGTTTGGAGGCATTTAACATATAGGAAATCGCACGTTGGGATGCAATGCACCTAAACAGCTAAACGCTTCTACCATGTGTTTGAACGGGTTGCATGTTTCATCCCGGCCTTAAACTAGCCCTCTTCACTATGTACCTCTTTTCTTTTATTCCTGCCTCTCTTTAACCACTCTTGATCTTGTTTTTGCCGCTCTTTTATTTTTGCACTCTTTTTTTTGTCACTCTTTTCCCTCCTTTTTTTCACTATTTTTTCTTTTCTCTTTTTCACTCAATTTTCTTTCTCCTTTTCTTTCAGTTTTTTTTTCACTCAATTTATTTTATAGCTATGATCGAATCCGATGGAGATTGCCTACGTATCATGACCCCGCATGAATCAGATCTTGCGTAGTTCGGGACTAACAAGTGCAAAAATAAAGAAACAAGTGTTCATTTTGCATTGTGCTCATCCTGCACATTTATTAAGGTGATTTAAGCAAAAATGATTTGATTATATTTTAGAAAGAAAGATCCGATTTTCGAACACGACCTTTCAGCACTTCGGGGATGAAGATTTTAAGGCTGTGAGGGTCAACCGAAAAACTCTAAAAGATGATCGAAAGTGGCCGTTATGCAAAGTCAGCCTTCCGCCGTCCTTTTCGGGAACATTTGGCTGTTTTTGACAAAAACAGCATCACTTGATTTATTTATGACTCTTTTTTCAGAATGGTGACCCGACATTGGGAATATGGCCTTGCAGAGCCTCGGGGACGAGGATCCTAAGGCCATTGGGCAATTTGGTCAGAATTTTAAAAATGACCAAAAATGGCTGTTTATGCAAAGTCAGCCTTCCGGCGTCCCTTTCGGGAACATTCGGCTATTCTTGACAAAACGGCATCACCTGACTCCTAAATTAAAATTCTGACATTTTGGCTATTTCTGAAAAAGGGGAGGTTGGACCCGATGAGGGTTGCCTACGTATCTCACACCTTGTGAGAATCAAACCGGCGTAGTTCAGGCGATCGTGAATAGAGTAAGTAAACTAACTCTTTTTTTTTGGAATTTTTTTTTTAAAAAAAATGCTTTAAAAGAAGAAAAGGATATATATTTTTTTGGGATTTTTGAATTTGACTCTATTTTTATTTTTGAAAGAAAGACTTCTAAAAATTCATTTTCTTTTGATTGGAACTTTGAGAATTTTAGAAGTAAAAAAAAAAAAATTTTGTTTGAATTTTCATTTCTTCTCTCTTTTTCTAAATAAGAAAGAAAATATTTTCTTTGGATTTTTGTTGTCGCCTCTTAATTTTTGAAAGAGGCACTTTAAAGAAAATATTTTGGATTTTCGAGTTTTTTTTTTAAATTTACAAAAGTACTTCTAAAGAAAAATGAAAATATTTTTGGACTTTAATTTTTAATTCTATGACATTTACGAAAGAAAGACTTTTAAAGAAGGAAAGTCTTTAAAAGAACGAATATATTATATATATATATATATATATATATATATATATATATATATATATATATTGATTCTCTTTTTCTGATTTTTTTTTTGATTTTTTGGGAAAAATACTTCAAAATAAAGGAAACCCGTATTTTGGATTTTGATTTTTTTTAGATTTTATTATTATTATTTTTTCTTTTATTTCTTTTTCCGTATGAAATACTTCAGAAAGAAGGAAACTACCTTTTTTTTTGAGTTTTGAAAACTTCTTCTTTTTTTTGAATTTTCTAAGGAAAGATTTCTAAAGAAGGAACTAAAAAAAATATTTTTGGATTTTTTGAAAATTGGGGTCGGAACCGATGAGGTTTGCCTACGTATCTCACATCCGGTGAGAATCAAACCCGCGTAGTTCGGTCCGATCAGGCGTAGAGGAAATAAACTAACCCCTTTTTTTGAATAAAATACTTACAAGGAAAAGGAGAAAATATTTTTGGATTTCGATTTTTTTTTATTTGTTTTTTTTATTATTATCTTTTGAAAAGAGACGATGACTAAAGAAACATTTTGTCTTTGAATTTTAACTTCTTTTCACTCTTTTTTTTTTTTTGAAATTTCGAAAAATCTTCTAAGGAAGTATTTGGACTATTAGTCTAAATTTATGAAAGAGATACTATAAAAGAAAAAATATTTTTTTGAATTTTGAATTTTCCTTTTTTTTTAAATTTTTTTTTTAAACAAATACTTTTTTTTGGATTTTGAAAGTGATTAAAAAGGAATTTTTTTTGTATTATATATGTTTTTTTTAATAAATCAAACTAAAAGACAAATTTTGTTTTCATTTTTTTTAAAGAAAATTTCGGCGAGGTTTTGACACTACTTGGACATCGGTTTTATTTTTCTAAAAATAAGTAGTTATCTCCCTACACTGCTATTTTCTTTTTCTCTTTTAATTTTTTTCTCAATTTCAGAAATCGGTCAGCATGCAAATCTGAAACAAATAAATGCGCAAAACAAAGAGGATGCAACAGGATGGTCTTTTCATTTTGGGTTGCTTGTCCTAGACGGACCCAGCCCCTGTGTTGAGTCCCCTATGTCAAATGCAACATGATGCAAATAAGCATTCCTACTAGGGATTCGACATGAGGTTTTGTTATACTAGGTTCATCCTGGGTATATGTTCTAGACTGTGTACCCGAGCGGACAACTCGAGTCGAGGAGGGGGCTACGTACCGGGGACCCGCGAGATCGTCTGGATTTGTAACTTGTCCGACCTCTTTCTTATTTCAGGGTATGACACTAACAGAATAGGGAGTCTTGACCAGCAAGCTCCTCCCCGGAGGTAAGAAGAGAAGGGTTTCGACACAGTTTATATACAGTTCAGATAATATCAAAGCGGTAAAAGCAGCATTTAGCACATTAGGCTCAAACATGCAATAAAATCAGATAATAAATAAAACCAATTATAACAATTATTCTAAGCTCGAATTCTTGAACCCTGAACCAGAGATTCTGGGTTCGATCCCCAGCGGAGTCGCCAGAGCTGTCACACCTCCTTTTTGCGCGCCTACCCCAAAGGATAAATGTGCGAGGGAGTTTTTCCAATTTAAGTGACAATATTCGAAAATGGGATTATTTATCTATTTCAGAGTCGCCACTTGGGAAAGGTTTGGCTTTTGGTGTCCCAAGTCACCGGTTTATCTTGAATCCCAAATCGAGGAAATTTTCGACTTTCCAAATGAAGTCTGCGAACCAGAAATTCTAAGTAAGGAATCCTGTTGACCCGAGGGAAGGTGTTAGGCACCCTCGAATCCCGTGGTTCTAGCACGGTCGCTTAAATTGTTATAAGGGCTAAATATCTGATTTAATACATGTTATAACTTATGTGCTTTTATTAAGTTTAAGCCGCTTTTATTATAATTATTTTTATAGAATTGCAACGTCGTGAAAACGCATCTCGAACCACGTCACAATCAATGCACCCGTGTTTGTTAATACATTCCGACTCCGTCGAGATTTGAATTTGGGTCACATAAATGCGCACCCGAATTTAAGAATGTAATTTAATTAAGTCGCGCCTAAAGGGTCTAACGCGTTATTATCTTTGGGGAAGGCAGTGACATTCACTAAACAGTCCATCCCAAATTCTAAGTATTTATTATGACCAATTATTGAGGGCCCCGCAATTTGCATTTTTTATTTGGCGAGGCTCGTCTCATTATTTTTAAAAGGATAATCTTAGCATGACTACATTTTCTATTTTTCGTTTTTCTAAAATAAATGAAGATAAGGTCCTACTTTATTTACACACTTTCGAGTTACTATAGTTAAGTTTCAAAAGTGAGTTGCTTAAAGAGTTTACATGGCAACGCATAGAACATTCTACATACAGACAGTAAAAGAAAGAAAAGACTACATTAAATTACAACTTCAAATCTTTCTCATTTTTTTCATTCATGCCTCGAGTGGCTTACAAGATGAACCAGTGTATCAGTTTGTGTACCTGGTATTTGGGAAAGCAAGGAAAGAAGATGAAGATCAGTAGAAGCAGCAATAGTGTAAATACACAGCAACAACAACAACCCAACAACAACAAATTCGAATCAGATTCAAGGCCCAGAAAACTTTGAGGAAAAACCGAACAACTCAATAGAACAAACCCAAAAGTTTGTAAGCAAACTAAACAACAACAGCCCCCGTGTGTATTAAACCCGAAACTAAACACGTTTCTCACTTTGTTTTTGTTTTCTCTTTTTAAACTCTCCAACACTCTCTTAGGATTTTCAGAATGTCTTCTTCTCTCCAAAAATAATCCCATCTAATGTTGAAGTCCTTTTTTTTCGTTGCCCTCTCAGTCTTAGTCCCCTTAAAATGTGTCAAATGACTCTATTTATAACAAGACTCTTGCCTTGAATCCCCAACCCTAAATATTCCCCCAATTGCATGTTTTGTCCCCACTACTTAATGTTTTCTTTATTTTAAACCCTTGTCCCCCATGCTTAGCATAAATAATTATATTATTCCCAACCCACTACATTATGTCTTGTCCTCCACTATATTAAACAATTTTATCAACCCCAACCCATTACATCTTGTCCCCCATGCTTAACATAAATAATTACATTATTCCCACCCCACCACATTATGTCTTGTCCCCCATTATATTAAATAATTATATCAACCCCATCCCATTACATCTTGTCCCCATGCTTAACTTAAATAATTGTTCAAATGTTCAATTCCAAAAATACCCCTCCGACCTTACTGCAATTACCATTTTACCCCTGAACGTACTGAAATTTACCGAACTACCCCCATCAGCTATAACCAAATCACCTAATCAATCTCAACTAAAATACAACAAATATGACCAATTTCTAAACAAATTCAACAACAAATCTCATGAACACAGATTGAATCATACATTTTCAAATTAATGGGAATAAGTTAACCATATTGGGAACCAATCCTGGTTAACTTAGACCAAAAATGAATGAGCAAAGAGACAACAATATCAACAACAAAATACATGATTCAAACTAAATCAACAAGTCAAAAACCAAAACATAAACTCACATTAAATCACTGGATTAAAAACGAACTTCAAACAAAGAAGAACATGAATTAAATCTATTTTAAACAACAAACATGACGGATTCAAATGATTTAACCAACATTAACAATTTCTGAAAAAATACATAACAACACATGAAACAAACTGAAGAAATAATTAATTAAATTTCAATTTAAATCTAACGATATTAAACTAACATGAACAAACCGAAAAAATTAACAAAACGATGAACACGAACAAAACAAAAATCAAATATTTACTGATTTTAAATTCGAGAATATCAAAAACAAAATACGGACAAAAATAAAACTCAAACCCACTGACCAGATCGAAACGACGAAGAACTTGAACGAAAACAAACTATCTGGAAACGATTATCGTGCCAAAATAGCTCGATGCCGAAGACGACCATGAATGGACGACCAAAGAAGCTGGTCGTTTGGTATCTTTTGAAAACGAGGCAGTGGCAGCCCGTCAAAGAAGATGGACGAAGCAGAAGGCTGCAGAACCCCGGACAACAACGGTTGTTGCTGCTGCGTCGCCTGGAGGTCGACTGGGTAGTTACGGGGTGTAAGTGAAAAAGGAGGTGTGACAGGCGCTGCTGCTACTACTGGACCTGGGGACTCGATGAGGCAGGTTGTTTCGAGACAAAAACGAAGGTCGCCGGATTTAATGGGAGGGGGGGGAGGGTTGCCGGACTGGTTCACGTGAGGTGAAGCAGAAGCAGTCGAGACAGTTGGAGGTAGCAACAAAGAGCTGGGATGGTTGTTGGCGGAGCTGCTAGTCGTGTGTAGGGAGGAGATGAAGCAGCGGACGTCCATGGCTGGAGCTCGGAGATGGTAGTGGTGAGCAGAGGCAACCATGGGAGCTCGAGCTCGAGCTTGACGGAGACGAAGAAGATGAAGGCAGAAGCAGCTAGGTCTGTTTGGATGTAGCAGAAGTAACAAAATGCAACAGCCATGGGAGCTTGACGAGCTCGTCAATGGCGGATGTTGTTCGTCGATGAAGACGAAGCTTGGGGCAGCAGTTGGTCGAAGAAGAAGATGCACAGTAATGGGGGTCGTTTGCTCTTTAATGGCGGACGAGGGAGGGGCTGTTTGGAGTGAGTTTGAGGGTGAGCAGCCATGGATGGGCTTGGAAGCTTGGAGAAGAAGAGGGAAAGAGAGAGGGGGCGGATGAGTTTTTTTAGGGTTTTTTCTTGTTTTGTTTTTGTGAAATGTAAGATAGGGAGATGGGGTGTTGGGTATTTGGGTTATGGGCGGACCGGGTCGACCCGTGTTGAAATGGACCGGGTCATGGGGAAGGTTGGGTATTTTTTGGGCTTGTGGCTTGAATTTGAAGAAGAGCCCAATTCCGGTTTTCTTTATATTTTTGCTCTCTTTTCTTCTTTTATTTTTCTAAAACTAAATTCTAAAAATCCTCAAATTATTAATAAGTTATAAAAGCGCAAATTAACTCCCGATAACAATTAACGCACAATTAAGTAATAATTAAGCATAAAATTGTACATATGGACATTAAATGCTAAAAATGCAAAAGATGCCTATTTTTTGTAATTTTCAATTTTTGTAAAATAAACTTAATTACTAACAATTGTAGAATTAAATCCTACATGCAAAATGCGACATATTTTTGTATTTTTTATTAATTTAACAAATAAATATGCACAGACAAATACAAATAATTATCCAAAAATGTCACAAAAATTCTCAAAATTGTACAGCAAGGAAAATCGTTTTATTTTGAATTTTTGGGAGTAATTCTTTCATAGAGCAAAAATCACGTGCTTACAGTAAGGATCAGGTAGCTCCTTCGCATGATGCTCGAGTTTTCAAATCTCATAGTTCTCCTTTCATTCTTTAACGTCTATATATGATTGCCCTTTTAGCTATGTTATTTCAAGAGGTTGATTCAGGTTTTGAATTTATTAGATTCGGGATGCCACTAAACTCACTGATCATTTGAATTACTGGTTCGGAATATAGTATTTGTACATATTTAGTATATTTTTAGCAGTTACGCAAAGCTATTGGGTTAATTCGGTTAAACTCGTAGGTCACAATTTACATCCGCCCCTGGAGTTTCAATAGTCCAAAAATGATGTTGCACTCGTGCCAAGATCCTCCAAAAATGAATAATATTTTGGAGCTACATCTATCTCAATGAATTTTTAGCTTTTATTCATATTACTCAACCATGTTTAGGTGATTAATGTCTGTATTTGTATTTTGCTTTTATTGCAAATATCCCCTATTCTCTACTTACAATTATTAACATAAGTCACATATCAAAAAATGATCTAACTCAGTAGTTTCAATGGCGCATTGTTCTTTTTTTCTTTCTTCTAGCAGAAACGTTCCATAATTTTAAGACAGAACGATACTAGTCACTAAAAATAAAAGAAGACAAACGAGAACACATCATAGGAGGCAATGTATATGCCAAATGTCATTGAACGGGCAATCATTATACTATTACTGCAAGTCGCTACTTATACGATAAAGAATTTCGCTATCTTAGGATAGTTAAAGTTACTCCGTCGTCTGCCCGAGTTTCTATTTTTAAGAAATTTAATATGCTAAAGTACCTAATTATTAGCTTTAATGTTTGAGAGGACTTTAGGGCCATATTGCATGATCTAAAGCTTATAACACTTCTCCTTCCGTACTGACATCCCAAGAAGGTACAATCTGCCTATTGGATTTGGCACCATTTCTCAGCAATTTTTCATGTTGTTGGACTCATCGAGATGCCCTTATAGAGATATGTAACTCTTTTTTTTACAGTTGTACAGAACGGATAATTATACTTTTAGATGAACTCTTCAACTTGATTTGTTATGTTCAATTGAGTCACCTCAATCAATTTGGATGTGTAACAAAAGTTCATTATTTGGCCATGGGATCATCACACTTGGATCTGACATTCGACTGTGCCGACTGTATTTATTTAGATTGATTGCGCATTTAGGTTGTCGCATTTATGAGCATTTGATTGATTCCAACATATTAGCTACTATCATTCATCTTGCTTACTTCCTTTACCACTCGATCTAGATTTTATTATTCTTAACTGAGATTCACCCTTCTTCTAATCATAAGATTGGTTTAATCAAAGGGTTTAACATCTTTTTGATCAAACAATCTTGACCAACCAACAGCCTCTACAATAAGGCGAAGTATCACGATCAGGAGGTAATTGGAAAAGATAAACGATGTTTTCGACGAGATAAAAGTTGGGGAACGTATTCGGGTGATGGAAATCGAGTGGAAGGGGTAATTGAAGAGATAAATCAGGAGAGTTGCTTTTGAAAGGAGGAATTGAGGAACACCATGTTTTGCAGACTGCACGAAAGTGAAGGACGTCGAAAGGGTTGTCGACGAGGCATTTTATGATCCTCCCGACTAGTTCGTCGGGAAGATCGGACCAAGAGATCACTGTTTCACTGCCCATACTCCTAGCTAGGTTACATGAAACCCTAGAGCTAGCCGAAGTATATAGGTGTAGAAGGCGATATTATTTTAAAGTAGATTTATTTATATTGAAAACTTAATAACCAATATTACGATTTAAAAAAAAAATATATGTTATGGCACTTTTGTGAATCTATCTATTTATCTATTCTATACATCATACACTATATTAGATAAAATTGTCATTTACTTATTTTTCCTAATTTTTAGGACTTTGAAATATTCTAAAATTTTAATAATTAAGTGTTCCTTATTTAAACTATGTAAAAAGTTTTAAAATTTAGAATTTCAAAATCAAATAAGATTTACCAACTTGACTACCTAATTGTTTGGACTTTGAAAACCAAATACTATTTGACTTTCTATTTAATTGTTTACATTATTATTTTTTTGTTTCAAGAATATTATTTTGTTGTGTCCAAACGACTCATTAATGCATTTGTCTACATTTATGGCTTATCTATTCTCATCTTAGTTATGTATACGAATTTATTTTTAATTTTAGTTGTCTAATACTACTAATTTTATTTATTTTAAATTTAGTCTTGTATGCTATTACTTTTAATTCAATCAATTACGATACAGACCCAATAAATCATGCAAAAATGGATAAGAATATTTTTGAGTAAGTTTATAAGCTGGATAAACTAATTTGACTCAATATTCATCTAATTAGTAAATATAATAAGTACAATATTAGTGCCACCTTACACATATATAAGATAAGAAATTTATTTTAATAAAAGTTGTATATATTATTTGTCTCACTGATAGGAAAACAATTGATTGTTCTGTGTAATATGTCACGCGTAAGACGAAGTACTTTAGAAATACATCATATGTAGATTAAAATAAGATCAAGATATCATTTATAAGAGCAATTAGTGTTTGCCGAGTTGGGATGCATAATCTGATTACTAAGGCATGATCAAAATAAGGATACAAGATTTAGCACTCTCACAAATTAAGTAAAAAATGGATATTGAAACTTGAAATAAAAATAATTTTTTGGAAGTTGAAGTTGTATTTGGACATATATTTTATTTGAATAAAAAAAAAATTTTGAGTGGAAGAAATTGTTTTACCCAAAAATTATCCTAAACCAATTTTTAGAAACGTGAATTTTTTTAAAATATTTTTTTTTCAAAAACTAATCATATTCCATGAAGAAACAATGTTTTTAAATTTTTTCTGAAAAAGCCAAAATCTTTAACTAAACGGGAGCTTAGATTTTTTCTAGTATGTGTCCACGTTTAAATCCAACTAGTCTTAAGGTACACGTTTTGCGTGTGATCGGAATGTGTTTTGGAGGTCCGGAGTAAATTTAGGCTTGAATTGGCGAAGTTGGAATTTTGGCGTTTTCCGGTTGATGGGTGAGATTTTGATATAGGGATCGGAATGGAATTCTGGGAGTTGCAGTAGGTCCGTCATATCATTTGGGACGTGTGTGCAAAATTTCAGGTCATTTGGACGAGGTTTGGTAGACTTTTTGATCGAAAGCGGAATTTGGAAGTATTTGGAATCTTAGGCTTGAATACGATGTGATTTTGGTGTTTTGATGTTGTTTTGAGCATTCCGAAGGTTGGAGCAAATTTGAATAAAGTTATGGGATATGTTGGCATGTTTGGTTGAGGTCCCGAGGGCCTCGGGATGGATTCAGATAGTTGACGGGGAGTTTGGAGGAGCTGCAGAATTTTCTGCTTCTAATATTTCTGCACCTGCAGATTGGGGACCGCAGGTGCGATGCCACAGATGCGTAGAAAGGACTGTATATGCGGTCAAGGACGCGAAGGGCAGGAGCCGCAGATGCGGCGAGCTGAGCGCACCTGCAATGGCGCAGGTGCGAGTATTTGACCGCAGATGCAGTTTGTGCGGATAAGTGACTTCCGCAGGTGCGACTCTCTGGACCACATGTGCGGTCTCGCAGGTGCGAGTTTGAGGCCGCATGTGCGAGTTTGAGGCCGCATGTGCGAAATCCCTGGCCAGAAGCTATATAAGCTTGCCTTCGCGAATTTCAGCCATGTTCCACCATTTTCAAGTCGAATTGGGAGCTTTTGGGGAGATTTTAAAGAGGGATTCAAGGGATAACATTTGGGGGTAAGATTTTTGAACCTAATAATCGATCCTATGGCATTATTTTACTGATTTGGCTTGAAATTAATGGAAATTAAGGGTTAAAAATTGGGGATTAGGGCTTGGTATTGGAGACCTTGACTTGAGGGTTTGAGGGGCCATTTGTGGTCGGATTTTGGTACTTTTGATATGGATGAACTCGTGGAGTGATAAGGATTCCGTTTATGTAAATTTTATCGGATTCTCAGACGTGGGCCCGGGGGTCGGATTTTAGTTAATTTCGAGATTGGTGTTGTAATTTAATTATTTTCGAGTGATTTTTGTTCCCTTAGTATATTTTAATGGTTATGTACTGATTTTGGTTAGATTTGGAGCATCCGTAGGCTGATTCGAGAGACAAAGACATTGCAGGCTAGAGTTTGGACCGGATTGAGGTGAGTAATGATTATAAATGCTGTCCTGAGGGTATGAAACCCTGGACTTCACATTGTTGTGCTATTATGAGGTGACGCGCATGCTAGATGACGAGCGTGGGGTCGTGCACCATTAGGGATTGTGACCTAGTCCGTCCCGTATGACTGTTTTACCGCGTATTTGATTGAAAACGGTTTGCTATCATCATGTTTTCGGCTGAATGCCATAATTGGGTCTTGTGCCAACTATTTTGGATCCCTTAGGGGATTTTTATTGCTATTCCTCACCGTTTTGACTTTATACTTGTACTCAGTCATGCTATATTCTACTGTTTTCATAACTCAGCCATGTTTTACTTTGTTTTGACATCTTAAATGATATTTTGAGCTGAGCATCATATTTTACTATGCCCAAGTGGCTTTTACAGATTTCTGACTTAGTAAGGCCGAAGGCCTGTGTTGTGAGGTTATTATGGGATCGGGCTGCGCGCCGCAGCGGTATTGAGTTGATTCATGATTATTAGGCCGAGGGCCTGAGTTGTACGCCACAAGGTGGCTTGATATGAGACCGAGAGCCTATTTGATTATGCTACGAGATGGCTTGATATTGCGCTTGGGCTATTAGGGGCCCCTCCCAGAGTCTGTACACCGCCAGTGAGCGCGAGTACCCAGTGTGATATGTGATATAGCCCGATGAGCTGATGTTGTTCCATGTTATTGCCCAAGGGGCTGATACGAGTGATTATGAGATAGCCCGAGGGGCTGATTATGTTGGTAATTTATCCGAGGGGTTGGTTTTATGTGTTTATATTTTCTCACCGCTTTTCATTCACTCGTTTAACTGTTAAAAGATGTTTTAAAGAAGCTTAAACTGAACTAAGGTGTTTTTACAAGTTTTCACTGTTTTATTGCATTGTATTGGTTTTACACTGCCTCTTTATAGTATTTCGCTGTGTTTTACGTGTTTTCTTATCGCTCAACTGCTTTTACTTTTATTACTCACTGAGTTGGAGTATTCACATTACTCCCTGCACCCTGTGTGCAGATTCAGGAGCCTCGGGTCCCGCTAGCGAGTGCTGATTGCTTCCAGCAGGCGGTTCAGAGTTCACTAGGTAGCTGCTCCGCGTTCGCAGCCCAGTGCTTCTCCCTCTTATCTTACTTTCCTTGTACTAGTTCTGTAATAGACTGTGTAGTCCATTTTCATATTCTTGTCGGATATTTAGATGCTCATGACTGGTGAAACCCCGATGTCGGGCTGTGTATATTTTCCACAGTTGTTCTATTTCACTCTATTTTGGGAATTTATCAATTATTAATGACTTAATTATGAACTATTATAATTGTTAATTGGATTGGAGTTTGTGTCGGCTGGTGTGAGTACATGATTTTTGCCCTATGTGAATTACTCCCACAAATTCAAAACAAAATAATTTTTTCATCATTTGCAATTTTGTGGATTTTTGTGGCATTTTCTGTTAATTGTTTGCATTTGTCTGTGCATTTTTACTTTAATTAACTAATAAAAAATATAAAAATATGTTGCATTTGCATTTAGGATTTAACTTTGTGTTTTTGAATTAAGTAGTAAATTAGTTATTTTATAAGAATTGGAAAAAATCACAAAAAATGGTACTTTTGCACTTTTAATTTTAATCTTTGAATTTTGGTAGTTTTCGTTTAATTTGGTTTTAATTAGAGTTAATTAATTTAATGTGTTAGGATTAATTTGATTTTTTTTATTTTTAATCCGCTAGGCAAACGCCTAGGGCTAGTTTTATTTATAACCATATAAAATACGAAATACAATGTCACGATATCCTACGAACTGAAAGAGAGAAATAAAGTTTGAACTTAACAAGTATCCTATTATTAAAATTGAGTTTTGCACTCAACATTAACGTCACATTAAGGCTATTAAACTTTGTAATACAATTCTGCATCCACGAACGTGCATGTGAAAGGCAAAATGCCACGTTCCTTCTTTAAAGCATGATGTACTTTGTTTCCATATCGATTTCCCTCCATTCTCCATAGTAGACTCACTTGCTCTCCTCGAGGTACCTTTATTAACTAGTCTTGGCGTGCAAATCCATTTGAAAATCCATTTGCAACTGTCGTTCCTCCATCACGTTTTAGCTGCTATCATCCGTTCGTCCATGCTGGTTGCAGCATTGCACTTAATTTATTGCACGCCATCTACTCGTAGCCTACATCACCTTGCTGCACGACACGCTGAGTAGTCAATACAGGTTCGAAGTACGTGAGCTACACCTAGTGCCTTTTCCATGTGATCCCTTTGCTCAACATCATGTGTTGTCTGCCATGCCTTCCACATTAAACCATGTGTGCACATTAAAATATTATTATAAATCAGAAAAAGCCTTAAAGCACGGTTCCCTTTGCGTGCTCATTGTTCCCAAGCAATTCCAGTTGTTGTGTACACAATCAGCACACTATTTGATTATCGTGCATGTCATCTGGATTTTTGTTTTCCCCTTGCTGCGTTGATCTTGCTTCATCGATTGGAGCTTTGTGGAAGCACGTGAGCTCCAGCTACAGCAGCAAAATGAGTTTTCTGCCATGCCTTCCACCTTAAACCTTGTGTGCACATAAAGATTATTTAATCCTAAAGTGTATTGAAGCATGCGTTAATAACACATTGGCCTTTGTTGCATGCTTTTCTCGAAAAACATATTTGCTGCACATGCTAGTTGTGTTTCCAATGCCATTTGCTTCTTGTTGTGCTCGAAATGAGGAGTAACCAATTTTATATTCCCAGATTCTGTTTGTAACTGAATCATGCGTGTGATATTAAACACTTTTGCACCATGCTGGTTGTATATCCAATGAACTAAAAGCACGCTTTCACCCCATGCTGGTTGGGTTGCCATGCCATTAGTCTTTTTTGTTGTGCTCGATTATTGATGTTTTTTGTTTTTTTTGCATCAGTTATGTCGAAAGTTGCAGCATGGAGTGGCATAAGCATTGTAGTGGCACCTGCATTAGATAAAAGAAAGTTAGAAATACTAACCATTATATCCTCCTCCCTTAGGATTTGAATATATTGGTCGATTAAGTTATGCCTCCTGCTCTTCCTTTTCTCTTTGCTTCCTAACTCCTGTTCACCTTCACCCTTAGATTTGGACATTGCAGCTTATCTTCATTAACCAACCTCCTTCCCTGTGCATCTAGATGCCAGAATTGTTGGCATTCTATTTCTCCATTATCTACAGCATAATTAGCCAAGTGATCTGCCAGCTTGTTGCCCTCCCTATGAATATGAGTAACTATGTAATTACACCAATTCATTAGTTGCATCATTTCCTCTACCTGCTCAGATATGATCCATGGTGGTTTCCAGATCCCATCAATTATCTTTTTTAATAACATTGAGTCAGTTTGAAGCCATACATGAGAGTATTGTTGAAATCTGCAGAACCTTAGTGCTTCTACCATGGCCTTCACTTCAGCTACTGTGTTTGTTGTCTCCTCAATCTCTTTCCCTACTGAGTTGACTATGTCACCATTTTCATTTCTTATACAAAAACCTATTGAGCTCCTGCCTGGATTTCCCCTCGATGCACCATCCGTATTAACTTTTAGCCATCCTGTACTTGGAAATTCCCACATGACTTTTGTAACCTTAAGTTTAGGAGTGAAATTTTCCATCACTTCTAATAGATCTTGCCATTTGTGAGGTACCCTGTCCATCCCCGGCTTTCTCACTTTCACCAGTGCCTGGAGATTTGATGAAATTTGATAAATCACCCTGCTAGTTGTCACCGCCTCCCCATACTTCATACTATTTCTTCTTTTCCAAAGTTCCCAGACTACGCATGAGGGGAGTGCTTGCATTACTGGTTTTAACCTTAAGCACAAATTTGCAGTCCAACATTTTGTGATTGCTTGGTGCAATGTAAGTCCCTCCACATCTATTCCTGCCCTCGATAGAAAATACTTCCAAGTTGTCTTTGCTGTTTCTGATCTAAAAAACAAATGCTGAAGAGATTCTTCGTCAGGCTGTACACAACACCAACATTTTGACGGCATGCAGTAACCTACCCTTTTCAAGAAATCATCTAAAGGTAGCTTTGCTTTCCACACTTTCCACATGAAAAATGCTATTTTAAAAGGCAATCCCTTTACCCAAATCTTTCTATAAGCTATTTTTGGTTCGTCTCTTCTTCTCGTATACTCCCATGCTAACTTAACACTGAAATATCCTCTTGTTTCCAGCATCCAAAAAGGCCTGTCAAGAACCTGCATGGTTGAAGGTGGTTTGATTTTCTCCAGAATGTGTACTGCTAAGTCTTCAGGAAGTATTTGAAATAGCTTGTCTACATCCCACTCACCATCTAAGGTAACATCATGTACATTATGTATATTTTCATCAATGCCAAAGTCCTGAGGAACTAAAAGATATAGTGCCCCAAGACCTGTCCAGTTTTCATACCAGAATAGTGAGTATCCCATTTTTGTTTGCCAAAGGATTTGATGTTCAACCAGATCTCTGCATTCCAACATTTTGTTTCCATATGTGAGACCCCCTTTTCCACGGAACAATTACAGAGTTTAACTTTTTACAGTATTTTTGACATACAAAAGAGCTCCATAGGCTTGGTTTTGTTCTGAAATTCCACCACAACTTGCTGAATAATGCCTTTGCTACATCATGCAGTGACCTGAAACCTATTCCTCCTTCATCAACTGGCATGCATAAAGTATTTCATGAAGCCCAATGCCTACTAGTTCCTCCTACAGTGCTGCTCCAGAAAAACTGAGCAAACAATTAGTGCAACCTATTTATCACATACTTTGGAGGGTTAACAACTGATAGTAGATATATAGGAATGCTTTGCAATACATGGGATATGAGAACTGCCCTGCCCCTACTGATAATAACTTGCCCTGCCATGATTGTAGTTTGTCCATTACCTTTGTAATTAGGG
Organism: Nicotiana tabacum; assembly: GCF_000715075.1. Classification (NCBI taxonomy): domain Eukaryota; kingdom Viridiplantae; phylum Streptophyta; class Magnoliopsida; order Solanales; family Solanaceae; genus Nicotiana; species Nicotiana tabacum. Next base: position 165,308,072 of record NC_134095.1, read on the forward strand.
GCTGATAGAATTCCAGCTTTCTCCTTGTATAAAATATCGGGCAACCTAGATATATGATAGGGAAATCATTCCTATGAATGCCTGTGATCCTTTCCACCTTGCTAACCACTTCCATGTCTGTTAAATGATGCAGGTACACAACTGATTTGGTCTTGTTAACAAACTGCCCAGATGCATCTTCATATGCCTTCAGCACTTGCATAATCAAATCAGAGGTGTTTCATCTGAGGATGAGAAAATAATCATATCATCTGCATACGCTAAATGATTGATCTTTGGATTCCACTTTGGCATCCCAAATCCACAAAAAATACAAGTTAGTATATAGTGCATTGAGACCCCTAGATAATGCTTCTGCTGCCAATATAAACAAAGTTGGAGATACAGGATCACCTTGTTTTACTCCCCTTGAGGACTTAAAGAACCCATGAGCTTGACCATTGATTAGAATAGAATACCAATTGTTTGAAACTAATCCAAAGACAATCCCTATCAACCTTTCTGTGAATCCCATCTTTCTCAGTACCTTGGTTAGGAATAGCCAAGATAATCTATCATAAGCTTTGGTCATATCTAGCTTCAGGATGACATTAGGTCCAGCCTTAGTTCTAAGCCTAATGTCAGTCACTATCTCCTGAGTTAGAAGGATGTTTTCTACTATATTCCTTCCCTTAACAAAACCCGCCTGTTCCTCCGATATCAGACTTGGGAGAAATTTCACTAGCCTTTCATGTACCACCCTTGATATAACCTTATTTGAAAAATTACTGAGGCTTATTGGTCTTAAATCAGGAAAGGTGGTAACTTCTTTTTTCTTTGGTAGAAGAACTAGGTTTGTGTGTGTTACACATTTGGGTAGCTCATGACCATTGAAAAAAGCCCTGACCATGTCGTACAGGTCATCCCCTATTAAGTCCCAACAAGAATGATAAAATTTTCCTGTCATACCATCTGGCCCCCCAGCACTATCCCCATTAAGTCCAAATACTGCCACTTTAACTTCCTCTTTTGTTGGTTGCTTAATCAATTCTGCATTCTGCTCAGTGTTAATCAGATTAGGAACATGCTCTACGATATCAAATGATGAAGGGGTAGATGCTTCTGTGAACTTTTCCTCGTAGAATTTGATAGCTTCTTCTGCAATTTCTTATTCTTCTTCAATCCAGGTTCCTCCACTGTTTTGAATTCTTTTAAGCTGAAGTCTCTTCCTCCTACCTCTCACTTGTGCGTGGAAGAACTTTGTGTTCCTATCCCCTTCCTTGAACCAAGTCATGCCTGCCTTTTGTTGCCAATATTTCTCCTCTAGTGCAAGACATTTAATCAATTTCGCCTGAACCTTTTGTAGTCTTTCTCTGTTCATCCCTGTAGGATTTGCTTCAAATTCTGCTTCATGAACCATCACTACCTCCTCCATACTTGCTATTTTTTGGAAAATATCTCCAAATGTAGCCTTACTCCACAATGAAAGGGCTTTCTTTAATTTTTTTAACTTGTGATTAAAAAGAATATAAGGATTTGCATTGAAATCAGCAGACCAATTCTCATTCACCACATCTTTAAAAGTCGCATGTTCCACCCAAAAATTCAAGAACTTGAAAGGATTTTTTACAGGTGGAGTCTCAATATCACACTTCAGATATATTGGACTATGATCAGAACCAGTCTTTGACAAATGCTGCACCTCTATTCCTGGAAATGTTTGCTGAAACTCAACATTGGCCAAACATCTATCTAGTCTTTTGAATATACAGTCTTCCTCTGCTTTCCCATTCCACCATGTAAATATGCTGCCTTTAAATCCAAGGTCGAAGAGATTGCAAGTGTTGATGCAGTGTCGAAAATCATCAATTTCATTCAATGACACAGGTAAGCCACCAAACTTCTCTTCTTCGTCCCATATTACATTGAAATCACCTCCTGCAAGCCATGGTGCTTCCATATCCCTTGCCATTGCATATAATGAATCCCATAATTCTATCTTCTCAATTGCATCACATTTTGCGTATATCAATGTTAGGACAAACTCCACATGCGATTCAGTATGAAACAATCTTAGTGTTAATTGTTGCACCATATTGTACATAACAGTTACCTCAAATACCTCATCTATAAAAGCCCAGATCTTGTTGGAAACATTTGAAATTGCCTGTGCAAGTCCTATCTTGTTTCTGTACCTTTCCAGTTTTTTTGCTTGTTGCTTTGGCTCCATTAATCCTACAAAATCATAGTGATTTTGCCTATGCATTTTTGCCAACCTTTCAAAGGCCTTCTGTGTGTTGACTGACCTTTTATTCCAAATGAGAGCATTCATCACTGATTGCTGGATTTAGTTAGTGTTCTCCTTGTGTGCACCCCAGTTTTTGGTGCTGCAAAATTATCCTTTTGTTGCTTTTTCTTTCCTTTTGCTGCTGATTTTGCCTTTTCCACTTGCGTAGGTGATAAGTCACCTTTCCTTGCAGCATTCATAAGGTGTTGGGTAGTTGATTCTTGATCCATATCGTATCATGATTTACCAGGTTCTTCTCCTTCTTCATTGTCTTCCTTCCCTCCTGATGTAGCTCCAAATGCATTCTTTTTAGGGACCAAGGCTTTCTCTTCTCCTCTTTTTAACAGCTGCAACTGGTTTTTCTCCAATGTAACAGTAATATTTACTATTTCTGTTTTTTGTTTTGGTTGTTTCTCCTTCTCTGTTGTGTTGTGTCCTTGTGGGTCTTCTTGTGATTTCTGAACTTGATCATCTTCTGTTCCTCCAGGATCATTTACCTCTGGGCCTCTTCCTTCATAGTTATTAATTTCTGTGACTTCTGCTGTCTGAAAATTATTGATGAGCTCAACATTTTCTGATCCTTCATTTATTAAATTATTACCAGTTGTATTGTTGTCATTGGCATGGATCTCTCCATTTACACTATGCTCATCTTCTTCTTTGTCATTCTCATTTGGTTCCTCATCCGCTTGTGCTCCTAGTGGCACTTCGTTCTCTTCTGAATCGTATTCCCTTTGTGCCTCTCATAGCCTGCCTCCACATTCTTTCACTCTTTCTTTAAATGTAGACGATTTTGACCCTTCTGCTTGAGAATTTGGATTTTTATTAAGTATCTTGTTCACTAATGTATCTTGTGATGGGATTTCCTTGCATGGTTTATTGATCTTCACTATTCCTTCTCCTGTTTTATCCTTGAAGCTTCTTTCTACCCATTGTGCGATATCGTTTTTTGCTTTTGATGCCTCCTTTCCATTGACTAGACCATTAGTCGAACTAATCCCCGATGAGTTTAGATGAAAAGCTTGTGCTGCTGAATTTAACTTTCCCTCATTATTGACCATATTTTTTGGTTTTTGCTTTGTAGATGCTTGGTTATTAAGTGCTGAACTGTTTGTTGCTACATTAGCTGCCATCATTGCCAATTGATTAACAAGTTCTTCCTCTTCATCCATCCCTTGTAATATTGCAAACTTGTTAGCTACTTGAACATGATCATTATCTTTATTGTCTACTGCCACCAAATCCTTACCACTGTTGCTATGTGCTTTTACTTGTCTCTCTACAGTGCTTGTACCCTCCTTGTTGTTATTGTTTTCAAATTGCTTAGCTGGTGCCATCTCCATTCCATTATTAGTGAGACTAGTATTTTGATTTACTACATTTCTAACTCTGTTGTCCTTCACTTCCGTCCATTGCTCTTTTGATGTAACATTCACATTACCCACAACTTTTCCACTAGATAACATCATTATAGGCTGTGAGTTCCCTATGTCCTGTTTCTTAGCCGTATCTGCTTGCTTATCATTTTCCTTCTCCACATATAGTTCAGGGTGTATCCTCCAGCATTCAAATTGATCATGCCCTTGAAGTTTACAATGTCTGAAATATTTAGGCAACATGTCATATTGAATTCTCACCCATTCAGTTCTTGTTGTTCCTTTAGCTTTGTTGACTATGTCCATCCTCACCTTTTTAGGCAAATCTGTAAGTAGATCAACTAGTACTTTCACCCTAGCACAACTAGGTCTAGTTTTATTAATTGTTGCCATGTCTAGATGCATAGGTTTACCTACTGCTGAAGCTATAGAAAATAGACATTCCTTTACAAAAAAGGTTGGCAGTAGACCTGGGAATGAAATCCAAGCCATTGCCTTGGGTGTTTCTTCATCCGCTCTAAACTTTGAGTCATAAATCAACGGCCTAAGTTGATATTAATAGCCATCCCGTCCTTTATGTAATGAGTTTTTGATGAGAAATGAAGATAGTCCTGCCTTAATGTCATTCTAATTAAAATATGTCTATCCCTTAGAAAACCAATGTTACATTCACCTTTAATTCCGCATTGAATTGGTATTAGCTTACGCAGTTGTTGAATTTCTGGGCTTCCATAAGAACATTTACCAACTATTGCATATTGTAATCCTTCGATGATATCCATCCTTTCTACTTCTGCTTCTGTGAACTGAATAACATGTTCTCCATTCAATATTGTAGGTGGACGAATAGGAATTGGCTCAACTTCCTGTTGCTCCTGCATTGCAGCATTTAAAGTGCAAGGTTTCAGAAATTTGGAGTAATCCATCGGCTGTTTGTTATTATTTGTGTTCCCTGATGTTTGTGCAAAGTATGGAGGAGGTTGTTTAGGTAGCGCAGCCTCCAAATATGGCCGGCCACCTGCCTGTATATCCATTGCAGTTGTAATTCTTTAGCACTTTACTTACATGACACAAGTGCAACAGTTTTGCAAGAAAACGATGCTACTGTAATTCTAACTATCTTCACTTTACTTACTGCGTATGGCCGTGAATCCAATTTCACAGTCCGAAATGAAGCGTAGAAATCAAACCAATCTTAGAAGAGAAGAGAACACTTTCACGTTATCAAAACAAGCTATTGTGCTCAACAGTAGCGCTGGAAATTGAATGAAGAACACTGTCTGCTACAGTAACTCATGAAAATGAAATTAAGATCTACAAAAATTGACTATAGATCTGAAGTTGAAACCAAATGGGTATTATTCGTAAGTTAATTATGTATCTTTTGACACCAAATTTGGTTAGTTCCACCAACAGATTCCGGAGTTATGACCTGAAAATAATGATGAAATTACTATTCCTTCTCTTCTTAGAGAGAAGGCAGAGAGCTAGACAGATGCTTTCCTGTGAGTTTTACAGGATTAATTTGATTCAGGAATTAGTTTAGGTCTTATTTTAGTTTTAATTTTAAAAAAAAGGAAATCAAAAAGTGTTTGCAAATAAAAAGGAAATTTCAAGAGAAGATGAAGAAGTAGAATTTTTGGACCAAAATTAATGCATTTTGTTCCCAGCCGAATTGTTAACACCCCAAGATCCGTTCAGGCAACCCGATCCAGTTCAGCCATAACCCAGTTCGTCTCACACCCAGCCAAACGACCTCGTTTCGATAGGCATGAATCCCAGCCGTTGATCTCCTTTAGATCCAACGGTTGGGAATTGTGGGTCTTGATGGTATATAAGTGTCCGAACGAACCCCGCCCCCTCAGACCCCCCATCTCATGGTCTATCTCAGACTCCCTCCTCTAGGAGACCTAAACCCTAGCACGACCCTCATATCCTCTCCGCCATCTCTGCCGGCGGCGGGCCCCAAACCACCTCAAACTAACACCCTAGAACCCCCTCACTCCCCTCTTTCCAAATCCACACTCCATTACCCTCGAATCTTCCCATAACCCCTCGAATCATAGATCCAAATTCAAGCCTTAAAAGTTCAAAACCAGTTGCGGTCGAATCTGGTGGCATGCATCGACCCAGGAGTGCTTTTCTCATGTTTGGAGGGTTGACTCACTACAAAGCTGATGCTAGTCATTCTTTATTGATAGAGAAAAGCGTCTGGTATCAGTTTCGTATGAGTCAAGATATCGAGTGTCATTTCGAGATTAGCCGGTAAGTTCCATTTCAGTTTTGGGTCTGTTTCTGGTTTCATTTTCACTTATTGCCCCTCTTCTTTCTTTTCTTTTTCCTTATTTAAAATTTAACCAAATGTTTGGACAAGTTTGAGATTTGTCAGTTTGGTTTTCGCCGGTTTTCCTTTTATTCTTTTTGTTTCCAAGTCCGTTTTTCGGTCCTGCTTGATTTGTTTGGTTTCTTTTGATTAAATGGCATGGTTATTGTTCCAATTAGTGACCTAGTCAATTTAATTAGAGTTATTCTGATAACTTGGTTAATTTCTTGCTCATTTGTGTAATCAATTGATTGGTATGGCTTAATTCTCGAAATTTTTCAAGTATTTGCCCTTTGTTAGTTGTCTGATTTGATTCAATCTATTTGTATTTGGGCTTTGAAGACATTACAGATCTCACCCCAGTGGGGGTTTGATTTGGGTCATTGGGTCAGAATTAAGCCCACTTTTGGTTTCATTATCGGGTCAACTTGACCCATTGGATTTCAGGGGTAATAACAGGGTTTTAAAGGGGTAGTCTAAGTAACTAGCATAAGGAATCTGGGTATAACAACCTTAGGAAGCTTCCTAGAAGGGGGGTTTGGGACTATTCTGAAATGCTAAAATTTACATTAGGGGCACCTAGGCTAAAATGAAAATTTCAGAAGGTGCAAAGTGCAAACCTGATTTTCTTTAGGCTGCCCTAGTAGCTTGCTTATAAAGGTACCTTAACTTGACATTCAAGTCAGTTTTTGGGGAGGAAAAATACTGAAAATACTAAAAAAATTGAGACGACTGAGCTTCTTTGGAAGCTCTGAGTTCTTGTCATGACCCAATCCCCGAACCCGGTCGTGATGGCGCCTCTCATGAAGACAAGGCCAGCCAGACCAAAACGGAATACTTTTTTAAATAGTTAATCATCATAAACAGTAATAACATATAATATAACACTCATAAATTGCGGAAATTTAACGTTGACAACAACAGGAACCATCCCGACACAGCCCAAACTGGGGTGTCACAAGTCATGAGCAAATAAGAAGTCCGGATACAAGTCTAATGAACACAAAATCCGATACAATAGTTTAGAAAAGAAAAAAAACATGGAATGATAGGATAAGGGAGGCACGGGGCTGCGAACGCCAACAACTACCTCGTAGTCTCCAAATCACTGCCTGGACTGGGAGAAATCAGCACTCAGGAGCGGACTCTGCGATGCCTGAATCTGCACACATGGTGCAGGGAGTAATGTGAGTACTCCAACTCAGTGAGTAACAATTATAAATAATGGTTGAAAGTATGAAAACACGTAAAGACACAAAGCAATTCCATATTAAGCAGTAAAATTACTTAAATCAGTAAATCAGTGAAGAATCAAATGATATTCCTTTTTAAAACAAGTAAAACAGGTAATTTAACAAGTAAATAACAAGTAGAAATCCGCCCTCGGGCACAGTATCAATCGTTCAGCATACTATCAGCCTCTCAGGCTCACTCTCGGAATAGTATCAGCCCCTCCGGCTACCTCACAATCACTCATATCAGCCCCTCGGGCATAGCATCAATCACTCAGAACAATGGGTACCCGCGCTCACTGTAGGTGTGCAGACTCCGGAGGGGCCCCTTACGGCCCAAGCGCTATATCAAGCCCCCTCGTGGCATCATCACTCAACATTTGGCCTCACATCACAATACACAGTATATGAACCCGAAGCTGATGGCAAAACCAATACTGGAGCTGTGGTCAAGACTGTCTTGAGCTTCTAAAAGCTCTCCTCACACTCGTCCGACCATACAAATGGAGCACCCTTCTGAGTCAACTTGGTCAAGGGCGATGCAATGGATGAAAATCCCTGAACAAACCGGTGATAATAGCCTGCCAACCCAAGAAAGCTACGAATCTCTGTGGCTAAGGACGGTCTAGGCCAACTCAAAAAAACCTCTATCTTCTTTGGGTCAACCTAAATACCCTCGCTGGACACCACGTGTCCCAAGAAAGCCACTGTACTGAGCCAAAACTCACACTTGGAGAACTTTGCATAAAGCTTCTCCTCCCTCAATCTATGCAACACAACTCTCAAATGCTCTGCGTGCTCCTCTTGACTACGTGAGTACACTAGGATATCATCAATGAATACTATCATGAATGAATCAAGATAAGGCCGGAACACACTGTTCATCATATGCATGAATGCTGCTGGGGCATTGGTTAGCCCGAAAGACATAACAAGAAACTCATAATGACCATATCTGGTCCTAAAAGCAGTCTGAAGAATATCTGAATCCCTAATCTTTAACTGGTGATAACCCGAACGGAGATCAATTTTGGAGAATACCCTCGCTCTCTTAAGCTGATCAAATAAATCATCAATGCGAGGCAAAGGATACTTGTTCTTAATTGTTACTTTGTTTAATTGCCTATAATCAATGCACATTCTCATCGTGCCATCCTTCTTCTTCACAAATAAAATCGGTGCACCCCAAGGGGACATACTAGGCCGAATGAACCCCTTATCTAGGAGTTCCTGAAACTGTTCTTTCAATTCTTTCAACTCTGCTGGTGCCATACAATATGGTGGAATATAAATGGGCTGAGTGCCCGGCACCAGGTCAATACCAAAATTAATGTCCCTGTCCGGTGGCATGCCCGACAGGTCTGCAGGAAACACATCGTGAAAATCCCTCACAACTGGGACATAATTGATACTAGGAGTCTAAGCTCAAAAATCCCTTACAAATGCTAGATATGAAAGGCAACCCTTCCCAACCATACGCTGGGCCTTCAAAAAAGAGATCACTCTACTAGGGATATAATCAGTCATACCACGCCACTTGATCCGCGGTACACTTGGCATAGCCAAAGTGACTGTCTTAGCATGACAGTCTAGAATAGCACGACATGGAGATAGCCAATCCATGCCCAAAATGACATCAAAATCCACCATGCTCAATAGCAATAGATCCACTCAGGTCTCCAGACCCCCAATAGTCACCACACATGACCGGTACACACGGTCTACAACAACAGTATCGCCCACTAGGGTAGATACATGAACATGTAAAGTAAGAAACTCATGGGGCGTACCCAAATAACGAGCAAAATATGATGACACATAAGAAAAAGGTAGAACCAGGATCAAATAATACAGAGGCATCTCTATGGCAGACTGAAACAATACCTGTAATGACAGCATCCGAA